>NW_022146928.1:463746-1912145 GCF_002938485.1 Sitophilus oryzae | reverse complement strand
TCGCTCCATCCTCGCATGGTCCGGTAGACATATTTTAGCTAATTTCAAAAATATATAGTTTAGTATACTTTGCTCTTACCGATTTCGATATACAGTGGATTTAAAATAAATTCGTTCCAGAAATCATTTTTTAAGGTGATCTCACCCAATTTAAAATTTTCCTCTTTTCTATTTTAAGATAGTAAAAAGGAAATGTATATTATATTACAGAAAAATAAAAAAAAAAAACATTTAAAATTTTAAAACGTCAATTTTGCCAGATACGACGCCATCTTTGATTTTTTTAATGGAAACACATATCATATTTTAACATCGCCCGGTAGACAAATTTTAGCTAATTTCAAAAATACTAGTTTAGCTTTATACTTTGCATTTACCGTATTTCTATATACACGGGATTGAAATCAAGAATTCCTCTAATTTTTATGTATTTGAATATGAATGCCATTCACTTACAACTGAGTGGCATTCGTATCCAAATGCATGAAATTTACGTAAATTGAGCTATCTTATGATAAAAGATAGCAGTTTAAATTTCATTTTTTATACTACAGGGTGGTCCGGAACTGTATTCCGGAAACTTCGGCAGCATACTCTGCAGATAAAAATAAGTAAAAAAGTGTCGTATAAATATATGTCCTAAAAAAATATATGTCCTAAAATACAGATACAGGGTGTAGAAGTCATTTTTATTTCGATTTTTTCCATTTATTCTGAAATTTAACGTCAATATTTGGCTGAAAATTCGTGTCTGGGTGTTTTTTGATATGAGAAACTTGATTTTTGATGGTCAATATTACTCTTATTTGTAGAGGGCGCCCACCTACATGTGTTTTAACTGTTTTTGAAAAGTAATAATTTTTTTTTTTATATTTTTTAAAACTACTGAGTAAAAAAAATATACATTTTCTTGACTTCTTTACGCTAAAAATATCTCTCAGTAAAAATCGCTGCGAGCCACCATTTCTAGTTATTTCGAATGGAAATAGTCAATACCATGTCAATTATTTGACAAAAAAAATAAACATGTTGAGTAGATAGATATTTGGTTTGAATAATAATAAATTGTGGGAAATTTTTATTTTTTTTTAAATTAATTATAAATTTTTCTGCGAGGAAAAAATATGATAAAAAAAAACAGTTTCTGTTGAACTTTTGGCAAAAAAACATTTTTCAAATTTATTGATTTCAGACTAGTAACTATTTAGTCCACATGTTTAATATATGTTTAATGATGACAGGTATTGATAATTTTCGATTCCCATATCTCCGAGAAACCATTACTTGTTAAAATTTTACCAACAGACCTTTTTTAACGTAAAAATCGTTATTAAATGATATTTTTTTTCCTCAGTAGTTTTATAGTACGTATACTCAGTTTTTTTTTAAATAAAGAAAAATATACTCTTCAAAACAAGTTTAAAACACGTGTATGTTGCGCCCCTTAGAAATTGGATTTATATTGACATCAAAATCAATTTCTCATTATCAAAAAATCTCCCAGGACACCAATTTTCATTTCAAAGTATTAACGTTACTTCATAAATTATTTGAAAAATATCGAAAATAATAAATGATTACTTACTACTCCCTATTCCGAAAAACTACAGCATGTTAGGACGTTTTATACGAACTTTTTTACTTATTTTTATCTGCAAAAAATTATGCTGTCCCAAAGTTTCCGGAATCACCCCGTATGTAAAAGTCATATTGAAGAAGAATCAAAGTATAAAATAAATTAAAAAAATTAAGCGTTCGTAATTGCAAATTTTGACATTTATCAAGAATTTTTAAATTCGAAAATTGTAAACTGGATGAGTCACTTAAAATAATTATAAGATGATTCATTTAAATGCACTGTATTATCGAAAACGGTAGTGCAAAGTATTACTAAACTATATATTTTTGAAATTTAGCACTTAAAATATGTCTACCGGACCATGCCAAAATATGGGGTTTCCGTTTTTTAAAAAAAATCAAGATTGCGTCGTATCTGTCAAAATTGACGTTGTTAAAAAATTATTTTTAATGTAGAAAATCGGCATCCTCGCGAAAAATTTACTACTTAAAAATATCTTTTTACTATCTTAAAATAGAAAAGAGGAAAGTTTTAATTGGTGTGAGACACATTAAAATGATTCTGGAACAATTCATTTTTAAATCCACTGTATATCGGAAACGGTAAGAGCAAAGTATACTAAACTATATATTTTTTGAAATTAGCTAAAATATGTCTTCCGGACCATGCTAAACTATTGTGTTCCCGTTTTAAAAAAACATCAACGATGGCGTCGTATCTGTCAAAATTGACGTTGTAAAAATGTTTAATGTAGAAAATCGGCATCCTCGCGAAAAATTACATTAAATATCTTTTTACTATCTTAAAATAGTAAAGAGGAAAAATTTTAATTTGGTTTTTTTTTTTTTTTTTTTTTTTTTTTAAATTTCATTTTTAAAATCACTGTATATCGAAAACGGTAAGAGCAAGGTTTACTAAACTATATATTTTTTGAAATTTAGCTAAAAATTGTCTACCGGACGATGCTAAAATATGTGGGGTTTCCGTTTTTAAAAAAAAAATCAAGATGGCGTCGTATCTGTCAAAAATTGACGTTGTAAAAATTTATTTAATGTTTATATGAATAACAAAATTAATTTTAAAAATTACATTATAAAATAAAAAAAATTCTTTTTTTACTATTCTTACATAGAAAAGAGGCAAATTTTAAATTGGTGAGACACTTAAAATGATTCTGGAACAATTCATTTTAAATCCACTGTATATCGAAAACCGGGTTAAGAGCCAAAGTATACTAAAACTTATATTTTTGAAATTTAGATTAAAAATATGTCTACGGACCATGCTAAAATATGTGGGGGTATTCCGTTTAAAAAAAAATCAATATGACGTCGTATCTGTCAAAATTGACGTTGTAAAAATTTTTTAATGTAGAAAATCGGTATCCTCGCGAAAAATTACTTTTAAAATATCTTTTTACTATCTTAATAGAAAAGAGGAAAATATTAAATTGGGTGAGACACTTAAAATGATCTGGAACAATCATTTTTAAATCACTGGTATATCGAAACCGGTAAGAGCAAAGTATACTAAACTATATATTTTGGAAATTAGCTAAAATATGTCTACCGGACCCTGCTAAAATATGTGGGGTTTTCCGTTTAAAAAAAATCAAGATGGCGTCGTATCTGTCAAAATTGACGTTGTAAAAATTTTTAATTTTAGAAAAATCGGCCATCTTCGCGAAAAATTACATTAAAATATCCTTTTTTACTATCTTTTAAAATAGAAAAGAGGAAAGTTTTAAATTGGGTGAGACACTTTTAAAATGATTCTGGAACAATTCATTTTTAAATCCAATGTATATCGAAAACGGTAAGAGCAAAAGTATACTAAACTATATTATTTTTAAATTAGCTAAAATATGTCAACCGGACCATGCTGCTAAAACATTGGGTTTCCGTTTTAAAAAAACAATCAAGATAGAGGCGTCGTATCTGCCAAAATTGACGTTGTAAAAATTGTTTAATGTAGAGATAAGAATCGGCATTCCCGCGAAAAATTACATTTAAAAATATCTTTTTTACTATTCTAAATAGGAAAAAGGAAAGTTTTAAATTGGGTTGAGACACTTAAAATGATTTCTGGAACAATTCATATTTAAACAATTTTTAAAAAAAAAAAAAAAAAAAAAAAAAAAAAAATAAACTATATATTTTTGAAATTAGCTTAAATATATAGGTCTACCGGACCATGCTAAAATATGTGGTGGGTTTGCATTTTAAAAAAATTCAAGATGGCGTCGTATCTGTCAAAAATTGACTTGTAAAAAATTTTAATGTAGAAATTCGGCATCCTCGCAAATACATTGAAATATTTTTTACTATCTTAAAATAGAGAAGAAGAAAAGTTTTAAATTGGGTGAGACACTTAAAATGATTCTAGAACAATTTCATTTTTAAAAATAAAAAAAAAAAAAAAAAAAAAAAAAAAAAAAAAAAAAAAAATATTATATTTTTGAAATTAGCTTAAATATGTCTACCGGACCATGCTAAAATATGATAGGATTTCTATTTAAAAAAAATCAAAGATGGCGTCGTATCTTTCAAAATTGACGGTTGTAAAAAACTTTAATGTAGAAATTCGGCATCCTCGCGAAAAATTTACATTGAAATATCTTTTTACTATCTTAAAATAGAGAAGAGGAAAGTTTTAAATTGGGTGAGACACTTAAAATGATTCGGGAACAATTCATTTTAAATCCACTGTATATCGGAAACGGTAAGTGACCAAAGTATACTAAACTATTATATTTTTTTGAAATTTAGCTAAAATATGTCTACCGGACCATTCTAAAATATGTGGGGGTCTGTGCATTTTAAAAAAAATCAAGATGGCGTCGTATCTGTCAAAATTGACGTTTTTGTAAAAATTTTATTGTAGAAATTCGGCATCCTCGCGAAAATTTACATTGAAATATCTTTTTTACTATCTTAAAATAGAGAAGAAGAAAAAGTTTTAAATTGGGTGTTGAGACACTTAAAATGATTCTAGAACAATTCATTTTTAAAAAAAAAAAAAAAAAAAAAAAAAAAAAAAAAAAAAAAAAAAACTATATATTTTGAAAATTTAGCAAATACTGTCTACCGGACCATGCTAAAAATATGATAGGATTTTCTATTTAAAAAAAAATCTAAGACTGGCGTCCCCGTATTTGTCAAAATTGACGTTGTAAAAAATTATAATGTAGATAATTCGGCATCCTCGCGAAAATTTACATTGAAAATATCTTTTTCTATCTTAAAATATTAGAGAGGAAAAGTTTATAATTGGGTGAGGACACTTAAAATATTCGAACAATTTCATTTTTAAATACACTGTATATCGAAACGGTAAGTGAAAGTATACATAAATATATATTTTTTTTGAAATTAAGCTAAAATATGTCTACCGGACCATGGTAAAATATTGTTGGGGGTTTGCATTTAATAAAAAATTCAAGATGGCGTCGTTAATCTGTCAAAATTGACGTTGTAAAAAATTTTAATGTAGAAAATCGGCATCCTCGCGAAAAATTACATTAGGAAATCTTTCTACTATCTTTAAATACCAAACAGGAAAATTATAAATCGAGTGAGACACTTAAAATGATGTCCCTGTACATCTTTCCGTTTTCGTATAATCAACCGAGGCGAATGAGGTGCGCCACCATGTATATAATTTTTAGACAATCACCCGTCTAAACGTTCGCGGCATCTATAGCCTTGCTTAAGAGTCCATTTCACTAGTCCAAAAAAGTAGCAAAATAAGCGTTCGGTATTTAATGTTTTATGTAAAACTGGCTAGATATTTTTACACAAATGAAGAAGGAAATTAAAGATAAAGGATTATTATACTATATCCGTATTGTAGCACCTTTTTAGACAACTTTATTTTTAAGATTTTGATGGTCAAACATCAACAAAAATCCCGAAAGAAATTTTCAATCCCGGAATTTCGGGATTATAATTTTTCGATCCCGGGATTGGTCCCGGGATTCGCGAAAAAATTAATTACGTTGGAATTAGTTAATATTATATTTTCTTTCTTTACAAAATTTTATTGAACAAAAAAAACATTAACATAAATTATACGTCATCCCCATTACAAAACAACATAACATATAAGTTTATTTAACAAAAAAAACATAAAAGGAACTAAAATATACATTTTTTATTTAATTTACATAACCAATCGAATACAGCATAACACAGGATTACTAAGATACTAAAAAATAACAACTTATGCAGTAACAAAGATGAGGATCTAAACTTGGTGTTTTTGGTTTTTGAAAAAATTTCTTAAAAAAAACAAGCCGATCAAGAGTATTATCACTCAAACTAGATCTTCATCATCTTCAAACTTGATCAAACATTCAGGGTTGTTTATAAGCGCATATTGTACTATCATGAAGGACTTGTGTACGATTTAAATTAAGGAAAAAATGCAATGATGAATCCCGAAAATCCCGGGATTAAAGAAAATACAATCCCGGGATTTCGGAATTGAAAAAATGTCCGGGATCCCGGGATTGAATGCCCTACTTAACGGCTTAGCATCACAGGATCGGACTAAGCTTTAGGCAGATTTCTGAAATATAATATACAGGGTTGTTCACCACATACGACACGGAGTATTGTAGCTAAACGATGAGATTTTTACAAATTGTAAGTTTTGGGTTCGATGAAGGACTATTAGAGGTACAATTTAAAAATAATTTTACAAGATACAGAGTGTCCCAAATAAGTAAAAAATATCAAAGTTGTATTTTTTTAAATGGAATACCCTGTATATTATTACATTTTTAGTTTCTACGATTAAAATAAAGGTAAATTTGATTAAGGTTTATTATACTTAAACCTTATCGTTTTTGAAATATTTTCAATTTTGTGAAATTGCAGTAAAAATTTTAAGGCTTCATTTCTCCAAGGGTATCACAGTTTTTAATACTAAATATTTACTGAAGTTTATTTACTGATCAGTTATTGTGTTGCAATAATAAAAATAATACTACCTTATACAGAGTGTCTAAAAATTTATTTTAAATAATTATTAGCTTCAAACTTGGCAATAACTTGTTTAATTTAAATGGAACACCCTGTATATTTTACGAGAATCAGATGCACAATTTAATTGTCTATCAAATTATATTATACCATTTTTTACCTATCTCTTTAAGTTTCCGTAGAAAATGCATTTTCTTGTAATTTAGAACTTATTTATCAATATACCCAAGGACTATTGACATTTTAGATTATTTTTAAAGATGTACCAAATTTTTAAAGAGTGCAGATACTAATATTGTCGATATAATTCGTTTATTTCATTAAAAAATTAAAAAAAACTGTTTAAATATTTGTTAAAGAGGACCAATTAATATGATTCCAGTATTCAAACTACATTAACTGACTGTTTGCGTTGATTAATAATAATTGCTCCAAATACTAAAAAACTGAATTTTGTATGGGCATTAGACAGTGCGATAAAAAGTAACACCTTAAAAATGATATTTCATTTTTTAATAAATGCTTATTTATAACAACAAAGACTTTAATTTGGTAACTTATTATTATATTGATTTCTGACTCAAAAATCCACATTTACTTATAATAATTTATTAACGAACACAATTAAGCATGTCATTAATTAGTATATGGGCGGAAATAATGGTGTTATATTTAATTAATGGTATACTCTTTTATAAAGATTTAAATAGTTTTCTTTTTGCATACAAATGGGCTAGTAATATTATCGTTTTGCTAA
Organism: Sitophilus oryzae; assembly: GCF_002938485.1. Classification (NCBI taxonomy): domain Eukaryota; kingdom Metazoa; phylum Arthropoda; class Insecta; order Coleoptera; family Curculionidae; genus Sitophilus; species Sitophilus oryzae. The sequence continues at coordinate 1,904,824 of NW_022146928.1, read as the reverse complement.
AAACGATAATATTACTAGTCTGTACATTTTGTACATTTGTTGCTTTAAAAACAATCTAAAATGTCAATATTCCATGGATATATTGATAAATGAGGTCTAAATTATAAGAAAATGCATTTTCTACGAAAACTTGAAGGGATAGGTAAAAAATGGTATAATACAATTTGATAGACAATTTAATTGTGCATCTGATTCTCCTAAAATATTCAGGGCATTCCATTTAAATTAAAGAAGTTATTGCCGTTTAAAGCTAATAATTATTTAAAATAAATTTTTAGACACTCTGTATAAGGTAGTATTATTTTTATTATTGCAACACTATAACTGATCAATAAATAAACTTCATTAAATATTTAGTATTAAAAACATTGATACCCGAAGAATTTTACTGGAATTAAATAGAATTTTTACTGCAATTTCACAAAATTGAAAATATTTCAAAAACGGTAAGGTTTAAGTATAATAAACCTTAATCAAATTTACCTTTATTTTAATCGTAGAAACTAAAAATGTAATAATATACAGGGTGTTCCATTTAAAAAAATACAACTTTGATATTTTTTATTTATTTGGGACACTCTGTATCTTGTAAAAATATTTTTAAATTGTAGCTCTAATAGTCCTTCAACGAACCCCAAACTTACAATTTGTAAAAATCTCATCGTTTAGCTACAATACTCCGTGTCGTATGTGGTGAACAACCCTGTATATTTCCTTGGGTCATACACCCGCTTTATCCTGAGAGCGACCCGAACACTAGAGGTGTGTAGTTCGTGAACGAACTAGTTCCAATGAACTATTCCGACGCCGGAATGAAAGGAACTAGTCCCTGGTTTCTCAAAGAACTAGTTCCTCAGGACCTGTTCCGGGATCGAGACTGTGACCGATATAGAATAATATGCGACGGCGACGGATCGGCTAGCGCGCGTAGCCCGATGGTAGGCAGGAGTGGGGAGTGCGGAGTGCCAACCGTACGTTATCGGATCCGGACCTAGAGGAACTAAAGTAAATAAAAGACTAGTTTACGTACGAACGGATCGGGCCAGCGCGATCGATGCTAGGCAGGAGTGGGGAGAGCCAGCCGTATGCCGTATGCGTATTTGGCCGTATGTTATCGGATCCGGACCTAAAGGAACTAGAGGAACTAAATAAAAGACTAGTTTACGTATGGATCAGCCAGCGCTATTGATGCTAGGCAGGCGTAGGGAGTGCCAGCCGTATGTTATCGGATCCGGACATAGAGGAACTATTAAAAGACTAGTTCACGGGAATCTATTCAGTCGGCAGATCCGAGATATACTACAAAGCGACGACGATGGATTCGGCCTTGTCTATTGCCACAGCCGGCACGGCTTAATTACTACAGAAAATTGTCGTGGATACTGTTTTTGATTTTTAGTTTGTTTTTTAAATATTTTATGGGAATGTTTCACTTTAGGTCCCTAAAATTAAGAAATATCTTATAAAACGAAGTAGATATTCTGAATTTTTAGACAAAAAAAAGCTTGAAGTGAGGATTCGTAAAATTTTTGTAATATTTGCTCCAATTGATTTGTGATATAGCTTTTTAAATTCTGATTTGAGTGTTTTATTTTTTTTATCCGCAATAAAACTTACCTATATGTTTTTAACATACACAATTACACGTCTCGTTATATCTCCGTACATTATAAAAATTATACAGATCATACGGTTAATAGTTCTGACTGACAACGAAACGCATTAGCAAGCAAGGGGGATGTCAATGTTAGTCGGGAACTATTGTGAACTAAAGACCTAGTTCAAGAAATTATTCCACTGGAGGAACTAGAACTAAGGAACTAGAATTCCTACCTCTAACCCGAACGGTACAGCGTAATAGACTCTCAAGATCGAAGAAAGAACAGGAACCAGATCTTGATCTCTTGCCTCTTACTGTAGCTGATCCGTTGTTTGGGTCCTTGCCTTTTAATGTTAATGATTGCTGCTGGAAATGTTATTATGTCTTAAACGAATATTCCCATAATTAAATCTAAATGAGTAAAAGCAACATTGCAATATTTTTGCATAAATTATGTTTTTTATGTTAGCTTCGCGTAGAGATCTTAAGTACACACCGTTTCATAAATAAACTTTCGCCTTTCTTCGAGTATTAAATAATTCTATAACGTATGTAATAGATTATGATGGACGTAGAATAAGCAGATTATTGACCTGCCATAACTTTCCTTTTACATTTTACTATATGTTTTATGTGTGTATCAAGTTACGTTTTGACTAAATATAAACACTTCTTCGCTAAACGAACTTTCTTTTTGATGTTGGTACATTCTCAGTTACATAACAACTTTCTTCTTGTAATTGCTTGCTTAATAAGTTACTTAACATCTCAGATATTATCAAGGAATTACATAGCTATACACAAGTGAAGTTCTTTAAATAAAATTAGATTTTCTTAAGCGAGAGAATATTTTTATACAGGGTGAGTTTCCTATGATGTTCTTTATGGGTATCTCGGAAACTACTGGAGATAAAGAGTCGGATAAATAGGGAAAGAATTGCAGTTTTGTGGAGCCATAAATATGCGTCTTTCAGATTTTTGAAAAAGTTTATAGCTTACTAGATATTTCGAAAAAACAAATTTTGGCTATTTTAAAAATTGTCCCTAATTCCATTATAATCTATTTTAGACAAAAAGTTTTCAGATAAAAGTTGTAGATAATCACATCCCTAATGAGTTTGTGTTCTGCGATTTTTTCTAAAGCCTGTCATTTTTGATATATGACACAAACATATGTTTTTTTAAATGGAAACTATAGTTGGCCATGGCTTCATAAAAAACGCCATTTTTTAAGCTTTTCAGCGATATAAGCTATAATATGTTTTTTTCGCAAAATTACTGAGTTATAGCCGATTCTTGACTAATTTCACTTTAGCCATGGAAACAAGTTCAATCGTCGTTGCTTTCAGACATGTGAAACTGTCACATCCAAACTTTGTAAATTAAAATAAACAAAAATTGTAAATATGAATTTTTCAAATGAAGAAAAGCCTGTGGGATTATTGGTTCAACTTTTCTTGGCCATACAGTTTCGAGGATACGTTGATCGGCGAACGTTACTTACGTTTTCTAGAGAACGGTTTTCAAGACGTGTTAGAAAAGTTAAATTTAGATAGTCGCGCATTAATAGAGTGGTTCCAACATGACTTTCATGTTGGAATGTGGGGGGGGGCACAATGAAAGAAATGTTAAAAATTATTTATATCATAATTATCTAGACTGAGGGATAGAAAGAGGTGGACCAATTGCATGGGCCTCCTCGATCACCTGACCTATCTATTTTAGATTTTTTTATGCGGTATGGTTAACAACAAGGTTTAAAAAAGAATTTATGATTTAAGAAAGGCACTCGAAGAGGCGGTACAGGAGAAGTTTAATTAAGTCGACCGGTCGTTCTGTGAAAACGTTTTGTCTAAAATAGATTATAACGGAATTAGGGACAATTTTTAAATTAGCCAAAATTTGTTTTTTTCGAAATATCTAGTAAGCCATGAACTTTTACAAAAATCCGAGAGGCGCATTTTTATGACTCAAAACTGCAATTCTTTCCCCATTTAACCGACTCGCTATCTCCAGTAGTTTCCGAGATACCCATAGAGAACATCGTAGGAAACTCACCCATTACGAAAAACACAACTTCGATGTGTAACTTTTTTTGGCGACACCATGTATATATTTTTATAAAATGCTTTAAATTAACCTACATATGCTCCCAAAATTTCATTTCCATATAAACTACCGTTCTCCTTGGAGCCACAGCGTCGTATGTCGTATGAGAGGCGCCACCCTGTATTATTTGCAAATAACTTCAAATACTTGCTTTGACGGAAAAAAGTGACGTCAAAGTGACCTTTGTAAAAAAGTACATAATATAGAAAAAATAAAAGTTGCCTTGTATAGTAATACATAATAAAAAAACCTTATTTTAAATAATATTTATTATTTAAATATTTTTATTTATTTATATTATATATATTATTTTAATTGTTATAATAATAACCACAATTATATCGCATCAGGAAAAATAAATAACCATTTATTAGGCCGGAATTTCCGCAAACGCATTTTTAATTATCTATGGAGAATGAAAAACTTGTAACATTATTAATTACTTGTTAAAAAATGGTTCATTTCAATCGAATATCAATATCTTGTATAATAACATTTAATTTTTTCATATTGCCAAGGTGTTTTTAGAAACTTGTTTTTAATAGTTCACATTTTTTGTGATGCTATTTTTTATATAAACGTTTTATTTCCGTAATGCCTTACGGGAATGAAGAAATGAAGCGACTGAAATATTTATATCTATTAATACATTTTATTATTACCATCCTTTTACTATCGATAGTTGCGCCTCGGTGGTACGAAAGTACTACCATTGCACGCAGGCCGCTATCTCCCGTTCGGACTTAATATCTAACCGATACTTTCCGACAAGTCGGAATTAACTATCTCTGCGCTGTGGTTGTCATTTTGTGGATCTCCCAAGCTCACCTGATGATGGAGTAGGGCTCCGAAACCGGTAGTGAGAGCAGGTTGATCCGCATTATGACAAACACAGCGTAGAATTAAATTTCTATATTAGCAGTTAAGTGGCAAGAATCCTTATATAATTTTATTATATACCTCTACTGCAAGAAATTTGTTTTCTATTTTTATAATTAGGCTTGCCTGAAAAAAAGCCTTTTATCATCCTTTTACTATCGATAGTTGCGCCTCGGTGGTACGAAAGTACTACCATTGCACGCAGGCCGCTATCTCCCGTTCGGGACTTAATATCTAACCGATACTTTCCGACAAGTCGGAATTAACTATCTCTGCGCTGTGGTTGTCATTTTGTGGATCTCCCAAGCTCATCTGATGATGGAGTAGGGCTCCGAAACCGGTAGTGAGAGCAGGTTGATCCGCATTATGACAAACACAGCGTAGAATTAAATTTCTATATTAGCAGTTAAGTGGCAAGAATCCTTATATAATTTTATTATATACCTCTACTGCAAGAAATTTGTTTTCTATTTTTATAATTTGGCTTGCCTGAAAAAAAGCCTTTTACCATCCTTTTACTATCGATAGTTGCGCCTCGGTGGTACGAAAGTACTACCATTGCACGCAGGCCGCTATCTCCCGTTCGGGACTTAATATCTAACCAATACTTTCCGACAAGTCGGAATTAACTATCTCTGCGCTGTGGTTGTCATTTTGTGGATCTCCCAAGCTCACCTGATGATGGAGTAGGGCTCCGAAACCGGTAGTGAGAGCAGTATTGCCAACTTAGCGGAATATCCGCTAGATTTAGGGGAATTTAATTTGATTTGACGGAAAACTATAAGCAGTTGCGGGCAGCGGATTTTTTAGCGGAAAACGCAAGTCCACTTTGATGCAATACTTTCGGTAAGATATGGGCTAAAAAGGTTAGATAAGTGTTGCAATGATTATATCTTACCTCTTGATGTCCTTAACAAAATAGGTACCAAAGAATGTTATGATGATAAGGATGACATGATGATTGATTTTAATATAGATCTCACTATAAATACGCGATTTGAATTTGTTATTTTATTTTTTTGAGTTGTTTTTAGATATTATAGGTAATAATGAGAATACCTAAATTTTATTTTTGCATTTCTCCGTTAATAAAGACTTTAACATATCAAGTAGTACCTTGCGTTTATTTATTCAGTTAAAAATAATTTTAAATGATAGCAATAACAAGCAATTTCATCAATATCATTAATGTATAATGTATTTATAAACCCAGTTATTTAGCGGATTTTAAGCATCGATCTAGGGGATTTCATTTTTTAGCAGTTGGCAACACTGAGTGAGAGCAGGTTGATCCCGCATTATGATAAACACAGCGTAGAATTAAATTTCTATATTAGCAGTTAAGTGGCAAGAATCCTTATATAATTTTATTAATACATTTTTATACAGGGTTGTTCACCACATACGACACGGAGTATTGTAGCTAAACGATTAGATTTTTACAAATTGTAAGTTTTGGGTTCGTTGAAGGATTATTAGAGCTACAATTTAAAAATATTTTTACAAGATACAGAGTGTCCCAACTAAGTAAAAATATTATAGTTGTATTTTTTAAATGGAACTCCCTGTATATTATTCTATTTTTTAGATTCTACGATTAAAATAAAGGTAAATTTGATTAAGGTTCATCATACTTAAACCTTACCGTTTTTGAAATATTTTCAATTTTATGAAATTGCAGTAAACATTTTAAGGCTTCATTTCTCCAAGGGTATCAAAGTTTTTCATACTAAATATTTACTGAAGATTATTTATTGACCAGATATTGTGTTGCAATAATAAAAAATTTACTACCTTATACAGAGTGTCCAAAAATGTATATTAAATAATTACTAGCTTTAAACGGCAATAGTGTGTTTAATTTAAATGGAACACTCTATATATTTTGCGTGAATCAAATGCACAATGTGATTGTCTATCAAATTGTATTATACAATTTTTTACCTATCTCTTCAAGTTTTCGTAGAAAATGCATTTTCTTATAATTTAGACCTCACTATACCCATGGAATATTGACATTTTAGATTATTTTTAAAGATGTAACAAATTTTCCAAGAGTACAGATACTAATATTGTCGATATAGATCGCTTATTTCATAAAAAAAATTAAAAAAACTGTTTAAATATTTTTGTTAAAAAGAACCAATTAATATGATCCCAGTATTCAGACTACATTAATTGACTGTTTATGTTGATTAATAATAATTGCTCCAAATACTAAAAAACTGAATTTTGTGTGTGTATTAGACAGTGTGGTAAAAAGTAACGCCTTATAAATTTTATTTCATTTTTTGACGAATGCTGATTTATAAAAACAGAGACGTTTATTTTCATAATTTATTATTATATTGATTTCTGAGCCAAATCCACATTTATTTAGAATACTTTATTAATTAAAACAATTTAAAAGTATGTAATTAACTAATTTTTGGTCGGAAATAATGGTGGTATATTTAATTCGTATACTCTTTTATAAAGATTTAAATAGTTTTTTTATAATTTATATAAATTATAAATTAATTTAAAAAAATACAACTATGATATTTTTTACTTATTTGGGACACTCTGTATCTTGTAAAAATATTTTTAAATTATAGCTCTAATAGTCCTTCAACGAACCTAAACTTACAATTTGTAAAAATCTAATCGTTTAGCTACAATACTCCGTGTCGTATGTGGTGAACAACCCTGTAGAGTTTGAACTACACACATGGCCAAAATTATTGCATATATCTTTTAAAAATATACGGAAAGTAAATTAAAGAATCTTTTTTTATACATAGCTTTGAAAATCTGTAATAAACATTTTTTTGTTAAAATTGATATGGTAAACAATGTTTATCCTTCAGACCCAATATTATTACAAATTCTTGCACATTTCAATTTGTGGTCTCTTGGGTTTCAGAAGAAATTTGACCATTGTTTTGGCCTTAAAATGCCTAGAAACATTATTTCACAGTTTAATATAGTCAGAATAGTAAGACTGTCTCAACAGGGCTACCGGCAAGTTGCAATAGCTGAAATTGTAGAAGTTAACCAAAGTGATGTTTCGCGAATATTAAAAACAAATCACTGAGCACGGTATAATGCACGGAGCACTAAACCTCTTGTTTTTACTGATGGCACAATGACAAGTGCCTTATATCTTAGAGACGTTTTAGAGCCTATTGTGCCTCCGTTTCGAGGGGCAGTGGGGGATGAATTTGTTTACATGGACGATAATGCACTTTAGGGATTCGCGATTGCACTTTAGGGGTTCGCGAATTTTGTGAGGAAGAGGGTCTCCAGATATGAATGTGATCGAGCATGCTTGGGACATGCTAAAACGCCATATTGCTAAAAGGAATGATCCCCCCCGTACCTTAAATGAATTGAAAATTGCTGCCTGCGAAACATGGGAAGCATAATTGAGAGCATGCCACGTCGTCTCACAGCTTGCATTGAGGCTCGAGGAGGCAATACAGACTATTAGTTGTGAGAAATATAATTAACATTGTTTTCAATATTTTCTGTTTAAAATGAAATTTGTTTTCGTTGATTTTCACTCATTATGAAATAAAATTATAAAAACAGCCTAGTTGCACTTAGATTTTTAATTTTATATTAGTTAGTCGTGTAGCAAGCCAATATGTCCAAAATATCAAAAAAATCATATTAGGTTCAAAATAAAATAAAAATATCGTTATATGCAATAATTTTGGCCATGTGTGTAATTCAATTTAGGTTCACCCGCAGATCAAAATACAAGAGTTTTGGAACGTGACAGGCCAAGCTCTGTATATAACTTTTTGCGGTACTTCCTATACATTACCTAATAATCGATCGTTCCCATACATATCAGCGACCCTGTATAAAATCTCAAAGAGTTTTTTTGTCCCATCCATTCATTGTTACCGCTTCATCAATCTTGATTATTCTTTTTTTAAATAAAAGGTTGTAGATTCTTATGTAGATTTGCAGATTGTTTATGAAGCATTTTTATATTGTTTAATCGCTATTTCTTTATGTAAAACGAATAACAGCGCTTTCAGATGGTGCGGATCGTCAAGCGTCCGCGCAGTTCGTCCGCCTGTTTTTTTCAAGATAGCCGTCGGACGAAATCATCCGGACGGAGCATACGCGACCCATATGAAATTGTTGCGGTTACTCATGGTACTTGTTCGAAGTCGCGGAAGCTCCGCGCGGTGGGTCCGCCCCATCTAAAAGCGCTGTAAATGATATGAATTTCTGGCCTATTTTTTAATAAAATATTTACTTTGCGCTCTAACAGCGTTTTCAGATGGAGCGGAGCGTCCGAGCGGACCGTCCGTCGTGTACCATGAACTTAGATGAATTTCACATGGGTCGCGTTTGTTCCGTTCGGATGAGCTATATTGAAAAAACATCCGCGCGGACGCTCCGGATGATGATTGTCGAGTGAATACTAAGGATCAATTAAACAGCGCTTTCAGATGGAACGGACCGTCCGCGATTTTGAGCAAGTAGCATTAGCACGCATTAGTTTATATGAACAATTTCACATGGGCGCGTATGCTCCGTCCGACGGAGTTCGTCCGACGACTATCTTGAAAAAACATGACGGAAGGTCCGTCGCGGACGGTCCGCTCCATGTGAAAGCGCTGTTTAATTGATCCTAGTATTCACTCGACAATCATCATCCGTTTTCTATAACGTAACATTTTCCACTCTTGACCGAATGAACTCGACGGCCATTCGACTGTTACATAGATTGCATCGTCCCACATTGCAAAATACAGTTCGTTGTTGTGAGGGACTAGTTTTAGTTTTTTTTTTCTGTAATTGCGACGGTAGACGCAATTGCACGTTATTAGTATGATCATGCCATGGAATTAGAGTGGAAAACGGCGTGTTGTAATAGTTAAAAGTCTGCTGTGAGCCACAGCCTGTGGCATAGTTCAAATCTGGTATAACCTGATTTTTTTTATTATTATTAGAAAAGTTAACGGTTAACAAATAGAACGGTATCACTATGATATCGTTTAACAAAACAAAGAAGAGGGTATTTTAGACAAAACGCCACATACTGAAAAAACATTAAAAAGGACTATTTCTTACTTTCACACATCAAGAAACTTCCTACAATTATTATTATATTTACCAATATAACTTATGTACTAATAATGTTTTTTGCCGACCATACCAACAGGTATGGTAGGCTATTAAGATCGGCAAAAAAAAATTTTTTTTAATTTCACTCAAAATGAGTTATTTGGGTCATAAATGACCTAAATACATTCAATATTTTCGTGGTGTCTGTCCGTCTGTAACACGATAACTCAAAAACCGCTAAACCGATTTTAACAAAATTTGGCAAAAAATACTGTGGTAACCGAGAATCTGGCTATTAGTTTTTAGTGGGGGTGGGGGTTGGTAAGGGGGTATGGGAGGGGGTTAAAACATTTAAAAAAAATCGTAACTCCAAAATTACAGTAGCTAGCGAAACGCGGTTTTCAATTTAAGATTAGGAATAATATTTGCAACAAAATTTGTTATGACATCAAAATCAGTCAAAACCGCAGTTTTTGAGATATTCCGTGTTTCCGTAGTCCGTTTTTGAGAAAATCCGTGTGGAGAACTCCAAACTCTCATCGGACGCGACCCCAGGTGGCGGATAGGGGAAATAACCGCGGACCAAAATTGGAAAAATTCCTTTACTTTGAAACTAAAAGAACTGGCTTCCAACTTTTTATTAACATATTTTAGTATGGGCGGCTATACGTGCCTCCCGGCGCCAATTTTTTTTAATATTGCACAGGAATAAATAAATCACAACATAAATAAAACAAAATATTTTATTAATAATAACACTTATTGAATTTTATACCTTAAAAGTTGATTAATTAACTTTAATCTTATTTTTTTAAACCAGTAGGTATATCTTTTGACATTATCTCTCTGCAGTACTAACATCTATTATTTACCTGCCGTATGATGTCGTTATTTTACAGCTACTCCAAGTTTTTAGTTCTATATACGATATGGTATTCAGACTTTATTGGTGGTAGATAAAACTCTCTGAACACCGAATATTAACTATAAACTATAGCTCTGGGTCTACAGTTAATTTTTCATCGATTTTTCCTCCACTTAACTTAAAAAAACACGAAACATACGTAATAACACGAACCAAAATGCAATAGCAATTCAAAAATATAACCTATAATTTGGCAAGAGTTTGACAAGCCTCAAAAATCTTAAGTCGAGTTCATACGCATGTGCGTCCATGCATCGTTCATCGTTCCATCACTCCAATAATATTGAAATATGATCTGGTTATTTTTTAAATAAACCAAATACAACTTGTTAAAAACAACAAGAGACGACGCATGACGGATTTATATATAAACCCATCCATAGTTAACTTAAAAAATATTAGAAACTATATACATAATATAGTTTTAGTTTTAGTTGATATAATTTAGTTGAATAAATAGATTGGTATGGACGTCATCTGCTTTTTTTCTGTCATCGTCTGACGAAATCTTCCATGAGTAATACAACAGAGTATACCAGGGGCGGCTTGTCCTATGAGGCAGATGAGGCAGTGCCTCACCAATACATTTGAAAAATTACACGTATTAATCGATACATCTTTAATCACAAAATTATATTTTTTTCCCTATTTGCATCAATAATAATTGTATTTTTTAACCGTCATTCTACAATAAATTACGTCGATGGTATTCCTTTAAACGCGCTTTCTTTCCCATATGCGACAAACTCGACGATGTATTGTATATCCATCTCATTTGTTCTCTACGAAGTATATGTGCAGAGGTTTGCCTAGCGTATTGTGGTATATCGCACTGACGGAGCGACAGCGTTTACTGGAATCTTAACTCTATAGAATGAAAAGAAAAAGCATAGGCAAAACCTTTAGTTGAAGAGAGATAAAATGTATGGAGTAGTAGCGCGTAAAAAGACCGTATTGAGGCGAGCCTCAAATGTAAATTTGAACCTTAAAAGCTGTTCGTTAAAAATATGTATCACTTCCCGATCAGCCCGAGAGATTTTAGGCGACAGGCTGAAAATGCAGAATGGCATTATTTGGGAATTTGGCTTAGTTTGAATCAGAGTTTGAATTAATTCTGCCGGTTATTACACTGTTTTGACTACGTTTTTTAATGTGAATTGCATGTTTCATTAGGTACTCTTTTTACTGATTATTGTACATATTAAGTAAATACCTAAAAAGTGGGCAGTGACTTATTGTTGATTGATATGATGATTTAGAGGGACCATGCATCATCAGAGGACTTCCCCAGGTAAAGTTTTTCGAATCATTTCTAGATAAATTGTGTATAGTCAAAAAGTAAAGCGACCTGTTTCGACAGATTTCGTTTTGTTTTATTTTTATAGGATGGGTAGAAAAACAAAATTTTACCATACAGAGTAAAATATAAGGGAAAATATCCTGAGGTCGCTTTGATAAAAATTTGCTGTTGCAATAGCCCTATGTAATAGGTACCGTATGATCGAGAAAAAACGGCGTCAGCGTTGGCTATGAAATGAAGATCGCTGTCATTTTATATGTAAATTTATATGGGAAATGTCATCGATCGTGATTTCCCAGCCAACTGGACGCCGTTTTTTTTTTCGATCATTCGGTATAATACTGCGAATTATATTACATAAGGCTATTTTCGCAACTGCTAAAAATTTAGAAATATTTTAAATACAAAAATGTGCGCTTTTTAAGTATGTAGGTATCTAAAATACTAAAAATAATATCTATACAGTGTCTATTGGATTTAAAAAAAACTGAGATATAGCATTATAATATTGCAATGTTGGCCGCGCCATAAAAAAATCCCTGTGAATGTGAATTTTTCTCGGATTTCTTCTTTTATCCTACATACCTCGCTATATTATACATACTAACGTACTTAAGCAATATATGTCAATAAGTTAAATTCACTCCAGGTGTTTACCACTTTTTAAAAGATGAAATTTTTCAAATATGAATTATCATGGAAATACCGTATATATAGTGCTTCAAATAAATCAATAGTGTGATGTATGCTGAATTTTATGCTGAACCCAATTCTGTATAGAAAAATGGTAATGCGATTGCATTTTTAAAGAAAATATTTTTTTAGGATATGTACTTTTTTTTATATAGAACTTCTACGTACTAATGGCCACCCTATATACATACTAATAAAAATTCTCTTCTAATGTGCCTCACCATCTTCCAGTGCTACGAGCCGCCCCTGGAGTATACATTGTTTTATTCTTATTTACTAATGGTAAAAATATTAAAACATAATGTACAGATTTTATGGTCAATGAACCCAATGCAGGGTTATAGACAATAGATATTTGGACATATATTTTCTGAACTTTCTATTTCCACTTGCATCTAATTTTATTAGGGTCATATTTTGAGAGTGATCTTAAGAAAGTTATGCACTAAAGACTAGCAATCATTTTTAATTTGTTGTTTGTAAATATTTTCCAAAGAAAAGTTATTATTACACAGGGTGCTACAAATTCGAGGTACGTGCATTGGTATCTCAGAAGCCGTAATAGATACGAAGATGGTTAAATTGGGGCAAAGTTGCGCCTTGGGATGTTTACCAAGATGCCATCAAAAAAATTAAAAAAAATTCAAAGATTGCTGAGCTTTTACGGATTTTTTTGATAATCGATTTTATTTTTTCCTGTCGTTACTTTTTAGAAAATCAAAAATAGTTTTTTAGTACCTACTTAAAAAAACGAAGTTTGGAGTAGAATTTTGAGGGTCCAATTTTTATTTTTTATTAGTATCCTTGAAACTAGGAAAAACACACATATTTAATAATATCCTAGAATATGTAAAGTGATCAGAACGGAAGCCAAAATTGTAAAAATGTACATGATGTTCCATTTAGAAAAATCATCCCGATCCAATCACACTTTTTTTGAGCCATCCTGTAGAAGTTAAAATATTTTCCTAAAATAATCCAAATATATACTTTAACAATGTATCGGGTGCGTCTCAAAAGTGGTTCACCCCTATAACTTTTTTATTTTTTCAGTTTAAAAAACGAGATTTGGTATGTTAGTATATGACATAAATTAGGATTGATTGACGTATACAATTGTTTTTGGTTACTTCCTGTTTCACCGGAAATGACTACTTAAAACTTTTGATTTTTAAATCACACGCTCGGTATTTTTTTACTTTATTTGATAGAAAATGACATTCTGAACAAGAATGACATCCTCGGACATATCATATGTCAACTTTTTACATTTTCGCATATGGTTTATTTGAAAGTATAACTTGCGGTTTGCAACGAAAATTTGACTCGAAATACCAAGTGTGGGGTATCAAATTATTCGTAAAAAATGCATTTTCCAAATATGCTAATGAGCCACCCTCGTTCTATTTGAAAAAATTGAGACATGATAAAAAATACGATTTGTGCATTTTCTAACTGGCCAGGACAAGACACTAAAAACATTAGACGATCAAATCTATTTTTCCAAGGCTCCTTGATTAAGAATAAGTGTTTTTGACATAGCCATAGCACTCTAAATTGAATTATAAAATACGATTTTTTATTAAGCGAGAATGTCAAAAGTTGACATATGATGATATGTAATTCTATTTAGAATGTCATTTTCTATCGAATAAAGTAAAAAAATACCGAGGGTACCATTTAAAAATCAAAAGTTGTCCGGTGACCGGTGAGTCATTTCCGGTGAAATAGGAAGTGACCAAAAACAATTAAATACGTCAAACAATCCTAATTTATGTTATATACTAACATACCAAATCTCGTTTTTTTATCTGAAAAAATAAAAAACTTATAGGGGTGAGCCACTTTTGAGACGCACCCGGTATACTTATACAAAATTTCTAAGTGTTTTATTATAGGAGCTATATACAGATGCGCGACGCATTATTGCTACACCCAGTATAATTAAATGCATATTTTACTTCTTTATATCTATTTTCCTATATACTAAGTTTTATTTTTAATAATTTACTAAGTTAGTTGTTTAACGAGACCGGAAATTTTTACTTATTTCAACCTTCTTTGTTCTCCGAGTGATACTTATATTACGCCAAATATCCTTTTTACAATCTTCGCAATGACCTCAATATAAACAAAATGTTGTCATCCTGTAATACTATAAAGTAATTTCAAAATTCAGTACATATACTTATTTTTAAAATTTACTTTTACAAGTTTAAATGTTTAATAAGTTTAATTACATGTTTTTTTAATTACTTATACAGGGTGTTCCTGACATGCTAATATTTAAGGGGGTGATTCTTGGACCTATCATATTTTGCGATATAATTAATAGATATTTACCGATATTCTTTATTAGAATTTGTTTTCTTGGTTGAGCAAACAACGGTATTGTAATTAATTATGAACAAACAGGAAGATGTATATAATGTAAAATAACCCTGAGTTAACAGAAAGAAATAAGGAAAACAGGTTAAAATCGATTTTGTATCGTATACCGTCTATCTACATCAGTATATCATTAACTATTCTGTGATCACTATTTATATAATGCTAATTTGACGATAATATTGATCAAATAAAATCGAATCGAAAAATCAGTTAAAGCTGCTTTATCTCTGTTTTAACGTGCACCTTTCAGTTCTTTTAAAAAATTGGCGCCAGGAGGTACGGATAGCCGCCCATTCTAAAATATGTTAATAAAAAGTTGGTTGGTAGTTCTTTTAGTTTCAAAGTAAAGGAATTTTTCCAATTTTTTTTTATCTCAGAAACTGCGACTTTGACTGATTTTGATGTTATTACAAATTTTGTTGCAAATATTATTCCTAATCTTAAATTGAAAACCGCGTTTCGCTAGCTACTGTAATTTTGGAGTTACGATTTTTTAAAATTTTTAACCTCCTCCCATACTCCCTTACCAACCTCCCACCCCCACCAAAAACTAATGGCCAGATTTTCGGGTGCCACAGTATTTTTGTGCCAAATTTGAGTTATCGTGTTACAGATGGACAGACAGACAGACAGACACTATGAAAATATTTTGTATTTAGCTCATTTATGACCCAAATAACTCATTTTGAGTGAAATTAAAAAAAACTTTTTTGCCGATCTTAATAGCCTACCATACCTGTTGGTATGGTCGGCTAAAAATATATTAATCCCTTTGTGGCAAAAGTTACACCAGAAGTATACAGGGTCGCTTTTATGTACCTATGGAAACGGTCGATTATTAGGTAAAATATAGGAGGTACCCCAAAAAGTTAAATATAAAAGTTATAGGATTTTTAAATATCCTTTAGTAATAAATTTAAGTATACAGGGTCCTTCATAAAGTCGTGGCACATAAAAGTTTAATTTTTTTAATATCACCCATTTTTTTAATAGCACCTTTTTTAATTAACACCCTGTATATTATCCTATATTTCAATTCTTCCTTGAATTCTAAGCATAAATCGAAATGCACACAATGTACAGGGTGGGTCAAATTCGACGCTTTTAAATGGAAACACCCTTTTCTATAGGAGATAGACAAAAACTAATATCGGTGTCTGGAGCTCAATTTTTGTCAAAAACATGTTGGTGAAAACCGCATATCGATATCTGTTACCCTTTCGGAGTTACGGGGTGTTTTTCAAAAATATGCATTTTTAACAAATCGCTGTAACTTTTTTGCTATGGAAAACTTTGTATTTTTATGAAAACAATTCCAAAGTACCTTTTTACGTAGAATTTAATGGTTTAAGTATAATTTTTTTAAAATTAATAATTTAAGAATTATCAACAGAAAAATTGATTTTTTATATGAGACACCCTGTGTATTGTACACCCTTTAATTTATTGAAAAGAATTTAAAATTTCTTTTCCAAAAATATAACACATTTGATATTTTGCTCGATTCCTCTTCGAGATATAGAGTATACTCTATATCTACAAAAATTCGCCCGCTTTAAATAAGTAGGCTTTGAATGGCACCAAAAAAATTCTAGCTGTGAGCATCAATTAAAACGAAAATAATATTTTCTATGACAGATGCAGAATTTTATAACAATTTAAAATATATTTAACCAACATCAACACATTTAAACTATATCTGATTAAAAATAAATAGCAAACCAAGACATGAGATTTTGCTGCTGGTGTTCGACCGTCTTCTGTTATATCGACCATCTTCTGTTATGGACAGACGGGGTCGTTTCTGAACATTTCTCGCGGAATTCATTAACTCAGTGGGGGTGAAAGATACCCTCTCATAACTGCTAAGTATTTCTAATTCTTGTCTAGATTATACGGAAGAATAAGGAACCTTTATTCTACCGCAAATATATCCATAGGATTAGACCTATGGGCACTACGTCAGGTGGCCTCGACGGCCAACGGCTGGGATCTTGGTTAGCTATTCAATTATTCTTGAAATTGGCTGCAAAAATTTGCTGATAACTTCAGCGTTCTGAGGCGGTGCATCTTCTTGCTGGAAAAATATGCTTTCGAGTTCCATTAAGGGCATATCATCAATAAGGGGTCCAAAGCCTACTAGTTAAAAGTGGCGAACTTTTAAAAATTCTGTATTTCGAAGAGGAATATAACAAAATATCAAGTATGCTATATTTTTGGAAAGGTAATTTTAAATTATTTTCGGTTAATTAAAAATATAGAGGGTGTCCCAAATAAAAAAATAACTTTTCTGTTGATAACTCTTAAATTACTAATTTAAAAAAAAAATATACTTATACCATTAAATTCTACGTAAAAAGGTGCTTTTGAAATGTTTTCATAGAAATACAAAATTTTCCATAGCAAAAAAGTTACAGCGATTTGTTAAAAATGCACATTTTTGAAAAACACCCCGTAACTCCTAAACGGTAACAGATATTGATGTGCGGTTTTCACCATCATATTTTTGATGAAAATTGAGTTCCAGACACCGATATTAGTTTTCGCCTATCTGCTATAGAAAACGGTGTTTCCATTTAAAAACGTCGAATTTGACCCACCCTGTACATACCTCAAAGCAACCGTTTCCGATTTATTGACTTTTGAAAATATCACTTAAACAATTCGATTTATTTCGATGTGTTTGGTTTGATTTAATGATGCCATTCTGCTGAAACTGTGATACTGTTATAATGGATTTTAAATTCCTATTAGCTACTAGTAAATTTAAGTATACAGGGTCGGTAATAAAGTTGTGTCATATTAAACTTTATTTTTTTAATGGTATATTATTGCATATTTCAATTCTTCCTTCAGTTTCAAACAATAATTGTAATACACAATGTATGTACATAAATTGAAGAATTGAAATGTTAAACGAAAATTTTGTAATTTCTAGACTTGCTATGATCGATCCTTTTATACGTATATAAATGCTAACTTGAGAACTAATGTCAAATATTATTAAGTATCACAGTTTCGGCAAAATGGCATCGTTAAATGAAATTGAACATATCGAAATTAGGTATATAATTAAATCAAATAGTTTAAGCGATATTTTCAAAAGTCAATAACTCGGAAATGGTTGGTATGAGCTACATTGTCTGTATTTCGATTTTTGCTTAGAATTTAAGGAAGAACCGAAATATGCAGTAATATATAGGGGGTTCCATTTAAAAAATGGAACTTTGATGTGCTACGACTTTATGACCGACCCTGTATACTTAAATTTATTAGCCGCTAATAGATATTTATAAACCCTATAACTTTTATATTTAACTTTTTGCGGTACCTCCTATATTTTACCTAATAATCAACCGTTTCCATACATAAAAGCGACCCTGTAATTGACTGTGCAACCAGTCAGGGAAGAGAGAACTGTCACTGTTATACATCCTCTCATTGAACAGATTATAGTTAAATGATTATGTTGCTCTTTTGAAACTATTGGTTCATTTATGGGTTAATTACACGTAATACTAATTATTTACCCGTTAGTGTATAAAAAACTAGTAAAACGATACGTTCTGCACGTAGACCTATGCGAGAATGTAAAGAATTTGGTAAAAACGCAATAACTTCCTTATGAAGATCGAATTTCCAAACGAATTTGGAGTTTTTTTCATGTTAAAGTAGTTAGATGATGAATATTATTGATATTGAGGGAAATACCACTATATTACCTTTATCGTAAAATAGAATGCTCTGCATATTATACCGATTAAACAATTTATGATCAAGCGTGCATTGACTTTCCATATGTCATCACAACATTTAATAAAGGAATATATGGAACATATAAAAAATTAAATCGCATGCAGTGGACCATTGACGATCTGTAGATAAAACATTAATGATTAAAATCATTAGGTTTATTTGTTTGTATGTCCGAACATTTGTTTGTATGTCCGTACTGACAAACCAATGAACGTAAAGCGGGAAGCCCATTATAAACGCCCGGCACGGCACATTTACTGGCTTGGTGCATTCTCCGCCGGTGCTGCCATCATCGGAGAATATCGTAAACAACTAGTGCTTACAAATACACGGGTTTAAATAGCGAGAATACGAAAAATTTATTATTTAATTGTTCTAAAAGTGTTAAGAAGTATAATTTGTGAAAATTCTAAAAATAAAAATAAAAAAGTAAATATTTTGATATCTTCAGGAGGTCTAACTTGTATTATTATAATTTATTATTCCACACTGAGAAAACACTATCGTATCTACAAAGATAATATCCTTACACCAACGATATACTACTTTCCCCATTCCTCGACTATATCACTGCTTTAATCGACATGTATCATGATATTGCTTCTTACGTTTTAATATATTGTGATTGTTTATAGTTGATGCAAAATTGCATCTAACGGTGTTAATCCAAACAGTTTAATTTTATTACTATTTCTATAGGATTCTGTAAATGGAATTTATGGCATATACTTCGAAGGTATATACATACTCGTATGGGACATACTTCGAAGGTATACGTGCAATAAGAACCGTAATCCCGCTATTTTTTGTTTTCAATATCTTCATCAATGTTTTTATACAGGGTTGTTTAATAATAATTATAATAAATTGACTTTGTTGAAGGATTTGAATACAATAAAGTAACATAACATAAATTTCCTATATTCTATTGGGGTCTACAACTGGCGAAATCTAGCCGAGCCAGATTAGATTTAGCATTTTTTAAACATTTATACAGTTTTATAAACAGCGCGTGCTGATCAATTTACTATTCTCATCTTTAAATCGTTATTAGTTCACTACGGTTACTCTACAGCTTGTAGAATGTAGAATGAGTAAGAGGGGGGGTTAATCACTGCGACCTTAAAGATCTATTGTGTGCCCCCCTTCCTTGAGTCATCACACAGTCTATAACCCATCATACCCCTGTTTTAGAGGGGACAGGGTATTTCCCTTAGATTAAGAGGGTATAAAAAGTATTTCCCATCCTCCTCTGACAACTGTTCTTTTTCCGAGGGTGTGTACCCTCGGAAAGGTATGAAGGGTGTGTACCCTTCCACGGTTGGAGTTTGACCCCCCGTGCCGCTCTTTACAGGAGCTTGCCTCCGGCTGAGAAACCCGTGAAGTCGAGGCTGGAGGATCTGTCTCCATTTTCTCCACCTCTTTAACTTGGTCTCTTCTTAGACCTGATACCGCTGTTGTCCCGTATCTATAATAGAGGATATGTCCCTCTTTCTCTATTGCGTCCTTGGATTTGAGGTCAGTTCCTATTGTGAGGACCTGACCATGACCCTCCTCCCTCGAGTTGATGAGTCGCCAACTCGATGTCCTTACATTGAAGGTCTGACCTTGGATAAGGCTCAGCAGGTAGGTGGTGTCTTTCCCCTTGCTCCTCGGCAGAAAGACCGTGATGGCCGCCACTTTAGGGAAGTTTTCTCCATTCACTGCAACCAGTTCCGGCCCCTGCCAATTTTTAAGCTTAGGTGCGATTTCCACCAACCAATTCGCCGATTCTTGAGATACACAATTTATGAGGATCATGCCCACCCGAAACTGTATCCCCGCAAAACGCAGCTGTCCCACATTTTGTAGGTCGTTGTGTTGCGATCCGATCGCCACTACTTCGTCCAGTATAGCCTCTTCTAGAGAGGTTTGCTGGTCGGTGGTCAGAGCAACCTCTGGGAAATTCTTTGGTAGCACCGCCATTTTCACTTGTCCACCAATAGCGGCAAAGCTGGTGATACGTCCCTGCTTGCCTCCCGGTGTTGGACGGCTTTCCATCCTGGCTTTTTTCTCTCCCTGCCGGAGAAGAGATGAGAGGTTCTCGCTCCATCTCTACTCTATAGCTTACTTCGGTATTTTTTATTGTCGATTCTGAACCGTTCTAGAACTGTGATCTGTACAATAAATGTGTATGCATGTACAATGCAAAAAGAAGTAGAAAAAGACTCAAAGTCTCGGTCTCAACGTTTATATACATGTTTCGCTCATACGAGCATCATCAGACAAATACAATTAAAATTAATCCACACACACGTTCACATTTTACATATTAAAACAACACTATCTTCTATCACTGTCTTTTTTTTAAATTTAGACCAGGTCTCTTTGAGAAGAATGGACGCCTTCTTTAAATGTACAATGCATTTCCTATATTTTATTGGGGTCTACACCTGGCGAAGTCTAGCCGAACCATTAGATTCAGAATTTTTTAAACATTTATACAATTTTATAAACAGCGCGTGCTGATCAATGTACTATTCTCATCTTTAAATCGTTATTAGTTCACTACGGTTACTCTACAGCTTGTAGAATGTAGAATGAGTAAGAGGGGGGGTTAATCAATTACAATATATTAAAATTTTAACATATAGTAAACTAGCTAATAATTAAGAAGAGAGTAAGGTGGTAAAATAATAATGTTTCCTTTTATTGTTTCAGATGGAAAGTTTTGATGGATGTTATCTTGTAGATTTGACGATAAATGTTTTTCAGTTTGCAGCAAGAATGACACGTAAGTGTTGGATTATTTCATTATTTTATTACCACAGATTGGGCCTGTACTATCTAATATTATACAATATCTAGATCATATATACTTATATATGATCTAGGATACACTATTATATCAATATACTGTCAAGGTGTATTACTGGTTGCATAACTGCATACTGCTAAATAATCGCAACGTGCATTGAGGAACCTGGCGCATTCGCCAGAAAGTAAAAGAAAATTATAGAATTCTTTAGAAAATTCCAGAAACCATCGCCAGGGGGTATATAAGGCCCGCGCTTTGACAGTTGGACAAGTCTGAAGATAGTCTGAAGTCTGAAGTTTGAAAATACCGCGAAATACCGTTAGAGTAATAGTAGTTGCATAAGTTGTGTTGTAAATAGTATAAATTGTGTGTACAGAGTGAAACAAATAAATTCGTTAAGTATTTTATCGTGAGTTTAAATAGTAGGACCCACGGAATCCGTAACAATTGGTGTCGGAAGTGCGATTCAAGAGGATTTTAAGAAGAAATTAAGTGGATTGGAAGATTTTTAGACCGAATTTAAGTATTTTTATGGTTGGTACAAGGGAGCAAGCGAAGAAAATGGAGGAAGTAAGCAAATTATTGGGCGATTTTATGGAGAATATGAGAATAGAGAAAGAAGAGGAACAAGACCGTCTACAGAAAATACTTATGGAAAATCAAGAAAAAATGTTAGAAAGTTTAGAAGCGCGTCAAAAGAAAGAAAAACAAGAAGAACAGGACCGGCAAGACAAAATTTTCGAAGATTTGAAAATTCAACGACAACAAGACAAACAAGAAGAACAGGACCGGCTTGAGAAAATTCTCGAAGATTTCAAAGTTCAACGAGAGCACGACAAACAAGAAGAACAGGACCGGCTTCAGAAAATTCTTGAAAATCAAGAAATTAGACAAGAACGGTTGGAGAAATTTGTTGAAGATTTAGAAGTGCGTCGCCAGAAAGAAAAATTAGAAGATCAAAACCGATTTAAGAAGAACTTTGAAGAACTGGAAAAAAGGCAAGACATCCACCTTCAAGAAGCCGTAGAAGATCTTGAGGAACGCCTTCAGCAGAAAATGGAAAAATTAGAGATGGACCTACACAAGACCAAGGTACAAGTAAAGACACCTGGCGTTCATGGAACTGCGAACCTCAAGGCCCCGACCTACGATGGACAAACCACCTGGACGATGTACCACCGCCAGTTTGAAGCAGCGGCTGCTGCGAATGGATGGACTGACCAGGAGAAAGCAGCGGCACTTGTCATCGCGCTGCGTGGCCCTGCCCTGGAACTCTTGCAAACTATTCCTGCAACCCAACAGCAGGAATACCAAACTTTGGTCGCTGCACTGGACAGAAGATATGGCGACCAACATCGACGTCAACTTTACCAGGCCCAGATCAAGACACGCATGCAGAGGTCCGGAGAGAGTCTGCAGGAATTTGAAGCAGACTTACGTCGCCTGGTACACCTAGCGTATCCAGAAGCACCGGAAGGATTTAGGGAAGAACTGGCTGCTCAGTGCTTTATCAGCGGACTGAGGGACAACGAATTGCAGAGGGCGCTGCAAATATCCCGATTTTCTACCAGCAGCGAAGCACTGGTCAGGGCGCTAGAAATTGAAGCTGCTTTTAGCGCCATCACTAGACCGAAGATAAGATAACGGTCGAGGAACCGGTAACGGTCGAGGAACAGCCCGGAAGTTCTCACATACGTTTGGAGGAGATGTTTAGTAAACTATGTGAGTTACTAGTGAACAAGAGTAGCAACAACACCCAGACAGAGAACCATAGAAGATAACAGGACATAAGGTGCTATAGATGTGGCAGGAATGGCCACATCAAACGGGATTGCCGCGTTCAAATGCGATCCCGTTCACCATCCAGAGAACGTAGGCACCAGGAAAACTAAAATCAGTCAATACTAAGGGGCAAGTATTGACTGGGGAGAACAGAGCCCCCAGGATTTTTTCCATTAGGAGTTTAGGAAGAACCGCTGACAGTTTGGTGATCGACGGGTCAATGGTAGGAGAATCCGAATGACAGTGGACACTGGCGCTATGGTATCGTTGGTACGGGCCAACTCAGTGCAAGGGTTGAAGCTGATGCCTCTGAGAAGAAGAGTGTGTTTACGTACAGTTACGGGGGAAATGGCCGTTGTACGGGGAGAGGCTATCGTCGAACTGAAGTTAGGAAATTTGAAGTTCCAGCATAGCGTCTTAGTGGCAGATATTGAAGATGACTTCATCTTGGGCATGGATGTGATTCGTCAACATGGATTTTCGTTCGATCACCAGAGAAATATCCTGAATATCGGAAATGAAGAGTTTATGTTATCTCCAGACGAGGGATCAGGAAGAATGGATGTAAGATCAGCGGAAACTGTGGTGATACCTGGTAATACCGAGAAGATCATATTCGGTAAAGTGGAGAAAATCGCTGGGTGCTGTGTTGGACTGGTACAAAGTGGCGACAAGAAACAAGATAGGTACTTAGTAGGAAAATCATTGGTGAACACCGACAAGAATATACCGATCAGAATTGCGAATGTTTTCCCGAATTGTGTCAAGATCCAAAAAGGTGACAAGATAGCCATCCGCGAACCTGTAAGAACTGTCACCCGATGTGATGAAGTGTCGTCAGCTGTTACACAAAAGGCATCCCAAGAAACACTAAAACATCTAGAACAGCCATGGGATCACCTAACATCTGAGGAGAAACAGAAGGCTAAGCAGTTCCTGCTAAAGCATGGCAGTATTTTTGAGAAGAACAACAGTGGAAGAACGGATTTTGTGAAGCACCGGATTAATACTGGTCATGCTCAGCCGATTCGACAACGTCCTAGAAGGGTGCCCCTTTCCAAACAACAAGAAATGGAGACAATGGTAGATAAGATGCTAGAAGATGGAGTTATCGAAGAATCATCGAGTCCATGGTCATCTCCTGTTGTTTTGGTGACGAAGAAAGATGGTAGTACACGATTCTGCGTGGACTATCGGAAGCTCAATGACGTCACTAAGAAGGACAGCTACCCACTGCCACGTATAGACGACACGTTAACCACACTGGCAGGTTCGTGCTGGTTCTCCACTCTCGACTTAAAGAGTGGATACTGGCAAGTTGGTCTGGACGAGGAAGACAAAGAAAAGACGGCTTTTTCTACAGGAAACGGACTATACCAATTCAAGGTCATGCCGTTTGGATTATGCAATGCTCCAGCCACTTTCGAACGTCTCATGGAGGTGGTGTTAAGAGGATTAACTTGGAAAACGTGCTTGGTTTACCTCGACGATGTATTGGTTATGGGAAGAACTTTTGAGGAGCATTTGCGAATTTAGAAGAAGTCTTCGGCCGCATAAGGAATGCGCACCTGTACTTGAACCCGAAGAAGTGTAGCTTATTCCAGCGACAAGTGGAATTCTTGGGTCATGTAGTTTCGGCAGACGGAATTTACACCGATCAGAAGAAAATCGCTGCAATCAAGGATTGGCCTAAACCTCGCGACAAACATGAACTTAGAAGTTTCCTGGGTTTATGCACTTATTACAGAAGATTTGTCAAGGGATTTGCCAATATAGCTGCACCCTTAGATAGGCTTACAGGTGATGAAGTCGGCTACGAATGGAACACCGATTGTGATGTAGCCTTTGGAAGACTTAAGGCGGCTTTATGTTCAAGTCCTATTCTAGCCTACCCGCAACAACAAGGGAGGTATATCCTGGATACCGACGCCAGCAATATCGGCATAGGTGCAGTGCTATCACAAGTGCAAGATGACGAAGAACGAGTGATAGAATATTACAGTCGAGTTCTATCCAAACCAGAAAGGAATTACTGCGTTACCCGGAAGGAGCTGCTAGCAATTGTGAAGGCAGTTGATCATTTTCTTAAATATCTGTACGGTCAAGAATTTTTAATTAGGACAGATCATGCGGCTCTCAAGTGGCTTATGGAGATGAAACAACCTGAAGGTCACATAGCACGATGGCTCGAGAAGCTCCAACAGTATCACTTTACCATCCAACATCGTATCACTTTACCATCCAACATCGTGCTGGAAAATGCATGGTAACGCAGACGGTTTATCCAGAAGACCCTGTCAAACCGATTGTAAGCACTGCTGTAAAACGGAACAACGTGAAGGCACTGTCATGATAAGGAGTTTTAAACTTGGAACCGATGAACAGTGGACGACGACACAATTGAGGAAAGATCAAATGGAAGATCCAGACATCGGAGCAATACTACGGCTCAAGGAAGGTAACGGCGAGAGACCACCGTGGCAGGATATTGCGGACAGAGGGCTCGTTTTCAAAGCTCTCTGGGCTCAGTGGAATTCACTGGTTATTGAGAATGGATTGTTAAAGCGCACATGGGAAAGTGCGGATGGCAGCACAGTAACAACTCAGTTACTGGTACCAAGGAAGAAAGTTACCCAGGTATTGGAAGAAATTCACGGTGGTAAAACTGGAGCCCATCTTGGGGTAAACAAGACCTTGAGCAAGCTGAGAGATCGCTTTTACTGGGTGGATTATTGCGAAGATGTCAAGAAATGGTGTCGACAATGTAAAACTTGTGCAGCCAGCCAAGGACCAAGCACTCGCTCTAGGGGAAAAATGAAACAATATAACGTTGGACTGCCATTCGAAAGAATCGCTGTTGACATTGCAGGCCCATTCCCTGAAACGCACAAGGGCAACAAGTACGTTTTAGTAGCGATGGATTATTTCAGTAAATGGCCAGAAGTTTTTGCCATTCCAAACCAAGAAGCATCGACTGTAGCTGAAGTATTGGTCAATAATGTCTTCAGTAGATTTGGAATTCCCTTAGAGCTTCACACTGACCAAGGAAGGAACTTCGAGTCAAGACTGTTCCAGAAGATGTGTGATCTGCTTGGTATTCACAAGACTAGGACAACAGCTTTACATCCGCAGTCTGATGGGATGGTCGAAAGATTCAATAAGACCATTGAAGAACACCTCTCGAAAATGGTGGCCGAACATCAAAGAGATTGGGATCAACACATACCGCTGTTCCTAATGGCGTATAGAAGTGCAGTTCACAACACCACCGGACTTTCACCATCGAAGATTTTATTTGGTCGAGAATTACGGTTGCCTTGTGACTTGGTGTTCGGATCACCAGACGACGGCACCACAAATGTAGAGGACTACGCGGATGAACTGAAGGAAAGGTTTTGGGAATTCATAAGGTCGTGAGAAGTAAGATTACGCTAGCCAGTGACCGGATGAAAGCTCGTTACGACCTCAGAGCTAATTCTACGGGATTTCAACAGGACGATAGGGTATGGTTGTATAACCCACAGCGCAAGAAAGGAAGGTCCCCAAAGTTAACTCCAGCATGGGAAGGTCCTTATACAGTCATCAAGAGGATAAATGATGTTGTGTACCGGATTCAACGCAGCCTTAGAAGTAAGATGAAAGTAGTTCATCTGGATCGATTGAAGAGATACCAGACAGGAAACCATGATCGGGACGATCACATTTGAGAAGGGGGCAATGTCAAGGTGTATTACTGGTTGCATAACTGCATACTGCTAAATAATCGCAACGTGCATTGAGGAACCTGGCGCATTCGCCAGAAAGTAAAAGAAAATTATAGAATTCTTTAGAAAATTCCAGAAACCATCGCCAGGGGTATATAAGGCCCGCGCTTTGACAGTTGGACAAGTCTGAAGATAGTCTGAAGTCTGAAGTTTGAAAATACCGCGAAATACCGTTGGAGTAATAGTAGTTGCATAAGTTGTGTTGTAAATAGTATAAATTGTGTGTACAGAGTGAAACAAATAAATTCGTTAAGTATTTTATCGTGAGTTTAAATAGTGGACCCACGGAATCCGTAACAATACTTTACTGGGTGAATGTGAATATTATTCGTATTAATGAAAATTGTATAATGGTATTAGGTATCATAAACATGCAGCAAGAAATTGGTATGACTGCTAAATGGTTTTTTGTATATTACTACTTATAAATGTAGAGATGGTACCGTTAAATTGCTATTACATACATGGATTTTAGTGGAGCTTGACTGTTACTGACCTCCTTAACTGAGGTCGTTAACTTGTTTTCAGACCTTTCTTGCGTGCACTTTACTTAAGTCGTTTTGGTTTGTTGTTGTTTTGTACAATATGATCAAAAAGTGTTATCAAATCAAGCGCGCTATATTATGATTCTTGTGGAAAATTGCATTAGAATTTTTTCAAATTCCGTATTGTACAGAGCGATCAACGATGATTGAAAGAGTTTGCTATTCTGATTTTTCTCATGTATTCGGTTAGAAATAAATGTAAGCCATTCGCATATTTATTAGTTGTTATCACTAGGCGTCAAAACAAACCAAAAATTAAATATGATTATTTTTTTTTGATTATTTAGATTTGTCTTCGCAGCAACAATGTGAAAACTGATCAAACCGAGATGGTTATACCGGGTGCGTCTCAAAAGTGGCTCATCCCTATAACTTTTTTATTTTTTCAGATAAGGACAACGAGATTTGGTATTTTAGTATATGGCATAAAATAGGATTGATTGACATATTCAATTGTTTTCGGTCACTTCCGGTTCCACCGGAAATTTTTTCACCGGCTACGATTTTTGTTTTTTAAATGACACCCGCCTCGGTATTTTTTTACTTTATTCGATAGAAAATGATACTGTGAATAGAATGACATATTATATGTCAACTTTTGACATTTCCGCATATGGTTTATTTGAAATTGTAGCATGCGTTTCATAACGACAATTTGACTCGAAATACTAAGTGTGTGGTATCAAATTATTGGTAAAAAAATGCTTTATCCAAATATGCTAATGAACCACCCTTGTTCTTTTTGAAAAAATTGAGATATGCTTAAAAATACGATTTAAGCATATTTTAACCGGCCAGAACAAGACACTAAAAACATTAGACGATCAAATCTATTGTTCCAAGGCTCCTTGCTTAAAAATAGCGTTTTTAACACAACTATGGCACTCTAGATTAAAATTTAAAATACAATTTGTTTTTGAGCGAATATGTCAAAAGTTGACATATGATATGTCATTCGATTCAGAGTGTCATTTTCTATCGAATAAAGTAAAAAATACTGAGGGTGACATGTAAAAATCAAAAGTTGTAGTCATTTCTGGTAAAACAGGAAGGGGCCGAAAACAATTGAATACGTCAATCAATTTCAAAAAGTTATAGGGGTGAGCCACTTTTGAGACGCAGCCGGTATACAGGGTGAGTCTTAAATAAGTGAAAATATTTTCAGGGGTGGTATATTTCAACCCCAAAAAGACGTCTATGATGTTTTTTTCGCAAAAAAGATGTTAAAAATCGTGCATTTTTTTTAAATTTCCGTGTATATTTTAGAAAACCTTTTTAGAACTCCTTATATTGATATTCCCAATCTGCCTCCTCTGATATTACCTTGGTTACGGCATTAAATAGAATGCAAATACAGAAAAAAGCCGGTGGCTCTCAAAATTTGTAAAAAATAAATCATTTTTTTTAAATTTTCAAACTTGAAGAACTCAGTTATTTTGGACTTATTTGAAAAACAGTAAAGGGAAAATATCTTTCTTTTATAGATTCACAAGCCCTGAAAATATTTGCACT
This sequence comes from Sitophilus oryzae, assembly GCF_002938485.1. NCBI lineage: Eukaryota > Metazoa > Arthropoda > Insecta > Coleoptera > Curculionidae > Sitophilus > Sitophilus oryzae. The sequence goes on along the minus strand of NW_022146928.1, from coordinate 1,875,701 downwards.
TGTTTGAGTTAAAGATCCCCCCCCCCCCTAAATTTCTGATTCATTTCGATTTGATTTTGTCTTTAGTGTGTCTAGCGGAAACATACATTTTATGATAGTGAAATTTGTTGTGTGGTATTTTAATTATATTTATAATTAAATATTTGTATTTCATACCATGGAGGTATTACCAATTCAAAATTAGTATACTAGTCTATTTCTTATTAATATAGTGCTACTTCTAATACATTTTTGGTAATCTAAGTATATTCGAATTTTTATGTTTTGTAGAACGAACAATTTAGTGTCATTAGGTTATTTTAAATATTCAATGTATGTATTCTTCCACTTAATTCTGATGTTCTTATGTGTATTACTTTTCGTTATGTGGGGGATGAGCATTATTTATTACACACATACTAATTAATACTTAATGTAAATGTAACTAGTCATTAGTATAGACTTTAGACCATAAACAAGTACACATTAAATTAACAAGTAAAAACACTAATCAACAATTTAACATTATGAAATACACTCAGATATATCATTATAATATACAGCTATTTTGATGTGTAATTACATCAGGTATAATAGGGGTAATAGAAGACATATTGTAATATATGTCATATTTCTATACAGTTTATTACCTCGATTTACATAAATATTTTAACTTTGCATTTTTGATTATATTTTTATATAAAAAAAATATTTTCAAGTTATATCTTGGCGACTTTGGCGACTTATCTATGACTTTCCTGGCAAATTTTCAAAATATAATGAAAACTTCAAATACAGTACGTCGATCCGTTCTGTAGCTAGGGGGGCATTCGTAAGGGGGGAAACGAAATTTTTAACAATTAACGAGAAATTCATTGGCGTGCTATAAATATTTTAAATAACATTACTTAGTTCTCCAAAAAAATCCTTTACGGGTATTTCGCCACTGCAAGAAAATCTACAAAATAAAATAGTTATTTTTTGTAAACACTTCTGCGTTAAACCTAAACGGACGCTGCTTGTCAGAAGTTATGTTTACAGTAATACAAATTTGCCTAACAAACAAAAAAATGCTTAACGTTTCGGAAAGTTATCTCTTTCCATCGTCGGAAGCAAAAAAATCCAAAGAATAAAGAAAAAAACTATTTAAAATATTTAAATTCAACTATTCGAGAACACTTTACTTTTTTAAAACAGATACGTCTACAAGAAACCGTTGACGTTCTGTTAAAATGACATTATATCAAGTTAAACTTCAAAATTAACAATTACTACCTGATAACAATTATTACTTAATAAGGTAAAACCAAAAAGCCCCAAACTTTCTGTATGATTATTTTTAAATTTTACGTATGTTATGTGTATTTATGTTATGTTCTTTAAAATCAAAGAAGCGATTGCCATACATTACTAACATCTACAGATTAAGGGATTGAATCCCGGGATTCCGGGATCCCGACGTTTTTTATCGGATTTTTTCAATCCCGGGATCCCGGTAAAATAATAACAGATCCCGGGATTTTATATAATATAGTAAAACGCTATTTTTAAGGTTGTATATGCAAAAACTCTCTTTTAATTGAATTCCTTATAGCGCCGCCGCCGCGCGCCGCCGACAAGCGATACGTCGGTGATTCCCGGAATAATAAAAAACTTTTGAAACAAGAAGTAGCAAACCTTTTAAAACGACTAGATATAACAAGTAAAATCATATTAGATTCTTCAGATAGTTCGGAATCGGATGAAGATTTGCCAATTGCTACTATTCAGAACAGGTACCAGGCCTTAAATGATGACGTGTCATTTTCGGAGAGGCTAGATGAAGCGTTAACCAAAAAAATGTCAAATCGAATGACAGTGCCACCAGTAACAAAAACTGAAAACTTAGAAGCCCAAATAAAAAATGAAATGAATACGTTCCAGAAGAGTGGACAACGTGGAACAAACTTACAACTAGCTTTTGATTTTTTAAGTACAATACCGCCTACAAGTGTAGAATCGGAAAGGTGTTTTTCGTCAGCAGGCTTGATAGTTACAAAATTTCGTTCCGCTATGGGAGATGACACAATAGACAATATTATATTTTTGCGCTATTTTTTTAAAAATATGGAATAATATTATCAGTCAAACAAAAAAATCAAAACCAAAAAGCCAGTTCCTTTTTTGTTTTGTTTGAGATTTTTAATTTTTGTTTAATGTTGTTTAAGAAGAATATTTACCTATTTTGGTGTTCCAAAGACTTTGTTTTTTTTAAGTAATTAACGTTAATTTTAATAAAATGTTCTTTTTGAAAATAATATTGGTAACATTATTACTGAAATCCCGGGATTGAATCCTGGGATCCCGAGATTCGGGGTTAAGAATCCCGGGATCCCGACAACATAAAATTGTCCGGGATTGAATCCCCTACTACAGATGCATGAGCAATGCATTTATTTTTATTAGATTGAATTAAAAAAAGCCTCTTTTATTTTTCTTATAAAGGCTATCGCTTCTTTCATTATAATGAAAGACAGAGAGATGAATCCGTCACATAGATATAGACATTTATTACTTATCTATACGACAATTTTAAAAATATCTAATCAGTTTTATTTCTTTAGCGTTTTTTCACGTAAATGAGACATAATATTTATAAAAATTAAAAAAATAATAAAATTATGCAACTATTTTATTGATAACGATTGCACTGTTCTCAAGCTCTACTGATAATTTCTGAGATTAATATTTATTGTCGTATGGGTGTGGCTTATATTTGCACTTTGATTGGAGATGATGAGTACATTTTAAGGATTGAACATTATTAGGTAATTTTTTTTAACTGTAAAATATGGCTATAATATTGCTGTCTATGCAATTAGAAGTAAAACACAAATTATAGATAGTAGTGCTTAGAATGTCATACTTGGTCATACCACCAAAAAATTGATGGATCTTTTGGTCTACACTGAGACAATTTTACTGAAACATTTTTTTAAAATTAATTAAACTCGTACATGATCTCTGATAATTTGCTAACGATTAATTGAAATTAAAAAAAAATACATGACGCTTCTCGCATTACATTTTATTTAATTAGTATTTTGTAGCGTTAGTAAATTACGTTGTTAATTGTTTTTGCGTAAAAGTGTAATTGGTTCGGAATAAATACTTCAAAATATTTTTTGACTTGTTTATGTCAATAAGTTTTTGTATAGATTGTTTTTGGTTATTATTTTTCTTTATACATTAACAGTATATTTATTTGATTATTATTATTTTTTTATACATTAACGCTAAAAACAAATTAAAAACAAAATTTAGCCAATCTTATAACTATTATAGTACATTTACGTATGACACACCTGTTTACATTGCATATTTGCATCATACAGAGCTTCAGCTAGGGAATGCAATCCCACACCAAAATCTCAATCCCGCAAACCCGCGGGATTAAAGCAATCAATCCCGCCGATCCGCAAAATTGCGGGACTGTAAACAATAAATGCTCCTCTTTTCTCTCTCCGATTTTGGGATGCGGTTTGGACCAGGTTTTAGACGCATCTATTGTGATTAAGGTGCTATGTGGTTTTCGAAAATATGTTTAGCGAATTCTCGTATACAGGGTGTTTTATAATAGTATACAAATTTGGTCAAGAATCTTTTTTACCGAAAATTTACAATTTTTGAAAAATCGAAATGTAGTATGTACGACTAATCTGTATTGATATTAGAAAAAAAAAACAATTTAGTGGGGTTTTTTAAATTTTTTGTTTTAAGGAAAAATATGCATTTATAGTCATACATTATTTGGTCCATTCCATTTTGCATATACCCACAATATATTGATATAGCGTGTATCTTAAACTAGCTATACAGAAATTTGGACCGATGTATACAGGGTTTTCAAAAAAAAATTTAACTTGTGTTAGTTATCTGCTTTTAGATACACTCTATATCAATAATTTTTTGGCATAGGCAAAGAGTAGATAAGACAAGAGACGACAGTGAACAAAGAAGTCGAATTTCGCGAGAGAGACGCAGATATATTAAAATTTAAAGGTCCCATCAAGTCCCATATTGTCTGTTGCCAAGTATATTTCTTTGAAAAGTAAACAAGATTTTCTGAAAATAAATTAATAATATAAGAAGGAATAAGTAACGTATGTTAATACGGAAATGTAAATTTTTAGTTTAGGTTGGTTTAGGTTCTTTTTTCGCAATGTACTGATCATATCAAAGAAACAGAATGACTAAGTTGATCGATTTCAAAGAAAAAACAGATAAAATCTGAAAATCTGACAACGGCGAATTTTATTTATTCTAACCTATGATTTTAGGACGCTAATCAGCTGTACTAATCAGGCTTAAACTTGGCTTAAACATAAACAAATCTTATTAGTTGTTTTCTTGCATTTTTGCCTTTTTAAAGTGTGTTTTCAGAGTTTTTCGATATATTATCGTTTTGAGAGTTTTTAAGCTTTAATTTTAGTATCGTTTTTGTTGCGTACTAATTTGTAATTATTGTTAAATATGAATACTGAACAGGACACGAGTAGCAGGAAAAGACGAGATGGTGGCAATGTGTGTGCTTATAAAGACTGCAAAAATAGATCTTATTCTTCGACAAACATAATATTTTACTCTTTTCCAAAGGATCCTGAAAAGTATTTTTATAGAAATATACTATATAAACTAAAAATATAAATGTTATTAAACTAAATGTAATCCAAAGATCGAAGACATGGTTAGAAGCTTGTAATATAATTTTACAAAAAAAAATTGAGCAGCTCTATTTTTTTGTACATAAACTCCACATTGTGATATTACACTTGTTCAAGTCCATATGTAAAAAAATGCACGTAAATAATTAAATAAAACATTTCTTACAAATCGACTTGGTCATTTTATCTTGTTTACCAACCATATACAAAATTCCCCGACAAATATGTTTCTAATTATAATTTATTTTATAGAATATTTAGAAAACTCATTTTTTTTTCGTTTCTATTTATTTCTTTACCCATACAGTATAACTATTTATAAGCTACACAGGTAAGTTTTAATAATAGTCTATTTCAAATTTCCCGCGAAAAAATTACGAAAATTTAAAGGGACAAGCGAGACGAGGTCACTCTCCCCACCACTCAAACATGAAAGGTACCGCGCGAACTGTTGTCTCTTGTCTTATCTACTCTTTGGCATAGGTATGCAGAATGTACAAAGCTTTTTGTACAATTTAGGACCATCGTATGACTAAAAATGCATATTTTTCGAAAAAACGTCGTATTTTCCTTAAAATAAAAAAATTAAAAAAACCGATCAAATTGTTTTTTTCTAATTTCAATACAGATTAGTCGTACTTGGTAAAAATTTGGATTGGATTTTTTAAAAATTGTAAATTTGCGGTAAAAAAGATTCTTCACCAAATTTTCACACTCTTATAAAACACCCTGTATACGAGAATTCGATAAATATATTTTCGAAAACCACATAGTATCTTAAGCGGCCCTTACATGATCAATAATGTTGTCAATGTTTTTTATTGTCAATATTTTATCAATATTTGAAAGTTGGCCTGACACGGTCAATACATATATCAATATTAAGTTTTGTGCAGATATTAAAGTGTGAATTATACCCTATGCTAAAAAATTTAAGATAAAAAAAGCATGTCATTTTGGCATTTTGGCAGTGAGTGTCAGTCAGTGAGAAAAAATAGAGGAAAAAATTTAAAAAAAGACTTTATATAAAAAATGGATATCCAAAAAGAAAAAGGTTCGGCTAACTAAATCTTCTAGAGTACGTTAAGAAACGGGAGCCTGATGATTGCGATCTAAAACTGGTGAAAACAACGACGGCGATGTTCCGTCTTCCGCCATGGTTACAAATAAACTAGTCAAATTTTGTCAATCATGCGACCTAACGATCAATATATTGTCAATACGACTAGCTCCGCCTTTAATATTGTCGAGTATTTTCAAGATCCCGAAAATCCATCAATATATTGAAAGTACATCAATATGTATGCTCAAACGCTCAATAATATTGTCCATAATCCAAAATATTGACAATATTATTGATCGTGTGAGGGCCGCTTTAATCACAACAGAGGCATCTAAAACCTGGTCCAAACCGTATCCCAAAATCTTTTTTAGTTCAAGAGATATTCAACTTTAAATTTACCCTAAAATTTTGCTTCTCCCGATAATTATGTCCGGCAGTTTATTTGACGAAATTGTCCACAAGTACTAGTTAAACGCTTTTATTTACTTACGCACATACGCCAGAAAGAAATCTAACAATAACCTGTTTGTTTCACTTATTTTTAATGGCCAAGCCGTAAGGGGAATCCCCTGGTGTCAATCCCGCAGATCCCGCACGGTAAATCCCGCAACTTTGAACCGCGTTCTAAAAAACTGTAAAAAGCGTATGACAAAAAATAGTGTATGTAACACGTACCTAAATTATGTTTTTTAGGACTCATCTACTATTTCGGACTCGGCTAACGCCTCGTCCGCAAACAGTAATGATTCGTCCTAAAAAACATCATTTTAGGTACTAGTTACATAAATAGCTATTCTATTACCGATTTCCTTATATTACTTATCTTTTAATTTATTGTAAATACAAATGAGACTAAAATCGCATAAAATAAAACGCTTAATTCTTAGAAGAACTACAAACACAATTTTTTTTATTCTGCTGCTTGGCTACCGCCTAACAGTTTAAAAAGAAATGCTGCTGTTAAAAACGTATCATAAAAATATATAAAAATGTGACTTAAGCCTTTTATAAAAAGACTTAAATATTTTTAATGAATTAAGTCTTTTATAAACATTTTATAAAAAGTCTTTTATAAAAAGACTTAAATATTTATAATGATTTAAGTCTTTTCTAAAAAGACTTAAATCTTTTTCTATTTCGGGATAAACATTTTAAATAACAAATAATTGTGAAAAAGACTTAAGTTTTCTGTGAGCTTGCAGCTCTGAATCAGATAAGCATCTTTCTTATCTTATTGAGCTTTGATTGTGTCCATCGGATACAGGCAACTTTCTGACCTGATTGAGCTCTGATTTTGTCTTTTTTTATTTTGTCTCGCTATTTCTCCTATATCGGGTGCGGGGTGCGTCTCAAAAGTGGATCCATAGAGTGGATCACACTTTCGACACGTGTGATTTCATGGATCACCACATAACTTTTTTATTTTTTCATCGCGCTATATTATGATTCTTGCGGAAAATTGCATTAGAATTTTTTCAAATTCCGTATTGTACAGAGCGATCAACGATGATTGAAAGAGTTTGCTATTCTGATTTTTCTCATATATTCGGTTAGAAATAAATGTAAGCCATTCGCATATTTATTAGTTGTTATCACTAGGCGTCAAAACAAACCAAAAATTAAATATGATTAATTTTTTTTTGATTATTTAGATTTGTTTTCGCAGCAACAATGTGAAAACTGATCAAACCGAGATGGTTATACCGGGTGCGTCTCAAAAGTGGCTCATCCCTATAACTTTTTTATTTTTTCAGTTAAAAAAACGAGATTTTGTATTTTATTATATGACATTGAAATAAATTAGGATTGATTGACATAATATTCAATTGTTTTCGTTCACTTCCTGTTTCACCGGAATTGTCTTTTGATTTTTAAATGGCACCTTCGGTATTTTTTTACTTTATTCGATAGAAAATAAGACTCTGAATAGATTGACATATCACATGTCAACTTTTGACATTTTCGCACATGGTTTATTTCAAATTATAACTTGCGGTTTGTAACGAAAATTTGACTCGAAAGACCAAGTGTGTGGTATCAAATTATTCGTAAAAAATGCTTTTTCCCAATATGCTAATGAGCTACCCCCGTTCCATTAAATAAAACGAGATATGGCTAAAAATAAGATTTAAGCATTTTCTAACTAGCCAGGACAAATCTATTTTTCCAAGATTTCTTGATTAAGAATTAGTGTTTTTAACATAGTCATGGCACTCTAGATTGAAATTTAAAAAAATATTTTTTATAAAGCGAGAATGTCAAAAGTTGACATATCATATGTCATTCTATTCAGAATGCCGTTTTCTATCGAATGAAGTAAAAAAATACCGAGGGTGCCATTTAAAAATCAAAAGTTGTCCGGTGACCGGTGAGTCATTTCCGGTGAAACAGGAAGTGGCCAAAAATAATTAAAATACGTCAATCAGTCCTAATTTATGTAATATACTTACTAACATACCAAATCTCGTTTTTTCATCTAAAAAAAAATATAAAAGTTATAGAGATGAACATCTTTTGAAGTGATAGGGATGAGCCACTTGCAAATCTCAACCAGGGACACCCTGTATACCCTTGATACTACAGTGTTTGCACTATGTGTGCACTATTCATATTCCAATGCACCTTTCCATTATGGTTCATCAGCTGGCCCGTGCAACTGGTGTGAACAAGAGAAGGCAAAAAACATTACGGAGGCAAATCTGGTAGCGTAATTTCGCAGCCTACTACTTCTATTCTCGAGTCGCGAGCCAATGCGACTCAGTCGATTGATAGAACGTATCCAATGCGGTTGTTCCTGTAATTTCGAGGACTGAAACGTCAATCGATAAACGAAAACGTCTGTCGCGTTCCAGTCTAAAGTTTTGGAAAATTTTATCGACATAGCCGCCTTGATAAATAATTATATTCAGCCAATCGTTGCTAAGTTGTTATTATCATCATCGCGAAACGAACTGTCGCGGGTTCTTTTGTTTTTGTTCCGTCATCCGTTTACAACAGATTAAGTTAGTCATTCGCGAGTGTGGGAGTTATAGACATATTAGTTTTTGTGCGTAAATTTATCTGTATAACTGTTGCGTGAAATATTCAATTAAAAGATGCAGAGGTAAGTTTCAGTGTTTTGTATTTTAATTTTGTTGTTTTCTTCGACATTTGTAGCTTTACAGTTTAAATATTTTTCGATGTATTTGTTTTCATATGAATAATATATTCACTATTATTCAAATCAGAACAAAGAATAGGTATGCAGAGAATGATTATAATTTAAGTTTAACCTTTGGTATTACAACAGAAATTATGGTATTACGTACTTGGTAGGGTGTTGTACTCGGTAGGGCAGTTTCCACTACCGAAATTATCATGAAATTATACTAATTTATCGAAAACTTATTTTAATTATTTGCTGATTTGATGTTGCTAATATTTTAGCAAAGCGTCTGTCTAGGCAAAGTCTAGGCTTATAATCTCAGAGTTGACTGCGCCTATATTCTTAATTTGTTTTTCAGTCAACTCAGAATTTATTTTCATAACAATAACAAAAAATAAAAACAATTAAAACTTTTTTATTATTGACATTTTGAGAAAAATGCATTCTTCAAAAAATTTTACAGGGTGAGTCTTAAATAAGTGCAAATATTAGGTAGATCTCGATAAAAGAAACATATTTTCTCTTTACCGTTTTTCAAGTAAGTCCAAAATGGTATGTCGAAGTAAAATGGGGTATTTTACTTTTAAACTTACAAAAAAGATCATTTTTAGCTTAAATTTGGAGAACAGGATCATTTCTGGATTTTGTTTCTTGTAAATTTAATATATCTATGTTGCCATAGTATGAAGATATGATATTTTTTAAATAAAAATTAAAAAAATCTCAAAAATATTTTCAAAAAATTCCAAATTTTCCAAAAATAATTTACGAAAAAACCTTATAGTTGTGTTTCTGGGGTCGAAATATACTACCCCTAAAATATTTGCACTTGTTTAAGACTCACCCTGTATAGTTACACCCTCGGTTACACCACTATGACATTTGACAGCATATGATAATTTTAATATTGCATACCTATAATATGTATACTGTATACGTAATAAAAACTCTATATTCTACCTCTTAAAACAAAAAAAACTGTAGCAGTTAAAAGAGGAACTAAATAAAATGCAAACATTCTTTCAAGATTTTTTAGCGACTGCCTAAGCTTTGAATATTACCTACTTAGCATTAGTTCAGAATGTAATAAACTTTCTTTAATGTAATACTTACTTAATTATTATATCATTCGGAACACCAATAAAGTACTTTCATTTTCTTGAAATAATCGTTATGTTAACAGTTCATTTTCATGTATTATTTTTTTCTTGATTTTTAGGGTTCTGTACCCAAAGGGTAAAAACGGGAACTCTATTACTAAGACTTCGCTGTCCGTCCGTCCGTCTGTCACAAAGGTCTATCTTATGAACCGTTATAGCTAGACAGTTGAAATTTTTACAGATATAATGTATCTATGTTGCCGCTATAAGAACAAATACTAAAAACAGAATTAAATAAATGTTTATAAATAAAAAAGTACTTTTACTAAACATTATCTTTTAACTAAGAATTTTACATAGAAAGTCCTCGTGGCGGCGTGGTTAAAGCGTTAGGACTTTACGCTGCTATGACGTTGGAGCCGTAGTAAGGCATGTTCGAATCCTAGTCAAGGCGACTTTTTTTGATCGTTTTTTTTTAATTTTTACATATTTATTTTTACTTTTTACTTATTTATTATTGAATAATTGAAAACATAGTAAACTTTTTAAAGTGTAGAAAACAATTAAAAAAACATTCTTAAACATAAGATTACTTATTGGTACAAGGTATTTTTAATAAAGTTCTTCAATAAAGTATGCCCGAATTTTCTTCAACTGGAGTTATTCGTCTTTTCAAACCCGCTACTTCCAGCATATCAAAACGTTTAATAAGTTCATAGTCACTAGGTTCCTTAATATCTTTTTGTCTTACATTCTTAACTTTTGTTATGATTTCATTATATTGCAAAAATGAAAAACAAACACTATTACATTCTTGCGAGAAAATTTCTTCCATAGAGAAAATACCGCACAGCACTTTTTACAACGATAACAAAACAATTAGGTATACATAACCACAAAAAAACAAAGCGAATTTACGCCAGATGTCTGCCAACGTTTAGCCCAATTTAATGTTATCCTTATATTACCTATTATTCAGCTTATCTTTATTTATCCTTATATTTTACAGCATGTGGCAACCGCGCTAACTGAATCTGTCAAACTCACTGCTATCGTCCAGGGAATGCTAGCATTCACTAGTAAAAGTTGGTTTCAAAAATAGCTGTTGAACTTTTACTGGCGTAGTCTTAGCATATCAGTGAATGTGAGCTTTTACTAGGAATTGTTAACAATCACTGATTTCCAGCTTTACTGTAACATATATGTATATACCTACTAATTCATTATAATAAAATTAAATCGCGATATAATAAACGAGATGTAATTAACGAAATATCATCGTAACAACAGCTATTTTAGAAACGTCTAGGTTTATTTATTTCACTAAGATTTATGAAAAAAAGTCTCGGGCATAGAAACCGAAATGCCGGCGCCGTGGAAGTAGCTCGTGACAAAACGAAAGTGAACGAGACAACAGGAGACAACCGAAAGTCGCCAAAAAAAATCACCCCACACCCTTCTCCCCAATTTCACGAGTAGTTTCGAGGCGTTTTTTTAAGAAATGCCAATAGGTCGAGACAACCGGAGATAAGCCGAGACAAGACAAAGTTAGGCGAGGAAACACGACCTTGACCTGCTTCGGACAGTTTTCCGCATAGTGTAGAGGGTGTATTTCATAGTAGTAGTAAAATAAACAAAAATATTTTCCGTGACATTAAACAATTAAATAAAATTCTAAATATAAAACGTATGATAAATTAATCAATTTGCAGCAGAATATAACCTTGATAGAATAGTAAATAACTAACTAAAAGTCATTTTTTAAGAAAACATTCGGCGATTCTAGTTTTAAGTTTGACGGTTTATATTATAAACTCTTTGTCTCAGTTGACTCTTACTTATCACCAAGATTACCTTCACATAAACCAGACTTGTTTATATGCGAAGATGGTGTGTTATTCAAAAGAAATCTATTTTTTATATTTATTATATTTAAAGTTATGTGGCATAATTATAATTTTGCAAACCAAATATATATTTTGAATAATAATTATGTATAGTTTATTCAGCGAAACAATATACAGGGTGGTCCGAATTGTATTCGGGAATCTTTGGCAGCATATTCTGCAGATAGAAATAGCTTCGTTTTGGGGACACAGGGTCTGTGACAGAGTGTAGAAGTTTAATTTTTATTTCGATTTTCTCCAAATAATTTCTGTATGTATAGTTGTGATACATCGTTGGTAACACCATAATCAGTTCTTATGGGAAATTAGAAATTATATCTATTAAAATTGTTTTAGGCCAAAGTTCACTTAATTATAAATCTTTTTGATTAGACTGTAGATATTGGTTATTAAAATAAATAGTAGATCTAAGCGAATTTAGTATTATTTAAATATAAATATGGAAAAATTTAATGTTTTTGTGAATAAGGAAAATACGTAAATGTATATACACATATGCAAAAAAGAAGAAGTTCAATTAATAAATTATATTAGGAATTAACACAGCCTGTTAAATTTATTGAGCAGTCAAATTTATGTAAATTTGCAAAAAAACTGGGAAATTTGGCTGCGTGGACTTTTACCCAGTGGCTGTTTACATAAAAATATATTTTGATCTTTAATTGCTTTTATTTGGTTACCATATTCATAAAAATATACATACGGGGTGAGTTTCTCCTACGATGTTCTCTATTACTTTATTACAAACACGACCTCACAAAAATGTAATTAGAAAGAATGGATTTTTGTGGGGTCATAAATATGCGCCTTTCAGATTTTTCAGAAAAAGTTCATGGCTTACTAGATATTTCGAAAAAGACAAATTTTGGCTATTTTTAAAAATTGCCCCTAATTCCATTATAATCTATCTTAAACAAAACGTTTTCAGATAAAAGTTGTAGATAATCACATCCCTAATGAGTTTGTGTTCTCCGATTTTTTCTAAAGCTCATAAGTCATTGTGTCATAATATGTCAAAAAACATATGACACAAACATACGTTTTTTAAATTCACCGACATTAGCTATAATATCACAGATAACACATAATTTATGTGTTATCTGTGATAATATTTTGTGTTATCTGTGATAATATTTTTTTTCACAAAATTACTTAGTTATAGCCAATTTTTATCTTTCTTTACTAACTTCACTTAGTTAGCCATGGAAACAAGTTCAATCGTCGTTGCTCTCAGAAATGTGAAACTGTCACATCCAAACTTTGTAAATTAAAATAAACAAAAATTGTAAATATGAATTTTTCAAATGAAGGAAAGGATTATTGGTTCAACTTTTCTTGTCCATACAGTTTCGAGGATACGTTGACCGGTGAACGTTACTTACGTTTTATAGAGAACGGTTTTCAAGATATGTTAAATTTAGATACTCGCGCATTAATAGAGTGGTTGCAACATGACCCCCCCCCCCCACAATGAAAGAAATGTTAAAAATTATTTATATTATCATAATTATGTAGACTCGGGGATAGAAAGAGGTGGACCGATTGCATGGGCCTCCTCGATCACCTGACCTATCCATTTTAGATTTTTTATGCAGTATGGTTAACAACAAGGTTTACAAAAGAACTTATGAATTAAGAGACGCACTCGAAGAGGCCGTACAGAAGAAATTTAATTAAGTCGTTCTGTGAGAATAGCTAGAAATTCAATTTTAAAAAGATGCATTTATGTACTCAAAACAATGGCGGATTTTTCAACAATTCAGCTGTAGATGATTTTGTTTTACGAGGCGTCTTTATTATCGTGGAGTACTGAATAAACCTTGGAATAAACTATGATTATACCTCTGTATTTTTTGTTTTTTTTTCCTAGACGGTTTAGATTTTTTCATTCATATCTTACACTTTTAATTTTTATAATTTATTTTAATTATATGCATATACATACATAAATAAAAAAGTAGATATCCAACAGAATATTAAGGGAATTGTATTAACAACAATCTTATTTAAATTAATATAACATTTTTTCATATGGTTCGGAATGTGTATTCAATGATAAATTACTAACCGCAGAAAATATATTTAAATATCTAACTTTACCGAAAATTGAAACAGAATCACAAATTTCAAGGACTTAATCTACGCAAGATCTACTTTCACATCATCTGAATAACTTATTGTACAGCGGGTAATGGTCAACTAGACTGGTGTCAGCCATACGGAATAAAACACTCTGTTTCTGAATTTTCTTTTGCTAATTATTAACCTAGATTTCGAAATTAATACACGCAATTTTATTTTAAGAGAACTTATACTACAATATTTCACCATGTATATCTTGTATGTAGTGTATGTTTTTATATTATGTAATTCTGAAATCAGGTATACTTGTTTTGTTTTCATTATAGTTAACGCCATTCATTTCTTTAATAGTAGATTTTTTTAAGTCTAGTAACATAAAAAAATGTGTGTGACTCTTCTTACTAACAGCTATTAAATTGAAAAAATTGAAGGACATGTTTGAAAAAGTGTAGTTTGAAATGTTGAAAAAGTAATATATTAAAAATTAATAAATAATTACTTTCACAAAATTTGTATTAAAATGACCGTCTGTCCGCCTGTCTGTTTGTATTGTATAGTAATTATGTATACTCCTATACAGGGTGTCCTAGGCTGAACGTGCATTAGAAGTTTCTAGAGAACCACAACAACTAACTCGGAGATTTTTTGTACATCATAGTTTCACAACGAGATCTATCGATTAAAAATATTTTCAATATGGCGGCACTTCCGGAAATACCGGACGTTGACAGCAACTTTCTTATTTTAAATGGATGCCCCCATTTTTTATTACATATTTAAATTCTCTGTAAAATTTTATGTATTTTGATATTAAACACTCTATATCTAACATTCACCGTTTTTGAGAAAAAAAATATTTAAAATTTTTGAACGAAAAAAACTACCTGTCAAAAATATATGTATAGCTTAAACGTCCAATTTAATGATTACCACAGCCACTGTGCCATAAAGAGAAAACATGTGGCTATCTATTTCAAAATTGCTTGTTCGAATGTCATATAATAATGGCCGCAGCTGTCATAGAATTAAATGATTAAAAAATTATCATAAATCATTTTTTTCAAATGGAAACCGACTTTTTTTTATTTCACTAGTGAAAAGGTTTTTCAATTCGTTACTTTTTGACTAAATATGTCCCTATACCTAAAATAAATCGTATTTAATTTATTTAAGATTTAGGTTTAAATCTTATATTTTTCTTGATTTTAACCAGTAGCCTATGGCTTTAAACGTCAAGTGATGTAAAACAATAGATCTGGCCATATTACATTGTGACACTGTGTGACATTTGTGACACAAAAGCAGTATCATTTCCGAACCAACTTTGTTTTTTGATCATACGGAATATTATTAATAATATCAACTGTTAGATATTACTAAAGAGCGAAAATACGAGATATATTTTTATAAATACACTTTTTAAACTCTTAAGGGGGCAGGCAGTATTTATAATATAGGAAATTCAAATAATTCGTTTTCCGACAGATGGAAATAAACTGTCTGACCGTTTAACACTTAATGTCAAAGGAAGCTAGATAAAATCAAGAGAAATATACGTTTTCAAATTAAATATTAAATAACTTAAAAACAATTTATTTTAGGTATAGGAGCATTTAGTAACGAATTGAAAAACCTTTTTCATTAGTGAAATAAAAAAAATTGGGTTTCCACTTGAAAAAAATTATTTATGATAATTTTTTAATCGCTCAATTCCATGACAGCTACCGCCATTATTATATGTCATTTGAACATTTTAATTTTTGAAATAGATAGCCACGTGTCTTCTCTTTATGCCACAGTGACTGCGGTAATCACTAAATTTGACTTTTAGGCTATACAAATTTTTTTGACAGGTAGTTTTTTCCGTCCAAAAATTTTAAATATTTTTTTCTCAAAAACGGTTAATATTTGTTATAGAGTGTTTAACATCTATATTCGTAGAATTTTAGAGAGAATTTAAGTATGTAATAAAAAACGGGGTCACCCATTTAAAATAAGAAAGTTGAAAATATTTTTAATCGATAGATCCGGTAAAATAATGATGTGCAAAAAATCTCCGATCAAGATATTGTGGTTCTCTAGAAACTTCTAATGCACGCTCAGCCTGGGACACCCTGTATATCTGGTCCTTGGTCCAATCTATCGACATACCAAATTTCATTTAAATCGGACGATTTTTTCGCTATTCATGATGGGTACAAGAAACGTCGTCAAAATATCATGAAGCCCTTCGAAGGAGTTATCGCTCCAAATCGATATTTTTCATATAGCATTTTTTACATTTATAGTATTGTTTACTACTGTATTTCTGTCTTCTTGCTTTAACAATTGCGTTAACAACCTTTCTTGCTTTTGCAAGAAATGTACCACGGTATGGAACTCGGTTTTGAATTCAAAGTGGTTGGCACTGGAACGATACCTTTTAATGTGCTGGTTTGGTTTGAAATCGAATTAACTGGCATTTAAACATTCAGGGTGTAAAAAAAGATTGATCTCAAGTCACGTGTTCCCAGAGTTGTTTTGTATGAGCTATAGTTGGCTATAATATAAAAGTAGGATGAAAAAATTACAAATGTTTGAAAAAAGATCATATATGTCATAGTAATACGTAAACACAAAATAAAAACCAAAAACTTAACATTAATTTTGAAAACAAGTAAAAACAATAATATCGGTACTAACAGCCTTCACGGTCGCAAATGTTTTTGTTTTTCACCCAGTCATTTAGGCATAACAAACATCGTGCAGATTCATTATTAAGGCGATTTCTGTGTTTTCTAATGGTTTACGCTGCACGAGAGAATAACCTTTCCGCCGAGACGGAGGTAGCTGGTATAGAACCGTAGCTGGTTCAGAACCATGAGTTCTCCACCATTGTAATATACCTGTGTCTTTATTACACCGGGGAAATGAATAGTATTTTTGAAGCTCCTGCATCCATTCTCCTTCGGCAGGGGTAGGATTTACTGCGTACAAGGCATCAAAATCAATTACAAAGTCTTCGACTTTTCAGGTCTAGGATTTTTTCGTCCTTGTTGCGCCACCGCTGTTTCTGTCGAACGTTGTCCCTCTAATTGATGAAAATAGACTTTACAAATATCTTGAAATTTCTGAATCGAATTATCTTATAATTCTTGGCCCAATTTTGCCATATCAAACGTTTCTAACTTATGACGTGGATCGAGAATTAAAACTGCAGCATAAATCCAGTTCGTTTTACGATAATGCTTTAGTATTTTGTCTCTCGCAGCCTGAAAACCAACCAAACCAAACAATAAGCTTCGACAGGGGTTCGATTTGTTTTTTTGTCCCATTCAAATATTTTGCTCTCAAGATTATATTGATACATACAAGCGCCATAGGTAAGGTGACGTACTGTTGTGAACATACATTTAATATGGTTATATGTATATGTATATTCGACAAATTGTATAAAATATTATTTTTACCCTTATTCTACGGCTATGCCTAAAGAATTTAAGGTACGAAAAATACCATCAACATTATTATTCTTCTCAGAAAGATGGGTGATGCAAATAAACAGAACCATTACCTTAAGAGTCCATGTCTGCCTTTAAGAGCTACTTGCAACATATCATCACTGGAATTCCAGCGTGTAGGTACATCCAACACAGGTGTCAGTTGCTTCACACGCACTTCGGAACTTAAGTAAAAGTTGGTTTTTAACTAAAGGTTTTCAAGTATTCACCTGCGAGACTCTCGTACGAGACACGAGAAGTCTTGCACGAGGCTCGAGACGAGACCAATAAAAGTCTCGTCTCGTATTGTCCGAGTATCGTCTCGAGTCTCGTCTCGAAAACGAGACGAGACCATACGAGACTCTCAAAAACGAGACTCGCGTGGGAATCACTAATGTGATTTGGTTGGATTGGACTCTCCTGCACTTGAAAGAAAATTTTTAGTGAGTTTTATCTTGCAGTGATGCAATGTTATGTGTTATTTTTATAAGACAAAGACATGTATTGTTTGTACTTTATTGTGACGTAATTATTTAATGGAGCCAACGTGTGCTTCTCGCAAGGACATCAGCATCCTCCTCAGCTTGATGCGATACAAATTTTGCCTTTTTTGTAAGACGGTAGGCATTATGGACTCAGTAAATAATACTGGCAGCAGATTTCTTTCTTTGTATACTTGTCGATCTTTCAATGCCCTTGGTTCTTCCACAATCTTCTCAGAGTAGTCATCAAAATGACAAGAAGTATTGAATGCACGTTTTACGATGGCAATTCGATAAAAAGGTGTCGTTAGATTGTACTTATAGTTCTCATTTCTATCTGTACAGTTTTACTTTTTCACTCCATTTAAATTTGATAGTTTAAAGCTTCATTCAGAACCTCGCAATTAGTGGAATAAATTAGTGGTTTTAATTAGCGTAGAAGTTTGTTCCTTTAAATTCAAAGTAAGCATTCAGAACGTCGAAATTAGTGGTAGGAATTTTCAGTTGGTCGAAAAAGTTAACAAACTTTTGACTTTTCTACTAATTATACTTCAAAACAAAGCTTCAAAATTTGCGAGGAATGTCATTTTTGCCTTTGATTATGATCCGTCAAGAGAAAATGTTGTTAGAAACCAAAAGTTTATTGTTTTTTAAGCTAAATATTAGGCTTTTTCTATGGATACAATTGATTCCTGCTGTTGCTAGGATATTCTATTAATTTTAATTGTATTTTTTAGACATTGTTAATTATCCTAATATTTAATATTAGACTATTGTTATTATCCTCATATTATGACGATTACTCTTTGTATAAACTCTTTGACTCGTTATATCTTAGAAACAGTGGCTCTATGGAAAAAAGTACTGATACATTTTTTATAGAGAATTTTATGGTCTATAATTTTTGTCTGAAGTAATTTTATGATAAAACTTACCGTTTTGCTGAAAATCGCGAAAAAATTTTTTTTCGAGATTTTTGACCTTTGAGCTCGCGTATATTTTTTTCCAGGCACCGGAATGATTCGGAATTTTAAAATGCTATTTTTAATTACGTTTATTTGTTCGTTATTTTTACTCTTATTTTTTGGTCTAATTTGACGGGACTATAATATATATTCCGCTTATCAAAAATGGAGGACTAAATTATGGGAACGTTCCGAATAGATAAGCTTATCAAACTATTGATTTTCGTATATTTATATTTTTTATTGATTGAAGATGTAATAGACACACATAGGATAATATCGTAATCAGTAATTATAAGCAATTATTCTTCTCTTTTTGTATACAAGCCATATTTATATTTTCAAGTGTATTTCGTAGAAAGTCTTATGCTTTCCATTTTTAATTTTTTTACAATTAATTCATGTTAGAGAAAATCTTATTAACAAAAATATAAGGATGATTAAAGATAAAATGTAGACAGCGTTTCTTTACAATCACTATTCCAAATGTAAACAGGTTGTGTCCAATTTACTCTTAGTTTTATTTACGTCTACTTCATTACGTAGGCAAATGGTGATATTGGTTTATTTAAATTTATATTATTTCAACATACTTCTTTGAATAAAATCAAATACAGATTTATAAAATATTTTCAACAAACAAATCAAAGGAAAATGGAATTTTAAGATTAAGGTATTGCATATTATTATACATAATGTTGTGATTGTGTATAAAGGTATGTGTTATTACTCGTATTAATAATTGTATATTTATAAACAAAAGAAAAAAATATTATTTCAATATGATTAAGGAAGTTCCGCACTATCTACAAATATTGTAAAATTGTAAATAAAAAATTAAAAAAAAAATTAAATTTATTTTTAAAAGCTTTTAAAGGTGCGTATTCATTATCCGAACGAACGAACGAACGAACGAACGAACGAACGAACGAACGAACGAATGAAAGTGCGGTATATTTAGACGGGGACCGAACGCATGCGGCCGTTCGTTCGTTCGTGCGCTGGACCATCCGCTTCGAGTCGGTACATCAAAGGCGTTTAGACGTCATGGTACAAAGAATACAAGGTATGATCGATAGCGGCTCCAATTTCGTTCAGTTCGCGCATACCACCTGTGACGTCACTAGGAAAATAATGAATAAATAAAAAATAAAGAAAGTTGACAGGAGATCTGCATTTTTGAGGTTATGGTTAAGAATTGTTTATTTTTAAGACTTTTTAGTTCGTTTAATTTAATAATTACTAAAACCAGCAGTACCAAAAATATATTTAAAAATAATAATTATCTATTAACATGGATTTGGACGATAATAGGTAAAAATACTAAATTTATTTCTATATTCGGTATAAAATTGTTTATTAGGTTTTTAGTTTGCGATGTTTATGGTAAATAATTTTCATTTTCATTGCCTCTGAATTCACATGAGGACAGAGTTGAGGATATCTATGGAAAAGTAACCACAAGAGGAATTGTTACATCATTTAAAAAATGTTGGGAAGTTTATTGTTTCCCATCGAAAAGTAGAAAATGCCAATGCAGATGAACGTATTGTAATTGTGATAGAAGTAATTCTAAGGGTGAAGTTTATTATAATTAGTGGAAGTAATACCAAGGGTGAAGTTTATTATAATTAGTGACCTGTGCTTCTTTTTATATGTAGATGTTTCTGGTTTTGAGAATAAATCGGTTGAACGACACCCAAAATTTAAAGGAAGTATTTGCATACCCAGAATATGCCCATCAAGGATTATATAGCTCAAATTTCCTTTAATGGTAGGCAATTATTCAATGCAAATTAACTTTTTAAGTGACTGAAATATTAAATAGTTTACAATATGGTATATCACTAAAAATATATTACTTTTAGGTACAATTAGGGCCCGATACATTTCAAAAAGTAGAATATTATTTTATATTAAATGAGGTATTGTACTAACAATCAATTTATATTAATAACGGAGATTAAAAAATAACAGAATAAATAGTTCTTTTTCTTATACTACAAAAATAAAGGTAATGGTGTGGATCCGGTGGCTGACCTTGAAACGAGTTTTTGCTGCTTATAGTCACAGACACTACGCATGCGCACATCTTCTATGTTGCCAGATTGTAAGTTATTTTGGAATTATTTTCAGTAGAAAACAAATATGTGCTTTTCAGTATTTTTTGTCAATATATACCGCATGATCGAAAAAACGGTGTCCAGTTGGCTGGGAAATGACGATTGAGGACATTTCCCATATAAAATGACAGCGATCTTCATTTCATAGTCATCGCTGACGCTATTTTTTTTCAATCATAGTCCGCGGTATATTATTTTTATATCAAGGATTTATATTATTATTTTAATATTTCGCACAACACGTGAACGCTTATTTTGTATTTTCATAGTCAATAAAATTAAATAGAAATAAAACTCTAGATTTCTATAATTAATCTAATTGCTCTAGATTATTATGCTACTTTTAAAAAGGGCTTTATTAAAAATTCGGGATTACAGATTCAGATTAAAACTCAACCTTCACCATATTGTCAAGATTTGGCATTATAGGAAACGAAATTACAGTAAATTAAGAAAATAATATCAAAGTACACGATATTAAATACTGTAATGTATTCTACGACACAAACCATCTCCCTTCTAAAGAGAAAAAGATAAAACATAAAGCTTATTTTAGTCTTATCAACACACTCTTCGATAAAATATATGTCTAAAATTGCTATTAATCCACTAACTTGATATTTTTAAGAAATTACGATACAAACATTACAATCAAAGTATATTATATTAGTAACATTATAGGTAAAATATGTTACCTCTATCTCCCATTGACGTGTATTGTTCTATAAGACTCGTCATGGTAGTATTTCAAAACATCAATACAAATAATCAAAACTATTGTTGCTTGTCTGTAAATAACTAGAAATTAAATAACTTGAAAGAAATAAAACAATTCTAATAAGTTTAAACCCATTAAGAAAAAATTCGTAAATGATAATTTTTAATTTTAATGTAAATATATAAATAAATGTTTTTATTATTCAACCACTTCCATATCTCATCTGTTATTATTACAATTTTATATATTCATAATACTTTCATTTCACAATTTTCATTATCCTGCTTACCTTAATTTTGGATATCCAGATAAATCTGAAATTATAAAATTAATTATAGAATTTGTATTATTATTGATTAACACTCAAAAAAAAATTTTTCAACAGCAAATAATTCGAAAATAAACTGCAATTTGGCAACATCGACGATGTGCGCTTGCGTAGTATCGATGATCAAATGCAGCAAATATGGGCTTCAAGGTCAGCCACCGGATCCACACCTTTACCAAAATAAACTATAGAATACAACAGTATTTAAAAAAAAATAAAAAGTGATGTTCCGGCCGAGATTCGAACTCCGGTCTCTCGCTTCCTAGCCCGACTCCTTATGCACTGCTCCATAGTAACTTGCTTAGCGATAATTCAATGACGGTATATAAACAAAAAAAAACAGGTTTATAACAATATCTTGACGATTTGAACTGGCGCGCGAATGAAGAAATGCGTGCGGTCTTCTTGTGCGGTTCTATCGTGCGGTCCCCGTCCATACCACTAGCGAACATTCGTTCGTTCGTTCGTTCGTTCGTTCGTTCGTTCGTGCGGATAATGAATACGCACCTTAACGTATTATTAGCTATTAGCTGACCATACCAATAAGTATGGTAGGCTGTTAAGATCGGCAAATTTTTTTTTAATTTCACTCAAAATGAGTTATTTGGGTCATAAATGGCCTAAATACAAAATATTTTGATGGTGTCTGTCCGTCTGTCTGTCCGTCTGTAACACGATAACTCAAAAACCGCTAAACCTATTTTAACCAAATTTGGCACAAAAATACTGTGACACCCGAGAATCTGGCCATTAGTTTTTGGTGGGTGTGGTGGGTTGGTAAGGGGGTTAAAAATTTAAAAGATTAAGATTAGGAATAATATTTGTAACAAAATTTGTAATAACATCAAAATCAGTCAAAGTTGCAGTTTTTGAGATAAAAAAAAATTGGAAAAATTCCTTTACTTTGAAACTAAAAGAACTGCCTACCAACTTTTTATTAACATATTTTAGTATGGGCGGCTATTCGTGCCTCCCGGCGCCAATTTTTTTTACAATATCTCCATAAATGACTACTTAAATTTTATATAGTTGGTATAAATATTCATTTACGATATTTTATGCTTAGGCACATAAACATTTTTGTTCTTATTTTTTATTTTGTAATTTTGAATTGCCTAACTGAAATTTATTTAAGCAATTCTGAATTAATAACGTTATTTTTATTTGCCTGATTTGTTACTATTTTTTAATTACAAGCATACTTAATAAATACTTAAATTAAATTATGAAGTTGAAACATCTTATTTTCTTTTTAAACATTTTATCTTTTCTTGAAATTGTGAAGTGGAAGTCACTTATCTTAAATTTTATAATTCTTTATTTTGTAATAAAAAATATTATAATTTTAACCATAAATAAGCAAAAGTATATTACAGATTAGAGAAATTTTTTTATTACTGATAATGAATTATTTCCCATTCAATCCAGATAGCTAACATTATTCATATTTGGAATAGAGATAAGATATACCTATTTATTTAGAGTATAGTCATTTCCTAACAATATTACCAAAGAATATTACCGAAAATACCATAAGATAAATGTTATCTAAATTAAGGATTACATATACATACTAAAATATCCAGGAACATTTGTCTAAATTATTTTTGGCGTGTGAATGTAGGGATAGTTGACTAACAACAATATACAGGGTTGTTCACCACATACGACACGGAGTATTGTAGCTAAACGATGAGATTTTTACAAATTGTAAGTTTTGGGTTCGATGAAGGACTATTAGAGGTACAATTTAAAAATAATTTTACAAGATACAGAGTGTCCCAAATAAGTAAAAAATATCAAAGTTGTATTTTTTTAAATGGAACACCGTGTATATTATTACATTTTTAGTTTCTATCTAGTTGCAGTAAACATTTTAAGGCTTCATTTCTCCAAGGGTATCAAAGTTTGTAATACTAAATATTTACTGTAGTTTATTTACTGATCAGTTATTGTGTTGCAATAATAAAAATAATACTACCTTATACAGAGTGTATAAGGAGAGTAAATAATTATTAGCTTCAAACGGCAATAACTTGTTTAATTTAAATGGAATACCCTGTATATTTTACGAGAATCAGATGCACAATTTAATTGTCTATCAAATTATATTATACCATTTTTTACCTATCTCTTTAAGTTTCCGTAGAAAATGCATTTTCTTGTAATTTAGAACTTATTTATCAATATACCCATGAACTATTGACATTTTAGATTATTTTTAAAGATGTACCAAATTTTTAAAGAGTACAGATACTAATATTGTCGATATAATTCGTTTATTTCATTAAAAAATAAAAAAAAACTGTTTAAATATTTGTTAAAGAGGATCAGTTAATATGATTCCAGTATTCAAACAACATTAACTGACTGTTTGCTTTGATTAATAATAATTGCTCCAAATACTAAAAAACTGAATTTTGTATGGGCATTAGACAGTGTGATAAAAAGTAACACCTTAAAAATGATATTTCATTTTTTAATAAATGCTTATTTATAACTACAGAGACTTTAATTTGATAACTTATTATTATATTGATTTCTGACTCAAATCCACATTTATTTATAATAATTTAATAACGAACACAATTAAGTATGTAATTAATTAGTATATGGGCGCAAATAATGGTGTTATATTTAATTAATGGTATACTCTTTTATAAAGATTTAAATAGTTTTCTTTTTGCATACAAATGGGCTAGTAATATTATCGTTTTGCTAAAAACGATAATATTACTAGTCTGTACATTTTGTACATTTGTTGCTTTAAAAACAATCTAAAATGTCAATATTCCATTGATATATTGATAAATGAGGTCTAAATTATAAGAAAATGCATTTTATACGAAAACTTGAAGGGATAGGTAAAAAATGGTATAATACAATTTGATAGACAATTTAATTGTGCATCTGATTCTCCTAAAATATACAGGGCATTCCATTTAAATTAAAGAAGTTATTGCCGTTTGAAGCTAATAATTATTTAAAATAAATTTTTAGACACTCTGTATAAGGTAGTATTATTTTTATTATTGCAACACAATAACTGATCAATAAATAAACTTCATTAAATATTTAGTATTAAAAACATTGATACCCTTGGAGAAATGAAGCCTTAAAATTTTGACTGCAATTTCACAAAATTGAAAATATTTCAAAAACGGTAAGGTTGAAGTATAATAAACCTTAATCAAATTTACCTTTATTTTAATCGTAGAAACTAAAAATGTAATAATATACAGGGTGTTCCATTTAAAAAAATACAACTTTGATATTTTTTATTTATTTGGGACACTCTGTATCTTGTAAAAATATTTTAAAATTGTAGCTCTAATAGTCCTTCAACGAACCGCAAACTTACAATTTGTAAAAATCTCATCGTTTAGCTACAATACTCCGTGTCGTATGTGGTGAACAACCCTGTAGTACTTGGAAAAATACTTATTTAATTTAATTGTATTATATTTAAACGTTTTTACATGCGGGAGAATATATATTTAAACAAATATTAAACATGAAATAACAACTTAAATCTAATAATAGAAATAATTTCCTGTTTCCTGATTATAATTTTACCAGGGTTGTTAGTAAAATTGTCGTAACAGTGTAGCAAATATTTTCATTTACATAAATGAGATGGGCCCGAATTCTGGAACTTTGATATAAAAACGTTACGCTTTCAAAGCGGTAAGCTAAAATTCGATTAGCGGAACGCCAAGCACCAAGCAGTCGTAGTAAGTAGTTTATTTTAAACAATTGTCGATGTAGGTCGTAAAATCTTGTCCCTCAGATATGCAACGGATAACGTCGTATAAATTTGCTACCTGCAATGTATGTAGAAAATTCGCTCGGCTTTTTATCGAGTATGTCAGGTTAAAATCGGATTTCAATTTATTTCATTCTAGGATCGCTTGCGTTCGTCGCTCGTAACTCGTCACTTGCATCGCTCGTTTATAATCGAGCGATGTCGGTTATTTCAATAATCGACTACTCGAGCGAATTTTCAGAGATATTATTTTTATGTTTATAGAGATAGATATTTTTATTTTTATGATTATGCGTCAGTAGATCTTTATTATTTGATAAAATCTAAGTCGATTTGATATACCTTTCGTTAATTTATCAAAAATTAAAGGATGTAGAGTAAAATATTCGACGATAATAAAACGATTCACTTTTAAAACATGTTTTAATTATTACAGTATTAAAACTAGATATAAAAGTAAAATTATGTGATAAAAATTATCTAAATGAAATCAAATGATCTAAATGCTTCCTTTCCTGGTAACTGCATAAAATTATTGTCTTTTCAAAAGGATCTTTTTCATTTTAAAAGTCATAATATGTGGAGTTCCACCTCGAAAAGCAGCTACAATAATTTCTCTAATGTTGTCGACAATAGTTGGTCCAGTTTTGTAAACACTCTCTTTAACATATCCCCTTCAAAAAAGTCCAGACTTGATAAATTAGGAGTACCTACAATATAAAAAAATTGGCACCGGGAGGCACGTATAGCCAGCCGCCCATACTAAAATATATCAATAAAAAGTTGGTAGGCAGTTCTTTTAGTGTCAAAGTAAAGGAATTTTTCCAATTTTTTTTATCTCAAAAACTGCGACTTTGACTGATTTTGATGTTATAACAAATTTTGTTGCAAATATTATTCTTAATCTTAAATTGAAAACCGCTTTTCGCTAGCTACTGTAATTTTGGAGTTAAGATTTTTTTAAATTTTTAACCCCCTCCCATACCCCCTTACCAACCCCCCATCCCCACCCAAAACTAATTGTCGGATTCTCGGGTGCCACAGTATTTTTGTGCCAAATTTGGTTAAAATCGGTTTAGCGGTTTTTGAGTTATCGTGTTACAGACGGACAGACAGACACCATGAAAATATTTTGTATTTAGGTCATTTATGACCCAAATAAATCATTTTGAGTGAAATTAAAAAAACTTTTTTTTGCCGATCTTAATAGCCTACCATACCTATTGGTATGGTCGGCTAAAAAGTATCAGTATACAGGGTGGTCCGAACTGTATTCCGGAAACTCCGGCAACATAATCTACAGATAAAAATAAGTTAGAAAGTTTTTTCCAAATAACTTCTCAAGTAACGTCAATATTTGGATGAAAATTGGTGTCTAGGAGTTTTTTGGCATGATAGATTTGATTTTGATGTCAATATGACTTATATTTGTAGGGGGCGCCACCTACATGTGTGTCAACTGTTTTGAAGAGTAATAACTTTTCGTTCCTACCTGTATAAAACTACTGAGTAAAAGAATGTACATTTCCGTAATTTTTTACGTAAAAAATGTTTCTTGGTAAAAATCGCTACGATCAACCGTTCTCAAGATATTTAGAATGGAAATAGCCAATGCATATCATTATCGACAATAAAATAAACATTATGAGTAGATAGTTATTTGACTGAAATGATAAATTTGGGAAGTTTTTATTTTGTTTTAAATTAATCCTAAAATTTTCTGCGAATAAATGACGATAAAACAGTTTCTGTTGAACTTTTGGTACTAAAACATTTCAAATTTTTTATTTCAGTCTAATAATTATATAGTCGACAAGTTTAATTTATGTCAATGATGATAGGTATTGATAATTTCGATTCTAATTATCTCGAGAACCATTACTCGTAGCGAATTTTACCAAGAGACCTTTTTTACGTAAAAAGCGTCGTAAATGTATATTTTTTTACTCAGTATTTTTATACAGATACGGACGAAAACTTATTACTCTTCAAACCAGTTAAAAAATATGTAGGTGGCGCCCTCTACCAGTAGGAGTCATATTGACATCAAAATCAAATTTCTCATGTCAAAAAACTGTGCCAGATACCAAGTTTCATCCAAAGATTGACGTTACTTCATAAATTATTTAAAAAAAAATCCAAATAAAAATAAAAGTTCTACACCCTGTATCTCCAAAACTAAGCAATTTTATTGTTATATACATTTATTGTTATATACATTTATTATTATATACATTTATACGAACTTTTTAACTTATTTTCATCTGCAGAATATGCTGCCGAAGTTTCCGGAATACAGTTCGGACTACCCTGTATATGTTTCTAAAGGTATGTTCACAAGGTGTGATCAAAGGCATGTTGACTTGATACTAAAAAGTTGAGAAATATTAATGGGTTTTCTCAAATCAGACAAAATAAATAATTTAATGGTTGCTACCAAATAAATTTATACATTTTAAATAAAATAAACCAAAAACAGTATTTTACTATATTGCAAAATGTGCTCGAGATAACGTAACCACATATTGTGCTCTTTTTTTGGACAGCTATCAATAGATCAGTTTCAAAACTTTCCATAAATATTATTCAGTAAAAGAGAAAGAGGCGATATTGCTATATCGAACCTACTGCAACGTTTATATGGCTATTTAATTCATAAGTAATTTTAATGCAATACAAGTTGGTATGTGCGGTATGGAATGTTTTTATACCAGTAATGATTTTTTATTTAGTTGATGTTATAAGGTTAACCACTTTTTTATTGATAAAATTAATTGTTTAGTTGTATAGTCCGTCTAGAAAGTATCCGAAAAAAAAACAAAATTACAATTCTCGATATATATTTTTAGGACTTAAGTTAAAAAATGATAACAAATTATTAATTTTATTTACTTATACAACCTCCATTTAACTCCAAACACTTAACTAAACGTCCATGTATACCCGAAACTAGGTCCACACCATAATGTTCAGTGGCGGTAGTCCAGGCCTGTAAAACTGAGCGAATCAAATCTCGTATATTTCGTGGAGCTGCTCGTTCCATTTCAATCTTCATTAGTCCGAATATGTTTTCAATGGGACTAAGGTCTGGTGGAGCTGCTTGCCATGGAATTGTTGCCAAATGGTGTTCTTGCATTCAAGCTTGAGTATAGGCAGACGTATGGATTTTTTTTGCTTCATTGATATGTAGCCTTGTCTTTTCAGTGACGTGCGTAGTTTCTGGACACACTTTTAATTTTCGCTGACTTCCAAATCTGTTAGCCAATTTGCGAAACCTTAGGCGCGGATTCTGTCGTCCTAATGCCACTAAAGCGTTTAAATTTAAATTGTTTTCGCGAATCTTACGCGGTCTTCCTGAAACTGGTCTATGCTTCATATCTGTGCCATTTTTTATCCATTCCTCGCTGCCTTTGTAGAGGTGTTATTGCAGGGATTTTTTTTGCTTCATTGATATGTAGCCTTGTCTTTTCAGTGACGTGCGGACGGTTTCTGGACACACTTTTAATTTTCGCTGACTTCCAAATCTGTTAGCCAATTTGCGAAACCTTAGGCGCGGATTCTGTCGTCCTAATGCCACTAGCGTTTAAATTTAAATTGTTTTCGCGAATCTTACGCGGTCTTCCTGAAACTGATGGTCCATGCTTCATATCTGTGCCATTTTTTATCCTCTTTATTGTCTCATATACTGCACTTTTTCCGAGTTTAGTCAATTGCACTAATTTTTTAACGTTTCGAACACCTTTTGTATACAAATATTCCACCGTTTCTCTTTTTTTTTACTTGCGACATTATTTCTTAAATCTTAAGCCGGTTTACAATCAACAATATTTGACAGATGGTGTGGCCATGCGATTTTGGTCATAGCCTACTACTATCGGCATAACCTACGTGATGGATTACTGTTGTCTTAGCGTGTTACAGAAAAAAAAATACATTAAAATTAGAAAAAATATAAAATTCCGGATACTTTCTAGACGGATTATATTATTTTGAATATCAACAGAAAAATTACGGATCTTCAAATGGCTTCATTAAAAAGATACATTTCAGCTTCATGTCACTGCAATATAATATTTAGAATATATTAAGTATACGGGGTGGTGCATTATCATCATCGTTGGAAACATAGAAAATGCTATGCACATTTTGAATTGTTCAAATATTGGCTCCTCTATTAATTTTACAGTAAAGTCATAAATATTTTTTTAAAGATCTGCGTATGCTGAATTCA
This sequence comes from Sitophilus oryzae, assembly GCF_002938485.1. Classification (NCBI taxonomy): domain Eukaryota; kingdom Metazoa; phylum Arthropoda; class Insecta; order Coleoptera; family Curculionidae; genus Sitophilus; species Sitophilus oryzae. The sequence goes on along the minus strand of NW_022146928.1, from coordinate 1,845,630 downwards.
CATGCTAACTTTGAACTTTGGACGATTTTGGACAAGCCGATTTTATGTTATTTTAGAAAAACTGCATCTGTTTTCCAATTAAAACTGAACAGGTAACAATGCTAAACCAGGCAAATGCCAACATAACTTAAGTTGTCAACCTATGATTTTGTAAATATCAAATTGTATTTCGTCAACGTTAGGCTTTTGCCTGTTTTTAACAAGTTTTCAATTGCAAAAATAGATTTCGGGCAAACTTAACTTTATACTATAACGTAGTAGACCAAACAGCACAACAAAATCATTGGTCGAGGATTTAAGGTAGGTTGACGTTTGTCTTTGTTGTCGAAAATTGTTCAAATTTGGCATGTTTTCAACATACGCGGACCTTTAAAAACCCTATTAATCACTTCGCTCTAAAATCAACAGAGGAGCCAATATCTGTTCAAAACTTGCACAAAATTGCCATTTCAACATTTGCAAGGGATTTCCTGTTTCCAATGCCGATGCACCACCCTGTACATTATTTACTATTTATTTTATCATTAAATGAGATTCATTTTATACCGAATTCAGAAAATAACAGAAAACGATAGAAAGTTAATAAAGAAAATCTCGAAGAAAATTATTTAGAAGATTATTATCCTACTTTGTTGCTTTTTGTCCAGAGGTTTCCGAATAATCGCGTTCCAAAGTTGCATAAACAATTAAGTATGCCTGCATTGAGATTTTGGTTTTCAGGCTAGTGTTTACACAAAAATTATTGTAATGCGTCTCCTTGTAGTACTAATGATTAGAAGATTAGATGGTAACACGGACGTAGCCATTACATTTTTATAGGAGTGTTGAAATACTAATAAACAGAAAACATGAGCACCATTAACGTTTCTTTTCTCAAATTATTTATTATTTTTCTCAAACCCTCACATTTTTCTAGAAGGACATACACAATATCCCCAAAAAGTTAATGTTTGGGCTGCTGTTTTTGGAAATGTTTGAATGAATTGGTCCTTTATTTATTGAAGGAAACTTGACAGGTGATCTGCATCTTAATGTGCTTCAAGAGACTATTGATCCTTTTATCACCCAAGAGCTAGAAACTCAAACTGATGCAGAGGGTAATCCAGTTTTACAGGATGATTTGTTAACATTCCAGAAGGACGGTGCTCCACCTCATTTTCTTCCAGTCCGAGAGTGGTTAAACTTGGTCGAAGTGGACCAATTGAATGGCCTCCAAGATCACCGGATTTAACACCCTTAGACTTCTTTCTTTGGGTACATCTTAAATCTAATGTTTATAAAACACAACCTACTGATATTGATGATCTTAAAAGGCGAATTATACAGCAGAATGCCGGTCAATGCCCGGTGAAGTTTACCGAAATGTGAGGGAGGAGTTTGAAAACAGACTCTATTATTGTTTAGAGGAAAATGAACAACATTTTGAACAACTTATAAGATAGGGCGTAAGTGGTGTAACCTAATATTCTAATCATTTGTACTACAAGGAGATCCATTGCAATCATTTTTGTGTAAACACTAGCCTAAGAACCAAAATCTCAATGCAGACATATTTAATTGTTTCTGCAACTTTGAAACACGATTATTTAGAGGTTTCTGCTCTGGAAAAAAAGCAACAAAGTAGGATACCACTAAAAAGAGAATGAAACGCCCTTTAAAACGATGTGCTACTTGACCCCCATTCCCATTTAAGATTGTAAAGCATATCGCGCACTTATGCGAAGCGCGGCGCGGCGCAGCGCGGCGAATTTTTGATGGGTCCGCTAACTTATGCACGGTTTTGCGTACGCGGTTGGTATTTAAAGTTTAAAATTGTTTTGAGCTGACCCTTTCAATTTTAGTATTATCTCTGTGACGGTTTGATATAAAGGTGTATTAAATCTTCATTATGTCCTCACGTTCCATCTACTTTTGTTTAGTTTTAATATTATTTTGTTGTATTCAAAATTTTATTTTTTTTAGAAAATGTATAGGTATTTAAGTAATCTGCGGGAACACGGTTCGATAACCAAGTCTATGAAATTTAATGATAGAGAAATTCATGTAAACGTTTTATTCAAAAAATGTGCTAACCTAACCTAACCCCTCCTAGGGGGTTGAAAGAAAAAGGCTAAAAATATTCATTTAAAGTGTCCCCCTCACAAATAAAATTGACGTGTCTTTCCGATTTGTCATAATATTAACAGATTAACAACAAGAAAGATATTAAAGGTGGGAAGTTTTAAAATTGACACAGTGTATATTGTAAAACACTATAATCAAAGTCTATATATTTTGCTAGAATTAGGAAACTGGCACTTATCATGTTTTTCCCTGAACCCTTCATTTATTTTGTTTAATCTTGTTTAAAGATTGTATAAAATATTTTGATAAGAATTCATGAATGAATCTATGGATGTTCTAATATAAGGCGTACTTTGGACTTTTATTGTCTTTTAAAAATAAAAATAAAATGTCTCGATTTTCATTCTTATCTCAATGTTCAATGTAAATAATTTGACACAGCTGATGTTTATACTTAATTATTACGTGTTTTGTTGTATTGTTTACTGTTACAATATATCAATAATCATGCCACCGTCTACTACGGATAAAATATTTGTAGGTGGTGATCATGCTAATATCGGGTGCGTCTCAAAAGTAGCTCACCCCTATAACTTTTTAATTTTTTCAGATAAAAACGATATTTGGTATGTTAGTATGTGACATAAATTAGAATTGATTGACGTATTCAATTGTTTTCAGTCACTTCCTGTTTCACAGGAAATGACTACAACTTTTGATTTTTAAATGACACCATCGATATTTTGTTACTTTATTCGATAGAAAATGACACTCTTAAAAGAATGACGTATGACATCTTTTGACATTTTCGAATATGGTTTATTTGAAATTGCAACATGCGATTCATAACAACAATTTGACTCGAAATACCAAGTATGTGGTATCAAATTATTCGTAAAAAATGTTTTTTCCAAAGATGCTAATGCCACCCCCGTTCCATTTGAAAAAATTGAGATATGATTAAAAATACGATTTGGGCATCTTTTAACTGGCCAGGACAAGACACGAATAACATTAGACCATCAAATTTATTTTTTCAAGGCTCCTTGATTAAAAATTAGTGTTTTTAACACATCCATGGCACTCTAGATTGAAATCTAAAATTCAATTTTGTTTTAAGCAAAAATGTCAAAAGTTGACATATGATATGTCATTCTATTCAGAATGTCATTTTCTATCGAATAAAGTAAAAAAATACCGAGGGTGCCATTTAAAAATCAAAAGTTGTAGTCATTTCCGGTGAAACACGAATTGGCCGAAAAGAATTGAATACGTCAATCAGCCCTATATAATTTATGTCATATACCAAATCTCGTTTTTTTATTTGGTGAAATAAAAAAGTTATAGGGGTGAGCCACTTCTGAGGCGCACCCGGCATACAGTGTGTCCCAATATTCCGTGGACACAGAACTACTGCGTATTTTTGGAATCAAAATAAGTTCATTGGACACGATTTACCTCTATACAAAAGTGCTTCGTTTGACCGCTAAAGGGCACCAAATTTTAAAAAAACAAACACATTTTTTCAGATATTTTAAGAACCGTTACTCCGATTTGAATGAGATTTTGGGTGTTGTATGTTTTGCTAAGTGCTTTAACATTTGGCTTTCACAAAAATCAAGAAATATTACGGGAAGGGTGAAAACTACCCCCATCCCTACATAAATTTAATATAAATATTTTCCAACTTCACCGACGGCTGATTTTCTTTTCGTAAAACCGTCCGTCTAGTATTTGCTATATTTTTTGTCTCTTGTAAAAACACGCCAACGTGCATACTTTTTGAGAAAAAAATAGAGAATATAACCAAAGAATATAACTATATTTTTGACAGATTTCTGTAGAAGGAAATCATAATAGATTTGTCATATTGTGACATAACTTGTGATTGTTATATTTGTTTGAGTTGTTATATTTGTTTGAGTTGTTATATTTGTTAAGACTGTATACCGTTGCAAAACCAGGCGAACCAGACCGGTAAACTACGGTAAAGAGTGGTTCCTGAAAAACATCGGTTTGATACGGAACAATATACAAAAACAAGTTTAGATTGGAAAGTGCCCATAAGGACAATGTAAACACTATTTGGCGCTATTCTTGCAACGGTTGCGACCCAAAACATTTGAAAAGTTCGGAGCGGTTCGGCTTTTTCCGGAATTATATCGCCAAATATTGTTTATTCAAATTTATTATTATTTGCTTTTAATTTTATAAATAAAATACAGTGTGTTGCATACAAGAAACTTTATTTTATATAAGGATATGAATGAAATACCTATGAAACATTGGAAACCGACGTTATGCCACGATCCACGATGGTTTTTGCAGTTCGCAGTTCACAGCACAACTTTTTAAGTTTTTAGTGCTTTTTCACAATTAATACCAGTTGGAGTAAATAAAACTTGAATTAAACTCACAAGATAGCAATAATTACTTTGAAAATAGACGTTATAAACACTTTTCGGAATTTCTTTAATGAGAGCGGTTTAGATTTTGAAAGATTTTATGATTTTTGAAGATTCTGACTTTGACAAGAGAAAATTATTTCTGTTTTTGTTTGCCGTTGTTCTTAGCGACCGCTATAGCAGCGCCAGATCGCATATAACGGTCGCGACCCAAAATAATTTCGCGACCTAAAATTTTTACGGGCTTTCCTATCTAAACTTGTTGCATTTATCTATGGTAAAATACTGGAAACGTCAAATGTTGACGTTTTCGAAATTTCAATATCTCTATTGTAAAATTTATCTTTTATGCATTTTTAATGTGCCTGTTCTCTGCTTTTACGTTTGCTTCTTTTATTCAATGTAGTTTAATATTGAAAAGTACTTTATTAATAAACTGTTAAACTCGTTAGACAGCTCCAGTGAAGATTTGCAGGTCCAATATTAAAACAGATCAATAATAAATAAAGAAATATAATCAACATTTATATTTTTATAGCTTACAAAACATTCACGATTACGGGTTGTCTTCTTTTTCATGTTTTCTTTAAATGTTCCTCACTTCAAGAAACAATGGCTGCATGATAAGTTTAAATGGTCCTAAAAAGTCATTCTATTTAGTTAATGAAATGTATTTACCTTTACTACCTACCTTCATTGCTTTTGGATGTAAATACAAAATATTATAACAATTTTAGAAATTAAATGAGAATTTCACTCGAACTTCCAATATTTGCTTGATTTCTGTCACATAAATGACATTGATTGACAAACAAAACCAGAAAAAACATGACTAAAACGTAAGGTTTTTGACATATTTAACATTTTCTAGAAATAAGGAACAATTTTTAAATTACAATAAAAGCTACTTAAAATGTAATTTACCCGGTATAGCCTAATATGTAGTTAAATTAACTATTGTACTTTAAATCAAACTAAAACTTGATCCATAAAGTTATACAGGGTGAGACAAAATTAATATTGAACATTGGTCACCTTTAAAAGCATGTTACTCTTTTATTTTAAATGGAACACCCAGTGTATTATTCCCATATTCAATGGAGAATTCACGTCTCTTCAAAATACTATTAAGGTTGCCTACCCCTCAAACAAAGATTTTCCTAGATATTTTAATTTACATGATTTGATCTGAGTAGATCTTTATTATTTTATAAAATCTAGGTGGCTGTGATATGTCTGACGTTACTTCAACATAGATGTCTAATTAGTCCAACTTTAACAACTAGTTAAACTACACTTTAACAACTAGTAACAACTACAAAAAAATTTCTCAGAAATTTGCCGAAAATGCAAACTTATCCTACATCAGAGAGAATTGATATGGTTCTATTAGTTGGTTAATGCAGTGTGCATTCACCAATTAATTGATTACCTAAATGCTCCTGATTTTATCAAGTCTGTTTTTTTATGGGGATATGTTAAAGACAGTGTTTACAAAATTCGACCAACTATTGTCGACAACATGAGAGCTGCTTTGTAACCGCTTTTCGAGGTAGAACTCCAATGAAAAGATTCAGAGACAGTTAACAGGAAAGGAAGCGTTTTGAGCATTTAATTTCATCTAGCTAATTTTGGTCACATAATTATAGGTTTATATCGGTAATAATTAAGAAATATTTTAAACGTGTATCTTTTTATTACCGTTTAGTATTTTACTCTACAATCTTTAATTTTTGTTAAAATAACGAAAGGTATATCACACAGCCACCTAGATTTTTTCAAATAATAAAGATCTACTGACGCAAAATCATAAAAATTAAAATATCTAGGAAAATTTTTGTCTGTGGGGTAGGCAACCTTAATAATATTTTGAAGATATATAAATTTTCCATTGAACACCGGAAAAATATACTGGGCGTTCCATTTAAAATAAAGGAGTAACTTGCTTTTAAATGTGACTAATGTTCCATATTAATTTTGTCTCACCCTGTATAACTTTTCTGGTCAAATTTCAATTTGGTTTAACATACAATGGTTACTGTAATTAAATATCAGGCTATACAAGGTCAACTAAAATTTAGGTAGCTGTTATCGAAATTTAAAATTTACTCTTCATTTTTTCAAAATGTGAAATATGTCAAAATCCTTAGATTTTAGGTATATCCTTCTTTAATAAAACTCACCTTTATTTTTTTCCTAGAATCCGAAAATCAATTAATATATAGGGTGTTCCATTAGAAAAACCATAACTTTGATCTGTAACTTTTTTTGGGGACACCCTGTATAATTCTATATATTTTTATAAAATGCTTTCAGTCAACCTACATGTGCTGCCAAAATTTCATTTCGATATAAACTACCGTTCTCCTTGGAGCTTCCGCGGCGTATGAGAGGCGCCACCCTGTACTATCTATATTCAAAATGAACAGGATGCTTCATAGAGTTCTGTAAAAAGTTTCAAATAAACACCTCTCGTAAATAAAATGAGGAAAACTTACATGCGATTTTCTATATTAGGTCGACGATGCAACACACGTATAAGATTTTTATCTTACTACTAGTTGAAGCCTGGCGCGTCCGCCACGACATCAGGGAAAACAATACTTTTTTTTTAATTAAATGAAAAACAAAAAATCCGGCGACGACGGTTTTTAGAAGAGCCTATTAGCTATCTTTTAGTAAAAAAAGCAACTTTCTAGAGCAAGTCGTTACTTCAGTAGAGACGACACACAGATAAACATTAGCATTATGTAGATTTTTTTATTTATTATGAAGAAAGCCGATAACATTTATGTCAAAGTCGTTTCTCAAAAAATATTATTTTTACATTTTCAATCTATGGAAAAAAACAGTGAATTTAATCTAGGTCTAAAAGGTTAACACGCATACTAAAATCTTAATTAGTATCACTTGAACGTTGAATTTCGTACTAATTATAAAGTAACCGCGTTTAAAAGATAGAAAGATTACATATTAATATTTTGTTCTAATAACACTCATTTTCATAAATGTAAATAGTCCACACGTTTTTACAATAATTTTGTTGTTAATTAAAAATATATTAATTGTTAAATTCATTAAATACCATTTATTATTTAAACTTATTATGTTTATTTACTTAATCTGTTTTAAATAATGCCGGTCCAATAACAAAGCAAATGTTCTAACATTTTTTTTAATTTTTGTTTCACATAAAATACATTTGAGTATTACAACCATTACTGTACTTTATACCAAATTACAAAAGTAAGAGATTATGTTGTGTGTTCCTCACATATCAAGTCCCTATTGTACCTTGGTTGTTGGAATAAAACTGTTTTACTACCGAAATAGAATAAATATAATACACTTCCTTTAAAACTCCACGTCGCTTTAAAACTGTTATGTCCACTCCTGAACCTGCCAGCATTGTTGCAGAGCTGCGCCAGGAACAATGACCAGTGTATTCAATGACACTGGAGAGTCAAAAAAATTCCGTTGTCTTTTTTGGCATATCCCCAATTGTATTGATTCAAAACTGGCAGGGTACAGCATTGATTTTTTCAATACGTCAAGAAAAATGATGTGTCACATTGAGTTGGTTAGGTTATACAAAGTTTTACGTACTTACGAAATACATGTAAGAAATTGATACCATCTATTGGTCCCTCAGTAATCCTAAACACTCTTGGAAAATGAGTTTTTGTATTCGGAATCTTCACACAAATAAATGACTGACAATCTTTAATGGCATCTACGGCCAAAAACGTGATTTCTTCCCTCCTATATGCTCCAAATACTCCAACGATTAAGACAACTTTAGCTAACAGGAATTCTTTGTCATCGGCTTCTTTCATAAAGCGCTCTATTTCCAGTTTTGTAAATACTTTTGATTTCTTTGCCTGATATCCGGAAGCTTTTCTTTTTAAAAATGCAATAAGGTTTGTGAATTTGCTAATATCTACGTTTCTGTTCGGGTAAATCACGGTGCGGAGCATCGAATATTTACTTCACAGAGTTGACGGTTTTAAGGTAGTGGCTAATATCAGGAAATAGGCTAGCAATACCTTTTCTATGAAATTCTCAAAATGTTTTTCTTTGACCCAGGTTTCAAAGTTAAATAAAAACACTAAATCACCACAATACACCAAAACACTTTTACTTTTACACTGGACGCGCGTTTCGCTAACCATGTTAGCATCATCAGCAGATGATTACGGACACGAAAAACAATAATAAAATGACACTTAAAATTTTTCATGTATTTTAAAGCTCACAGGCAATAGTGCATCGGACATTTGTAGCTTCTAGAATAAAAAACTTGAGAATTTTGTTTAAGTGCAAAGCTAAAATATGTACGAGGATGTATTTCAGGAAAATATTTTAACTTCTATAGGGTGGCTCAAAAAGTGTGAGTGGATTGGGATGATTTTTTTAAATGAAACTTACCGTACCCCTGTATATTATTGCATTTTTTGCTTCCTTTTAGATAACTTTACATAATTTAAAGAAAACTGCTAATCTATGCAGCTAAATATTCAGACGCGATACTGCGTATCTATTTCTAAGTGAGAAAGCCAATATACAAACACTATACAGGGTCTTAAATAAGTGTAAATATTTTTAGGAGTAGTATATTTCGACCCCACAAAACACGTCTATGATTTTTTTTTCGAAAAAAAAATATAAATTTGGATTTTTTTTTAAATTTTGGATTTTTTTTAAATTTTGATAAAATAAAAATTTTAATAAAAAATATAATTAAATTTTAATAAAAAAATATAATATCCTCATAATATGACAACATAGCTAGTAGATTAAATTATACATACCTAGTAAATTAAATTTACAAGAAAGAAAACCCACAAAAGATCCGGCGGTTCTCAAAATTTAAGCAAAAAAGCAATTTTTTTGGTAATTTCCAAAGTTATTTTGGAGTTTTATTTGAAAAACGGTAAAGAGAAAATATGTTTTTTTATAGAGATCTACCAGCCCTGAAAATATTTACTTGCACTTATTTAAGACTCACCCTGTATAAGAAAATGAAGCAACAACAACAGCCACAAAAATCGTATTAGTTTTAATATGTTTTGAAATGTAATGGTAAAAATATTATTTAAAAAAATCTGTTTTATGCGTATTTTTCTGCGCCCTGATGGTCGATCCGAATAATTATTTTTTCTGGATGTATGAGCAAATGAGGCCTCCCTTATATTTTCTAGAAAATATGGTGGCCCTCATATAGCAAAAGGTTGCCGATACCTGTTATAAGCATTATACACGGAGTTATGAAAATGCAGTCTCTCTATGGTCGTTAGAAATATGTTTTGATTTAACTCTCAAATTGAGAAATTTACATGATGCTAAATATAACAAACAATGTTAAATTATTTGCACAAAATTTCAGATTAATTTAGTAGCAAGTTTATTTAATGAAACATGTCGAACTTGACCCGAATGTGCGTCATTCAGTTTTCAGAAAGAGACGCTTGCTGAATTTTAAAGTAACCTCAGGTTGGCCATAAAGGTACACCTTGATGAGAATATACAATTAAATATATTTTTGTACTTAAAAATATTTTGTTCAATTCAACAAATAAGCATTCTTTTTTTTTAATATGACGAAGTACATGCTTTATCCATGGCAATATTTGTATTTTATACAGGGTGGTCTGAACTGTATTCCGGAAACTTCGGCAGCATATTCTGCAGATAAAAATAAGTAAAAAAGTTCGTATAAATGTATGACTTTGATGTCAATATGACTCCTACTTATAGAGGACGCCACCTACATATTTTCTAACTTGTTTGAACATTAATAACTTTTCGTCGGTACCTGTATTAAACTTCCTAGTAAAAAATATACATTTATTTGCGACATTTTCTACGTAAAAAAAGTCTCTTGGTAAAAATCGCTACGAGTCGCTACGAATCGAAGTTATCAATACCTGTCATGTTGACTAAAAAGTTATTAGACTCAAATCATAAATTTTAAATGTTTTTGTGCCAAAAGTTCAACAGAAACTGTTTTATCATCATTTTTTCGCAGTAAAATTTATGATTAATATAAAAAAATAAAAATTTCCCAAATTTATTTTTTCTGTTAAATAACTATCTACTCAACGTGTTTATTTTTGGTCAATTATGACATGTATTGACTATTTCCGTTTTAAATATCTTCAGAACAGTTGCTCGCAGCGATTTTTACTAAGAGACATTTTTTACGTAGAAAGTCACGGAAATATATATTTTTCACTCAGTAGATTTATACAGGTACGGACGAAAAGTTATTACTCTTTAAAAGAGTTAAAACACATGTAGGTGGCGCTACCTACAAATACGAGATATTTTGACATCAATATCAAATTTCTCATGTCAAAAAACTCCCAGACACCAATTTTAATCCAAATATTGACGTTACTTCAGAAGTTATTAGAAAAAAATCGTAATAAAAATGAAACTTCCACACCCTGTATCTCCGAAAGTAAACATTTTCGAACATACATTTAATGAACTTTTTTACTTATTTTTATCTGCAGAATATGCTTTCGAAGTTTCCGGAATACAGTTCGGACTACCCTGTATATTAAATATGTATAGTAGATACAGTGTTTCTATCTGAGATCAATTTCTAATCTACTATTTCAATATTACACGTATTATACGTTCATTAATGTAATTAGATTTAACAATTATTTTGAACTTTCCATGTTTTCTATATTTTTAATTTATGTATTTTTTTCTTTTACAGACCACTGAACATTCAACACCATACACAATGAGGCTCCAAGATCCAGGAAGGCTTTGTCTTGATGGTACAAATAGAGAAATATCGCCACCCATGACTTGTTAAGATAGTCAAGAATAACCGAAACATCACAAAAGAAACATCACAGTATATTTATTAACCCTAGAATAATCAGGAATCATGCCTTCCGTAATATCGAAATTTCTCCAGAAAGGAGAAGAAGTGTTCAATCAAAACCAGTCAAATATATCCACAATTGTGATCGGAGCAGCTTTAATAACGTACGCCTACAAAATAGGCTATCCTGCGTTTGAAAATTATTTATTTAAACCCAACAAAGAAGCGGACAGCTTGAAAAATAATCTAGTCATTTCGAATAGCGTTAGTGGTAAAAATCGGGGACTTGCGAAGAATGGAATGATTCAAAACGGAGATGCCAAGACGAAAGCAGTGATATCCAAGCGAAACTATTTGAGAAACATCCCTAACTTTAATCTAGCTTTTATCTTGCAATTTATCAAATTGGTTCGGATCATGATTCCCAGTCCATTTTGCACGGAAACTGCCCTTTTAAGCGGCCACACGTTATCCCTGTTCTTAAGGACTATCCTCAGTATCTATGTGGCGAACTTGGAAGGCGCTATAGTTAAATATATAGTGCGGAAAGACCCTCACAACTTTATTAAGCAGCTGATGAAGTGGTTCGCGGTGGCTATTCCAGCGACGTTTATTAATAGTATGATAAGGTAAGAAATATTTAATTGTAAGTTGTAAGCGGCTAGAGGATATAGAATTTAGAATGAGTGGGAGGGGGGGTTAACCACTGCAACCTTACAGATCTATTGTGTAACCCTTTCTTGAGTTATAACTCATCATACAGTCCCAGGGCTTTGACAAAAGCCAGTATCTGGGACGGTTTAACAGAGGGTAGTTCTCCATCTCCAATATAAATCGTACCAAAGATCGTGGTACGACTGGTTGTCGCCCCTGCGCACTCAGTGATGAGGTGTTTTGGTGTTTCCCCATTCTCCCCACAGAATCTGCATTCGCCGTTTTTTCTTAGTTTCAATCTACTGAGGTGTTCCATTGAGGAGACAGTCTCCTGTTAAAAACTCCGTGACAATCCGAAGATTGTTCTTACTCAAATCCAGGAAGAACTTTGATTTTTCTTGGTTGTAAGCCCTCAGAAACTTCTTCGAGTGTCGTAGACCGTAGCAAGATTCCCATTCTATGTGGCCGATGAAGTCTTCCAAATTCTTGAGTTCCGCTTTTAGTTGGTTACCACTTGGGAAGCAGAACGGTTCTGATCCAGTTAGTGGAGTGTTCGCTCCTTTTCTGGCTGGATCATTTGCTTTTTTATTGCCTTCTATCCCTTGGTGAGCAGGCACCCAGAGTAGGAGGACTTTGTTTTCTTTGCCTAATTTATTCACCTTCTCTATGCATTGTTTGACCAATTTCGAATTGATTGATACTGAGTTGATCGGTTTTAACGCTGCTTGACTATCAGATAAGATGGCTATTTCTTGTTTCCGCATCGCAATAGTTCTAAGCATCTTTCGATAGCGTAGATTTCTGCCTGTAGGATGCTAGGGTAGGTGCCCATTGGTTCGGAGTATTTAGTTCTCGACCCAAGTACTCCGATCCCTGTTCCCGCATTGTTTTTGGAAACATCAGTATACCAAGTTATGGTATGGTCTTTTAATAAGCAGACGTTTCTCTCTTCTAATCCTTTTTCAATAAAAAGGATTGAGCAATCTCAATACTATATTGAGGGGTAGAGGATATACGATGTTTCAATACTTCTGTTATTATAGAATACCTTAATTGTATACAAATCTATTGTATAATTTTGGATGTTTCAGAATAGCAAATAAATAAATTTCTGTAATTATGCGGGCGGTATTCCTATCGTTAGTTTAACAGCATAGTAAAATTATTTATTTCATACTGTCCGTTACATTCTTTCTTAAATTAGCAATTTGCATATCAGAGACGGTAAAAGATAATTGATTTTGCCCGTTTCGTTTTCAATAAATTTAAACTTTAGGGTCAAGTGGTGTAAAAATGAGACATTTTTCAAAACTTTTATTTTTTTTCTTAGTTACAACTAGAGATAAGCAACAAATCGCAAACTGCGATTCAATCGCAGCGATTTTAAAATCGCGATCGCAACCTGCGATTGGCTCTCATAGGAAACTGAGACTGCGATTTCTTCTATTTGCGAGTTTCAATTTAGGCAACTAATATTACTATAGTTGCGATTTACGATTTTGCTGCGACTTGCGATTTCTTCTATTTGAGAGTTTCAATTATCGAACTCTTCTTTTTACAGGGCAACGGCCTAGCTACGTCGAATCACCGGTTCCCATTAGAACACCGAAGTTAAGCGACGTAAGGCGATACTAGTGGATGGACGGGTGACCGGTTCGAAACTCTGTATCGTGCTGTTATCCAAAAAAAGGCAAAAATGTAAAATTTATTGACACACACTGCTCTTTCACGCCGGTTCGAGGCCGGATGAGATCGGATATCTCGTGAGTAAGAGTCGATTTAGACACTTGCCAAGTCGGTAGGCCATTGACCATGATATGGCCGAGGACCGCGGTTCTGATTCCGCGTAAACAAAGTAGGCCCCGTCCAGATTAGCCCTGGCAGCAAAAAGGAGACGTTAACTGAAATCTTTACTTTACTTTGTTCTTTTTACTTTTTATTCATCTTTACTGATCTCAATTTGTCTTATCTTACTATATCTTAGTAATGAGATATACTAAGATTTCCTGTAGATAAAAAGAATACAGCTATAATAAAAAAACTTAGGAATTTTGTATAAGTGCCAAAATAAACTATATACTAGGATGTGTTTGAGGAATTTTTTTTTGAGTATTTACCCCAGGTAAAGGATATTTTATTTCACTGTTCTTAGGATTATAATCGAAAGAATTTTTTGTTTTGGCTTATAATGGGCTCCGATAATGTAATGTCACTGTAGTAATGTGCTCGAGAAGGTGCTATTAACAAATAAAAAAAAATCCAGTGGCAAATTGCTAATATAAGAAACAATAAACCGGACAGTATGAAATATACAGGATTGTCCGAACTGTATACCGGAAACTTCAGCAGCATATTCTGCAGATAAAAATAGGTAAAAAAGTTCGTATAAATGTAGGTCCTAAAATGCTTAGTTTCGGAAATACAGGGTGTAGAAGTTTCATTTTTATTCCGATTTTTTCGAAATAATTTCTGAAGTAACGTCAATATTTGGATGAAAATTTGAGTCTGATAATTTTTTGACATGAAAAATTTGATTTTGATGTCAATATGACTCCCATTTGTAGAGGGCACCACCTACGTGTGTTTCAACTATTTTGAAGAGTAATAACTTTTCGTCCGTACCTGTATAAAACTATTAAGTAAAAAAATATACATTTACGGCATTTTTTACGTAAAAGATATCTCTTGGTAAAACTCGCTACGATAACCGTTCCCAATATATTTAGAATAGAAATAGTCAATACATGTCATTATTGACAAAAAATAAACACGCTGAGTAGATAGTTATTTGACTGAAATTTTGATTTTTTTAAATTAATAATAAATTTTTCTGCGAAGAAATGATGATACAACAGTTTCTGTTGAACTTTTCAAATTTTCAATTTTCCATCAAAAACATTTAAAATTTATGGTTTCACTCTAATAACTATTTAGTCAACATGTTTAATTTATGTCAATGGTGACAGGTATTGATAATTTTGATTCCAAATATCTCGAGTACCATTACTCGTAGCGATATTTCCCAAGAGACCTTTTTTAAGTAAAAAGTCACGGAAATGTATATTTTTTCAATCAGTAGTTTTATACAGGTACGTACGAAAAGTTATTACCTTTCGAAACAGTTAAAACACATGTAGGTGGCGCCCCATACAAATAAGCGTCATATTGACATCAAAATTAAATTTCTCATATCAAAAAACTCCCAGACAACAATTTTCATCAAAATATTGACCTTACTTCAGAAATTATTTGGAAAAAATCGAAATAAAAATGAAATTTCTACACCCTGTATCTCCAAAACTAAGCATTTTTGGACATACATTTATACGAACTTTTGAACTTATATTATTTATCTGCAGAATATGCTGCTGGAGTTTCCGGAATACAATTCGGACCACTCTTATAATAGAATAATCTTCACTGTTCGATCTATTTTAGGGGATTATCTTTATTTTATTATCTTATTACATGCAAAATGACACCAATTTATTAACTTATTAACTCTGATTCAACCATCATACAAATAATAACGATTTAAAAAATGACTTTCATACATTGTATTTTTAAACGAATGTCTTTGGCCTGAAAACTACTTTCAGTGAGTTTTTGTGTAATTTAAACCTTGAAATTTCATAAACAATAGCAATACACATTAAGGTATTTTTCCATTACCTACTGTTGTTACATCTCCAGCTGTTTCTAATTTTAGATTAGCAATTTAAATTCATAATTATCAATGCTAATATCTATCGGTAAATTTCTTCAATTTAACATTTACATTTTAAGTATTTTAAAATAATTTAGCATTGATATTTGATTAAATCTTTATATTGTTACTGTTACATTTTTCCTGATATTACAAATCCTTAGTGTTCCTGATATTACAAATCTTTCTTATTTGCGCTTACTGATATTTGCCTTTTTTACATTCCACATGTAGAATGTAGCATGAGTGGGAGGGGGGTTAATCACCGCGATCTGACAGATCTATTGTGCCTCCCCCCATTCCTTGAGTTATAACTCTTCATACAGCCCCTTCAAAAGCCAGTATTTGAGACGATTTTACAGAGGGTAGTTCTCCATCTCCGATATCAGTCGTACCTAAATTTAGAGCACGAATGGTTGTCGTCTTGGCGCACTTAATGATGGTGACGTAAATGTTGCAGGTAATGCTCTGGTGTTTTCCCATCATCCCGACAGAATCTACATCTGCCGTTTTTTTCTTAGCTTCAGTCTACTGAGGTGTTCATTAAGGAGACAGTGTCCTGTTAAAAACCCCGTGACAATCCGAAGATTGTTCTTACTTACCAGGAAAATCCTTGATTTTTCTCGGTCGTAAGCCCTGAAAATGAATGATTTCTCATTACCTTCTATCCCTTGGTGAGCTGGCGCCCAGAGTAGGAGGACTTGTTTTCTTTGCAATCAGTTGGACCAACTTCGAATTAATTGATGGTTAGTTGATCACTTTTAACGTTGCTTTACTATCAGATAGATAGATAGGTAGATAGATAGATATTCATTTATTTTTTCCGATTAACAAAAGTTACAAGAGCCCGCAGGCATGGAACATTGTAAAAATAGCAAAAAAACAAAACTTAAGACTTAATATAAAACACACATAGATACACTTAAATAAGAATAAAACTAGAATAACACTCGACAACATAAAAATATAAAATGTATGTTTCGAAAATCATTGTTCATTTTAAATAATAGTCCTTCCAACCGTACTATATATTTTATAGTATATACTATACTACAGTAGTTGCAACTAACTCAAAAGTCCACACTACATTACAATTTTTACAAACAATAAACATGCTCACTAAAAAGTGAGATATGGGAATCGGAAAAAAAATCGGCCAAACTATAGTATGCCTTTTTGATTAAATAATCTTTTAGTACAGTTCTTATCTTTCCATGAGACATGGCCTGCAACTCTTCGGGGAAACTATTAAATATTTTTATAATCGAATACTCAGCATTCTTTTGTATATAAGTAAAATTGCATTTCCCAGGTATAAGATTATGTCTATTTCTGGTATCATACCTGTGATCACTAACAAAGCCTGCAAAGAGATCTCTATTACCGATCACAAACATATAGGCATCGTAAACATACATGCCTGTCAGCGTCAATATACCCTTCTCTACAAAAACACTCTTGCAACTTTCTAAATGGCTCATCCTAAATATATTACGAATACATCTTTTTTTGTAGCAGAAAGATTCTACCTATATCAGTACAATTTCCCCAAATTACCAAGCCATATCTCATTTTAGATTGCACAAAAGCATAATAAGCTGTCAATGCAGCTTCTTCGTCCACATTCTCCAAGACAATCCTCAAAGCAAAGCCGTGTCTTGATACCCCCTTTGCAACACCATCTACGTGCGCTTTCCAATCCAATCTGCTGTCACTGACAACACCAAGCAGAGAAACGTTCTTAGTTGTAATAATTTCATCATTTTTATATTGAAGTGTAAACGCATTATCTGCTCTGTTACCAAAAGCTACACACTGCGTTTTAGATTTATTCATAGATAAACCCATTGACGAAAAATATTCTACCAATATATCACATGTTCTTTTAATTTTAACTCTCATTAATTCTGCATTCATTGCATCAAAGATCATCGTAGTGTCATAAGATAAGATAAGATATCTATTTCTTGTTTCCGAAAGTTCCCATCTAATCTAAAGTTACGCATCTTTCGGTAGTGTAGATTTTTGCCTGTAGGATACTCGGGTAGGTGCCCATTGGTTCGGAGTATTTAGTTCTTGACCCAGACACTCCCTGTTCCTGCATTGGTTTTGGAAGCATCAATATATCAAGTTATGGTATGGTCTATTAACTGCCTAGCAAACGTTTATCTCTTTCAATTCTTTTTATTGCTCAATACTACTTAGAGCTATACAACTTGGAGAAACACATGACAACCGTTTACTTTGTTACTCGGCGCGGCCTACTACTAACTGGATATTTTAAGAAAAATTTGAAATGTTGAGGTTAATAGCGAAAATAAATATAGAGTGTTATATATTTTCGAAAAACCCATGCCAAGCTGAATCAGGAAATTTAAAAATATACAGGGGGTTCTATTTAAAAAAACATAAGTATCATATCAAAAAAAAATATTTTTTTTCGAAAAAAGTCGGACTACGCCGCTGCTATACAGAAAAGTGCCTTTAGAATATATAATTAATTTTTTCTTGGTTGCTGAAATAAACAAACTATCGAACATCTTCAAAAAGTACAAAATTGAGATTCCCCCTGTAGCTTCGAAACGGATCAAGATAGCCGCGATTCGTTTGCGCCATTGTTATTTTTTCAAAAAAAGAACCCGAAACTGCAGTACCAAAATTTGAATATCTCTTACGGTTTCCTACATACCCTATAGAAACAACCAAAAAAGTCATCCACTGGGAGTTGGAGGAGTGGTATTTTCTTTTGTTCCAAGCTCCTGAGCTGACAATTCTCCCAGTACTGATTCCGCCAGTGACCATTCTAATCACTGTCGCGTTGGCATATCTACCGATGATAATGTGCGGTGGTGTTAAGTCTAGAATGACCTGTAAAACTGCATGCCACTTTCTGGACTTTGCACAGGTTTAGCCAGCCGCAGGTTGCTTTAGTTTTGTGTACCACGGAACTGCTCCATAAGTAATCATGGGTCGTATTATGATGATATACTTCCAGCGTAAAATGTTAGGGGTGCAGCCCCATCTATTTCCCTCCAGCATATCTATTTCCCTCCAGCATATCTATTTCCCTGCATAACATGAGAACTCTTGTGGCTTTGCTGGTAATGTTCTTAATATGTATGTTCCATAGAACTTTACTGTCCAGGGTTATTCTTAGATATTTGACTTCCTCCTTATTCCCCATATAATTTTAGATGCAAAATGACACCAATTTTTATTTCAAAGCCATCCTTGATGTCATTTTTCTCAATCGTATGGTATTATGGTTTCACTGGATAAACATATGTATAATAGTTGTATGAGATGGATATATTTTAGAGCTTTTAGAAAATAAAGTACTTTTAAAGATTTATTTAGCTCTTTAAAATTCTACATTAATCCTTGAGGTAGATATTGTTAAATTTATATTCAGATGGAAGTAGCATTTAAAAAAAATAAGTGTAAATTTGTAAATGCGAAAGGCAATCTTGCATAGTACTTTGACATTTCCTGTCGGAATTTTAATTATTTGGAATATTTTGGTTTCGTTAAATAGTTAAAATTATTTTCCAATAGACTAATAATAATTGTTGAAACTTTGAAATAATAAGGAAATAATTATTATATTTCTGTTGTTCCATTTATTTAAATAACGTGACCGCACATTTGTAATGAACTTGTATGTTTTTCATTTAGATTTTCGTTTTTAAAATATAGTGAATCGTATAAAAAGAGCCATTATTTGAGTATTTTTTTGTATATAACATTTTAAAACATACTTTTTTTTGTTCCAGGTATTTAGAGAGCAGAATAGCACTGAGTTTCCGAACAAGATTAGTTGAACATTCCTATAAACTATATTTTAAATCACAAAGTTACTATCGGGTGACCGTTCTAGATGGAAGATTAGACAACTGTGCTCAGAGATTGAC
Organism: Sitophilus oryzae; assembly: GCF_002938485.1. Classification (NCBI taxonomy): domain Eukaryota; kingdom Metazoa; phylum Arthropoda; class Insecta; order Coleoptera; family Curculionidae; genus Sitophilus; species Sitophilus oryzae. The sequence continues at coordinate 1,826,046 of NW_022146928.1, read as the reverse complement.
AGGTATCTATTTTCTGTCTTCCTAAAAATAGGCATAAAGGTAGGTTTACATGCATCCGTAATGCGTCGTTGATTTTATGCAACTTAATTATGATTCAAGTGACGGAACAACGGACGACGCATTACGGATGCATATAAACTCACCTTATAATTCAAAATTATGACAAAATGTTATTAATTGCCTTAACTGTTCTTAATGTAAGAATTTGCTCCTCTTGGCGTTAACTGCATTTTTAAATATTAGTACCTGATTCCTTTTAGGCCAATCAAATTAGAGGGATCGCCTGGAAAAAAGCGCCGAAAAAGCTGACTTTAAGATTTTTGCTTATAGTTCCCGAAACGTCGCGTTTTCGCAAATATTTCACAAATACACAAATGGCTAAAATCGAAAAATGGTGATATTTATTCACTTTGCTGAAAATGCAAAATTGTAAATTTTATATTGTTATTTTTATTACTGCCGTCTGATCAAAAAAATGGCGTCCAGTTGGCTCGAAGATGACGATCGATGCCATTTCCCATATAATTTTACATATAAAATGACAGCGATTTTCATTTTATAGCCATCGCTGACGCCGTTTTTTTATTTCGATCATACAGTATTATAATTTTATATATAAATTTGATGCCCTGCAATACTGATGCAACTTTTGTTGATTTTTTAAATTTTGAATGATGTTTTCCATGTGAATGGATGATCGAACGTCAATTTAATGCATTGAGCGGCACCTGCGGTCGAGCAACCATGGAAACCTAGAAAACTTCTCTTTCGCGTCAAATGAGCCAATCAAAACAATAATTAGCTCTCCAACACTTTTTTCCAAGTTACCATCTTAATAAATCCTATTCTGCCATATAAGACTTAAGAAAGCTGGCTCTTTAATATATCTTTTGCCAAAATCAAACCAAACCAACTCTCTGGAACAGCGTGTTCACTACTGGCTGTGACGCGATCCCGGCGGAAATCTATAAGTGTGCAAGTAAAGAACTTATTGGTCATCTTAAGGCTCTCTTCGATGTCATATGGGAAAGCGGAGAGGTACCTCAGGACTTTTGCAACGCGAATATAGTGAATATATTTAAGAACAAAGGAAGTGCATCAGACTGCGGAAATTACCGTTGAATTTCACTATTGGCTATCGGAGGAAAAATTCTTACAAAAATTATGTCAAATCGCCTTCACCCACATATAAAAAAAAATCCTTCCAGAATCGCAAACGGGTTTTCGCACCAATCGTGGCACCGTCGATTCCATATTTTCCATCCGCCAATTACAGGAAAAAGTAAAAGAGCAGCAGCTAAACTTTATGTTGCATTCATCGATCTAACAAAAGCCTTCGACTCTGTGAACAGAGATGCACTTTGGGCAATTATGAAAAAGTTCGGTGTACCCAACAAATTTCTTACAGTGTGTAAAAGCGTCCATAACAACAACCAGTCAAGAGTGTCACATCATGGATCACTGAGCGATCCCTTCCTGACTAATACAGGAGTTAGGCAGGGATGTGTCTTAGCGCCTCTCTTATTCAACATATTCATGGCAGCGCTCTCCATTATAGTGGACAGCAAACTGCAGGAGAGGGGATTGGGCATTAGATACAGATATAACGGTGGTCTATTCAACATAAAAAGACTGAGGGCAAAAACACGTACGAAATTCATCACAGAACTTCAATACGCTGATGACTGCGCTCTAGTTGCAAACACGTTACAACAATTACAAGAAATGTTGAACACATATACCTGGGCATACGAGGCTTTGGGCCTTAAGCTAAACATCGACAAGACCAAAATCATGTGCACTCCCCCGGAAGATCATAACAATGCTGTAAAAATCGGAGATGAACTATTGGAATATGTACCGGAATTTAATTACCTCGGCAGTTTGATTTCGGAAAAGGCAAATATCGACTCTGAAATTCAGCGCCGGATTAGCAGTGCCTCAAGGGCATTCTGGAAATTAAAAGACAGGGTTTTCTACAATCATGACTTGAGTACAAAAACGAAACTAGCAGTGTACCGAGCAATTATAATCCCCACCATGTTATATGGGAGCGAAACCTGGGTGCCGTACCGCCGACACATGAAGGCATTAAACAAGTTGCAACAGAGACACCTCAGACAACTCTTAAGAATCCGGTTGTTCCATCATATCTCAAACGTATCGGTCCTTGAAAAAGCTAACTGCGAGAGTATTTAAGTCATGGTTACAAAATCCCGCTTAAGATGGGCTGGTCACGTGTGCAGAATGCAAGAAACCCGCATACCAAAATCTCTGCTTTACGGTGAGCTTGTACACGGTAAGAGGAGGCCGGGTGGACAACTCAAAAGGTACAAGGACATTTTCCACGAAAACTTAAAGGGGATTAACATGCAGAATCATTGGGAAGAAGCAGTTCACAATAGAACTCAATGGAGAAAAATTGTAAACTCAGTTAACAGCGACAACCAAAAAGTAAAGAGGTAACAAAGCAATGAGATTTTTAAATGTCCGGAGTGCGGTAGGCAAATAACATCACGATCGGGCTTTTCAGTCACAGAAAAGCTCATGAAAGAAAACGCCTTGCGTGATACTTTTTTTTTAGACGGGACATCCTATATATTGTTTTTTGTTTATATAATTATATACAGGGTGACCCGAATTGTATTCCGGAAACTTCGGCAACATATTCTGCAGATAAAAATAAGTAAAAAAGTTCTTATAAATGTATGTTCTAAAATGGTTAATTTCGGAGATACAAGGTGTAGAAGTTTCATTTTTATTTCGATTTTTTCCAAATAATTTCTGAAGTAACCCCAATATTTGGATGAAAATTCGTGTCTGGGAGTTTTTTGACATGATAAATTTGATTTCGGTGTCAATATGACTCCTACTAGTAGAGGTCGCTACCTAGATGTGTTTTAACTGTTTTGAAGCGTACGAACTTTTTATCCGTACCTGTATAAAACTACCGAGCGAAAAAATATACATCTCTGTGATTTTTTACGTAAAAAATGTCTCTTGGTAAAAATCGCTACGAGCAACCGTTCTCAAGATATTTAGAATGGAAATAGAACATTTCATTATTGACGAAAAATAAACACGTTGAGTAGATAGTTATTTCACTGAAAATAATAAATTTGGGAAATTTTTATTTTTTTAAATTAATCATAAATTTTTCTGCAAAAAATGATGATAAAACAGTTTCTGTTGAACTTTTGGCACAAAAGCACTTCAAATTTATGATTTCAGTCTAATAACTATTTAGTCAACATGTTTAATTTATGTCAATGATGACAGGTATTGATAATTTCGATTCCAAATATCTCGAAAACCATTACTCATAGCGATTTTCACCAAGAGACCTTTTTCACGTAAAAAACGTCGTAAATGTATATTTTTTTACTTAGTAATTTTATACAGGTGCGGACGAAAAGTTATTACTCTTCAAATCAGTTAAAAAATATGCAGGTGGCGCCCTCTACAAGTAGGAGTCATAATGACATGAAAATCAAGTTTCTCATGTCAAAAACAGCCAATTTTCATCGAAATATTGGCGTTGGTTCAGAAATTAATTGGAAAAAATCGAAATAAAAATTAAATTTCTACACCCTGTATCTCCGAAACTAAGCATTTTAGGACATACATTTATATGATTTTTTTTACTTATTTTTATCTGCACAATATATTGCCGAAGTTTCCGGAATACAGTTCGGACCACCCTGTATAATATGTTATTGTTTTTAATGTGAATTTTGACGAACTATATTTTGAACCTAAAATTCTTTTTTTTATAGAGAGCAATTAATTAAAAAATATTGAATGGTGGTTCGTAGAAGGATTTTGTTTCTTTTCATCAGATTTTCTTCTTCTTTTAGTGCCATCCTCTATACAGAGCGTTGGCGAACTCTTACATGAACTTGTGATGTGTGTCATCAGTAGTCACAAGTATGCCTACAGTTTATTGTCAAATCCAAACGGCTCTATTTGAGAGGTCTTACTAGGCAATTATTATACTCACGGTAGTTAGGTTAGGTTAGGTTAGTTATACAACCTAGCATTTTTCTATTTGTATGTTTTGTGTACCTTCGTTTTGTATATCAATGTTTGTCTAATTATTTGTCTGTGATTCTACCGTTCTGGTTGAATCTTTTTTATCACCAGTTGAAATGCTATAAAATAAATTAAGCAACTGTTGTGAGTTGATTGGAGGGCACTGAAAATGCTTAATAGCGCTTTCAGATGGAGCGGACCGTCCGCGACTTCGAGCAAATACCATGAGTTTATATGAACAATTTCACATGGGTCGCATATGCTCCGTCCGGATGATTTCGTCCGACGGCTATCTTGAAAAAACACGCGGACGCTCCGCTGCATCCGAAAGCGCTGTAACTAAAATGTTATATTTAGCTGTCGACTGGTGAAGTATTTTTTTAATTCATAAATATTTTGTTTTGGTTATTCCAGATGATATAGAAACTGTAGCCAGTACAGTTTCTCACCTGTACGGACAAATAACCAAACCTTGTTTCGACATATTACTAATGGCTATTGCTTTGGCTAATTTGGTTAAAGCCAGGACTTCCAATCTGTTGATAGGCCCAACTATTATTAGTGGAGTTGTCGTGATATCTGCTCTTGTTTTAAGGTAATATAGTTAATATAAGTACCGTATGATCGAATAAAAACGGCGTCAGCGATGGCTATGAAATGAAGATCGCTGTCATTTTATATGTAAATTTATATGGGAAATGTCATCGATCGTCATTTCCCAGCCAACTGGACGCCGTTTTTATTCGATCATACGGTATGTAATAATATACGGATAAATATAACATTATAGCTAATTTAAGCTAAATAGTTAATTATAGCTAATTTGTGTTCTATCTAACCTTGGAGAAATATAGCCATGTATACTATTAGTAGATATTGTATTCGGAAATGTATTCAAGCTGTGAATTTTTGAAGTACTTCTTTATATTATTTTATACTTAATATTATTCCTTAAAAATTTAAACAAGAATGTTTAAATTATTTGGACGATATTCAGCTTATATTAATTAACTTTATAGCAGTGCAATTAATACGCCAGGTGTGATATATTTGATTCTTATCTGTCGTCAGATTCGATCTGCCAATTTTAATTACACAGAATAAGTGTCATACTAAAAGTCATGGATTTTATGTCTCGTGCGTATATTTTTTAGTAAACTTATTTTTTAGTAGATTTTTTCAATTTTCTGTTGGAAACACCGAAGATTTCAATTAAAATCATATCAACAGGATATATTCATCGAAATAAATATAAATTCATTTAACCAATAGAACATGGGAGAAACAAGTTTTCGATTATATGTATGTACCTGACGATTGAAGTTTATAAAATGATTTGTACACAGTTAATAATTATTTTTTTCAAAATATACTAGAACTTGTATTTTGTAGTAGAATTTTGCTATTTTCTGTTGGATCGTCATCAAAGATGTTAGTCAAAACGATATCGACGCTATACAAAGTTTATAATATGGCCTGAAGGTTAGGTTAGGTTTTTGGGGTTTAGGATCCTGTTTGATCCCTCACTCGGAGGCCTTGTGTCCATTATACCCCTGTATTATTGTACCAACCCTTCCTCTCATTCTTCCTTTGCGTTAAAACACTTCCAGCCCTTCGCAAAGTTCTCGATGTCACTGACGTTGGCTTCTTCTGCTTCCTCTAGTCCCTCCAAAAAACATTGCCCTAAAGTTTTAAAGCGACTTGTCTATGGTTTCTTCTTCCTCTCCGCATTCTCTGCAGTAGTCCTCGTTGGAAATACCCCTGTGGGGCAGTTTTCAGTGATGACACCTACAATTATGCGTACTAGGTTCTTTTTGTGCTCTAATAGTTGTTTTGCCTTTTTGCTATCTACCACTCTGGCCACGGTCTTCGAGCTGTGGCGCAGCCCTCACGGTGTTGCCACCAATTTGTCATAAAAAATGCAATAGAAAAATAGGGATGTATTAAATATTAGTAGAAAAATAAGCTTCCCAATTAATTTGTATATAAACTAGAACTAGAACTTTTACATTTTTCTTAAACAACGAATTGGATAGTCAAAGTATGCGAAAGAATATATGACAGTGGCAGTTATCCATCATTTTAATGCAAAAAAATGTTTTTTCTGTTATTCTCTCGGATTTATGTCGTATGCTAAAATCAGACATTCGCTGCCAGACAGACTATATACAACATAAAATTTTTCACAGAGTAATAAAAAAATTTTATGTCAAATATTTTTGTTAAACAATAATTTTTAAATTTTTCGGTTGCGTTGTAGTAAAAGGAAGTTAAGAAATATTTTTTTCTAGGCTAGTGTCTCCTAGATTTGGTCACTTAGTAGCTCAAGAAGCAGAAAAGAAAGGTTATCTTCGACATGTCCACGGAAGAATAGTATCCAATGCCGAAGAAATTGCTTTTTATAGTGGTCACAAAGTTGAACAAAGCCATCTAAAAAGCGCATACAGAATCCTAACTCAGCATTTAGAACATATGTTTGGCGTTAAGTTATGGTTTGTCATGCTAGAACAATTTTTAATGAAATATGTTTGGTCAGGAACCGGTAATATTCAATTCAGAGTAAATATTTTCAATGATTAGTTTTTCATTTTGTTTTTCAGGCATGATAGTGGTTTCTCTTCCAGTCTTTTTACCACAGGTAATTCCCAAGAAAACCAAACGGAAATTAGCCCTCCCAGCCTCTGGGTCCAGCAAAGGAAATAGTAATTTAGAAACAGACGATTTGGAGGCGGTACAAGATCCAATATCAGAAAGAACTCACTATTTTACAACTGCTAAAAATTTATTAGTTACTGGTTCCAATGCTGTGGAACGATTAATGAGCAGTTACAAAGGTGAAACAATAAATAGGTATTTACATAACTTATATTCACATTATTATTTGCAGATATTGTCGAGTTAGCCGGGCATACTGCTCGTGTTGCTAATATGTTTGCTGTTCTGGAAGAGGCTAGTCAGGGTATATACCATAAAACAGTGGTTGCAAAAAAAGAAAAAGCTGGTAGTTTTGAAGTAGAGTTTAGAGGAGATCAGCCAATAGCAAAAGGTTTGATATAGTGTAATAAATATAGAATAAACGAATTTGTTTTTTGTTAAGTTGCAATAAAAGATGTTTTTAATTTTAGGAAAATTGATAGTTTCTACTAATAATGAGATTATTTTAAAAGATGTTCCAATAGTTACTCCTAACTGTGATGTGGTGTGTCCATCTTTAAGTTTCCATTTAAAACCTGGGCAACACTTACTGATAACTGGTAAATATTTTCTCAACCTAAAATTTTTACAGATAAAAATTTTTACAGATTTTAAGAAAGATTACAGGTTTTAAGAAATTTTTTACAGATAAAAATTTTCTTAAAACCTCATACATATATAGTTCATATCAAATATACTTTTAGTCACGTGATCAGGCTTGACCGGCACAGCGTTGCCCACTTTCACATATTTTCTTTTAATCAAAATTTTTTAGGAAACCAAAATAAATTAATTATAAATATATAAACAGTGATTATTTACATCAACAAAACTCACCTTCTTAACAGCATTTAAGAAACATAAAGGGCCATTACTACCGCTTTGCCGTTCAACATATTCTAATAAAGTTACTAATAAAGTTCAACATATTCTAATAACGTTAAGTTTTTGGCGGCTATAAAGCTACTTTGTATACTTCGCACTAAAAGAGGGTCTAAAAAGGACAATGTTTGACTGCAAAGTCTGCTAGTAAACATTTTTAAGCTTAAATTATCACAACACTATTTATTTAAACCAAAAACTTGTAATACAAAACTAAAGTGCCAAACGAATGACAACGTCAGGAAATAAATAAATAAATGTAGCAACTGGACATTTTTTACAGCAGAGCTAGCACCTAAATTCCCAGCGGGAAATTTAAATTCTAGTTAATCAGCCCAGTTAGGTTAGGTTAATTTATATCAAATATACATATTTTTTATATACAGGGTCGCTTTTATGTATGGAAACGGTCGATTATTAGGTAAAATATAGGAGGTACCGCAAAAAGTTAAATGCAAAAGTTATGGGATTTTTAAATATCTATTAGCGAGTAATAAATTTAAGTATACAGGTTCATTCACAAAGTCGTCGCACATCAAAGTTTCATTTTTTAAATGCAACCCCCTGTATATTATTACATATTTCAATTCTTCCTTCAATTCTAAGCAAAAATCGAAATACACATAATGTACTTCAAACCAACCGTTTCGGAGTTATTGACTTTTGAAAATATCACTTAAACAATTCAATTTAATTAATTTCGATATGTTTGGTTTGATTTAATGATGCCATTCTACCGAAACTGTGATACTGTTGTAATGGGTTTTTAAATTGCTATTAGCTACTAGTAAATTTAAGTATACAGGGTTGGTCATAAAGTTGTGTCACAACAAATTTTATTTTTTTATTGAAACCCCCTGTATATTATTGCAATTTCAATTGTTCCTTCAATTTTAAGCAATAATCGTAATACACAATGTACATAAATTGAAGAATTGAAATGTTAAACGAAAATTTTGTAATTTCCAGACTTGATATACTCTCATTTTGTACATCTATAAATGCTAATTTGAGAACTAATGTCAAATATTATTAAGTATCACAGTTTCAGCAGAATGGCATCGTTAAATGAGACTGAACATATCGAGATTAATTAAATCAAATTTTTTAAGTGATATTTTCAAAAGTCAATAACTCGGAAACGGTTGGTTTGAGGTATATTGTTTGTATTTCGATTTTTGCTTAGAGTTGAAGGAAGAACCGAAATATGCAATAATATACAGGGGGTTCTATTTAAAAAATGAAACTTTGATGAGCCACGACTTTATGACCGACCCTATATACTTAAATTTATTACCTGCTAATAGATATTTATAAACCCTATAACTTTTATATTTAACTTTTTGCGGTACCTCCTATATTTTACCTAATAATCAACCGTTTCCATACATAACAGCAGGGTTGGCATGATTTAAATCAAATGATTTAAATCATGATTTAAATCGTGATTTAAATCAAGTGATTTTTTTAATTTTAATCGTGTGATTTAAATCAAAAAATCAACTTTTTTGAAACTTTACAATAAATCGAAAAATAACTATAAAAGTTATAAAAATGTGTCCTAGAAAACTATAAAAATATTTCTATAACATATATACCCTATATCTATTCGTTAAATGAAATGTTACACTTACTCTTGTAACGTTTAAATACCTTTAATAAATCGAAAAAAATTGTAAATGTTATATAACTATATCAAAATGATTTGTATAACACATATACCTATTACATATCTATTCATCAATTAACATGTTGGACCGATTTTTGAAGTAATTTCGTATGAATCCATTAGACTTCTAAAGGGCAGGGATTTATTTTGAAATTTATGTATAAGTGACAAAAAAATGTTGTTCGAATAGATTCCATTCGCAACCTCTAGTGCAGAAAAAGGTTCTTTTGATGTTAGACTATATCTTCAAATCGTTGTGAGAAAATATGCTGTTTTATATCTTTTTATTTTACACTTTGACAATAGATAATACTAATTTCATTCTCGACTTAAGACTATTTCCGAACAAATTGAATGTATTGTGTAAGGAGTAAAAATTATACTTTTTTGACGAGGTTGTACGTTTGACGGACTATATAGCGTAAACAGGGACGCACAAAAGTACATTTTTACTCCGAGTAGAATATACTATATTTTTATACAAATTAAGCATTACAAATAATTTTTTAATCAATTTCAAACGTTGCAAATAATATAAAAAGTAATGCTTTGTAAGTAATCGAGTAACAATTTGTACACTCGTTGAAATTGACGCTTAATATCAGTTTAATAATATATTTTGGTACTTTTGTGCTTAGGCGTAAAAGCGATTTACTTTTATGCCTAGGCGTTGAAATGACAAAAATTAATACTCTTGTGGCATTTCAAAAAAATCCTTTTGATCTGAAGCGAGCGACTTTTTTTGCAGAATATATTGGTGACCGATGTCTGGGAAAATGACACGCGCCGTAGAATTTTTAATGTTGTCAGTATTGGGCAGAGTTATGACGATTTAACCATTTATGATAAGAATTTAATTGGAATTAAGTCCTAATTATTTGGAAATCCGATTTAAATAATGTTTTCTATTAAAATAAAAAAAATCATGATTTTTTCCAACCCTGCATAACAGCGACCCTGTATTCAGTTTCAAATATTTTTACTGTGTTTTAGACACATTTAAAGTTCTCTTAAAATAATTAATTTAAATTTCACGAAATCACATTTTTATATTTTATAATTGGTAAAGTATTTTCTAATAATGCTTTTTTCAAAACATATACTTACTAACGAGGGTATCTTGTACAGTATATACAGAGCGAGTGAGAACAAGTGAATTTTTTTCTTTACTATATTACAAAATCAAATAAATAAATTAATTTTTAATTGGAGATGATATACAAAGCCTACTGAAAAAATGCAGCACTCCATTTATAACGACAGCTTTTATTTATAAATTCGGTTGACTACAGTGGCGTCCCGTATAGGGGGCACGGGGGGGGGGGCGATTGCCACCTCCGCCCTTAGCTCTGACTGAGTGAAGCTTGATTTTCATGCATCCGTTATACATTGATACGATGATTCGACGGTGCTCTGATTGGTCATAGCGTTTTCGCGCCACTTTTCATCCGTAAATATTTTACTTCAGCCCGTCAATGGACCCGTCAATAACGGAGGCATGGATAAACCATGGATAAACGGAGGCATGAAAATGCAATAAATTTAAAAACTGCGTTATTTTCTAACCAATCAAAGTCTTTAAATTCTATCAATAAAATTAATATCGTATCAACGTATCGTCGGACAACGGATGCATGAAAATCAAGCTTGACGCGCCCTAGCGAAATCGCAACCTCAACATAGCTCGCCCACCCCGCCCTTTTACACACGGCACGCTACTGGTTGACTAACCCTGTATATTCACATATCTTCTGTGTTTATAGGTCCAAATGGGTGTGGAAAATCCAGCTTATTTAGAATCCTAAGCGGTCTTTGGCCAGTGTATGGCGGTGAACTTACCACTCCGAAAAATGCAATGTTTTATATACCTCAAAGGCCCTATATGGTCATTGGTATGTGTACTAGTATTTTTTAGCAAGTCATTCTTTTGTAGCTCCTATACTCGTAATTGATTAGTATCTTTCCAGGGAATTTAAGGGACCAAATCATCTATCCAGATACTTACGCTGACATGATTAATAAACAAATTTCGGAAGAAGATTTAAGGAAAATAATGCGTTTAGTATATTTAGAGCATATTGTAGAAAGAGATACTTTCCACGAGGTCAAAGACTGGACAGATATTCTCTCTGGTGGAGAGAAGCAAAGGATGGCTATTGCAAGGTTATTCTATCACAAGTGAGTAAAATTACAGAACAGAGAGCTTTATTACGTTTACTACGAATATTTGTTTTCGTTTTTTAGACCAAAATATGCATTATTAGATGAATGCACCTCAGCAGTCTCTATTGATGTAGAAAGCAACATGTACCAGACAGCAATTGACATGGGCATCACACTGCTTACTATTACCCACAGGCCTACATTATGGTTTGTTATTACATTTTTAAATTAAATTAATCACGACCATAGAGATGTACTTATAAAAGATCGACTAACCGGTTAGATTGATTTGTTTTAGCTTAATATACAGGGTGGCGCATCGCATTTGCCTCGGTTAATTATACGAAAATGGGAAGATGTAGAAATAAAATTTTTATGGATATATGTGAGAAGAAAATGTGCATAATTTAAAATTATTTTGAAACGTACTGGGTGTGTCAGAACTAAGATCCTTACCAAATTGTGTAGTTTTTCTTATGGAACACCCGGTATTTTATTTCATTTTTGGATTCTGTGATAATTTAGTATTTATTATTTGAAATAAAACTACTTAGTTGAGTGGTCAAAATTACACTAACATTTATTCTTCGTATTAAGATAAAGTTCATAAAATAACATGATGTTAAATAAACAAAGCATTGAACATTCCACATTCGTATAAATATACGTTATTTACATTTTTTACTACTGAAAAAAACTAATAAAATATTTGAATATCTAAAACAAATAATAGAAATTTCATACATTTATTACAGATTCTAGGACATAAAATAAGGAATTTATTATAAGCGTTTAATATGTCTTAAATGGCTTTGGTTTTTGAGATATTTCTTCTTACAGTGCCATACCCTATATAGAGCGTCGGCTACCTCTCGCATGTACTTGTGATGTGTTTCATCAGTGTTTTACAAGTACACGGGACCTACAGTTTATCGCCGAATCCGAACGGCACTATTTGAGAGGCTGTACAAGGCAAATATACTCAAGGTGGTTTGCCATTGCCTTTCTTGAGGTGGCGGCTAGCTGGTCGCTCTATTTAGTTATATCAATATTTTTATTTAAATAAATAAAGCGACCGTACTGGTTGAGGATCGAACCCAGTACCATCCCATCTCTCGCACCGCAGATCGACACACTACTCCTTGCGCTACGGCCGGCCGGCGCGGGCGGCCACTTGAGATATTTAGAGATATTTAAATATGCATGTTATAATACAAAAGTTTGTTAACACTCTGAACATTACTTTTCAGAATTTTACTAAAAAAATTTATTGCTTTCTTAAATGTCTACAGGGGTATCAAAAACTGCTGGTCAATTTTAAATATTTCTTTTACTTAAAAACTTCGTTATTTCAAATGCGACACTCTGTATTTTTTAAAATAAGTCGAAGCAGATTTAAATGCTCTTTCAAACTCTATTAGAGTTTCTTATAACTATCTGGCTCAGAAAATTGTCATGGCGACACCAGCCATCTTCGTTCCCATTTTATTGAAAAATCGTTTTTTATTCAAAATCTAAGCCAGGTAGGTATACCCTAACCCTAATATAGTTTGAAAGTGCATTGAAATCTGCTTCGACTTATTTATAAAAAATGAGTGTTGCATTTGAAATAACGAAGTTTTTATGTAAAATAAATATTTAAAATAGACCAGCAGTTTTTGACAACCCTGTATACAGAATAAGGAAGCAATCAAATTTTTTAGTAAAGTTTATTTCTCTGACTTAAAAGTCAGCACAAGAATTAATTCTGAAAAGTACAGGGTGTTAACAACCTTTTTTTATTATAGCATGCATATTTAAATATCTTTAAATATCTCAAAAACCAAAGCTTTTAGACATATTAAACCCTTATAATAAATCTCTTATTTTATGTCCTAGAATCAAAAAATGAAATAAAATAGCGGGAGTTCCATAAGAAAAAATATAACTTTGGTAGGGATCTTAGTTCTGACCAGAGACTTAAAATAAAATATAGACTACACTATTTACATCTGAACGCGGTCAAACAATCATTTTTGTACACATGTTTACTTCTGGGTACACTCGACCGCAGCCGACCAAACCTTCCTCGTCCAGCCTATGTTGTCACGTCTTTAATATTATCAATATTTTTTTACTTATTATACACATATATTGATATATTAATACTGCATTTTAATAAAGTAGGTTTTAATATTCCATAAATAGTCCTTATACTACTTAATTATAAGTCGAATACTATGTAAAAAGGACATAGACTTAGAATAAAATATAGACTGAGCATCTCATTCATAAATAGCTGGAAGATGCGGACAGACAACGTCTTGTTATTGTTGTGTTATTGTTTTTGGCTCTAACGAGTGCGACACGAGCGATAGATAGGCTGTCTCCGTCGTAACGGTCGTTTCCTGACGGCTCTGCCGTCCAACGCAACACTGTCTTTTGTTTCTTCAGTGCACCTGCACTCTCCGTATCATAGGCGGGTATTTTTTTTAATTTTAATGAAGCTATAATTCAATTAAAAATATATCGTATTTAAACTTTTTTATATTATTAAGATTTAGGATAAAGAAAATAGTTTAATATAAAGCAAAGTTTAGGACTTGAAACGACTTTCGACCGGTAGGCAACTCTCAATTTACCAATTGGGAGTCAGTGGCGTTGTTGTAGAAAGGCGCTTATTTATATAATATTTTAGTAAAATGTAAAATCTGAATTTTTTCTATTACATAATCATTTATATAGTCTGTCCAACGAGAAGATCCTTGACAGTGATAGATGTGTCTGTCATTTTAATTTCAAAGTAGTTTATTTTATTTTACAAAGAAATAAGTTGGTACAACTGGAACGCATAGCAGGAAATATTTAAAATTTGATTGACAAGATGACAAGTGATTACTTCACAATATTGTGAAAAAAACTGTATAAAACTGAAAAAATGTAATCGAGTTATTTTATTTAATAAAAACGGTATGTGTTAATACAAAACAAACAAGAACAAGACACTACATACCAAAAAAATATAAAAAAGAACTATTATTTACTTTCAAGCTTTATGAAACTACCCGCAATTATGATTATATTTATCAATATAACTTATGTACAAATACAAATTTGTAATATTCCACAGGAATATACCAGTACCTACCTTTTGACATCATTTTTCTGCAGTACTAAAATCCATTATTTACCTATCGTGCGATGTCGATATTTTACAGCTACTCAGTTTTTAGTATGTGTTTAGTTTGATCCTTCTACCATATTATACGAGATGCACTTATCTACGACGAAATGGTATACAAACTTTATCGATGGCAACTTCATTGGTGTATAAGACTTTCTGCCTGGCGAGTATTAACCATAAACTGTGCTCTGGGTCTACAGTTAATTTTCACTCGATTTTCCCTCCACTTGACTTCAAAAGACACAAAACACGCGTAATAATACAAATCAAAATGCATCATCTTCCAAAACGCAGGGTATTTAACAAAAGTTGACACAAAATTATAACCTATAATTTGGCAAGACTTTGACAAACGTCAAAAATGACAAAAATCTAAAGGCCTGTTCATACGCATCGGCGTCCATTTGTCGTTCATCTTTCCGTCAAACCAATAAAATTGAAATACGATCTGTCATTTTTTAAATAAACCAATAAAACTGGTTAAAAACAACAAGACACGACGCATGACGGATTTATATTTAAACCCATCCATAGATAACTTAAAAATTATTAGAAACTTTTTTTAGTAAAATAAATAGATTGGTATGGGACGTCATCTGCTTTTCTTCTGTCATCGTCTGTCGAAATCTTACCTGAGAAAAAAAACAGAGTATATAAAAGTGTTTGTAAAAAAATCATAATTATAACCCTGTTATTATACAAGATAAATTATATTAGGCATCGGTTAAAAAATTAATCATGTTTTTATTAAAAATATATTCCGGTTTATTCTAAAACTTCTTTATCTTCAGAATCTAAAATAACAATTTTAAAATTATATTACATTATGACACATTATTTTTTAATATACCGGGTGCGTCTCAAAAGTGGCTCACCCCTATAACTTTTTTATTTTTTCAAATAAAAAAAACAGATTTGTATGTTAGTATATGACATAAATTAATTATTTTTAATTATTATTAATAGAATGAATATCATATGTCAACTTTTGTCATTGTCGGTTAAAAACCAATCGTATTTTAAATTTCAATCCAGGATGCCATGGCGGTGTTAAAAACACTAAGTTTTAATCAAGGAGCCTTGGAAAAATAGTTTTGACCGTCTAATGTTTTTCGTGTCTTGTCTAGGCCGGTTAAAAGATGTACAAATCGTATTTTTAATCATATGTCAATTTTTTCAAATGGAACAAGGGTGACTCATTAGCATATTTCGAAAAAGCATTTATTTATGAGTATTAGTATCAGTAAAGAAACAGTATTAAACACTCCAAGGTACGCTATCACTTTTTTATTTTTTAATATTTTTTAATGTTTTTTAATATCTTTTAATATTTTTTGATTTTATTTTAATACATAATTGAATGGATGGTATTATATAATTAAATGAATATACATTGTTCACTTTTAACTGGGTAAGATAATATGATGTGTCAATATTTTAATTTTTGTGCTTTTGTTTTTATATTTGTTTTAATGTTATGAATATTTATTGACTTAAAATTGTTTTGTAGACATAGGAAAGACCATAGGGAAAAAAACTGAAGAAGAGTTACACAATAAATGCGAAACGTCGTAGAAAAACTATTGTTTTAATCTAACCATAGCCACCAGACCCGAGAAACAACTAAAAAAAAATATATATATAAGGCTAAAGAATAATCACCGTCAATAATTTATGAATATTTGATACTTGGTATTTCGAATCCAATTGTAGTTAAACCGCGTGTTACAATTTCAATTAAACCATATGAGAAAATGCCAAAAGTTGACATATGATATGTCATTCTATTCAGCGTGTCATTTTCTATCGAATAAAGTAGAGATATACCTAGGGTGCCATTTAAAAATCAGAAGTTATAGTCATTTCCGATGATACAGGAAGTGACCAAAAACAATTGAATGTGTCAATCAATCCTAATTTATGTCATCGTTTTTGGACGTTTTTTTCTAAACTTTTATTTAAAAGACCTCTCCTAAATCTTAATAAAATATAAAAAAGTTAAATACGATATATTTTTAATTGAATTATAGCTTCATTAAAATAAAAAAATTACCCGGCTATGGTACGGAGAGTTCAGGTGTACTAAGGAACGAAAGACAGTGTTGCATTCTTCGTCAGAGTCGTCAGGGAACGACCGTTACGACGAAGACAACCTATCTATCGCCCGTGTCGCACTCGTTAGAGCCTAAAACAATAACACAACAATAACAAGATATTGTCTGACCACACTTTCCAGCTATTTATGAATGAGATGCTCAGTCTGTATTTTATTTTAAGTCTATGGTTCTGACACACCCTGTACATTTCAAAAAATCTTTCCGTTTGTGTATAGTTAGCCGAGGCGAATGAGGTGCGCCACCTTGTATACTAAAGGGTGGCAACGGTTAGTTTTGGGTCGAGATTTCTGTATATAAAAAGAGTACAATGCGTTTATAATATAGTGAACAAAGAGGGAAGAGTAAAAACATTGCCAAACGTGTGAAATAAACCGAGAATCTGTGCATATTGCTAAGAGACGTGGGGGAGGAGTAATTATAATTGTAATACACATAATGTACCTAAATTCAACAATTTCCGAATCATGAAGTTTTGATTTTGAGTTGTTAAATGAAAATTTTGTAATTTCCAGACTTGATATAATCTCATTTTATACATCTATAAATGCTAACTTGAAAACTAATGTCAAATATTATTAAATGTCACAGTTTCCGCAGAATGGCATCGTTAAATGAAACCGAACACATCGAAATTAGTTAAATTGAATTGGTTAAGTGACATTTTCAAAAGTTAATAATTCGAAAACGGTTGGTTTAAGGTACATTGTGTGTATCTCGATTTCTGCTTAGAATTGAAGAAAGAACCAAAATATGCAATAATTTACAGGGGGTTCCATTTAAAAAAATGAAATGTGCCACGGCTTTATGATATCTAAATTGATGTACAGGGTGTCCCAGGCTGAGCGTGCATTAGAAGTTTCTAGAGAACTACAACATCTAGCTCGGAGATTTCTTGCACGTCATAGTTTCACAACGAGATCTCGATCAAAAATATTTTCAATATGGCGGCACTTCCGAAAATACCGGAAGTTGACAACAACTTTCTTATTTTAAATGGGTGCTCCCATTTTTTATCACATACTTAAATTCTCTGTAAAATTTTATGAATTTTGATATTAAACACTCTATGTCTAACATTGACCGTTTTTGAGAAAAAAAATATTTAAAATTTTTGAACGAAAAAAAACTGCCTGTCAAAAATATGGGTATAGCTTAAACGTCAAATTTAGTGATTACCACAGCCACTGTGCCATAAAGAGAAAACGTGGCTATCTATTTCAAAAATTAAATTGTTCGAATGTCATATAATCATGGCCATAGCTCTCATAGAATTGAGCGATTAAAAATTATCATAAATCATTTTTTTTAAATGGAAACCCACTTTTTTTATTTCACTAGTGAAAAGGTTTTTTAATTCGTGACTTTTTGATTATACATGTTCCTATACCTAAAATAAATGGTTTTTAAGTTATTTAAAATTTAGTTTTAAAGGGTATATTTTTTTGTTTTTTTAACCAGTAGCCTAAGCCTTTAAACGTCTCGCGATGTAAAACTATATCTATCAATGTCATATTGCCACTAGCTATCACTAAAATACGAGATATATTTTTATAAATACACTATAAAGTTTTACCAGCAGTATTTATAATACTATACGAAATTCAAATAATTAGTTTTTTGACAGAAGGAAATAAATTGTCTGATGGTTTGACACAATGTCAAAGGAAGCTAACTAAAATCAAGAACAAATTACGCTTTAAAACTAAATCTTAAATAACTTTTTTTTAGGTATAGGAATATGTATAATCAAAAAATAACGAATTAAAAAACCTTTTCACTAGTGAAAAAAAGTGGGTTTCCATTTAAAAAAAAATGATTTATGATAATTTTTTAATCGTTCAATTAAGTTTATCAATTCTATGACAGCTACGGCCAATACTATATGACATTTGAACATTTTAATTTTTGAAATAGATAGCCACATGTCTTCTCTTTTTGTCCCAGTGGCTGTGGTAATCGCTAAATTTGACGTTTAGGCTATACAATTTTTTTTGACAGACAGTTTTTTTCCTCCAAAAATATTATTTTTTTTTCTTCTCAAAAACGGTTAATGTTAGGTATAGAGTGTTTGAGATCAAAATTCACAAAATTTTACAGAGAATTTAAGTATGTAATAAAAAATGGGGGTACCCATTTAAAATAAGAAAGTTGCTGTCAACTTCCGGTATTTCCGGAAGTGCCGCCATATTGAAAATATTTTTAATCGATAGATCTCTTTGTGAAACAGTAATATGCAAAAAATTTTCGATCTAGATATTATGGTTCTCTAGAAACTTCTAATGCACGCTCAGCCTGGGCCCAATAACTTTTATATTTAACTTTTTGCGATATTTACCTAATAATCGACCGTTCCATCATTCATATCAGCGACCCTGTCAGGGTGTCCCAGAAATAAGTGCAAGTATTTTAAGAGGTGGTAGATCTCGAGAAAAGAAACACATTTTCTCTTTATCGTTTTTCAAATATGTGTTCTCTTTATTCTCTGTATCGTTTTTCAAAAATAACGGAGTTATTTTACTTAGTTTTACTTAGTAGTAATAAAAAACTAAAAAAAATTCCAAAAATTTGTTCAAAAAATTCCGAATTTTCAATATTTTTTTTTGCGAAAAAAAAACTCATAGGCATGTTTCTGGGGTTGTACTATACTACCAGTTAAAATACTTGCACTTATTTCTGGGACACCTTGTATAAAGCGGGGGCCCTACAACTTCTGCCGTATCCCCCATTTCGACCTCCATATCGTACGGTTTTGCCATTATTCGTCCTTAAAGAGCTCTATCTCTCATGTACTGGTGTACTCCATGCGTAACCACGTAGTTAGCTCTTTTTGGCCATCTTTCCTCTCCCATTCTTTTTATGTGCCCATACCATAGTAACTGTCTCGATTCAATGTTGTCGACGCTGTTATAATGTGCTCGGCATATGCGCCGTATGTTAGAATTGGCTCTACGATCTTTTTTTTTGTAAATCCTTAGCTTTGTTTGGGTGGATGTTTTACTCGACCACAGGAGAGGGTTTAAAAGACCGATTACTTATTAACTTTTAATTCTTAAAGTAACTATTTTTTATTTTAGGAAATTCCACACTCACATTCTTCAGTTTGATGGTCAAGGTAACTGGGAATTTTCCGAATTAAATTTCACAAGTAGATTGGAACTTAAAAAGGAAAAGGAAGAGTGGCTTAAAAAAACAGACAGTCCAGAGAAAACTGCCAGAATACAGGAAATCAATAAACAGTTAGGAGAGGATGACGACGAATAACGATATTTGTTATTTTAATTTGTATATTGTATTTATTGATCTGTCTTCCATGTATCCAAACTTAACTGGATAGTTAATAATATAACTAAATCATATTAGAACAAAAAAATCTCAGGTTAAATGGCTGAATTATTTTTACTGAACTACTGTATGTGTTTTAAATAATGCCACTTTTATTTTGCCAAAATTCTAGATATATAGGGTCTATTTAAAATCAGCTTATCTATCTTGTGGTTTAGATTAAGAACAACAGTGCAATATTGTGATTTTTTTATTGTTAGTGTTTTAAAATATTTAATGTTATGGGATTTAAGTAAATCGTGTTTGTTAAGAATATTTACTATTAAAAGATAAATTTTATATATTATGTTTTATTTTCTTAAAATGTAAATTATTCGTAAATATTTCAAGCATCAACGTCTGGGGGCGTTCATATCCCTTGCGTGTATGATTTCAAAGTCTAATATCAAAAACGAAATTCTGTATGGGGAAATTAAAATAACTTTGGTTGCACATCATAATACGACCACCAACAAACTCCATAAGACGACGCATGGTGTCACTAATGATGTGCAACAAAAGTTGTTTGAATTTCCCTATTTCTATGAAAACGCACATCTTTTACTTTTTTTTAAACGAGTAGAAAGGATTATAATAATCAGCCAATAGAGGTTTTAGGTAATTAAGAGTCTTTAAATGTGCTTTAAAATTGATTTGGAACAATATAGTTTTTATAAAGATTATATTAAACAGTTGTATGTTTTGTTAAATAAAGCATTTTAGGTTTCTTCGTTTGGTTGGGCAGCAATATCCGTAGCCGATTCAGACTCTATGCTCAGTTCATCTTTAACAACAGCTTGTATTATTTCCGTCTGCATTTCTTCATTATTTTGCGAAGTTTCTCGTAAGACTGTCATCATGTGAGGGCTATACTCTTCTACTTTATCCAATATACTTTCTGGATAACCTGAAATATTTTTAATAATTATAATCTCTTATGACAAATTGTTTTCTTTTTAGTTTTAGATGTGGGAAATAAAACTATATGGTAATCGCAAAACAATTACCGATGCACGTCATCAATTTTGAGTGACAAACGATGGCGACAGCGCTGCCAGATTGTGATGGATTTATGAGATGAATCTTAATTTAAAAGTGACAAACAATCTATTTGTTATATCATTTTTTAAAGATTTTTACTTTTATTTTTAATTTAATAACTAATATTTTAGTAATTAATTTATTTATTTGTTTTATAACTTATTTTACTTATTACATATTGGCAAAAACTAGTTCATTATGAAGATTATTCTAAGCGTTATTATGGGTTATTTATTTTTTTATTGATGGTACATCTTACAACGCCATAAATGGTAATAACAAGAGGGTGCTATTAATGCACAAACTAATAATCACAGAATTTAATAAAAACTAACTTTGAAAATGGTATAGTGTGCTTATCAATCAAACTTACTTTTATTGTCACGTTTTCGTTCAAAATAGTTTATCATGGAAGCTACAAGCTCTTTGTTTCGACTGTTTAAACGCTTCGGCATATTTTCAAAACACAATTTCAAGAAATGCAATACAATAACTCGAAAATTTAGTTCTCAGGTTTATAGACTTTAGTGTCAATGTCGATATGATTGATGACGTGCATCAGAAAATGTTTTGCGATTACAGTAGCGTAACAATGCGTCGGGCATATACAGGGTGGTCCGAATTGTATTCGGGAAACTTTGGCAGCATATTCTGCAGATAAGAAAAAAGTTCGTATAAATTTATCTCCTAAAATGCTTCGTTTCGGGGATACAGAGTGTAGAAAGTTCATTAGGATAAAACAGTTCGAAAGAATTAGGATAAAACAGTTTCTATTGAACTCTTGACACAAAATCATTTCAAATTTATTATTTCATTCTAACAACTATTTAGTCAACATATTTATTGATGACAGGTATTGATAAATTGGATTTCAGATATCTCGAGAACCATTACGCGTGTAGATTTTTACAGGGTAGGTTGAGTAGTTTTATACAGGTACGGACGAAAAGTTATTACTCTTAAAATATAATTAGTTATTACACTTCAGAATAGTTAAAAATCATGTAGGTGGTCCCCTAGATCTAGTCATAATCAAGTAGGAGGCATATTAACATCAAAATCTAATTTCTCATGTCAAAAAATACCCAGACACCAATTTTCATCCATATATGGCAGTTTGTCCAGAAATTATTTAGAAAAAAAAGAAATAAAAATAAAACTTCTACACTCTGTATCTCCAAAACGAAGGACATTCATTTATATGAACTTTTTTACTTATTTTTATCTGCAGAATATGCTGCAGACGTTTTCCGAATACAATTCGGACAACCATGTATATAATTCAATTTATTAGCAAATAGTATTATTTACGGATTATAATAGTGTCAAGGTGTATTACTGGTTGCATAACTGCATACTGCTAAAGAATTGCAACGTGCATTGAGGAACCTGGCGCATTCGCCAGAAAGTAAAGAAAATTATAGAATTCTTTAGAAAAATCTAGAAACAACCGCCAGGGGGTATATAAGGCCCGCGCTTTGACAGTTGGACAAGTTTGAAGTCTGAAGTCTGAAGATAGTCTGAAGTTTGATAATACCGCGAAATACCGTTAGAGTAATAGTAGTTGCATAAGTTGTGTTGTAAATAGTATACCTGGAATCATATCTGTTATTGTTATGTAACTTTTTATTACTCCCAAATTTTTATTCTGGGACATTTTCTGTTACATACAGGGTGAGTTTTAAAAATGCCTATATTTTTTTGGGGTATTATAATTCGACCCCAGGAACACGACTATAAAACAGAAAATAGCTTATGTAGAAATATTTTAGTACTGCTATTACTATTTAAATATAATATTATAAAGAAAGACTTATAGTGGTATTATAGTAGGAAGCAAACTGCAGGAGAGAGAATTGGGCATTAGATACAGATATGACTGCGGTCTGTTCAACATAAAAAGACTTGAGGCAAAAACACGTACAAAATTCATCACAGACTTCAATACGCTGATGACTGTGCTCTAGTTACAAATACGTTACAGCAATGCAAGAAATGTTGAACACATATACATGAACATCGATAAAACTAAAATCATGTGCGCTCCGCCGGAAGATCACAACAATGCTATAAAAATCGGAGAAGTACTATTGGAATATGTGGCGGAATTGAATTACCTTGGCAGTTTGATTTCGGAAAGGGCCAATAATGACTCTGAAATTCAGCACAGGATTAGTAGCGCCTCAATAGCATTCTGGAAATTAAAAGACAGGGTTTTCTACAATCATGACTTGAGTACAAAAACGAAACTTGCAGTGTACCGAGCAATTATAATCCCCAATGTTATATGGGAGCGAAACCTGGGTGCCGTACCGCCGACACATGAACGCATTAAACAAGTTGCAACAGAGACACCTTAGACAACTCTTAAGAATCCGGTTGTTCCATCATGTCTCAAACGTATCGGTCCTTGAACTAACTGCGAGAGTAGGTATTGAAGTCATGGTTACAAAATCCCGCTTAAGATGGGCTGGTTACGTATGCAGAATGCAAGAAAACCGCATACCAAAATATCTGCTTTACGGTGAGCTTGTAGCCGGTAAGAGGAGGCCGGGTGGACAACTCAAAAGGTACAAGGACATTTTCCACGAAAACTTAAAGGGGGGGAAGCGAAACCACGAAAACTTAAAGGGGGGTTTCCACGAAAACTTCATTGGGAAGCAGAATGATTGGGAAGAACATGCAGAATCATTGGGAAGAAGCAGTTCACAATAGAACTCAATGGAGAAGAATTGTAAACTCAGTTAACAGCGACAACTAAAAAGTAAAGAGGCAACAAAGCAATGAGATTTTCGAATGTCCGGAGTGCGGTAGGCAAATAACATCACGTATCGGGCTTTTCAGTCACAGAAAAACTCATGAAAGAAAATGCCTTGCGTGACCATCTTTTGATGCGTGTCGAATACTCGTCAGCGAGTAATGGCAGTATGTATAGAAGGAAAGAAATCATCATCAGTTTCAGTTTATTCAACCATTTCCAATTATGGTGGAGAAACTCACCAGGGTAGAGACAGGCGAAAAAGTTCTTAGTAGAACATTCCCCAATATTCACGGTAGACCTGATAAGCAAGGACAGAAAGACAGTCAAAGCTGTAGTGGGTCTACTAACAGGACACTGTAAGCTGAATAGGCATCTAAAGCTAATGGGGTTGACGAACGAAGCCATGTTTCTGAAGAAGAAACGATGGAACACATTTTATGTCGGTGTGACAGCCTGCATGGCAAATGTGCGATTCTCGGTAACAGGCAATCATAGGCCATTGGAGGGAGCTTCATGGAAGATTCAGTCTCCAAGTTGCTAGACTTTGTGAAAAGGATAGGACAGGAAAATGTAACCTAAGGATCAGAAGAGGACCACAATAGACCTGAGAAAGTCCACAAAGACCTGTCTATTGTTGGCAAAGAAAAAAAATATTGGTAAAGGGAAAGCACCTACCTCTATATTATTTATTAATAATAAAATATATTCTTTAATTATTTATCTTTATATTATTATACATAAAATTTAAAACAACTGTTGCTCGCAATTGTTACACCCTGTAGAGCTCAACTGTTTAACCTGAACAGAACTAAGCATTGTAATACAAAATATCATTTTGCATAATGTAAATGAAACAAATTTTCTAAAAAACAATCTTTATTAGAAAACGCACAATATATACATGTACATCGAATATAATACATCTTTCTAGATATAGGTTAACACTATCTGCCTAAAATTTATAGAGGGTATAAAATTGATTTAATACTATCTTATAATATACAAGGTGCTGATGAAATTAAATAACACATTCCATTTTGGCACCAATATATCTCTTCTTCGGATTTATTTTTGGATAATAATATTGAATACAGACTCATTTGATAATATAGTTTAAAAATACTAATTTTCATACGCACCCTGTATGTTACATAAATTACGTATGTATACTTTAAGCTGATGGCACATTTACTTAAGCATTTACTACAACAAATTCTAAGCAATTTTATCGCAGATTTTATTTCTAAAAGGTAGCATATCACTTTCCATAACAAATAATGTCGATGGACTAATATAAATTGGTCATCAATAAAAATTCACCAAATTACTGCATTAGCGGTATTACTAATACAATTATTAGTCTATTTTTATCCATCGAAATAGTAAAAATTTAAATAAAAAAATATGAAGCACATTCTGTAAAATTAGTATATACAGTGTGTTCCAGATATGAGGCATATGCGAAAAAAGTTTCTCATACATTTTTAATTTTGATATAAGTTTCTACATCTCGGAAATCTGCAATGCTAATAAACTATTAAATATTTCAATATATTTTTTGGTATACACGAACAATGTAAATAATTTACCAAGAGTAAAATAGTCTAATTTTCAAAATTATTTAAATAATTGTTATAAAAAGATATTTAGTTAGAAAAATTAATTATACAGGGTGTTTCAAAAACGTGTGCCATCTCTCGTGGAGAGATTCCTCACGTAAAAATAAGATTTATTTTTCATATCAACATAGGTCCGATTCTGCTTTGTTTCGTAGCTACAGGGTGTTAAAGTCTTAATATTTTTTCGATTTATTATAATTTTCTTCCAAGTACTTTTAGCGTTTCGAATTAAATTTTGGGGGCAAAAGTTACTATAAATGTGACATATTTTAAAGTTCAAAAAGTGTCGACATTCGCCAGGGACGCATATGGGTTAATATCACTGGAATATTTTTCTAAAAAAAAAACATATAAAAAACAAACTTTTTTCTCTTGTTAGCGAAATAGTGTAAGCGGTTCAAGGCCGATTAAAAATTGTCTTTTGATATTTTTTCGATTTCGGCCTCCTTGATAAGATAAACGCAATTTTATTAATTTGTCTTGATCCAAGTCGAATAGGAACCTTTAAAAACATTTAATATCATTAACTGGCGAAAGTTTTAAATAAGTACTCATTGATTCCTCATCAAAAAATATAAAAAAAAGTTTCTATAAAGATGAGTATGCAAAATGGGAATGCATAGTTTTACAGGATGTTAAATCTTTTTAAAATTAAGTTTTTTGTAATTATCTTAAATACCTTTTTTTTATTTGAAATTGCTGTATGTTGGACTAAAGTAATAATAACTAATAGTAATAATATTTAATAATAAATTAGGTAAAATATATAATTTATTAATTTTATTTTTATTTTAATATTTGTGATTGATAAAATTGGGTTTATCTCATCAAGGAGGACGAATTCGAGAAAATATCAAGGTATAACTTTTAATTGGCATTAAACGGCCTACACAATTTTGATATTAAAAAAAGTCAGTGGCGCACATGTTTTTTTTTTAATATTCCAGTGCTAACCCATATGCACGTCTCTGATGAATTTATCGATACTTTTTTAGCATTAAAATATGTAGCACTAGTAACTTTTACCTTCAAAATTTCATTCGAATCACTAAAAGTACTTGGATGAAAATTATAATAAATTAAACGAATATTAATGCTTTAACACCCTGTAGCTACGAAACAAATAAGAATCTGACCTTTGTTGATATGAAAAATAAATCTTATTTTTACGTGAGGAATCTCCCCACGAGAGATGACACGTTTTTTTTAAACAACCTGTATATTTCAGTCACAGTAACTTACTTTAAAAACATTCTTTCACACAACCCTGTATTTAATTAAAACAAAATCTCGAACACATTGTATACATTTATCAAAAATTATTAATTTTCAACAAATTATAAATAAGAATTTATAATAATCTTTAAAAAACTAAATCTAATAAACTAAAACATGTTTAATATTAGATGGTGATCAAAATTTAATGAAATTTGTTTTACAGTCTCATTATTATAGTTTTACGTACCAAGTTTTTTTCATTTATGTATTATTTATGTATATACTGTATATATATTTATATATCAAATAATCGTACTAAAAATTATTTAACAAAATTTTGGCCCTATATTATAATATAATTTCACAAAGTATTCCCTATTGTGTTACAAATAATATATTGATTCTTATAACATATAGGTAAAGATTCAAATATCGCTTGTATATTACAAAGCTATATAATATAGCATTACAATAAACATATTATATTATTAATTAAAGCCACACGATCTCTATACACTATTCTATTGTATAAATTTCGTATAAAAAGTGCAGACGAAGCACATAATTTTAAGGCATGTGATCAGGGCATTTCATAATTATCAATAATACTATTAAGCCTAGGTAACTAATGTAAATGAACATATCTAGATGCATAATGCATAATACACTCAGATGCAAAAAAACGCAACAGAGAAATTTTTGGTCAAATTTAAAGTGTTATATTTTTGTTATTTTTAGCCCTATTTGCATGAATTTTTTAGCAAACTGTATATAATTATATCAACTTTAATTCGTAAACTCAGTTTTTTGTGAACTTTAGTAAATGGCATATTATACAGGGTTAATCGAGGGGTTGTTTTTTTATCCTAACTTTAAAACTCCCTGTGCAATAATTTCCTGTGTAAATTTTTCTAAAATATAATTTTACGGTAAGAACCATGTCTCCTGAGCATTTCGTTTTTTGGACCACGTCAATACATGCTTTGGTTAATTTGAGCGAAATGAACTGATCACGACCAATTTGCAATTTTTTCAGTTATCATTACTTTTGACGTAATTTTTTTAAAAAGACGAGATGGTTTTGGTGACTATTGTAACGTCATATTACGCTGCATCGGATACTCTATACTAAATTAAAAAAGAAACGTTAAAGACTAACGACACAGTCCTGGTTTTCATAAACATTAATAACGATAAGAGAACTAACGATATTAAGGAAAACATCTGTAATACCGAAAGTATATAAACAGAAGAAAAAATTGTAAAAAATACCCTAATACTTTGTACTGCCTCCCTTGGCTGCTATAACTGCCTGTATACGTCCGTTCATACTGTCATTGAGGCTGCATATATCACATATTGCGTTATGTTTTCCCATTCTTCTTTTAGAATCAATCGAAGTACATTTAATGAAGCTGGTACCGCTTCGCGACTTCTAAACCTCCCGCCAAGCATTTCCCAAACTTCGAACATGATGGGCAGTTCATAGTAGCATATAGTTCACAATAATCACCAAAGCTGTCTTGTCATATTGAAAAAAAAAATAAATTATAATTGAAAAAAATTGCAAATTGTTGGTGGCAAGTTCATTTCGCTCTTAAAAATTAACCAAGGCATGTAATGACATGATCCAAAAAACAAAATGCTCAGGAGACATGGTTCTGACCCTAAAATTATATTTCAGGAAAATCTACACACGAAATTATTGCACAGGGTGTGTCAAAGTTAGGGAAAAAAACAACCCCTCGATTAGCCCTGTATAATACGCCAAATACTATAGTTTATAGAAAACTGAATTTACAAATTAAAGTTGATATAATTATATACAGCTTGCTAAAAAATTTATGAGAATAGGGCTAAAAATAACAAAAATATTATAGTTTAAATTTTACCAAAATTTTCTTCGTTGCGTTTTTTTTTGCATCTGAGTGTATTTATATATTTTTTTTTCAAGTCAAGTGGAATGAAATAAGTAGATTGATTTCAAATTTACTTATCTACTAATTTCATATTTAAAGCTTTTTAAAAATAAATCGCATTATTACACTCTCGCTTGTATGTATATTAGGTTCATAGTTTAACATACTTGTGATTATATTACAAATTACACCTTAAAATGTACAAATGCATTTCTACAAAAATATTCAAAGTGATAACAGCATATCTATCATGATAAATTTATGTGTAATATTCTATATCTATACTTGCATAAAAAGTAAGTCTACATTTTGGAATTCAAAATGACAGTATTGTATAAGTGTTCCAGTTTTTTCATGTCATTCCAATCAAGTTATTTTCGCAATATTTCTTTTATATAGGGTGAATCTTAAATAAGTGCAATTTATATTTATATTTTCAGACCTGGCAGATCCCGATAAAAGAAACATAATATTTTCTCTCTGTATAGTTTCTCAAATAAGTTCAAAATAACCGAGATATTTTAGTTTGAATATTTCAAAAATACTGATTTTCGCTTAAATTGAGAACCGCTGGATCATTTCTGGATCTTCTTTCTTGTAAATTTAATGTACTATCTATGTTGCCATATTATTAACAAATTATGTTTTTTTAACCAAAAACTAAACAAAAATTCCAAACAATTTTTAAAAAAATTCCGAATTTTTTTTTTGCCAACAAAAATCTCGGACGTGTTTCTGAGTCAAAAAGTATACTACACCCTACACCTAAAGTATTTGCACTCATTTAAGACTCATCCTGTATAAATAGCCCAGAATTAAAATATTCTTCTTATATTAGGGGGTTTTGAACGGGTCGTTTTAATAAAATATGGATTTTTCAAATAAACAGTTAATATACAGGGTGGTCCGAACTGTATTCCGGAAACTTTGGCAGCATATTCTGCGGATAAAAATAAGTAAAAAAGTTCGTATAAATGTGTGTCCTAAAATGCTTAGTTTTGAAGATACAGGGTATAGAAGTTTCATTTTTATTTCGATTTGTTCCAAATAATTTCTGTAGTAACGTAAATATTTCGATGAAAATTGGTGTCTAGGAGTTTTGTGACACGAGAAATTTGATTTTGATGCCAAAATGACTCCTATTTGTAGGGGGCGCCACCTACATGTGTTTTAACTGTTTTGAAGAGTAATAAGTCCGTACCGGTATAAAACTAGGTACTGACTGAAAAAAATTACATTTCCATGACCTTTTACGTAAAAAATGCCTCTTGGTAAAAATCGCTACGAGCAACCGTTCTCAAGATATTTAGAATGGAAATAGTCAATACATGTCATTATTGACAAAAAATAAGCACAAGTTGAGCATAGCTATTTGACTGAAATAATAAATTTTTATTTTTTTAAATTAATCATAATTTTTTCTGCGAAAAAACGATGATTGCAAATTTATGATTTTAGTTTAATAACTACTTAGTTTAATAACTACTTAATTATGTCAACGATGACAGATATTGATAATTTCGATTCCAAATATCTCGAGAACCATTACTCTCAGCGATTTTTACCAAGAGACCTTTTTTATGTAAAAAAAGTCGTAAATGTATATTTTTTTACTCAGTAGTTTTATACAGGTATGGACGAAAAGTTATTACTCTTCAAACCAGTTAAAAATATGCAGGTGGTGCCCTCTACAAATAGGAGTCATATACGCTCCATTAGTGTGACGTCATGTAGCAGAAAGTCAGTGTCGCAAAATCCAAACAAAGCAAGAATATAATGGGATAATCTAATTTTTCTTAATTTTTTATTATATTACTCTGTTCAAAAGATATTTGTGACTTTCTGAGTAAGTATATAAGCGTTTACTATAGGTATAATTACATAAAAGGATACATATAGGGATAAGTAATATGAGGTTATGTTAAAATAATAAAGAACACGAATTTCCATAGTATTATAGAATTTATTAACTATAAAGTGCACTGGTACGGTTCAAAATTAAATATACTTACTTGGAAAAATACAATTATCCTTCAGAAAACAGTAATGTAATAATAAACGAGAAAAAAAAACGAGTTAATTCATGCTTTGTTTAGATTTTGCGACACTGACCTTCCGCAATATGACGTCACCACTAATGGAGCGTATTGACATGAAAATCCATATTTCTCATGTCAAAAAACTCCCAGACACCAATTTTTGTCCAAATATTGACGTTACTTCAGAAATTATTTGGAAAAAATCGAAATAAAAATGAAACTTCTACACCCTGTATCTCGGAAACTAAGCATTATAGAACATACATTTATACGAACTTTTTTACTTATTTTTATCTGCAGAATATGTTGCCGAAGTTTCCGGAATACAGTTCGGACCACCCTGTATACCTATAGACAGGGTGTTCCAAGATTCTAAGCTCGAGCTTCAACACTGGAATCTCGAAAACTAAAAGAAATACGAGGTGGGTATAATGGAGGCAAAGTTGATGTCTGATGTCTTTAATTTTGAAGTTAAAGAAATAATCAAACCATTTTAAAAAAAGAACTTCGGAAAAAAACAAAGCTATGAACGATAAAATAGTAGACAAGGCCAACAAAAAAGTTTTTTTTAAACGTCACAAACATAATTTTTGCGATGTGATTGACAGTATAAAAATTTCATTTTAATGCCTTGTTTAGCCCCCTAGCCCACATAGGGCCCGAGTTACGACGCTCCAGATCAAAAAGTCAACGTTACCACTTTTCCTCTCGCGTCTCGCGTCTGGTGTGTCACAGCCTTCAATTTTTACACCCACCGGTGCACTAAAAGAAGTTTCACTTCACAAACTAAAAATAGAATTGCGGATATTCGATCTTTTCTAAAATTCTTCGAAATTTTTAAACTTTTAACAGACCTCGTATCTCTCTCTTGAGATCTCAATGATGATGAATATGAAACACCCTGTACATATAAAACATTTGACTGTATGTTAACATGTATATTAATATAATTAACGAATAATGTTTGCATAATACAATAAACAAATATAATTTCAAATGATTCAGTGAATTTATTATTTAGTACTCGTATATTGCTGGTATAGCAATTGATATGGTATATGTACCTAGATGTTTGTTCATTGATCTGTGGTGCACATAAAACAAGGTCACATTGATTTTCTTGAGGCTAATAAAATTACCGACGTTTTGTAATTACCAAATATAAATTATTTTAAAAAAATTGGTTTTTATCGATTTTTCCCCTATTTTAGCTTTAATGTATTTTATTTCTTTTTATGTTTTCCATATTTAGGATTGGATAATTTTGAACTTGGATCTCCAGAACGGTATAACTTATTTTATAATTCATAATGAGATTTTCTATTCTATTATAAATTAGAATTCCAATTATAGACTTTGATATCTTTTAAATTTAAAAAGTTAAATTCAATTGAAATCCTTCCATATTTATACTTATTAGCTAGACCTTAATAATGTTTCTTAAATGTACAAACTTCGTGCTAATAATCAATTTATAAACGTAATTAATTGGAGCCATGCTCGAATATAGTTAATGAGTTGATTTTGATTTCGAATAGCGTTTAAACATTATAATAATCAATTTATAAACGTAATTAATTGGAGCCATGCTCGAATATAGTTAATGAGTTGATTTTGATTTCGAATAGCGTTTAAACATTATTTTATTACTATTACTGCTGTTTTTTTCGTTATTTATAAAGGTATTTTATAAGAATCCAAACAATAAAAAAGACATTAGTGTGCCTACCAAATATTTTAATGGTCTTTTTTTGACGTGTTTAATGAATATTTTTTGGTTAGACCTTGCTATAGCCATGTCCATTATAATTTGTATTTGAATTATATATAGGTTTGAAGGTGATAGACAAAACTGGAAATACTTTCTTAAACTACCGTTGTTTTTATAAAACCGTTGATTGAAAGAATTGGGTTGGTTTGGGTTTGGTTTGGTTATTTTTGACCTTATGTAAAACGGTTTAAGTGTTTTTACAAATATTGTTTAATATAACGTGGAAATCAAATAGAATTTTGCTATACAGGATCCGGCAACAGTGCTTCAGGCATCTGTAGCTCTAATAATAAAATTAAGTGCCAACCAGGAAAATATCTTAACTTCTACAGAGTGGCTTAAAAAAGCATGAGTGGATTGACATTATTTGTTTAATGTAATACCCCCATATTATAGAATTTTTACCTTTCTTTCTAATCACTGTACAGAATCCTAAGATATTACAAAATATATATTGATAATTTCACAGATATTAGTAAAAAAAAATATATTTTCAGACTTCTTAAAAAAATATTAAAAATACAAGAAATGTCCAGAAATCAAACTATACTTGGAAGAAAATTACAATAAATCGAAAAAATATTAAGACTTAAACACCCTGTAACTATGATACAAAGCAGAATCGGGCCTATATTGATGTGAAGTATAAATCTTATTTTAAACACCCTGTATATTCATTCCTTAATTTAAGATATATTTTTTCACGAATCTATTGGTAATAATAATATATTGAATAAAAATTGCATACATTTTCCACTGTTACTTGCTCCAGATGAAGCGTTCAACGTTCAACTGATTAAACTTTCTACTAAAATTGATTTTATACCCACTTTTATACTCATTATTATGTAGAATGTATTGTGGCAATATGTAATTGGTAGATAATGGGCGGGAAATAGGTACCGGCTTCCTGGTTGGCCGCTTGCTGCGTATGTTAGCTGCGCAAATATTGTTATATCGAATTTATACGACGTTATATCTAAATTGCTAAATTTTATTCTGTTGGTTTCTGTATGTTTATTATGTTTAACTTATTATTGAAAAGTTTTTGGTGCTATCTTTTCTGATTCGCAATATAACTTATATTTCATTTAAAACTTTAATGTGAATGTGTTTCATGTACCAGAGCAAATTTCTCTAATACAAGAAAACTTAAATCCCTTCATTAGTTCCCAAACCTCTAACCGAATTTTGTATTTTCTCGTAAATTTTGCACGTGCTTAAAACTTTTGTCATAATTCGATATGGTACGGTTCGCCTTTTATAATGCAGCTTATAATAGTTCTAGCTTGAGGAAAACTACGTTTTACGAAGGGGTAATTCCTGCGGGATATTAGTTTTGTAATTGAATTTTAAGTATATTTTGATTGCTTCAAAAGCAATTCTATTAATAAGATGTGTAAGAACAATAGTGTAACTGTGTAACTACTTGTAGTTCTAAAGACAAAAACAATATTTTAATAGTATATTACATACCGAGGAGGGAAGTGTTTCATTACTGCTGAAAGATTAATTTAATCTCGAGACAATAATGAAAACTTTCCTCCGAGGTTTAAAAGTTAAATTCGAGTAATTAAAAATTATTGAATTAATTGAAAACGAGTAATTAAAAATTAGGAACAGTATTTTATTTCGAAAAAAAAATTGGCGCCGGGAGGCACGTATAGCCGCCCATACTAAAATATGTTAATATCTCGAAAACTGCGACTTTGACTGATTTTGATGTTATTACAAATTTTATTGCAAATATTATTCCTAATCTTAATTTGAAAACCGCGTTTCGCTAGCTACTGTAATTTTGGAGTTACTATTTTTTACAATTTTTAACCCCCTCCCATACCCCCTTACTAACCCCCCACCCCCACCAAAAACTAATGGCCAGATTCAAGGGTGCCACAGTATTTTTGTGCCAAATTTGGTTAAAATCGGTTCAGCGGTTTTTGAGTTATCGTGTTACAGACATATACGTATTACTTTTTACAAATATACTCAGGATTCCCTATTTAACCCCGTGTGCAATTTCTGTGCCGTAAGAAAAAGACAACATAACCCAGCTCCATATTAAAACTGCATAAGTCTATTTCACCCGGATATGGATTGAACTGCGATTGCGCCAAACTCCGATTGATTGTTGTTTTAGTTCTGTTTGGATTACTTTTTATTTGTGCGCGTAAAAGAGTGATTTTGTTTAGTTTATTGTTTCCAACTATTTTTTGATATTTTTCCAACTCCCATGATAATGTGTTATAAATAATAAAAATATAAATAAAATTGAAGGTTACGTGAAATGTCAGTCAACCACTTCCCTTTAAAAACATCGACCAATGAAAACTTCTTCAGGTGAGGCATGCGCAGTTAAATGAATATCCGGGTGAACTAGACTTATGCAGAATTCCATATTGTTCTTTCACTGTTTGGGCTTCACTTTTTGGAGATTAGGCTGAGTATATTTGTAAAAAGTAATACGTATATGGTTACAGACGGCAGACGGACAGACAGACAGACAGACAGCATGAAAATATTTTGTATTTAGGTCATTTATGACCCAAATAACTCATTTTGAGTGAAATTAAAAAAACTTTTTTTTTTGCCGATCCTAATAGCCTACCATACCTATTGGTATCGTCAGCTAATAAATATGCGAAAATTTGCCGTTTTCTGTTTTGGCATTTCCATATCTATAGTTACCGGTACCAGTGGTTGTTATGGCGCAAACCTTCAACAGCAAAACAAACAACTAAGTGACAGTTTTGAATGTCTCGTTCGCTTTATCGAATTTATATAACATAGAAAGCCAGCATGTTATCGGAAAGTTCTGATAATGAATGATACTTTAATATTGGTACTCCACCAGAACTTACAGAAGCTGCAAAAAGAGCAGAAGCCAGTTTACTTTCAGAGAAAAGTAGGGGGCGACATGAAATAGCATTGAAAGTATACGAAAAATGGTGTGACGAAAGAAATGCTAAGAATATTGCTTCGGAGACAGTCATGATGGCATATTTTAGCGACATGGCAAGGCAGAAAAAGCCATCTACTCTTTTGGCTACGTATAGTATGATACGGACAATGCTAGAATTAAGGGAAAAGATTGACATATCAAAATATCACCAACTCGTCGCTTTTTTAAAACGCCAGAATGTAGGTTTTAAGCCAAACAATATAGCATTTTTACTAAGCAAAACTTGGAGGATTTTCTCACGAAAGCACCTCAAGAATTCCTTCCTATTAAAGTAAGGTTTTTTTAAATGTTTTCTTTTTCTGTTTTTAAATATTTCATTTCATTGTTTTAGGTTCAGCTTATAGTAGGTGTGTCTGGGATTAAAATCTTCAATTATTATTGTTAATCTTTTTGTTTATTTTTGTTGATGTTAGATAAGTATTTAATAAAGATATTACAAGAATATTTTGCTTAATTAAATGAGGCGAGAAATAAGAAAAATCGAGTGAGGGAAATGGATGAGGGAAATGGGTGAGGGAAATGGAAGAGGGAAGAAAAGTTGATAGTTTGACACTTTCAAATTTTTTAAAAGTCAGTAATGGCAGTATTACATACATATTATGTGGTTGTAAATAAAAATATATATTTATGTTTAGTATTCGCGTTATTTTTGCTTTTTTTCTAGTTTCTGGTTTCAGTAAAGCTAAGCTCCTTGATAGTAGTATAAGAGTAATTTATTTTGTTAAATACAAAAAAAAAATAAACTAATTTGATAAATAAGAAAAAAATATATTAATAAAGGGTGACGGCATTAGGCCTTCAATAGCATTTTCTTACTTTAAAATAGAATTAGTGATGTAATAAAACTAATGTTATTGGACTATCTTTTTGTCATTAGTATAATCTATTAATGTTCGAATCGATCAAAACAAATTAGCTTTAAACTTTGTTGAACGATATACAATCCATTCCATAATGTTTTTATACAATAAACTGAACAGAAGGGCGAGCCAAAAAAACTAACCTATAGAATTTATGGATTAAAATTAACCTATAATAACCGAGAAAAAAATATCCCCGGAAGGCAGGATTTTTAGCTCAATTTTAAAAGGTGTCGGTGAACATTCAAAGTTTTCCATTTAAATGACACGTAAAAAAATCTTTTTCCATTAAAAGTACCATAACTTTACATCGCGAAAAAAAGCAAAAATATACCAAAGGTGCTATTTAAAAATCAAAAGTTGTAGTAATTTCCGGTAAAACAGGATGTGACCAAAAATAATTGAGTATGTCAATCAATCCTACTTTATGTCTAATAATAATAACAAAGCAAATCTAGTTTTTTATCTGAAAAAATAAAAAGTTTTTTCATGTGCCTCGTTCTACTGAACTTCACATTAAAATGTTCCTATTGCATTATTTTTGTTTTGGTATTGAGACAAAATATATTTAGTATTTAATTCAAGGTTATATTAAACCCAGAAATGATGTTGAAACAAAATGTGTACTTTATTATTAATGATAGTTTGAATGTCTAAATAGAATTACCGTTTAAATAAATACTAAGATGCACATCATCTGCACAAACAAAGCAGACATGCATTTTTGATAAATTGCATTTTTTCTAGGCTTTTTGTTAGTATATGTTCAATTTTTTTTGTCAATTTTTGATTTAAATATAGGAGTAATATTAATAAGTACTATTTTAATACCGGGTGCGTGTTAAAAGTGGCTCACCCCTATAACTTTTTTATTTTTTTCAGTTAAAAAAACGAGATTTGGTATGTTAGTGGTAGGATTGATTGACGTATTCAATTGTTTTCGGCCACTTCCTGTTTCACCGGAAATGACTACAACTTTTGATTTTTAAATGTCGGTATTTTTTTACTTTATTCGATAGAAAATAAAACTCTCAATAGAATGACATATCATATGTCAACTTTTGACATTTTCGCATACGGTTTATTTGAAATTATAACTTGCGGTTCGTAACGAAAATTTGACTCGAAGTACCAAGTGTGTGGTATCAAATTATTCGTAATAAAATGCTTTTTCGAAATACGCTAATGAGCCACCCTCGTTCCATTTGAAAAAATTGAGATATGATTAAAAATACGATTTAAGCATTTTCTAACTGGCCAGGAGAAGACACTAACAACATTAGACGATAAAATCTATTTTTCCAAGGCTCCTTGGTTAAGGTGTTTTTAACACAGCCATGGCACTCTAGATTGAAATTTTAAATACGATTTTTAATAAGCGAGAATCTCAAAAGCTGACATATGATACGGCATTCTAGTCAGAATGACATTTTCTATCGAATAAAGTAAAAAATACCGAGGGTGCCATTTTAAAATCAAAAGTTGTAGTCATTTCTGGCGAAACAGGAAGTTGCCAAAAACAATTGAATACGTCGATCAATCCTAATTTATGTCACATACTAATATACCAAATCTCGTTTTCTTATCTGAAAAAATAAAAAAGTTGCACCCGCAACCGTTGAGACGCACCCGCTATAACTATTTGCTAACATGAAAAAAAAAATAAATATTTGTTACCACATTTAATTACAAATTTGTTGGCGCAACAGAACAAGATTTTATTCAACCAATTCCTTGCATAATATAGGAAATAGACTGACAGACAATATAAGGATCGGTCTCTAAACGTTTTTTATTGTTTTCTATATAAATAAGTTATTTGGTCAATTGTTTATTTGTATATTTATAATTTTTGAATTGTTTTTGTGCATTTATCATTTGAATCTGTTCAAAAATAGTTATGTTCAAATCTGTTCAAACAGATGTAATATTATTACAACAAACTTATTAATAATTATTTAAATTATTATATTTAATGTTATAATCTGTTCTCATCTGTACAAACGATACTGAACACAGATTATTTAGTCCCAGCTGGACATCTGCGCTTATTTTTGAGTATCCGCGTTTCACCTACTCCGTCTGTTCTCGTACAAATGGCCTGTTACAGTTACATGAGATAAACGAATATTTAGATATTGACTATGTCTGACTGTGATATTGAGTATCCTCTCCACCGTATTATATTTGAAAATGGTCGCAAGTCCAAAAGTTGCCAGCATGTCAATAGATTGTTGTTAGACACATTTCAGAAATTGACTATTAAAATATTTATCGAAACAAAGTATTTACATTTAACTTTGTAATTAAAAACCAGGTAATCATATTCGCATTTAATGTTTTTAAAGTTTTATTAATTATTTCTTCGAACATAAATGAAACAAATATTAATTTAACTGAAGTAATGAAATTTTCATTAAATTAAATTGATTAATTTATAGTGCATGTATATCTCCTTTAACTCCAATATCGGAGAAGACTAATGTAACTCGTATATAAATATAGATAGTACGTACATAGTATCATGTAGCGAACTATCAACACCGCCCAAGTTTGTATAGTTAGATACATATTGTAGAGCAATCTGAAAATAGCGGTTGCCTAGAACAATAACATTTGTATATTTAATGTCTTTCTAGTGAAAATCTGCTATGCGATGAATACTGAAAATTAAAATTTTTCATTTTTATTGATAATTTCTATAGAATATCACATTTCCATACATAAAAGTAACATACAGCGAAAGTACATTCACCGGCAAGAAAAACTGGCCACTAAAAACTAGTCCCAATTTCAAAGTTGGATTTCTCGCGAACCCCTCATTAGATTTTGATGATTTTTTTTTAAATTGTAAATTAATTCCTTCTTAACGGATGCTACGACAGAAATTTTTATTCCGAATTTATTTTGAGCACATACAGGGCACAACAATAAGACGAAGTTTTTTGCCCGAACTTTGTAACACCCTGTAGGGTGCAGCAGCTATAGTAGCTATTGCTAAATCAATTCACATTGTAGCTTCATCTTTTGTGAGCATTTTGTTTTTTTAATCACGACATTATCCCTGTTTGTATTGGAGATACGCTGTTTTAGAACGAACGTCTCGGAAAAATGCTTCGCAGGCAAAACCGCAGTTCATCCGTTAAAGGACTTTAGTCCATTACTCAATATCCCAATTCATATGTAAACGCGCAAACTGAAGACGTGCTCGACGATGTCTTGGAAGTTGCTGGGGTTCTGTGGCAGGCATCCTTGCAGACAAGCAAGCTGTTTTCTTTTACTCTTCGTCGGATTGTTCCCTTACTGACATGAGTTCTACCAAGAGCTTGTAGTACATATTGATTCTGAAACGCTATAATTCTACGATTCGTAAAGTATTCGGGACAATAAAGCGGTCGTTAATTGCATTTGTCTTCTTTTTTCTTCCGGAATCCACTCTCCTGGTGAAATTTCCGGTTTCCATATACCGATTCCAGGCATCCTGGACTGTTGTTTGATGTATATTCAGGGTATCGGACACATAACGTTGACTTCGGCCATCCAGATGATGGCATTTTTTAATTTGACAACTGTTGTTATCATATTGCAAATACTCATAAATCCGTTTTCGCCTATGTCGCCTCGATTATTTACACATAAAACTTTCTGCTTGCGAAGCATTTTTCCGAGACGTTCGTTTTAAAGCAGCGTATCTCCAATACAAACGGAGATAATATCGTGATTAAAAAAAAACAAAATGCTCACAAAAGATGACGCTACAATGTGATTTGATTTAGCAAGAGCTACTACAGCTGCTGCACCCTACAGGGTGTTACAAAGTTCGGGCAAAAAACTTCGTCTTATTGTTGTGCCCTGTATATACTGAAATTCGGAATAAACATTTCTGACGTAGCATCGTTAAAGAAGGAATTCATTTACAATTAAAAAAAACATCAAAATCTAATATGAGTGGTTTGCGAGGAGTCCAGTTTTGAAATTGGGACTAGTTTTTAGTGGCTGTTTTTTTCGCCGGTGAGTTTAGTTTCAAAAAAGGTAATAATATACAAGATGTTCCATTTAAAATAACAAAGATGTACACTTTTAGTATGAAGCGGCAACACTGTAATGAGGAAAATAATTTAGACAGATGTAGTATGTCTTTATGCAAAAATCCAATTTTTAAAAAAAAATCTCACCGGTTCTCCGTAAACGTCTAACGTACCATAGCCGTGAATCATCCTGTATATAACTAACCATTCCATAATAAAACATTTAAATAATTAACAGATTTATTTATAACGATTTCGTATTGCAAGCAACATAATATTTTATAGCATATAAGTACATTTTTTTGACCTAATTCCCTGTTCGTAATTCTTCAGCCATTAATTATTAATTTGCTAATGATACAGCTTTGACATTGATAGATACCATATATTAATGTCGTATTTAATCGAGATATTTTTGAAAACATTAGTTATTGATGTTTGAGAAAAGAAAAATATTTGCGTAGTGTTTTGCGGTTCCAAACAGTGCAAGTGATATAAATATACATACTTTAGTAATGTTTTGATGTTTTGAAGAACTATTTTGGAAAAGATCAAATTATTTTTGAATTAATTTGAAAAATAAACAAGATTATTGCTAGCAGCCATAATATTAAAAGTAAAGAATAAAATAAAATAGTATATGTAGTTTTATAACGAAGCTGAATGTTTGCGCTTAAATGGTTGTCAATATCAAAAAACTTTGTCTAGAAAATAATTCTTACTTAATTATAATATGTGTTAAGATTATAGTTGATATAAAGATTCGGTCCAAAAAATCAAGCCAAGAATATTATTTAAATGGTATACTTTGTACAGGGTGGGCCAAATTGGACACTTTTAAAGGGAAACACCTTTTTCTATAGGAGATATAGATATACAGAGTGAGTCTCAAATAAGTGCTAATATTTTCAGGGGTGTTAAATTCGTATATTTCGACCCCAGGAACACGTCTATGAGGTTTTTTTCGCAAAAAAAGATGTTGAAAAAAACACAACACAGATGTTGAAAATGCACAAAAAATCGTGCATTTTCTTTTAAATTTCCCTGTATTTTTTTCGAAAAGTTTTTAGAACTGCCTGTTCACCGGAAATTTTCCCACAGTATAATTTCTTTATCTCTGATAATATTACCCTAGTTACAGCTTTACTTTATGGTTACGGGACTAAAAGGGATGCAAATACAGAAAAAAGCCGGTAGCTCTCAAAATTTTTCCAAAAAAAATATTCTTTTTTAATTTTCAAACTTAAATAACACGGTTATTTTGGACTTTATTTGAAAAATGGTAAAGAGAAAATATGTTTCTTTTATCGAGATCTACCAGTCATGAAAATATATGAACTTATCCAAGACTCACCCTGTATAGACGAAAACAAATATCGGTGTCTGATCTCAATTTTTAGCAAAAACATGATGGTAAAAACCGCACATCGATATCTGTTACCGTTTCTCAGTTTTTCAAAAATGTGCATTTTTAACAAGTCGCTTTGTAACTTTTTTGCTATGGAAAATTTTGTATTTTTATCAAAACATTTCCAAAGCACCTTTTTACGTAGAATTTAATGGTTCAAGAATATATATATTTTTTTAATTAATAATTAGTTATTTAGTTATCAACAGAAAACTTGATTTTTTATATGGGACACCCTGTATATTTCAGTACAGAATTTTTTAAAGTTCGCCACGTTTAACTAGTTGGCTTGGATCTCTTATTGATGATCTGCTCCAAATGGAACTCGAAAACATATTATTCCAGCAAGACGAGGCACCGCACAACGCTGACATATCAGCAATTTTTTGCAGCCAATTTCGAGAATATTTGGATAGCTAACCAAGATCCCAGCCGTTGGCCGTCGAGGCCACCGGACATAGTGCCTATGGATCTAATCCTATGGATATCTTTGCGGAAGAATAAAGGTTCTTATTTTTAAATTGCACATATAATTTAAACAAGAATTAGAAATACTTAGAAGTTATGAGAGGGTATCTTTTACCCCCACTGAGTTAATGAATTCTGCGAGAAATGTTCAAAAACTGTCTGTCCATAACAGAAGACGGTTGATATGTTGAACACCTGTAGCAAAATATCATGTCTTGGTTTGCTATTTATTTTTATTGCTATTAGATATAGTTTAAATGTTTTGATGTTGGTTAAATATATTTTAAATAGTTATAAAATTCTGCATCTTTCATTGCAAATATTATTTTCGTTTTAATTGATGCTCACAGCTAGAATTTTTTTGCATTACAGCCGGCGCCGTTCAAAGCCTACTTATTTAAACTGGGCCAATTTTTATAAACTCTATATCTCGAAGAGGAATCGAGCAAAATATCAAGTGTGCTATATTTTTGGAAAGGTAATTTTAAATTATTTTCAATAAATTAGAAATGTACAGGGTGTCCCATATAAAAAATAAAATTATCTGTTGATAATTCTTAAATTATTAATTTTAAAAAAATTATACTTAAACCATTAAATTCTACATAAAAAGGTGCTCTGGAAATGTTGTCATAAAAATACAAAATTTCCCAAACATGTTTTTGATAAAAATTGAAAGAGTGTTTCCCCTTAAAATTGTCCAATTTGGTCTATATATCCTGTACATACTATGTTAATATAGTAAACGCCACGAATGTTTGGGAGTGATTCATCGGTCGCTACCATGTAAACTAATCTGTTCAAGGTTATACAAAACTTAATTCCAGTGCCGTGGTGTCTCAA
Source organism: Sitophilus oryzae (assembly GCF_002938485.1). Classification (NCBI taxonomy): domain Eukaryota; kingdom Metazoa; phylum Arthropoda; class Insecta; order Coleoptera; family Curculionidae; genus Sitophilus; species Sitophilus oryzae. The sequence goes on along the minus strand of NW_022146928.1, from coordinate 1,783,068 downwards.
GTCATATAATAATCAATATGTAATCTGTTGTAATTTGTTGTTTTAACTGTCAAAGTCTTGTCAAAACATATATTTGGTTATAAATATAAACTGGAATACCCCGTTGGTCGCACTGCAAGCACACCAATGGACTGACGCACAAAAACGAATCAATCAAAGAAACGCGATATAGTATCGTCTTTGTCATTCACGCTAACATTTTAGAATAAGTAGGAGGAGCGCAGGTAGATGATTAGACCGGGCCTTTAAAAACCTACGTCTGCGGTAAAAATCATATACGTATTATTTACAAATATACTCAGCCTAATCTCCAAAAAGTGAAGCCCAAACAGTGAAAGAACAATATGGAATTCTGCATAAGTCTAGTTCACCCGGATATTCATTTAACTGCGCATGCCTCACCTGAAGAAGTTTTCATTGGTCGATGTTTTTAAAGGGAAGTGGTTGACTGACATTTCACCTAACCTTCAATTTTATTTATATTTTTATTATTTATAACACATTATCATGGAGTTGGAAAAATATCAAAAAATAGTTGGAAACAATAAACTAAACAAAATCACTCTTTTACGCGCACAAATAAAAAGTAATCCAAACAGAATTAAAACAACAATCAATCGGAGTTTGGCGCAATCGCAGTTCAATCCATATCCGGGTGAAATAGACTTATGCAGTTTTAATATGGAGCTGGGTTATGTTGTCTTTTTCTTACGGCACAGAAATTGCACACGGGGTTAAATAGGGAACCCTGAGTATATTTGTAAATAATACGTATATGGTAAAAATTTACGTTTTTAATGTAAAAATGATAGCGTTTCGATTCTAACTTCATCAAGCGATGAATCACTCCCAAACATTCGTGGCGTTGACTATAACTATTTTTTAAAAATGTTTTATAAGATGTGAAGTAATTAAAAAACTAAATATGCAATTAAATGTAGCATATCCTTGTTTACAGTAATGCTTATTAAAGCTTTATATGATATAGAGAGTAAACATTTTTGAAATAAAAACAAATATTTGGAGGATATAAATTTAGAAAGCTTGTTAGCGTCATTGTTATATACGTGGGATTTGCGAACAATTTTCCATTAGGATAGAGTTAATCCCAAATTAAAATGCCGTTCTAAGGCATCTCCACTTAAGCTATAAACTTGTTCCATTATAAAGTCACGTATGATCAAAAAGCTTTATATTTTTATCCCACGCTTCATAGAAAGTATATTTCTAAATTTCTTCTTATGTACCCGCATCTATGTGACCTTTTATTAAAAATATATGCCATTTATTAAATATTCGTACTTATACAGGATGTTTCAAAAAACTTGTGCCATCTCTCGTGAGGAGATTCCTATCGTAATCCCCTACTATATTCAAAAAATTGGCGCCGGGAGGCACGTATAGCCGCCCATACTAAAAAATGTTAATAAACAGTTGGTAGGCAGTTCTTTTAGTTTCAAAGTAAAGGAATTTTTCCAATTTTTTTTATCTCAAAAACTGCAACTTTGACTGATTTTGATGTTATTACAAATTTTGTTGTAAATATTATTCCTAATCTTAAATTGAAAACTGCGTTTCGCTAGCTACTGTAATTTTGGAGTTACGATTTTTTATAATTTCTAACCCCCTCCCATACCCCCTTACCAATCCCCCACCCCGACCAAAAACTAATGGCCAGATTCTGGGGTGCCACATTATTTTTGTGCCAAATTTGGTTAAAATCGGTTTAGCGGTTTTTGAGTTATCGTGTTACAGACAGACGGACAGACAGACAGACACCATGAAAATATTTTGTATTTAGGTCATTTATGACCCAAGTAACTCATCACTAAGTGAAATTAAAAAACTTTTTTTTGCCGATCTTAATAGCCTACCATACCTGTAGGTATGGTCGGCTAAAAAGTTATTATTAATTTTAAAAAGTGATTGTATTTAATATACTAAAATTATATGAAAATAACACTGCTATTAAGTTCGGAAGCTTATCAGCAATGTTTAAGAAACAAATACAACATCATAAAAATATATTTTCTACTGTACTGCGTTTCGAAAAAATAGTGTAATATTTTAAAGCCAAAGTAAGCTTTCTATTTTAAATTTTAATTCGCATTACTCTAGTAAGTTTATTCCAAACTCTAAACACATGTATTAAAGTTCCAAAAGTTTTTGCATCACATACAAAATCTAATATTAAATTTTTAAAGAAATTTTAGTGAACCTTGATGCGTAAAATCTCGTTTTATATTGCACAAAAAATAAACGAACATCGCATATTAATTTTGGGTATCAGAAGTAGAGCATAAAATAATAAAAATACTGTTATAAATTGAGAGAATATCGAGAATCACTATTTAAAAACATATGTGTATACATTCGATTTTAAATTGATCTATACAACTTTAATTGATAGATATTGAGTCACATGAATAGTAATTAATATTTGTTTTTGGTTTCAGTTATAATTAATTGATAATATCAAGTATCAGTCGAGTTAATCGTATATTGTTTTATTAGGAGTAAAAATGACACTTTTAGTGGCTAGCGAGTCCGACATACAGACAATCCACAAAAAGTAATTTTTACTCCGAATAGAACTTGCTATTTTTTTCAAACGCCACAAATAATTTTTTAAACAATTTCAAACGTTCCAAATATAAAAAGATTTAAAAGTAATACCTTGTGTGTAATTATACATGGTGAGTCTTGAATAAGTATTTTCCGGGCTGGTAGATCTCGATAAAAGAAACATATTTTCTCTTTACCAATTTTGAGATAAGTCCAAAATAACCGAGTTATTTAAGTTTGAAAATTAAAAAAAAAAAATTTGGAAAAACTTTGAGAACCACCCGATTTTTTTTTTGTAATTGCATCTCTTTTAGTGCCGTAACCATAGAGTAAAGCCACAGATTATAATCTTTGTTTTTTCTTTATTGTTTTTCGTGGTTCCAATTTTCGGAATCGGGCCCTAGTTCAATCAATTACACGCGCTCTTTCAAAAAAACCTCTGATAACGTTTAAAAATTGCTTAAATGGGCATGTGCGGGTATTTGACAACCGGAGCCGGCCGGCGAGATCTTTTATTTTAGGTTTTGTTTGAATTGTTTTGAATTATTGCTTTAGTTTAATTAGGTAATTTGATATTTAAGTAGCTGGGATTAGTTTTAATTAAATAAATATGGCCCAAAATATGGATTCCACCTCTTCCAATACTAAAGAACCTATAAAGAGTCTTAGGTTTACAGCAGATGACGACTTAGCCCTTCTAAGAGAATTTGTTGCTTGTTGCCCTAAACCCACTGGCAGACGTTGAACAATAAAGCACTGGAAATAAGCACTTTAGCCCTTTAGTTTTAAAATACCTAGTAAACAAAACAATTTCAAAGTTTTAAATTCAAAGTTAGGTTAAGTTTAAATAGCGGACGCGACGCGATCAGAATTCTTTCCGATCCGATAACTATAAATGAAGAGAGTTAATACCACCTCACGTAAAGGAAATAACACCTGGCCTTATTAACGTCCATGCACGCTATTCGGTTTAGCGATATCTCTCTATTACGCTGTTTATTGCTATTTTACGCAAGTTTATTTTTGCGTACAGGAAATTTGACTCGTTTGCACATCGTCATAAAATTCTTAAAATTTTCGTACCACGAATTAGGGACAAGATTTTTATCTGTATACTTATAGGATACCTAATCTGTGGTAAAGCCGTAACTATGGTAATATCAGAGATTAAGAAATTATACCGTGGGAAAATTTGCGGTGAACAGGCAGTTCTAAAAAGTTTTCGAAAAATATACAAGGGAATTTAAAAGAAAATGCACGATTTTCAAGATCTTTTATTTTGCGAAAAAAAACTCATAGACGTGTTCCTGGGGTCGAAATATACCACCCCTGAAAATATTTGCACTTATTTAAGACTTACCCTGTATATCGAGAAACTATGGATACGATTGTTGAATTTGACACTTTATGTCAGTTTAATAATATATTTTCGTACTTTTGTGCTTAGGAGTAAAAATTACTTTTTTATATTGTCAATCACGTCGCAAAGATTAATACTTTTGTGTCGTTTGAAAAAAAATATATAGTTCAAAAATTTACCTTGTTTTATAGATACATTATTATTATAAAAATGAAGAGAAAAATTAAAACTACTTTTTGACAAAAAATAATGTTAGTGTAATTAGCGACAAGTATTATTTGAAAAATCCATATTTTTCTACATTTACAGACACTGGATTCTTTTTACAAAATTGTTTTTAAATCAATTCCAGATAAAAAAAAACGATCCTGCAATTCTGCAATGTGAGAAACAACTTAGATCAAAGAAAATCAAAAACCATTGACGGGCAAAATTAGAAGTATAGGAAAAACATTCTTAATGTTTACTTAACAGTTCCGAATATATATGTGCTAAACATACATCTATATGTGGATTTTTTGCTAAAAATATCTTCATTACTTCATTTATTTTTATTTTCTGGGCTCTATATATTTAAATAAATTATTGTATATCTGAATTCCACAACTCCCATGATAATGCTTGTTATTTTTGAAAATATACTTGACATCCATTTCTTAGATTTATTTCCTAAAGAATTTTGAATACTCGTACCTTGGTTTATCCTATAACATGTTTTATTTAAGAACAGTACATCCTTATGATTCATAATTTTTATGATTTACTTTCACTTTTAAACCTATATTCAATAAGCTCCATATTTGGTAAAAACCTTACACGCTTTGGAACCAGTTTGTATTATACAAAGACATAAAAAATAACAACAAAGGAACCATATTCTTCAACTATTGTAACTCATTTTTCATTTCGCTTTGAAAAAATATGGACATATCTTGATTAAAATTGATTATAATTAATTAGTAATAATATTAAAATTTGATATTTTCATTTTTACAAAATCATAAAAGACACGATGGAAATATATGCTTGAATTAAAACAGTTGTTGTTTATACTGTACAGCTATAAAAGTATAGCATAGAACACGTTCCTTCATAACAATGTTATTAATAGTACGATTTAAAAAAATATTGATCTTTTTCTAAAAAAATGTGGAATAAATGCTTTATTTTGAAACTTAAATAGAGTGTAACTCGCTTTGATTATGATATGAAAGAGTTAAAAATGCTTTAATCAGATTTTCAGAAAATATACAAAAAAATCTAGTCTCTATCTACCACTAACGTTAAAATGCTATTTTATATACAAAATGCATTTATTTGGAAATGACGCTATTCCAAACAAGCCTTAATCCGAACCATTCACTCGATTTCTCTATCCATTCTCGAGGCCCATTCTTACCGAAACAACAACTGCTATTCAGTCTCCGACTCTCCGTCCTGCTTGATGACGTTGTAGTTGGACTTTTTGGTCTTCAACATCCTCAGGAACGAGCCCAGCGCGAAGATGGATCTCCGGTGCCGCTGGATGATCTCGGAGTACAGCGTTTCCCTCAACACCTTCCGGTCCAGATCTCTGGGTTTGATTTGGTGATGAGTATTAGTTGAAGAGGAGGAGGAAGAGGTTGACGTAGGCACCCTACACTCCATGTTCGCCTGGTTCGGTGCCGTTTTGACCGAAATATTTGCAACGGTAAGCGCGAAACAATCGAAATAAAACAAAACACTGTTCGCGTGTGGATAGGATTGTTTACAATACGCCGATTGCGTTTCAAATGTACGTCTATTGACTTCACCAACGACTACGACGCTACTCACATGTCTCCGGCCGTGCAATTGTTTTGCCGCGGTTGTCTTGATCTCGTACACGCTTGATTTCCGACTAGCGCGCTTGATAGCGCGTCACGAAACGCCGTTTCAATTTAAGCGAAACCGATTTTGTGTCGTTTTCAAACAGATATTCGTTAAATTTAGAATAAACTTCACCGTAAAGTGAGATATTATTTTTATAAAACCAATACACCCTGTAAATATCACAGAATTCAATGGATATAGCAAGCAATTAAGGCGGTTTTCTGTAAAGGCAATAATTCGGGCATTATTTACAATACATCCAATAAAAAATGCGTGATGCTATAAATAGTTGAAAATATATCGATTCGAAAAGGTGTATCCAAAAATTGTTTTTCGGAACAAATATTTAGTTGCACAACTGTTCTTCGTCTTTAACAACTATTTTCACTATTTCCGATAGGTATTCATAATGTTGCTAGAAAAAATCGTCATAAATTTTCTGATCTTCCAAATAATGGAGGATTTCGTCTCATTGCAAACTTATATCTCAAAAAAATGTTAAGCTGCACAATTGTCCATCGTCTTCAACAGGTTTTTCACTTCTTCTGATAAGTATTCATAAAGTTGTCCAAAATATATATAAATTTTATGAGTGTTTAACAGCTTCTTCACTTTTCCAATAAGAATTCTTAATATCCACAAAACTCGTTATATATTTTCTGTTCATGGAAATAATTGAGGATTTTGTTTGATTTAAAGTGTTTTTCAAACAAATATTCAGTTGCACGTTTGTTTTTCGTCTTTATCAGCTCTTTTCACTATTCAGACGGTTGTTTGAAACACTCATCATGTATTTTCTGATGTTTCAAATAATACTTTTATATTTCACTGTTCTTCGTCTTCCTCAGCTTTTCTTACTATTTCCGACAAGTACTCATAATGTTGTCCGAAAAACTGATCATAAATATTTTGACGCTGAAAATACTCCAGGACTTCGTCCGTTTTATTTTTCCTTTTGTATTCTTTTTGAGAGTTTAAAAAGTTATCGCTCTGACAGAGATTCCTTAGGATTTTCTCGAAATCCTCAACCTTTGAGGTTTCCTTAATTTGTCTCAACACCTTGCTCAATATCTCCGTGTTTTTGTATTCGGTAGTGTTGGTCTTTAAACAGTTTTTATAGACGTACAGTGGAGGTTTTTTCGGACAGATATTTTCTTGAATTTGGCACGGTCTTTTTATGATGATGTTTGGTTCTTCCTGTTCTGCGGATTCTATCACTAAATTTTTTCGGGGAAATATCTTGTTTCTTTTTTCTTGTTTAATTTCTGTTAGGTTTATCTTGTTACCTGTAATCTCCAGGTTATTGGGAGCGTATGTTTTTGTGCTGACGGAGCTTACTGCACTTTTTCTCATACTCTTCAGATATTTTATTACTAAATTAGGGGGGAAAATTTTGCAGAATTATTATATCACTCGCGCTACGTAATAGTTATTAACTAATTTGCTTCCTTCTTAGCCAAAACTGTTGAATATCTCTCACGTAACAAAAATGTTAATGTATTCACTGAGAAATGGCAAAACTGCATCGAAAATAAGTAAACTTTGTCAGACATGTCCCTTTTTCATAGAACCTAGAAGAGATTCCATTAAATTAAGACAGATTCGAGTGTAAACAAATCGCTGGTCATGCCAAATACACGCATTTCCGAGCTGCGAGTTACGTTTGCAAGAAAGTTCAGTCGGTTACTGTGAGAAAACGCTTGCAAAACATGGGCGATCGATAGAACGGCTTTCTCGGTCATATGGAAGTTTTCAGGGGTGTATTCCCTACTTTTACGTAATATTTACTATAGTAAATATTTCCCTTATTCAATAGAAAAGCAGAAATAAGAAGAGTGTGTATACAGGCTGAGTTTTCTAAGATATTCTCTATGGAGAACTACTGGAGCAAGAGAGTCGCTCAAAAGGTAAAAGAATTGCAGTTTTGTAAAGACAAACATATGCGCCTTTCGGATTTTGGATGAAGACTTATTAGATATTTCGAAAAAGAGGATGTATTTGTCCCACAGTGTTTAATGCGGGAAATCATTATCCCTGCAGTATGTACAGGGTGGGTCAAATTCGACGCTTTTAAATGGAAACACCCTTTTCTATAGGAGATAGACTAAAACTAATATCGGTGTCTGGAGCTTAATTTTTGTCAAAAACATGATGGTGAAAACCGCATATCGATATCTGTTACCGTTTCGGAGTTACGGGGTGTTTTTCAAAAATATGCATTTTTAACAAATCGCTGTAACTTTTTTGCTATGGAAAATTTTGTATTTTTATGAAAACATTTCCAAAGCACCTTTTTACGTAGACTTTAATGGTTTAAGTATAATTTTTCTAAAATTAATATTTTAAGAATTATCAACAAAAAATTTGATTTTTTATATGGGACACCCTGGATATTTTTAATTTATTGAAAAGAATTTAAAATTACCTTTCCAAAAATATAGCATACTTAATATTTTGCTCGATTCCTCTTCGAGATATAGAGTATATAAAAATTCGCCCGCTTTAAATAAGTAGGATTTGAACGGCACCGGCTGTAATGCAATCTAGCTGTGAGCATCAATTAAAACGAAAATAATATTTGCTATGACAGATGCAGAATTTTATAACAATTTAAAACATATTTAACCAACATCAACACATTTAAACTACATCTAATAACATTAAAAATAAATAGCAAACCAAGACATGAGATTTTGCTATAGGTGTTCAACATATCGACCGTCTTCTGTTATGGACAGACGGGGCAGTTTTTGAACATTTCTCGCGAAATTCATTAACTCAGTGGGGGTGAAAGATACCTTCTCATAACTGCTAAGTATTTCTAATTCTTGTCTAGATTATATGGAAGAATAAGGAACCTTTTTTTCGCAAATATATCAATAGGATTAGATCCATGGGCACTAAGTCAGGCGGCCTCGACGGCCAACGGCTGGGATCTTGGTTAACTATTCAAATATTCTTGAAATTGGCTGCAAAAATTTGCTAATAACTTCAGCGTTCAGAGCCGGTGCGTCGTCTTGCTGGAAAAATATGTTTTCGAGTTCCATTAGAGGTATATCATCAATAAGGGGTCCAAAGCCTACTAGTTAAAAGTGGCGAACTTTTAAAAAATCTGTATTTCGAAGAGGATTATAACAAAATATCAAGTGTGCTATATTTTTGGAAAGGTAATTTTAAATTCTTTTCAGTTAATTAAAAATATGGAGGGTGTCCCAAATAAAAAATCAATTTTTCTGTTGATAACTCTTAAATTATTAATTTTAAGAAAATTATACTTAAACCATTAAATTCTACGTAAAAAGGTGTTTTGGAAATGTTTTCATAGAAATACAAAATTTTCCATAGCAAAAAAGTTACAGCAATTTGTTAAAAATGCACAGTTTTGAAAAACACCCCGTAACTCCGAAACGGTAACAGATATTGATGTGCGGTTTTCACCATCATGTTTTTGATGAAAATTGAGCTCCAGACACCGATATTAGTTTTCGTCTATCTCCTATAGAAAAGGGTGTTTCCATTTAAAAGCGTCGAATTTGACCCACCCTGTACAGGGTGGTCGAAATGGGTCTGTTTTAACAGAGAAAACCTATTTCCTGACTAGATAGAGAAAAACCGACATAGATGTCATGGGCTCGATTTCTGAGACACGTTTAATGGCATAAACCGCCTGTTGATATTTTCACTGCCAACTGAGATACGGTTTTTTTTTAATTTTTTACCATTTTTAAAATTGCCTATAACTTTTTTATTTAGCGGAATAATAAAATTCTGTAAAAACACTCTTAAGGCACTTTTTTAAGAACAATCCTTTTTGAACTTTTTACCATTTTGAAAATTGCCTATAACTTTTTTATTTCGCGGAATAATAAAATTCTGTAAAAACACTCTTAAGGCAATTTTTTAAGAACGATCCAGTGGTGTAGTCAGTTTCTGTCTATGCTTGCTCTTTTTGTTAGAAATAATAAAAAATATAATTTTTTAAATAGAAATCATAGTTAGATATATGAACTTAAAATGCTGGCGTTTAATCCTTTCTGACGATAGAAATTTATGGGTATTTATTTCTAAGAATGAGAAATATTAAGTTTTTTATCTTTATATCGAAGCGGGACTTGATTTTGTGTTGGCCTATTTGCCTAATTATTTTTTTACAATTTTATTTTGTATATTATTATTTATTTGCATAATTAAAGACTCTTGAAGAGGTAAATTAATATTCTATATTAGTATTAGTAATTATAGTATATTTAACAAAACTTTGGTTGCACATCATAATACGACCACCAGCAAACTCCATAAGACGACGCATGGTGTCATTGATGACGTGAAACCAAAATTTTTTAGATACAATTGAAATCGATAGAATTACAAAGAACAAAACTAAAAAAACGTGTTTTTTGAGTGACAAGTGACAAGTATAGTTTTCTAAAAAAAATCATTAAACATGTTCAAACTGAGCACCTGCTTGTTAAATACACAATAAACATCTTTTACGCAAAGAGTTACAGGCGTTACAGCGATTTATTAGGCAAACTGGTGTAATAAGCCCAAAAGCTTGCCTGGTAGCCTTCTGTAATTCTTCTCTCGTCCCAATGGTTTTTATATATAAGGTCTTTTAATTTCCTCCATAATAAAAGTCGAAAGAAGTTAAATCATAGGACCTAGCAGGCTAAGACATGGGGCCCATTCTTCCAGTCCAATTCTTTCTAAATTCTCCATTTAATAGTTCAGTTGTAACCATAGCGTTTTAATTGTAATTGGTAATACTAATATAGAATGTAGATTTACCTTTTTAACAGTCTTTAATTATGCAGATAAATAATACTATAGAATATTAAATTGTGATAAAAAATAATTAGGCAACTAGGTCAACACAAAATCAAGGCCCCCTTCGATATAAAGATAAAAAAACCCTAATATTTCTCTCATTCTTAAAAATAATTGCCCATAACTTTATATCGTTGCAAAGGATTAAACGCCAGCATTTTTTTAAGTTCATAGCCAACTATGATTTCGATTTAAAAAATTATATTTTTTATTATTTCTGACAAAAAGAGCAACTCTAGAGAAAAACTGACTACGCCACTGGATTGTGCTTAAAAAAGTGCCTTCAGGACGTTTTTACAGAATTTTATTACTCCGCGAAATACAAAAGTTATAAGCAATTTTCCAAATGGTAAAAAATTAAAAAAAAAACCGTATCTCAATAGGCCGTGAAATAGAATACAGTGGCGTACCCTTTTTTCTACAAAAAAAAATATTTTCGAAAATATGAACGTTTTTTTTCAAACACCCTGCATATTATCATGTATAAATCATATGATTCGTCTTGCTATGGACTTCTCCAAAATATATAACACTCGGTTATATCCTTGTTATATTAAGATAGAAAAATATTCGGTTAAAAACTTATTTTGACTAACCAGTATTTTCGAAAAGTATATTTTGGGTATTTTTTACTATTCTATACTGCGTCATAAAATAAGTTTAAATGTATATTTAATTCCATTACTCTATTCAATCAACATACCTATGAATAAATCTTAAGTAATTCTAGTTTTATTTAAATGTAATTTTGTGTAAATGTATTTGTTGAAATTTTTATAGTGTATAAAATATATTAGTTAGGCATTAAATTAGAGTATAAAGATTATTTAAGAAAGTTTATTTTTGAATACTAAAATGCCTTAAGTGTTTACTCTTTATAATACCGTATGATCGAAAAAAAAACGGCGTTAGCGATGGCTATGAAATGAAGAACGCTGTCATTTTATAGGTAAATTTATATCGGAAATATCATCGATCGTCATTTCCCAGCCAACTGGACGCCGTTTATTTCGATCATGCGGTATTGTTCGATCATACCGTATATCGTTCACCGCATATAGGGCTCCCTACAGTAAGTATGATTTCAGAACTATGCGAAATGCGGGAAAGAATGAAAGCGACTTGATATTCAAAGGCAGATGATTGTACATTCTTTTGGCATTGTACAGTATTGAGCCTTTAACTAGTTCTGAGCTCGGAGTTGGCAGATAAAGATCGTGCTCCGCATTCCTAAGTGGATAGTTGTGAGATGGCTTTTCGGGAATAGCAGATATGTGCTTGCGGATTAAGCAAACGGATTCAAAAATGAATTAAGAAGAAAGAGTCAGTATTTTGAAATTTTTAAAGAAATTTCAGCAGTGGATTCTACTGTTCAGTCCCAATAAATATCTAACTGATCTCTTTTGAAGTTTGTAAATACGATCAAATTTTCTTGCGCAGTAAGTACCCCAAATGGAAGGGCATAACGAAGATGCGACTCAAAAAGGGCATAATAGACTATTCTAGAGGTTGATAAGTTAAGTTCCTTAGAAACTGATCTTAGAGCAAAACAGGCAGCGCTTAGTTTCTTTGATGAAGCTTCGATGTTCAAAGTTCCATTTTAACGAGTTGTCTACAACAAGTCCTAATAATTTCACAGAGTCCACGACGTTAATAGTGGTGTTATTAAGTACAAAAAGTTGTATAGTACTTTTATATGACAACACTTTAGTTTTTGATAGGTAGAGGCATAGGAGATTAGAATCGCACCAAGATTTAATGGTGCCTAAGTCACTGGATATAATATTATATAGTGCCGTAACATCTTCCTTGACCAACTCCTTGTTTACTTACTGACTTATTTTTCTTCTTTGAACCACAATATGTCTTTACATACTGGAAAATCCTAGGAGATTTCTCTATTAGCAATCAAAAAAAAATCTCCAATTATTATCTATTAGGATTTCAGATTTCATAAACAAACAATTTAAGAAAATAGCTCCAAACCTATCTTTGAAGTGAAACAATTATCTGAGTATTTCCATCCACACCCACCACAAACAATGTAAACAATTTTGACCTACAACAACATAAAAATCTAAATTGGGATCATCCACATCAGATCGGTGCGTTTTGAACTTTGCTAAATTTAGCGAGGCGCAGTTAATATTATTTTGATATGATTTTGGTTACTGTGTGTTTGGACTTTTTCCAAAAATACTTCGCATTTTTCGGAATAGGCATAAAGTGCGTCTCCTCTAAGTAAACAGGTACATTTGCGGCGCATGTTTAAATTTATTTTGGTGAACTTTGGAAGAGGAAATCCGTAAGTTACGTATATGCAACGTTTTATTATTATAATCTCGGTTATTTTTAGTCAAAGGTTAATGATATGAAAAGGAAACTATTTGTAGCATTCGTTTATTTTGATGCTCAATATTTTATTTTTATTTTAAACTACTCCTTAAAAACACCAAAATAGTTATTACAAGTAAGGAAACTACAAGTGTTTGTAAGTGAAGTTTTATTTGAATTTGTAGAGCGGCGTAGGCTTACTTTAGGCACATAAAATTTAAATATTTTTTTTTAATGTGTAGACTTCTGACATACAATCATTAGGTAAGTTTAAGAGGGATTTTAAATTATCATCCTTCATCATATATAGATGCCCATGTATAGACAAAATTTATCTTTTTAATATCTGTTGTTTTGACACTAAAATCAATGTGCAATGATGGATAATCATTTTCTCCCAAAATCAAGAGGGATTCACATTCTTGAGTTATAGAGTCTGTTTATTTTCTCATTGCTCATGATCAAACGATGCAATTAACGAAACGAATGCGATTAATGCGATTAAGAAAAACAATGTCAAACCACTATCAAAATATTCACATTTTTGTAGGGCTATATTATTGTATATATGTTACGGTTAAAGTCCGATGTCCGGTTAATGTCAACATTAACATGTTAATGTTTGAGTTTGGTTATGTTTTTGGTTGTTCTGTTGTGTGTTATTCTCGAGATAAACCGGGTAATGTCAACATTAACCGGACATCGGACCTTCACCGTAACATATATATTGTATTGTCATTATTTTATACTAATCACTAGATGTAACCTACGACCAAGATACTTATCAACATACTTGAACTAAATTATTAAAACAAAATAGTACGAGAGCTAGCAACGTCGGAGAAACAAGTATTTTAAGACGTCTGGCTGTTTTTGATTTTTGATATATCTTTTACTATGCTCCGTAGAACAGCATGCGGCCCGTCTGGATGCCGGTAATCGTTGCTTTCCCTACTGCGCATTGAAAGAAGATCGTATATTTTTATTAGTCTTTTAAATTCTAGTATTGAATATAAACCGACCGAGTCTCCATAGCTCAGCGCGTAGAGGTCCTACCTCTCACGCGAGGAGTCAGAGTTCGAATCCGGGTCAGTGCAAAAACTTTTTTATTTTATTTTCGTTTATATTCTGATAGTAAAGTATTAAATATTTGTTTTTTTTTAATCACCTGAATTATTAAGTACAACGTTAACGAGAATAAGATAAAAAAAGTCTTTGCCCTGACCCAGATTCGAACTCTGAATCCTCGGTTCGTAGTCGAAAACTATACGCACTGCGCTATGGAGACATGGTCGATTTATATTCAATACTAGAATTGATAGGACTAAATTAAAAAAAAATATATATATATATATATATATATATATATATATATATATATATATATATATATATATATATATATATATATATAAGCATATATATATATATATATATATATATATATATATATATAGAATCTTCTTCCGATGCGCAGTAGTGAAATCTAATCTATCTAATAAAATATATATATATCAAACAGCCAGACGTCTTAAAATACTTTCTCGAAAACGTTGCTAGCTCTTAGACTAAAAGAAATGCATCAGAGATGAACTTTTGTGACACATCAACAGGAAAAAAAGGCAGATTGAAATATGATACATATATACGTATAAATACACATAAGTCACTGAAATATATAGATTTGTTGAGTCATTTACTATCCAAGACATGATTAACAATATTTACTTTAAATTTAATTAATATAAATATTGTTAAAATTGAATTAAAAACCAATAAGGTTTTTCACTTAAAAACTTCGAAAAAAAAGGGATATATGTAATATAATAAAAGACCTTACCTTACTGTATTGACCCAAAACATACTTGAGGATTTCAGGAGGAGCGTTGAATAGCAAAGGTTCCAAGGCGCTCACCAGCAAACAATTTTGTAGACAGAGCTTCAAGGCATTATGACATTTCGATTTTAAGTCAACTGAGGATTTCGGACTCTCGTAAAGTTCTACTAATCTAAAGAAGACACAAAAATGTACTTTAATGTTCTCCCAACTTAAGTCCCACAAATGTAAATAAACTAGTCAAAACGAATTAGGGATCACTTTAATAAATTTCGTTTAAACAAAGAAAATTTATTTATTTAAACATACAGGGTTGTTCACCACATACGACACGGAGTAATGCAGCTAAACGATTAGATTTTTACTAATTGTAAGTTTTGGGTTCGTTGAAGGACTATTAGAGCTACAATTTAAACATATTTTTACAAGATACAGAGTGTCCCAAATAAATAAAAAATATCAAAGTTGTATTTTTTTAAATGGAACACACTGTATATTATTACATTTCTAGTTTCTACGATTAAAATAAAGATAAATTTGATTAAAGTTTATTACACTTAAACCTTACCGTTTTTGAAATATTTTCAATTTTGTAATATTGCAGTAAAAAATTTAAGGCTTCATTTCTCCAAGGATATCAAAGTTTTTAATGCTAAATATTTACTGAAGTTTATTTATTGATCAGTTATTGTGTTGCAATAATAAAAATAATACTACCTCATACAGAGTGTCTACAAATTTATTTTAAATAACTTCTAGCTTTAAACGGCAATAACTTGTTTAATTTAAATGGAATGCCCTGTATATTTTAGGAGAATCTTCTTCTTCTTCTTCTTCTTATTCATTTTTAAGATCTCGCGATCTGTTAATTTTGATGGGTCCTCTGTAACAGTTCTTGGGAGGTGGACTGCCAGCTGTCCTTCCATCTCTTAGGTGGTCTTCCAGGTTCTCTTTTCCCTGTTGGTTTCCCTTCTAATGCAATTCGTGGCAGTCTTCTCTCATCCATTCTTCTCACGTGGGCGTACCAACCTCTTTTTCTTTGTCTGCCCCACCTTACTATGTCTTGCACCTCACATTGTTCCCTGATGTCGGTGTTCTTAATTCGGTCTCTTCTTGTTTTTCCCATTATTGTCCTGAGCGTTTTCATCTCGGCTACTCGTAGCATGCTCTTCGTTTTGTTGGTTTCCTCTCTGGTTTCTATTCCGTATGTCATGATTGGTCTGATACAAGTCTTGTATATCTTTACCTTGCTATCCCATCTCATGTATTCGTTCGCCCATATTGTTTGCCTTAAGCAGCCCGACATGGCAGTCGCTTTGTTGATCTGGCTTCTTAAGTCCTTCGCTGGATCATGGTGGCTCGACAGATCCATACCCAGGTATTTGAATTGTGAGACTTGCTCGATGATTTTGTCCTGAACTACCAACTTACATCTCACGGGGTCTTTAGCAAAGGTTATGCTTTTCGTTTTTTCTGTAGATATGGTCATATTCATCGCTTGACTGACCTGGTAGAATCTGTGAAGCTGTTTCTGCAGGTCGTCCTCCGTTTCCGCGAAAATGGCTGCGTCATCGGCGTAGCATACCATGCTGATTCTTTTCTGTCCCATTCGGTATCCTATATTTAGTGATGATACTTCCTCTATAATTCTGTCCATTAAGAGATTGAACAGAAATGGGCTAAGGCTGTCACCTTGTCTGATGCCTCCTGGTGTCGGTATCTCTTCCGTATAAGTGTCTCCTGCCTTTACTCTAGTCCTGTTGTTCATGTTTAGGTTGTGGATCGCTCTTACAATGGTGTCTGGCGCCTCTCTCGCCATTAGTATATTGACGATGTCGTAAAGGCGCACCCTATCAAATGCCTTGGTGAGGTCGATGAAGCAGACGTATGCTGGTGTATTAAATTCAATTGACTTTTCTTTTAGTTGTTTGATAATGAATATGGCATCGGTCGTGGATCTGTTTCGTCTGAAGCCTTGTTGTTCTTCCTTGTTTGTTATTTGTGTTTCAAGTCTCTCCTTCAAAATACCCGTAAAGAGTTTCATGCTTGTGTTCAGCAGTGTTATGCCTCTGTAGTTGTCTGGGTTCGTCTTCTGTCCTTTCTTGAATATAGGGATAGTTATACTTTTGTGCCATTCCGTAGGTATTTCCGATGTTTCTAAGATTTTGTTGTAAAGGATTTTTAAATGTTTTCCTAGTTCAGGTCCGGCGTATTTCAGAAGTTCATTTGGTATAAGGTCTGTTCCGGGGGCTTTTCTGTTTTTCAATTTTTTGATTTTTGCCATTACCTCTTCTTCGTTCAGTGTTATTTGATGGTTTGTCTCGTAGTTTTCGACGTTTATGACTTCTTCGGTGTTGTAAAGTTTCCTGAAGTAGCTCTCCCATACATCCTTAGTAACTCCTTTTGTTTGCACAAACTCATTTACTGGCTTTTTCCTGTTCTTAAGCATCTTCCAGACTTTCTTCTGTGCTCCGTATAGGTCGTGATCCATATCGCTTGTAAATTTTGCCCAGTAATCCCGTTTTATGGCTTTGATTCTGGCATTGATTCTGTTTCTCACTTCTGTATATTCGACGCGTTTTTCTGTCGTTGGTGAGCTCCTGTATCTGAGATAGGATTTCTTTTTCTGTTGAGAAAGTTCTTTAATTTCGTGACAGAACCAGGGTTTTTTGCTATTATTGGTTCCATTTATGTTGACTTTTCTTTTGCCAATGGATTCTTCGGCTGCCTCTACGATACACGATTTGATTTTATTCCAGCAGCTCTCCACATCGCCTTCACTCATGTTAAGTCCTTTCAGTTTGTTTGTTAATCGGTTCTCATACAGGTTTCTCGTGCTATCATCTGTCAGTGATTCAATGTTGAATTTTTCGATGGTTACTGGGGGTTTTTTGGTCCTGTGGGGCTTTTCCATGAGCATTTTACACAGTAGTAGGCTGTGATCTGTGCCTATGTTCGCTGAGGTGAGTGCCCTTACATCTATTACTTGTGATGGTATAATTGTCCTGTTACTTATTACGTAGTCAATCATCGACTTTTGATCCCTGGTGTTCCTAAATGTATATTTATGTTGCTCTTTGTGGGGGAAATACGTGTTGTTTATTCGTAGCTCGTTTCTTGCACAGAAGTCTATCAGGAGTTCTCCATTTTCGTTGGTTATCTCTTCATTGTATTTTTGTTTTATACCTGGTATCACTTCCCTGCCTATTCTGGCGTTCAATCCCCGAGTATAATAATTTTGTCCGTGTTGTTTAGTTTATCTATAGTATTTTTGTAGGTCTTGGTAAAATGTTTCGCTCTCCTCTATGGGTTTGCTTATATCCGGTGCGTATGTGCTTATTAAGTGTGTTTGCCTGTGGTTGATTTTTAGAGATACTTTAATGATTCTGTCGTTAATGTAGTCTATGCTTTCTATACATTGTTCGTATTTCTCGTGGAGTAGAATTCCTACTCCCGATTGTGCTCGATCTTGTTTAGCTCTTCCGCTGTAGGCTAATATGTAGTTATCGTATCTTGATGTGCCCTGTCCTTTCCTCTTCGTTTCTGATAGAGCGCATATATCGATCTTGTGTTGTTTCATTTCGTTAACAATCTCCTGGTCTCTGCCATTCCACGATGTTATATTCCAGCAGGCAAGTCTTGTTATGGTGTGTTTACTTCTCCCTAGTCGTCTTTTCCTTTTCATAGCGTGTGTCGTCATCATATGGTTCCGATCGTTTTCCGAGGCTATCCCTTCAGTTCTGTGAGCAGTATGTTTCTTTTACCTCAGGCAGGGTGCTAACCTAGCCTGAGAACCCTCCTCCTTTATCCGGGCTTGGGACCGGCACTGGCTTTTACTGGGTTACTCAGTTCACCCAGTTTGTACCAGAGGCGGAGTTTATTATATTTTAGGAGAATAAGATGCACAATTTAATTGTCTATCGAATTGTATTATACCACTTTTTACGTATCCCTTCAAGTTTTCGTAGAAAATGCATTTTCTTATAATTTAGAGCTCTTTTATCAATATACCCATGGAGTATTGACATTTTAGATTGTTTTTAAAGCAACCAATGTACAAAATGTACAGGCTAGTAATATTCCCGTTTTTAGCAAAACGATAATATTACTAGCCCATTTGTATGCAAAAAGAAAACTATTTAAATCTTTATAAAAGAGTATACCATTAATTAAACATACCACCATTATTTCCGCCCAAATACTAATTAATTACACACTTAATTGTGTTAGTTAATAAATTATTCTTAATAAATGTGGATTTGAATCAGAAATCAATATAATAATAAGTTATGAAAATAAACGTATCAGGTGTTACTTTTTACCACACTGTCTAATACACATAGGTACTAAATTCATTTTTTGGGATTTGGAGCAATTATTATTAATCAACGCAAACACTCAATTAATGCAGTTTGAATACTGAAATCATATTAATTGGTCCTCTTAAACAAATATTTAAACAGTTTTTTAATTTTTTTAATGAAATAATCGAATATCGACAATATTAGTGTCTATACTCTTTAAAAATTTGGTACATCTTTAAAAATAATCTATAATGTCAGTATTCCATGGGTATATTGATAAATGAGTTCTAAATTACAAGAAAATGCATTTTCTACAGAAACTTGAAGAGATAGGTAAAAAATAGTATAATACAATTTGATAGGCAATTAAATTGTGCATCTGATTATCATAAAATATATAGGGTATTCCATTTAAATTAAACAAGTTATTGCCGTTTAAAACTAGTAATTATTTAAAATAAATTTTTAGGCAATCTGTATAAGCTAGTATAATTTTTATTATTGCAATACAGTAACTGATCAATAAATAAACTTCAGTAAATATTTAGCATTAAAAACTTTGATACCCTCGGAGAAATGAAGCCTTAAAATTTTTACTGCAATTTTACAAAATTGAAAATATTTTAAAAACGGTAAGGTTTAAGTGTAATAAAACTTAATCAAATTTACCTTTATTTTTATCGTAGAAACTAAAAATGTAATAATATACAGGGTGTTCCATTTAAAAAAATATAACTTTGATATTTTTTATTTATTTTGGACACTCTGTATGTTGTAAAAATATTTTTAAATTGTAGCTCTAATATTCCTTAAACGAACCCAAAACTTACAATTTGTTAAAATCTAATCGTTTAGCTACAATACTCCGTGTCGTATGTGGTGAACAACCCTGTGTAAACTTAGCAATATGTTCCTTAGGAATTAAGTTTGAACGTAGTGTATGTACCTTGGTGTTCATGACGAAAAAAGTTGTCAAACTGCTGAACATTGTATTTTTATTACGTTATGAATATGGAGGCTCCATAGTTATGAATGACTACAATATGTATCGAAAACAATGCTAATTTTTTTTGTGAAAGCGTTTCGAAATTGACAGTTTTTGGTATTTATTTGAGATTCGAAATGACACTAGTGCCTAAAAGTAAAAAATGAAACGTTAGAAACAATAAAAATATTTATTTATTATAAATCTTAAAAGTACAATTATTTAATTTATTAAAGTGAATACAAGAGGCATCCAACTTTTCGTCTTTAAGAGAAATGCAAGTTGTAGGAGTCGGAATAAGTAAATTTCTTGTACTGGCAATGCTGGTAGCTTCTGCTTCTACGTGAACTGCTTTTAATTTCTTATTTGGTGTATCTTTCTGTTCCATAATTCTTTTTGCTATTTCGATTTTCTGTTAAATTTTCAATGTAACCTTCAGCAACCGAGCTTGATCGCCAACCTCCATGTCGCTTTAAAACTGAATATCCAAAGACACGTCATTATCACTCATTTTTTCACAAAACTTTGTAGGAAATACGGCGACGTTTGAACCTGACAGAACTTTGTCATTAAACAATGTATAAACAATGCCTTAGAAACCGATTACTAGAACATTTTAAATGTCTAAAAATAAATAATAATAATAGCATGAAAATCTCAAATTATCCGCTTTGACAAAAAATCTTGTACGAAATTCGTTGCGAAAAGAGTGTTTTAAGCACTCGACGCATTGTCGACGCATTGTTGGACAATTTTGCATCCCGTGCCTAAATCACATTCATTTCGCAACTTGTTACATAAATAGCTATAATATATTGTCAACGGAAATATTTTTTTTCCTAATAAAATGTGCGTCCTCCGCGGTTTCGATGCACTTCTGCACACCGATTTGCCATAGACTGCATGAGGCTTCGAATAATATTTTGACCGGGCCGTTCCACTCCGCTCGAAGATTTTTCTCCCAAAGTTTGAAGATACGGTGCTTGTGGACGACTTTATAGTCTTCTCTTTAGTAGGTCCCAAAGGTACTCAATAGGATTGAGATCAGGGCTATTAGCAGGCCAGTCCATAATTGTGATATTGAGTATCTACTCTTGCAGTATCAGGCCTGGCATTATCCTGTTGTAAGATGAATTCTGGAACATGCAGAGCAGCAAATGGAATAACATATGGTTCAAGAATCTCATCTCTGTATCGTTCAGGACTAATTATGCAGTCTAGAAACACATGCAAGTCCATACGCCCATTTAAAGTTATACCTCCCCATACCATGACGGAACCTCCACCAAAATGAATCGTTTCTCTTACTGTAGTGTCCAGATACCTTTCATTCTGTCTTCTGTATACTTCTGTATACCCTCCGCCGGGCATCATTTCAGGTCCTTTTGGCTTTTTAATTGACACATTTTGCGGATTTGTCGTGCTTTTCTGAGCTTATTTTATGTTTTATATTGTTTATTCTACAGTTGATTTTTAAAAGTAATAAATCTAGAAGGATATTGTGTCAGAACTTAAATTAGCAGTGATAATATTGCAAATTCCAGAAAATGGCGTAAAAAATATGTAAAATAGTTAGTTGCGCAACCTGCGGTGGATCTCTAGTTAAAAAAATTGAGATAGATGACGAAGTACTTTTCAGGTAAGTAACTATACAGGGCAAGTCTTAAATGAGTGCAAATATTTTTAGGCGTGGTATATTTCGTCCCAGGAACACGTCTATGAGTTTTTTCACAAAAAAAGATTAAAATATTTAGTTCAGTCATTGGGGATCAAAAAAGGGGCCTGCTTGGAAAAAAGTCCGGAAGTTTTGAAACTTTGCAGGTTTATAGGTTTCGGGGTCCCTAACTAAAATCCATAAAATGCACACCTCCAGACTTGCCGCCGGCCCAAAATCGGTATTTTGTAAATATCTCGAAAACTATGCGTTTTTCGAAAAAACTTGAAGAGAGAAAAATTAAAGAGAAAATTTCCTATAAAAAAAGTTCTCTGGACATTTTCGCGAAAGTCAACCGTTTAGGCGCAAAGTCCCTGGAAATTTTACAATTTTGCTTAAAGTATAATATATTATGTATAGGCGATTTTCCGAAACCAAATGTCGATGAGGATTTACTAAAACTAGTTTTAGTTTAGTTTCTTCAATTTTGTCATAAAACAGTGGCATATCATTAATTCGTTTAATATAATAATAATTAATTTATGAATAATATAATTAATTGTCGTGCTGGACAGCATTTATTGCGAATTTACCACCAGGTTCAGCATTGGTCTGGTTGTACCAAAGATGCCGAAGAATGGGGTTGGAAGAAAACAAAAACAGGCATTACTCCAGTCACAACGTTGACAGAGTCAGCTCCAAAATCCCTATTGGCATTTTTATCCTGTAAAAGCAAAACCAACAACTATGGTAAAGCCTGCGGATGCAGAAAAGAAGGATTAAAATGATCAATGATTTGTGCATACTGCAATGGGAAATCACGTCACTGAAGTGTCACTTGACGAATCCGATGAAGAGGAGTTGGACTTGCCTGTAGTTATCCCTCTGGCGGCTGAAGATGAAGAGTTGGACGAATTGAGAGACCACCCTGAAGAACCCAGCACAGCAGACGCGATCGACTTTACATCAAAGAGCCAGGTCCGTCGGGCTTGTGCAAATAAGTTAAAGTTTTTAATTTATCTAGTGGAATAGGCCTCCGGGGAGACCACGTTAAAATAAACGCCCCATGACTTTACCTCTTGGGTGGTGTGGAAACAAAGTACACATTTTCAATAATTAAAATTAATTATTCATAAATGAATGAGTGAATTAATGATACGCCACTGTTTCATGACAAAATTAAAGAAACTAAACTAAAACTAGTTTTAGTGAACCCTAATCGACTTTTGATTTCGGAAAATCGACTATACATAATATATCATATTTTCCGCAAAATTGTAAAATTTCCACGGATTTTGTGTCTAAAGGGTTGACTTTAGCAAAAATTCTCATATAACCTTTTTATAAGAAATTTTATTCTCTTTAATTTTGCTCTCTTCAAATTTTTGCGAAAAACGCATAGTTTTCGAGATATTTACAAAATACCGATTTTGGGCGCCATCTTGGCAAGATGGCGGCGCCGGCGGCAAGTCTGGAAATGTGCATTTTATGGATTTTAGTTAGGGACCCCAAAACCTATAAACCTGCAGAGTTGCAAAACTTCTGGACTTTTTTCCAAGCAAAGATCCCCAATGACTGAACTAGTTGTATGTAATGTTTTTTAAAATGTACAGGGTGGCGCCTCTCATATGCCGCGGAAGCTCCAAGGAGAACGGTAGTTTATATCGAAATGAAATTTTGGCAGCATATGTAGGTTAACTGAAGGCATTTTAGAAAAATATATAGAATTATACAGGGTGTCCCCAAAAAAAGTTACACATCAAAGTTGTGTTTTTTCTAATTGAACACTCTATATATTAATTGATTTTCGGATTCTAAGAAAAAAATAAAGGTGAGTTTTATTAAAGAAGCATATACTTAAAATCGGAGGATTTTGACATTTTTCGCATTTTGTGAAAATGAAGAGTAAATTTTAAATTTCTATAACAGCTACCTAAATTTTAGTTGACCTTGTATAGCCTGATATTTAATTACAGTAACCACTGTATGTTAAACCAAATTGAAATTTGACCCGAAAAGTTATACAGGGTGAGACAAAATTAATATGGATCATTAGTCACTTTTAAAAGCAAGTTACTCCTTTATTTTAAATGGAACACCCAATATGTTTTTCCGGTGTTCAATGGGGAATTTATATATCTTCAAAATATTATTAAGGTTATCTACCCCTAAGACAAAGATTTTCCCAGATATTTTAATTTTTATGATTTTGTGTCAGTAAATATTCTGATAAGTCAGTAATAATTTCTGAGAAACTTTTTTGTTTTAACTGACACAAAAAGTTGGACTAATTAGACAGCTATGATGAAGTAACGTCAGACATATCACAGCCACCTAGGTTTTGTCAAATAATAAAGATCTACTCAGATCAAATCATGTAAATGAAAATATCAACGAAAATCTTTGTTTGAGGGGTAGGCAACCTTAACAGTATTTTGAAAAGACATGAATTCTCCATTGAATATCGGAATAATATACTGGATGTTCTATTTAAAATAAGAGAGTAACATGATTTTAAAGGTGATCAATGTTCAATATTAATTTTGTCTCACCCTGTATAACTTTTTGGATTAAAAGTTTTAATTTGATTTAAAGTACAATACTTAATTTAACTACATATTAGGCTATACCGTAAATGGGTAAATTCCAATTTAGGTAGCTTTCATTGTAATTTAAAAATTGGACTTTATTTCTAGAAAATGTTAAATATGTCAAAAACCTTACATTTTAGTCATATAATTCTCTTATAAAACTCACCTTTATTTTTCGCTCAGAATCCGAAAATCAATT
The DNA here is from genome assembly GCF_002938485.1 of Sitophilus oryzae. Taxonomy (NCBI): domain Eukaryota; kingdom Metazoa; phylum Arthropoda; class Insecta; order Coleoptera; family Curculionidae; genus Sitophilus; species Sitophilus oryzae. The sequence continues at coordinate 1,758,561 of NW_022146928.1, read as the reverse complement.
AATATATAGGGTGTTTCATTACAAAAAACACAACTTTGATAATGTAACTTTTTTGGGGACACCCTGTAGAACTCTCTATATTTTTAAAAAATGCTCTGAATTAACCTACATATGCACACAAAATGTCATTTCAATACAAACTGTCGTTCTCCTTGGAGCCTCCGCAGCGTATGAGAGGCGCCACCCTGTATAATTTAAAAAAAATATATATTTTTTTTGATTTTCAAACTTGAATAACTCAGCAAAGAGAAAATCTGTTTATTTTATCGAGATCTGCCAGCCCTGAAAATATTTGCACTAATTTAAAACCAATCCTCTATAATCAAAAAAGTGTAAAATCTATTGATACACACTGCTCATTCACGCCGGTTCGAGGCCGGATGAGATCGGATATCTCGTGAGTAAGAGTTGATTTTGAAACTTCGAAAAACCGAAAAGGGACCAATCTGTTTACTCAACTCCAGCGGAAAGTTACTAGAATGCCTATTAAGAGATAGACTGGAATCAGAACTAGAAGAAGGCAATAAACTTCACCCTAATCAATTCGGCTTTAGGAAAGGGAAGTCCACCATTGACGCATTAAACATGGTGGACAACGAAGTAGATCGAATTAAAACCAAGACATAGAGGATTTTTAGCATTACTCACCCTTGATATAAGGAACGCTTTCAATTCGGTTCCATGGCTGGGCAATTAGAGCATAAGGGAATTAGCCCATACCTTGCACGCATGGTACAGTCGTTCCTGTCACATAGATATGTCATCATCAGTACGGCGGGAAACACAGAATGACGTGTGGAGTCCCTCAAGGTTCGATCCTTGGACCCACCCTCTGGAATATATTTTACGATCAGATACAGGCCTGGGCAACACGATCTTAGCTTACGTGGACGATCTAGCCCTCTTAATAACTGCATCCACCTACACGATCCTTGAAGAAAAGATTCAGACGGATGCGCTAGCGATTAAAAATAAGTTGGAAAGCATGGGCGTCAAACTGGCCCCCGAAAAAACTGAGCTGGTCATTCTCGTTGGACAACGCAAGACAAAAGATCTAAGCATAAAGCTGGATAATTTAGTTATAAAACCTCAAAAGAAAGTTAAATATATGGGGGTTTGGTTCGACTCGGGCATGCGAATGACTTCACACGTCACAGAAATCAGGGATAAAACGACTGGCATCATCCAGCATCTGACGAGAATAACTCCCAATATCGGAGGACCTCGCGCGGAAAAAAGAAGACTTCTCGCTTCGGTAGTTCATTCGACCATACTCTATGCATCGCCGATCTGAGACAGATCCATGCACTTCAAGCATTACGAAAACATACTAGAAAGGATAAATAGGAAGTTAGCACTCAGGGTTGCATCGGCATACTGCACATGTCCAACAGTAGCGGTCCTGTGTCTTGCTAAGATACCTCCAGTCAGTCTACTGATCCAGGAAAGAAATCAAATAATATAGGCCAGAAACATGGTACTAGAGCAATGGCAGACACGATGGGAAGCATATAGCGGATGGAAAAATACTTTCATACCCAATATTAAAGATTGGATAAAATGCGACCAAGCAAACACGGACTACTACATCACGCAAGCCATGACTGGCCATGGAGTATTTGGCGAGTATCTGCACAGGATCCGCAAGGTTGACTCTGCTAAATGCTGGTATTGCGAGGTGTCAGACTCGGCTAACCACACTTCCTAAGTCGGTAGGCTCTTGACCATGATATGGCCGAGGACCGCGGTTCGGATTCCGTGTAAACAAGTAGGCTCCGTCCAGATTAGCCCTGGCAGCAAAAAGGAGACGTTAACTGAAATCTTTACTTTACTTTTTTTACTTTTTTAAATAATAATGAAATTCACTTAAAATTAACTAATATTAATATATGTTCTTACATTTTCACTTGTCAAAAACTGTAACAAAAAAATATATATTAGCTTCTCACCTTTGAAAAATATTTGTGCTCGCTATAGCTTTAGCATGCTCTGGACTATGTCTTCCGATCTGGCTTATAGTCCACGCAACGGCAGATAAGAGAGCGTCATCGGTAGATCCATTCAATATTCCCGTCAACGACTGGACTGTCCGACAGCCTATAACTGTCATCGCTAATTGGGCAGAATGACCTACGATTTAGATTTAGATCAACATACGAGTACATATACAGTTTTAAGAAAGTACCGTCTGATCGAAAAAAAACGGTGTCCAGTTGGCTTGGAAATGACGATCGATGACATTTCCCATATATTTTTACATACAGGGTGGGCCACTGAAAACTTACAATGGCTATAATTTTTAAACCAACCAAAAGATATCAAAAAAATATAAAATACCGTTTCTATGATATCGAAGGGGAATACATATGACGTATTTTTTAAACCACCCCGACGGCGGCTCCCCTACTCACTTGAAAATCTTGAATGGCACGCCAGCACATCTTTTACGGCAATACCCTACTTGTGGCGCCTTTTTGGAAAGCCCATGAAAAATGCTAAACGACGATCATAACATTTTTAGGGTGAAATTGAAAAACTACCCCTTACACGAAAAATTAGGTGGACATTAATGAAAAAAGTACTTTTTTCAGCATAAGTTACAATTTGGGACCCAGCTAAATGAGGCAAATGAGGCATTTTTTAAACCACCCCGACCCACCCCTAGGTGCCATCCCCTCACTTTTAATCTCATCAATGCCATTTTTAAATGTAGATTAGCAACAAAAAGATGTTTTTACAGCCTAATTTTGCGATAACGCAAATTCTTCCTTATCATCTATTTTTTTACTTTCAACAAACAGGAATCTTAAACCGGCATATCTTTGCGTTTTTGCACTGTCTTCTATCGATTTTCAATCGTTTGCAAATTTGGTGGTATTTTAAACGTTTATTTGATTTGCTTATTTGAAAGAAAAATGGTTTATACTGTGGAAGAAAGAATTCAAATAGTTTTTCTTTACGGTGCTGAAGGTATGTCTTATTTGAGAACGGCCCGTGCTTTCAATGAGAGAAATCCGGACAAAAACATAAGTCACGTTTATGTTAGATATTTGATTTTAAAGTTTCAAGAAACTGGGTCGGTCAAAAATAAAACAAAGACAGGGCCCAGGGTACTGAATGAAGAAATGCAGATGGAAGTTATTGTTCAGGTATCGGTCAATCCAGAAGCATCAACACGCCAGTTGACATCAATCACAGGTATACCTCGAACATCTGTCAGGAGAGTATTGAAAATGCACAAATTCCATCCCTACAAAATGAAGATTCTGAAGGAACTTGGCGACGACGATCCAGATAGAAGGATTCAGTTGTGTGAACTAATGAGGGAGGAAATTCGAAGAGAACCTTCACTTACTAAAAATATTTGTTTTAGTGATGAGTGTTCATTTTTTTTAAACGGAATTGTGAATAAGCAGAACTGCAGATACTGGAGCGATGAGAATCAGCATATTGTTGTTGAAGGACACACCCAACATCCCCAAAAGCTCAATCTTTGGTGCGGAATACTAGGCGATAAAATTATAGGTCCATTTTTCATCGACGGAAATTTGACTGGTGATGCTTATGTGGAAATGCTGAACAATTTGATAGAACCATCCATTGTAAATGAGGTTGAAAATCAAAGAGATTTGGAAGGAAATTTATCTCTTAATGAAGACCTCATACACTTTCAGCAAGATGGAGCCCCTCCGCATTATTCTATTGTCACAAGGCGGTGGTTGGATAGATATTATCCAAGGCAATGGATTGGCAGAAGAGGTCCAATCGAGTGGCCGCCAAGGTCACCTGATCTCACTCCTTTAGACTTTTTCTTGTGGGGTTATACTAAATCCATAGTCTACAAGACAAAACCGGGTTCGTGAGAAATTTGAAAATGGTTTGTATTTTTGTATGGAACAAAACGGCTGTCATTTTGAGCAATTGTTAAAATAAATTATCATTTTAAATTTCGTTCAAATTGTCAAACCTACATTTCTTATCACTACTTACCAATAATTGTTGAAAGAAGACAGAAGTTGAAATCTGTATGACCATCGTTTAGCAATTTCAATTAGCTTTCCAAAGGAGTGTCACAAGTGGGGTATCGCTATCTTGAGATTAGAAGTGAGTGGGTGGCACCTAGGGGTGGGTCGGGGTGGTTTGAAAAATACCTCATTTGCCTCATTAAGCTGGGTCCCAATTTGTAACTTATGCTGAAAAAATCACTTTTTTAATTAATGTCCACCTAATTTTTCGTGTAAGTGGTAGTTTTTCAATTTCACCCTAAAAACTTTATGATCATCGTTTAGCATTTTTCATGGACTTTCCAAAAAGGCGCCACAAGTGGGGTGTTGCCATTTAAGATTTTCAAGTGAGTAGGGGTGCCGCCTAAGGGGTAGGTCGGGGTGGTTCAATAAATACGTCATACGTATTCCCCCTCGATATTATAGAAACGGTATTTTTTAATTTTTTGATATCTTTTTTGGTTTAAGAATTATAGCCATTGTAAGTTTTCAGTGGCCCACCCTGTATAAAATGACAGCGATCTTCATTTCATAGCCATCGTTGACGCCGTTTTTATTCGATCATACAGTACTAATCACCTGCTATAAATCCCAAGGCAGTGACGCAAGGTAATCGGGCATCATTTCTTGATTCCGGTTCTTTGGTTGCAGGTTGCAGTATTATTTCTAACAATGCGGCTGCAATGTATATGTTACGGTTAAGGTCCGATATCAGGTTAATGTCGACATTACCCGGTTAATCTCGAGAATAACACAAAACAAAACCAAATAATCTAAGAGCTAGCAACGTTTTCGAGAAAGTATTTTAAGACGTCTGGCTCTTTGATATATCGTTTACTATGCTCTCTGGAACAGCATGCGGTGCAATAATTCTGGTAGTTAAACAAAAACAAATATTTAATACTTTACTGTCAGAATATAAACGAAAATAAAATATAAAAGTCTTTGACTTGACCCGGACTCGAACTCTGAATCATCGGTTCGTGGTCGGAAACTCTACGCACTGGGCTATGGAGACATGTTCGATTTATATTCAATACTAGAATTTAAAGGACTAATAAAAATATAGGATCTGCTTTCAATGCGCAGTAGGGAACGCAACGTTTACCGGCAGCCAGATGGGCCGCATTCTGTTAGAGAGCATAGTAAAAAACATATCAAAGAGCCAGACGTCTTAATATACTTATTTTTCCGACGTTGCTAGCTCTCATACTAAAACGCAAGCATTAACTTGTTAATTCCAGATCCCAGAAATAAGTGCAAGTATTTTAAGGAGTGGTAGAACTCGATAAAAGAAACATATTTTCTCTTTATCGTTTTTCAAATAAAAAAAGTTAAAATACTTGCACTTATTTCTGGGACACACTGTATAAATATTAATAGCAAGACGAACCCTAACCCTTAAGTAGAACAAGCTGACAACCATTCAATGAATGAATTTAGGAAAAACTAACGTAGGTAATGTACAGCTTGTTCCAAAAAAAATAAATACGACTCGTTACACATTTTTTTACACAAAGGCAGTGTATATTTATGTGTCAAGTATTTTGACATATTAAGGTTATAGTATCATTGAATAAAACAACTTTGCTTTTGACAAAGTGGCAAATAAACTTTTCAGAAAAATGGAGAACTGGTATCATAGAATATACTGCCCTAAATAATAAAAATATGTTTTAAATCGTATTCAATTTCATTGGAACCAGCTGTACAACAAACTTGTGTTCTAATAAATGACACAATACTAGAAATAGTAGAAAAATATACAGGGTGTTCCTTAATAACATGCTAATATTTAAGGAGGTGATTCTTGGACCTATTCTAAGAAAAAAAAACTATTCTAAGAATATATGTCCTAAAGATTTTAACTTTTTAGATACAGGGTGGTAAAATTTTCTATTTTTTTTTTCAAAATATTCCTGATGGTATATTTGATATAGATATTCGTTAAAATTAGGGCAGATCTGATAAACAAACACAGAAAAACTATAGTGGGCTACTAACGTGACATTGTTAGTAGAGAATAATGGGCATATAAAGTTTATGGGGTTAATGGATGAAGTCGTGTGCATATTTTGTCAATCTGAATTATTTTCCGGTTTTTTTCTAATTTTTTTTTAAAAATGTTAAGGTTATTATTGTTAGATACATCAATAAAAACAAGGCAATTAGTTTAAGACATACTAGCAACAAAATAGTGTTATTTAGTGGGCAATAAAATTTAATTTATTTAGTGTGTATTATTTTTTTGTGTTTCCTCCTTAAATATACATAGTAGGTATATAGTCATTAAAATTAATCTTGTAATTTATATTTTTGAAAAAATTGTAGGTTTTGTAATTATTTTGATTAATTAATTTTTTATCTAAAAAAGTTGAAGTCATTATATTGTGTAAAATAAAATTTTACAATAATAAAAAAAATATATATATATATATATATATATATATATATATATATATATATATATATATATATATATATATATATATATATATATATATATATATATATATATATATATATTGTATGCAACAGCGATTCTTTATACAGGGGTTGTTCACCATCACCACGACACGGAGTAGTGTATATATATATATATATATATATATATATATATATATATATATATATATATATATATATATATATATATATATATATATATATATATATATCAACAATATATATATATATTGTCCGTGCAACAGCGATTCTTTATACGGGGTTGTTCAACAATATATATATATATTGTCCGTGCAACAGCGATTCTTTATACGGGGTTGTTCAACACATACGACACGGAGTAGTGTAGCTAAACGATTAGATTTTTACAAATTGTAAGTTTTGGGTTCGTTGAAGGACTATTAGAGCTATAAGTTAAAAATAATTTTACAAGATACAGAGTAAATAAGTAAAAAATATTATAGTTGTATTTTTTTAATGGAATACCCTGTATATTATTCTATTTTTACATTCTACGGTTTAAATAAAGGTAAATTTGATTAAAGTTTATCACACATAAACTCTACCATTTTTGAAATAATTTTAATTTTGTGAAATTGCAGTAAAAAATTTAAGGCTTCATTTCTCCAAGGGTATTAAAGGTTTTAATACTAAATATTTACTGAAGATTATTTACTGATCAGATATTGTGTCTATCAAATTATGTTATACCAATTTTACCTATCTCTTCAATTTTTCGTAGAAAATTCATTTCTTATAATTTAGTATATTCATTATTACATTTAGTATATTCATGGGTATAGTACACTATACCTATGGAATGTTGACATTTTAGATTTTTTTAAAGCAACATATGTACAAAATGCACAGGTGGCAAAAATAATAATATTGCAAGCTTGTTTACAAAAAGGAAGCTCTTTAAATCTTTGTAAAAGAATATACCAATTATTACTTAATTATTAATACGAGTATACCACCATTATTTCCGCCCAAAAATTAGTTAGTTACATACCTTATTGTTTTAATTAATAAATTAGTCTAAATAAATGTGGATTTGACTCAGAAATCAATACAATAATAAGTTATGAAAATGACCGCCTCTGTTGTTATAAATAAGCGTTTGTCAAAAAATTAAATAAAATTTATAATGTGTTACTTTTTACTACATTGTCTAATACACATACAGAATTCAGTTTTTTTTATTTGGAGCAATTATTATTAATCAACGTAAACGGCCAAATAATGTAGTTTGAATACTGGGATCATATTAATTGGTCCTCTCTAACAAAAAATATTTAAACCATTTTTTATCTTTTAAAGAAAAAAGCGAACTATATCGACAATATTAGTATTTGTACTTTTTGAAAATGTGTTACATATTTAAAAATAATCTAAAATGTCAATATTCCATGGGTATAGTGATAAATGAGGTCTAAATTATAAGAAAATGCATTTTCTACGAAAATTTGAAGAGATAGGTAAAAAATGGCATAATACTATTTAATAGACAATTAAGTTGTGCATCTTAATCTCCTAAAATATACAGGGTGTTCTATTTAAATTAAACAACCTATTGCCGTTTAAAGCTAGTACTTATTTAACATTATTTAATATAAATTTTTAGACACTCTGTATAAGGTAGTAGTATAACAACAAACAACAAACAAACAACGCTTTATTGTACAAAAAGCCAAAACAGCTTCATCGACAAAGCACTCACAAACAACAAAATCACAAAAAAATACAAACAATAAAAAATACACAATACAAATAATACAATTCAAAAAAATTTAAGTCTTTAAAATTACAAAAAGAATATACATGGACAATTTTAGAACAGTACGCAGTAAATAGATATAATTTTAGAGTTATAATATATTAAATACTTGACCTTTGACCAGTGTGTGAGATGATCAAAATTTTAAAATTCAAAATTGTTCATAATTAAACATCAAAAAAAAAGTCGTTTACCGCATATAGGGCTCTCTCCAGTAGGTATGATTTTAGAGCTTTACGAAATGCGGGAAAGAATGAAAGCGACTTGATATTCAAAGGCAGATGATTGTACATTTTTTTGGCATTGTACAGTATTGAACCTTTAACTAGTTCTGAGCTCGGGGTTGGCAGATAAAGATCGTGCTTTGCATTCCCAAGTGGATAGTTATGAGATGGCTTTTCGGGAATAGCAGATATGTGCTTGCGGATTAAGCAAACGGATTCAAAAATGAATAAAGAAGGAAGAGTCAGTATTTTCAAATTTTTAAAGAAATTCTGGCAGTGAGTTCTACTGTTCAGTCCCAATAAATATCGAACTGCTCTCTTTTGAAGTCTGAAAACACGATCAAATTTTGTTGCGCAGCAAGTATCCCAGAATGGAAGGGCATAACGAAGATGTGACTCAAAAAGGGCATAATAGGCTATTCTAGAGGTTGAGAAGTTAAGTTCCTTAGAAACTGATCTTAGCGCAAAACAGGCAGCGCTTAGTTTCTTTGATAGAGCTTCATTGTGAAAGTCCCATTTTAACGAGTTTTCTACAATAAGTCCTCAGAATTTCACAGAGTCCACGACGGCAATAGTGGTGTTATTAAGTACAAAAGATTGTATAGTACTTTTATATGACAAAACTTTAGTTTTTGATAGGTTGAGGCATAAGAGATTAGAATCGCACCAAGACTTAATGGTGCGTAAGTCACTGGATATAGTATCATATAGTGCCGCAACATCTGGGCCGCTCCAAGTGAAACTAGTATCGTCCGCAAAGAGGCAGATTTTACCGCTAATGTCTAGATTTGCAATGACCTTGTTAACACCAGAAACAAAATAGGGCCAAGTACTGAACCTGTTATTATTGCAAAACAATATCTGATCAATAAATAAACTGCAGTAAATATTTAGTATTAAAAACTTTGATACCCTTGGAGAAATGAAGCCTTAAAATTTTTACTACAATTTCATAAAATTGAAAATATTTCAAAAACGGTAAGGTTTAAGTGTGATAAACCTTGATCAAATTTGCCTTTATTTCAATCGTAGAATCTAAAAATAGAATAATATACATCGTGTTACATTTAAAGAAATACAACTATAATAATTTTTACTTATTTGGGACACTCTGTATCTTGTAAAAATATCTTTAAATTGTAGCTCTAATAGACCTTCAATGAACCCAAAACTTAACAATTTGTAAAAATCTAATCGTTTAGCTACAATATTCCGTGTCGTGTGTGGTGAACAACCCTGTATTGGACATTGATAATCCATTGATAAAGAGCTATAATATGGTCTGCAGCCTCCAAGTTTCTAGACTTTTTGAAAAGGATAGAACAAAGGATAGGATTTGATAAGTATTATACTGTAAAATCTACTTACCAATGCCTCCAGAATTAACTACCAATTGTGTCAATTCTTGCGACTGTTTAGCGATATCCCTAACGACTGCAGCTGCATTTTGACGTACACCAGGACAAGGATGCGAAAGATGTTGAAGTACAGTAGGAAATATTTCAGATTCTACAACCACTTCAGCCAGTTCGATGGAATGTCGTGCAATTGCACCTAAGACACAATTCATATAAACATTTTCTGTGTTATTTATTACAAAATACTGAAAATACTCGTAATGTATATAAAACTGTATTTTTCTTTCGGAGTTTGTAGGTTGTCACCAGGCCCGTTCCTGGAGTATCTGGCACCTACGTGCAGCCTTCTTTGGTGCGCCCCTTTTATATTTAAATCAATTATTATATATTTTAATCTTAATCTCAAAAATTTAATGAATTTATATTCTGCGATAAACGAGTAATATGTAATTGGAAATGTAAAAAAACTGCTCTAATTAAAGTATAAAAACATTTATTAAATAAATAAACCAAACAAAACCACAAAAATATTTAGTAACAAAAATAATACCCTAAAGAAAAAAACTGACCCATTTTATATGAAATATATAAAAAAATAAACTAAAAATAGTATAGGGTTTTTCCTTATAATTTGTCACCCCTTTAAAAACTTTATTTGAAGAAATACGAAAAAAAAGTTTTAACAAAAGTTTCATGTTTTTATTTAAAAAATTTTAGTATTATACTGAGCAAAAAACAAAAGACGATCGAAAAATAGAAAAATCCGAAAGAATACTATTTTTTCAAATGGAGCACTCTGTATATTATTGCATTTTTGAATTCGTTTCCAAAATCCTCTTTTCAAAAATATATAATAATATGTCAATGTCTGAATTAGCCGTTTTTGAGATATTTCACTTCATGCTAGTTAAAAAATGTCTATACCTATCACAGATAACACATAATATGTGTTATCTGTGATACCTATGTGGCGGATTCATCTTTCCAAAAAATCCTATATGGGTATTTCGCCACTGCACTGAAAGGAAATCTACAAAATAAAATAGTTATTTTTCGTAAACACTTCTGCGTTAAACCCAAACATTACTTGATATTACTAGATTTTCTTACAGTGCAGTGGCGAAATGCTTATTAACACAAACATTCGATACGCTACTGAAGCAGGTAAGCCAAATTGACGTATCTAAATTCTTTGACATCTAATCTTTGACAAGTAGAAAATTTTTTTCCTATAAAAACCCGTATAACTTTTTTACTTTTTTAGATAAAAAAATGAGATTTTTTATGTTAGTATAAGATATAAATTAGGATTGATTGACGTATTCAATTCTTTTCGGCCACTTCCTGTTTCACCGGAAATGACTGCAACTTTTGATTTTTAAATGGCACCCTCGGTATTTTTTAACTTTATTCGATAGAAAACGACACTATGAATAGAATGACATATCATATGTCAACTTTTAACTTTTTCGCTTAAAACAAAACTGTATTTTAAATTTCAATCTAGAGTGTGTATACGAAAAATGCTTTTCGTCGGTTTTTGATTTATTGAGGGTGCATCCACACTATCCTAAAAACGGCGTATCGGCGTAACAACCTTGAATCGATTTCCAGCAATTCTATTGGCTGAAAAATTCATCTGTCAAAAATTTCAGCCAATAGAATTACTGGAAATCTATTCAAGGTCGTTACGCCGTTTCTATGACAGTATGGATGCACCCTGAGAGACACAACAGTTTCAATAAAAACTATTTATTTCGCACATTTTTTCAACCTCGACCGGCCTCGAAACTTGGCGCGTCGTCGTCTTCGAAGCGAGTCGTTAGGCTCCTCCTACTTCCTTTCGGCTTTTCCCGTCAAGGCAAGGCGCCAAATTTGAATTATAACTAGGGAGGGGCATATTCAGTGCTATATCGATATACGATAACACCCCCCCACTTTGAAAAAAGCGTTGCCATGACGGTTAAAACAATAATTTAAAATTTTACACAAATCAATGCAAAAATACAAATTTTACATGAACTAAATGAAAATAATTAAATAATAATAACTCTAACAAGGTAATAAAAAATATTAAGTTATATCTTCTAAAAATAAGGATAATACAGAGTACAAAATTCAAAATAATTCTTAAAACATAAATAAATGAATGGAAAACTTAAAAATGAAAATAAGTACAAATCAAATCTTCCTTTTGTTAGATTTGTGTGAAATATGTTTAGATTCTGTAGTAAGGTTGGTAAGTTTAATAAAGTCGGTAATAACCATTATCAAGCGCAACAACTAAGTGTACAAGTCTTTGGTTTTACGGTTCGACGTCTAATAGACGAGTTAAGATTGGGTTACATTCGAATTTGATGGAGAAGGTGGTGAGTTACAAGACCTTATAGAACTATGAGCTTTATGCAAAACAGCATAATTTCTAGGTACATTCGAATTTGATGGAGAAGGTGGTGAGGTACAAGACCTTATAGAACTATGAGCTTTATCCAAAACAGCATAATTTCTAGGGAAATATCGATAATCCAACCGACGATTTCTTCTCTCTAACCTAAGCTCTAAGGAGGGGAAACTAGATACCTCGTCTGAGTTTATCTGAGAATCGGATTGAGCTAAACTAAGTTCAGGGACGGCATCGAAACTTGGTGGCGAGTACTCGTCAGCAGGGGTTTCAGGTTCTGAATCTTCAGAAGAGCCATTTTCTGAACTGGAGGTGTCATAATCGGGGAAATTGCCTGAAGGAGCAAGTCTATATCAAAATTTAGATTAATTTGCCCTGACGACTGAACTTGGATGTCATAACAAGTTAAAATAAAATCTTGGTTACTTTTGTTATAATTAAGATTAGGTAAAACATTTAGATATATAAGATTTACGCTAGCTCCAGAATCTAAAAGTGCGAAAATAACTTTATTATGAATTTTAATTTTTATTCTAGGAAGATGCGATTGTGTACTTACTCCATTCACAATTTGGAAACGACTTCTTAGTGCTAGTTTCTCGATGATTGTGTTGGATAGTTGTTGGCCGGATTCAACTGGTGGGGGTCGCTTCCAGCCCAGCTCCAGTTTTCCGGTCTGTAAGGATTCTCTGGGCACTCACGATGAAAATGTAGGCGTCCACAGAACCTACAGGGTGTAGAGGGTTGATTCCTCTGCGCTGGCGTTCGGATACCATAATTATGTTGTTCTTCATCCACGTCTGATTGACTCAACTGGTCACTGCTGTCCGTTGATTCTTTGAAAGGGGTTGTGGGAGTGGGAACTCTGCTTTTCGAAAACAGAAAAGTCCAGAAAATCACCGCCATTCTTGTTCTCGGGAAGCTTGGGCGTCTCGTCGACAACCTTGAACAATTCCATTTTGTTAGCAGCAATTCTCCAGCTTCGGCTCCACGCTGTTGGGCGCCATGTATACGAAGAATGCTTTTCGTCGGTTTTTGATTTATTGAGAGTCACAACAGTTTCAATAAAAACTATTTATTTCGCACATTTTTCCAACCTCGGCCGGCCTCGAAACTTGGCGCGTCGTTGTCTTCGAAGCGAGTCGTTAGGCTCCTCCCTCCTCCTACTTCCTTACCGCTTTTCCCGTCAAGGCAAGGCGCCAAATTTGAATTATAACTAGGGAGGGGCATATTTAGTACCATATCGATATACGATAACAAGTGCCATGGCTATGTTAAAAACACCATCTTTTAATCAAGGAGCCTCGGAAAAATAGATTTGAACGTCTAAAGTTTTTAGAGTCAAATCGTATTTTTAATCATATCTTAATTTTTTCAAATGGAACGAGGGTGGCTCATTAGCATATTTGGAAAAAGCATTTTTTTACGAATAATTTGGTACCACACACTTGGTATTTCGAGTCAAATTGTCCTTATGAATCGCATGTTGCAATTTCAAATAAATCATATTCGAAAATGTTGACATATATTGACAATTGGTATTTACTACGGTAACAAAATACCGAGGGTGCCATTTAAAAATCAAAAGTCGTAGTCATTTCCGGTAAAACAGGAAGTGACCGAAAACAATTGAATATGTCAATTAATCCTAATTTAAGTCATATTTCTAAGATAGCAAATCTCGATTTTTTATCTGAATAAAATAAAAAAGTTATAGGGGTGAGCCACTTTTGAGACGCATCCGGTATAGTTTTTAAAAATATAAAAAATCAAAATCTTTTTCAAATAACGCTGTAGTTATTATTCCTTATTCCTATTTAAGGAAGCTTTTCTGCGGATCCTGATAATCCAGTCGATCTGTAGGACAGAAGTTTTAAAAATAGCATCTGAACATTCTCTAATATTTTTTTATGATTTTCATAAAATGGATTCCAGATGATATCGCCATATTCGAGTTTTGATCGCACTTATGCTTAATAGAGACATTTTAGTATTTTAGTAAGTTTTATTAGTATAGTGATAAATAATTTTTAGTGTTCCTATTTTGTGTTAATAAATTTCTCTCATTAGTTAAACAGACTGTTGATTATCCAGTCGGAACGCAACAAAAATATAATAATATGTAGATATGGTATTCGCAAAACAATTTCCGATGTACGTGATCAACTTAGAGTGACAAGCGATGACGATAGCGCTGCCAGATTGTGATGGATTTATGAGATGAATCTTAATTTAAAAGTGACAAACAATATATTTATTATATCATTTTTTAAAGATTTTTACGTTTTATTTTTAATTTAATAACTAATATTTTAGTAAATAATTGATTTATTTACAGTTGAGGGCTGGAACCTTTGGTGTTACACAGCAAAATAAAACACAAAATCACCACAATACACCAAAACACTTTTACTTTTACACTGGACGCGCGTTTCGCTAACCATGTTAGCATCATCAGTAGATGATTATAAACTAAAATACAATCTACAATTGGAGCGTTTGTATACTCGCTCAGAGGGCACAGAGTGGGCGTGGCAAGATCTAGCCAACCGAGTCAGTACCCACCGAGGGTAACAGTTAGATTTTCGCCACTAGAGTAGTAGGCACAAAGAACTTGAAGGAATTGGACCGTTGTCTCTGTTCATACTATCTTTACATTTATTAATTCTGATGCTTTCATATTCATCTAATTGCCTGTAATTTGAGACTTGTTTAATTAATTTTCAGTTATTAAGATCCATAGAATGTTCTTTATCAACAATATGTTCGGCAACGCAAGATTTATCCGGCCTACCATATCTTATCTGAGCTAAATGTTCTTTAAATCTAGTTAATATTGATCTTCTAGTATGCCCAACATATTTCTGATTACAATCTTTACAAGAAATTTCATAAATACCCGACCTTTCCAGTAGAGGTGTTTTATCCTTTGGATTACCTAATAATTGTTGTAATTTATTATTAGCACTATACACAAGTTTATAATTGACATTCTTAAAAATTCCTTTTAGACCACGGGATAACTGTCTATCAAACGGTATTGAAAAATATTTTGAAGTATCTTTCTCCACTTGAAAAGTCAAATTCAGAAATCATTAACCTATACCTACGTTTTCTAATTATTTTATCAACTAGTGAAGGAGAAAATCCATTACACTAAGCTACATTCCTAATGTAATCTCTTTCTATTCCATATCTTTCGCTGGAAAGTGGAAAACTAAGTAATTTATGAACTAAGAAATTTAAACTAGCCATTTTATGTTCAATACTATGATATGATTCATTAGGAATATATCTGCGTGTAGTGGTATTTTTTCTACAGATATCAAATTCCAGGCAATTATTAGTATTTCTAATAACTAATACATCTAGAAATGGTAATCTGTCGTTGTTCTCAATTTCATCTGTAAATTTAATGGAAGGAAAACGATTATTTAATTTAGAAATAAAATTATCTATGATGTCTGAATGTGTATCAAAAACAACAAAATATCATCCACATACCTAAACCATACTCTTGGAAAATACTCAAATTGATTGTTAGCCTCCACTTCAAACCTGCTCATGAATAAATTAGCCAAAAATGGAGAAAATGGATTACCCATTGCTGTACCTTCCCGCTGTTCAAAAAAGTTGTTATTAAATTGAAAACAATTTTGTTTCATACATAACGATGTAAGCTCAATATATTCAATCACAGTTTTGTTGTCGAGACCATTTGCGTTCAGTAATTCCTTCAAGTAGCCTAAAGTATGTGGAATTGGAACACTTGGGAACAACGAAGGTACATCAAAGGACACCAAAATTTCACCTTCATGCAATGTTATATTCTTAATTTTATTAATGAATTCAATATTATTTATAACTGAAAAAGAAGGTTCATGATTAGGTAAATTTTCGAATTCCCTTGATAACCATTTTGCCAAATTATAAGTCGGAGAACCTACAGCCGAAACAATTGGGCGCATAGACTTGTCCGGTTAATGAATTTTTGGCAACGCATACAATTTTGGTAATGATACTTGCAATTTTCTCTTTAAAGAAAAATCAATAAGGTTGTTACATTCTTTTAAAGTTTTTTTAACATCTGTTACCATCTTAGACAAAGGATTCTTTTTCAAATTTATGTAAGGACCATTATCGATTAAGTTGTTAACCTTATCGTAATAGTCTTTTTTATCTAATATAACAACCTTATTTCCCTTATCAGCTTTTAGGTAGAAACAATCTTTGTTTCGCAAACTCTTGACAATCTTGTGCTCCTTGTTAGATTTTAATGATATACTTGAAACGATATTTTTTGATAATTGATTTCTACAAGCCTCTCTTGTAAATACCTTAGAAGCCTCGGGTAAGTGCTGAATAGCAGTTTCAACACCAACGACAATTTCCTCCATAGCGCTACCAGAGTTGGGCAATGCAAACTTTAAACCTTTGTTTAATAAACTGAGCTCATGTTTATCAAAAGTCTGCGAAGAAAGATTCTCTACTATGTTTGTCTCTCTGGAAAACGTGTTTGTTTTTAGAGCTTTTTAATTTTTTAAACTTATTATTCAAAATGGACATTTTCTTAACACATTTTGAATTGATAACCACAAACATATTTCTCTGAAAGAGACACCAACATTCATACTCTACATTAGTTAGCTTATAAGTAAGTTTTTTGTAAAGTCCATAGGCTTCAATATCAAGCATACTTCGTTTACTATACAGAAATTTGATTTCTAAATCAAGCCATTTTTGTCTTGCAATTTTCTCTACCTTATCACTAACGTTACTTTTTGGAATATCAACTTTAATAAAACTAGGATAAACTGAATTGGCTTTGCATGATTTAAGAAACCAAATATCTGCTCCTAATAACCTAATCTTAGTACTAAACTTACGATAAAGATTCAGTTCCGTTGACCGTGAAGCCATCGAAGATTACAGTTGCGGGTTGGAACCTTTGGTGTTACACAGCAAAATAAAACCCTAAATCACCACAATACACCAAAACACTTTTACTTTTACACTGGTCGCGCGTTTCGCTAACCATGTTAGCATCATCAGCAGATGATTATAAACTAAAATACAATCTACAATTGGAGCGTTTATATACTCGCTCAGTGGGCACAGAGTGGGCGTGGCAAGATCTAGCCAACCGAGTCGAACCCACCGAGCGTAACAGTTAGATTTCCGCCACTAGAGTGGTAGGAACAAAGAACTTGAAGGAATTGGACCGTTGTCTCTGTTCATACTATCTTTACATTGATTAATTCTGATGCTGTCATATGCATCTAATTGCCTGTAATTTGAGACTTGTTTAATTAATTTCAAGTTATTAAGATCTATATGATTTATTTGTTTAATAGCTTATTTTACTTATTACATATTGGCAAAAACTAGCCCAATATGAAGATTATTCTAAGCGTTATTATGGGTTATTTATTTATTTATTTATTAATGTACATTTTACAACGCCATAAGTGGTAACAAGAAGAGGGTGCTATTAATGCACAAACTAATAATAATCACAGAATTTAATAAAAACTAACGTAGAAATTAGAAATAACTTTGAAAGTGGTGTAATGTGCCTATCAATCAAACTTATTTCTCTGACTGCAGTCAAGGGTAATAAAGGACCTTTATTGTCACATTCTCGTTCAAAATAGTTTATCAGGGAAGCTACAAGCTCTTTGCTTCGACTGTTTAAATGCTTCGGCATATTTTCAACATACAATTTCAAGAAATGCAATACAAAAACTCGAAAATTTAGTTCTTAAAAGAACTGTTTGTGCTTAAAAGTACAATTTAAAAAAAAACTATGAAAATAGGCCAAAAAACGAGAATTACTAAACAAAAAGATTCAACAACACGATATACAAAATAATGACTGATATTAGGATAATTGTCAAATAATAAACGACAACCTTGCTGAAAACGGTGCAGTGTGACCAATATAGCGATCATAAAATTCGGTTTAAACTAATTTTTGCAGCTTTAATCTAAATAAAATATCTGTTACAATCATTTGCGCTATAAGGTGAAATGAAGACCTGCTCGGTATATAATATATAATTATACAAAAAATTTAAATATTTTTGCCAAAATTTCATTTAGTCAGATTTACAGACTTCAATGTCGGCATCAATGTCGATATGATTGTGCATCGGAAAATGTTTTGCGATTACAATAAATTTATATGGTGAATATCATCGATTCGATTGATTATCATCTCCAAGCCGTTTTTTTTTCGATCACATGGTATATTATTTCATAATCACATTGCAAGTTTCGTTAAAATATAATAATCTGAAGCATTAAAGAAGACAATGATGTTTCAGTACCAATTTACTTACTTAGTGCAGCTAGGGACTGTTTTTTCAACTTTTCGTCACTATTATGTAAGTTCTTTACCAAATAAGGTGCAATTCCAGCATCAACAACGCACATAGCTAAATCTTCAGTGTGCTTAGCTATGTCGGTAATGGCGCTAGTGGCTATTTGCTTTACGCTCAATTCAGGTTCTTGCAAACAAAGCATCAATAGTGGTAGGACACCCTGATTAACGCATTCTTGAGCCATTTGTTTACTATGTCTTGCTATGTACCCTACTCCCCAAGCTGCCGATTCTTTTACCTAAAACATACTCATCATAATATTGTTATGGATATTTTGCGAATTATATTCTATAAAGTACAAATTAAATTTTATCCAAGAGTGGGTCTCACGTTGGAGATTAGAGACTCTAAATTACTGGGAATTCAGGTTAAGTTGCCACGATTATTTATTTATTTCCTGACATTGTCATTGTCGTTTTGACACTTTAACACACAAGATAGCTTAATAATCGTTGCAAAAAACTCATGACAACATTATTACAATATTTTGAACGGGAAAGCGGTAGTAATTAGTAATGGCCCCTTATGTCCCTTAAATGCTTGTTTAAGAGGTGAGTTTTGTTGAAGTAAATAATGACTGTTTATATATTTATAATTAATTTATTTTTGTTGCCTAAAATATTTAAATTAAAAGAAAATCTATAAAAGTAGACAACGATGTGCCGGTTAAGCTTAGTCACGTGACTAAAAGTTTATTTGGAATGACAAAGGGAATGACCTATAATTGAAGAAATGATGAGTTGATAGAGGTGTCATGTCGCATTTTTTTAAAAATCAATTTTATTCAGTATTTCAACATCCCTTTGGCAGATCTATCCTCCAATGGACTGTAAATATCAAATATAAATACCATAAAGAATATCCTAGGTGAAGTAGGTGATAAAGGTGTTATGTCACATACAGTACGTCTGTCCATTCTGTAGCTACGGGGTATCCGTGAGAGGGGAAACGATATTCTCTCGATGTTTTTCGTAAAAAATTAGACGACGCGTCCCATCAATAAAAATTCGACAAATTTGCAAGTAGCCAATAAAGTGAGTTAGATAAAGACAGTTAGATAAATACGCGTGGGCGGAGCGATTTGCGGTGACGTACTCGTCAAGTCGACGTATAAAATATATTGCTGTTTATTTAAATGTTTTTTGTCCGCATTCCTTTCGTAGACACAGATCCAGCAGACGTACTGTACACCATCAATAATTTTTAGACGTGTTTGCCGATTTACTCGAAACTTTAAAAAAGCGACAAGACACCTTTACCCACTCATGTCTTCAATTATTCTGTAGTTGGGATTCTCTATGAATAAACTCTGACTCTAACAAAAAATACAGTATATTAATTTTATCTCAACGCTAGAGTGTTATTTTCACATGGAAATCACTGGAAATGAAAATGTATATGAACCTACCGAAAGCTCGAAGTCTTCGAGACAAAATATGAATGTTTGTAAACCTCCACTTTTTACAATAATTTCTGCCATCCTCTCGTTATGCTTGCAAATAGACCGAAGTACAAACAATACAGCAGTTTTCTGATATTTCTAAAAAATATATATATTAATTGAATAAAATCAGAGTTAGAACTATATAAATATTGTAATCCCAAAACATTTTCAGATGCAGGTCATCAATCATATCGACATTGACACTAAAGTCTATATATAAACCTGACTAAATGAAATTTTGGAAAAATGTTTAAATTTGTTGTATAATTTAAGATACCAAGAAACTCTTCATTTTACTTTATAGAGCAAACTATTGTAACAGATATTTTATTTAGATTAAAGCTGCAAAAATTAGTTTAAACCGAATTTTATTATCGCTATGTTGGTCACATTGCGCCGTGTTCAGCAATGTTGTCCTTTATTATTTGACAATTATCCTAGTGTCAGTCATTATTTTGTATATCGTGTTGTTGAATCTTTGTGAGTAATTTTCGTTTTTTGCCTATTTTCATAGCCTTTTTTTAAAAATTGCACTTTCAAGCACAAGCAGTTCTTTTAAGAACTAAATTTTCGAGTTTTTTGTATTGCATTTCTTGAAATTTGTGTGTGAAAATATGCCGAAGCATTTAAACAGTCGAAACAAAGAACTTGTAGCTTCCCCTTTTTTAAACTATTTTGAACGATAATGGGACAATAAAGGTCCTTTATTACCCTTGACTGCAGTCAGAAAAGTTAGTTTGATTGATAAGCACATTACACCACTTTCAAAGTTAGTGTTTATTAAATTTGTGCATTAATAGCACCCTCTTACTTGTTATTACCACTTATTGCGTTGTAAGATGTACATCAATAAATAAATAACCCACAATAACGCTTATAATAATCTTCATAATGGACTAGTTTTTGCCAATATGTATAAGTAAAATAAGCTATAAAACAAATAAATTAATTAATCACTAAAATATTAGTTATTAAAAATAAAACGTAAAACTCTTTAAAAAAATGATATAATAAATATGTTGTTAATTTTAAATTAAGATTCATCTCATAAATCCATCACAATCTGGCTACGCTGTCGGCATCGCTTGTCACTCAAAGTTGATCACGTGCATCGGAAATGGTTTTGCTATTACCATATATGGTCAAAAAGAGCAAGTTAAGTATACACAAATGTATCTTTATTTACAGTTAGATAAATATGCATATATTTTAGAATCTACTTAACATGCTTTACTATTACAGATAATATATATTATATAGTTATATATTATCTGTGTTTACTACCTTGGTCACCTACATACATTTCCCGATGATGCATTCTGTAATAAGATCGGAAGTAGTCCAGTTTCTATCAGTTCAGTTGCAATTTCAGAATCGTTGTGAACTAAACGTCCCAGGGCTATCGAAGCGCATTGCCTTACGGAGGGAATAATATCGTTTATAAGCGGTTTTAGCAGATCTAGAAAGAATTACTATTTCTTATTCCTTCAATAACAAAAAAAAACATATAAAAATAAAAAATTACATTACAAACGGAAAGATGTAGAAACAAAATATTTTATGGTTACAGTACGTCTGCTGGATCTGTGTCTATGAAAGGAATGCGGACAAAAAACATTTAAATAAACAACAATATATTTTATACGTCGACATGACGAGTACGTCACCGCAAATCGCTGCGCCCACTCATTTTATTGGCTACTTGCAAATTTGCCGAATTTTTATTGATGGGACGCGTCGTCTAATTTTTTACGAAAAACATGGAGAGAATATCGTTTCCCCTCTCACGGATACCCGGTAGCTACAGAACGGACAGACGTACTGTATATGTGGGGACGCAATGTGCACAATTCAAATTTATTTTGAAATATATAATGTGTTTCAGAACTAATAAGATTAATACCAAAGTTATATTTTTTCTTCGGTATTTTATTTCATATTTGGATCCATGAACACAAAATTAGGGATGTATTATAACGGTTAAATATAATACCGTATGATCGAAAAAAAACGGCGTCCAGTTGGCTGGGAAATGAACATCAATGACATTTCCCATATAAATTTACATATAAAATGACAGCGATCTTCATTCCATAGCCATCGCTGACGCCGTTTTTTCTCGATCATACGGTATAATTTTAAGATATTTAAATATGCATGCTACAATAAAAAAGATTGTCAATACTCTGTACATTGCTTTTCAGAATTAATTCTTGCGCTGACTTTTAAGTCAAATAAATACACTCTACTGAAAAATTTGATTGCTTCGTTTAATGTATACAGGGGTATCAAAAATTGCTGGTCTAATATAAATATATATTTTACATAAAAACTTCGTTATTTGAAATACAACACGCTGTATTTTTTAAAATAAATCGAAGCAGATTCAAATGTTCTTTCTAACTATATTAAGGTTTCCTATACCTATTTAGCTCAGATTTTGAATAGAGAGCAATTTTTCAATACAATGGCAACCAAGAGGGCTAAAATGTCGTCATGGCAAGTTTCTAGTGACTGTTAGTAGCTATATATTCAAAATCAAAATTAGTTTATGGACTTTATTTAAAATTTATAGCAATTTACTTTTTTAAATATCTTAAAATATCACAAAAACCAAAAGGTGTAATCATATTTAACCGTTATAATAAATGCCTAATTTTGTGTCCATGGATCCAAATATGAAATAAAATACCGGGTGTTTCATAAGAAAAAAATTTAACTTTGGTTGGGTCTTAGTTCTGACATACCCTGTATATTTCAAAATAATTTAAAATTATGCACATTGCCTTCCTATACAGATTGTTAACTGGACGGTTACTTATTGGGGAACAGAATGGCAACACTGCCTACATTCCAAATGAGTACTAAGCTAAGCTGTCGACTCGTCCCGTCGCGTCGTCTCTCGACCAGCGGGTCGAGGTTGCCATATTTCAACCATAAAGCTCTTGCCTCGAGTAAAAAACAAATTAACAACCTGTATATACCCATTAAATATTTTGTTTCTACATCTTTGCGTTTTTGTATAATCAACCGATGCGAATGAGCTGCGCCACCCTGTATAACTATTTTGGAGATCTACAGATTGATAGAAATAACAGCAACAACGTCACACCTCGGTGTTTTCTGCAATTATCGGGTTTATTAATTTTTTTTATAGTATTTTTTGTTAGTTTTAAAATGTCGCTTGTGAACTAAAGTAAAGGTAAAAAAATATATTTTAATAGGCAATTGAAACAGGCACAAACAAAAATAACTAAAAAATGTGGAAAACTGAATAAACAAAGTAATTAATAATATCTTAGTAATGTTTTCTTTCCTCCTAAACATTTCTTAATGATCTTCTACAGATATAGTAGTATGCATTCTTATATATTTTAGAACCACTATTTAATATAATATACATAATAGTGTAAACTAATAAGCTGTACATATAATTCTAGAAATGTTTTCAATTATTCAAACGACAAATTGGAAAATTTTCAATTACTTGACAAAATGGTGAACAAACCCTGAGCGAAAAAATAATATATTTTTAATAACGAGTGGAAATGTAAAAAGCAGTATGTAAAATATATAGGTTTTTTAATTAAAAATTATCGAAATAGCATATTTCATTAAACTCTTAGTAACAATGTATTTTAACTAAACTTTTTTTTTTCTGTTTTATTTTGACTGCAGACTCAAATTAGTCTATGGTAGGACAGTTGAAGTTACATATATAAAATCACAATTTTTAAAATCTTGAAATTGTCCAGTTTTAACTTAAGATAACAAGTAATAGTAACTTGAGATCTAATGATAATTTCACAAATTCGTTTTAAAGAATCATAATAATTAAATGCTTATGAAAATAGAAAAATGATAATTTAATTTACCTAAAACATTTGCATTTTTCATAATTTGAACATTCTGCGGCCTCAAAGCCAAGTCTGCTATCGTCTGTGAAAATGTTAATCGGGCCTTTTGAAAGTCTTCAAACACTTGCAGTATAGATCGGCTGGTCATTTTCTAAACTTAATTCTTGATAGTTGACAAGTTGAAAACGGTTGAACATATAATGTAAATATATAAATGACAAACATTAATCAAGCAGGTGTTTTTAGTGTTCAAATACCTCTAGAGGATTACCTACCTTTAAGATTGTTAACTGCGGTATTATTATTTAATAAATATTATACTTTAATTTCTATGGTGATATAGCTGGAAAATAATAATCAATCAATAAATTACTGATGTAGTATTAAACATAAAGCTGAATATAAAATACGTTCGTTTAAAAATACCTAAAAATACAAACTTGGAATCAAAATTTTGAGACAAATCCATTAAAAAAATGAAACAGGCGCTCAACTCATTATAACTATTTTGAACGCCAATCAAGTTATTAAATAGTTGTAGATTATTCATATATAAATATGTAAAACTAATAGATAAAAATTAGATTTCATTAAAAGTATTTATTGATTTTACTAAATAAAGCGAGTTAATAAATAATGTAACACATTTAAGAAGGTCTTTGAGTGACGTAAGCGCCCACGTAATTATGGCGATGGCTTAACGCGATTGATCCATAATATATTTTTAAACTCTACCTTGACAAGAAATAACCTCTTTGGGCTGTCATTTGGAAACATAAACATGACATATGACATAAACCACGACATAACCTTGATTTTTTTCCAATTTTTTATGGTTGATTGGATTCTTGTACTACGGTTTTTAAAACGTTTAATAAAAGAAGTAAGAATAATTTAGTATAAGTTTGCGTAGCTACTGGAAACACAACAGCAGATAAACGGTTTTTATATGCAAATAAATATGTCCTTAAAAGTGGTATTGAATTCAAAAATGTATCCTGGTTACACATTTAGTATGCTTAGACGGGTAAAAACTGTTAAAGATACCTTAATAATATGTAATTATCTAAATAGTTTTTTAAAAATTAGTTTTATAGTTCAAAGGGGCCCTCTGAAATACCAAAAAACAAATTAGAAGGAATCATTTCGGCTGATCATCAAAGTGATAATGGAATTGTATACGACAAGAAACCCTTTAGGATAACTTTAGAAGCAGGTTTGATATAAAATATTATAAAGAGAATTGATTTATATACTATAATTATAGGAAGACGTTATTCATGGTGTTTATGTGGAAGAAGCCACAGGCAACCATTCTGTGATGGTACACATAAAAACGAACAATTAAAAATTAAACAGAAGTAAGGAATGAAAACTATACTTTATAAATCTTATTATATATTGATATGCCATAAATAAAAGTAAAATCTGAATTTTTAGACCAATTAGATTTGTAGTAGAAGAAACCAAAGAATATTGGCTGTGTAATTGTAAGCAAACAAGTTCTAGACCCTTTTGTGATGGAACGCATAAGACTCCTGTGGTACAGGAAGGTAGCTCAACTATTCGCTAACAATAAATATTCTAAAAAGTTAAAATACTGTAATTGAAATACACCTAACTTTAAAGTTCAAAATTGTGTAGTGTTTGTAAGCTATAAACCTTAATAAAATATATCTTGAGAATGTGTTTTTTTGTCTTAGTGAAATAACATACAAGTAGAAAGAAAACAAATGGATAAACATTTTACTACTTTAATAAATTTTATTAACTATGTTGGATTACCACTACTAATATCTTCTTTACTTCTCTGCTTCGCATTTTCCTGTGGATTCGAGAGCTCATGCTCTAATCTTTCTTTGGCTCTAACAATTTTTGACTGTAAATATAAAGAGGTTTTTTCATTTGCCTTAAATAGGGTGTTATACCTAAAAAGATAGTATTTTCAGATAATACAATTCACAGAGAGATATAATAAGACACCTTTCATCAATTTCCTCTCTAGTTAATTTTGTAATATTTAATATTTGTTTAGCTTCTTCTAAAGATAGTCCTAGTTTTTGATTTACTACTCTTTCGGTCCTAGTTTTGGCATTATTCAATCTTTGAGCAGCTTGTTGAGATGCTTCTATTTCTTGTCTAATCGCTCTAGCAAAAGCTTTACCCACAACTTGTGCACCGGCGACTATTAGTTGAGCAAGGTATTTTGCCATTCCTATATAATTTTTGCATTTAAACTTTTAAAATTTAAACTTTAAATATTACATAGCCTCAAAATTTGAAATGCCTTTCGGATGTCTTTAAGTTGTCATTGAGATTAGAGATGGGTAAAATATCACATATTTTTATTTATTACGTAAGTCGTATTTACTACATGACATAATGAACTTTGATTTTTTTTGTATCATATGCATATTTGAAAAATGTTCTTTATAAAATTTACCGTTAATTTCAATAAACTGCTCGATGTTTGAAGTAAATATGGGTAATATTTATAAACTGTAGGAATTCACCTCTGGAATTCACTCTCTATTCGACCGTTGGATATCTAAAATTTACTATCATAATTTTATACCCAACCCTTTCCTAGACCTATAGCCAAGGATATATAGAAGAAGGATATTCAACTCCCTATAGCGGGCTATGTAGGAAAATATGCCGTATTTTGTCGAGGAAGACGATTACGTCATGATCAATGAGCGTCGAGTATTTGAAATTGAAAACATATAAATTGACGGTAACCTATGTTTTTTGACTCATTTCACTGACAGATGTGATGAGATTATTATTAGAGGTGGGCCAGTCTGCGATTTTTGTGGAGCTGCTACGCTCTGCGACTGCTCCAATAAAAGCACTGTGACAAGTAGCAGCGATTTTTCGGAGCAATTAACCTATAAATTAAAAATGTAGTTTTATAGGTTAATTGCTCCGAAAAATCGCAATCGGTGTTCGGCAGCAACTGCTCAAAGAGTTGCACTTGCACAGTGCTGGAGCGAACTGGACAGAACCAAACGTGTATATGAACGGTTCCAAAATTATTGCACTGAGTGCTAGTTTACGAAGCTGCTCTGATGCAGTTGAACGAAAAAACAATCCGCACCGGGTCGTCAGTGCAACTCTGCGACTGCGACGCGAGTCGAACACAATTTTAGATTGCTCTTGCTTTGCTCTTACCAGTCGAAATTGTAATTATGTTCGAGTTCGCATTGAGTGCGGCTTAGTGCAGCCAGTCGAAATCGCCATTAATTATCGGTACAATTATCCCAAAATAAAATAATATCGTTTGACAGTGGTCTTCATACTTATGAGGCTGGTTTATTTCTGAGAACTTTTGATAATATATAGGCACTAAAAAAAATACATAAATTATTTTACTAACAAAAATGCAGTACTAACACAATACAGATATATATAGAAGAAAGAGATTAAACCAAGCGTAACTTTGAAGAAAACATTTTATTTATTAAAACATATTATTATAACAAACATAAATGGATATCTAGGTGCAGTTTGTGGTCGCAGTAAAGTCGCAGTTATAATTCTCGTGTCAAAAAATAGTTTAAAATAAAGCATAATGACGGGGCCTGACGGGGCATAATACTGTATTAGGAAATAAAAGTGGTTATAAACATTATTATAGATTAGGCAAAATATACTTTACAAAATGTCTAAATGGCGAATTAAATTGAGCTATTGATTAAGAGAGCATTTAAAATGTTCTTCGCCATTTTGTCAAGAAAGAAAATGTGGTTTATTTTTATTCATATCTTAAGCAAAGATAATTCTACCACAATTCTACTACGAACTTGTGTTAACTATAATATTCTTTGCCTTAAGGCATAGAATAATTAACTGATTATTATAGTATAAATTATATTATATTCAAAAAAAAAATTTTGAAGAGTTTATTCGAATTTTTGATGACTTGAAATCAGTGCTGCAAGTTGACAGAATACTTAAATCTTTTTTGACTTAAATGATTTAAATCATTTTAATGACATACATTATTATAGGAGCTACAGATGGCCGACCCACCATTGTCGGACCTGTATAAAGGTTCCTATACTGTTTGAACAACTCCTATTTGAGGCAACTTTTTCATAAGCAACATTATATAATATCATGCACAGAATAGAAATAGCTTTAATTTGATATATAAGTGATTAACGTTTGGAGACGAGATTACGTTATGAACGTAATCTCTTTCGAAAATCAATTAATATTATTTTAATTAAAAATATTGGCGGCAATTTTTTGTTATACGAGATACGAGTTATACGAGAACTGTCCTGAAATCAAAACTATATTAGGTATTTACTTTTGGTCCGTACCTACTTACTTTGCTGTAAATACCGTATGATCGAATAAAAACGGCGTCCAGCGATGGCTATGAAATGAACATCGATGACATTTCCCATATACATTTACATATGAAATGACAGCGATCTTCATTTCATAGCCATCGCTGACGCCGTCTTTTTCCGATCATACTGTATAATATACTTTCTAAAACATAAAATAATTTTTCTTTGTTTTTTAAAAGAAACACCGGGTATATTATTTTTTTCAATAGATGGAGAATTAAAAAATGAACATTTTTTGTATTGAGTATTTCAAAATTTATAACGGTTTTGCAGATATTCGCGGTTTTATATTTCATATTGCATTTTCCACAGTAAATTTTTATCAAAGCCATCCAATGATTTTTCTCGCGTATTTTACAGTACGTCTGTCCGTTCTGTAACTACGGGGTATCCGTCAGAGGGGAAACGATATTCTCTCGATGTTTTTCGTAAAAAATTAGACGACGCGTCCCATCAATAAAAAATCGACAAATTTGCAAGTAGCCAATAAAATGAGTGGGCGGAGCGATTTGCGGTGACGTACTCGTCATATCGACGTATAAAATATATTGCTGTTTATTTAAATGTTTTTTTGTCCGCATTCCTTTCATAGACACAGATCCAGCAGATGTACTGTACGTCGTATCACTCATTTTATTGGCTACTTGCAAATTTGTTGAATTTTTATTGATGGGACGCGTCGTCTATTTTTTAAGAAAAACATCGAGAGAATATCGTTTCCCCTCTCACGGATACCCCGTAGCTACAGAACGGACAGACGTACTGTACTGTACCGTTGAAGGAGCCACAAGCCACATGAAATAATACTGGGTGTATCAGCGAAACCATTAAAATTTTTGAAATACTTTAAATACAAAAAATGTTGTACATTTTTTTAACTCTCCATCTAATAAAAAAATAATATATAGGGTCAGGGGCGCATATACGGGAGGGGTAATGGGAGTAATCACCCCTCCTAGGAAGAAGTTTTAAGTGATAAAATGTGGTATAAAACAAAAATTGTTACAAAAGAAATTAATAATTCTAATTAAAATAGAAAATCCAGACAAATCCAAGTTTACTTTTTCCACAGCTACAATAGGTACCTTTCAGGGAAAATTTAATTTAAATTTTGTACTTTATTTAAATATTGCTACCCCTCCCAGACTCAATCTCTAGATACGCCATTGTATAGGTCTTTTGAAAGTTTGGCGTAGAATTTTGGACACCCTGTTGGATTTAATATTACGATATTTATAGCAAAGTAAGTATAGACTATCTAAAGTAAATACCTAATATAGTTTTGATTTCAGGACAGTTTTTGTATTTTTAATTCTTTTTAAGAAAAACTGAAAAATATATATTTTTTATTTATTTATTAATATCTTTAAAACTATTGAAATATATTTATTCATATCTAATAACGAGTCTAAGAATTATGTAAAGTTATCTGAAAGGAAGCCAAAAATGCAATAATATACAGGGTGTTCAATTTAAAAAAAAAATCATCTCTATACACTCACACTTTTTTGAGTCACCTTATAGAAGTTAAAATATTTTCCTGAAATACATCCCCTGGTATATACTTTAGGCACAGCTTTAGGTTTGCACTTAAACAAAATTTCCAAGTGAGCTACAGATGCCCGACGCACTATCGCCGAACCCTGTATAATTTGTTATAATACATATTCCTATACGAAAATGGAGAAGTACGAGTATTACAGGCGAATGCAAAGTCTGTGGGGAAAATGGGGAAACACCAGAAAACCTTATCACTGATTGCCCCCTAGTCGACAACCGTTCCTGCAATAAATTTTGGTATGGCTGATGTCGAAGATGGAGAGCTGGCCTCTGTGGAGCCGGCTCAGATACTGGCTTTTGTCAAAGCCCTGAGACGTATGATGAGTTATAACCCGTTATAACTCAAAAAAGGGGAACACAAAATAGAACTGTAAGATCGCGGTGATTAACTCCCCTCATAAACATTCTAAATTCTACATCCTTTAGGATAGATATAATTTGTTATAATACATATTCCTATACAAAAATGGAGAAGTCTTACAGCTACCGTCGTGTTACCGTTAAAACGATCCTATGCTTATAACAATTTTTAAGCAAACAAATCGAACAATTAAGCACCTTTCGCTATATGTCAAAAGATGGAAAGACCACAAAAATCTAAAATTTCTCCTGCAAAATTTATTTTTAATTTCCGATAGATTAGTCCCGGTAATATTCGAGAGATGGCAGCAGCAAAGGGAACTAAATTGAATTTGTCCCAAGCCTGAATAAGATATTATTAAACGTCTCAAATAATAATAAGGTTTGAATGTATGCAATTTTGACTGATCGATAGCGTTAATTATAATTTTCGAATATGATAAATTAGGCTAATTTAGAGGAGATTTTTCTCGTGTAATTTGTTAGGTAGGTAGGTACCTACTACGTTTAAATAACGGGGTAAACTAATTGTCCTTTATGGCTAAAGAAATAGCGGTATATGTTCCAATTTAAAAATGTAAATTTTATGAAGCAAAAGTAATATTTAAGCGTTATTAAGACAACTATATTTTGCATAATTTTTTAATCGCTAACATTATTGTAACAATAAATAAAGTGAGGTAAAGTTTACCTTAATAACTTAATTGGCGTTATTAACTTTATTTAAAGTAAGATATATTTATAACTATGATATATTTTTTACATACACTCAATAAAGCATATGGTTATACTGTGAGTACTAGATGTAAAAATATTTATTGGTTTTGTATTTACTAAACTTTTAAATTTGATAATTTATATAAGAAAATAACTCAATATTTCGTACTTTTTTAATGCTATCTATAGTGGAGTGCTTTAAGCCCTTATGAGATACAAACCTCGGAATTCATTTACTGTGAACGAATTTTTATAAACCTTTTTACATTGTATTGTTAATAAGATATATTACAAAGTTTATCTATTTAAATTCGTTGCTTTCACTTTGGTATTTAAATAAACACACACATATACAAATGCATACATACAAGATGGCTCCGTTTTCCGGAAAAGCTCTGTATCAGGATTCCTATTTGAGATTTTCACTCCAAACCTTTTACAAAATATATGGTTAATGGTAGTTCACATTTAAAAAATATTTTTATAGATATACAGGGTGACTCAAATATATATTATTTATTTATTCGAGTTTAGTGAATTTGCTATAAAATTCTGGTTCCAAAAATACCTTAATATCATAGAATATATTAAATGGTCTTTGAATTATGACCACGTCAATATAGACGTCCAGGAAAACCTTTGTATGAGAACTTCTAATCGACACGATCGACTTATTGTAAGTTTATCGCTAAGAAACCGCCTCGCCGTTTGCCAGCTTTTCAAATTGATAATGAATTGCACTTAAGAACCATACATATTAACTAACGGACTACAAGAAGAAGATTAAATGAAGCAAATCTTATGTCAAGAAGGCCTGCTTCGGAACCAGAAATTACTAGATGTGTTGACTAGGCCCAAAAGCAAAGGCATAATCTTAATGTAAAAATTACGAAAAATGTTAGTGCCTTCTTTAAAACCGAATATTTCCAACAAAAATAAAGCTAATGAGATGAACCAAAAAACAAACCATTGAGAAAGAATGGATCTAAATGAAAAAATATTTTTTAAACTCCTTGCTGTTTTAACATATTTCACAGGGTGTTTCAAACTTTCATCAAAAATATCAACATTTTGTTTCCCTCGTATAATTACCAGATGGGGAGTTTCATTTTTAACTTAGAAAAAGATACTAAGAAGTCAAATAATTTGGCAACACACTGCTTAAAAAATCATCAAAATCGGCCCATTAAAATAAAATATATTAACCTTTAAAATACATCAAAGTTTTAAGGTGCCCATTTTTCGTGTCGGAGAATGTATTTCATAAATATACATTTTAGTCATATGAAACAATCTAATGAAACAAATCTTTATTTTTTACTAGAATCCAAAAATCAATTAATATATAGGGTGTTCCATTACAAAAAACTTAACTTTGATGTGTAACTTTTTTTGGCAGCACCCTGTAGAACTTTACATAATTTTAGAAAATACTTTAAATTGACTTACATAAGCTCAGAAAATTTCACTTCAATACAAACTTTTGTTCTCCTTGCAAAAACCGTGTCGTATATGACGCGCTACCCTGTATAATTCGATTTCAATCAAAAGTTCAATGATTAGAATATAAGCAGAATAGGTATAGCTTATGCATTAAATTTATTTATTTCAATAAATTTTCTTAGAAAAAGAATTAAAAAAGTCAAAATATTTAGAAGGAAATAATTAAGAATTTACTAAAATTAATAAAATAAAAAATTAAAAGCAACGAAAAAAATAAATAAACATTTTAGTATTTTATCTATAAAATACAATACAGAAGGTTTCACATTAATACATTGACAGTAATTGAATTCCGAGGTAAAAGTCTCTAGGCACTTCACTACTAGTATACCTACACCAATTTATTTGATAAATATTACACTGAAAAGTGTAGAAATTTTTTATTGGGTAGGTAAAACCCAAGAACGGTAAACTAATAGGATTGCTCATCCTCATAAGACGTACGTTCGCCTCTTCCCGCGCTTCAGCTGACAGCTGTGACGTCATTGTAGTCCTTGTCATGATAGTGTGTATTATTAGTTGCCTATGGTAGCAGTGGCGCAGCGTGGGTTAGGGGAGCCCGGGGCGGAGAGCCTCTAGGAGGGAGATTTGCCGCCCCTACAGAATCCGTTCGCCGCCTTTATAACAATTTTTTGTCGCCCCGCAGGTACTTGGAGGGTAGCCCGTGGGAAGCCACGGGGCGGCCCGCGCCCACCGCCCCCGCCTTGCTACGCCACTGTATGGTAGACTCAAATTAAAAATAACAGCTGAGAAATTTTGCGTTCATTATTTTGTCAATTTTAAACGTGAAAAAGTTGCTGCTGTTCTTAAAAATGCATTATCTGAGTATTTAATACGATTTATACAATAATTCATTTTCTATGCTGCATACATATAAGGTGTTTAAATAAATTAACTAAATAATGAACGTTTTGCATCCGGCAACCAATAATGCACGTGTGTGAATTATTGGTTGAAGAATAATTAAAGAATAATTAAATTGAAGAATGATTATCGAATTCAATAAGAAAACCCTAAAAAGTTGGAGTGGACTGTTTATTTACCTATAAAACGTAACTCCTGGCTCTTTCTTATCGCTGCTGCTTTTACACTTGAAAGCTGAATAACTATTCACCATTGTAATAAAGTTTATACAAAGTTTACTACACACAAACTATTAAAAATCGCTAAAATTGTCGCTGGTGAACAAATGATGACTCATTGTTTGCCATCAAAAGAGAGGTCTCTAAGGTCACAAATTCTGCTGCAGCCCGTATAGGGGCGTTACATGTCCGTATATACTTTAGTCATTGGGTAAAACCTCTATTACTGTTCTACAACGTTTAATGGTCTAATATAAAAAATGAGAAAACTGCGTTTATGTAAATTATTTCGCATTTTTCTAAGCGATTTTTTTCGTAAATAAGGGCTAATTATTATTGTTTAGTGTAGACATGTCGGTTTGGCGCCATGAATACATTACCTACCTGCGATAGATCTGTTCTGATTCGCGCCAATCAATATTTTTTTCTTATTTAATCGCACAAAGAACGATTATATTATATATTTTTTAATAAATTATAGAAGCAATTATCTGTATGGTGAAAGTGTATCATTTATAAGTCAAATGGTCTAGAAAATATTTTCTGCCTGTCGTTAGATTTTCAAAATCATCTGCAAATCAGGGATTGTTTAGATGATTTTAAATATATGTATATGAAATTCATTTATTATAAATACCCTCCGATCTGTGTTCATTATATTTAAGGGCTCAATTTGTTAAAATGTCTAATTTTATTTAAATAATCCCTTAATACTTAAATTAATAATCTTTTAAATATTTATTTTAACTGATCACGTTATAACAAATCCAAACCACCGAAATATGAACCAAAAAAGATTTTTTGGTGGCTTTTTTCATGAAGTTGGCAACACAATAATAGTATACTGTTTTATTTGCAGTAAAAATAATACTCTTTGTGGCGAGGCTGTACGTTTGATATTACAGGCGAGGCACAAAAAATCATTTTTACTCCGAATAGAACAAGCTATTTTTTTTTCAAAGTCCACAAATAATTTTTAAACAATTTTAAACGTTCCAGATAATATAACAAGATTTAAAAGTAATACCTTGTTAGTAATTATACAGGGTGGTTCGAACTGTATTCCGGAAACTTCGGGAGCATATTTCGCAGATAAAAGTAAGTATAAATGTATGTCCTAAAATGCTTAGTTTCGGAGATACAGGTCGTAGAAGTTTCATTTTTATTTCGATTTTTTCCATATAATCTGTGAAATAACGTCAATAATTTGATGAAAATTGGTGTCTGGGAGTTTTTTGACATGTGATATTTGATTTTGATGTCAATATGACTCCTACTTGTAGAGGGCGCCACCTACATACTGTTTAACCTTTGAATAAGAAGACTAAGGAAGGAGCATATCAAAAATCTTAGGTCCACCGCGCCGCGATGGGACTCAAATATGGCCAACTTAAATTCCGGTTTATCAGTGCCGTTGTAATTTTATTAAAAAAATGTAAAACTATGATGTAGGGTAGACGTGGGGTAGACTCAATGTTTTTTTATTTTACGTTGCGAATAAATGTTGGTAGTTATTAAAATTGTTATAAAAACATATTATTATAATAAAAATAGATAAGTTTTAATAATTATTTATTAACACAAATATCCGATACGCTACTGAAGCAGGTAAGTCAAATTGACGTATCCAAATTCTTTGACAAGTAGTAAATAAAAGCAAAGATGCAAGAGAAAATATATAATTAGTTAATTTAAGTGAATTTCATAAATGATCGGTTTACTAACACGTATGTGTATATTATATAGTCACTTACTAGCGAAAAGTTGTTCCATTATTTCACTCGATTTTTACCGATATCTACCGCACGGTACACAACCAACCATTTTAGAGTCTTTTTCGATAAATCGCGATAGTGTCACTGTTAATTTAAGTTCTGCCACAATTTCCATCTAGATTTACTACCTTTATACAACTATCAGTAGTAGAATAAATAATAAATAACATAAAATAAGCTCCGTAAAGACTGACAAATCCACAAAATTTCAAATCAAATTCAAATGTGTCAAATGAATCGTCAAACAGAATTGTCAAGGATCCCCACCCTAGAGTGCTTTTTCCGCCCACCATGCATGAATACATGGATAGCATTATGCTCCTTCCTTAGTTTTCTTATTCAAAGTGTTTAACTAGTTTGAAGAGTAATAACTTTTCGTTCGTTCCTGTATAAAACTATCTGAGTAAGAAAATATGGATTTACGACGATTTTTACGTAAAAAATAAAAATTTCACAAATTTATTATTTCAGAACAGTCAAATAACGATGTGTACTCACGTGTTTATTTTCTGTCAATAATGACATGTATTGGCTATTTCTATTCTAAATATTTTGAGAACGCTTGAAGGGCCATTTTTTACGTAAAAAGTCAGGGAAATGTATATTCTTTCACTCAGTAGTTTTATACAGGTAAGGACGAAAAGTTATTACACATCACAACCGTTAAAACATATGTAGGTGGCGCCCCCTACAAATAGGAGTCATATTGACATCAAAATCAAATTTCTCATGTCAAAGAATTCCCAGACACTCATTTTCATCAAATAAGAACCTTACTTCGGAAATTATTCGGAAAAAAATTGAAATAAAACGGAAACTTCTACACCCTGTATCTACAAAACGAAGTATTTTAGGACATAGATTTATATATTATTTCCTCGTATAATTTACAAAAGGCATCTTTCATTTTAGAAGGAGATACTCAAAAGTCAAATAATTAAGCTACAAATTGTTTAAAAAATCGTCAAAATCGGTCCACTAGAACTCAATATACAAAATACAAAACTTTAAAATACATGAAAATTTTAAGGTGCACGTTTTTTGTGCCGGTGAGTGTATTCGGATATTTATAAACTGTAAGAGGGCATTTTGTTGGTCATAAAATTGCAGAACGTTGCCATAATTTGACCTCCTTTGTGTCTCTTGCAAGACCCTGTATACCAAAGATATCAAATTAACATTTTTTGTTTTCTTTCTGATTGAAACAAGAAGTATAAAACAGGCGTATTTTCAATTTCCTCAACGGCTAAACTTTTATCGTGTAATGCCGAATTCCTAGTATTTTTCGCGACCCCCCGTATCTATTCGGTCGAGTGTTTGAAAAGGACCACCTAATGAACGCGACCAAATTTTTATTTAGCGTCCAGACGACCCGACCTAATTCCCGAAAAGATAATGACAGGTTGCAATAAATTGCATTAAAAGAAAAATGCATTTGATGCAATAAATTTATTAGAGCTGGTATTGAAATTAATGGGCCCGGTTTTTTTCAGTTTAGTCGCTGCGTTTGCCGCCATCTATCAGATTTAGAGTTTTTGGATTTGCCAAGTGATTCGATTTTTTATTTTCTTGGCACAATGTCGGTCAGATGTTGGTAGAATTACATAGATTTTGAATAATATGATAATAATAATAAATAAAGCTTTATTGTACCAGGTGGCCAACTATGAATGGACGCCGGCTGTATCTCAGAAACTACGTATCCTATAACTTTGGGAAAAAAATTCTAATAAGTAAATTGACCAAGAGAAATCGCTGGAAATTATTTTCAAGTTCGAAAAATGACCACTAGGGGGTGTTTCTCTAATAGCCAATCAGAAAACAGAGGTTTTCTAAAAAATATGCAGGTGAACAGGTATTTTAAATATTACTATTGTAATATTTTTGTTTTTAATTTGTTTCTAGAGCATTTTGCTTTATCTCATAAAATAAAGTGGTGGGGGAAGGTTAAACTTGCTTTTATTAAAATAAGGATAACTCTGGTTTAGGTTTTGTGATTTAATGTTAACTAAACAAACTAGGGCTCGTTTAAAAGAGCTTTTCTTCCTTAATGATCTCCAGTATAAATTTTGGTTCCACAATTTTTTACGTGGTACCTAGAGGGCGCTGTTTGACATCATAACAGATATTGCGCTTTTGTGTAAAAAAATTAAATAGGAGGCTATATTTCTTTTTGCATAGATAAATAGAGCACAAAATTTCCAAAATATCAGCGCCAAACCGCAACTTTCTATTTTCTCTCTAACCGGAGATATTAAGAGAACAAATCATGTTAGGCTGCCGCTTAGGATTATATGGTCTTAAAATGATAGCAGTAGGCTAGAAATCAAAAAGAGGTAAATTGGTTACGTCAAAATATCAAAAGGTTTAAGTTCAGTTTTTATGCATCCGAATTTCGGGCGTTTTCTTAAAAAAATTTGGCCACCCGGTACAAAAAGCCAAAATTCATCGACAAAGCATTTAAAAAGCAAACAAAAGCAAAAAAAAAAATATACAAATAATAAAAAATATACAATACAAATCAAACAATTCAAAAAAAACGTAATTAAAATCACAAATAGAACATACATACATACATTGCAGAACATAAAAATTAGTATCAATAAAAAATAACTAAATAATAAGTATCAATAAAAAATTTACAATTTTAAAATTGTAAATGGTTATAATCACCTAAAATATTAAATACTAGACTTTTAACCAGTGTGTGAGATGATCAAAATTTGAAAATTCACAATTGTTCAAGATTAAACATCAACAAAAAAGTTGTTTACCGCATAAGTATCCAGTAAGTATGATTTCACAGCTTTGCGAAATGCGTTAAAGAATGAAAGCGACTTGAAATCCAAAGGCAGATGATTGTACATTTTTTGGCCTTGTACAGTACTGAGCCTTTAACTAGTTCTGAGCTCGGTGTTGGCAGATAAAGATCGTGCTCCCCATTCCTAAGTGGAGAGTTGTGAGGTGGCCTTTCGCGAATAGCAGATATGTGCTTGCGGATTAAGCGAACGGATTCAAAAATGAATAAAGAAGGAAGAATACCTAAGTTTTTTTTTTGAAATGTTTAAAGAAATTCTGGCAGTGAGTTCTACTGTTCAATCTCAATAAATATCGAACTGCTCTCTTTTGAAGTTTGAAAATACGATAAAATTTTGTTGCGCTGCAAGTACCCCAGAATAGAAGAGCATAACGAAGATGCGACCCAAAAAGGGCATAATAGACTATTCTACAGCTTGATAAGTTAAGTTCATTAGAAACTGATCTTAGCGCAAAACAGGCAGCGCTTAGTTTCCTTTGATAAAGCTTCGATGTGCAAGTCCCATTTTAACGAGTTGTCTACAACAAGTCCTAAACATTTCACAGAGTCCACGACGCCAATAGTTGTGTTATTAAGTACAAAAGGTTGTATAGTACTTTTATATGACAAAGACTTTAGTTTTTGATAGGTTGAGGCATAGTTTTTTTAGGCATCTGTTTTTTTGTAGTAAATAAAAATACAATTCTACAGCTTTAATATATATAGCACAAAAAAGAAAACGATCTAGCTTAAATTTTTGAAAAATTTGACATGATAATTAATCTTTAATTTATTACCCTGAAAGGTTTAAAGTTTCCTTATGAAATATTTAGAGATCGACTTTAAAATAAGTAGATATTATAATTAAGATTCTTTTTAACTAATCGTTTGTGAGATGGTTTGGAAAAATCACTATTAAACATTCAAGTAATATTCATATATAGGTATATATACTCAAGGCTATAGTGGCTAAATGAAGAAACAAGAAAACAAGAAAAAAAAAGTCAGTGGCGTGCTTTTTTAGAAAGATATTTCAGTGATAACTCATACGCACGTCCCTGGTTCGACATTTTTTAGTTTTAAAATATGTGGCATTTATAGTAACTTTTATCCTCAAAATTTCATTCAAAAAGCTAAAAGTACTTGGATGAAAATTATAATAAATCGGAAAAATAATAAAATTTTAACACCCTGTAGCTACGAAACAAAGCAGAATCGGACCTATGTTGATATGAAAAATAAATCTTATTTTTACGTTGATGGCACATGTTTGTTGAAACACCCTGTATACTGAATCCAATTATCCACAGAAAAATAGGGGGTGCAAAAAAAATTGCAACATCTGTATAAAACCTTCTTTCATATCTTTGACGGTATTGGATTTTATCGAATTAATGAGCCACCCTGTTTATTAAATAATGACAAGAAAAAAAGCTAAATAAACCAAAATAAACATAGACTGATATATTATACTGGTGTTACTGTGTTTCCTGTGTGAAAAATGAAAATTCCAGACAACGGCTTAATCGAGGCGGTAGGACTAGACGTCGCCTGGCCAGCTGATTTCGGAGTCAAGTGAATAATGAGATTAATTAAAGATTAATAAAGAATTGGAGTATTTTATTCCAAATTTGACAAATATTATCAGTGTGCTAATTTGTAAACAAATGGAGTTCTAATGTGAAATCTGGCCTGCACGAGACGGGGATAAGTTATTTTTGGATGTATTTTATCAGAGATTTACATTTTTATTTATAATTTATTTTCATGTTTAATCGGGCGGTATTATTAAACGCGGTTGTCAGAGATTCCGCGCCTGTGATAATAATACCGCCCGATCGAAAGCTTGTTTAATGCAATTTATTGACAACATGTTAACAATAATTATATTATTAATTAAAAATTATTTACCTTTGATTTTTTTGATGGTTGCGATACAAATTACACACGTGGCCAAAATTATTGCACATAATGATATTTTTATTTTATTTTGGACCTAAAATGATTCTTTTTATGTTTTTGGACATATTGGCCTACTACACGGCTAACTAATATAAAATTAAAAATCTAAGTGCAACTAGGCTGTTATAATTTTATTTCATAATGAGTGAAAATCAACAAAAACAAATTTAATTTTAAACAGAAAACATTGAAAACAATTGTAATTATTTCTCACAACTAATAGTCTGTATTGCCTCCTCGAGCCTCAATGCAAGCTGTGAGGCGACGTGGCATGCTCTCAATTAAATTGTCCAGGAGATGTTGAGGAATCGCTTCCCATGTTTCGCGCGCAGTAATTTTCAACTCATTTAAGGTACGGGGGGGATCATTCCTTTTGGCAATATGGCGTTTTAGCATGTCCCAAGCATGTTCGATCACATTCATATCTGGAGACATCGGTGGCCACCACAGTTTTCTTATACCCTCTTTCTCACAAAATTTGCGAACCGCTAAAGTGCGATGGGGAGGGGCATTATCGTCCATGTAAACAAATTCATCCCCCACTGCCCCTCGAAATGGACGCACAATAAGCTCTAAAACGTCTCTAAGATATGACGCACCTGTCATTGTGCCATCAATAAAAATAAGAGGAGTTCCAGCTCCGTGCATTATAATTGCCCATACCGTAATGCTTCCTCCTTGAAACGGGTTGAGCTGCATTCAAGCGTGCTCATCTTCCAGATGCTCCCCAGACCAAAGTTCGTCGCGAGTCTGACACTAGGCGACACTAGGCCTATTCTTGTTTCATCACTAAACATGACGAAAGTCCAATTAGGTCTATTTGCTCTCATCTCTTCAGCCCATTGTAGTCGCGCAATTTTGTGCTGTAAATTAAGCTTCGGAACACAAAGAGGCCTCCTCAAATGTGGATGGAGTCTTCTTGCTATGGTCTTTCTGGAAACATTTACTCCTTCAAAGCGAGCTAACTCATTTTTAATAGCAGTACTAGAAAGCAGGGGATTGCGTCGTGCAATTAGGGATATTTGACGGTCTTGCACAGCAGTAGTAACTCTCTTTCTACCTCTTCCAGGCCGGTCTGTAACCTCCATTGTCTCCCTGAATTTTTTTAATATTCGCGAAACATCGCTTTGGTTAACTCACTTTGGTCTCTCTGTTGAGACAGTGTTACTATTCTGACTCTATTAAACTGTGAAATAATGTTTCTAATCATTTTAAAGCTAAAACAATGGTCAAATGAAATGGTCAATCGAAATGTGCAAGGATTTGTAATAATATTGGGTCTTAACGATAAACATTGTTTACTATATCCATTTTAACAAAAAAATGTTTACATATTACCGATTATCAAAGTTATGTATAAAAAAGATTCTTTAAATTCCTTTCCGTATATTTTTAAACGATATATCAAATAATTTTGGCCATGTGTGTATGTTTTCTATTGACAGCATTTGAAGGCTGATGATGGGATATTTAGAATTAGTTACAGAATATAGTGATTGAGATAAATCTTTTAATAAAAAAATAAAAGGAGTATCATGTATTCATGCATTTTGATGTAGAATTAATGTTTAGGAGGGTGTTAATCACCGCGACCTTACAGATTTATTGTGTGTTTCCCTATCTTGAGTTATAACAAGTTATAATTCATTATACAGTCTCCAGAATTTGACAAAATCCAGTATCTGAGACGGCTCCACAGAGGCCAGCTCTCCATCCTCGACATCAGCCATACCAAAGTTCATGGCACGAATGGTCGTCGTCTCGGCGCACTCAGTGATAAGGTGTCTGGTATTTCCCCATTTTCCCCACAGAACCTGCATTCGCCGTTGTTTCTCAGCGTCAGCTTCAATTTACTGAGGTGTGTGTTGAAGATATAGTGTCTTGTTAGAAACCCCGTGACAATCCGAAGATTGTTTTTACTTAAATCCTCGGTCGTAAGTTCTGAGGGTCCTTTTATGTCTCAAACTGTTGGAAGATTTTTATTCCAGATTACGAATGGAGTCTTCCATGGTTCTTCAGTTCCGGTTTAAGTTGATTTCCGCTTGGGAAGAAGAACGGCTCTGGTCCAGTTAGTGGAGCGTTCGCTACTTTTCTAGTTAGATCGTTTGCTTTTTCATTGCCTTCTATCCCTTGGTGAGTTTTGTTTTAACAGCTACGGTTTTGGTGCCCATCAGATCCGTCCTCTGCTATCCGTGTTGACAAGATTTCCCAAAACCAGCAAATAATAGTTCTGTTTACTTCTCTTGTTTCGAGAGATCGCCTGACTATCTTGTGTCGTATATTGTCAAACGCCCCCGTAATATCGAAGAAGACACAAATTGCTGTTTCTTTGCTATCCTATTTGCTATATGCCTGTATTAGCTCCGTAGCAGGTACAGAGTAGTTTCTGTGGATCTGCCCGCTCTATATGCATGCTGACTATCGTGCAGTTGATTTAACCTTTAGATAATTTTCTCCAATATATTTGTTCACTACTTTTTCCATCGTTTTTAGTATGAACGATGTGGGACTAATAGGTCTGAATGACTTGGGGCTTGTCTAGTCAGTTTTGCCTATTTTGGAAGGATTCCATCTACTCCTGTTGCTTTATAGGGCTGAAAGGTGTCAAAACGGTACGAAAATTTGGAAAAGTATAAAGGGGATTAACCATTTTAGAACAAGCAAAACTTTTTATGAAAAATGCATTTTTCTCAAAATATCAAAAATGAAAAAAAAATTCTCTTTTAAAGGCAATCCGGGGACATACTGTATAACCTTAAAAAACTTTAAGCTCCTAGCCGCTGCCGGGTAGCTGATTATCAGTCGACACGAAGTTGCATAAATGAATTTTTATCGCTTTGGTCTAATCTTATTTTTCGTGATTCTCCAGACTTTAAAATTAAATGTTTGACATCAAATATACTGTGAGTTGCTGTATCTATCGGCTCTGATCGTAATTTCCGGATATTAAATTACCGGCACCTGTTAGA
Source organism: Sitophilus oryzae (assembly GCF_002938485.1). Classification (NCBI taxonomy): domain Eukaryota; kingdom Metazoa; phylum Arthropoda; class Insecta; order Coleoptera; family Curculionidae; genus Sitophilus; species Sitophilus oryzae. The sequence continues at coordinate 1,715,558 of NW_022146928.1, read as the reverse complement.
AAGTAGTAAAAAAGTGAGTGCTAGTAACTTTTGTTAGTAAAATCTTATTTCAAATTTAGTTGAACTTAGTACTGCCGTAGTATTGACAAATCAGTGAATGTGCTTTCACTAGTAATTGGTAACGTTCACAGACTTCAGAAATTTGTATATTATACTAATTCTATTTGGCATTTTCTTAGTATTATCCTAAAACATCAAGTTTAAGCAGGGCCTATTTTACCATAAGTTTGGGCCTTAGGGCCCGACCAGATGAAAAATAGGCCCTGAGTTTAAGCGACCCTGTAATCGTATTTTATCTAAAAACATATCTGAATTTTGATAGAGTTTATATTATTGGCCTGCTTTTTTTGGGATTGATGTGAGACTGATCAATAAGCAAGTCACAATCACAGAGACCCGTTTAAAGCGAGAGACCCGACCTAAAACAGAAAAAAGCCGAACACCCACGATTACGGACCAGATTCGAGAGAAATATCACCCATACCATCACCAACGTGACATGGGTTTGGGTTAGCCTTTCTTCAAACAGAACAAACTTTCTTAAAACCTTTAACTCGTTTCTAAAATATCTTGAATTCTATGTTTATTTACAATGCAAAAACTTAGATAGTAGGTTCTGATTTAAGATAGTTCTTCTGATATGGAATCTCAGAGAAGTAAAGCTAGAAAGGTTTAAAAATGCTTGATACAACAGTTACTTCAGCTTTATAAATTCAAAATTCTTTAAAAATCAAAAAAAAAAAAATTCTACGCAGTACACTTATACTCGATTTTATTAATTCTATTTTGATATGAATATTGAGCTACAATATAAGCTACTTTACAGTGATGAGCATATGGGCAAATACCAAAACCAAGACTCGCTTAGTCTTGTGCTTGTTGCAAGACTATTGTAAGTCTTGCACTTTTTAATGGATATTTACTAAAGGTGCTTTTTACGTAGAAAATCGATAAATAAATAGTAAATTAAGTAATTTAAGGTAAATAAAACATTTTGAAAAAAAGAAACAATATTGGTACAACGAAAATTTTTATTTTTCAATATACAGGGTGATCCGAATTTAAATCGAGAGACTACGACAATATATTTAATGAAAGAGATAAAAATAAGTAAAAAAGTTTGTAGTTTGCAGATAAAAAATACGTAAAAAAGTTCGTATAAATTTATGGCCTGAAATGCTTAGTTTCTGAGATATAGGGTGTAGAAGTTTCATTTTTATTTCGGCTTCTTACAAATAATTTGTGAACCAACGTAAATATTTGAATGAAAATTCTTGTCTGGTTTTTGTTGAACCTTTGGCACAGAAAAATCCAAATTTATTACTTCAGTGTAATAACTATATAGTCTACACGTTTATTTTTTAACTATTAAACGTATTTGATCATTTCGATTCTAAATATCTTGAGAACGGTTGGTCGGACTTTTACCAAGAGACTTATCTTGTGTAAAAAACGGCGGGAATGTATATTTTTTTCTCTCAGTAGTGTGTCATATAAGCATAGATAAAAAGTTATTACTCTTCAGAAGAGCAAAAAACAGGCAAGTTCAAGTGGGAGTTTTATTAACATCAAAATCCAATTTCATCCAAATATGGACGGTAGTTCAGAAAATTATTTGAAAAAAACCTAAATAAAAATGAAACTTCTACACCCTGTGTATCTCCGAAACAAAGCATTTTAGGACATAAATTTATAAGAACTGTTTTACTTATTTTTTTCTGCAGAATATATTGCCCGATTACAATTCGGACCACCCTGTATGTTAAATCAGCATTAGTTTTATAATATTTTTTGTGAAAGTCGTAAGAACCTTATTTGCAATAAATTAAAACAATAATTCTGAACCAATAAGTAACTTTTATATAATTTTAATACTTTGAATGGTTGTGCTTAACTAATTCGGAAATTTTCGGTATGTTTCGATAAAAAAGAGATCAACCAACCCAACTCAACACCCGGTATAGAGTTATTTACAAAAATTACAAAAATACAACTTTGCTCTGTAATACTATACATATGTATACTTTAAAGGAATGCTTTAAATTATCCTACATAATATGTACACAAGATTTTATTACAATACATACTGTCATTCTCCTTATAACCGACCCACCCTGTATATGCGGTTTCGATTTATGTGGTGCTTTTAAGGAACTTACCTCCCGCGTCAGACAAGGGACTTCTCTACTTACCAAATTTTTTTTGGAAGATATTAATCACTTTTCCTGTAAATCACTTAGGCATTTTAAACCGATTGTATAAAAATTGATGTTTGAAAAATGTTCAAATACAAAATTAAAAAAAGTAACAGTATCCAGGTCAATTTCTAAATATTTACATTACAAAAAAATGGTTGCTTAAAATAGCCTTTTTGTTTCTATGCAGAATGGCCCAAAGCTACATTTAGCATTCTATTAAATCCGACATTTACATTATGATGTATTTCTTTTGTAATCTCGGTGTCTACTAATCCGCTGACGAAGTAATGTATCCGTAATAAAAAAAATAACCCTATTGTTCAATTCTTCAACAAAATGTTCGGCAGTGGAAAAACTACAAAATAAAAATAGTATATTGTTTTATTAGGAGTAAAAATGACACTTGCTGTGGCGAGGTTGTACATTTGATATAGAGGCGAGCCAAAAACGCCATTTTTACTCCCCGAATAGCGACAATATTTTTTTTTCCATAGCAAGTGTTAAAATTGCCTTATATCTATCAAAAATAGAAGATAAAATAGTACTTTAACCGCAAGGGTAAATTAAATAATGATACTTTAACAGCGAAGATAGGTTAAAAACTTTATTTCTTCTCGCACGTTTTTTAATTGCTTCCATTTTTGAAAATGTTTGTATTCCTTTTCATAAGTTATTCGTGATTTAAATGGAAGTAGTTTGGATATGGCGTTTGTCGCCTCAGCCTAAATATCTGTTTGTAATTTACTTATTTCGTTTTGAGCCATTTCTGGCTCCAATTCAATCAGCAATCGACAAGAAAGAGAATTAAAAAATATTGACTCAAAACTGACAACTAAAGAGACAGCTATATTTATTTGTCAAATTACATAGAAACCAACGCCAACTCAGCACAATATTTTTTCTACTTGTAATAAATTCGTTGAAATAATAATGTCTGAATATTTTTTAAAACGTAACTCGCTATGGAAAAAAATATTGTTTTATACACGACGATAAAATTGCATTATCGTCTCCCCAAATTAATTCACAAGCGATGAAATCGGGAAATTTCGATAAGAATCTTTTCTCTCTTTACTGTTTTTCAAATAAGTCCAAAATACTCGAGTTATTTTATTTTGAAAAATATTTTTTTCTTAAATTTTGAGAACCACTGGATCTTTTCTGCGTTTTCTTTCTTGTAAATTTAACCTACCACCTATGTTGCCATATTATCAAGAAGTTATGTTTTATTATCTAAAATCTGAAAAAAAAATCCAAAACAATTTTCAAAAAATTCCAAATTAAAAAAAAATCGCGAAAAAAAAACTCATAATCCGGTTTCTGGGATCGAAATATACTATCCCTAAAATATTTGCACTTATTTAAAACTTACCCTTAATAGTTACATATATTTATAAAAAGTAAAGTTTTCGGTTAACGCTTTGAATAAGAAGACTATAAGCACAGAATATCTAGCTACGCAACAGAAAAATACTCGAAATGAAAGAGCTAAAATTGCACAAATAGAATACTAGATGGCGCGACAATATCATAATCAGAATATCATTAGAAATTTTGAACTTTCGGTTTTGGATCGACGGCTCGTCGACGGCCTTATAGCTCGGCTAAATATGCACAGTTGCCAGATTCAAAAAGACTTGAATTGGCATCCTATTCTTTTTATTGTGTATAATGCAGTATGTGTTTCTATCTTCTTTTCTTGTCAGATACACTTATATTAATTATTCCTTTGGCTATTAAAATAGTTTTAAGTATATTATTACAAAACATATACATTTTTAATATACACTACCTTATAATGTTAACTAAGAAAATACCTTTAATTATCTTTAAAATTAATAATATACAGGGCGATTGATAGTGATATTTATTAATGCGGGAACGTAATAATATATGAAATAATAGTAATGAAATATAAGTTTAATATATAATGGAAATAATTTATTAAAATGCAGTACAAAAAATGTTAACTGACTAAAAATACTATAATAACAAATTTCTTCCGTTTGCCACGTTATTTATATAGACCTAGGTAGATTTTAAAAAGTGACACAGGTACAATTAATAATATATTAGTTCGGCATAAAAGTTGCTGTCAAGACATCGAACAATAAATTAAAATTCGTAAAATAAATTAAAATTATTAATTAAACAAATCTTTATAAAGAAACGCAAGTATTCCAAATTTGGGCCGTAACCGAAGATACGTGGTATACCAAGTTTAAGCCCAATCGAACGCCAGGAAATGGTATCGTAATATGGTACTATATTAAGGTACCACTTTATATGCATCATAGTACCATCATATGACAATGTCACCGAAAATACGTAGTATCCCAAGTTTAAGCCCAATCGAACGCCATGTACGTAATATAGTATCTACTATATTATGGTACCAGTTGATATGCTTCATGGTACCATAATAATGCAATATTATCAAAAATACGCAAGTATATATCAAATATGAGCTCAATCGAACGTCAGGAAATGGTATTGAAATATGGTACTATTTTAAGGTACCACTTTATATGCATCATAGTATCATCATATTACAATGTTACCGAAAATACGTAGTATACCAAGTTTAAGCCCTATTGCTGCCATGTACCTAATATTGCTATGTCATCAAATATGGTACTATAGAAGGTACCACTTTATATGCTCATGGTATATCATGGTACCATGATATTACAATGTCACTGAAGATATAGTATATCAAGTTTAAGCCCAATCGAAAGCCATGTATCGTAATATGGTACTATATTATGGTATCACTTGATATGCTTCATGGTACCATAATATTGTAATGTCATGAAAAATAGTATATATCAAATATCGTATTATACCGAAAAAAAACGGCATCCAGTTGGCTGGGAAAGGACGATCGATGACATTTCCCATATAAATTTATATATAAAATGACAGCGATATTCATTTCATAGCCATCGCTAACGCCGTTTTTTCCCGATTATACGATATGAACTTGGTATGAACACAATCGGACGTCAGGAAGTGGTATCATAATAGTAGAACAATACTTATTATATTGTCGCCGAATTACAATGAAAATTCAGGATTCAATTATACAATCAAACGTCAGGAAGTGATTGTAATTTAGCTCATAAGATTTAATTCCAACTAACATGGCAAACTGAAAAAAACAGCTCTGATCTACTTTAATATGTTTAAATGATGTAGCAAATTTGAAGGCAGGCTTTATCAGGAAGTATTACGATATGAATTACACAATGGCAACACTGCACAAAATTCTTTTAAATTTTGTTTGTAGAAAACTGTTTTCTTTTAAATTTATTGCCCTCTATTATGTAGTAGCGAAACTACCACATCAAAATATCTGATTTGGAGACAGACTTTTAAAGCCTGTCTCCTTTTGCTACCTACAATTTTATACATGTAACGAGGCTTCTGTTGCGTAGCTAGATATTCTGTGCTATAAGGAAGGAGCATAATGCTATCCATGTATTCATGCATGGTGGGCGGAAAAAGGACTCTAGGGTGGGGATCCTTGACAGTTTTATTTGACGATTCATTTGACACATTTGAATTTGATTTGAAATTTTGTGGATTTGTCAGTTTTTACGGAGCTTATTTTATGTTATTTCTTATTTATTCTACTACTGATAGTTGTATAAAGGTAGTAAATCTAGATGGAAATTGTGGCAGAACTTAAATTAACAGTGACACTATCGCGATTTATCGAAAAAGACTCTAAAATAGTTGGTTGTCTAGCGTGCGGTAGATCTCGGCAAAAATGTGTGAAAAAATGGAAACAACTTTTCGCTAGTAAATGACTATATAATATACATACATACGTGCAGTAAACCGATCATTTATGAAATTCACTTAAATTAACTAATTATATATTTTTTCTTGCATTTTTGCTTTTATTTACTACTTGTCAAAGATTAGATGTCAAAGAATTTAGATACGTCAATTTGACTTACCTGCTTCAGTAGCGTATTGGATGTTTATGGTTATAAATAATTATTATAACTTAACTATTTTTATAAAATTTTCTATTTTTATAACTATCAACATTTATTCACAACGTAAAATAAAAAAAAAATTATGAGTCTACCCCACGTCTACCCTACATCATAGTTTTACATTTTTTAAATAAAATTAGAACGGCACTGATTGAAGTCGGCCATATTTGAGGCCCATCGCGGTGGACTATGGAGGGCTTAAAAAAGGAGGTTTATCGGCAATGGGCATATTTGAAATTTCTGTCCCCACTTTTAAGCAGGTTCCTCGGTTTGACAGTAGAGGCACTGCGATCGATAGGGATACTATATTTTCATTGTTTTTATACGGTTTAAGTTTGTTTTTGCTAAAATTATAGTTAATTTGTTGAATTTTTAGCAGTATAAAAATGAGCATTGTGAAAAAAAAAACTATACAGTAGAAATAGCTCGGTATCTGGCTGTAGAAGTGGATATTTCAATGAAAAAAAAGCGAAGAAAGAAAAGTAACCCAAAACTTTTCAAAGCTCCTAATGTAAGTAATATGATTATTTATTTAAAAAAAATTATGATAGATGTTAAGAAAAACATTAAAATTATATACTATCAGTGTACAGATTTGTTTAAAAATCATATTAATTGAGAATATAGCCCAAAATCGAACATCTGCATGACATAACCTAGAGAGCCTAAAATAATAATAATTTAATACTTTAATACCTACTGACATGTTATTATATATGTGCTACTAGGTGTTTAAATTACCTGTTATTAAATAAGTAGGTATTAATAATATATATTAACAACCATTGCTATTATATATTATTTGAATATTATAGAAAGTGAATATTAAACATTATTTACACTTCAAAAAATGTAGTTTCAAAATAACAGCTACCTCGAATAGTGAAAAAATATGTTTTTAAATTTATTTAATAATTAGGTATATCTCTTTTACTAGGATGACTAAGATCCTAGCATCGACAAAGAAGAAAGACATCCTAACTTGCTACAGCATTGGCAAAGGGCAGTTCCCCAGGCAGTTATTTTTTGTAGACCAGTTGAAGGAAACATTTACTTTAGCAGCTTATATTTTTCTTCGGCCGTGTATACACTAAATAGACCCCCTTATTAAAACATTTTTATAATAACAACTTAGGAAAAGAATATCTAAAAGCGGCATCTGTTATAACCTAACTAACTTTTCAAACTCAAATTTAAGGTATTGTATTCACAATTTTAGCCGCGCACATTGCTCAATTCGAAAAAAACACGTTTCTAAAAGCTAACTCTGGTAAAAATATGCCCAAATATTAACTTGGCTCTATAATTTATAACAAAATAGTTATTCTTGTCATAAGAAGCTGTGTATTTTAAGTATCCCTATCATCACAAGCGCCCCTAACGGCGATTTTCGAACTTCATTTAGATCATGAAATCTGGGCCCAAAATTTTTGCATTTGATTCCCCTCCTCCTTTTAGCCTCCATACGGTGGACCTAAGATTTTAGATATGCTCCTTCCTTAGTCTTCTTATTCAAAGGGTTAACGTCTCCTTTTTGCTGCCAGGGCTAATCTGGACGGGGCCTACTTTGTTTACGCGGAATACGAACCGCGGTCCTCGTCTATATCATGGTCAATGGTCTACCGACTTGGCAAGTGTCTAAGTCGACTCTTACTCACGAGATATCCGATCTCATCCGGCCTCGAACCGGTGGGAATGAGCAGTGTGTGCCAATAGATTTTACACTTTTGCCTTTTTTTGGACAACAGCACGATACAGAGTTTTGAACCGGTCACCCGTCCATCCACTAGTATCGCCTTACGTCGCTTAACTTCGGTGTTCTAATGGGAACCGGCGTTTCGACGTAGCTGAGCCGTTGCCCCATATATTTATAAATATTAAATAATTATTTCATTTAACTATAGACGCAATTTTGCATATGAAAGAAGAATGATTATAACGTTTTATTCTACTGATTTATAAGTATAAGTTATTTTAAAGTCTTTTGTAACGTGAGCGAATCTCTAGACACACGATTTTATATAAATTGATCTGGCACGCGCCACCGCATACTTGATCAACTTCCAACTACAAAAATTATGTAAAGAGGATCTCCTTTTGACTTGCTCATTTATTAGAAATTTGTTAGTATAAACATAGTGGAATGTATCGGTTAGACGATAAGTTCTCTTCTCTCAGTTTATAATTAACATCGTGAAAAAATAAATCACAGAAGAAAAAAAAAATTAAAACTATATTTAGTATACTTCCCCATACCACAAAACAGCAAATAGCTAAATTACATTATAAGATGAACGAGAAGCGTTATAGAAACATTTTTTTTTCATTCATAGGTAAAAAAAAACAAAGCGAAAATCAGAAAATGCCATAAAATAAAAAATGTATTTTTTCCATAGCAACTGTTAAAATTGGCTTCTATCTATTACTTTAACCGCAAGGGTAGATTAAATGATACTTTAACAGCGAGGATAGGTTAAAAACTTTATTTCCTCTCGCACGATTTTTAATTGTTTCCATTTTTGAAAATTTTTGTATTCCTTTTCATAAGTTATTCGGGATTTAAATGGAAGTAGTTTGGATATGGCGTTTGTCGCCTCAGCCTGTATATCTGTTGGTAATTTACTTATTTCGTTTTGAGCTATTTCTGGATCCAGTTCAATCAGCAATCGACACGAAAGAGAATTAAAAAATATTGACCATACACAAACAAATAAAAAGAGACTGACAAATCCCATGGTAAAGAGTCGGACCGCGTTCCCGTAGCGCAACTCAGAATAACAATTTTGAAACCAATTAGCAGGACCATGGCAGGACGTACGTCTTTATTGCTATCTTTCTTTATTATGTGTGCTTTATATGAAAAAGAAAGAGATAGGTATAAAACGTATCGTAAGACATTATCGCACATTCTGGCTTGAGGAAAATTTAAATAAGCCATTATTAGTAGTATTCTTTCATTCTGAAACTGAGAGTTTTCACTTAAACTGATTTATTACCTATACCACGTAAAGGAAACGTGGTGTAGGGAATAAATCAGTGCAAGTGAAAATTTGCCGTTTCTTTCAGAACGAAATAATACTACTATTATAAGGGAAATTAATAAAAAAAGCAAAAATTGTACTGTTTTATTAACATATTTATTTATACATAAAAATAAATAAACTTTTTATAATATAATAACAAAAAATAACACTGTTTATTCCACCCACCCACCAATTTTAAATGCAAAAGAACTGACTGTTGCAGGAAACGATCGGCGTTAAAAATCTCATTTTCGAAAAAACTGCCTAATTGCAATAACAAAGTGAATATCCAAGCAAAGAAGACTTTACGAGAATCATGATCTTGAACTATTTTCAAGTTCAGTTTTAATCCTAAAACAAAAGTAAAATAGGTATATTAATAAAGTTTCTGGTTACTATAAACCAGCTATAAACTACCTACCCAAAAAATGGAAAAAATTGATTGTATTAATTTGTTATGTTAAGAGAGGTTCGAAATATTTTTGATACTACTTCTACTTTTTTCTTAATAAGATGATAAATATAACTACTTACTTTTATCTTACCGGGTGTCTTTAACATATCTATCAGAGAAAGGGGGCACCAATACGTATAAAAAATAGATGATACTGGTTACTGCAGCAAATAAAATAACAAATAGTATAACCTAAAATTATAAGTAACAAAATATAAATACATATATGGAACAAAGGAATTTGTTCCCTATCCATATTCATAAGTCAATAAAATGGAGAGTTTAGAAAAAAAGGTAAATCACCAAAAGAAAAATTAACAAACATGACGAATTGTCATGATGTTGTCATCTTGGTTGTCATGATGACGAAAACGAAAGGCGATTGTTCTAATTTCTATTTAGAAATTACGTTATATATGGCTGCTTCTTTCTCTCTTGTTATATTAGAATGAGATAGTTGGGCAAATAGACGCAATGCGCAGATCAACAAATAGAACGAAATTTTGCGTTTTGAGTTGCGCTACGGGAACGTTGTCCCTCTCGTTGCCATTTAATTAGCCAGTCTCTTTTTATTTATTTGTCTATGATATTGACTCAAAACTGACAACTAAAGAGACAACTTTATTTATTTGTCAAATTACATTGAAACCAACGTCAACCCAGCACAATATTTTTTCTACTCGTAATAAATTCCTTGAAATAATAATTTCTGAATATTTTTTAAAACGTAACTCGCTATGGAAAGAAATATTGTTTTATACACGACGATAAAATACCATTTCCATTATAATCTATTTTAGACAAAAAGTTTTCAGATAAAAGTTGTAGATAATCACAAATAATGAGCTTGTGTTCTCCGATTTTTTCTAGAGTCTGTCATTTTTGACATATGACACAAACATATATTTTTTTAAATGGAAACCATAGTTGGCCATGACTTTTCAGCGATATAGAAAACACAGGCTTTAGAAAAAATCGGAGAACACAAACTCAACAACAAAAATTAGGGATGTGATTATTTACAACTTTTATCTGAAAACTTTTTACCTAAAATAGACTATAATGGAATTAGGGACAATTTTTAAAATAGCCAAAATTTGTTTTTTTTTCGAAATATCTAGTAAGCCATGAACTTTTTCAAAAATCTGAAAGGCGCATATTTATGACCTCACAAAACTGCAATTCTTTCCCCATTTAACCGACTCTCTATCTCCAGTAGTTTCCGATATACCCATAGAGAACATCGTAGGAAACTCAGCCTGTATACAGTGGTTTGTTGATGATTTCGCCCGATTGAATAGATAACTTTTGCTACGGACTAACATAGCCGGACAGGGTCTAGGTCGTATAATAATCTACTTCACTATATAGTCTTTCTATCCATTCTCTAATATTAGGAATTAAACATACGTCCATCTTCCATACTTGCCGTTGATCCATTCTTCCTTCCAGGCGAGAGGTCGTTTACGCTGGTACATCTGAGTATGATGGCATTGTAAGAGGAAGGCCTAGATAACTCATATTTGTGAAGGCGTTACTCATCAAGGCAGAATGACTAAAAAATGTTACGGTCAGCTGTATGGTTTATGTTGGTAGAAAATTCATTTATTTTTTGTTTAAGATGTAAATATATTTGCACGCTATATCCGGTTTTAGTAGTACATCTAGTCGATCTGTACTTATATTAACGCCTTCCTTCCGATTGTCGCAACTCTAAATGATTAAAAAAATAAAACAAAATTCAAATTTCCTGTTTCCAAGTTCAAATGCACTTTTATTAAGCTTTCTCGTAACGCAAAATCTGCCTTTAAAATGTCCGAACAGATCCATAAACATCAAATCGATCTAATGCATGAAACATTATATTTTGCAATTGTCGGAAGCGGTAGCTGAAAAATGTATGAGATGTGATTCGCAATTTCTAATCTCGGTACGCGTGTCATGACCGGAATAAGCATATTTTTTGGCTGTTTGGCCTCAAATATAAACCAGATTTAAAGATATTTTTAAATGGATTATTAGATTGTTGAAAATTTATGAATGGTCAGGGGAATGATCGCTCGCGTAGTTGTATTAATCGCCAATACACAGTTTTGAATACAAATATTAAGGAAGGGGCATATTATCAACAAACACAGATGGATCACGATGCTGGACGAATATGGCTGATTTAAAGATCCTGAAACAGCGGAGCATATAATATGTCATTGCGAGGCTCTGGATCGCAAGCGACACTTTTATTTGGGAAAGCTAGGCTAGAACCAGAGGAACTATGCTCCCATCCTATCAAGAACCTGCACAGGGATAGGAGAAGGGGTGCAGATATAGAAGGGGGACAAACACAATAGACCTCAGAGGTCGCAGTGTTTCAGGTAGAGGACGGGCCCTTGTTATGAAAAAAAATATGGTTGATTTAAATTCTAGTTGATCAAGGCTGTTCTAAATTTATTTAAAACGTATAAAATATGTATAGTGTAGGGTAGACTGAATTATTTGTAGGTTTTGTTTTATGTTGTCAATAAATGTTATGTCATTGGGATCGTTGGAGGATTACTAAAGCTACAATTTAAAATTATTTTCAAAAGATACAGAGCGTGCCAAATATATACATGGCCAAAATTATTGCATATATCGTTTAAAAATATACGGAAAGGAATTTAAAGAATCTGTTTTTATACATAGCTTTGATAATCTGTAATAAACTTTTTTTTTGTTAAAATGGATATGGTAAACAATGTTTATTGTTCAGACCCAATAATATTACAAATTCTAGCACATTTCGATTTGTGGTCTCTTGGGTTTCAGAAGAAATTTGACCATTGTTTTGGCCTTAAAATGCCTAGAAACATTATTTCACAGTTTAATAGGGTCAGAATAGTAACACTGTCTCAACAGGGCTACCGGCAAGTTGCAATAGCTGAAATTGTAGGAGTTAATCAAAGCGAATATTAAAAAAAATCAGGGAGACAATCGAGGTTACAGACCGGCCTGGAAGAGGTAGAAAGAGTGTTACTACTGCTGTGCAAGACCGTCAAATATCCCTAATTGCACGACGTTACTAGAAACAGGGGATTTCTGTTTCTAGTACCGCTATTAAAAATGAGCTCGCCTTGAAGGAGTAAATGTTTGATTTGAAGAAAGACTGTAGCAAGAAGACTCCATGACAGAGGATTACATTTAAAGTGTTCCGAAGCTTAATTTAAAGTACAAAATTACGCGACTGCAATGGACTGAGGAGATGAGAGCAAATGGACCTAATTGGAATTTCAGACCTGCGACGAACTTTGGTCTGGAGATCATCTGGAAGACGAGCACGCTTGAATGCAACTCAATCCCGTGTCCCGTTTCAAGGGGGAAGCATTATGGTATGAGCAGGTATAATGCACGGAGCTCGAACTCCTCTTGTTTTTATTGATGGCACAATGACAGGTGCCTCATATCTAAGAGATGTTTTAGAGCCTATTGTGCGTCCATTTCGAGGGGCAGTGGGGGATGAATTTTTCTACATGGACGATAATGCTCCTCCCCATCGCACTTTAGCGGTTCGCGAATTTTGTGAGGAAGAGTAATAAAAAAAGTGTAAATAAAAAATATCAGTATAATTTTTAAATGCAACACCTTGTATATTATTACATTTTTAATTTCTACGATTAAAATAAAGGTAAGTCTAATTACGGTTTGCCGTACTTTAATCTTAGCGTTTTTGAAACATTTACGATTTTGTGAAAATGCAGTAACAATTTTAATTTTTTTATTTTTTTAAATTTTTTTTTATTTTTTTTTTATTTTAATTTTTTTTTATTTTTATTTTTATTTTTTCCTTTCTCTAGGCGTATCCAAGTTTTTAAAACCAAATATTGTAATGAAGTTTTTCTGTTTACTGAATGTTGTGTTGCAATAATAAAAATAAATAACCTTATACAGAGTGTCCAATTTTTAAAAATAATTACTAGCTTTATACGGCAATAACTTATTTAATTTAAATGAAACACGCTGTATATTTCGAGAATCAGATACACAATTTAGTTGTCAATCAAATTGTGTTACACCATTTTTCACGTATCCTTTTAAGTTTTCGTAGAAAATAAAATTTCTTATAATTTAGATCTCATTTGTCAATACACCTATGACATATTGACATTTTGTGTTTTATTTGGTTATAATACTCCGTGTCGTCATCATTTTTTCGCAGAAAAATTTTGATTTATTTAAAAAATAAAAAGTTCCCAAATTTATCATTTCAGTCAGATAACTACCTAGGTACTTGACATTTATTTTTTGTCAATAATGACATGTATTGACTATTTCCATTCTAAATATCTTGAGAACGGTTGCTTGTAGCGATTTTTACCAAGAGATATTTTTTAAGTAAAAAATCACGGAAATATATATTTTTTCACCCAGAAGTTTTATACAGGTGCGGACGAAAAGTTATTACTTTTAAAATCAGTTAAAACACATGTAGGTGGCGCCCCTCACAAATAGAAGTCATATTGACATCAAAATCAAATCTCTCATGTCGAAAAGCTCCCACACACCAATTTTCATCTAAATATTGACGTTACTTCAGAAATTATTTGGAAAAAAATCGAAATAAAAATGAAACTTCTACTTCCTGTATCTCTGAACCTGAGCTTTTTAGGACATACTTTTACACGAACTTTTTTACTTATTTTTATCTGCAGAATATGCTGCCGAAGTTTCCGGAATACAGTTCGGACCACCCTGTATATTATGCAATCATATTCAACTTTACGTTGTAAAGCCGAATGCAGATAGGAGATCTTTATTTTGTTCAGGTACCATTAGCAACTTTGGTATAATCACATATGTTTTGCAGGAAATACTTCAAATTCTTCAAGTCTTCTTTGATCTTAACCTGAGTAACTTGTTCGACTAAAAATAAAACATTAAAATAAGCTCGGTGCTAGAATATAATGATTCTTAATAATTAAAAAGCTACCGTTTGGTTTCGAGGTAAAATACTGTGAATAATATTTCCTCGCTTTCAGTAGGTATACGGACATCTTTAAATTGCATTTTAGAACCTAAAACTTTAGATACAACTTAACAATTACGTAGTAAATTTAGATACATCATATCTGAGTGTTTTAAGCTAAAATATTTTTATTTCTTTTCCATAGGAACTGTTAAGAATTGCCTTATATCTATAAAAAATAATAGATAAAATAGTACTTTAACCGCAAGGGTAGATTAAATGATACTTTAACAGCGAGGATAGGTTAAATACTTTATTTCTTCCCAAGCGTTTTTTAATTGCTTCCATTTTTGAAAATTTTTGTATTCCTTTTCATAAGTTATTCGGGATTTAAAATCTGAATATCTGTTGGTAATTTACTTATTTCGTTTTGAGCCATTTCTGGCTCCAATTCAATCTGCAATCGACACGAAAGAGAATTAAAAAATAATATGAAAATATTGACTCAAAACTGACAACTAAAAACAGTTATATTTATTTGTCAAATTACATAGAAACCAACGCCAACCCAGCACAATATTTTTTCTACTAATAATAAATTCCTTGAAATAATAATTTCTGAATATTTTTTAAAACGTAACTCGCTATGGAAAAAAAATATTGTTTTATACACGACGATCAAATTGCATTATCGTCTCCCGATATTAATTCACTCGCGACTTCATCGCTCGTGAATTTTTTCGGTCGACGATAAAATACCATTTTATTGTCTTGTATAAAAAATAACTATTATTCACTAATTCCATTTTTTTAGTGTAGAATTCCATGCAGAATACAAAAATCATTATGAATATACCGGGTGCGTCTCAAAAGCGGCTCACCCCTATAACTTTCTTATTTCTTCAGATAAAAAAACGAGATTTGGTACGTTAGTATATGACATAAGTTAGAATTGATTGACGTATTCAATTGTTTTTGGTCACTTCCTGTTTCACCGGAAATGACTACAACTTTTGATTTTTAAATGACACCCTCATTATTTTTTTACTTTATTCCATAGAAAATGACATTCTGAATAGAATGACATATCACAAGTCAATTTTTGACATTCTCGCTTAATAAAAATTAAATTTTTAAAATTCAATCTAGAGTGCCATGGCTATGTTAAAAACGCTAATTCTTAATCAAGGAGCCGTGGAAAAATATATTTGAACGTCTAATGTTTTTAGTGTCTTGTCCTGGCCAGTTAGAAAATGCTCAAATCGTATTTTTAATCATATTTCAATTTTTTCAAATGGAACGAGGGTGACTCATTAGCATATTTGGAAAAAGCATTTTTTACCAATAATTTGATACCACACACTTGGTATTCCGAGTCAAATTTTCGTTACGAACCACAGGTTATAATGTCAAATATACCATATGCGAAAATATCAAAAGTTCACATATGATACGTCATTCTATTCAGAGTGTCATTTTCTTTCGAATAAAGTAAAAAAATACCGAGGGTGCCATTTAAAAATCAAAAGTTGTAGTCATTTCCGGTGAAACAGGAAGTGGCCGAAAACAATAGAATACGTCAATCAATCCTAATTTATGTCATATACTAACATACCAAATCTCGTTTTTTTAACTGAAAAAATAAAAAAGTTATAGGGGTGAGCCACTTTTGAGAGGCACCCGGTATAGCCGGCTTTATTTGAAATAAGAAAAATTCGCAACCAGGAAGTAAAATACTATAAATAATTCACAAAAATCAAAAGAGGCTTAAAGCTTAATGAGAAAGAAATACTCTTCATAATAAGTACAATATAATACCTTTGAGTTCTTCTTTCTTTTTTGTTCGAGGAAAAATTATGTGTGTTTATTATTTAGATTTATTTTATAGAACTGTATACATTCAATTCCAAGTAAGCAAAAGAAAATGTTAATATATTAATATCCGAGAATGTAGCTAGAATTGCTAGAAATTGGTATAATTATTAAATTGGATAATTAATATTACATGATAATTATTGAAACATAATCTTAATCTAAAACCTATGTTTATTTAAACGAAATGCTGCTATATTCTTTCGTTTTGAAATAAATTAAGTAAAATTTACGCTTATTAAGTAAAATTAAGTTAAATTTAATAGTCGCAAATCGCAGCTATAGTAATACTGGTTGATTAAATTGAAACTCGCAATCGCAGTTTCTTATCAGAGCCAATCACAGGTTGCGGTTGCAATTTTAAAATCGCTGCGATTGAATCATTGTTACGATTTTTTGCTCATCTCTGGTTTGTGTTGCTTGCGCTGCGTATGGTGTCTGTTTCTCAAAATTATTCGGTCCATAAGAAACAGTGTCCACATTGTAGTGCGATTAATGCGTTCTTGGCTTAACCGCCCGGACCAAGAGGAGACAACCTCACAAAAAACTTACGATAGCGGGACCAGGTCAAAGGGATGTGTGGCTAGATAGAAAACTAGCCTCTACTGGTCTTAATCTTGGGACACCCCGTTGTATTTACTCCTTACTTCTATATACATATGTAGAAGTGGGCCGACTAACCCTAGCGACTCGTGGGAAGACTATGAGATCATGTTAATTAATACCTGCTGTAGAGAATCCTCCTAGCAATACTGGTAACATTACTTGTTCAAGTTGCAAGTTCCAAGGGACCAATTCCAAAAGGAACTATAGTAGAGACGGCTGTCCAGTCTACTATAGTAGAGACGACCAGCCTTCACAAGTGGCACACAAGCTAGTAAGGGTTGGGAGTCTACCTCTAAATTCAGCAAGCGACACAAGCTACCGTTTTGTCTATCTACCAGGCGGGCTAGACGATCCGCTGAAAGTAGGTCTTCGTGGAGCAGAAGCACGGAGATACCACCGACACTCAACGAAGGATTTGCTCCAAGGCAAACGCAAAAACACTCAAGAGAGACGAGAAGCACAGTGGCGATACTGGATGCAGTAGTAGCGAGTGGATTGGAATGCAACGGTTCACAACATGTGAACCAACTGCGTTTTGCGGGGATATACTTTTGGGTGGGCATGCTCCTCATGGATTGTGTTGGTTTGGCAAGAATCGGCGGATTGGTTGGTGGAAACAGCACCTAAGCTTAAAAATTGGCAAGGGCCGGACTGGTTGCAGTGAAGGGAGAAAACATCCTAAAAGGTGCGACCATCACGGTCTTTCTACCGAGGAGCAAGAAGAAAGGCATTACCTAACTGCTGAGTCTTATCTTCCAATGCAAGAACATCGAGTTGGCGAGTCATTAACTAGAGGGTCATGGTCAGGTCCTCGCAATAGGAATTGACCTCAAATCCAAGGAGGCAATAGAGAAAGAAGGATATATCCTCTATTACAGTTGAGGGTTGGAACCTTTGGTGTTACACAGCAAAATAAAATTACACTAAATCACCACAATACACCAAAACACTTTTACTTTTACACTGGACGCGCGTTTCGCTAACCATGTTAGCATCATCAGCAGATGATTATAAACTCAAGATATATTATAAACTCGGTTTATAATCATCTGCTGATGATGCTAACATGGTTAGCGAAACGCGCGTCCAGTGTAAAAGTAAAAGTGTTTTGGTGTATTGTGGTGATTTAGTGTAATTTTACTTTGCGATATATCCTCTATTATAAATATTATAGATAGGGAACAACACCGGTTTCAGGTCTAAGGAGAGATCAACTTAAAGAGGTGGAGAAAATTGAGGCAGATTCTCCAGCCTCCATCTCACAGGTATCTCAACCGGACACAAACTCCTCAAATGTGAAGGGTACGGAGGGCCAAATTCCAACCGTGGAAGGATGTATACACTTGGACGAGGAACATCTGTTGCCTACAATATGTATGATGGGTTATAGACTGTATGATGAGATAACTCAAGGCAGGGGGACACAATAGATCTTTAAGGTCGATTAACCAGATCGGAGAAGTTAGCAACTCATTGAAAGCAGGAATTATAAAATACGATCCTGCTTGGGCTGCTTCAAATCCCAATCCAATCCTGCTTTATCCTACTTCAACTCCCAACCCAGCCACACCTACCAATTGTGAGCTATAGTTACTTTTATTTTGGCTGCTGACTTCCCAGTTGGTAACACATGAGAAGCAGGATCGCGAAAACTGGTTCTTGCTTGCGTTGCTATACCCCTGTCGCATTCTGCTCTTAATTTCATCCCAGCAACACTTGCTGTTTTTAAAAGATACAGGAAGTTTAAGTCTGATTGGTGACGTCACACATAGCAACACAATAAAAGCAGGATAGCTGAAACCAGTTCCTGCTTTGGCTGCTATAATCCTGCCTCATCTTGCTTCAAACCCTATACCAGCCACCCTTGGCGTTTTTGAAATACAGCAAATTTCGTTTTGATTACTGGAAATCGGGAATTGGGGAATTGGAGTTTTCCAATCATGTAACCTGTAAAAGATCAAACATAAAATGCTTCTAATGATTCCTTTCACAACGAGACTGCCAGTAAATTACGTAAGAATACCCATGGGCTCATTGGGGATGTGAACTGGAAAAAAAAAACAAATAAAAAATGAAATTTTTATTAAACAAAAATAAAACACAAATCACACTCGTGAGAACTATGAATTCAAATTCATAGTAGAAAACTGGAAAATTTGATGTTATGGTTCGCGGCTACGTTGAGGCGCTTTCGGATGTCAAACTAAAACCTCTAAAGTTACTCCAGAGAACACTGAACCTGCCTTATTGTGTTCAACTGTTCGGAATAATTATTTATGGCTTGGAAGCTTATACATTTTTTAGGCAAATAAGGCAAAAAAGTAGGAGCCTAAGCTGAAACTTATCAAGTTAAAAAAATCATTCCTAATCTTAATGTGCGACTGATTACCAGGAATCGATTCGTTCTATTTTAAAAACGACAAGAGTGGCTGGTATGGGCTTTAAAGCAGGATAAGGCAGGATTATAGCAGCCAAAGCAGGAACTTGTTTCAGGCATCCTGCTTTTATTGTGTTGCTATGTGTGACGTCTCTCAGACTTAAACTTGCTGTATCTTAAAAACAGCAAGTGTTACTGGGACTAAATTCGCAGCAGGATGCAACAGAGGTATAGCAACGCAAGCAGGAACCAGTTTTGACAATCCTGCTTCCCATGTGTTGCCAACTGGGAAGTCAGCAACCAAAACAAAAGTAACTATAGCTCAAAATATATAAATAGGTAGGTGTTGCTGTGTTGGGAATCGAATCAGGATAAAGCAGGATTGTAGCAGCCCAAGCAGGATCGTATTTTATAATTCCTGCTTTCAATGAGTTGTTAACTTCCCTCACCTCGATTAACCCTATTCTGTCTACATTCTACATCGACGAATCGCATGCATCAGCTGAGTCGCGATTATGTGAAAATTTAATTAAATTTAACCCAGATACATTAATTTTAAAATTTTCATTATCTTTACAAATTACACTCTATTAGCATTTAGCCCTATTTGCTATTTGTGTATATATTTGGGACCAATTATTTAAATTTATACTTAAGGTATTTTCGGCCAATGCTTATTTTAAATGTGCTGATTCGAACGTGAGGTAATATTTCCACACATCTTGTCACAAGATGCTAAATAAACGACAAGTGATAAATTGAGTGAAGTTGACTTCTTATACATATGCAGCTATACAGAAACACAAGAATAGAAATCGCCATTACAATGTAGCAAAGCACACATAGGAACGCTGAAGGCATCGTTTTTTTAATTTAAATACACTGTAAAATTGCAAGCTTGCTAATTAGGAAGCTATTTTTAAAGATACTTTAATTTATTTGATTTTAACATGTAGAAAGACACATTTATTCGTTTAATAATACCGTATGTATAAATAAAAAGCCAAAGAATGATCAGCGCTGCAACAAATAAGTTTCAATAAGTCTAAGTGCACGGTCACACAAAAAGCGTGTTTTGGGTTTTTAGCGTGAAGCGTCTTTTGCGTCTAAAACAAAATAACAGGATTATATAGGAGCTGGTATACTTTTTTAATCAACTAGCGATTAAATGTTTTATGAACATCTTCCAAAATCATAATTATGTACCTTGAAAAAATTTCGTTATAGCAGAAATACCTCCAATTATACCCCACTAGCATAACCGGTAATAAAACTATGCTAGCTACCGTAGTTGAACTCATCTAATTTTTTTTAACTGGAATAATAAATTATAATGCATGCCTTTGGAAGATATCAAAATATTTACCTTCTTATTTATTTGTTTAGACATTCCACAAATTACACTTTCTAAGCCCACGGCCACACAGAAAGCGTTTTTAGCGTTTTGCGTTTTTTGCGTCTCAAGCGCTTTTTGCGATTTTACCGTTTTAAGCGCTTTTTTCGATTTGTGTCCATTAAAAACACGCAAAAGACGCGGCAAGCCTGCAGTTTCTATTAATATGTCAATTAGTAACGTCGCAAGCTCGTGGATTCCCGGCCCGTCCAACAATCAATCCTGTGAGAAAGAGATAGACGAGATCAGCACCGTTAGCGTTGAAGAGACGAAGATAAAAGATGCTGGGACTGAATTGTGGACGGGCCGGGGCATATATTCAGAGACAAACACAATCTACTGCTAGTGCCAGTGGTGTGTGTAAAAATAATAATTATTATTTACCATTTTATTTGGAATTTTAGTTTATAAGTGTATAGTTTTTTATGTTGTAGTGTTGTGGTTAGTACTTGTTATAATTATAATATAATATAATAAATCATTATAATTATATAATAGAATAGTAAATATTTCTAGTTGCTAATGCAATTTTAGGACATGATTTATGAAACATTTTGGAGTAACTTCTTTACGCGCGCTGGGGGTAAAAATTCAAGGCCATACATACGAGCTAACGAAGCACGAGCGAAAAATACGTAGTGACGCGACGTGTATTTGTGAGCAGTCCACGTGTTTATCAAAAATATTAATATTTTAATACAAATTTTGTAAAAATGAATCAAATTATTATGTGTAAAAAACATTTGTTACACGTAAAAAACTATTTTTATTATTTTAGGCGAATAAAATTGTTACACGTAAAAAACTATTTTTTATTTTTTACCCGTATAAAACTATTTGTTACTGGTAGAAAACTATTTTTTACGTGTATAAAACTATTTGTTACTGGTAGAAAGCTATTTTTTACGCGTGTAAAGCTATTTGTTACGTGTAAAAATCTATTTGTTACACGAAAAAAAAAATCTTTTTTTAAGCGTCAAAAACTTATTGTTTCTGGTGAAAACCTTTCTTACGCAAAAAAAAAAATTTACGTGTAAAAAACTATTTGTTACACGTAGAAACTAATTTTTACGCGTCAAAAACTTATTGTTTCTGGTAAAAAAATTTTTTGTTACGCAAAAAAAAATATTTTTTACGTGTTGAAAACTATTTGTTTCTGTTAAAAAAACTTTTTTTACGCACAAAAAAAAACACCTTTTACGCATAAAAAAAAGCTATTTTTTAAGAAAATATTCCTTTAATTTATTACTTTTTCAACATTTCAAACTACACTTTTTCAAACATTTCCTTCAAATTTTTGAATTTAATACAATCTTCCTAAAAAGTAGCTGTTCTTTATAAAAATATTTTTAGATAATACCCTAAAATAAAAAAAATGCATACTATTTAATTTAGTTTTATTGTATTATAACGTCCGCCTATGACGGGGTCTCATCTTAGAAAACACTAAAGACGTTACAAAAAACAAACTAATTTGTTTTCATTTGCGTTTTTTGCGAGACACGCCGAACGCTACACGCCTTTGGAGTGGCCACTCCTATATAATCCTGTTATTTTGTTAGTAGTAGCTAAAGACGCTTCACGCTAAAAACGCTTTCTGTGTGGCCGTGGACTTAAATCTTAAGTCTCTTACTTATTTTCTTATTTTGATTTTTTCCAAATAATTTCTGAAGTAACGTCAATATTTGGATGAAAATCAGTGTCTGGGAGTTTTTAGGCATGAAAAATTTGATTTTGATGTCAATATGACTCCTACTTGTAGAGGGCGCCACCTACATATTTTTTAACTGGCTTGAAGAGTAATAACTTTTCGTCCGTATCTGTATAAAACTACTTAGTAAAAAAATATACATTTACGAAGTTTAAAGTAAAAAATGTCTCTTGGTAAAAATCGCTACGAGTATTGGTTTTCGAGATATTTGGGATCGAAATTATCAATACCTGTAATCATTGAAATAAATTGAACATGTTGACTAAATAGTTATTAGACTGAGATCATAAATTTCAAAGTTTATTTGCCAAAAGTTCAACAGAAACTGCTTTATCAACGTTTTTTGGCAGAAAAATTTAGTATTAATTTAAAAAAATAAACATTCCCCAAATTTATTATTTCAGTGAAATAACTATCTACTCAACGCGTTTATTTTTCGTCAATAATGACATGTATTGACTATTTCCATTCTAAATATCTTGAGAACGGTTGCTCGTAGCGATTTTTACAAAGAGATATTTTTTACGTAAAAAGTCACAGGGATGTATATTTTTTCCCTCGGTAGTTTTATACAGGTACGGACAAAAAGTTATTACGCTTTAAAACAGTTAAAACACATGTAGGTGGTGCCCTCTACCAGTAGGAGTCATATTGATATCAAAATCAAATTTCTCATGTCACAATACTCCTATACACCAATTTTCATCCAAATATCGACGTTATTTCAAAAATTATTTGGAAGAAATCGAAATAAAAATAAAACTTCTACACCCTGTATCTCTGAATCTAAGTATTTTAAGGATACGAACGTTTTTACTTATTTTCATCTGCAGAATATGCTGCCGAAGTTTCCGGAGTACAGTTCAGACCACCCTGTATTATCAATTTATTGCAGGTTATAGGTACAAATTTTAATGAGGATGAAACCTCATAAAATAAAACGGTTAAATTTTAGAATAACTATGAACACAAAAATATGTTTTTTTTGCTAAATTTAACCGAAATTGTAAGTACTTCATATGGATCTATTACATATTAGATGTCATCGACTACATGACCATTAAAATGTGGCGATATGTTTTGATCACTATGTAATGATGTCAATGGTATAAGCTAAGGACTGGAGGATTTTAAGAAACTTTAATATATTCGTTCATTTTTTTAATCACTTCATTCTTTTTCAATTTCGGATTATAGATTGTGTTGGATTAGCAAGAACTGGCGGATTGGTTGGTGGAAACGGCACCTTAAGCTTAAGAACTGGCAAGGGCGGGGACTGGTTGCAGTGAAGGGAGAAAACATTTCGAAAGGGGTGACCATCACGGTATTCCTACTCAGGAGCAAGGGGAAAGACAACCTGCTGAGCCTTATCCTCCAATGCAAAGACATCGAGATGGCGAGTCATCAACTCGAGGGAGGAGGGTCATGGTCAGGTCCTCACAACAGAAATTGAACTCACATCCAAGGAGGCAATAGAGAAAGAGGGACATATCCTCTATTATAGATAAGGGACAACACCGGTATCAGGTCTAAGGAGGGACCAAGTTAAAGAGGTGGAGAAAATGGAGACAGATCCTCCAGCCTACACTTCACGGGTACTTCAGCGCCGGAGGCAAGCTCAAGCTCCTCGACTGGGAAGGGCACGGAGGGCCAAACTCCAACCGTGGAAGGGTGTGTACCCTCGGAGGAAGAACATCTGTTGTCAGAGGAGGATGGAAAATACCCTGTTCCCTCTACAACAGAGGTATGATGGATTATAGACTGTGTGATGTCTCATGCACACCGCCATTGAATAAGGTATAAGTTTTTCAGAATGTCCTAAAAAACTGCTTGTGGATTATCATTTGGGGGGATTTCAGTCACACAAAACACCCACTCTTTAAATCGCAGCTGCTTCTTAAACAACTTTTTTTCAAAAAATAATTGTATTTTTATTTTCGTATATTGTATTTATTATTAAACAGTGGGGGTGTTTTTAATAATATAACATAATATATTAAATTCTAACTATATTGAAAACTTAACTAAAGGAAAACATTCCAAAAATCGAATTTCCGCAGAATTAATCCTTGTAGTTATAGCCTGCTGGAGGAAAAATCCAGAACTGCTTTTAATAAATGCTTACCATGGATGCTGTTCAGCTTGTACTTATCCCACGTTTTTAAAAATTCACGATGTACGGATTCACCAGCCTGTTCCGACCATAATCCTAAACCTGATTAAAGGTCATCCAATTAATCAATTAGATCGTAAAGGATACATTGTACAAGGATTCAATAGGAAGGACTAGATCAACTTATAAAGAAGGTGGAAGCGCTGCTAAAAAAAGAAAATTAACCAGAGTTCAAAAATTAATAATTCTGTGTATTGTTAGACACAATGAAACTTACTGGAATATGGCCCTGTTATTTAGAATCACAAATTTAAATAATATTTGCTTTAAATTTATTGCGGATTTTAAAATAAACCTTTTGGCAAATGGTTTACAGACTGCCTCATCATCGTTTCCATATCCCTATTGTCTTATTAGCCTGCAGGAACTTAGGGAAGCTAAGAAATTTCTTGATAATGAGACTAGAACTTATCGAAACCTGAAAGAGAGACACCAAAAATACGTTAATGTATTAGAAAGTCAACCAAAAAGAGCCAAAGAATGCTTTAGCATTGTGCATGCGCCACTTTTTATGAAAATGATTCTATGCCCGTGTTAAAAAAATGCATTTTGCCAGAACTGCATCTTCTTCAGGGTTTTGTGTACCACCTATTTTGGAAATGTTTGGTTCCTCTCCTTGGTAGAGATAATGCGCTGAAATGGCCAAAGAATTTAAATGTTCTACCTAAAAACTATCAAGGAGAGATTTTTGAAGGTAATGCATGTCGAAAGTTGCTTCAAAATGCAGATAAACTTAACTCCCCGGAAGTTTTGGGAAATATTGATAAAATATATGCCCAACCATTCATATCAGCCATGAATATTATGAACAGAATTGACAATAACTGTTTTTCTGTCCAAGTTAAAAACATTGACAATTTGAAATTGGATATCCAGTTACTGCGTTGGGTTTATAGATACACCAATGTCTCTATTAGTTTAAAAGTACACTGTATCATTTGATTCATTTGATGACCTTTAATCAGGTTTAGGATTATGGTCGGAACAGGCTGTTGAGTCCTTACATCGTGAATTTTTAAAAACGTGGAATAAGTACAAGCTGAACAGCATCCATGATAAGCGATAACTACAAGGATAAAATTCTGCGGAAATTCGTTTTTGGGATCTTTTCCTTGAGTTAAGTTTTCAATATAGTTAGAATTTAATATATTATGTTATATTATTAAAAACACCCATTGTTTAATAATAAATACAATATACGAAAATAAAAATAAAATTATTTTTTGAAAAAAAGTTGTTTAAGAAGCAGCTGCGATTTAAAGAGTGGCTGTTTTGTGTGACTGAAATCCCCCCAAATGATAACCCACAAGCAGTTTTTTTAGGACATTCTGAAAAACCTATACCTTATTCAATGACGGTGTGCAAGGAAGGGGGGCACAATAGATATTTAAGGTCGCAGTGATTAACCCCCCCTCTCACTCATTCTACATTCTACATTCATATACTTCAAAATAGGTGGTATTACCTATAGAAAATTATAAAAATCAAAACTATTTATATGGGCTTGCTTTTTGCAGTAATCCCTTATATTCAAAATTAATATTTAGCCATACATATCCTGTCACTATAATAATAAAACACACATCGTTCGTTTTCACAGTAAAGAGCCTGCATTCTATATGTAATGTCAGATTATTGCAGCAGTCATCATTATATTTTGTATGCCCCAACCTAAATCATTTTTCTTAGGATCGCTGAAGCAGAAAATTTTCAAATAGCACCTTTCTAACAATTTGTTAACGTATAATATATACTTAAATATTTTTCAATCTAATGCTACAGATTTTTTAAATTATAAAAAAAGGGACGGAGTGGCCTTTCCAAATTTTTGTTATTCATTTTAATGAGAAACCACTGGTTAATTTTTCTTAGAATACATCCCTGGCATTACAGAAAGTAAAAAAGCATCAGAAACGAAGTTTATTTCCATTCATTTTAATCTCCATATCTTTTTTATATTTAACAAGAAATGTATCATTTATGTAACGTTTTCAGTTATTTTTGAATCATTTCAAGTTATTTTTACCATGCTAAGGAGTAATGCTAATACACGGTTAATATACAGGGTGGTCCGAACTGTATTCCGGAAAGTTCAGCAGCATACACTGCGGATAATAATAAGTAAAAAAGCTTGTATAAATGTATGTCCTAAAATGCTTAGTTTCGGAGATACAGGGTGTAGAAGTGTCATTTTTATTTCGATTTTTTCCAAATAATTTCTGAAGTAACGTCAATATTTGGATGAAAATTCTTTGGTTGGTGTCTGGAAGTTTATTGACATGAGAAATTTGATTTTTATGTTAATACGGCTCCTATTTGTAGGGTGCTGTATGTGTTTTAACTGTTTTGAAGAGTAATAACTTTTCGTCCGTACCTGTATGAACCCTGGGTGAAACGTACTGGGTGAAAAAATATACATTTCCGTGATTTTTACGCAAAAAAATATCTCTTGGTAAAATTCGCTACGAGCAACCGTTCTCAAGATATTTAGAATGGAAATAGTCAATACATGTTATTATTGACAAAAAATAAACGTGTTGAGTAGATAGGTATTTGACTGAAATGATAAATTTAGGAACTTTTTATTTTTTCAAATTGATCATAAATTTTTCCTCGAAAAAATGATAATAAAACAATTTCTGTTGAACTTTTGGCACAAAAAAATTTCAAATTTATGATTTCAGACTAATAACTATTTGGTCAACATTTTTAATTTATGTCAATGATGACAGGTACTGATAATTTCGATTCCAAATTTCTCGAGAACCATTACTCGTAGCGATTTTCACCAAGAGATATTTTTTGTGTAGAAAACGTAGCAAACGTATATTTTTTTACTCAGTAGTTTTATACAGGTACGGACAAAAAGATATTACTCTTCAAACCAATTAAAAAATATGTAGGTAGCGCCAAAAATATAACATTTTAAAATTGACCAAAAATTTCTCCATTGCGTTTTTTTTGCATCTGAGTGTATTATATAGCGAATTTTAAGGACAAGTAGTTTAAAACCTATTTCTATATCTGGGTCTATTTGATTTAGAGTTTATTATTTTAAATTTTGTGATAAAATAGTCTTCACCTTTTGAAAAAAATAATATAGTACATAGTATAAATAAAATGAATAGAAATATTTTTTATTCTTTTTTCCATAGCAACTGTTAAAATTGCCTTATATCTATCAAAAAGAGTACTTTAACCGCAAGGGTAGATTAAATGATACTTTAACAGCGAGGATAGGTTAAAAACTTAATTTCTTCTCGCACGTTTTTTAATTGCTTCCATTTTTGAAAATTTTTGTATTCCTTTTCATAAGTTATTCGGGATTTAAATGGAAGTACTGTATGATCGAGAAAAAACGTCCAGCTGGCTTGGAAATGAGCATCGATGACATTCCCCATATAATTTTACATGTAAAATGACAGCGATCTTCATTTCATAGCCATCGCTGACGCCGCTTTTTTTCGATTATACGGTAGTTTGGATATGTCGTTTGTCGCCTCAGCCTGAATATCTGTTGGTAATTTAAAAAAAATCGTACAATATTGAGAAAAAAATAAAAAAAAAAAAAATTAAATTTTTTTTTAGACCTCGCCACCTACATAAATAAAGTCAAATTATTATTATTATTATTATTATTATTTACTTATTCCGTTTTGCGCCATTTCTGACTTCAATTCAATCAGCAATCGACACGAAAGAGAATTAAAAAATATTGACTCAAAACTGACAACTAAAGAGACAGCTTTATTTATTTGTCAAATTACGTAGAAACCAACGCCAACCCAGCACAATATTTTTTCTACACGTAATGAATTCCTTGAAGTAAAAATTTCTGAATATTTTTTAAAACGTAACTCCCTACGATAAAATTGCATTATGGTCTCCCGAAATTAATTCACTCGCGATTTCAACGCTGGTGAATTAATCGTTTCGGTCGACGGTAAAATACCATTTTATCGTCTTGTACAAAAAATATCTATTTATTTATCCCTTTATGTCATTAACCCTTGCTAAAATATCCATACACCTTTCTTCATTTTTTTTTCTAAATAATTTGAGTAGAGGACGCAAACTTAGTCGCACCCTCTGACAGATAAGAAGCGCTCTTTTCCATTTCTAACAAACTAACTCTTTTCTCGTGTACGGGCTTCTCGCACAAAACCCATCTACCTGGGTGTGGTGGGCCCATAGCTCAGCAGGTAAAAAATCGTCCTAAAAAACGCCGAAAAATTCGATTTAAATTAGTGATATGTGAATAATTTAAATTTTAAGTAGTTCCTCAACCCTTTTTTTTTGTTCGCACGGGGGTCAAAAGTTTTTTAATGACGTAAAAAATGCACCACGAAGATGCAGAAGAATACGCTGTTCCGCGGACCGCCTGTGAAAAAAGCCGCTCTCCGATGGTGGTGCATCGAAATTTATTTTGTGGCTCGAGTAGAAACTTGTGCCATATATCTTTTGCATCTTAGAAAATTAAACGATTCTTTTACAATCAATAATTTATCGTACGTTTATGTTTCAGTTTAACGATCGGGGGGATATGTATGGCAGGTTGTTTATTGCGATGTTTTCAACAAAACATTTTTATTTTTTTCTCAATATTGTACGATTTTTTTTAATTAAACTGGGAAATTTAATAATCAGTCGTTAGAGTTGTACAAATTCGAATTATCTAATCATCTTTTGTATATATACAGAGTGCAAAGAAGTCTAATATCGTCATTGCTGGAAGAATATATAAAAAATTGGCGCCGAGAGGTACGTATAGCCGCCCATATTAAAATATGTTAATAAAAAGTTGGTAGGCAGTTCTTTTAGTTTCAAAGTAAAGGAATTTTTTCAATTTTTTTTATCTCAAAAACTGCGACTTTGACTGATTTTGATGTTATTACAAATTATGTTGCAAATATTATTCCTAATCTTAAATTGAAAACCGCGTTTCGCTAGCTACTGTAATTTTGGAGTTACGATTTTTAAAATTTTTTAACCCTCTCCCATACCCCCTTACTTTACCCCCACCCCTACCAAAAACTAATGGCCAGATTCTCAGGTGCCACAGTATTTTTGTGCCAAATTTAGTTAAAATCGGTTTAGCGGTTTTTGAGTTATCGTGTTACAGACGGACAGACATCATAAAAATATTTTGTATTTAGGTCATTTATGACCCAAATAACTCATTTTGAGTGAAATTAAAAAAACTTTTTTTTGCCGATCTTAATAGCCCACCATACCTATTGGTACGGTCGGCTAATAAGCTTTATACAGGGTGTCCCAGGATGAGCATGCATTAGAAGTTCCTAGAGAACTACAATATCTATATAGGAGATTTCTTGTACATTACTGCTCCACAACGAGATCTATCTGCGCTCTGCCGGGCGGATCCGCGATAATCGCAATAAAAATATTTTTAACACAACGTAGGTTCCTTTCTCTCATTTAAATTGTTTGTTATGAGAGATGGTTAAGATACACATTTTAAAATTATTATACAGTATACAGGGTGCTTCAAAAAAGTGTGGCGAGTATAACATTATGTTTTTTTAAATGCAACACCCTATGTTATATACCTAAAATTAATAGTTTTTGTTATATTTAAATTTGTTTAAACAAATGTTAGATTGCAGTGGGTTAAATAATTGTCAATGATGGCATTGATTCTGAACTTGGACAACTAAAATTTGGTAGGAGAATTTTATAGAGATATAGAAAAAGACCTGTGTAAAGATATTTTAGTTAGATGTTACAGGGTGTTCAAAATATATTTAGGAATTTGAACTACTTAAAATTAAGGAATTTCAATTTTTTTAAATGGTACACCTTATATATTATCATTTTTTCTGATAGATTTTACCAAACTCTTCAACTTTTGTTAAGAATGTCATATACCTATTTTTATTAGTTTGCGATTTATTCCAATTTTTTCTATTTTTACCCATATTTTTAATACAAGTGCGCTATAACATCATAGTTGCCATGACAAAAAGTAATAATTATCACAATTTCATGTCTGTTAAGCAAGTTAAGAGCAAAATTTGAATTTTAGTTTAATTTGTTGTAATAAGTATAAATGGTAGAGATAATAGTTACAGATTTTCTTGAAATGAATTAGTCAATGTGATTGATATACACGGACAAGCTTAGAAAACCACATTTTTTGGTTCAGTACTATATATTATATAGTACTTTGCTAAGTACTATAAGGATATAGATGTATATTATCTAGAAAACATCTTCAGTGTGTAATGGGACGGTTTCGAGACAGTAGTAATATTGGCTTTATCAAATGAATTATAAACCAGAATTACTACGAGAAAAAACTTTACTGTATGTCGAAGAAAATTCATATATCAGTAGTCTTCAGCAATTAGGTAATCTAGTATTACCCTAATCTGTGACTATTCGTCCCGACGAAAAATCCCAAGTGTCATCTTTCATAATATAGAAATACACTAAGAAATTCACTACTGCGATTTAGTTTATTTGAGTAAAGTTAATTAATTTTAACTAATACCATCAATTGTAACTAATTATGAAGCTATTTGTTAAAGGTAAGTAATAAATAGTTTTGTTTTGTCATGGCAACTATGATTTTATAGGGTAATTGTATTAAAAATATGGGTAAAAATAGAAAAAAATGGGAATAAATCGCAAACTATTAAAAATAGGGATATGACATACTTAATAAAAATTGAAGAGTTTTGTCAAATCTATCAGAAAAAATGATAATATATAGGGTGTCCCATTTAAAAAATTTGAGATTTTTTAATTTTAACTAGTTGAAATTAATAAATATATTTTGAGCACCCTGTATCATTTAACTAAAATATCTTTACATATATCTTTTTTTTTCATCTCTATAAAACTCTCCTACCAATTTTTGGTTCTCCAACTTCAGAACCAATGGCACCACTGACAATTTTTTACCACACTGCATTTTAACATTTGTCTAAATAAATTGAAATATTACAAAAACTATTAGTTTTAGGTATATAACATTATATATAAAAAAGTTATGGAATTTTGCTCAGAGTCTAAAAATAAAATAAAAAATAGAGTGTTGCATTTAAAAAAACATATGTTATAGCCGCCACACTTTTTGAAGCACCTTGTATACTTTATAATAATTTTAATATGTGTATCTTAACCATCCCTATAACTTTTATATTAAACATTTTTTTTGTAAACCTTGAAACAAATGAGATAATGGACTTTACTCTATCGTTGACTCACCCTGTACTTTGTTGAACGACCCTGGACCCTGGGTTATTATATACTACAATTTTAGAAAGTTTGGCGTAGAATTTTGAAAATCCTGTATGATTTACGATTATCACATCTATATAGCAAGTAAGTACAGACCTTAGAATGCGTTAGATTCTTAGAATTCCCTGGACTGCCCGGCGAAGCAATCTATACTAATATATAAAATCCTTAAGTGACTGATGTACTGATTAATCACTCAACGTAAGAAGCTCAATTTTGGCATACAGGTTGATTCTAGGGTGTAGAGGTTCGATAAGAAGGGATTTTCCCAAATTTCAGTTCCAAGAGGGTGAAACCACCCCTCAAATATTACAATATTTTTTATTTAAAAAACGGTCAAGTTTCCGAAAAAACGCTTAAACACGTATATTTTATTTTGTTTTTTTAAATATTTTAAGATTTTTTAAAAATGTATTCAGGGTGTTTCAAAAAATCTGGTCATTGATTAATCGCGATCCTGCTTAAAGCGCTGATTTTTGGAAAACAGATTGACTTTAGGGTCTAGAGGTTCGATAAGAAGGGATTTTTCGAAACTCGAATTCTAAGGGGGTGAAACTACCCGTCAAATATTAAAATATTTTTTATTTAAAAACCGGTGAGTTTTCCGGAAAAACTCTTAAACACGTATATTTTATTTTGTTGTTTTACACATTTTAAGATTTTTTATAAATTTATATGGGGTGTTTCATAAAATATGACCATTGAGTAATCACGATTCTGCTTAAACTGCTTGACGCTTAAGGCTGATTTTTGGCAAACGGATTGACTGTGGGGTGTAGAGGTTCGATAGGGGTTTCTCGAATCTCAAATTCCAAGAGGGTGAAAACGCCCCCCAAATATTAGAATATTTGGTATTTAAAAAACGGTTAGTTTTTCTGGAAAACGCTTGGACAAGCATAATTTATTTGTTTTTTTACATATTTTGAAATTTTTTAAAAAATCATACAGGGTGTTCCAAAAAGTTAAGTAATTTCTTAACCACGATTCTGCTTAAACTGCTTGACGTAAAAAGCTTATTTTTGGCAAACGGATTTTTCGAAAGTCAAATTACAACGAGATGAAACTACCCCTCAAATATTACCAAGTTATATAACAATATCGCCATATTGTTTTTTCTCAGGCTGACATAAATGTGAGAAAATTTTATCGTTTGTATGTTAATGGAAATTCTTGCTTTGCTTTATCATCACCATTACAATTGATTAATTCCACGTGAACGAAGTCGCTGGCACACGCTAGTGAATCTATAATCGAAGAACTGAACAGGGTGTCCCATTTTGGTTGAAATCATACGGTATCTCCGTTATTCGTGAAGATGGAAGGGTGCAGTTTGTACAAACCTGTGCCACTTTTTTGTTAAACGGAAGATGCCGTAAACAAAATTTTCATTCATATCCCTCTTCGTTTCTGAGCTACAAGGACTTTTTGAAAATTTTGCAATTTGGGACATCCCTTGTATCTCTGTTATTGTTAAAGGTATCGAGAAGGTGAAAACTGTTTTTACGTAGAATACAGTGGCGTAGTTTGTTATTCTATGAAAAGAATATTTTTCAAGATATGAACTATAGTTATGTTTTTTTTAAACAGAACCCTGTATATTTATAAATTATATGACCTGGCTTGCCATAAGATTCTCAGATATATATATCACTCTATATTTATTTTCACTATTTACTGCAATATTAAAAAAAAGATCATATCTATTAGTAGGTCATGATTGATAATAAAAGAAACTAAAGACTTATATTAAAAATATACTGCTATCCGTCTCTTGTTTTATTTTGAGGGCCACTAATAAATTCTTTATATATTAGGGAAACTTAACTCAATACCGCTATTTGTAAATCTTGAAAGCTATCGATCGGAATTTTTAAATATACCTTTAGTTAATTTACGTTAAATATACTATCAGCAAAATGGTGCTCCCCCTCACAACTTAACTTACATCGAGAATATTAGAATTTTGTTAAATTATTATTTATTAAATCAATGAATTGGGACCAATTGACCCATATGATAGCATCCCTGATTCCTGGATTTGTCCGTTCTCGTTTTTTGATGAGGACTATGACAATTTTGTTGACAGCATCTTCCGTTTGACCAAAAAGTAAGACAGGTTTGTGCAAACCGCATCGACCTATCTTTACTAATAACAGGATTACCGTATGATTTCAACAAAAATGGGACACCCTGAACATTACAGGACCTCTCTCAACTTCTATACAGTCACGTATACATAAATATTTCGGTCACGTTATGAGGAGGGATACTGACTGTATGGAAAGACATCATTATACTGCAATATATTAAATACTTATAGGGCAAGGGTCCAGGAAAAAGACCAAGAGGCCGCTCGCCCTACTCATACTCATGGATAGACCAGCTTTCAAAGCTCACCCACAAGCCACTGCACACGCTTGTACATGAAGCACAAGACAGGGAAATATGAAGACAAACTGCACACATCACCTGACAAACTACATTCCTCTTGTAGGAATAAAGACAGAGAGAGTGACAGAAGAGAATTAAGAGAGAATTACTACTTTAAATTTTAAAGTAAATACTTAAATACCTAATATAGTTTTGATTTCAGGATAGTTCTTGTATTTTATTTTTTTTATATTAAGAAAGGCTGAGAAATAAATATTTATTATTTATTTATTAATATCTCCGAAACTATTGAAATATTATTTATATAAAATTATAAACTATTAACTCATATCTTAGGATTATGTAAAGTGATCTAAAAGGAAGCCAAAAATTCAATAATACACAAGATGTTCCATTTAAAAAATAACCCCGATCCACTCACTTTTTTGAACCACCCTATAGAAGTTAAAATATTATCCTGAAATACATCCTAGAACATACTTTAAAAATAAAATTCTCAAGTTTTTCATTCTAGGAGCTACAAATGCCCGACGCACTTTTGCCGGACCCTGTTAAGTATCAACCGATAAAGCATATCTTTCTAGCTTTATCGGTTGATACTTAACTATAATATTCAATTAAATATTATGTTAAGTGAATCCAAATGAATGGCTTATTTTTTATATTGTGGTGATTAATTACAGATTTAACATCTTCTGATATATCTTTTTTATGTAGTCTAGATTTAATCAAGGTTACGACGGCTATCCACGTGGAGGTAGCACCTGTTTACTGATTGACCTTAATTTCAAATAAAACTTTTAAAAACCGAATTTAGATAAAAAAATATAAAAAAAAACGTTATTGCTTAACATACAGTGTCACAAATAAAGTTGGAACTTTTTTTTATTTATAGACTAGGTGAAATGTGACTTCGGCAATAGTCTCTGATCTCACGATTTTATCTGTGACACAGGTGACAGTGGTGACACTGTACCTATGTCGACAAAAAATTCATTGATGGTATTTCCATTTTCCATTGAAGTAATTCCATAATCTATACTAATATATAAAATCCTTAAGTGACTGACATACTGATTAATCACGATCCTGCTCAAACCACTCAACGTAAGAAGCTCAATTTTGGCATACAGGTTGATTCTAGGGTCTAGAGCAGTGATTCCCAAAGTGGTCCAGGTGGACCCCCAGGGGCCCACGGGAGACTTGCTGGGGGTCTACGTAGGCGTGAACAAAAAATGGGGGTCCATAAGATGTTAATGGGGGTCCACGAAAATTTATCTGCTTTTGATAGTAAAGAGCAAAAATGTAAGCATAGTTTTTATAAGGGCCTACCTACATTGTTTTAAGTACCTATCTAAGCAGATAATATTTTAATAAGGCAAGCGACTGTTACTTGTCCAAACTTGCGTATTCGATATTACGTACAATTTCGTGTACAGACTTGCAAAGCGCTATCCGCCCGACAATGCTTAATGCTTGTTCAGACATGAACTTGATCACCACTATAAATACTTGATGCCAAAGGCAAACGCATTCATTTGTTTCCGGAATTTCGAAAAAAGGCGAATTTGGAAAAAAAGTTGTGAGAAAATTTATATCTGTGTTTGCTGAGTGCCGGAGAAAGTAAGTAACCTACCTTTTTTGTTATAGTACTTAAGTATTTTGTTTACGTGTACTAGTCGGTTGATCACAACAGCCTGTATAGATAGGTAACTTAGTAACTTACAGATATTTTAATTGTCCTCTTTCGATTTGAAGACAAACACAGCACGTTTTATTCAATTGTTTTCACGAGAGAAACACTGCCTCTCTAAAAAGGCCGAATAAGCAATATTGCAGAGCAATTAATTTTGTAATTTTTCTTGCAAATAACTACTAATTTTATAAAACAGTAATTTCATAATCATTTTAAATTGGTTTTGAAGTAACTATTTTATCAAAACTATTCCTTTTCGAAAAGAGCGAGCGGTGCGCGGGCGACAGGGAAAAGGGCAGGGGCTTGAACTTCGATGCCAGTTTGTCACGTTTTATAAGTCATCTCAAAAAAGAATTATACCAGGACTTACAGCTATTCATTGCGTAATCCACCGACAACATCTTGTGGCAAAAACATTTAAGTGACAGGTTGAACCAATCTCTTCATTTTGTAATAAAAGCTGTCAACAAAATCAGAAGCAATGCATTGAATACGCGTTTATTTGCTCAATTGTGCGACGAAATGATGAAGACTTCCAACGACTGCTCTTACATACTGAAGTACGCTGGTTGTCGAAAGAAAGGTAGCTTAACGAGATTTTACTCTGTTTTCGATTCCATATTAGAGTTCTTAGAAAGTAGAGATCCAGATTTAAAAGAAAACTTGATCAAATTCAAAGCAGACATTGCGTATTTGACAGATTTGTTTAAAAATTTAATGATATTAACTTGCAGTTACAAGGGGACAGCCTGAATTTAATAAAAACAAAGGGATAATTTCGGCTTTTCTTGGGAAATTGAAATTTATGAAGCAAAACATTAGTCGGCGCGAATTCTCTCAATTTCCAAACTTGTCGCAGGGTAGAATGTATTGATGAGGGATATCCATACCTACAGTCAACATTTAAGTGCTCTGCATGATGACTTCAAAACCATAGGTTTGAAGATATACTGACGATGGATATACCACCATGGATCATAAATCCATTTGATGAAACGGAAGTGGCCAATGTTGTATTACAAGAGGAGCTGCTCGATCTAAGCACTAATGAGGAGCTGAAGGGTGAAATTTAGAAAAGGCTACCCAACATTTTGGCTGCAAGCAGAAATACCCGAAAAATATCCTGGACTGTGGGAAATCGCAAGGAAATTTTTAATAGCTTTTCCCTCGTCATACCTTGTCGAAAGGAGTTTTAGTGCCGTTACAAACCTCTTAACAAAAAAAAGGAGCAAATTAAACATCACAGAGCGGGGGATTTGCGGTTATTGCTCACAAAAAATAAAGCCAAACATTGATCGTTTGCTGACACTCCATCAGATACATCCTTCCCATTAATTAAAATTATGACCTGAACCTATATTACCTTAATATTTTTTCTTGTAATTCTATTCTTTTAATAAATAAAGTGATATAAAATGTACCATTTTTCGTTTTTATTTTACATATCGGAATATAGGGACAGAACTCAGAAGTGACACAATTTTTATTTTTTGGCGACTTTAAGAATGTGGTAGAAATGTAGCAGCAGGGGGTCCACCGAAACCAGTAAAATTTTGAAAGTGGCCCACGAGAAAAATAAGTTTGGGAACTACTGGTCTAGAGGTTCGATAAGAAGGGATTTTTCGAAATTCCAGTTCCAAGAGGGTGAAACCACCCCTCAAATATTACAATATTTTTTATTTAAAAAACGGTCAAGTTTCCGAAAAGACGCTTAAACACGTATATTTTATTTTGTTGTTTTACATACTTTCAAATTTTTTATAAATTTATACAGGGTGTTTCATAAAATATTACCATTGAGTAATCACGATTCTGCTTAAACTGCTTGACGTTTAAAGCTGATTTTTGGCAAACGGATTGGCTGTGGGGTGTAGAGGTTCGATAAGGAGGGGTTTCTCGAATCTCAAATTCCAAGAGGGTGAAAACGCCCCTCAAATATTACAATGTTTGGTATTTAAAATACGGTTAGTCTTTCGGGAAAATGCTTGGACAAGCATAATTTATTTGGTTTTTTTACATATTTTGCAATTTTTTAAAAAATCATACAGGGTATTCTAGAAAGTTGTGTAATTTCTTACCCACGATTCTGCTTAAACTGATTGACGTAAAAAGCTTATTTTTGGCGAACGGATTTTTCGAAAGTCAAATTCCAATGAGATGAAATTACCCCTCAAATATTACCAAGTTATATAACAATACCGCCATATTGTTTTTTCTCAGGCACATAAATGTGAGAAAATTTTATCCAGTTTGTATGTTAATGGAAATTCTTGCTTTGCTTTATCATCACCATTACAATTGATTAATTCGACGCGAACGAAGTCGCTGGTACACGCTAGTAATATGTATATAATTTATAGTTATAGGCTTGGTACATTTCAGTTGATTTCAACAAATTCCGACTCCAGCGCTTCAACAGAAAAAATCTGAAATTATCAATATACAGGGTGAGTCTTAAATAAGTGGAAATATTTTCAGGGCTGGTAGATCTCGATAAAAGAAACATATTTTCTCTTTACCATTTTTCAGATAAGTCCAAAATAACCGAGTTATTTAAGTTTGAAAATTTAATAAATAATTGATTGTGAGAGAAATTTTTGAAGAACATTTTAAGAGCCACCGGATTTTTTCTGTATTTGTATCCCTTTTAGTGCCGTAACCATGGAGTAAAGCCGTAACTATGGTAATATCAGATATTAAGAAATTATACCGTCGGAAAATTTGCGTTGAACGGGCAGTTGTAAAAAGTTTTCGAAAAATATACTGGGAAATTTAAAAGAAAATGCACGATTTTCAACATCTTTTTTTGGGAAAAAAAACTCATAGACGTGTTCCTGGGGTTGAAATATACCACACCTGAAAATATCGGCACTTATTTAAGACTCAGTTCACGCCACCGTCGCGTCAGGTTGATCGCTTTAAAATAATATTGAAATCGGGGTTTTGTCATAATATTTAAGTATTTTAGTTTTTTGCTAGTGCAATTATTGAGACTATAAAACACTCAGGTACGAGGTTTGTGTGATGTAACGCTGTTTCGGGTAGTAAAAAATAAGTGAAAAAGAATTCGAACTAGGCGCCGTATTGTGGTTGTGACAATTTCAAATGTTAATAAAATGGCTGAAAAGATGTTAACGCGTAAAGGAAAGTGTAATCAGGGCGTTGTTGTGTGCAATAACATTCAATAACTCAACTTTCCCGGATATTCAACTCTCCCGAAACAACATTTTATAGCTTCATAGTTTCTTACACTGATTTGATCAAAAGCAAAAATGGATTCAAGCAGTTCGACAAAACAAGTGAGTAAACAAAGTGCTCGTTACATAATCAAAAGATTAAATAGACATATTATGAGAGGATAAAATATAATTTGCAATATTAAAGGTATACTTTTTTAATCAACTAGTGATTAAATGTTTTATGAACATCTTCTAAAATTATAATTATGTAGGTACCTTTAAAAAATTTCATTATATTAGCCGCAATAGCCCCAATTATGCCCCACTAGCAAAACCGGTGATTACAACTATGCTCGCTACCGTAGTTGGTTAGGAACCATAGACTTAAAATAAAATATAGACTACACTATTTACATCTCAACGCGGACAAACAACCTTTTTTGTACACATGTTTACTTCTGGGTACAGTCGACCGAGCAGTCAATCCAGCCTATGTTGTCACGTCTTTAATATTATCAATATTTTTTTTCTTGTTATACACATATATTGAGATATTAATACTACAGTTTAATAAAGTAGGTTTTAATATTCCATAGATGTATTAAATAGTCCTTATACTACTAAATTATAAGTCGGATACTGTTTAATAAGGATAAGTTCTTTACAATATGACAACACCGATTAGAGGCGAGGGAGCCTATTCATTCATTTATTACCTTGTAGTACGTGTCGCACGTGTGCGGTAAAGCTTTGTTGCCGCTATCTCCCCGGCTGTATTAACGCATTTTCTTAGCTTGTAGTCCTTAAGTGTTTATTTTATTGACTTTTTCTGTTCAAAAACTATAAAATATGGTTCGCCAGTGCCAAATTTGCAAGAAATTTGACTTAAATAATCCATTTAAGTCTTGAAACGACTTTTGACCGGTAGGCAACTCTCAATTTACCCATTGGCAGTCAGTGGCGTTGTTGTAGAAAGGCGCTTATTTAGATAATATTTTAGTAAAATGTAAAATCTGAATTTTTTCTTCTACATTACATTATTTACTTACTTACATTGTAACAAAATCATAATTATAACCCTGTTAATAATTAATAATGTTTTTATTAAAAATATATTCCGGTTTATTCTAAAATTATCTTCAGAATCTAAAATAACATACAAGAATTTTAAAATGATATTACATTATGAAACAATATTTTTTAATATACCGGGTCGTCTCAAAAGTGGCTCAACCCTATATCTTTTTTTTTTTCAGATAAAAAAACAGATTTGTATGTTAGTAGGTATATGACATAAATTAGGATTTATTGACCTATTCAATTGTTTTGGTCTCTTCCTGTTTCACCGAAATGATTACATCTTTTGATTTTTAAAGGCACCCTCGGTATATTGCTACTTTATTCGATAAAAAATGACACTCTGAATAGAATGACATATCATATGTCAACTTTTGACATTGTCGCTTAAAAACATATCCTATTTTAAATTTCAATCCAATTTTTTTCAATCCACTAAGTTTTAATCAAGGAGCCTTGGAAAAATAGTTTTGATCGTCTAATACAGTAGTTCCCAAACTTATTTTTCTCGTGGGCCACTTTCAAAATTTTACTGGTTTCGGTGGACCCCCTGCTGCTACATTTCTACCACATTCTTAAAGTCGCCAAAAAATAAAAATTGTGTCACTTCTGAGTTCTGTCCCTATATTCCGATATGTAAAATAAAAACGAAAAATGGTACATTTTATATCACTTTATTTATTAAAAGAATAGAATTACAAGAAAAAATATTAAGGTAATATAGGTTCAGGTCATAATTTTAATTAATGGGAAGGATGTATCTGATGGAGTGTCAGCAAACGATCAATGTTTGGCTTTATTTTTGTGAGCAATAACCGCAAATCCCCCCGCTCTGTGATGTTTAATTTGCTCCTTTTTTTTTGTTAAGAGGTTTGTAACGGCACTAAAACTCCTTTCGACAAGGTATGACGAGGGAAAAGCTATTAAAAATTTCCTTGCGATTTCCCACAGTCCAGGATATTTTTCGGGTATTTCTGCTTGCAGCCAAAATGTTGGGTAGCCTTTTCTAAATTTCACCTTCAGCTCCTCATTAGTGCTTAGCTCGAGCAGCTCCTCTTGTAATACAACATTGGCCACTTCCGTTTCATCAAATGGATTTATGATCCATGGTGGTATATCCATCGTCAGTATATCTTCAAACCTGGTTTTGAAGTCATCATGCAGAGCACTTAAATGTTGACTGTAGGTATGGATATCCTCATCAATACATTCTACCTGCGACAAGTTTGGAAATTGAGAGAATTCGCGCCGACTAATGTTTTGCTTCATAAATTTCAATTTCCCAAGAAAAGCCGAAATTATCCCCTTTGTTTTTATTAAATTCAGGCTGTCCCCTTGTAACTGCAAGTTAATATCATTAAATTTTTTAAACAAATCTGTCAAATACGCAATGTCTGCTTTGAATTTGATCAAGTTTTCTTTTAAATCTGGATCTCTACTTTCTAAGAACTCTAATATGGAATCGAAAACAGAGTAAAATCTCGTTAAGCATGCACCTTTCGACAACCAGCGTACTTCAGTATGTAAGAGCAGTCGTTGGAAGTCTTCATCATTTTCGTCGCACAATTGAGCAAATAAACGCGTATTCAATGCATTGCTTCTGATTTTGTTGACAGCTTTTATTACAAAATGAAGAGATTGGTTCAACCTGTCACTTAAATGTTTTGCCACAAGATGTTGTCGGTGGATTACGCAATGAATAGCTGTAAGTCCTGGTATAATTCTTTTGAGATGACTTATAAACCCACGATATCGCCCGACCATTGCAGGAGCTCCGTCTGTTGCCACTGAAATAATGTTTGTAAATGGGATCGATTTTTCCGTAAAAAAATTACTCAGGACATTAAATATTGATTCGCCTTTAGTGTCAGTCTCCAAAGTTCTGGCAAATAGCAATTCTTCGTGAATTTCTTCCTCAACAATAAATCGGACATATGCCAATAGTAATGCTTCATTACTGGGTAACGTTGACTCGTCCAGTTGTATAGAAAAATGAGTTTTTTGCAGATGATTGCACAAAAAGCTTTCGATATCAGAGCTCATTTCATCAATGCGTCTTTGTACAGTATTGTTACTTAATGGAATTCTTTTTAGTACGTCAAATGGAGATTTGTGCAAAACAGTTTTTAAAACCTCTTCAACAGCGGGTAAAATTAATTGTTCTCCGATAGTGTGCGGTTTTCCAGATTTTGCTATAAGTAATGAGATATTGTAAGATGCCCGCAAGCCATCATCGTTACTTTGAGATGTTGAAGCGAACATACTGTGCATGGTGGGTCTCTTTCCATATTTTTCTTTCAATGTTTGAAAATATTTTAAATCTTTACCTATTTTATCAGTATGACACCTTTTTAGATGATCTTCGAGCTTTGATGGTTTCATAGAGTCATTGCTCAAAACTTTGTTGCATAATAGGCACATGGGCAATTGTTTGTCTGCCTCTGATGGAACAAAACCATATTTCAAATAATCGATACTATATTGTCGACATTTTTTCTTTGCTGTAGCCATGTTTCGTGTCAGTTACCTTACCTGTAAAAAAAAAATGTTTTAGTAACCAAGTTTTTTCTGAATATAGGTATCACACCGCAGCCTTTGTCAGCACGCGGAAATAGAATTACGGCTTGTAAAGGGACCAACTAATAAACCGCTGAGACAAATACAGACGTTTTCACAAAACGGTATCAATTTTAAAGTACATAATTTACCACTAATTTTTAATAGTATAAATAAAAATTGGTGTACTCAGTATCGAATACTGATCATATTTGTGTAGGAAAAAATAAAAGTCGAAATCCCAAAATTGTCCATAAAAACGATAACTAACATTTTATTAAATCAATGAGTTCACGCGCTCCGTGTATTTGCGTATTT
This sequence comes from Sitophilus oryzae, assembly GCF_002938485.1. NCBI lineage: Eukaryota > Metazoa > Arthropoda > Insecta > Coleoptera > Curculionidae > Sitophilus > Sitophilus oryzae. Next base: position 1,672,322 of record NW_022146928.1, on the reverse strand, counting down.
TTGTCTGCGGCTTCATTGTTAAAACGTGACAAACTGGCATCGAAGTCCAAGCCCCGCCCTTTTCCCGTCGCCCGCGCACCGCTCGCTCTTTTCGAAAAGGAATAGTTTTGATAAAATAGTTACTTCAAAACCAATTTAAAATGATTATGAAATTACTGTTTTATAAAATTAGTAGTTATTTGCAAGAAAAATTACAAAATTAATTGCTCTGCAATATTGCTTATTCGGCCTTTTAGAGAGGCAGTGTTTCTCTCGTGAAAAACAATTGAATAAAACGTGCTGTGTTTGTCTTCAAATCGAAAGAGGACAATTAAAATATCTGTAAGTTACTAAGTTACCTATCTATACAGGCCGTTGTGATCAACCGACTAGTACACGTAAACAAAATACTTAAGTACTATAACAAAAAAAGGTAGGTTACTTACTTTTCTCCGGCACTAGCAAACACAGATATAAATTTTCTCACAACTTTTTTCCAAATTCCGCCTTTTTTTCGAAATTCCGGAAACAAATGAATGCGTTTGCCTTTGGCATCAAGTATTTATAGTGGTGATCAAGTTCATGTCTGAACAAGCATTAAGCATTGTCGGGCGGATAGCGCTTTGCAAGTCTGTACACGAAATTGTACGTAATATCGAATACGCAAGTTTGGACAAGTAACAGTCGCTTGCCTTATTAAAATATTATCTGCTTAGATAGGTACTTAAAACAATGTAGGTAGGCCCTTATAAAAACTATGCTTACATTTTTGCTCTTTACTATCAAAAGCAGATAAATTTTCGTGGACCCCCATTAACATCTTATGGACCCCCATTTTTTGTTCACGCCTACGTAGACCCCCAGCAAGTCTCCCGTGGACCCCTGGGGGTCCACCTGGACCACTTTGGGAATCACTGGTCTAATAGGTTTCGTGTCTTGTCTAGGCCGGTTAAAAGATGTACAAATCGTATTTTTAATCATACATATGTCAATTTTTTCAAATGGAACAAGGGTGACTCATTAGCATATTTGGAAAAAGCATTTTTTTTATGAATATATTGATACCACACACTTGGTATTTCGAGTCAAATTGTCGCTATGTGAACCGCGTGTTACAATTACAATTAAACCATATGCGAAAATGTCAAAAGTTGACATATGATATATCATTCTATTCAGAGTGTCATTTTCTATCGAATAAAGTAGAAATATACCGAGGGTGCCGTTTAAAAATTAAAAGTTATAGTCATTTCCGGTGAAACAGGAAGCGACCAAAAACAATTGAATGCGTCAATCAATCCTAATTTATTTCATATACTAACATACTAAATCTTGTTTTTTATTTGAAAATATAAAAAAATTATGGGGATGAGCCACTTTTGAGACGCACCCGGTATAATAAAGACAGTACCGAGTTAAATAAATGTAGTTTTTATTTTATCCACTTCCTATCACCTTCCTTGCTTTAATGGAACAGATTTATGTTTTCTCTAATTTACATAATAAGACATCACTTAACCAGAAAAAAAATTACAACAATCATATTTTTTTTTCTCTCCCTGTCGCCGATTCTATTATATCTGTGGAATAGATCCTGTTTTGATTAATATTAGGGGTTGTAAATGTTTGACTAAAATTAATAATTTATTATTAATTTCAAAAATTACCTAATTTCGATTATAAAATTTCTTCTATAACGTGTATTTTATTATTTTTATCCTTTTTGGACTCTAAATTGTTTTTCTAAACTTTTATTTAAAAAACCTGTCCTAAATCTTAATAAAATATAAAAAAGTTTAAATACGATATATTTTTAATTTAATTATAGCTTCATTAAAATAAAAAAATTACCCGGCTATGATACGGAGAGTTCAGGTGTACTTGAGAAACGAAAGACAGTGTTGTGTTTCTCGGCAGAGTCGTCAGGGAACGACCGTTACGACAGAGACAACCTATCTATCGCTCGTGTCGCACTCGTTATAACCTAAAACAATAACACAACAATAACAAGACAGTGTCTGACCGCATGTTCCAGCTATTTATGAATGAGATGCTCAGTCTATATTTTATTTTAAGTCTATGTTAGGAACTCATCTAAAAAGTTTTTTAATTGGAATAATATATTATAATGCAAGTGAGACCTTCTGATGATATCAAAATATTTACTTTTTTATTTTTACTTATAGAATTTTCACAAATTATACTTCCTAACACTTTTAAAATAATTAAATAATAATTTTTTTGTATATTCGCTGTTTAAACCCGTGTATTTGTATATATTAGTTGTTTACGATATTCTCCGATGATGGAAGCACCGACGGAGAATGCACCAAGCCTATAGTAACATAATTTTGTTACATAATCTATCACAGAATCTACCACTGGCCACAGTTTTCGCTGCACTACAGCTGGAAGATTGTGACCAGTGGTAGATAGCAAAAAGGCAAAACAACTACTAGAAGACAAAAAGAACCTAGTACTCATAATTGTTAATTCATTGTAATTCACTGTATCATCACTGGAAACTGTCCCAAGAGGGTAAATTTCGTGCAATGGAAGATTTTCAATGATGACTACTGCAGGGAATGCGGAGAGATAGAAGAAACCATAGAGTACCTGCTGTGCCACTGTCTGGCACTGGACTACCGATGCTTCAAAACTTTAGGGCAAGGTTTTGTGAAGGGACTAGAGGAAGCAGCAGAAGCCAAAATCAGACTTCATCAACAAAATCATCAACTTTGCAAAGGGCTGGAAGTGCTTTAACGCAAAGAAAAAATGAGAGGAAGGTTCGGTATACACGGTTATCGCGATACAAAGGCTCCAAGTGAGGGATTAAACAGGATTCCAATCTAACCTAATCTAACAACATTTTTTAATAATATATCCAATAATTATGTTAATGCAATTTTATCTAGAATTTATAGTTATTTTTTATACAAGACGATAAAATGGTATTTTATAAAATGGTTTTTTATATTATTTTAGACGATAATGCAATTTTATCTCGTGTATAAAACAATATTTTTCCCCATAGCGAGTTACGTTTTAAAAAATATTCAGAAATTATTATTTCAAGGAATTTATTACGAGTAGAAAAAATATTGTGCTGGGTTGGCGTTGGTTTCTATATAATTTGACAAATAATAAATAAAGCTGCCTCTTTAGTTGTCAGTTTTGAGTCTATAATATTTTTTAATTCTCTTTCTTGTTGATTGCTGATTGAATTGGAGCCAGAAATGGCTCAAAACGAAATAAGTAAATTATCAACAGATACTCAGGCTGAGGCGACAAACGCCATATCCAAACTACTTCTATTTAAATCCCGAATAACTTATGAAAAGGAATACAAAAATTTTCAAAAATGGAAGCAATTAAAAAACGTGTGAGAAGAAAGATGAAGTGAAAACATACTTATTTAGTATATTTTTCTGAAAAATCAAAGAAAATGCAGCCGTCCAGTTTATGGTCGTACTATTCAATGCTAAAAAGTACAATACTGGGCCCGTATTTTGTAACTTCGAAAACACTAAGCGCTTTTAGACGCTCAGCTTATATGACGTTAATTTTCGCTGAGCGCGCACTTAATTAACGATTTTGGTATTCTCGTCTGACGCGCTTAGCGTCTTTACTGATTGCGCTGAGCGCTTTAAAAACGGTTGCCTTAAATGATCGTTTTGCTTGTCAAACTGTCAGTGAAAATCGAAAAAACTGTGATTTTGTGCGTTATCTTGCTCTTAGTGAAAATTACTACTTCTTCTATAAATTCCTCAGTAAGTAATTGATAATTTACGACTTGGCAGCTATAAATATTGTTCAAAACATCGAAAATGCTGAGAAGCGTCTTCAACACTTCCCTCGTATAATAAGAATAATGACATATCCATAGAAAAAATATCTTGACATAACTGAACAATAGGTTATGAAATTCACGTAACACTTTGAATAAGAAGACTAAGAAGGAAGGAGCATAATGCTATCCATGTATTCATGCATGGTGGGCGGAAAAAGCACCATAAAAACACTCTAGGGTGGGGATCCTTGACAGTTCTGTTTGACGATTCATTTGACACATTTGAATTTGATTTGAAATTTTGTGGATTTGTCAGTCTTTACGGAGCTTATTTTATGTTATTTATTATTTATTCTACTACTGATAGTTGTATAAAGGTAGTAAATCTAGATGGAAATTGTGGCAGAACTTAAATTAACAGTGACACTATCGCGATTTATCGAAAAAGATTCTAAAATAGTTGGTTGTGTAGCGTGCGGTAGATCTCGGCAAAAATTGAGTGAAATAATGGAACAACTTTTCGCTAGTAAGTGACTATATAATATACATACGTGTAGTAAACCGATCATTTATGAAATTCACTTAAATTAACTAAATTATATATTTTTCTTGCATTTTAGCTTTTATTTATTACTTGTCAAAGATTAGATGTCAAAGAATTTAGATACGTTAATTTGACTTACCTGCTTCAGTAGCGTATCGGATGTTTGTGTTAATAAATACTTATTATAACTTGTCTATTTTTATAAGAATTATATATTTTTATAACAATTTTAATAACTACCAATATTTATTCACAACGTAAAATAAAACAACAGATTATTGAGTCTACCCCACGTCTACCCTACATCATAGTTTTACATTTTTTAAATAAAATTAGAACGACACTGATAAACCGGAATTTAAGTCGGCCATATTTGAGGCCCATCGCGGCGTACCTAAGATTTTTGATATGCTCCTTCCTTAGTCTTCTTATTCAAAGACGTAACATTGTCATTTTTCATTGTTACATCCGTCAGTTATCAAATTTGGACTATTAGTTACATTAGAAATTGTGATGTTGCCAATATGTGCTCAACGCGTATCCAGAACACGATTCGCATGGCAACGAGAATACCGAAATCGACTGCCTTGCGTTTCGCTGATCGAATACTTGCGCTCACCGCTTTGAAAGCGTAACGTTTTTATGTCAAAGTTACAGGCCCAGGGCCATAGATTTAGTAAGAACAGATATCACATTAGACATTTTAACCCGATCAAACAATCGGAGGTTAACTCCGTACTGTAAAAACCAACTGAGATAGAGAAGGCGACATTGCCACATCCCAAATTTGCGCCTATCTACTCAGTTTGATTTGCAGAAAAGGTGACTTTAAAACCTTTACCGGATATCAATAAATCTCAATTTCTTAATTAAATTAATAGTTTATTTTTAAAGAAGCATGCGTAATAATATGTTATTAACCAGGATATATGCGTTACTATTAAAGGACATGTTTACTGTTTAATGTGCTGAAACGTCTAGAACTATTGGCAACGTCGCTGCTAGTCTTCCAGAATGAAATGAGGCGTCCGTCCCACCACCCCTCGCGAAGGCCCTTGGTCCGTTATAGCGTACTACGTTTAGCTTGCGGTGTGTTTGAAGTCGGAATCAAGACGAAAGTGAACTTTCAGTGTTTTCGGCGGTTTTTGTTTTTGTTTAACGTACTTTTGAATCTGCGAATTCAGTATGGTACGACAGTGTCAAGTATGTAGAAAAATAAGCTCAAATTACCCGAATTTGTCTTTTCACAGGTGGGTATTGTTTTCGTCATTGTACATAGGCGTCCCACAAGGGAGCCTCTCACAATCAAAATAATTTCTAATTATATTTGTAATTAATCTATTAAAACAAGAACGTATTAGCCAGTAATTGAATTATAATTCGTCTCAATGACTACCTAACTGTTGTAGATCATAACAAATTTGAATATAAACTATATATTACTACTAGCTGCTCTCGCCATCTACCACTCGCCATAGTAGTACGTTTTGTACTCAAATGCTATTTTCTGCTTTTATGCTTTTCGTTTGTCGGATTGAGGGTTACAGCAAAGTCGGCCTGACGATGGAGATAAATCTCCAAAACCGGTCGTCGAATGGCTGTTCCCTTCAGTCTGATGAACTTAATGCAGAGAATAAGCATATATGTAGGGGTTAGGCATTAATAATTTTTTGCTTTTTGTATTTTTTTTATTTATACAAACCCTACCAAGCCTTGAGCTCCATCTACGGTAACGTAGATGAAGCAAACGTAATTCATTATTATGCGACAGAAATCCCATACTGTAGAACACAGGTTTGATACTTTTAATGAATCAATTTTCAATTTTCTCATTAAATATTGATTTTAGGTATAGGAAGTTATTAATAATACAAGATTAAACAACTATTACACAGTACTTCACAGGAAGCTATTGATTGCGAACTAACTAAATCGATACTAATTACTAATTTTGAAGTTCTTTTTAAGATCAAAAATGGCAAAACTAAAACCTAAACTATCATTTCAGATTAAACGGGAAGTTCTAAATAATGTTGCCTATTCTTAACAAGAAAAATTTATTTATAAGTTTTATAACATCTCTAATTAAATTTGGACGAAAAGAATATTTCTGTTTGCTGTAGGTAATTTTCTCAGGGAAAATACGAAAATAAAAATGACTTTTTAAGTCAAAAAAAGTCAAAAGGACAAGTTATTCCAAAAAAGGACTGTCCTTTTCAAAAAAGGACAGGTGGCAACCCTAGGTATTTCTGTAATGGAAAGTTAATGGCAAATCTACAACTTTAGTTTGAAAATATGTTCCGTCCACCTGTGTTTACAAAAATGTCTAAAATGTGCTTTACCATTGCCTCCATATTCTGAAAAAAAATTGAAAGAAAAGTCACCAACCACAAACCTAATATAGAACTGTTTCGGAAGCCTGAGTCACCCTGTGGATATTCAAAAGTAACTGAAAGTTTATATAGAAGTAACTGAAAGTTTAAATTGAAAATCGACGTTGGAGCGATTTTCGAAAACCACCTACTAGCGTTTCAACATAGGTATATGTGGGATATTAATTATATTATTATATTAGACCTTATAACAAAACTCATCTGACTAAAAAGTGTTAATGTAGTATATTAATATGGAGTATAAAATTTACTAATTAATTTACTTTTACTTTACTAATTAAATGCTTTCCAAAAAACGATACGCCACTGGCCATTAGAACAATCGAAATGCGCCTAGTTGCCGGGGTCGGAAATTTTAGACTTCTCTGTCTCTTCTGTCCTTGTTTGACACATTGGAATGTTTGATACACTACCAACGAGTATTTATGAATGAGATGTTCGGTCTATCTTTATAATGTCTTTGCCCAGGGCCCGTATTCTGTAACTTTGAAAACGCTAAGCGCTTTTAGACGCTCAGCGTATATGACGTTAATTTTCGTTGAACGCGCATGCCCTTAACGATTTCGGTATTCTCGTGTAACGCACTTAGCGTCTTTACTGATTGCGCTGAGCGCTTTGAAAACGGTTGCCTTAAAGGATCGTTTTGCTTGTCGAACTGTCAGTGAAAATCGAAAAAATTGTGATTTTGTGCGTTATCTTGCTCTTTAGTGAAAATTACTACTTCTTCTATAAATTCCTCAATAAGTAATTGATAATTTACGACTTGGCAGCTATAAATATTGTTCAAAACATCGAAAATGCTGAGAAGCGTCTTCAACACTTCCCTCGTATAATAAGAATAATGACATATCCATTGAAAAATAGCTTGACATAACTCAACAATAGGTTATGAAATTCAGGTAACATTGACATTTTTCATTGTTACATCCGTCAGTTATCAACTTTTGACTATTACCTTAGAAATTGTGATGTTGCCAATATGTGCTCAACGCGTATCCAGAACACGATTCGCATGGCAACGAGAATACCAAAATCGACTGCCTTGCGTTTTGCTGATCGAATTACTTGCGCTCACCGCTTTGAAAGCGTAACGTTTTATGTCAACGTTACAGAATACGGGCCCTGGTCAATAAAAACATTAATATTTCAAGGTAAGGATAAGCTATACCGTTTAAATTTCCGTACCTAGTAGTATAGTAACATCTAAACTTTGTAGATATAGCATGCTCATAGCTTTCTTGAAGCAGTCATGTAGCGGGTACACACCGAAAAAGTCAAAAATTTTGAACCTAGAAGATGTCGTGAAATTTCTTTACACTGCTTTTTTCTGCATTTAATCTACCGTTGCGGCTTAAAGTACTATATTTTATCTACTATTTTTGATAGATATAAGGCAATTTTAAATAATAGTTGGCTATGGAAAAAAATATTAATGAAGGAATTAAAAATTACAAAATATCGATATAACAAAGATAAAAGTTGTTCAAAAATATATACAGAGTTTTCCAAAAGACAATGTTATTCAATTGCGTCCATCACAGTTGTCATCTGTTATGACGCAACAAAATATCGATATAACAAAGATAAAAGTTGTTCAAAATATATACAGTTTTCCAAAAGACAATGTTATTCAATTGCCTCCATCACAGTTGTCATCTGTTATGACGCATATTTATTGTTAATATAGGTTAGGAGGATACTGATAAACTCAATTCTAATAATTGTATTTATGGAATGTCGGGTTTCTATGAAAATTGCATGTGTGTTAATAACAAATAAATATATCTACAAGTTTGAAGAAATATAATGTTTGCCGAAATATAAAATTCTTCTCCGTGGTATGCGCTTACATTAACGGTTAAAAAAAAACAACATGATAATTAAATAAGCAAAATTTATTCATTTGTGATAAATATTGCCAGCAGGAATTACCAATGACAATAATCTCATAGCATTCACCTAAAAAAACAATACGAGGAGAATTTGGAGAAAATTAATATTCGGCAAAACATACAATTTTTATTTTTCTTTTAGTAGACTTTTTATTTAGATCTTGGATCATGGTTTATTGAAAATAATAAATAGAAAGAGTTAAATCGTGTTTATTCATTGAGAGATAAAATAATAAATTTGAATTTTTTTCAATGTAATTAACAATATTATATTGATAATTGTTCATTTTGTATCACCCATAATGAGCCACAATACGTATGAGCTTATGCCGTATAATGTATTTTAGTATAGTTGGTTAAAAAAAACTATTATATGAGTAAAATACCGTATGACAAAAGAACGGCGGCCAGGTGGCTTGGAAATCTCGTGGAAATCCATCGTTGACGCCGTTTTTTTCGATCATATTGTAGTATACATAATATTTTAATTACCTTTTTTTTATCTAAAAAAAAACAAAGTTCTCCTTAAACAAAAGAAACAGTTAAAAAACTGTCAGTTAAGATTTTTGAGAGATGTAAATGGTCAGAAAATTTGGTCTAAAACTACTCATATTAAGCGGCCCTCACACGATCAATAATATTGTCAATGTTTTTTATTGTCAATATTTTATCAATATTTGAAAGTTGGCCTGACACGGTCAATACATATATCAATATTAAGTTTTGTGCAGATATTAAGTGTCAATTATACCCTATACCAAAAAATTAAAGATAAAAAAAGCGTGTCATTTTGGCAGTGAGTGTCAGTCAAAAATATGGAAAAAATAGAGAAAAAAATTTAAGAAAAGATGGTATATAAAAAATTGATATACACAAAGAAAAAGGTTCGGCCAACTAAATCTTCTAAAGTACGTTAAGAAACGGGAGCCTGATGATTGCGATCTAAAACTGGTGAAAACAACCACGGTGATGTTCCGTCTTCCGCCATGGTTACGAATAAACTAGTCAAATCTTGTCAATCATGCGACCTAACGATCAATATATTGTCAATACGACTAGCTCCGCCTTTAATATTGTCGAGTATTTTCAGGATCTCGAAAATCCATCAATATATTGAAAGTACATCAATATGTACGCTCAAACGCTCAATAATATTGTCAATAATCCAAAATATTGACAATATTATTGATCGTGTGAGGGCCGCTTTAGTCCAGTCGAGATAATAAATCCTGTGAGTTTTTTAAGGTGTGCTACATTAAATTATATCAGCAGAAAAAAAAGGTGTAAATAAAAATAAGATGTTTCTTCTCGGAAACGGTAAGTAGCTAAACGACCAGTGAGAGGCCTCTACGGATAGAGCTAGTGGAGTTTCCTGTTTATTTTTCGAAAACTTGCCTGTTCTCGCAAATTTTCCCACGGTCTTAATCTCTGATATTACCATAGTTACAGCTTTACTCTATGGTTACGGCACTAAAAGGGATGCAAATACAGAAAAAATCCGGTGGCTCTCAAAATTTTTCCTAAAAAAAATCATTTTTTTTTAAATTTTCAAACTTAAATAACTCGGTTACTTTGGACTTAATTGAAAAATGGTAAAGAGAAAATATGTTTCTTTTATCGAGATCTACCAGCCCTGAAAATATTTGAACTTATTTAAGACTCACCCTGTATAGTCGCCCGTGTTTCGAAAATTTCCAAAAATTTTCCGGGCCAAAATCGCGCTTTTTTCACTTATTCTGATTTGAAAGATTTTTGGGTGTGGATCGATGCAGATCGAGTAGTTAATTTTTTATTTATCCACAGTTTGTCAAAAAGTATATACAGTGTGAGAAAAATATAAAAACCGATTTTCTATTTTCGGCAATTTTTTTTTAAATACAACATAACCTAAAAAGGGGCTCAAATTGCATTTAGACTTTTTACATTAACGTCTTCTAACCGTACCAGGTGAGAAAAAATGAATTAATAAAAAAATGGATTTTTTCAAAGGGTTATATCCAGAAAATCGACAATCGAAATCTTTCAAATTGAGTATCTCGGAAACTGTGCATTTCCGAAACACAGTTTAAATGCGGCGAACATAGAGCTCCGCTAGCTCTATCCGTAGCGGCTTCACTGGTTGTTTAGCTACTTACCGTTTCCGAAAAGAAACAACTTATTTTTATTTACACCTTTATTTATTTTTTCTGTTGGTATAATTTAATGTAGCGACCAAACGCCAAAAATTTCCATTGAATCGTATCCTGAGTTTTTAAATAAAATGCTTTGCTCTATAGGCTTGGTGCATTTCAGTTTATTTCAACAAATTCCGACCGCAGCGCACTCTACGGTAGAAATCAGAAAATATCAATTTATAGTTCAGGCCGGCGCCGCCGCGCCGTCATGCGTCATGTCGATCGCATTAAAATAATATTGAAATCGGGGTTTTGTCGTAATATTTAAGTATTTTAATTTTTTGCAAGCGCAGATATTGAGACTATAAAACACTCAGGTACAAAGTTTGTGTGATGTAACGCTGTTTCGGGTAGTAAAAAATAAGTGAAAAAGAATTCGCACTAGGCGTCTTGTTGTGTTGTGGTTGTGACAATTTCAAATGTTAATAAAATTGCCCAAAAAAATGTTAACGCGTTTCTGTTTTCCGAAATATTTAACAACGAATATCTCTGGAACAAAAAGCGTAAATCTCAAAAACGAAACGGTTTTGTAAAGTGCATTTTCAGGACTACAACAAAATTCCTCGGCACCCCCCTGTCGATTTTGTCAAAAACCGAAATGTCTCAGACTGCAACTTAAATATTACTTACTGATAGTTCATTTTACGTCGAATTGACAGCCGCCCACCGTTTTTCAATATCTGTAACAGATCTTGAGTTATTTAAGAAAATCTACAAAAGAAATAAATCTCTAAAACGAAACGGTTTTGTAAATTGCATTTTTAGGACTACAACATACTACGAAATAAGCAAAGGAGAGCGTAATTAGGGCGTTGTTAAGTGCAATAACATTCAATAAGTCAACTTTCCCGGATATTCAACTCTCCCGAAACAACATTTTATTGCTTTATAATTTCTTACACCGATTTGATCAACAGCAAAAATGTATTCAAGCAGTTCAACAAAACAAGTGAGTAAACAAAGTGCTCGTTACATAATCAAAAAATTAAACAGACAAAAATACTATGAGAGGATGAAATATAATCTGCAATATTAATGGTATACTTTTTTAATCAACTAGTGATTAAATGTTTTATGAACATCTTCTAAAATCATAATTATGTACCTTTAAAAAATTTCTTTACAGCAGAAATACCTCCAATTATACCCCACTAGCATAACCGGTAATAAAGCTATGCTAGCTACCGTAGTTGAACTCTTCTAATTTTTTTTAACTGGAATAATAAATTATAATGCATGCCTTTGGACTTTGGAAGATATCAAAATATTTACCTTTTTATTTATTTGTTTAGAATTTCCACAAATTACACTTTCTAACACTTTTAGAATAATTATATACTAAATTTTTCGTTTACTCGCTATTTAAACCCGTGTATTTGAATGTATTCCTTATTTACGAGGAGAATGCACCAAGCCTATTGTGGCAATTTAGTGTTATATTACTGTGTTCCTGTAAACTTCAACTAGAAGAAGTTACAAGCTTGTATTTTTTTGTCCCTTAGTTTTGCATATTAATTTTTTTACATTTCAAGGACATCATTTTAAAATCATCAAATCGCCAGTTGAGTCTACTCGTTTTTTAGTTAATGAAAAAAAGGTTCTGCAGGTGTTCCGTTACGTAACGCAGATGAAACTGATCGCACATTTGGTCGACGATCGATCTAGGCGGCTTAGTAAAAAAGTAGCATAGTTTTAAAATCAATTTGCAATACCAGGAAAAACGAAAAAAGCGTCTTATTGATTATCAAACAGGATGGTAATATTGATTCAATTTCATTGACCAGTTTTTCGAGCTAGCGTCTACAACGCGCTGTGTGGTGTCATGTATAAAATTAAAACTTTCCCTGCAAGCTTCTTCAACGAGTTTGATACGGATTAAATAACTGAAACATCAGAGTAAAATCTAACTCTAATCTGACCCACTCCTCGTAAAATATGTACATTACTTTTAGCTTTTCGGGTATATACTTTCTTACACATTGTAGAAAGAAATTCTTTTCTGCTACAGCAGCCTCCTCGTGTACGATTGTCTGAAAAGCATTGATAAATGTTATTAGACCATTGTTTGAAAAAATTGACAAGGAATTTGTTAAAAACCGCTCTATTTCCATTATATTCCATATGTGTTTTTAACTAAATAAACCGCGGTCGCCATTAAAACTGCAGCATTTTTTAGGTTATTATATAGTTCTTACCACGAAACTTTCCCTCTATACTTTTCTACATTTGGCATCTTGTATGATAATGCAATGACTCTAACGAAAAAAAACTAGACAATACCTAGGCAGTGGATAAATGTGTTCTGATGTAATGCTATGTTACAGTCCATAATAAGAATATTTGGATTTTTGAGACATACTATTATTTTATTATCTTATCTTGTTTAAACCTTATTTAACTCTTCTCTGCTGTCTCAGTAATTTTTAGCAAATTTATTTTAGCAACATTTTAAAAAACAATTTAGACTTGGCTTTTAGTCCGTCCCCAATTCAAGCCAAGCATAGATATGTTTTCTCCGTCAACCGCAGAGTTCGCGTCAAATTCGTCTACCTTTTTACAAAGGGGAGCTCGAAAAATATTGCACCGAGGCCCCCAGTTGTCAATCTACCCTACCTTATTCTTAGTATACATTTAGATCGAGACTATTGAAATTTACCTAATGCTATTCATTCTTTTTTTTTTTTGCTGCCAGTCAGTCATATTTATTAATTATTAATAAAAGAATAGCCGATAAAACTATACAGGGTGAGTCAGTAAATAAGTGTAAATATTTTCAGGGGTGGTATATTTCGACCCCAAGAACACTTCTATGAGTTTTTTTGCAAAAAAAAGATGTTAAAAATCGTGCATTTTCTTTTAAATTTTCCTGTATATTTTAGAAAACTTTTTAGAACTTCCTGTTCACCGCAAATTTTCCCCCCACGGTATAGTTTCTTAATATCTGATATTACGGCACTAAAAGAAATGCAAATACCGAAAAACTGAGGTGACTCAATTTTTTTAAAAATAAATCTATTTTTTTTAAATTTTCCAAACTTTAATAACTCGATTGGACTTATTTGAAACTCGATAAAGAGAATATGTTATGCTTACGTTATTGCAACCTAACCTAACCTAACCTAGCCGACCATACCAACAGGTATGGTAGGCTATTAAGATCGGCAAAAAAAGTTTTTTTAATTTCACTCAAAATGAGTTATTTGGGTCATAAATGACCTAAATACAAAATATTTTCATGGTGTCTGTCCGTCTGTCTGTAACACGATAACTCAAAAACCGCTAAACCGATTTTAACCAAATTTGGCACAAAAATAGTGTGGCACCCGAGAATCTGACCATTAATTTTTGGTGGGGGTGGGGGGGTTGGTAAGGGGGTATGGAAGGGGGTTAAACATTTAAAAAAATCGTAATTCCAAAATTACAGTAGCTAGCGAAACGAGGTTTTCAATTTAAGATTAGGAATAATATTTGCAACAAAAATTGTAATAACATCAAAATCAGTCAAAGTCGCAGTTTTTGAGATAAAAAAAATTGGAAAAATTCCTTTACTTTGAAACTAAAAGAACTACCTACCAACTTTTTATTAACATATTTTAGTTATTGCTCATATCATATATATCTCAAAAACTGCGACTTGACTGATTTTGATGTTATTACAAATTTTGTTGCATATATTATTCCTAATCTTAAATTGAAAACCGCGTTTCGCTAGCTTAATTTTGGAGTAACGATTTTTTAAAATTTCTAACCCTCTCATACCCCCTTAACAACCCCCCACCCCCACCAAAAACTAATAACCAGATTCTCGGGTGCCACAGTATTTTTGTGCCAAATTTGGTTAAAATCGGTTTAGCGGTTTTTGAGTTATTGTGTTACAGATCGACGGACAGACGGACAGACGGACAGACGGACAGACGGACAGACGGACAGACACCATGAAAATATTTTGTGTTTAGGTCATTTATGACCCCCATAACTCATTTTGAGTGAAATTAAAAAAAACTTTTTTTGCCGATCTTAATAGCCTACTATACCTGTTGGTATGGTCGGCTAAAAATACAATAATATATTCGAATATGAATATGATATTCGATTATTTCTCGAATATGAATATCCTGATGCATTCGTCAACTTTCGTGAGCAGGAGCTTATTATTTTTGTTCTTAACTATATTAAAAACAGTTATTAAGCTGGTTCCTTTCAATAGGCAGAAAATTTTAATCAATAGCATTTTTTTCCGTGTAGATTGATGATGCCTATATTAAACCGCAATGTGAACGTTACTTTGGAAAGCCCACTTTTTTGCTCTTCTTTTCTATGGAGAATGATTTTCTATATTAACTTTTCATTGATTTTTGATTATCATGTAATAGTCATCGCATAATATTCACTTATCGGACCTTAAGTTACGTAAGATGAAAGAAACCGTTCTGTACTTTCCAAGATAGTTTTTCAAGTCCTGCGGCATATTTTTTGCCGTTTTGGAAATACGTGAATGATTTTATATAAATATTTGATATCAGTTATTCTTATTAATTTAGATATTTATAGACATAGACCTATTATTATTTATCAAGGTATTATTTTGGAAACTTTAAAAATCTCACTATGATTTATTCATTTAAACTGTAATAATTACTATAATTGCATATTATTTGTTATAGTATTAGTCCAGGAGGCAGTGAACATTTTTTGTACTTATTTTCCCAGTGGGTGAATACACACATAGCCAAAATTATTGCATATAACGATATCTTTATTTTGGACCTAATATGATTGTTTTTATATTTTTGGACATTACTACACGACTAACTAATATAAAATTAAAAATCTAAGTGCAACTAGGCTGTTATTATAATTTTATTTCAAAATGAGTGAAAATCAACAAAAACAAATTTCATTTAAAACAGAAAATATTGTAAACAATTTTAATTATTCTAGTCTATATTGCTTCCTCCAGCCTATGCAAGCTGTGAGACGACGTGGCATGCTCTCAATTAAGTTGTCCAGAAGATGTTGAGGAATGGCTTCCCATGTTTCGCACGTAGCAATTTTCAATTCATTTAAGGTAATCATTCTTTTAACCTTGACATCGGTGGGCACCAAAATTTTCTTATACCCTCTTCCTCATAAAATTCGCGAACCGCTAAAGTGCAATGGGGAGGAGCATTATCGTCCATGTAAACAAATTCATCACCCACTGCCCCTCGAAATGGACGTACAATAGGCTCTAAAACGTCTCTAAGATATGAGGCACCTGTCATTGTGCCATCAATAAAAACAAGAGTTCGAGCTCCGTGCATTATACCTGCCCATACCATAATGCTTCCCCCTTGAAACGGGACACGGGGTTGAGCTGCATTCCAGCGTGCTCGTCTTCCAGACGCTCTCCAGACCAAAGTTCGTCGCGAGTCTGACACTAGGCCTATTCTGGTTTCATCACTAAACATGACGAAAGTCCAATTAGGTCCATTTGGTCTCATCTCCTCAGTCCATTCTAGTCGCGTAATTTTGTGCTGTAAATTAAGCTTCGGAACACGTAGAGGCCTGCTTAAAGGTAATCCTCTGTCATGGAGTCTGCTTGCTATGGTCTTTCTTGAAACATATGCTCTTTTAAGGCAAGCTAACTCATTTTTAATAGCAGTACTAGAAAGCAGGGGATTGCGTCGTGCAATTAGGGATATTTAACGGTCTTGCACATCGGTAGTAACTCTCCTTCTATCTCTTTCAGGCAGGTTTGTAACCTCGTTTGTCTTCCTGATTTTTTTTTAATATTCGCGAAACATCGCTTTGGTTAACTCCTACAATTTCAGCTATTGAAACTTGCCGGTAGCCCTGTTGAGACAGTGTTACTATTCTGACTCTATTAAACTGTGAAATAATGTTTCTAGGCATTTTAAGGCCAAAATAATGATAACAAATTTCTTCTGAAATCCAAGAGACCACAAATCGGAATGTGCAAGAATTTGTAATAATATTGGGTCTGAACGATAAACATTGTTACCATACCCATTTTAACAAAAAAATGTTTATTACAGATTATCAAAGCCATGTATGAAAGAGATTCTTTAAATTCCTTTCCGTATATTTTTAAACGATATATGCAATAATTTTGGCCATATGTGTATATAATAGTATGTTCGGATGGTGACATTAAATGATAATTTGTGAGTCTGGCAAAAATTTTCGGATGGGTTTCCTAAACAAAATAAAAAAAGTCCACTTATTTTTCCAATCATAAATTATGACATTTATTAAAGTGAATCATTTTATTAATGGAAATAACAGTCTGGCACATCTCAAGTCGTGGAAAGTCAGTCTGGCTGAAAATTTGCGGATGCAAAAATTTGACAGATTTTTGAAATCTATAACCCTTATTTTCCCATGCTTGAAATTTAACGTATCATTAGCCACTATCAACTTTAAACTGATTCAACTCTCTTCTTTGGAGCAATAGAATATCAATAATCTTTAGTCTGTTAGTTAGGTTAGGCGTTTTTTATAAAGAATGGCTAAGAATGGCTTTTATAAAGAATGGCTAAATTAGCCACTATCAACTTTAAACTGATTCAACTCTCTTCTTTGGAGCAATAGAATATCAATAATCTTTAGTCTGTTAGTTAGGTTAGGCGTTTTTTATAAAGAAAATTTATTTACTATATACAGGGTCATCCGGCAATAGTGCGTCGGGCATCTGCAGCTCTTAATGTAAAGAAGCTTGGTAATTTTGTTTAAGTGCAAATCCAAAATATGTATGTGGATGTATTTCAGGAAAATATTTGAACTTTTATAGGGTGGCTCAAAAAGTGTGATTGGATCGGATTGATTTTTTTTAAATGGATCACTTTGTATATTGTTGCATTTTTGGCTTCCTTTCAGATCGCTTTATATAATCCGAAGATATGAGTAAATGTTTGATAGTTTCAGAGATATTAATAAATAAATAAAAAAATATTTTTTTTTTCAGCCTTTCTTATTTTTTTTAAATACAAGAACTATCCTGAAATCAAAACTATATTAGGTATTTACTTTAGATGGTCTGCACTTACTTTGCTATAAATATGGTAATTGTAAATCATACAGGATGTTCAAAATTCTACGCCAAACTATCTAAAATATAAAATATATTTTCTTTGTTTTTTTAAATGAAACACCTTGTATATTTTTTTGTTTTTTATTAACGGTTTCGCAAATATTCGGTAATATACAGTAAATTTTTATCAAAGCTCTACCCAATGATTTTTCTCTCATATTTTACCGTTGAGAGAGCCATATGAAATAATACTGCGAGTATCTGCAAAACCATTAAAAATATTGAAATACTTTAAACACAAAAAAATTTCTTTTTTTAATTCTCCATCTAATAAAAATTAATGTACAGGGTGTTCCTTTTAAAAAACAAAGAAAAATTATTTTATATTCTAGTTTGGCGTAGAATTTTGAACACCCTGTATGATTTAAGATTACGATATTTACAGCGAAGTAAGTACCTATAGACCATCTAAAATAAATTACGCATAGTTCTTGTATTTTTAATAATTTTTTTAAGAAGGGCTGAAAATATATATTTTTGATTTATTTATTAATATCTTTGAAATTGTAGAAATATATTTACTCATATTTTAGAATTATGTCAAGTGATCTGAAAGAAAGCCAACTATGCAATAATATACAAGGTGTTTCATTTAAAATAATCATCCCGATCCACTCACACTTTATTGAGCCACCCTATAGAAGTTAAAATATTTTCCTGAAATACCATCCTAGAATATACTTTAGGTTTACACTTACATAAAATTCCGAAGTTTTTTATTCTAGGAGCTACAGATGCCCGACGCACTATTGCCGGACCCTGTATAATTCGGACCACCCTGTATATTAATTCTGATAAAAAATATCAGATTCTCTAAACGAATTTAATATTTTTCACACAAAAATATAAACTGGAGAATTGTGATAGCTATTAATAATAAATAATTATCCTAAAATTAATCAAAATTTTCATTATTATTAATTATATATTCATGGTATAATTTATAGCTTTATTATAAATAAACAAGAAAGAAATGAGATACCAGTAATTTAACCGTGGACATCAAGTTTTACATTCCGCAAGTTTAGTCTATAAATAGTTTGTAATAAATCATGAAATATGATTCAGTTCTATTTTTATTAAGTTTATCTATACGGTATAATATCTATAGGGTGTTTATATTATAAATTATTTGCGATTTGCTTATTAAAATTTTTTAAGCCTATAAACAAAACAGTTATTTATTGTCTCTCATATACAGTATGTCCCCGGTCTTTACAAGAGGAAAAACTTTTTTATTAGTGACGTTTTGTGAAAAATTCTTCCTACAAAGTTTTGCTTGTCATAAAATGGCTAATCCCGTTTTCCATTTCACTTTTCAAATTCAATTTCCATACCATTTCAGAGAAAATTAAGAAAAACATGAAAATAGTGTTGAACTTTTGAAGTGCTAAAAATTAAAACGCGTTTCTATGGTAATATAACTTCGTTTTCATTCTTTGATATATTGTTATACATAGAATTTTAATTAACGTAATATTTTTTGTTGTTTTAGAATGTTAAAGAACCACAAAACTTATTTAGTTAAATGCAACGGAAAGGGCGATGACAGTTATCGGAAAATGTGATACTTTAACAACAACAAAGAATATGCAGCAAAATAAAACACTAAATCACCACAATACACCAAAACACTTTTACTTTCACACCGGACGCGCATTTCGCTAACCATGTTAGCATCATCAGCAGATGATTAAAAGAAACTAACTGTAAGTTTTTAAAGTTTTTTTTTAATTTTAAAAACTTACAGTTAGTTTTTTTAACCATCTGCTGATGGTGCTAATGGTTAGCGAAACGCGCTTCCAGTGTGAAAGTAAAAGTGTTTTGGTGTATTGTGGTGATTTAGTGTATTATTTTGTTGTGTAACATCTAAGGTTCCAACCCGCAACTGTAATAAAGAATAATACGCATTATTCAAAATTATAGCTAGCTATAAAAGAATGAAATCGAATTGATATTACCATTGAAACGCCTTTTGATTTTTCGGACTTGGAAAAAATTCATTACTATTTTCATGTTTTTCCTAATTTTCTCTAAAACGGTATGGAAATATCGAAAACAATAAACGGGATTAATCATTTTAGAACAAGCAAAAGTTTTTATGAAGAATACATTTTTCTCAAAATGTTAATAATAAAAAAAAATCCTCTTGTAAAGGCAATCCGGGGACATTCTGTATATACAGGGTGAGTCTTAAACAAGTGCAAATATTATTAGGGGGAGTATACGATTATGAGATTTTTTTGCGAAAGTAAAATTTTGAAATTTTTGAATTTTTTGAATTTTTTTTAGTTTTTAGTTAAAAAACATAATTTCTTGGTAATATGACAACGTAGGTAGTATATTAAATTTACAAGAAAGAAGACCCAAAAAAGATCCAGTGGTTTATTTAAGCAAAAATTTATTTTTTTTGGAAATTATCGAAGTAAAATAACTCAGTTAAAAATATGTTTCTTTTATCAACATATACCAGCCCTAAAATATTTGCACTTATTTAAGACTCACCCTGTATAGTTTGACAGACTTTTAAGTTACATATATATTGTGGATGTACCTCGGGATGTACTTAAGAGGACTCATATGTATCTCTTCTATTTTAAGCAATAACATCTTCAACAAATTGTCCTCACGATACATTGATGACATTGTAATTGAAGGGTCCAGAGGAGGGGGGGGGCGACATGACAAGCGCCATTTTACTAATTTTGCAGGAGAGCACTGGACGGCTGGCGGTTATCAGGTTCTCTACGTGTATTCTAGATTTTTACTAGGCATATATCAATAGGATGTAACATCTTATTGCTATGCAGATTTTATACATTTTGTAGGGACCAGTTAGGTCTACTAGTAAAATCCTAAAATTAAGAAATTAAGGCGCTTATCAAGTTTTTCCCCTGGACCCTTCAATTGTGGTCAGGGACAATCGTGATGGGATGGGATCAGAAAGAATGCGGACAGCTTTAAATAAAGTAAACAAGCGTTGTAAACAAGAGAGACAACAGTTAATACTCAGAAAACAAAAATTTTAACTTCACATGAAAGACAGTCGTACAATTAGTACGACAAACTGAAAGGGGCTGTAGAGGGCATCAAAACAAGTCATTTGAGTATAGGAACCCATGTCGGGAAATGTGCTGTTTTGGCAGGAGGTGGAGTAAAACGTAAATTTCAAGTTGCATTATTTATTCAAAACATTTACAAAAACTGCTCAAAGTGCCGTCCATTCTGTTGAAGACACAAATGCATACGGGCGTGCAGTCCGTGTTGGTACCTTAGTGCACGTCCAGTAAAGTTCCTTCCGCTCATTTTAATAATACCGGACATGGGTTCCTATACTCAAATGACTTGTTTTGATGCCCTCTACAACCCCTTTCAGTTTGTCGCACTAATTGTGGGACACCCTGTAGAGATAATGCATGCACTTGCCATGTTCGGTTCTTAGCCTCTTTCAAAGAATTCATATAATCAAAGAAGTCAGTTTATATCAATAATATATTTTCGTACTTTTATGTTTAGGCATAAAAGTGCTTTACTTTTATGCCTAAGTTTTAAAATGACTATTGTCAGTCACATCGTAAAAATTAATACCTTTGTGATGTTTAAAAAAATACATTTTTTATCAGAATCAGGTAAATTAGAAATGTTTTAAACTTGTATTAATTTTTCACAGTTGGGGGTTGGAACCTTTGGTGTTACAACAGCAAAATAAAACACTAATTCACCACAATACTCCAAACAATTCACTTTTGCACTGAACGGGCGTTTCGCTAATCTTGTTAGCATTATCAGCAGATGATTATCTAATTTTATTCATCTGCTAGCATGGTTAGCGAAACGCGAGTCCAGTGAAAATTTTTTGTTATTTATAAGTCATTGCAACAAAGTAGGCATTTTTCTTGGATTTCTTTTAACATATTTCTTACATATAGTTAGGTACCTTTGCGAGTTGCGAGACATTTTATGTCTTTTTGCCGGGCTAATTATACAGGGTGGTCCAAACTGTATTCCGGAAACTTCGACAGCATATTCTGCATATAAAAATAAGTAAAAAAGTTCATATAAATGTATGCCCTAAAATGCTTAGTTTCGGAGATACAGGGTGTAGAAATTTCATTTTTATTTCGATTTTTTCGAAATAATTTATGAAGTAACGTCAATATTTGGATGAAAATTTGTGTCTGGGAGCTTTTTGACATGAGAAATTTGATTTTGATGTTAATATGACTTTTACTTGTAAAGGACGCCACCTACATTTATTTTAACTGTTTTGAGGAGTAATAACTTTTCGTCCGTACCTGTATAAAACTACTGAGTGAAAAAGTACACATTTACGACGATTTTTACTCAAAATGGTCTCTTGGTGAAATTCGCTACGAGTAATGGTTCTCGAGATATTTGGAATCTAAATTATCAATACCTGTCATCATTGACATAAATTAAACATATTGATTAAATAGTTATTAGACTAAAATCATAAATTTTAAATGTTTTTGTGAAAAAAGTTCAACATAAACTGTTTTATCAACATTTTTTCGCAGAAAAATTTGTGATTAATACAAAAAAAATAAAAATTTCCCAAATTTATTATTTTACTCAAATAACCTTTGCAAATAACTATCTACTCAACGTGTTTATTTTTTGTCATTATAATTACATGTTTTGACTATTTCCGTTCTACGTATCTTCAGAACGGTTGCTCGTAGCGGTTTTTACCAAGAGACATTTTTTACGTAAAAAGTAATAGAAATGTATATTTTTTCACTCAGTAACTTTATACAGGTAAGGACGAAAAGTTATTACTCTATAAAACTGTTAAAACACATGTAGGTGGCGCCCCCTACAAATAGGAGTAATATTGACATCAAAATCAAATTTCTCATGTCAAAAAACTCCCAGACACCAATTTTCATCCAAATATTGACGTTACATCAGAAATTATTTGGAAAAAATTGAAATAAAAATCAAACTTCTGCACCCTGTATCTCCGAAACTAAGCATTTTAGGACATATATTTATACGAACTTTTTTACTTATTTTTATCTGCAGAACATGCTGCCAAACTTTCCGGAATACAATTCGGACCACCCTGTATTATAGTTAAAGAGTTCAGTTACTTACACTTGTAAACATTAATCTGCTGTATTAAATGTAGCTTATTATAGATTTATTATTTTTTTTTTATTTTTTTTATCTTAAAATCACAAAAATCCAGACAACCATGATTAAGTGACGTCAAAATTATCCTTTAAAAATTCTTATCATACTTAATTACTTATTAAAATTATTATTAGGTCATTAACAATTCTATTAGCAATGTTAAAAGTCATTTAAATTCATATTTTTTTTCGCGGTAGTCTGCCGAATTTTCAGAGTAGGCGGAAGGAAGTTACTTTTCTAATTTGCAAGGAAGTATTATTTTTAGCAAAATATTGCGGCAGACCTTTTCGCAAGTCAATTCGTGGCTTTAAGAAATTAAGTTCGCAACAAGAAATTATTAAGATATTATAATAATATTTAAATGGGGACAGTAGCGGCGTGTGATTCATTACTTTAGGGTGCAAAACATTAGAAGTTGGTGAGCGACCACGCACAAAAATAACTCCTTTTGTGCTATTAAATCGTCAATATAGGACTGCAAATTAAAAAATCTTTTAATTTATTAAAAAAAACTAAACACCTTGACCAGGGACGGAGTGGCCATATAGCCAGAGTAGCATTTGCTAGTCCCAACCTTAGGATCTACATATAAAATAGTTTATTTGTTCTTAGATAGAAATAGAACAGAAAAAAATCGGAATTTTTTAAAAAATATTTTGGATTTATTTTTTAGTTTTTATTAAAAACAAATAATTTCTTGATAATATGGCAACATAGGTAGTAGATTAAATTTACAAGAAAGAAAATCCAGAAAAGTGGTTCTCAAAATTTTAGCAAAAAATATTTTTTTTTGAAATTTTCAAAGTAAAATAATCCTCAACAGAAGAATTACATCAACATGTTTAATTTATGTGAATGATGACAGGTATTGATAATTTTGATTCCGAATATCTGAAGAATCATTACTCGTAGCGATTTTTACCAAGGGACCTTTTTTACGTACAAAACGTCATAAATATATATGTTATTACTCTTCAAACCAGTTAAAAAATATGCAAGTGGTGCCCTCTACATGTAAGAGTCATATTGACATCAAAATCAAATTTCTCATGTCAAAAAACTCCCAGACACATGCAAGTATTGACGTTACTTTATTAATTATTTGGAAAAAATCGAAATAAAAATGAAAATTCTACACCTTGTATCTCCAAAATTAAGCATTTTAGGAAATATATTTATACGAACTTTTTTTTTATTTATTTTTATCTGCAGAATATGCTGCTGAAGTTTCCGGAATACAGTTCAGACCACCCTGTATATTTACATTTACATTACATTTTGGTCTGTATTGCATTGCGGATAATTTCCTGATTTCAAACACTAACAAAGGATTAATAGAGAAAAATTGACCAAAACGTAAGGCAAAAAATGCGCCAAAAATTGACACTGGCCCCTCCTCACAATGCCTCCTGGACCCCTCTGTCCCAGTCCAAAGTCCGACCCTGGAAAGATTTAACATCTTATGCAAAAAAATTAGTAACTATCTAAAATATTATATTGCGTTGTTGGATAAAGAATGTTAATGATAGATATATATTTAATTTAAATTATTTAAAAAATGTCTATACCTATGTGGCGGATTCATCTCTCCAAAAAATCCTTTATGGGTATTTCGCCACTGCACTGCAAGAAAATCTACAAAATAAAATAGTTATTTTTTGTAAACACTTCTGCGTTAAACCTAAACGGACACTGCTTGTCAGAACTTATGTTTACAGTAATAAAAATTTGCCTGACGAAGAAAAAAATGCTTAACGTTTCGGAAAGTTTATCTCTTTCCGTCGTCGGAAGCAAAAAAATACAAAGAATAAAGAAAAAAACTATTTAAAATATTTAAATTCAACTATTCGAGAACACTTTACTTTTTAAAACAGATACGTCTACAAGAAACCGTTGACGTTCTGTTAAAATGACACTATATCAAGTTAAACTTCAAAATTAAGAATTACTACCTCATTTATAACAATTACTTAATAAGGTAAAACCAAAAAGCCCCAAACTTTCTGTATGATTATTTTTAAATTTTACGTATGTTATGTTTATTTACGTTATTTAAATTTGTTTTTTTTCTCACGAAGATGACATTAGGTACATTTAAAGGTTCATGTGCATCTTTCTTGAAGGACTGCCACTGGATTGTGATCACTTTTGTTTTACTTTATTGGGAATCCGGAATACTAATAAATGTCGTGGGTCATATGGTTAGATATTTTTTAGCGAAAAAAAATATTTAAAATTTTATTTTTTATATAACTTTGTTACATAAAAATTAAATGAGTTGGGCGGCGCGCGGCGACAATATTGAATTGATATTTAAATTCCTTCCATTCAAATGCTGTGACTTACCATTATTTTTTAAAGAATTAGTACATATTTTAATATGACCAATATTTTATTGGTCGTATAGTTGATAATTGGATAGCTAACATGAATATCGATAAGTTCATGAATAAAAATCTACAGGATCCGGAAAAAGTGCGTCGGGCATCTGTAGCTCCTAGAATAAAAAACTTAAGAATTTTGTTTAAGTGCAAACCTAAATTATGTACTAGGATGTATTTCAGGAAAATATTTTAACTTCTATAGGGTGGTTCAAAAAAGTGTGAGTGGATCGGGATGATTTTTTTTTTAATGGAATATCCTGTATATTATTGCATTCTTGGCTTCCTTTCAGATTACTTTACATAAACCTAAATCATATTACATAGAGTAAATATATTTCGATAATTTCAGAGATATTAATAAATAAATAAAAATTATATATTTTTCAGCCTTTCCTAATAAAATTATTAATAATACAAGAACTGTCCTGAAATCAAAACTATATTAGATATTTATTTTAGATGGTCTGTACTTACTTTGCTATAAATATGGAAATCGTAAATCATACAGGATGTTCAAAATTCTACGCCAAACTTTCTAAAATACAAAATTATTTTTCTTCGTTTTTTTTTAAATGGAACACCAAGTATATTATTTTTTAAATAGATGGAGAATTAAAAAATGAACATTTTTTGTTAGAGTATTTCAAAATTTTCAACGGTTTCGCAGATATTCCCGGTTTTGTATTTCATTTTCATTGGGCATTTTCCACTGTAAATTTTCATCAAAGCCACCCAATGATTTTTCTCTCGTATTTTACCATTGAAAGCGCCATATGAAATAATACTGCGTGTATCCGGAAAAGTATTAAACATTTTGAAATACTTTAAATGCAAAAAAAAATATTTTTTAATTCTCCATCTAATAAAAAATAATATACAGGGTGTTCGGAAATACATCCTGGTACATACTTTAGGTTTGCACTTAAACAATATTTTCAAGTTTTTTGTTCTAGGAGCTGCAGATGCCCGACGCACTATTGCCGGACAGTGTATATGCGATTAGAAAAATATATTAGCTTCAATAAATCTACTTCTTCTTACAGTCCCATGTTTTATAAGAGCGTAGGCGGTTTCTCCCATCGGGACCAAAGGCAAAGGATGGCAAAAGTATGGTATGGTATGTAAAAATTAGGAAAAATGTTAGTTTATCTTCTTCAGAAGAAAAAGATGAACCAAAAAATAAACTTTTGAGGAAAGATGCAACTAGATGATAAAATGAGTTTCAAATTCCTTGCTTTTTTAACATATTTCACAGGGTGTTTCAAATTTCACCAAAATAACGATATTTTGTGTTTCCTTGTATAATTGGCCGATGGGAACTTTTATTTTTATTTAGAAAGAAACGCCGAAAAGTCAAATAATTTAGCTACAAATTGCTTAAAAGATCAACAAGATCGGTCCACTACAACACAATACAGAGTGCGTTTCAAAAGTGGCTCACCCCTATAACTCTGAGATTTGGTATGTTAGTATATGACATAAATTAGGATTTATTGACGTATTCAATTCTTTTTGGTCACTTCTTGTTTCACCGGAAATGACTACATCTTTTGATGTTTAATTGACACCCTCGATATTTTTTTACTTTATTCGATAGAAAATGATACTATAAATAGAATGATATATTGTATGTCAACTTTTGACATTCTCGCTTTAAAAAAAATGATATTTTTCATTTTAATCTAAAGTGCCGTGGCTGCGTTAAAAACACTAATTTTTAATTAAGGAGCATCGGAAAAATAGATTTGATCGTCTAATGCTTTTCGTGTCTTGTCCTGGTCGGGTAAAAGATGCCCAAATCGTATTTTTAATCATATCTATTTTTTTTCAAATAGAACGAGGGTGACTCATTAGCGTATTTGTTAAAATCATTTTTTTTTCGAATAATTTGATACTACACACACTTGGTATTTCTAATCAAAATGTCGTTATGAGCCGCATGTTACAATGTCAAATAACCCGTATGCAATAATGTCAAAAATTGGCATGTGATACGCCATTTGATTCAAAGTGTAATTTCTATCCAATGGAGTAAAAAAATACCGAGAGTGCCATTTAAAAATCAAAAGTAGTAGTCATTTCCAATGAAACAGGAAGTGACCGAAAACAATTGAATACGTCAGTGAATCCTAATTTATGACATACAGGGTCCGGCAATAGTGCGTCGGGCATCTGTAGGTCCTAGAATAGAAAACTTGGGAATTTTGTTTAAGTGTAAACCTAAAATATGTACGAGGATGTATTCCAGGAAAATATTTTAACTTTTATAGGGTCGCTCAAAAAAGTGTGAGTGGATCGGGATGAGATTTTTTAAATGAAACACCCTGTATATTATTGCATTTTTGGCTTCCTTTCAGATCACTTTACATAATCCTAAGACATGAGTAAATATATTTTGATAGTTTCAGAGATATTAATAAATAAATAAAAATTATAAATTTTTCAGCCTTTCTTAAAAAAATTATTAATAATTCAAGAACTGTCCTGAAATCGAAACTATATTAGGTATTTACTTTAGATAGTCTGTACTTATTTTGCTATAATTATGGAAATCGTAAATCATACAGGATGTTCAAAATTCTACGCCAAACTTTCTAAAATATAAAATCATTTTTCTTCGTTTTTTTAAATGGAACAACCCTGTATATTATTTTTTCAATAGATGGAGAATTAAAAAATGAACATTTTTTGTATTTAGAGTATTTCAAAATTTTTAACGGTTTCGCAGATATTCGCGGTTTTATATTTCATATGGCATTTTCCACAATAAATTTTTATCAAAGCCACCCAATAATTTTTCTCTCGTATTTTACCATTGAATGCGCCATATGAAATAATACTGCGTGTATCTGCAAAACTATTAAAAATTTGGAAATACTTTAAATACAAAAAAGGTTCATTTTTTAACTCTCCATATAATAAAAAAATAATATACAGGGTGTTCTATTTAAAAAAAAACAAAGAAAAGATATTTTATATTTTAAAAAGTTTCGCGTAGAATATTGAACATCCTCTATGATTTACGATTACCATATTTATAGCAAAGTAAGAACAGACCATCTAAAGTAAATACCTAATATAGTTTTAATTTCAGAACAGTTCTTGCATTTTTAATAATTTTTTTAAGAAGGGTTGAAAAATATATATTTTTAATTTATTTTTTAATATCTCTGAAACTATCGAAATATATTTACTCATATTTTAGGATTATGTAAAGTGATCAGAAAGGAAGCTAAAAATGCAATAATATACAGGGTGTTCCATTTAAAAAAAATCACCCAGATCCACTCACACTTCTTTGAGCCACCCTATAGAAGTTAAAATATTTTCCTGAAATATATCTTAGTACACACTTTAGGTTTGCACTTAAACAAAACTTCCAAATTTTTTATTCTAGGAGCTACAGATGCCCGACGCCTGGACCCTGTATATGAACATACCAAATCTCGTATTTTTATCTGAAAAAATAAAAAAATATAGGGGCGAGGCACTTTTGCGACGCACCCGGTATACAAAACTTTAAAATGCATCAAAATTTTAAGATGCCCGTTTTTCGTACAGGTGAGTGTATATTATTATCTCTATAAAGAATCGTTTCGTGATTTTTTCAAAGTGGACAAAGAAATTAAAAATAAATGGCTCGCTGTTTCTTGGATAGTTTAAAACAGAATAATATTTGCCTAAAATGTTAACAATTTACACTTAATGTAAATATTCAATAGGTTCTACTGGAAAATTAATAGTATATTACATACCGAGGATTCATTACTGTCGAGAGATTAACTAAATCTCGAGACAATAATGAAAACTTTCCTCCGAGGTTTGTATACTGTTTTATTTACAACCACATCATTAATTAAAAAATAGGGACAGTATTTTATTTTGAAAAAAAAATAAATATGCGAAAATTTGTCGTTTTCTGTTTTAACATTTCAATATCTATAGTTATCGGTACCAATGGTTCTTATGGCGCAAACCTTCAACAGCAAAACAAACATCTAAGTGACAGTTTTGAATTTCTCGTTCGCTTTTTCGAATTTATATAACATAGAAAGCCAGAATGTTGTCGGAAAGTTCTGATAATGAAAACTACTTTAATATTGGTTTACTTCCAGAGAAAAGTAGGGGGAGATATGAAATAGCATTGAAAGTATCATAAACGAAAAATGGTGTGCCGAAAGAAATGCTAAGAATATTGCTTCGAAGACAGTCTTGATGGCATATTTTAGCGACATAGCAAGGCAGAAAAAGCCATCTACCCTTTGAGCTACGTACAGCATGATACGGACAATGCTAGAATTAAGGGAAAAGACTGACATATCAAAATATCACAAACACGTCGCTTTTTTCAAACGCCAGAATGTAGATTTTAAGCCAAAGAAGTCTAGCAATTTTACCAGGCAAACCTTTTCAACAAATAAATGTATTAAAATCTTTAATTAATTATTATTGTTAATCTTCTTGATTATTTTTGTTGATGCTAGATAAGTATTTAATAAAGATATTACAAGAATATATTGCGTAATTAAATGCAGTCCCGGATCTACAATTTTTTTGAACAGGGGCAAAAAAATTGACAGTAGCGCCCCCTCTCTCCAGCGTTTGCAATAAATTAATTTAAAATACTTACAAATATCTAGATATATGTAGGCATTTTTCGTAAACGGGACAGAATGAACCCTTAAGCTTCATTCAGAACCTCCGAATTAGTGGAATAAATTAGTGGTTTCAATTAGCATAGAAGTTTGTTCCTTTAATTTCAATGTAAGCATTCAGAACGTCTAAATTAGTGGTAGTCATTTCCAATTAGTAGAAAAAGTAAACAAACTTTTGACTTTTCCACTAATTATACTTCAAATTTTGCGGAAAATGTCATTTTGGCCATTGATTAGCATCCGTCAAGAGAAATCGTGGTTAGAAATCAAAAGTTTATTGTTTTATAAGCTAAATATTTGGCTTTCTTTATGGTTACAATATACAACTGGCTACCGCAAGCTGTTGCTAGGATATTCTATTAATGTTAATTGTGTTTTTTAAACATTGTGAATGATCGTAAATTGAAAAGTATAAAGTGTAATAATTGAAACCGCTAATTTATTCCACTAATTGCGAGATTCTGAATGAAACTTTCAAAAACTAACTGAGCGTTTTAAAATTAAATGAATACTTGATAGAAGAACGTAAGATGCATACTAGGCGCTTTCTGTAGCAATTTTTTTGATTTTCAACGTATTATACTATGATTTTGGCGCCCCTTGACACTGGCGCCCGGGGCAGGTGCCCCGATTTGCCCCCCCTTAGATCCGAGGCTGATTAAATGAGGCGAGAAATAAGAAAAACCGAGTGAGGGAAATGGATGAGGGAAATGGAAGAGGGAAGAAATGTAGATAATTTGACACTTTCAAATTTTTTAAAAGTTAGTAATGTCAGTATTACATATGTGGTTGTAAATAAAAATATTTAAATAATAGCATAAATAAAGGACTATATTATTGTTCTATAAGTATTCGTGTTTTGTATATTATCACCCCAAACAAACAGATTCACGCAACTTTCTCGACTGAGCTTGACTGAGCATTTGTTCAAGACTCGTATAGCTAATAAAGAGTAAACAAAAAGAATGTGACTGCAAATACTGCAAATATATTCTTTTAAAATGGTGTTTAAGCCTAGCCACTTATATACAATGTCGATAAGTATACTTAAGGAAGAAAATGAATAAACTCTATTACTGGAAACTGGGATAAGCCGTTGGTTCTTACGTTGTTAAGTTATACAGGGTTTTACCTATTTAGTGATATTTAATTCATTATTTTAAAACGCCAAAGACAAGATATGCCAAAGAAAATGCAAACAAAATTATTCTTCAGGCATAATGGAAGTAGATACATACCTAGGTACAGGGTGGCCTATTAGCACCAGGAAGTCAGACATTGTCGGTATCAAAGATATGAAAGTTTTACATAAATGTTACATGGCTTATAAAGAGGCATATCCTAAAAATAGTTTGTTGTATACAGGGTGTCACAAAAAAATTTATGATAAAGTATTAGTTTTTTTTTTAAATTGCAATTTTTTGAAAAAAAATCCCTTTCCTGTAGATAATTGAATTCAGCATAAAATTCTGCATATAGTATACTATTTTTATTTGAAGCACTATGCGGTGTTGCCATTCTATCTCTTATTATATCTTAAACTTAAAACCCCCATCATAACTTTTTTTGTGACACCCTGTATATCACAAATTATTTTTAGGATATATACCGGGTGCGTCTTTTAAAATGACTCACTTCTATAACTTTTTTATTTTTTCAGTTAAAATTGAGATTTGGTATGTTGACATAAATGACATAAATTAAGATTGATTGACGTATTCAATTGTTTTCAACGTTTCTTTACTTCCATTCACGTATTCGATCGTTTCTTTACTTCCTGTTTCACCGGAAATTACTGCAACTTTTGATTTTTAAATGGTACCCTCGGTGTTTTGTTGCTTTATTCGATAGAAAATGACACTCTGAATAGAATGACATATCATATTTCAACTTTTGAAATTTACGCATCTGGTTTATTTGAAATTATAACTTGCGGTTCGTGACGAAAATTTGATTCGAAATACCAAATATGTGGCATCAAATTATTCGTAAAAAAATGCTTTTTCCAAATATGCTAATGTGCCACCCTCGTTCCATTTCAAAAAAGTGAGATATGATTAAAAATACGATTTAGCGTTTTTAGCATGGCCATGTCACTCTAGATTAAATTTTAAAATATGATTTTTCATTAAGCGAGAATGTTAGAAGTTGACATATGATATGTCATGCTATTCGGACTGTCATTTTCTACCGAATAAAGTAAAAAAATACCGAGGGTGCTATTTAAAAATCAAAAGTTGTAGTCATTTCCGTTGAAACAGGAAGTGACCAAAAACTATTGAATCCGTCAATCAATCCTAATTTATGTCATATACTGACATATCAAATCTCGTTTTTTTCTGAAAAAATGTTATAGGGGTGAGCTACTTTTGAGACGCACCCGGTATACCATATATAATGGTGCACATTCTGATATATATATATCATTATAAACCATGCAACATCTGTATTGGACTTCCTCGCACCCCCTCGATGTGTAGAATATAGAATGTTTAGGAGGGGAGTTAATCACCGCGACCTTACAGATCTATTGTGTGTTCCCCTTTCTTGAGTTGTAACGAGTTATAACTCATCATACAGTCTCAGGGCTTTAACAAAAGCCAGTATCTGAGACGGCTCCACAGAGGCCAACTCTTCATCCTCGACATCAGCCGTACCAAAGTTCATGGCACGAATAGTCATCGTCTCAGCGCACTCAGTGATAAGGTGTTCTGGTGTTTCCCCATTTTTCCCACAGAATCTGCATTCACCGTTGTTTCTCAGCTTCAGCCTTCTGAGGTGTTCGTTGAGGAGACAGTGTCCTGTTAGAAACCCCGTGGACAATCGGAAGCTTGTTTTTACTTAAATCAAGGAAAACATTTGATTTTTCTCGGTCGTAAGTTCTGAGTAAACTTTTTTGAGTGTCTTAGACCGTTGGAAGACACTGGAAGTGTTCCAGATTCGTCAGTTTCGCTTTCAGTTGGTTCCCGTTTGGAAAACAGAACGGTTCTTGTGTAAGAAATTTATCTATGGTGTTTATATTAATCAAAGAAGAACAGAATTTTCAGTAAAGCAAATTCCTTATGTGTGACAATTGTTTATAGCAATATGCTTTAAAAGACTTAAGCACTATACTCACTATGCGCTGATGGAGGTTTGTCTATGCAGTTTGTCAAATGCGTCGATGCGAATCATTAAACGAAATATCTCGAAAAAAATTGAGCAATTTCAAAACGAACTAACGAATCGCATCGACGCATCGCATTGACAAACCGCGTCATACTCAGTTTGCGTGAATGCACGCATGGACAAATCAAATCAACGCATCACAACATAGTGAGTATGGTTTAAAAGTTTTAGGAAAAAAAAATGATAAGCACTTTCAAAAACCGGGAAAACTTACTTACGTTCTAAAACTACATTAGTCACATTTATATTCATTTAAATAAGCCAACCAAAGCATAGCAAATCTTGTTCTGTTTGATATTACTAATAACAAATCATCGTCACTCCTTTATATTCCAAACTTCTACTATTTTTAATTCATTTTCTCTTAATGCCTTACGCACATTGATTACATAATCATTTTTCTAAACAAATTACACGATGAAAAAAAAGTCATGTACACATAATGACGACAAATTCAGAGTATTGTATAACGTAAATGAAAAAATCAAAATTTCCAAAGAGACCACGTGATTTGTTTATTTAGTTGTGTAAATGGATGGGTATCTATATCTGACGGTTTGAATGAAATATAAAGCAGATCTTTAAATTAGAAGTGATTAATTTAGAAAATAATGAATCATTCTTGTAAATCAATTTGTTTATGACACCTATCTATTTATTGTATGTTTTTTCGATAATAGAAGTTAAACATTTTCCCCAATAATTGTTATTGTTTTAGTTATAATTCTATTATTTTAGCTTTTCTTTCCTTAAAAGGCACAACTGAAACATAATTAAAATCGCATATAGAACTCTGCCTCCTTTTACAACTTCTTCTTCTTCTTCATGTACCGTCTCCATATTGGAGGTTGGTTATCATCATTGCTATTTTGACCTTGGAAGCTGCGGCCCTAAATAGGTCAGATGACGTGACATTAAACCATTTTTGCAGATTTCTGAGCTAGGATATTCTTCTCCTTCCAATAGATCTTTTTTCTACAATTTTTCCCTGAATTATGAGTTGCAAAATTTCATACCTTGGACCTCTCATGATATCGCCGAGATATTGCAATTTTCTTTTTTCACTTCCTTGAGGATCTCTACGCCCTTCTTCATTCTTCTCAAAACCTCCACGTTGGTTACACATCTCGAAGGCCTCCAGTTTCCGCTCGCAAAGCTCGTTGAGGGTCCAAACTTCCATACCATACAAAAGGTCTGGGAATACATAACATTTGAGCATACGAGTTCTCAGATCTAGGCTCAAATCGCGGCTACAGAGCAGCTTCTAATTCTCACAAAGGATGCACGGGCCTTCTCAATGCGAATCTTTATTTCTGAACAATAATATAATCCGCGGTGCAGTCGACACTTGTACCCAGGTAGTCATACATCTCTACTCTTTCGAACTCAAGCCAACAAAAAAACTACAAAATAATGATAAAACAATATTAAAAAACTAAATAAAAAACCGAAATAAAAATATAAGAAAATAATATAATATATTTAAATTGTTTAAAATATTTATTCTCAGCATTTAGTTAGTCGTGTAGATGGCTTGATGGCTATAGTGCGGGGTTTCAAAATTGGAAAAAAAAATAAAATAAAAAAATACAAATAGTAGCATTAAAAAATTAAAAAAAATATAGTAATTAAAAGTTTTTATTTTTTTAAATTGTTGAAAATATACATTATCTGAATGCCATTTCTCCGGTGAGGAAACCTCGTGAGTAAAATTGAAAAAAATACAAAATAATAAAACAATATTTAAAAACTAAACAGAAACAACAATAATAAAATAATATTAAAGTAAATTAAAAAAATATTTGAATTGTTTAAAATACTAATTTTTAAAATTTTGTTAATCGTGTAGATAGCTGTACAGTGCGGGGGTTAAACATTGGGTAAAATTAAGAGAAAAAATAGTGTTATTTCTGAAAAAATAAAAAATTATATGAATTAAAAAACTTTATTTTTTTTTAAATTGTTGAAGATATACATATTTGTAATCAACCCTCGTACTAGTGCCACCTACACGGTGCGAAAATCCCCGCGAACCGTCGAAAAAAGCTGAAAAAACTCGCCAGCCTGCGCCTAAATCGCTGCGATACACCTCTACCAATCGCGTGCGGAGCTTTACACACATATATAGGGTCACTTTACCACATATTTTTCAGTACGGCTCGCTAAATACCGTCGTCTCGATATACGATAGGAGAAACACATCGGAGGAAGACAAGCGCGCGACTTTCGAAATCACTTTATTTCGGTAAGCCACCCGACACACATACCACTGAGAATCAAGACTGATTTTGCTGCACCGCGACATATGTGATCATTGTGATTTTTTCGAGAAACACCATCCGACATATTCAGTTTTTGTGATATTTTTTAACTCGAAGTATTTTCAAATTTTGATCTTGAAGAAAATTCTTGTGATACGAAAACTAATCCCACCCCAGTGATGATATTCAGACAATTGCACGATTACTCTTAAAAAAACGACTCGTATATATTCTATGTTGAACCAAACGTTTGCCAAAAAACTCGAAACCATGTCCTTGAAACTTTCTAACTTTTTTACAAAAAGGACTCGCTTCGTTCACTTACTATTCTTCATAATATTATTCCCTTGCACAGTGACTAGTGATAAACACAGTTCAAACAACATACAGAAGAGCAAATATAATATGGACACATCGTTTTCGGAAGATTATCCATCGCTTCCAGCTTCGCCGCCGACAGGGGGATGCAACAGTTGTAAACATAGAGAGGAATTGAAAAAGCAGAACTTGAATCTTCTTAGAGAAGAGATTTTGCGAAGAATGGGGTTTAGTCAAGCCCCTAACATAACGGGGAAGGTGCTTCCCCAAATTCCTCCCCAATATTTGGCTCAAATCGAGGAGGAACAGGGTATGCAATCGGATCAGCCCTTCAAGTACACTGTTACGGAGGAAGATGACGATTTTCACGCGAAGACCCAGAAAATTCTCACGTTTGCTGAAAGATGTAAGTATACGAATGATCTATTTTTAGCCGTCAATTTCT
Organism: Sitophilus oryzae; assembly: GCF_002938485.1. NCBI lineage: Eukaryota > Metazoa > Arthropoda > Insecta > Coleoptera > Curculionidae > Sitophilus > Sitophilus oryzae. The sequence continues at coordinate 1,636,069 of NW_022146928.1, read as the reverse complement.
TTTGACTATTTTTGGAACTGTCTTATCACCATAGCCTCCTTTATTCGGATTAATCACTATAATATACAATTTAGATTATACTGATTAATTTATTATTATTATTTTAAGCCTTAATTATTTTTTTAATATACAGATAATATTACAACTGTAATTTTATGACATATTATTCCTTGGTGTTAATCAAAATGCAAATACAAATTTAATAAAAAAAAAAACAAATTAATGCATATAGTGGGTAATAGTTTGAAAAGTAACTAATCTGGAATTTCTCATTATATAAAATACTAGGAGGTTTGCAGAGAAAACCAAAATAAGTTAATTTTTGTATGACTCCACCCCACACGACCAATCAACTTTGCTTGGCATCACACGATTCATTTTTGAAACATAAGTTTTTAAAAATAAGCAACATTTTTGAAAATTAGTTTGTTCAACCATCTCTTAGAGAAAAAAATGTCATTAATGTTTTTCCTTCAATACTCCGATATGTATTTGAGATCTGCTTGATAATGTTTTTTGTCTAAGAGCAATATTTCCGAATTCTACTTTTCAAATCGTTCCCTTGTATATTAATGGTACACATATCGTTAAAAAAATAATGAAAACAGCAATATCTAAATAAAGTACAAAATTTAACCCATTATATGTTGATGGTCCCTAAATAAACCACTTTAATTTAACCAACTAATCAGTCGCGTGGAAGTGTATTACCGCCCAGTTTGTTTGCTATGCTTATTTCTATGGGCACTTTGGACATTTAATCAACCATATCTATATGTTGGCAGAACTGACACGAAAAGTTAACGTGAGCAGTTGAATATTCGACCAGTGAGCATTGATGCCACTCAGTTCACTGTGTGTCATATGCGTAATATTTGTAGTCTAAGCATTTTCTATGCAAATTTCGTGTGATAAAAATTTAAAAATATAGAAACAAATGTATCTGTGACGTTTATTTCTTTTTATTTAGTGCAACAAATTTACGGCTTGCATGATATTTTCTAAAATCGTTAACTTATCCTCCATATTTTCGATCATTTCTCACAGGATGCGAGTTTCTCGAAAAGCAAAATTTGATTTACTTGATATGGGCATATTTTTGAGTAGAGAGCTAACAGAGATAATCAAAATGAACTTACTCTTTTTTCTCACATTGGATGATACATACAGTTTATACATTATATATGTTACTGTAAATGTCCGAAATGCGGTAAAACCTAGGTTAAAGGCGCTAAACCTAGGATTTACCAAAAGCATGTGGTAAAAGCCCGAAAACTATTTATTTTGCTTCGATTTCGGACTTTTACTGGACCCAAATAGTAAATCTTAGGATTTACCACACCGCATTGGTAAAAGTACGAATAAGCAAGTGGTAGTAAAAACCAATCAACTCCACCAAATAACCACCTAATCAATGCATTAATACCCCCCAAATAACCAGGCTAACCAATGCATTAACACCCTCCAAATAACCAGGCTAACCAATGCATTAACACCCTCCAAATAACCAGGCTAACCTAATTAGTTAATGTTTTTGGTAAATCCTAGGTTTAGCGCGCTTATCATAATCGGACATTTACAATAACAAATATAAGACTGATCGTTACAAAAATCGATATCGTGAAACGATAATCGTTAAAATTTCAATGCCTAAGTAAATAAAAACAGAGATGTCTTGGTCAAGTTTTCGAGCTTTTACCACTTGTTTTTGGTAAATCCTAGGTTTAGCGCGCTTATCCTAGATTTTACCGCATTTCGGATATTTACAGTGACATATACATTAGATCAATACATATTATCTATTTGCTTTAACAGGCTCTGGTTGAAAAATCGACCACTACCCTCTCACTCCCTTATTTGTTAATTTTTTGCAAAATGTTATTAAGAAGTTATGCTCCCTTTGTGCTATTTTATATATTTTTTGAAGTCAATTTGATCAAACAAAGTATGGTTATTGTAAAACAGATATACTTGGATTGCTTTGAATTTTCTATTTTGTATGGTACTATTAACCTTTGTTGTGAGAATTTTATTTTATACCATATCTTATCTTATTTATAAATGTCTTTCTGGGAGAGGTAATTACCCCCATTATCCCTCCCGTATATGCGCCCCTGAATGAAAATAATGATAAAAAATATTCACGAGATATTCTTTAGCCAAAATACATTGTAATTCCTGTTGAGAATTACGATAACTTTAATTCAATTTTTGTCACAAGTTTGTGACATCACATAGCCAAACCTTACAGAACTATAGCAATGATCTAGCTGTTACACACTTTGTAATCGGTATTTGAACTATATTTAGTGAGAATCACAGAAGGAATTTCAATAAACAATGACAATTTTAATTTATATATAGACACGCGTGTACAATGCTTGTGTTAACTAAACTTAACAACAAATTAAAAATAATTGTCAAGGTGAGGGATATGCAATACCGAACTTTAATCATCTGGCTGTTGATTGAAATCCAGACAATATTAATTGGTTTAAAAACCATCAGTTTGGATCTGATCTGTTGGAAATTAAACGAAGTCTTTCAGTTAAGCGTTAAACAAATAAGTAATAAGGTTAATTAAAGTTGCAAAGAAAAATGGGGCTGACATACTGGGTGTGCATCGTCGATGGAAAGAGGAAATTGGCATGCAAATTTTGAACTGTCCAAATATTGGCTCCCCTGTTGATTTTGTTCTTTTTTTGACAATGATAAAATCATAGATTGATAACTTAAATTGCTACCTGGTCAGTTTTAATTTAAAAATTGGTGTTGTTTTTATTAAATTAGTTAAAATCGGCTTGTTCAAATTTTATTATTTATTTTTAAGCATACGCAGACCTTTAACGTACCCATTTACGACTGTACTGCAAATTTAACAGGATAGTCAATTTTGGGACAGTTCAAAATTGGCATGGGATTTCCTATGTTTCCAAGAAGATGCAGCACTCAGTATATTATGCTCCGTTAATAGACACAATCTCTTAAGTTTCATTCAGAACCTCGCAATTAGTGGAATAGATTAGTGGTTTCAATCATACTTTATACTTTTTAGTTTACGATCATTCACAATGTCTAAAAAATACAATTAAAATTAATAGAATATCCTAGCAATAGCTTGCGGTAGTCTTGTATCCATAGAGAGAGCTTAATATTTAACTTATAAAACAATCAACTTTTGATTTCTAACAACAATTTCTCTTGACGGATGATAATCAAAAGCCAAAATGACATTCCTCGCAAATTTTGAAGTATAATTAGTGGAAAAGTTAAAAGTTCTACTAATTGAAAAAGAGTAAAAAGATTACTTATATTCACTAATTTTGATGTTCTGAACGCTTACACTGAAATTAAAGGAGCAAACTTCTACGCTAATTGACACCACTAAAGCTTCATTCTAAACCTCGAAATCAGTGGAATAAATTAGTAGTTTCAATTAGCCGTAGAAGTTTGTTCACCTAATTTTAATGTAAGCATTCAGAACGCCATAATTAATGGTAGTAATTTTCAATTATTGGAAAAAGTTAACAAACCTTTGATTTTTCCACTTCACATTCAAAATTTGCGAGAAAAGTCATTTTGGCCTGTGATTATCACCCGTCAAGAAAAATTTTGGTTAGAAATCAAAAGTTTATTGTTTGCTAAGCTAAATATTATGCTTTCTCTATGGATACAACAGACTACCGCAAGCTGTTGCTAGCATATTTTATTAATTTTAATTGTTTTTTAGACATTATGAATGATCGTAAACTAAAAAGTACCGTATGATCGAAAAAAAACGGCGTCCAGTTGGCTTGGAAATGACGATTGATGACATTTCCCATATAATTTTACATATAAAATGATAGCGATCTTCATCTCATAGCCATCGTTGACGCCATTTTTATTCGATCATACGGTATAAAGTGTAATTGAAGTCACTAATTTATTTCACTAATTGAGAGGTTCTGAATGAAGGTTTATAATGAATTTAGGAATTTTAATATACTTTATTATATTAAAATAATCAGCTGCTGAGATACAGAGAATAGGGAAAATACTTGAATTAAAATATAACAAAATTATAAGAACAAATGACAGCAACTGTCGATTACAGATCATTCGGTCATCCGTACTACAAATAAAACATTGCACTTTATTGTTTGGTGGTACTATGTTAGTTGATAAATAATATACATATCTACCATACATATTTTTATTCAATAATACTTTTTGTATTTCACTTAAATAAATAATTTATTAGTTCTAAAAATAATTATGAAATTAAAAAACAGGAATTCGGGGATAACATAAATACATAATACCGTTGCATTATCTTCCTTATCTTATTATCTATAATTGGAGATACAATCATCATCCGAATTATAAAAAAATATAAATATCATCTAGTTAATTTTATAAGCTTTATTATGTTTAATTGTACGATATATTTTGGAACCGTGTATTCATTATAATTAAATAAGTAATATAATTATATGAAATTTCGTAGATTGAATAAATTTAAATGCTGAAATTTTCATTGGGTGTTCGCAAGGGATTGAAAATTATCAAAATTTATTTCTGTTAATCGAGAGAATATGAATATCATTTATATATAAACTATTCTTTAGTGATGGGATAACTCGAGCGAAAATTCGCAACCTTATCATCACTTTACATTGGATCATACATACAGTTACCCATTATATATGTCACTGTAAATGTCCGAAATGCGGTAAAACCTAGGATAAGTGCGCTAAACCTAGGATTTACCAAAACCAAGTGGTAAAAGCCCGAAAACTTCTTTATTTTGCTTCCATTTCAGATTTTTACCGGACCCGTAACAGTAAATCTTAGGGTTTACCACACCGCATTGGTAAAAGTAGAATTATTTTTCTTATAGCAACAATATCGACAAATTAAGGATGTCGATATACAAAGACAACTCTGTTTTTGTTTACTTAGGCATTGCAATTTGAACGATTATCGTTTCACTATATCGATTTTTGTAACGTCTTACATTTGTTACTGTAAATCTCCGAAATGCGGTAAAACCTAGGATAAGCGCATTTTAACCTAGGATTTACCAAAAGCATTAACTAATTAGGTTAGCCTGGTTATTTGGAGGGTGTTAATGCATTGGTTAGCCTGGTTATTTGGAGGGTGTTAATGCATTGGTTAGCCTGATTATTTGGAGGGTGTTAATGCATAGGTTAGCCTGGTTATTTGGGGGGTGTTAATGCATTGGTTAGGTGGTTATTTGGTGGGGTTGGATGGTTTTTACTACCACTTGCTTATTCGTACTTTTACCAATGCGGTGTGGTAAATCCTAAGACTTACTGTTTGGGTCCGGTAAAAGTCCGAAATGGAAGCAAAATAAATAGTTTTCGGGCTTTTACCACATGTTTTTGGTAAATCCTAGGTTTAGCGCGGTTATCCTAGGTTTTAGCGCATTTCGGACAATTTACAGTAACATATACATTAGATCATTACATATTATTTATTTGCTTTAACAGCCTCTGGTTGAAAAATCGACCACCACCCCCCACCCCGTTATTAGTTAACTTTGTGAAAAATGGTATTAAGAAGATATATGCTCTCTTTGTGCTAGTTTATATATTTTTAATTTCAATTTGATCAAACTAGAAGATAATTAGTACCTCTAGATAAAAGATATTTGATGAAATCTCCTCTCTCCTACGTAAATTTTAGTGACATTTGGCTTGACCTCTTTCTTCCTCCTTTGATTCTCCCAAAAAATTGGAATTTTTTGACCAAAAATCATAATTTTATCGATTTTCAAAAACGGTTCGCAGTAGAACCAACATCATAGACAGCTCTATGGGGTGTCTTTACCAAGCCTCCCCCGTGGAGCCGCCTCTGTGATTGTTGCCCGTTCAACCACAAGCAACTATGTGCTAAATATTAAAATACATATTTAGAGTCCTTCATAGGAATCCTTAATAACATTGCAATTCATTGAAACCGTGAGAAACTGTCAAGGTCATTAGTCAACGTAAACTCCAAAGTGTCACAAAGGTAATTTTCGAGTAACAGGTAGAATTCTAAAGAAGGTAAATACTAAAATAATGGAAAAAAGTGCAAAGAAAAGCCCGTCGTTTAGCAGAGATTGATTACATAAAAGGAAATTTGCTTAACAATAGAAACATGGGAGCCGTAGTAGCGTGTGTTAGTAAGCCAGCTTGAAAGTCTAGGCCAATTCAATTCATTAATGATGGTGTCTAGCACAGCGTCTGATTGTAACGCTTTATTTTCGGATTTACCCATAGACGGAACGATATTTTTTTACGCATAATTTATAGTTTAACAATTACACTTTTTTATTTTATTTACAGTCCGTTTAAGGGATTTATGTTCATTTAGTTAGATGAAGCTGACAGTTATTTATATTATATCTACGTATAAATTTATTGTATACAGGGTGGTCTGAACTGTATTTCGGAAACTTCGGCAGCATATTTAGCAGATAAAATGTATGTTCTAAAATATTTAGTTTTGGAGATACGGGGTGTAGAAATTTCATTTTTATTTTGATTTTTTTTTTCAAATAATTTCTGAAATAACGTCAATATTTGGATGAAAATTGGTGTCTGGGAGTTTTTTGACATATACATATTTTTTAACTGGTTTGAAGAGTAATAACTTTTCATCCGTACCTGTATAAAACTAATGAGTAAAAAATATACATTTACAAAGTTTTTTACGTAAAAAAGATTTTTTGGGTAAAACGCTACGAGTATATGATTCTCGAGATATTTGGAAACCAAATTATCAATATCTGTCATCATTGACATAAATTAAACATGTTGACTAAATAGTTTTTAAACTGAAATCATAAATTTGAAATGTTTTTGTTGTGCCTAAAGTTCAACAGAAAGTGTTTTATCATCATTTTTTCGAAGACCGTCTGTAACACGATAACTCAAAAACCGCTGAACCGATTTTAACCAAATTTGGCACAAAAATACTGTGGCACCCGAGAATCTGGCCATTAGTTTTTGGTGGGGGTAGGGGGTTGGAAGGGGGTATGGGAGGAGGTTAAACATTTTAAAAAATCCTAAGTCCAAAATTACAGTAGCTAGCGAAACGCGGTTTTCAAATTAAGATTAGGAATAATATTTGCAACAAAATTTGTAATAACATCAAAATCAGTTAAAGTCGCAGTTTTCGAGATATTAACATATTTTAGTATGGGCCATTTTTTATCAGTAGAATTTGCTGCCGGTGTTTCCGGAATACAGTTCGGACCACCCTGTATATAGGGTGAGTCTTAAATAAGTGCAAATATTTTCAGGGCTGGTAGATCTCCATAAAAGAAACATATTTTCTCTTTACCGTTTTTCAAAATAACTCCAAAATAACCGAGTAAGGTTAACCAGGTGGTCTGAGTTTGCTGGGTATTTGTGTTCGCGCCCATTTTGTTATTCTGTCATGAACCGTACAAAGTAAATTTGTTTTTTTTCTGAAATACTCGAAATTATATGCAAACATTTATAGAATTTTTTAACTTCTGTATATCTTCACTTTTCAATTTAGTTGGCAGTTTCTCAGGAATGTCCAATGTTAGATCTAGACTGAATCCAGTTCTTTGCTTATTTTTTTCTCATATTCCTTTTGCCTACTTGTATATTTAATTGAACATAAGTCACAGTCGCAAAATTGGGGGATAATATTTTTCTAGTAAAAATCTATATGTACAGGACATCTCATTTTCGTGTGTTTTATGGGGTTTCTCGTTTACGAGTAGAGGTAGAAAGATGCGACTTTAATATCACTGTACTGTTTTCGACTCCCCTCGTATCTCGGTGATCCTATAACCTATCGAAAAGGCGAAAACTGAGTTTCGTAAAGTTTTTTACTTAGAATCCAGTGGCGTAACTAGTTTTTTGCTAAGAGTTGTCATTTTCGAAGTATGACTCATTTTTTTTAAATGTACTGTATATTAATTTTTTATTTTATTTGTTTTATTTAATTAATAATAAAATAATAATCTTTATTTAACTTTCTAAAAATATACTATACTCTATACCAGTAGTTCCCAAACTTATTTTTCTCGTGGACCACTTTCAAAATTTTACTGGTTTCGGTGGACCCCCTGCTGCTACATTTCTACCACGTTCTTAAAGTCGCCAAAAAATAAAAATTGTGTCACTTCTGAGTTCTGTCCCTATATTCCGATATGTAAAATAAAAACGAAAAATGGTACATTTTATATCACTTTATTTATTAAAAGAATAGAATTACAAGAAAAAATATTAAGGTAATATAGGTTCAGGTCATAATTTTAATTAATGGGAAGGATGTATCTGATGGAGTGTCAGCAAACGATCAATGTTTGGCTTTATTTTTTGTGAGCAATAACCGCAAATCCCCCCGCTCTGTGATGTTTAATTTGCTCCTTTTTTGTTAAGAGGTTTGTAACGGCACTAAAACTCCTTTCGACAAGGTATGACGAGGGAAAAGCTATTAAAAATTTCCTTGCGATTTCCCACAGTCCAGGATATTTTTCGGGTATTTCTGCTTGCAGCCAAAATGTTGGGTAGCCTTTTCTAAATTTCACCTTCAGCTCCTCATTAGTGCTTAGCTCGAGCAGCTCCTCTTGTAATACAACATTGGCCACTTCCGTTTCATCAAATGGATTTATGATCCATGGTGGTATATCCATCGTCAGTATATCTTCAAACCTGGTTTTGAAGTCATCATGCAGAGCACTTAAATGTTGACTGTAGGTATGGATATCCTCATCAATACATTCTACCTGCGACAAGTTTGGAAATTGAGAGAATTCGCGCCGACTAATGTTTTGCTTCATAAATTTCAATTTCCCAAGAAAAGCCGAAATTATCCCCTTTGTTTTTATTAAATTCAGGCTGTCCCCTTGTAACTGCAAGTTAATATCATTAAATTTTTTAAACAAATCTGTCAAATACGCAATGTCTGCTTTGAATTTGATCAAGTTTTCTTTTAAATCTGGATCTCTACTTTCTAAGAACTCTAATATGGAATCGAAAACAGAGTAAAATCTCGTTAAGCATGCACCTTTCGACAACCAGCGTACTTCAGTATGTAAGAGCAGTCGTTGGAAGTCTTCATCATTTTCGTCGCACAATTGAGCAAATAAACGCGTATTCAATGCATTGCTTCTGATTTTGTTGACAGCTTTTATTACAAAATGAAGAGATTGGTTCAACCTGTCACTTAAATGTTTTGCCACAAGATGTTGTCGGTGGATTACGCAATGAATAGCTGTAAGTCCTGGTATAATTCTTTTGAGATGACTTATAAACCCACGATATCGCCCGACCATTGCAGGAGCTCCGTCTGTTGCCACTGAAATAATGTTTGTAAATGGGATCGATTTTTCCGTAAAAAAATTACTCAGGACATTAAATATTGATTCGCCTTTAGTGTCAGTCTCCAAAGTTCTGGCAAATAGCAATTCTTCGTGAATTTCTTCCTCAACAATAAATCGGACATATGCCAATAGTAATGCTTCATTACTGGGTAACGTTGACTCGTCCAGTTGTATAGAAAAATGAGTTTTTTGCAGATGATTGCACAAAAAGCTTTCGATATCAGAGCTCATTTCATCAATGCGTCTTTGTACAGTATTGTTACTTAATGGAATTCTTTTTAGTACGTCAAATGGAGATTTGTGCAAAACAGTTTTTAAAACCTCTTCAACAGCGGGTAAAATTAATTGTTCTCCGATAGTGTGCGGTTTTCCAGATTTTGCTATAAGTAATGAGATATTGTAAGATGCCCGCAAGCCATCATCGTTACTTTGAGATGTTGAAGCGAACATACTGTGCATGGTGGGTCTCTTTCCATATTTTTCTTTCAATGTTTGAAAATATTTTAAATCTTTACCTATTTTATCAGTATGACACCTTTTTAGATGATCTTCGAGCTTTGATGGTTTCATAGAGTCATTGCTCAAAACTTTGTTGCATAATAGGCACATGGGCAATTGTTTGTCTGCCTCTGATGGAACAAAACCATATTTCAAATAATCGATACTATATTGTCGACATTTTTTCTTTGCTGTAGCCATGTTTCGTGTCAGTTACCTTACCTGTAAAAAAAAATGTTTTAGTAACCAAGTTTTTTTCTGAATATAGGTATCACACCGCAGCCTTTGTCAGCACGCGGAAATAGAATTACGGCTTGTAAAGGGACCAACTAATAAACCGCTGAGACAAATACAGACGTTTTCACAAAACGGTATCAATTTTAAAGTACATAATTTACCACTAATTTTTAATAGTATAAATAAAAATTGGTGTACTCAGTATCGAATACTGATCATATTTGTGTAGGAAAAAATAAAAGTCGAAATCCCAAAATTGTCCATAAAAACGATAACTAACATTTTATTAAATCAATGAGTTCACGCGCTCCGTGTATTTGCGTATTTTTTTGTCTGCGGCTTCATTGTTAAAACGTGACAAACTGGCATCGAAGTCCAAGCCCCGCCCTTTTCCCGTCGCCCGCGCACCGCTCGCTCTTTCCGAAAAGGAATAGTTTTGATAAAATAGTTACTTCAAAACCAATTTAAAATGATTATGAAATTACTGTTTTATAAAATTAGTAGTTATTTGCAAGAAAAATTACAAAATTAATTGCTCTGCAATATTGCTTATTCGGCCTTTTTAGAGAGGCAGTGTTTCTCGTGAAAAACAATTGAATAAAACGTGCTGTGTTTGTCTTCAAATCGAAAGAGGGACAATTAAAATATCTGTAAGTTACTAAGTTACCTATCTATACAGGCCGTTGTGATCAACCGACTAGTACACGTAAACAAAATACTTAAGTACTATAACAAAAAGGTAGGTTACTTACTTTTCTCCGGCACTAGCAAACACAGATATAAATTTTCTCACAACTTTTTTCCAAATTCCGCCTTTTTTCGAAATTCCGGAAACAAATGAATGCGTTTGCCTTTGGCATCAAGTATTTATAGTGGTGATCAAGTTCATGTCTGAACAAGCATTAAGCATTGTCGGGCGGATAGCGCTTTGCAAGTCTGTACACGAAATTGTACGTAATATCGAATACGCAAGTTTGGACAAGTAACAGTCGCTTGCCTTATTAAAATATTATCTGCTTAGATAGGTACTTAAAACAATGTAGGTAGGCCCTTATAAAAACTATGCTTACATTTTTGCTCTTTACTATCAAAAGCAGATAAATTTTCGTGGACCCCCATTAACATCTTATGGACCCCCATTTTTTGTTCACGCCTACGTAGACCCCCAGCAAGTCTCCCGTGGACCCCTGGGGGTCCACCTGGACCACTTTGGGAATCACTGCTCTATACTTATATTCATAAATAATAAGGTAAAAAATTGGTCAAGTGCGAGTCGGACTCGCGCACGGAGTGTTCCGTACCATTCATTATCTATACAACATTAGACAATATATTATTATAAACTTTTTAATAGAGAACCTGCCTTACTACGGCTCCAATAGTACTACGGCTCCATCATAGCAGCGTAAAGTCCTAACGCTTTAAACCACGCGGCCACAGAGGACTTTTCTTTTCTTTCACCGAGGAAAGATTCTATGTAAAATTCTAACTTAAAAGATAATGTTTAGTGAAAGTACTTTTTTATTTATAAACATTTATTTAATTCTGTTTTTAGTATTTGTTCTTATAGCGCCAAGATAGATACATTATCTGTAAAAATTTCAACTGTCTAGCTATAACGGTTCATAAGATAGACCTTTGTGACAGACGGACGGACGGACGGACGGACAGCGAAGTCTTAGTAATAGGGTTCCCGTTTTTACCCTTTGGGTACAGAACCCTAAAAAGCCACTGGCAAGCTGGTTTCCGTTTGTATTTTTTAGAATTCCTAGAGTTACTATTTATTAGTTACATTTTATTTTTCTACAAATATTTATTTTTGTTTTAATTTTTTTTTGAATAGTTTTTACCTCTACGCCTATGGCTACCTGGCTGTACCGCGAGCGCTGACGTCCTACAATTAGTAATCAAAAAGTGTGTGCGGGCTCCGAAATAAACGGCTCTCATTTTCAATACGCTGCCGACGATCAGAATTTTTCTCATTGTTTAAAAATTGACACTACAATTTGGTCAGTTCTAGATGTATGTTCTCACTGTGTTACAATTTAGCGAAAATTCATCTCAGGATAAATAGTAAAAGGAAAAGCTTAATTCTACATTTCCATTTACCTTTTATTTGCAAGCTTTTATTTAATTTGCAATGTTTGTATACAGGATGGTCCGAATTGTATTCGGAAAACTTAATAAAATAAGTAAAAACGTTCATATAAAGGTATGTCCTATAATGCTTCGTTTAGTTTCCATGAATAAGAATTCCTAATGTAACATAAGAATGTAATGTAAACATAAGAATTCCTAATGTTTCGCTAGAGTTTCCAGAACCGTACTAAAATATTTTTGTTCAACGATTGTGGAGTTCCTCAATTAGCAAGCAAGGGATGGTTCTCAAAAGTAAAACCGATAAAAAATTGAGTTTCAAATGAAAATAATATCAAATTATTAAATAATGAAAAAGTTAACATGAATACAAATAATGAACAAGCGAAAAAAAAAAGAAAACACATAGGTAGCTTAAAAATTACATCAAACAACATTAACCAACCTCGAAACCTACTTAAATAAACTCGTAACTTAATTAGAAAAAAAACCTAACATTTTCAATTAAAGATGCAAATGCCTATAAAAACACAACACAAAAAAATATAACAAATATTATACTAAATAATAAAATAACATATTTAAACTTCAATAATTCCTAATAAACATTATAGAAACTTCAAAATAACTTCAGAAGTAGGAACAGTAAGAGATAACATCACTACTTATTTAGAAGAGTTTGAATTCGATCGCTAGAAAGTATCAAAAGTCTTTCGCACGTAACAAAAAATATGTTTTTAATAATTATTACCGAATCCCGAAAGTACCGAAAGAACCGGGAATTCATAATTTCGAGTTCCGGTTCTTTGACGTCTCAAAAGAACCGACAATTCCCGGTACTTTCGGTACCGGGATTTCTAGGGGTGATTCTTGTTCAAATGTATAACATTTTCTTTGTCGATTGATAGTTATATATTTTTAAATTTACTTTATCATTTTTGACCTGATTTTTGAACTATTTCATTATACATTCTAGAACAAAGTCTAGTTTTATGACCTATATTATTGACCGTATTCTCATCAACTTGTTTTTTAATTGTCTTAATCTAGGTCTAGTTTATTTTTACTACACTTATAGAGTATTTGATTTATGTTTTTAAAATGCAGCGTTTACGTCACTAACTTTACTAATTACCCAATTAATAACAACGTTTGTTTGATGACACCTGTGGCATAATGTAATTCATCAATTATCTTCATATTTTGGGACAGTCATATTTTATATATAAACGAGTACCTATGCATAATCAAAATTTATTATCATGTTGCAGTAATAAACTATTAATTGATGTTTTTATTAGTCAACAAAGGGGATAACAATAAATGTAAACTTCTTTTGCAATATAAAATTAGTCAGATGGTAGATGATAAACAAACCTAAATACATAAAGGTACTTAAATAATATTTATCTGTTAAACAACAAAAACATATATTTTTTAAAAATGCTACTGAATTTTGAATACATGGACTAATAATTGAATAGCTAACCAAGATCCCAGCCGTTGGCCGTCGAGGCCGCCTGACTTAGTGCCCATGAATCTAATCAAATGAATATATTTGCGGAAGATAAATGTTCTTATTCTTCGGTATAATTTAGACCAGAAATAGAAATACTTAGCAGTTATGAGAGGGTATCTTTCACCCCCACTGAGTTAATGAATTCCGCGAGAAATGTTCAAAAACTGCCCCGTCTGTCCATAACAGAAGACGGTCGATATGTCGAACACCTGTAGCACAGAATATCTAGCTACGCAACAGAAGCCTCCTTAAACGTATAAAATTGTAGGAAGGAAAAGGAGACAGACTTGAAAAGCCTGTCTCCAAATCAGATATTTTGGTGCGGTAGTTTGGCTACTACATAACAGAGGGCGATAAATTCAAGAGAATTTTGTGCGGCGATGCCAATGTTAATTTATATTGTAATAATTCCAGATAAAATTTCCCCCATTTCTTAGTATGTATTTTTAACGATCACTCAAATTATTAAAATAGATCAGAGCTTTTTTTCTATGCTTTTACCGTTGGATATGCGACAAGCTAGAGACTTAAAATTTAAAACATCAAACATATTAATTATACATTTTAAAAACATAATTTCAGACAAGAAACCTGAAAAATGTGAATTACATTTGTATATTAAAATATAGGTATTTTTGAATTTACATATAATATATTAAATAAAAATGCACATCGTTTAAAATAAAAACAAAGTTTATTTAGAGTAATTTTTCATACAGTTTTAAAGAATTACTATGCAATAATAATAATAATAATTTTGACTGCTGTTAATATAATTTATTTTCGTTCGGTCATTTGATATTAACTATTAAAAAAAAACAATTTTTTTCAGTTTTCCATTCTTATTTACGTTTTAAGTAGATATATTATAGTCCAAGAAAATAAGCCTTTAAATACGAAGTTTTGGGAAAAACTTGAATTTTTGATATAAGTTACTTTTAAAGATGTAAAAACGGAGAGTGAATTTTTTTTTATTCACCCCCGAGAAGGTGTGAAATAAATAAATAAAATTATTTTTTTGAAATTTCAGAGAAACGGTATAAGGATTAGAAAAAAAAGTTCAAATGAGAGTTCTAGAGCGTTCAATTTTATATAGGTCTCTATACTTTTTTTGCTCAGATCAAAATTAACCAAGATAAGGTGGCTAGAAACTAAGGGATGATAGTAAAATTTAAAAAAAATGGCAAGTAACTGAAAAATCCATATATTTAACATTTTTATTCAATTTGTTTGGAAAAATATAAATTCCAATTAACATTTTTTTAAATTCACCCTGAGAAGGGGTGTAAAAATATAAAGTGTTTCTTTTTCAAATTTCAGAGAAACGGTAAGGACTTTGAAAAAAATGTTTCCATAAAAGTTGTCTCCTAGCTTTTAACCACCCTATCTTGTATAATTTTGATTTGAGCAAAAATAGTATAGATACCATTTTTATATAAAATTGAAGGCTCTACAACTCTTATTTGAACTTTTTTTTCTAGTCCTTACCGTTTCTCCGAAATTTCAAAAAAATAATTTTATTTATTTATTTCACCCCTTCTCGGGGGTGAATTTAAAAAAAAATCTTTCACAATTCGTTTTTAGATCTTCTAAAGTACTTATAGAAAAAATTAAGTTTTTCCTAAAACTTCGTATTTGAAGTCCAAATTTAAAAGTTTATTGAACTTGAATATAGAATTTTTCAATAGTACCGACATAAAATTTAGATCTTGTAGTTGGATATAATAATTTTCACTATATAATAAATATTTTATATCTCTATGAATGTGATATGTATATCGTTTTAATATACATTCGAATTAGCTCCGTTAATGAAGTTTTATTTAGTAGATATTTATTAATTTGTCAAGCTTAGAATAGAAGGTAATAATAATTTTGAAGTTTTAAAAGCAATCAAATGAACTGTCACATTTAAACGATATGAAGCAAATTTGAGATAATTAAGCTGGATACCTAGCAATTTCCAGATTTTTTTTAGAATAATGGAGCGCAACTTTTGTATTGTCGGCTACCGAATTTGTCGGCGTTTCACAAAGGTTTAATGCGACAGGGCCGGCGCCGGCGTCTATAGCGTGATTCCCTAAAACGAGCGGTAAAATAATAATATAATAGTTTTATCAACGCATAATTTTTAAGCATTTCGGAAATATGCCAACACAGAGTTTGAAAAATGACGTTTTCAGATAGGTACACTGATTTTAATTTTGGAATATTATTTATTAGTTCTAACAAAGTCTAAGTTAATGTAAAGCTTACTAAATTATTTTTTAAAGTCTGATCGGTGTAGGAGAGGGGGGTAATTACCCCTTTCACCCCTCCCCTAAAACCGCGCCTGCTGCTCTACTTGTTTTTGATTTTATCTCCAAAATTTCATTTGGACTGACTGGGGTTAGGTAAATTGTTCGTAAATTGCTTGATGTATTACTTCTGTATTTAGTTAGATCTAAGTTTTTTAACAGATGCGGTATGGTTGATATAAAAAATGTAATAAACATATAATAAATAATTTAATTAGTTTTTTTTATCAATACGATAATGAAAGGAAGCCGATAAAAATAGAAAAAGAACGACAGAGATTCGGGAAAACATGAATAATTTCAAGATTTTGTTGGTTTTCAGTCAATATGATTATTTTATTATTAGAATACCATTATTACTATTAATAAAAAGCTTAGGTTATATAATTTCTTTAGAAAAATATTTTAAATTAAATATTTAGAAATTTTTATTACGCAAAGTTTTACTTATATTTTAACCTTAACTTAGATTCTAATATAATACATTCGAGAGTTCATAAGTAATTAGGTAATTACTACATTAAAGTAGTGTAGGTATACGAAATATGTTCTGATAAAGGCTTGCAAAATTATAATAGGTTTATTTTGTTTTAAAATTTTAATATTTATTTGGAATAATAGACCCTTATAGTTGTTATTAAAGACCTGTGTTATTGATTTTTTAATTGATCTTTATTCTAAAATAAAATAATAAATAATATAACAGCATAATAGTAATATATCACAAAATAAATAAACTCAGCACTAAACAAAATTTGGAAAATATTTTATCTATTTAATGGCACAAAAATTACTTTACTATTATATTACTATCTTTTAATCTTGGTGCAATGCTGAAAAGGTGAAACCCGGCCCTGAAGAGAGATCTAGAAGAGTTTCTAGGTTTAATCTTTATTTCATTTCCAATTTTGAGTTTAATTCACGTGTGTCTATCCTCACTTTTAATTTCGGGTTTTTATTTCGTTTTATTATTGTTTATTGTTATTCCTTATTGGTTATTGTTGTTCATTATTGTTTATTGTTGTTCATTATTCTTAAGTTTGAGAGATGGCTGGTAATAAGTGTGCATATTTTAATTGCGGGGCAACTATAAAATACAACCTCTGAGATAACGGAAAACAGCAAAGTTTAAATAATATAAAAAATTGGAATACCTATATCATATCATAAAACAATTTCTTTGATTATATTTGATTACATACAATTCGATACGATATATTACATAGAAAGTGAAATGAAAAAGATTGAAGTATTATTTAACACCTTTTAATTAGGCTAAGCGCAATTTTTAGTCGGCCGACTATTTAGGTACAAATTTGTAACTAATGGACCCGCGCTCACATGCAACCAAATAATCGGTCTATCGGCTCCATAAGAATGTTAATTTATTTTTCACTGCCGACTAAA
This sequence comes from Sitophilus oryzae, assembly GCF_002938485.1. Taxonomy (NCBI): domain Eukaryota; kingdom Metazoa; phylum Arthropoda; class Insecta; order Coleoptera; family Curculionidae; genus Sitophilus; species Sitophilus oryzae. The sequence goes on along the minus strand of NW_022146928.1, from coordinate 1,618,659 downwards.
AATTGCATGTCAGCGCGTAACCTAAAATAAAGCTAAAATAATACATAAAATAATGAAATTAAACGGGTACAGAAAGTTTCAGAATCAACTACGCAAAATAACACGCAGCCTATTGTCTCTATGCGCTGATTCCCGTCGCGCGGCGCGTCACTCATCGTTCAGGGTCAGATCGTTTGACGACGGCCGACGGGCGACGGCATGGATGAACTGCCTACGTTTGGATAAACAGGCCGGACGTAGTAGACTACTATACTGGCAAGCTACGTTGGAATCACATTTTACAAGGCCTATTCTTTAAACATTTTAAAAATAAAAAGCATTTTATTTTTATTATTATTTAAATATTGTTCTTGGTTCTTGTTCTCTTTGAGATTGTTTGTTTTATATTATTGTGTTTGTAATTTTTAAATAGCGGTTTTATTTTATTTCTTTGAATTGTTAGGAATGTGTTATAATTAAGAATCTTGATATTTACTCATTACTCAATCCTTTTATCTATAACAATTTGATTGAGTCATACTTAGATATTATACATATAAGTATTATATGATTGCGGGGAGAAAAATATTTTATTGTAACTTTTTTACAGGAAATGTTCAATTATGTGGATTGACACCAGAAATGCTTAGGAAAAAATGTATATGTGAAAAACATTTCAATAGTTCTGACTATAAAACAGACAAAAAGAAATATTTGCATAATTTAGCTGTTCCTGTTCATTACTGTGCCGTTCCAGTTTATAGTAGTGAAAACGAAGATTTAAAAGTATTAACACCATCTAAAACATACTTACAAAGAAAACGAAGTTTGCCCATTACACAAGGCGGGACTGATTTTGCCAAACTTTCAAAATTGTTTATATCCGTTCTTTTACTCTTACGTGCTTTACAAAGCTTGAAGAGACCATTACGCTGTACTTTCGGGTCTCTCTCAGAGGTCGGGTAAAGCGGGTGTGTGGCCGAAAGAAATAGATATAATATTTCAGAAATCTGCTCAAGCTTAGCCCGATCCTGTCGTGTGAAGCCTCATCCAAAATTCCAAACACACGTGCTTTGATTAAGGCTTGATTAAGGTTTGCAGAGCTTCAGCTTTTGCCATAAAATAGCGAGTAATTGGTTACAAAACCATATAAATTATATATCACTGTAATCACAAAATTTCATTCTATTTCCGTATTGTAACGGAATTTTAAATTATGTCTTTATTTTCGAGAAAATTTAGTCCAAACATAAGGAATATTTTGTTGATGTTTGACCTTCAAAATCTTAAAAATAAAGAAGTTATCTAAAAATGTGCTACAATACGGATATAGTATAATCCTTTATCTCTAATTTCCTTCTTCATTTGTGTAAAAATACCTAGCCAGTTTTGCATAAAACGTTAAATGCCGAATGCTTATTTTGCTACTTTTTCGACTAGTGAAATGGACTCTTAAATTACTATATACATGTATGCTTTTCTTTAAAATTTCAGTAACTTTGGTATGTTTATCGTTAAGTGCACAGCCAAACGGATTTTTGTCGTAACACCACTCACTATTCAGAGCATCAAATAAGTCATTCATAAATAAAATAAATTCGGCAGTGTCAGTTCCTTCTTTCTTGTCGATTTGTTTATTTTGCACACAAGTGCTAATTGCAACCGCCACGCTTCTCGAAAATATTTGAAGAGCTAATTTGCAGGATATGTTTTCAAAATTATTCGGATTTAAGTGTTTATCAGAAATCTTTGAAAGGGCTCTTGCAGTTGATGATTTATCAATTTGATATGTTTTCCTAATAATATCAAAAGTTTTGTCTAACATTTTAAATATCCCGATTAAAAGATTATTTCGCACACTTTTAAATGGGTGAGGATTTTTTACTATTTATATAAAAAACTGGGTTATTTTTGGTAGTTCCTAAAAGATTAAGTGCCCCCCTATTATTAATTGCTTCCCTGATCACAAATGGATAAATCCTAAACCCATAATACTTTTCAAGTTGTGCTTAATTAAATCTGCTCTAAATTTCTCTTCTTAATCTAAATTTCTCTTCTTTAACACAGTCATTTGAAAAGTAATAGGATATGGAAAGTTTCCAGTTTTTATACAGACCTCTAACTGAAAATACGAGTGCATGGGTTGTTTTTTTTTGGCGAACGCCCGAGTACACCTAAGTCCTCGAACCCTTCAATGCAGGGAAGGATCCAGGATTAGGGAAAGGGTGGGGCTAGACACAAAATTTTTCTCAAATACATACTTCAGAGTCGGTTGTGACAAACAAAATTAATAATATCGTATTACTTGGCTAAGGGCGGGGGTTAGCCCCCCGAAGTTCCCCCCTCCGTGGTTCCGCCACTGCTTCAACGAGATCCACCTGTCTATTGCATTCAATTAAGTTTTTTAATAGTAATCTCATCAAATGCTAATACACTTTTTTTTTTCATTCTTGCTCATACTGTCACATTTTATTTTAAGATGATACTTTAAACCTTTATTTAAATATATTTTAAATAAATGTTCACTCATCCATCTTCTTATTGTTGAGACGGATGGTAAAATAAAACCTTTACGCCTCAAAAATATATATGTCATTTCCCAGTCAACTGGGCGCCGTTTTTTTTTCGATCATACGGTATTATTGAATAGAAATTCAATGGAAAATAGTGGTAAAATAGCATAATATTCAATTCTAGAAAGATATTGAAATATATAGAAAATACTTAAATCGGAATGTTAACAAAAGTATAGAAAAAAATGACAACAACTCTTATTTCTATTATTATATCCATAGGGTTTAGTGATTAGTCTATTTTTGAAAAAATATTGTCTATTTATACATAATACCTATCACACATTTTTTAATGAAATAGATAGATAGTTTAGTAATTAAAAAAAACTAAACAAGTAACATTTGTTTAGTTTTTTTTTAAAAATTAAATAAATGAGAATAAACGCCCTGCATATTAGTAGAGGAATTTTAAACTAGCGTGAAATGCCGTACCTACCATACTGTAGATGTAAACTAAAAGACAATTTTAGGTATTTTTGAGTATATTAATTTTAACCATATTTAATAATATTAGAGTAAAAACTGAGAGAGTGACCTGTAAGAGCAAGACATTTTGTATTCTCCATCTCCATCGTCAAATAATTTTATTTATTTATTTTGCCAATGTGAATAAAAATTGTCATGTTGTTTGATAATATAGTATGTACCTACCTATTATCTAATACCATTATGAGTAAAAGCTATCAATCAATTTTTCGTAGGCAAATAAAATTGCAAAAAAATATGCATACCTAGGTATATCAAGAGATTATTTTCTAAATTAAAGCTTATAATCTATCTCTCTTTCTAAATAAAGTTTATATAAAATGTATTTTTGAGTGCATATTTTGTAATAAAATACTTTTGATACAAAAAACTAATATTTAATATAAATTTGTGCCTACAAAAGAATATACTAGAAAGAACAAAGAACCTATTATCACAGAACATATTACCGATATTACGCAATATATTTTGTGTATAGGTATTCTGTTCTATTATACTCCAAAATAATAATGAAATGCTAGTTAAATACTTTCTCAATTTGGCAACGGTGTATTCTCAGCTGTGCTTCGAGGCCGTCGACTGCCGTCGACGTCCCTTCGATTTGAAACAAAATTTGAAATTATATTCGGATTTTATATTGTGGCGCCATCTAGTATTTTATTTGTGCATTTTTAGCCTTGCCATTGTGAATATTTTTCTGTTGCGTAGCTAGATATTCTGTGCCTGTAGCAAAATCTCATGTCTTGGTTTGCTATTTATTTTTATTGTTATTAGATATAGTTTAAATGTGTTGATGTTGGTTAAATATATTTTAAATTGTTATAAAATTCTGTATCTCTCATTGCAAATATTATTTTCGTTTTAATTGATGCTCACAGCTAGAATGTTTTTGTATTACAGTCGGTGCCGTTCAAAGCCTACTTATTTAAAGCGGGCGAATTTTTATATACTCTATATCTAGAGCAAAATATCAAGTGTGTTATATTTTTGGAAAGGTAATTTTAAATTCTTTTCAATAAATTGAAAATATACAGGGTGTCCCATATAAAAAATCAAATTTTCTGGTGATAATTATTAAATTATTAATTTTAAAAAATTATACTTAAACCATTAAATTCTACGTAAAAAGGTGCTTTGGAAATGTTTTAATAAAAATACAAAATTTTTCGTAGCGAAAAAGTTACAGAGATTTGTTAAAAATGCATATTTTTGGAAAACACCCCGTAACTCCGAAACGGTAACAGATATCGATATGCGGTTTTCACCATCATGTTTTTGACAAAAATTGAGCTCCAGACACCGCTATTAGTTTTTGTCTATCTCCTATAGAAAAGGGTGTTTCCATTTAAAAGCGTCGAATTTGACCCACCTTGTACATCTTTTAAGAAAGTTCTTCTTTCTTCTAGATTATATTTAGTTCCTAACACCTGTTGTAAGTTTGTTTCTGTTTTTTTAAATCTAGTGTGAAGACATTTTGGTCCAAATCAGCACACATATGAAATAGATTTTGTTTTTGCAATGTCACTGTCATTGAAAATTTATATTATTATTCCTTGTTGAGAGTTACTCTAGTAGAGATGGTTTTTAGTCTAGAAGTTGATCTCTATCATGTTCAATTAAAGCAACAGTAATTGATACAATTTCTGGACTTAAACTACCTCTGCTAGAATAACTGCCAATAAATAATAATAATATTACTTTTAAATGATAGTGATAGAGTGGCTTCAGCACGATTGATCACATATATACACTAAGATAAACTATCAGCCGAACAAAAGAGTACGAACTTCCACTAGCCATAGTCTTTGTAGACTTTGAGAAGACTTTCGACTCGATATATCCTAAGGCAATAGTAGAAGCCCTAGGAAACAAGATATTGATAGATTTTATATAGAAACTCTCGCCAATATACAATACAAAGAAGCCTAAGCAAGAGTAATGATATATGAAACAATCCCAGAGTTCCCCACTGGCAAAGAAGTACGACAGGGAGACGCGATATCCCCAAAACTGTTTCCAGCAACATTAGAAGAAATCTTCCGTTAACTGGACTGGACCAACCAAGGATTAAAAATAGATGGAGAATATCTTAACCATCTGAGATTAGCGGATGGCATAGTCCTAATTGCCAGTAGTCCTGAAGAACTACACTGGGGGTCCTCACAATTGACAATAGGAATTGACCTCAGATCCAAGGAAGCAATAGAACAAGAAAGATATATTATCTAATATAGATTCGGGACAACACCGGTCAGGTCTCAGGAGAGACCAAATTAAAAAGTGGAGATAAGAATTAGAAGTTGCTAAATATCATTATTTTATTTACCAGAACTTACAAATGACAATGAATAAATGCTAATTTTATTGTCAATATGATAGTGTAATATATGATTAAAAACAAAAACGCTCCTTGGAATATCTAACGCTTGATTGAAGATATTCCACCGAAGATATTGGTACTAGTTGCAGTAATCTTATTGATTGTTAAATGTTGCAATAATAAACAAGCAAAACAATTCGAACTAGTGGCGATCAAATACTATTATTTTTAATTTATTGTGGGTTGTTATTAAATGCGTTTAGCTATATATAGATTTTAGTTCAGGTTCTTATTAAGTAAAATGGGTAGAAGCAATAGTATGTAATCATGTTTTTATCAATTTTTCACATGTTTTATTTTTTATTTCGAAAAAAAATTCTCGAAAACTATTAGAGATAGGTATCTGGTATAGGTTAATATAATAGAAAATTATATGAGATATGAAAGTAGTTTCCAAAAATGTAATAATATACCGGGTGTTCCATTTAAAGTAACAAAGATGCTACCACTTTTAGCGGCTACACATAAAGCGGCAATTGGACAAGTATGCTGAAAATAATTCGGAGACAGATGGAGCAGGTGCCTTTATACAAAAATCATACTTTACATATTCAAATTGATTGGTTAAGTTGCTCAGAGAGATATTCCTTAGAGTTTCTCCTCTGGTCTTCGCCAATTTCTGTACAATAGTAGATTTATTATTATTATTTACGTATTAAAATTTTGTTTCTTTGTACAATTTGTTGGTCAGAAATAATGACATTATTATTATTATACCGGCTGCGTCTCAAAAGTGGCTCACCCCTATATTTTTTTTATTTTTTCAGATAAAAAAAAACAGATTTGGTATGTTAATATATGCCATAAATTAGGATTGATTGACGCATTTAATTGTTTTTGGTCACTTCCTATTTCACCGCGGAAATGACTACAACTTTTGATTTTTAAATGGCACCCTCGGTATTTTTTTAGTTTATTCTGACATATAGAAAATGACATTCTGAATAGAATGACATATCATATGTCAACTTTTGACATTCTCGCTTTATAAAATATCGAATTTTAAATGTCACTATACCGGGTGCGTCTCAAAGGTGGCTCACCCCTATAACTTTTTTATTTTTTCAGAGAAAACAACGAGATTTGGTATGTTAGTATATGACATAAATTAGGATTGATTGACATATTTAATTGTTTTCGGTCACTTCCGGTTTCACCGGAAATGACTACAACTTTTGATTTTTAAATGGCACCCTCGGTATTTTTTTACTTTATTCGATAGAAAATGACACTCTGAATAGAATGACATATCATATGTCAACTTTTGACATTATCGCATATGGTTTATTTGAAATTGTAACCTGCGGTTCATAACGACAATTTGACTCAAAATACCAAGTGTGTGGTATCAAATTATTCGTAAAAAATGCTTTTTCCAAATATGCTAGTGAGCCACAACCCTCGTTCCATTTGAAAAAATTGAGATATGATTAAAAATACGATTTAGGCATCTTCTAACCGGCCAGGACAAGACACTAAAAACATTATACGATCAAATCTATTTTTCCAAGGCTCCTTGATTAAAAATTAATGTTTTTACCACAGCTATAGCACTCTAGATTGAAATTTAAAATACAATTTGTTTTTGAGCGAATATGTCAAAAGTTGACATATGATATGTCATTCCATTCAGAGTGTCGTTTTCTATCGAATAGTAAAAAAATACCGAGGGTGCCATTTAAAAATCAAAAGTTGTAGTCATTTCCGGTGAAGCAGGAGGTGACCGAAAACAATTGAGTACGTCAATCAATCCTAATTTATGTCATATACTAACACACCAAATCTCCAAACCAAACCAAATCTCGTTGTTTTCTCTGAAAAAATAAAAAAGTTATAGGGGTGAACCACCTTTGAGACGCACCCGGTATAGTGACATTTAAAATTCGATATTTTATAAAGCGAGAATGTCAAAAGTTGACATATTATATATCATTCTATTCAGAATGTCATTTTCTATCGAATAAAGTAAAAAAAATACCGTCTATATAATATAATACTATATATATAATATATAATAACGACATTTGGCGTTTATTTATCTGAAAAAATAAAAAAGTTATAGGGGTGAGCCACTTTTGAGACGCACCCGGTAGAGTGCCATGGCTATGTTAATACACTAATTTTTAATCAAGGAGCCTAGGAAAAATAGATATGATCGTTTAATGTTTTTAGTGTCTTGTCATTTCTCAATTTTTTCAAATAGACTATGGGGCTCAGTAGCATATTAGGAAAAAGCATTTTTTTTACGAATAATTTGATACCCCGCACTTATAGTTATGAACCGCATGTTATAATTTCAAATGCGAAAATGTCAAAAGTTGACATATGATATGTCATTATATTCAGAGTGTTATTTTCTATCGAATAATCTAAAAAAAATCTAGGGTGCCATTTAAAAATCAAAAGTTGTAGTCATTTCCGGTGAAACGGGAAGTGATCGAAAACAATTGAATAAGTCAATCAATCTTAATTTATATCATATACTACATACCAAATTTCGTTTTTTTTAACTGAAAAAATAAAAAGTTATAGAGGTGAGCCACTTTTGAGACGCACCCGGTATTGTAAAAAAAATATATTATTATAGTTTTATCAACTCGGCGAAGGTAATCAAACTAGTCGCCACACACGTTGCCTAGGGCGGGTTGGTGGCAAAAACGAAAAAAAGGATCTCTCACACTACACTAGATACGGAACCCGTTAAAAAAATAGTTCCCGCCGATTCGGGGGCCAGATGATCGCAACAAAAAATGTAAAAAAAAACAACCGCAAAGGGTTGAAGAAGAGGCGGCGTGTCCGTGTAAGTGATTTTTTTGGCCGTTTTTGTCGCTTAGGTTGGCATATGTTAAAAATAACCAGTGGAGACAGTATCACGTCAAAATTAAGTACGAGAACAGCTGTTCGGCGGTTTAATTTGGTAAAGATAAGACGAGGTAACGAATTAGGTATGAAAGCTGCAGGTTTGTACTAAATGTATTTTGTATTTTGTATAAACCTCGAAATAAATAAAATTAATTCTTTTTTTTCCCATAGCTACTGTTAAAATTGCCTTATATCTATCAAAAATAGTAGAAAAATAGTACTTTAACCGCAAGGGTAGATTAAATGATACTTTAACAGCGGGGATAGGTTAAAAACTTTATTTCTTCTCGCACGTTTTTTAATTGCTTCCATTTTTGAAAATTTTCGTATTCCTTCGGGAAAGTTATTCAGGATTTAAATGGAAGTAGTTTGAATATGGCGTTTGTCGCATCAACCTGAATATCTGTTGGTAATTTACTTATTACGTTTTGAGCCATTTCTGGCTTCAATTCAATCAGCAATCGACACGAAAGAGAATTAAAAAATATTGACTCAAAACTGACAACTAAAGAGACAGCTTTATTTATTTGTCAAATTACATAGAAACCAACGCCAAACCAGCACCATATTTTTTCTACTCGTAATAAATTCCTTGAAATATTAATTTCTGTATATATTTTAAAACGTAACTCGCTGTGGAAAAAAATATTGTTTTATACACGGCGATAAAATTGCATTATCGTCTCCCGAAATTAATTCAATTGCGATTTCATCGCTCGTGAATTAATCTTTTCGGTCGACGATAAAATACCATTTTATCGTCTTAATAAAATACTATTTTATCGTCTATAAAAAATAACTATGAATAGATTAGTACCTATATTCTTTTATTAGGAGTAAATTTATTTTGTAGTACGTTTGACATTACAGGCGAGTCATACAAAGTCATTTTTACTCCGAATAGAACATTGTATTTTTTTCAAACGCCACAAATAATTTTTTAATTAATTTCAAACGTTACAAATTATTTAAAAATATTTAAAAGTGATACCTTGTAAGTAATTATACCGGGTGTTGCATCGTCGAGCGGGACATAGGAAATCCCATGTAAATTTTAATGGGGTTAATTATTGGCTTCCCTAATTATTTTAGAGAATAATTCTATTTAGGTTTATTGAAGAGCACTAAAACCCACATTCAAAAGAATAACTTTAGATATTTTTGATTAGCCCGTTTACGAGTTATCGCCGATTTCTTTTTAAATATTTCTCCTTTCTTATGGCCCTGTATTTACTTATGAGCACCAGTCAAGGTAAAAGATAACTGTCAAATGTAGTTGTCATTTCAGAAATATATCCTATGAATATATCTATTTAGTGCTTTATTATTATTATTAAAAACTCATACCTACATAGAAAATATTAGTCATGAAATACACTACCAAAGAAAAAGTATTGATGATTAAATGGTATTATCAAGGAAATAGTTATCAAAAGGTGTCGGACATGTTTGCTGCTCTGTATCCGAATAGACCGACACCTGGAAAATCTACAATCCCAAGGAATATCCAGAGATTTGAGACCAAAGGTACTCTAATAAATAACTGCAGATCTGAAACAAGGCAGGAACAAAGAGAAGATGCAAGAAATGATACCGACTTTTAATGATACCGAAGTTTTATTGTGCGTGGAAGAGAACGATGGAAAGATCAGCACAAGAAAACTTGAGGATGAAATAGGAATAGATCACACTACAACGTTTCGAATTTTGAAACGACATAAATACTATTCCTTCAAATATGAAAAGCACCAAGAGCAACGAGATGGGGACGAAATACGGCGGCAGGCGTTTTGTTTTGATATGATGGAAAGAGCAAACACGGATAGGGAATTTTTAAAAAACATATGTTTTACTGACGAATGCACGTTTACCTTAAATAATGAACCCAATGTTCAAAATTATTGATATTGGAACAAAGAAAACCAACACAGGTTTGTCGAAACAAGGACGCAATATCCACAGAAAGTAAATGTTTGGGCAGGGATATTCGGACACAGTATTATCGGGCCATTATTTCTTACGCGAAATTTAAATGCAGAATATTATTGGAACTACTCGAAAATCATATTTAATCTACTTTACATGATACCGCTAGGGAAAATCAGGAAATTTGGTACCAAATGGATGGCTGCTCGGCACATAGTACCCCGGCTGTTCGGGAATATTTAGACAATAGTTTTAACGGAAACGCTATTGGCCTAAATCATACAGTAAATTGGCTAGCAAGGTCTCCTGATATTTCGGCAAATGATTTCTTTCTCTGGGGCCATTTAAAAAACAGGATATACAAGGATAAAAAATACCCAAATCTAGACGAGTTAAAAAATGCTATTTCTTCCGAATGCAATAGAATTTCAGTTTACCAACTAGCGAATGTAAGAAGAGAATGTTATGATGGCCTGGGTTATTGTCTAGCAGTCGATGAAGGAATATTTGAACCTTCTTAAATCCTAAAGTTCTAACAATTTAATAGTACCTAAATTAATAAGTTATTGAATATTGTAATAATACTATAATTAACCTTGTAATTGATTACTTTATTTTACTTTTATTCATATTAATTTGTATTTATAAATACATCTTTAAGATTTATCCGATGTAGGAATGAGTTTTCAATAATAACAAAGCCCTAAATAGGTAAATTTCTGAAATGACAACTTCATTTGACAGTTATCTTTTACCTTGACTGGTGCTCATAAGTAAATACAGGGCCATAAGAAAGGAGAAATATTTAAAAAGAAATCGGCGATAACTCGTAAACGAGCTAATCAAAAATATCTAAAGTTATTCTTTTGAATGTGGGTTTTAGTGCTCTTCAATAAACCTAAATAGAATTACACTCTAAGGGAAGCCAATAATTGACTCCATTAAAATTTTCATGGGATTTCCTATGTCCCGTCCGACGATGCAACACCTGGTATATCGAGAAACTATGGTTACGCTCGTTGAATTTGACACTTTATGTCAGTTTAATAATATATTTTGATACTTTTGTGCTTAGCTATCTTGCTTTACTTTTGTGACGTTTGAAAAAAATAGTTTATTGTTTTATTAGGAGTAAAAATGATACTTTTTATGGCGAGGCTGGAGGTTTGACATTACAGGCAAGGTACAAAAAGTAATTTTTACTCCAAATAGAGTATGCTATTTCGTTTTCAAGCGTCACAAATAACTTTTTATACAATTTCTAATACATTATATCAGTTTAATAATATATCTTCGTACTTTTGGGCTTAGGCGTAAAAGTGCTTCACTGTTATGCCTAAGCGTTAAAATGACTTTTTATATTGTCAATCAGGTACCCGGTGGCGTAGAGGTACAGGCTCTCGTCTACCAATCTCAAGGTAGTGGGTTCGAATCTCACACCCGGCATATCATCAGCCGACTATTTTTATTAAAATAAAAATAGTTTGGGTACCTAGGTCGACTCAGCCTTAAATGAATACTTGGGATTCACAACCCTGAGGTAATAATAGGCGGTTGAAGTGTAGGGCTAGCCACATTACATTCCTTGTATACCGAACGGCTCTAGTATGGCAAGCTGTACCTTGCTAGTTCCAAGGCGTTAAACGCTATATACGGGAGCTATTATTATTATAATCACGTCGCAAATAGTTATTTTTTATACAAGACGATAAACTGGTATTTTATCTCCCGAAATTAATTCACTCGCGATTTCATTGCTCGTGAATTAATCTTTTCGGTCGACGATAATGCAATTTTATCGTCGTGTATAAAACAATATTTTTTTCCATAGCGAGTTACGTTTAAAAAAAATCAGAAATTATTATTTCAAGGAATTTATTACGAGTAGAAAAAATATTGTGCTGGGTTGGTGTTGATTTCTATGTAATTTGACAAATAAATAAAGCTGTCTCTTTAGTTGTCAATTTTGAGTCAATATTTTTTAATTCTCTTTCGTGTCGATTGCTGATTGAATTGGAGCCAGAAATGGCTCAAAACGAAATAAGTAAATTACCAACAGATATTCAGGCTGAGGCGACAAACGCCATATCCAAACTACTTCCATTTAAATCCCGAATAACTTATGAAAAGGAAAACAAAAATTTTCAAAAATGGAAGCAATTAAAAAACGCGCGAGAAGAAATAAAGTTTTTAACCTATCCTCGCTGTTAAAGTATCATTTAATCTGCCCATGCGGTTAAAGTACTATTTTATCTACTATTTTTGATAGATATAAGGCAATTTTAACAGTTGCTATGGGAAAAAACATCTAAAATGCATTACAAAAATACAAAATACTATTTTACAGTACATTTAATTTTCGAAAGATTTTATTACGAACTGATAGAATAAATATGTGTCAATCCACCTCTGTACGAAGTTGCAGCATATATAAATTAGTCGCAAGTGTTTGGACATATATCCTACGCATATTCAGTATGTTCAAGATAAGATTTAGCAGCTAATGTTCTTTTTTTTTTCGAGAGAACCACCAATGTTGTGTTCTTCAACTTGAACATCGAATATATTAAAGTAAAATAGGCCTACTGCAGTAATTTTAGTTTATCTAACAAGAGTGAGAGTAATTTTAATTAATCTCCAGCATTTCATAATAAAAAAAATAAAGATTAATAATGTGCGATACGGGCTGTGAAATCAAATCGAGTATCGCTTTAAATAAATTAATTAGCAAATTATCATCTGCCGACTTATAATTTTTCGAATTTATTATGTTTCGTATCTCCTTGGTGACAGCTGGTTGAAAATATTGAATAATTTGTTTGGTCCACTTATATGTAACTAAACTTTTTATTTTTGATTAAAACAACATTAATAATAATTGTAACATAGTTTATTTTTACCAGACACGTGAGATTGTTTTGCAAGATTTTTAGTTTAATAATAATAGGGAAAATGTTTGATATTTGTTATTCTACTTACAAAAATAGTACGAGGTATTGGACAATTGTCCCCTTGAACTTAGAACTGAAACCAAATTTCTAGGCTTAATATTTGATGAAAAACTTACGTGGAAATCACATACATATAAACGGTTTAGTGTTACGGTGCAAGAAGGTTCTAAATCTTATTAAGGGTCTCTCGCATACCACATGGGGGGCAACTACGGAAATACTTATTCAACTCTATAAAACCTTGGTTCGTTCGAAGATAGATTATGGCTCGGTGGTATACTCTACTGCTTGTAAATCAACCTTACAGCTCCTGAACCGAGTACAAAATGCATGTTTAAGGCAAGCTCTTTGAGCTTTTTACACAAGCCCCGCAGTTAGCCTATGTGCTGAAGCGGGAATAGAGCCCCTTAAATATAGGAGGAGGAAGCTAGCGCAATCCTACCTCACATCGGCATTGGCAAATCCTAGCCATATACTGAGAGAAACAATGCTATACCGTCATATGGAAGATCATCTGCCTATGATAATCAATGAAATCCCTTATGAAAATCCTCACTGATAAAAAAGATAGACTTGAACTAAAGTCGTCATCGGTCTTGAAAAAAAAATTAGTGGCAAGAGAATTTATTTTAGCGTAAAAGAAAATATTTTGCCTGAAGAAAAATTCTCTGAAAAATTCGAAAATTTCTCTTGAATGTATTTTCATTGAACCAAGTGCAAATTACTTTGTTTTAAGATAATAAGAAAAATACGCTAGGAAATACTTCATTCAAGAAACATGGCCATTTTTCCAATAGCTAAATACTCTTTTGATGAAAAATAATAAAGACACGCAAAGACGATGACGAAGGACGGTATATACAAACAGTCGGCAGTCCGATCAGTCGTACATCGCATTTCATAGGTCGCACATCATAGTACGTACGGGTTTTGTTGCTTGGAATTTTCCACTTGGAATTTTGCATAATTTGCTTTTTAAACGCATATCGTATAACAAATTAGCGATCGTTATTAACATGCATTTGTCATTTTTTATGAAAAATTTTAGAATATATGGATTCTTTAAAGGAGTTTCTGAAAAAATGGAAATTAGAGCATTTATTTCCTATATTTGAAGGTAAGAGACATTTACCTAATGCACCTGTGTAGATAATGCATGCGTGACTATAGATAGAATAAGAATATAGGTATCGATTTTTTTATGCAAATAATTACCAACCAGCTTATAATTTTAATAATTTATTTGCTTTACTTTGATTAATCGTAATGTAACATTTTTTTGTAATTTGTAGAGTGATGAACCACCCCAAAAAATACCAAGGAGTGAAGAAGCAGAAATAACTACTATCGAGGAAAAAAATATCACTTTACTTACTACAGACCAGGAAAATCTAAATTTATCGGAAAATAATATACCTCGTAATATGCCTGTATATGATGTATAGACTTCTCTTAGATCAAAATAAATTTTAGTTGAGTCAATAGTATTCGCTATTGGTTTAAGAAAAGTGTCTTTTTAATCAAGAAATGTCCCTTTTCAATCAAGAATTTTTGCATGAATCAAAGAGACTATTGTTCTTGTAGCAAGAACTTCTTTGCATATTCATTTTGGGTCAAGAGTGAAATACTTTGGACAGATAGATTCTTCTATTCTCTAAAGTAATTTTTTAAAGCTTTTGAAAATATAGTTAATGCTTTGAGCAAAGAAACGTCGTTCTTGGCCCTATTGAAAAGCGCCAATCTTTTGGGTCAAAGTCATATTCATTTCGACTGAGAGATCCTTTTTTTCAGTGCTCCATGGCTAATACCTGAAACTGAAGTAATATTAGACGTGAACAAACTAAAACGTTAAGACACATCGCCTGAAATACACCAACAAAAGTTTCAGAAAATACTAGACCAGCACAACGAAAAAATTGTTATTTATACCGATGGCTCCAAAACACAAACTGGTGCTGGATGTGCAATTATAACCAACGGGTCGGCTTTCCAATGGACTTTGAGACATGAAGCATCAGCTTTCTTCACGGAACATTTTGCCATCTGGAAAACCTTATCCTATGTCATAGAGGAGTGTAATCAAACAAGAGTTTTAATTGTTTCTGACTCTTTAGAGATCGTGTCTAAAATTAATGACATATTTGTCCATGATCCTCTAAAACAAAAAATTCAGACGCTTATTCAAAAGGGAAACAAACTCACGCTTGTATGGGTCCCAAGCCACACTAATATACTTGGCAACACAATGGCAGATGAAGCTGCTAGAGAAGATTCCATTGATTTCCTAAAGGAAATAATTTAGTAATATAAATATTACTAAACATGATTTTAAAGTTCTACTGCATAAAAGAACAGAAAGGGAATGGCAGGATGAGTGGGCAGGTAAATCGTCAAAGCTTCGCGCAATAAAACAGGATCCGTCAACACCATCCTTACATCTTGCACTAGGACGAGCGGATGAATCAATCGTCTTCGTATAGGGCATACTGCGGTGACTCATGCATACCTGCTTAAAAGAGAAATACCTCCAATGTGCATAGTCTGTGATGTTGAGTTGACAGTAAGTCACATTATATGTGAATGTCCTCAATATACGATAGAAAGAAGTATATTCAATATACGTGGTGAAATTCGAGAAAATTTAACCGAACAAGAAAAAATTAAAAATATTTTGAACTTTATGAAAGACATTAATATATACAACCAACTGTGATACTTGTCTGTGGTAAATAATTATCTATTTTCTTGTTGTTTGTTTTTTGTATCTCTACTTTTTTGTGTTTAGTTTTTTGATCCTTTGTCACCCAACTTGTAACGTTTATGTCAATGTTGATTTTTAAATTTTGAATTGTCTTTGTAAGAGTGAACCCTTTGAGGATATTGAGATAGATCCTTGTAATTGCATTATTAACATACAAGTTGTATATGGCTATGGAGGGCTGTAAAATATATGGCCAATGATCCTGGTGATCGATGCCAGAAAAAAAAAGTACGAGGTACTGCTTCTAAATAATTTACATTCTTTCAACATAACTTGTTAATTCAAACAATTCTTAAATTGTTTTATTTCTAGTGAATGCGATTTTAATGAAAAGTTTTTGACGGTTAAAACTGATTTGGTGTTAAATCTCTGTCAAAAATTTTTGGAAACGTTTGAATATAAAGATTAAGGAAGGAGTAATACAATCAAATCGAAAAAAAAAACAGCAACACGTGGCGATTTTTAAATTCATGGTTGCCAACCATGGGTATATTCGGCGCCGTGCTGACTGACTGAAATTTAAATTTCGCGCTGGGTATTCAGGTGGTAGCTTTATTTATTTATTTATTTCCTGACATTGTCATCCGTTTTGACACTTTAGTTTTGTATTACCAGTTTTTTTAGCTTAAATGATTAATTGTGTTGTGATACTTTAAGCATAAAAATGTTTACTAGCAGACCTTGCAGTCGAACATTGTTCTTTTTAGAACCTCTTTTAGTGCGAAATGATACAAGATAGCTTCATAGCCGTAAAAAATTCATCGCAACTTTATCAGAATATTTTGAACGGGAAAGCGGTAGTAATGGCCCTTTATGTTCCTTAAGTGCTGTTAAGAAGGTGAGTTTTGTTGATGTAAATAATAACTCTTTTATATATTTATAATTAATTTATTTTTGTTTCCTAAAATATTTTGATTAAAAGAAAATATATAAAAGTGCAACGCTGTGCCGGTCAAGGTTAATTACGCGACTAAAATTTTATTTGGTATGAACTGTATATATTTCTTGTACGTTCGTTTTTATTTACTACTTGTCAAAAATTATTAGGATATACGTCAATTTGACTTTTTTGTCAAAATGTCAATAATAAAAAAGTTTTTCCTGTTGTAAAGACAATCCAGGGACAGAGCTGCAACAAGTCAGTTTTAAAAAGACTTAAGTCTTATGTCATTGGTCTAAAACCAAAATGATCTAAGTACTAAGTCAAATTACAAAAAAAAATTGCACTGACTTTAGAAGAAGTCGTCGCCAAAGATTGGTAGGTCTAATTTCAAATCGATGGTTGTCTTGCAAACAATTCGCTTATAATTAAGGAAACTGGGGAGCTGGCTTTCGTCCTGGACGTAGCTGCATAGATCAGGTTCTGTCCCTAACAACTTACATTGAAGCAGGATTTCAACGCCAAGAAAAAAACATCAGTTGCTTTTATTGACTTGACCGCGGCGTACGATACAGTTTGGAGACAGGGACTGTATCTGTAAGCTAGCTAAAGAAATCCCCTGCGGAAAAACCGTCAATCTAATCGATGATATGCTCCGAAATAGACTCTTTCATGTAAAACTGGTAGAGAAAGAAAGCAAAAAGATGAAACTTAATAACGGATTGCCACAAGGTTCTGTCTTAGCTCCATTGCTGTTTAATTTATATATCGCTGATATGCCTGCTACTTCAGCTATAAAATTTGGGTATGCGGATGATTGGGCGATAGCTACAAGACATAAAAACCTTGAGGAGACAGAGGCTGTTCTTGCGGAAGACTTGTCTTCCCAGGGAAACTACTTCCGCAAGTGGAGGTTGTAACCGAGCACGGTTAAGACGGAAGTTAGTTGTTTCCATCTTAATAATAAATTAGCAAACCAAGAACTTAAAATAAGGTTTGAAGATAACTGGCTTTCCCACAACAACACCCCAAAATATTTAGGAATTACACTAGATAGGACCTTGTCCTATAAGAAGCACCTCACACAAACTGCAGCTAAGCTCAACACTCGGAATAATATCCCCCATAAATTATGCGGCACCATGTGGGGGTCATCCGCGAGTACCTTGCGCTCCTCTGCGCTTGTTTTTTTTACTCTACTGCTGAGTACGGTGTCACGGTGTGGCTCAATAGTTCTCATACACGAAAGGTGCACGTCCATTTAAACAACACAATGCGTATTATACCAGGAACAATAACCACCTAATGGCTTCCTATTCGAAGTAATATTCCTCCACCACATATACGCAGGCAGTATGCACTTTTTACAGAATGCACGAAAATTACTAACATGCCGCAACTGCCGATACATTTGGATATCCATGACCTGGATAGGAACAGGCTTCGTTCAAGACGTCCAACATTAACAACCGCAAGGTTTACATCAGGACGGTTTTAAATTAAACGGAGTCATGGAGTAGGGAATGGGAATCAGAGTTACCAGACCACGTCGGGAATATGCCGGTTATTACTCAGAACCCACCAGGCTTTGACGTGCCGCATAAAACATGGTCTGCGTTGAACCGGATAAGGACAAATCATGGGAGGTGTGCTGATTCTATGTTTAAATGGAGAAAGTCAGCTTCCCCAGAATGCGACTGCGGCAGACAAATTATCCGGCACATAGTAGAAGCATGTTCATTATGATCCTATTCCGGCCCCTTTGATGATTTCCTGGAAGCTACAGACAGTGCAGTCGAATACATCCGTAATTTAGATGTTTGTTTGTGATACTTGTTATATGTATATTTGTTTGTACATTTTAAGGTCTGTCAGACTATTATTATTGTTTACACACATACTTATTTCCTGCTCTTTTCTTGTACAGTGATTATGGTTCCGTGTTTTGTTGTACCTAATGTTTAGCCATACGATAGATAGATAGCGATAAGTTGATCCTTTGACGCATTGTATAATATTACAACTGTTCATGTAGAAATCAAATTGAGAATTTTACAACAGAATACGACCAGAAAATCACTTCTCGAGGTACTACGTAGTTAATTACTTTTGAAATGGCGTTTTCTGCGCCGAAAATATTAGAAAACCGCAACACCATATACGTCGGACTTCGTCAATATGCAGTATGCACTTTATAAATAAATGTATATGGTAACGGGGTGTGGCCATACGACAGAAAAGCTATATTAAAGTTTAATAGATTCGCTTACAATACAAAGCGAATTAAAGAAACACATTGGGAGGTCTTCAGCGTAGATTTAAGACGGAGAAACTCGATCGCCAGCATACATATAAAAACGGATACTGGTGAAGATGCGTCTTTAAGAAATAATAAGTTAATTTGCTATTTTTTAACATATTAAGAACTTTTTAACATATTATTGGTTTCATATACCGTGTGGCGCAGTCATAGATCATATATACTTATTCGTGGATAAATCAACGCCATATAAGTTTAGCATTAAAAAATATGTCTCCAACATCACGACATGCCATTTTCAAATCTTCTTTATTGCACTTATGAAACGTTCAATAGGCTTGTCTTTCTTGAGGACCTTACTTTGCACATGCGCATTAAAAGTTGCACGTATTTCCAAAATAATCACAATTTTATACGGTTTACAAAGTACAAATTATATATTGTTATGGAAACCAACTTTTCATTGTCATTATATTGTCATAATCATATGTCATAATTTTATTTACATTGTGTAACCACAGAACATCCCCCTTTAGAACTTTTTCTTTAATGGCCACAAGTGGGAGTAAAAGACCAACCGCCCGAACAAACACTAGAGGCGCCACCAGTTATCAAATGGTGTAAAAATTGCGAAAATTTAATCATCTAATTTTGACACAAGTGGTCGCGCTTAACTTTTTTAATTTTATTTCAATATTCATTGTTTTCAGATTATATTATTAGACTTTGTTGTATTTTGTGAGTGTATAAATGTTTTCTTAGTATAAAGTTGCATCATATTAATTTAAATTATATTACATACATATTTAAAATTCAAATATTATGACATATATGTCAGTTGCCGTCTAAAATGTCACCTTGATAACAAAAAGATAGTTATTGTCAGAAATAGTTAAAATCATGTTAAAATATTAAAATTTACAAGTTATAATTAGATATTTTCATAATGGTACAGCGTAATGTTGGTATGCAGGTCCAAAACAAAAAGTGCCGTTATATTTTTTTCAGTTTTCGTTGTCTGCCGCGGAAGTTTCAGTGATTTTAGTGTTGTCGGATATTTTTATTTGTGAAATTTTGTATTTTTTGTATTTTACTAAGAGTACTTCTACCTCCACTGAGGCCGCGAGGGCCTGTTGTGGCTCAGTTTCTACAAGCTCTTTAATAGAAAAAGAGCATTAAAGTTCGCCCTCAAGACCCAGCCTTTTAACATAGGCCGTTATGTCCGAGAGTGATATGTCTTCTAGGTCTGATAAGTCTAGCGTGGGTTTGCCAAACACCTCAAACCTGGTCCTGCCCCCAGCGGGGCAGGTACACATAACGTGCTTCATTGTTTCGTCATCTTCCATACAGAGTCGGCATTCGGCGTCTTCCACCAGTCCCATCCTCCAGGTGTGATCTCAGCCGGCAGTGGCCCGTGTATACTGCAGTAAGCGTACGCGCTCCGTTCCTACCAGCCTTTAGGAGTTCATCTGTTCTGCGTTTGGATGGCCCTGCTAGGATTGTTTTGGCATGTTCCATTCCGGGACTGTCATACCAGTCCTGAAGCGTTACACCCCTAACCCATTCATATTTGTGAAATAGAATTATTGCGTTTGGATTGCAAAATCAAAAGTGGAAGTTTTATTACAATGTAAGTAAGCGTTTGTCCATTTTATATTTTACTTTTTTCATACCTACGACAAATATACATATATTGAAATTTAACAATTCGTTTTATTTAAAAAATGTTAGAAAATAAGCCTGTAATCCTGTAATTGACGTAATTGTAATGTAATATATTCCATTTAAATGTAATATATTACTTTACAATTAAAAAAAATTTAATTTAAAAAATATATTAAAAATATATACAGGCATTAATTGAAATTTTTAGAGTGCGACCAAACACGAGAGGCGCTTTATTATTTACTTTCATTTCTTAACATGACAGATGAAGTTCTAAAGGGGGATGTTTTGTGTGTGTAACGACATGATAACGACGCTTGTTTTTTGCGTTGCGGAAATCTTAATTATTTTATACAAAATTACTGTATTTGGTACCTTCAAATTCTTATAAACAAAATGTGACAATGAGGTCGTCGTCTCGGCGCACTCAGTGATAAGGTGTCCTGGTGTTTCCCCATTTTCCCCACAGAATCTGCATTCGCCGTTGATTCTCAGCTTCGGCCAACTGAGGTGTTCGTTGAGGAGACAGTGTCCTATTAGAAACTTCGTAACAATCCGAAGATTGTTTTTATTTAAATCAAGGAAAATCTTTGATTTTTCTCGGTCGTAAGTTCTGAGGAACTTTGTCGAGTGACTTAGACCGTTGATGGAGTCCTCCAGGTTCTTCAGTTTCGCTTTCAGCTAGTTTCCACTTGGAGATCAGAACGATTAGTGGTCCAGTTAGAGGAGTGTTCGCTCTTTTTCTAGCTACATCATTTGCTTTTTCATTGCCTTCTATCTCAGTGAGCGGCCACCCAGAGCAGGAGGACTTTATTTTCTTTGCTTAATTGGTTCAGCTTTTCTAGGCATTCTTTAACCCATTTCGAATTGATGGTTACTGAGTTGACCGCGTTTAGTGCTGCTTGACTATCGGATGAGATGGCTATTTCCTGTTTTCGATAGTTCATATCTAAGATAAATTGTACGCATCTTTCGATAGCGTAGATTTCTGCCTGAAGGATGCTGTAGTAGGTGCCCATTGATACGTGGTATTTAGTTTTCGGGCCAAATACTCCTATCCCTGTCCCTGCTTTGGTTTTGGAAGCATCATTATACCAGGTTATGGTATGGTCTTTTACATGCTGAGCAAACGTTTCTCCCTTCCAGTCTTTTTTATTATTCAATACTGAGGTGCTTCTCAAAGTTGTAAATTCTTGGTTTGTCATCTACTGGGATGACACACAACAGAACTCTCTTAAACAATAATCCGGAACTATAGAACTCTTCTATAATATATTTCCATTATCTGTTCCAGCAGTTCCAACAGTTCCTGAATAAAAAAGGGCGCTACGTGAAGTTGGCACCCCCAGCGATATTTTGCGAAATCATTCAGACCTATTTTTCAAACTTGTCAAGTACTATAGATCTACTGCAAATCTATCCAGAACTCAATTTTCAGTAAATTTTTCGAAAAAAGGGTATCCACTATCTTAGCTTAATATAGGTACCGTTCATTATAACATTATTTATATGTATAGCTCAGATATAATGAAAATACTATTCCACTTTACAAACGTTAATTATGTCACTTTAATTATCAAGTGGAATTTTGTTAAACAAGATAAGCGCTTAATGAACAACCAATCATTTACATATGTCATGAAGAATGCTATAATAATAAACACTCTTAAAGCATAAGAATTTAAAATTATTTTACTCCAAACTTTTTATTTTTTCAATCCTAACAGATTAATATTTGTAGTAGTGAGTTAATTTATAATTAATTTATTTTTTTATGTTACTATCATTTCATTGAAATCATTTTATAGCCTGTGTAACGAGAGGATCCATCTGTGCCTGTCTTTTTAATTCACAGGTAAATTGAACTATATTCTATCATTTTTTGGATGTCGTCTGTAGGAATCTTCTCTGACTCGTTGACTAATTAAAATTTAATAGACATTAGCGTAAGAACAATTAATAGTTAACTTAATTATCTAAAAAACTTTATTGTGACGTAGATTTTGAAAAGTCAAATATTCGTTGACAGCAAACAAACCATAAACAAACCTTACTATTGTAATTTTACCTAAAATATTGTATTTTGTTATTTTCGCAAAATTAAAAATATCACAAACGTTCAAGCATTTAAACATTCAGATGATGTTCTTGCATTTTTCCTCTCAAGTTTATACCATATAGTTTTACATTTTACAACCAAAGTCTCCTAGTGAAAAAACATTTTTACAAATTACTGGCGGTTAAAAGTAGTGATGGGATAACTCGATCGAAAATTCGCTCGAGTACTTGATTATTGAAATAACCGACATCGCTCGATTATGAACGAGCGATGCAAGTGACGAGTGACGAACGCAAGCGATCCTAGAATGAAATAAATTGAAATCCGATTTTAATGTGACATACTCGATAAAAAGCCGAACGAATTTTCTACATACATTGCAGGTAGCAAATTTATACGACGCCGTATATGTATTATTTATCCGTTGCGTATCTGAGAGACAAAGTTTTACCACCTACATCGACAATGCTTTGAACTAAACTAAAAAAGATCAAGCGAATCGCTCATCGCTTGCTACTTGCCTTTCATCACCGAAAGAATATGAGCCCTGCGCACGCAACTTACTGCTTGGCGCTTGGCGTTAACGAGTACATACAACAAGCGACGCGTCGGACGAAAAACCGTATTTTAGAATACGAGCGATATTTCGCTCGAGCGATCGCTGGGTTATAGCAATCGCTTGAAACTCGAGTGCTCGATTATTGAAATTAATCGGGTTTTCCCATCACTAGTCAAAAGCCACTATGCATACATCATTAGAATCGCAATGAATTTATTTATTTAGATATATGTAAAAATCTAATATTGCGACTATAAGAAAAGATAATGTTGATGATGATGATCAAAAAAAGAAACGTAGGATGGTAAATCTGACAACGCTGTTCTGTAAATGTAATTCTGAAAAGAAGTGGCCATGATAATATTGCTAGTTTTATAGAAATTTTCAATTTTCGTTTTTTTCTCGAATATCTCCGGAACAATTTGGAATTTTAAATGTTTCTAAACGACACATTATTAGGCACATTATTGTACAACTTTACCCTATTTTAACCATCCTCGTATCTCCTATAGTTTTTGAGATCTCAATGGTGTGAATCGAATTTAAATCATCGGAATCATCCTGTATTGCCAACATTTATTTGCATATTTACATTTATCTCTCATCTATCTATCACTTTCCAGTTCGTCACTGGTGGCGATTCGGAAATAATAATGACATGGAGAAACAACAATAACAAAACCGACAGATACCGTGCGTTTTCTTCTACGTCACGTGTATCGATGAATGCACTAGCTATCTACACGCGCTCTCCATCTCTTTCCCTCCTTTGTTGTTATTCTTCTTCATCATCTTTTTCTCTACTTTTTTTCTTCTTCTTTCTTGCGTCAGTTCCCTTAAACGGCTCAAGTGACCTTAGCACTAAATCGAAGAAAGCAATAACCAAATAAGTACCGCTTTTTGCAATTTGTTCCGAATGTCGCAACGCCGCGAACTCCCAAAGAGTGTGAGAAAAATGCCGGCACGCTGATGCAGGCATTACTTCTTTAAGTGGCACCGTGCCCCCCGCACTCCTTTCGGAAAACAACTACTTACAATAAAAGACGGCGTTAACTTCGCCAGTGATAATTTTATTATATTCAACTACCAGGTTCATGGACGAGTAAGTGATAGCTGCGTTTACTCCGCTTATATTTTCTTAGTTTTTTATTTATTTTTATTTAATCATTTAATTTATTCCTTCATCTCGTTTTGATTTGGTTATAGTTTTCTGTTTTATTTCTATGTTTTGCCAAACGCCAAAATTACAATGAAAGAAGCGATAGCCTCTAAAAGAAAAATAAAAGAGGCTTTTTTAATACAATCTACTAAAAATAAATGTATTGCTAATGCTTCTGTAGATGTTAGTAATGTATGGCAATCGCTTCTTTGATTTTAAAGAACATAACATAAATAAAGATAAGTAAAAATTAAAAATAATCACACAGAAAGTTTGGGGCTTTTTGGTTTTATCTTATTAAGTAATTGTTATCAGGTAGTAATTGTTAATTTTGAAGTTTAACTTGATATAATGTCATTTTAACAGAACGTCAACGGTTTTTGTAGACGTATCTGTTTTAAAAAACTAAAGTGTTTTCGAATAGTCGAAGTTAAATATTTTAAATAATTTTTTTCTTTATTCTTTGAATTTTTTTGCTTCCGACGACGCGACGGAAAGAGATAAACTTTCCGAAACGTTAAGCATTTTTTTTCGTTAGGAAAAATTTGTATATCTGTAAACCTAACTGCTGACAAGTAGTTTCCGTTTGGATTAACGGAGGAGTGTTTACAAAAAATAACAATTTTATTTTGTAGATTTTCTTGCAGTGGCGAAATACCCATATATGATTTTTTGTAAAGACTGAAATAGGAGCCCTCAAGCGGTCTTAGACACTCGAAGTAATTTACGAAAAATCGAATACTTTCCTTGATTTAAGTCAGAATAATCTTCGGATTGTCACGGGGTTTTTAACAGGATGCTGTTTCCTCAATGAACACCTCAGTAGATTGAAGCTAAGAAACACCGGCTGAACGAAAATGGGGAAACACTAGAACACCTCATCACTGAGTGCGCTGCGCCGAGACGACAACCATTCGTGCTATAAAGTTTGGTATGACGTATATTGGAGATGGGAAACTAACCTCCGTAAAATCGTCTCAGATACTGGCTTTTGTCAAACCCTTGAGACGATGTGACGAGTTAAAACTCAAGAAAGTGGGACAAAGTAGATCAGTAAGGTCGTGGTGATTAACCATCCCTCTCATACATTCTAGATTCTGCAAGACTAAGACCAAGGGAGTACCAAATCTATTGTTCTTCTTCTTTCTCAGCCTGGTTCCATCCAGCGTAGGATATAGGCCTCTTCTAGGTTTTTCCATGCTTCGCGATCTTTAGCCAATCTTATCCATTGTCTTCCCGCTACTGCCCTGACGTCATCGACCCATCTCTTTTTGGTCGGCCCACACTCCTTGTTGTTCCCCTAGGTCTCCATAGGATGACTTTTTGGGGCCATCGGTCTGGATCCTGTCTTGCCACATGTCCTATCCATTGCCACTTCAGACTTGCCAGTTTTTTAACAACCTCCAAATCTATTATTTAGATATAATATTATAGTATTTATAGGGGCATTTTATCTTTAGCAGATATGAACAACTGAAAATGAAATAAACCGAGTCACAAAAGAGTAACCGGACTGACCGTAATTCCATACATTTAACACTGACATATTGTGCTCTTGGTATACTTTTTTCACAGAATTGCATTGATGTATCTGGTAAAATAGTACGTAGTAACGTCCTTTTTCTTAGGACAGTTTGTTCTAATATATTCTGTAGCTTTGATAACTCTTTCTCTTTCAATTTTTGCAAATATTTAAATTTTAATTGAATTTGAAATATTTGCAAATTGTATTTTCACATTTTTTGTCTTTTAAAACAAAATTTAGCGATTACGAATAATTTTAAGTGTTATTATTATATCAAAGTAATTACAAAATTGAAGTTAATTAATAAAATTTTTCATCTGGGGGTACTGCTGTGCCCCCGCCAAAATTCTAAGGTACTTCTAAGTGTCACTAATTTCAGATCTTGGATTTTAGGTAGCTTTAAGGTTATAACGGAAGAAAAAAATAAAAAATCTCGAAATATCCTTATGGATTAAAGTTAGCTGTCTAGCCACTACCGGTAACTAAATTTAAAGAAAGTGTTCTGCTTCTCAATAAATTCATATTGAATTTATCTAGAAAATTTTTACCTCTACCTACTATAGTCATAGATTTATCGTTATGAAGTACTTAGTTTTTTTTTTGTTAAATGGAAATAAAGTCATAATGCTCACTATTTTGTTTATAATATAATTGTTTAAATTATTAAATTTAAAACAATTTTAATACAAACAAATTATAATATACGTTTACAAACAAATTATAATAAACTTATTACGAATAATGTTTATACCTTTGTGGCAGATTCATTTCTCTTAAAAAAATATTAGTATTTTTTCGCCACTGGATGTTTACAAAAAAAATCTAGGTGTTTCTTCTAGTGGCTAACAACTATGACTTTATGACGTGAAACTTCTTTACGAGTTTCTTTGATTTTTCTCGGTCGTAACAATGATAGTAAAAATTGAAGGCCGTGACACACGAGCTAGCGTCACGAAAAGTGGTAACGATCGAAAAAGTGGTAAGCCAATGAGGAAGTTGAGATAGGTCTTCGGAGCGTCATAACTCGGGCTCTATGTGAGCTAGTAAGCTGAAACTTCGAATGTAGATGATATATGATATGTCATTCTATTCAGAATGTCATTTTCTATCGAATAAAGTAAAAAAAATACCTATGGTACCATTTAAAAATCAAAGGTTGTAGTCATTTCCGGTGAAACAGGAAATGACCAAAAACAATTGAACACGTCAATCAATCCTAATTTATGTCATATACTAACATATGTAATCTCGTTTTTTATCTGAAAAAATAAAAAAGTTATAGGGGGTGAGCCACTATTGAGACGCACCCGGTATAGCATTTATTCAAGGGAAGTGGAAGAACTTTAAGTATAGGAAATTTTAACTTTTTTATATTTAATTGTTTTCAATACAGGAAGCGTCTTATTAATTGTAAGTATTTTTAGAGCTTGTAGATCAGGAAAAAAGAAACATTATTTTCTCTTTGCCGTTTTCTAAATCGAAAATAACAGAGTTATTTGTCTTTAAAAATTAAAAAAAAATGATGTTTTCCTTAAATTTTGAGAACCACTGGATCTTCTCTGGGATTTCTTCATTGTAAAGTTTTTTTCGCGAAAAATACTACCCCTAAAAGTATTTGTACTTAGTTAAGACCTATCCTGTATAATAATGCACTAAATATATTTTATTCCGTTCAGATTACAATAGCTAATATTATTTTTATTTGTATTTATTCAAGTAGTTTTGCATCAATAAACAAAACAACCATATGGTGAACCTGACACATATTTTTAGCACATGTATGATATTACAACATTTTTGACACCATTATAATGCAAATTAAAACTCGAATTGCCAGTTTTGAATTTCTGATTTTTTCTATATATTTATACAAAATCAGTACCTACTTGTACTATAAGTATTAATATATCAAGTATAATCTATATTTAGATTAGATTTATGGTAAATACTTTTTAATAAAGCAATTTTAAGACGCACGTTAGAAAGCTAGTCAATTACCAATTTTTTACCGCTTGGTACGAACTTTCATAAATATGACATTAGGTATTCCTCGCAGTGTACTTTCCTGTTGCAATATTATTACAATAATTATTGTCAATTGCCCATCTTTTTTCATTCCGGAGGAGAGGTCAGTGTTTGGGCTTTGGTTTGGGTCAGTACCGGCCGACGTCAAGGCCACTGCTGACCAAGATATTTTGCAATGTTGTCACATTTGTTTATATTTCCTCTTTTGTAGGTCGAGAAAAAACTCACTAACAGTGAGGCTGGTCTTGGGTAAGACTTGCGCAAGTCCAAGACCAAGCATGGAAGATTTTTGCGGCCTTGCATTTTTTACGTTTATGTGATATAACAAATTACTTATTTGTTCAAAATTATTGTTCTAATTTATTCCAAATATCGATAGATCATTAAAATACCTGTTTTAAAAGTCAAGTGTTCAAGTGTATTGTGATGAAGTAGAGTTATATTTTGCTGTGGTAACACCAAAGGTTCCAACTCCAACCATATATACAGGGTGGTGTATCGTCGTTGGACACATAGGAAATGCCATGCAAATTTTGAACTGTCCAATTATTGGCTCCCCTATTAATTTTACAGCCAAGTCTTAAATAGGTTTTTGAATGGTCTACTTATGCTAAATAGGCATGCCAAATTTTAAGTAATAAAAAGTAAAGTAAGTAGTTAAGTAAATGTCAGCATACCTTAAGTTGTCAACCTATGCTTTTATCATTGTCAAATATAATTTGTTGTAACCTACGTTTAGTGTCCCCGAAACTTTGAATAAGAAGACTAAGGAAAGAGCATATCAAAAATCTCAGGTCCACCGCGATGGGACTCAAATATGGCCGACTTAAATTCCGGTTTATCACTGCCGTTCTAATTTTATTTAAAAAATGTAAAACTATGATGTAGGGTAGACGTGGGGTAGACTCAATAGTTTTTTTTTATTTTACGTTGTGAATAAATGTTGGTAGTTATTAAAATTGTTATAAAACCATATTATTATAATAAAAATAGATAAGTTTTAATAATTATTTATTAACACAAACATCCGATACGCTACTGAAGCAGGTAAGTCAAATTGGCGTATCTAAATTCTTTGGCATCTAATCTTTGACAAGTAGTAAATAAAAGCAAAAATGCAAGAAAAATATATAATTAGTTAATTTAAGTGAATTTCATAAATGATCGGTTTACTGCACATATGTATATTATATAGTCACTTACTAGCGAAAAGTTGTTCCATTATTTCACTCGATTTTTGCCGAGATCTACCGCGCGCTACACAACCAACTATTTTAGAGTCTTTTTCGATAAATCGCGATAGTGTCACTGTTAATTTAAGTTCTGCTACAATTTCCATCTAGATTTACTACCTTTATACAACTATCAGTAGTAGAATAAATAATAAGTAACATAAAATAAGCTCCGTAAAGACTGACAAATCCACAAAATTTCAAATCAAATTCAAATGTGTCAAATGAATCGTCAAACAGAACTGTCAAGGATCCCCACCCTAGAGTCCTTTTTCCGCCCACCATGCATGAATACATGCATAGCATTGGATAGCAATATGCTCCTTTCTTAGTCTTCTTATTCAAAGCCCCGAAATGTATTTTTTGACATTTTTAGCCATTTTTTAGACATTGACAAAATTATAGGATGACAACTTAAAATATATTAGCATTTACCTAGTTTTACATGTGTTTTGAGCATACCCAGACCTTTAAGAAACTTATGTACAGCTTCGCTAGGAAAGCCAATATTTGGACAGTTTCAAATTTTCGTGGGATTTCCTGGTTCCAACGCCGACGCACCACCCGATATATTCCTTTTAGATTTAGTACCTCCAAACAAAATTAATTGTAGAATAAATAATAATTAACATAAAATAAGGTTAGAAAAGTACAGCTATTCAGCAAAATTTCAAATCGAGTTCAAATGTATCAGTGCCAGTACAATTGAAGTGTCAAAGAGCTGTCAAAAATGGGAATTTAGTAAAGCATAAAACTTCATTCAGAGCATCGCAATTAGTGGAATAAATTAGTGGTTAAAATTAGCGTAGAAGTTTGTTCCTTTAATTTCAATGTAAGCATTCAGAACGTTAAAATTAGTGGTAGACATTTTCACTTAGTAGAAAAAGTTATCAAACTTTTAATTTTTCCACTAATTATACTTCAAAATTTGCGAGAAATGTCATTTGGCCCTTGGTTATCTTCCGTCAAGAAAAATTGTGGTTAGAAATCAAGAGTTGATTGTTTTATAAGCTAAATATTAGTCTTTCTCTATGGATACAACTGCATAACGCAAGCTGTTGCCAGGATATTCTATTAATTTTAATTGTGTTTTTTAAACATTGTGAATGATCGTAAACTAAAAAGTATAAAGTGTAATTGAAACCACTAATTTATTCCACTAATTGCGAGGTTCTGAATGATGTTTAATTACACTTTATACTTTTTAGTTTACGATCATTCACAATGTCGTTGTATCCATAGACAATGTCAGTTGTATCCATAGAGAATGTCTAATATTTAGCTTATAAAACAATAAATTTTTGATTTCTAACCACAATTTCTCTTGACGGATGATAATCAAAGACTGTAGTATAATTAGTAGAAAAGTTAAAAGTTTGTTAACTTTTTCTACTAATTGAAGATTACAACCATTAATTTTGACGTTGTGAATGCTTACATTGATATTAGAGGTACAAACTTTTACACTAAATAAAATTATGGATTTATTCCACTAATTTTCAGATTCCGAATGAAGCTTGACTACATCTTTTTTGAAGCTTTTAATTCAAAGTTTAAAGCCTACTTTTCATGTATGCAAATTTCGGAAGTTTTATACCAAAAATAAAAGGGGGTAGAACATTCGTAAAAAGTTAAAAATGTTATAACGATTATTCGAATTTCGGACGTCTTGTTGGATAATCTTAGAGTTATCTCCTAAATTTGGAAAGAATATTTTTTATAAAGTCACCGGCAAAAAAAACGGCCACTTAAAACTCGTCCCAATTTCAAAGTTGGATTTCTCGCGAAGCACTCATTAGATTTTAATGATTTTTCTTTTAAATTCTGAATTAATTCCTTCTTAAGGGATGCTACGTCAGAAATTTCTATTCCGAATTTATTTTGAGCATATACAGGGCACAACAATAAGACGAAGTTTTTTGCCCGAACTTTGTAACACCCTGTAGGGTGCAGCAGCTGTAGTAGCTATTTCTAAATCAAATCACATTGTAGCCTCATGTTTTCTGAGCATTTTGTTTTTTTAATCACGACATTATTTCTGTTTGTATTGGAGATACGCTGCTTTAAAACGAAAGTCTCGGAAAAATGCTTCATAGGCAGAAAGTTTTATGTGTAAATAATCAAGGCGACATAGGCGAGAACATATTTATGAGTATTTGGAATATGACAACAACGGTTGCCAAATTAAAAAATGCCATTATCTGTGACAGATGTTGCTCGTATTGTGGCTTTAATTGGATTGCCGAAGTCAACGTTATGTGTCCGATACCCTGGGTATACATCGAACAACAGTCCAGAATGCCTGGAATCGGTATATGGAAACGGAAAATTTCACCAGGCCAGTGGGTTCCGGAAGAAAACGGAAGACAAATGCAATTGACAACCGCTTTATTGTCCTGAATACTTTACGAAATCGTAGAATTACAGCGTTTCAGAATCAACATCTGCTATAAGCCGTGCGTAGAAGTCAAGTTAGTGAGAGAACAATCCGTCGAAAACTAAAAGAAAACATTTTGTCTCCAAGGAGGCCTGCCACAGGACCCCAGCTACTGCCAAGACATCGCCGAGCACGTCTTCAGTTTGCGCGTTTACATGTGAATTGGGATATTGAGCAATAGACTAAAGCTTTTTTCGAGACGTTTGTTTTAAAGTAGCGTACTATCTCCAATACAAACAGAGATAATGTCGTGATTAAAAAAACAAAATGCTCAGAAACGATGAGGCTACAATGTGATTTGATTTAGCAATAGCTACTACAGCTGCTGCACCCTACAGGGTGTTACACAGTTCGGGCAAAAAACTTCGTCTTATTGTTTTGCCCTGTATATGCTCAAAATAAATTTGGAATAAAAATTTCTGACGTAGCATCCGTTAAGGAGGAATTAATTTAGAATTTATAAGAAAAATCATTAAAATCTAATGAGTGGTTCGCGAGAAAATCAACTTTAAAATTGGGTCTAGTTTTTAGTGGCCGGATTTTTTTGCCGGTGAGTGTATATATTCTTAATTCTTTAATCATAAAAAAGTTTAAAATCTATGCCGGAAAACCGGAAGTGTCAGGAAGTGAACGATATTTTAAACCGAACGTAGAAGAATCCATTGATAAATGCTAATATAGTTTCAATGGACGAATTTTGAGGAGAACCTTGTGCAGTTGGAAACGTTCCTTCTGCATCTCGTAAAACCGGCAAACGATCATATGAGAAACGCGGCGAGGAAGTGTTCAATTGACCGATAGGGCGTTGATACCAAAACGGCAAGCAAAATAAAAAAAACAAACCTATTACTTATATAATTGCAAATAAAGGATTTGAACTCGGCACCACCGGATGCCGTTGAATTTAGGCAGCAGCGGATCCCACAGTATGCAACGTTCGAAAATAGTGCACTGGTCTTTTTACAATACAATTTGCAGGTCATTTGCACTTTACTTCTGACCTCCGGAGAATGCAAATAGCTGAAATTTATTGCCCAAGTTAAGTAGCTGTTTGAACGTTACGCGAAGAATGGGACGGTCGCCAGTAAATTCAGCTGGACGTTTAGAAAACTTATTGGGATAAAAAAATATGGGAGGAATTAGATATTTTTACGACTGTTTTATAATTTGTCAATTGTAAAGAAACTTTTTAAATAATAATGACACAGTAGTTACGTGCTAATTCATCGTTTTGATATTTCTTCGTCAATATAACGAAGTGGCTTAACTCATTTTTTGATATTTTTCGCAAGAGTGGTTTAAATCTTCTTACTACTTTTGTCTCAATACCAACCTAAATAATGTACAAGGTGGGTCAAATTGGACGCTTTTGAAGGGAAACACCCTTTTCTATAGGAGATAGACGAAACGCTATGGAAAATTTTGTATTTCTATGGAAACATTTCCAAAGCACCTTTTTACGTAGAATTTAATGGTTTAAGTATATTTTTTGTAAATTAATAATTTAAGAGTTATCAACAGAAAAATTGATTTTTTATTTGGGACACCTTGTATATTTTTAATTAACTGAAAATAACTTAAAATTACCTTTCCAAAAATATAGCACACTTGATATTTTGTTATAGGTCCCTTCAAAATACAGAATTTTTAAAAGTTCGCCACTTATAACTAGTAGGCTTTGGGCCACCCTTATTGATTTTCCAGCAAGACGAGGTACCGCCTCAGAACGCAGAAGTTATCAGCAAATTTTTGCAGCCAATTTCAAGAATAATTGATTAGCTAACCAAGATCCCAGACGTTGCCTATATGGATCTAATCCTATGGACATATTTGCGGAAGAATAAAGGTGCTTATTTTTAAATTGCTCGTATAACCTAAACAAGAATTAGAAATACTTAGAAGTTATGAGAGGGTATCTTTCACCCCCACTGGAGTTAATGAATTCCGCGAGAAATGTTCAAAAACGGCCCCGTCTGTCCATAACAGAAGACGGTCGATATGTCGAACACCTGTAGCAAATTTTCATATCTTGGTTTGCTATTTATTTTTATTGTTATTAGATATAGTTTAAATGTATTGATGTTGATTAAATATAATTTAAATTGTTATAAAATTCTGAATCTCTCATTGCAAATATTATTTTCGTTTTAATTGATGCTCACAGCTAGATTTTTTTTGCATTACAGCCAGCGCCGTTCAAAGCCTACTTATTAAAGTGGGCGAATTTTTAAAAACTCTATATCTTGAAGTGGAATCGAGCAAAATATGAATTGTGCTATATTTTTGGAAAGGTAATTTTAAATTCTTTTCAATAAATTAAAAATATACAGGGTGTCCCATATAAAAATCAAATTTTCTGTTGATAATTCTTAAATTATCAATTTAAAAAAAATTATACTTAAACCATTAAATTCTACTAAAAAGTGCTTTGGAAATGTTTTCATAAAAATACAAAATTTTCCATAGCCAAAAAGTTACAGCGATTTATTAAAAATACACATTTTTAACAAAGATATTTTTAATAACAGACACCGATATTAGTTTTCGTCTATCTCCTATAGAAAAGAGTGTTTCCCTTTAAAAGCGTCCAATTTGACCCACCCTGTACAGTTTATACCAAATAAACTTTAGGTCACGTGATTAAGCTTGACCGGCACCCAGCGTTGCCTACTTTAATATATTTTCTTTTAATCAAAATACTTCAGGAAATAAAAATAAATTAATTATAAATATACCGGGTGCGTCTCAAAAGTGGCTCACCCCTATATATATACTTTTTTATTTTTTCAGATAAAAAAACGAGATTTGGAGTGTTAGTATGTGACATAAATTAGGATTAATTGACGTATTCAATTGTTTTTGGTCACTTCCTGTTTCACCGGAAATGACTACAACTTTTTATTTTTAAATGGCACCCTCGGTATATTTCTCCTTTATTCGATAGAAAATGATACTCTTTTGACATTTTGACAACATCAAGCCAGATTTTGTTAATGAGAAGAAGCATCGGCTGAACATTTTATGCTAGTGCGATCGCCAGACAAATGTGCGATTTTTCCTATTAGATATTAATCTGACATTTATAAGGAACGATGTGGAGGTTTTTGTCTCCAAGTTTTTAAACTAATAATGCCTAATAAATTATAGAACTGGAGAATGTAACCTAGAGATCAGAAAAGGACTGCAATAGGTCTGAAAAGGTCACGTAAGAACATGCCAATAGCCACATTAAAAATCTAAATCTAATCTAATCTGATTTAATCGCTAATGAAACTATCAAATTCAATAAAAATGCATGCGATATTTAGATTGGATTAAAAAAAACTTTAGTTAAGTAAAAAATAATTTTCTTTTAATTGGTTTCATTTCTGGAAATTATCGAAAACTCGTGGGACATTATGGTAGATAATTTTTGAATCTGTCAGCAGATACTTTATATTTACACTAATTATTCCATGCTCAAAATAAGTGGTTTAAGATAATACAATTCATTTTAATAATAATAGTTAGATTTGCTAAATAATTAAAAAATAAATTAGTTGTTAGATAATTGGCGGTAAACTATTCAAAAGCGCTAAATATTATTATAATATAAAAGCATCATTAACAGTCTTTAATAATATAAAAGCATCATTAACAGTCTTTATAGATATATTATTTGTGTGATTTCTCTCTGTATTTCTTTAAAATACCGGGTGCGTCTCGAAAGTGGCTCACCCCTATAACTTCTTTTTTTTTCTATTATTTTTAAAATTATAATTTTAATTTATCACCTGCCATCATTTTTATATTCTATAATATGTATTCTAAACTTGATTATGAGGAATGAAGACATTCTCAGAAGAGCTGGTCTGGAAGAACGTGAACTCTTCGAAATTATCAAGAAGAGGAAAATAGCCTATTTGGGTCACATACTACGTGGAGAACGCTATCACTTTCAGCGTCTGATTCTCCAGGGTATAATAGAGGGGGGCAAAATGGGAATAGGCCGAAGGAAGCCATCCTGGCTGAAAAAAAAGCAAATTCGTTATTGGACAGGCATACAGGACTTCCAAGCACTCCAAGTCACTGCAGTTAATAGAACCATCTGATGGGGAAGAAAAAGATGAACACCTACGCAGGAATCTGCACGGCACCTTAAGAAGAAGAAACTTGATTATAAAATGGCTCATTGGGTCTCTAATTTTTCATTGGGTCTCTTTCTAATCAGATCTTTGCGCTGTACTGATTGAAATGAAATAACGCAAAAATAAATTAATAACAATTTAATGAATGTGTTTAATTTTATTTATCTACAACCGTTTAGTTATAACGTTTTTACATCACTATTTTTTTAGTATTTCAGTTACGTTATGAGATTCATAACACAACTAGTGCTGTTATGGATCTATAACACAACTAGTTGCTATAATAATGAAAAACAACTACGAACATCTAAATATATTAACTTTTCCGGCAATAATTGTCCAACTGCCTGACTCCGTTATCGCTTTCGATCAAATCGGTGTGATAAAGCTGAGAAGTTGTAAAATGTTGTTCCGGAAGAGTTGTATTGAGTGTTATTGCACACAACAACCACGCAATTATGCTATACTTTTCCTGTTGACATGTTGTTATGTCCCCTTATAAATGTTTAATAATTAAACTTTAAGTTATAAAGGATTTAAATGAAATTCGGGTACATTTAGTTTTAGTTTATCACACCCGGTACTTTAAAGGATATCCAATCGCAGAAGCTTAGGCAAGAATTTAGGTTATTTGAACGTAAACACCCAAGCCTGTCGATTCGGCTAGTAATATTACGTGTAAATCATGCTGTTCTGGCACTTAATAATACCAAAATTGGAAAATATATAAATAATCGCCCGCGAATTTGTACTTGACTTTACTACGTTGAATGTTATTGCCTCGGTTATTGCTATGCAGATCTGAAATAAACAAATCCTTACACTTCTTTATATCGTTGTCGGAACTCTTTGGTAAATCATGTGTGGAAAAATAATTGTATTTCAGATCGGAGAGTTCTTCGTACTATGAAAAACAAATCAAAATATACAGGGAGAGATTGCTATATTATTTAAAAGCTGCAATGTCTCTTTTAATTATTAATATTAAATTAATTTTAAATTGATTAAACTTGAAATACAATTATCTATATACTTATTATACTTACCTAATTTTCAAATATTTAGTAGTGGAGTGCCTTAAGCCCTTATGGGATACAAACCTCGGAATTCAGTTATTGTGAAGGAATTTTGATAAAACTTTTTGCATTGTATTGTTAATAATATATTACAAAGTTTAGCCATGTAAATTCGTTGCTTTCACTTTAGTATTTGAATAAACACACATATACAAATGCATACATACAAGATGGCTCCGTGTTCCGAAAAAGCTCTGAATCAAGATTCCTATTTGAGATTTTCACTCCCAACCTTTTACAAAATATGTCTGTAATGGTAGTTCACATTTCAAAATAGGGTGAGTCAAATATATTTTTACACTTAAGTTTTAGTATTTCAAGTGAAATACTTTCAAATGAAATGCAGTGAATTTGCTATAAAATTTCGGTTCCAAAAATACCTTAAGAATAGAGTATACTAAGTGGCTTTTGAATTATGACCATTTATACATACCAAATTTTCTACACACTTAATAAACCGTCTAAATTATGAAACAGTAAATTTTTTATACCTACTTTTAAATTCGGAATATAATTTAGTATTTTGAAAGACACTACATTTCACGATACAGGGCAGAGCTGTCACAAGTACTGGAAAAAAGTATATAAAGCATCAAATATCAGTTACGGAGATTATATTGATCAAATCCAATTCCCAAGTAATTTTAATTTAAAATGTGTTTTAAGACAAAATTATATGAACTGCAGTAAAACAATTAAAATAATTGTAACAAGTATGTTAACTAAAATGTAGTTACAAATAAGTATTGATAATGAACTCTTTAAAACTACAAATGAGCTAACTAATGAACTAACCTAACATAACAAAAAGTAAAAAGTATTCACGATGACGGTAGGAAGGTATTACCTCCATCTTAAAAATAGTTCTGGTATAACAGGAAATCGATCTAATGATTTCAAGTGCATATTTTGATACTCTGCGTACTGGAAAATCTGAAGTTCAATTTTTTTTTATTGCAACTTTGAAGCGCCTCTGGAGACTCGGAACAGTCTAATTCAAAGAATTCACCAGTAGTGTCCATTATAATATTGGTTTCAATGGAAACACTTTTAGTCACCTCTATTTTCTGACGTCTCTATTTCTAACGTGTCTACTACAAGTTTATGCGTACATATGAGTTGATATCGCCAAATTCACCATCTTTGTAAACAGATTCGTAAAATATCCTGTAAGATATCCAAAAAAGGTTCACCTCGTAAACTGTCAATTGAGTATGCTAAATGTTTCGAGATTCGGCAGTAGTCAGTTAAAGAAGCAATTTCAGCATCTCTGAGCATCTAATTTTTAATACCCATATTTTCGAATAGCTCTATTAAACAGTTTTTTCTTGAATAATTTATGTTAGAGCATCATACAAAAAATTCCGGCGTATTGGCCCTCGATAATTTAATGTGTGGCCCAAAGGTGTGGCCTAAGGGTTCTTGAATAATTTCTGCGCTTTTGGGTCGACTTGCTATTTTCCACAGAACATTGCATTTTGCCAAAATATTTGTATGACGAATGACGAAGCCTCAATGTAACATCTTTCTGAATTATATTTTTTATATTGGTAGTCGGGCAATAAGATTCCACATGTGTGAATTACATCGAATGTGTTTAGGTAATGAGATTTTGATATTATATTCCATTCCTTCCAGATATTCTGAGATGTTTTTAAATTCTAAATCTCCATTTTTTTCTGGAATTTCATACCCAGTTGTAGACCGAATTCCTTAAAAGCTTTCACGAAGTTGGATCCGGTATCCGATACGGTAGTCAGTAGTTTTCCAAACATCAAATTATGGATATTAAGGAAATTTTTAAGGATAAAGAATTAAAATTTAATATTTATTCTTCATTTTTAGAAAATGCTAAATATTTCAAAAACTTTACATTTTAGCCATATACTTTTCTAATGAAATTCACCTTTATTTTTTTGCTAGAATCAACAAATCAATTAATATATAGGGTGTTCTATTACAAAAAACACATGTGTAACTTTTTTTGGGGACACCCTCTAGAATTCTATATAATTTTAGAAAATGCTTTAAATTAACTTACATAAGCTCACAAAATTTCACTTCAATACAAACTGTTTTACGACGCGGTTCTCCTTGCAGAAACCGCGTCGTATAGGAGGCGCCACCCTGTATAATTCGATTTCAATCAAAATTTCAATGATTAGAATATAAGCAGGAATAGGAATATTTTGACGGATGGCATTCAATAACTGACAGAAAATACAATGAACTTGTGAAGTAAAGTGACAATCGAAAGTCAACGGATTCCAATCCCAACTAGCATTTATATTGGCAGATACGTAACTGCTATTATCAAAGCCGTCGTATATTCGTAGCTGCTAAGTAACTGCGACCAAAATGGGGAAAGATTTTGAGTAGCCGGGTAGTGTCTTGGATAGTTTTTGCCACTAAATGAGTCACTATGATGTGTTACTATAAAGTAGTCTACTGGTGAATGTCACTTATCTGTTACAGAGCTGCCTAGTCGCGGGTTCGTGGCAGCCAAGTGTTATCCACCGACATGTGGAACTTTCGTTAAACTGTTGAACTGTATTCGCAGCGACCTCTTCATGCAAATTCACATTTCATAAAAATAAAAATGTCATGATGGAAAATAATTATGGAAGCCATTATTATTTTTTCGTTATTTGTTATTTATCGTTCGATTTTAACGCCCTTTTTAGGTAAATTCCAGAACGCAATCAGCTTTATTGAATAGAATAGTGGGTTTATATAACAAAATTTTCGAGCGCCTCTGAAAATATTTAAAATAATAATATTATTTGCAATAGAAACTCATGTTTGTAATTAAAAAATAATAATAATTTGCTTGAAACCGGGGTCAAACTTTAAAATATTAGTCCACCGTCAGAAATAACAAAATAATTAAGGAAAAAAGCTTTATTCTAGGTATATTTAGCTTAAAAACGCATAATGATTTAGCCATTTGGCTGTTCGTCTAAAAATTCATGAAAAAAATATGGCCGTTTAATCCGAAAAATACTTTATAGTTCCATATGCTTCCACAAAGTACTGGGAACAATAACATATTAGGCCAACCCTACCCGTTTGGACCTTTAAAATCTTCGGATTGATAACGTGACAATTGTAGCTATCCAAAGGCGACTTTATAGAAACAATAACTTTTTTGGAACTCTATGGTCAACGATTCTTTGGAATCATAAAGTTATTTTTTCCAAGAAAGTTCCCTGCACCACCAAATTGCCACTTAATTGGAGGGTTATGCTACACCCTAAGGCTACACTGATCGCGGCGGTGGCGACTATACATTCCATTGGTGCCACTATAACGTTCCGCCTTGTCCTTTGAAGTTATTTTTTACCTATTGTGCATTTTCTATTATTAGTTTTTCTATATTATTCAGAGCAACATGAGGTATAGAGTATTTTAACGCCCCCTCTTTTAGCTCTTGTTTTATATTGTTGTTGGTTCTCAAATTAGTTTTCCTCTGAGATTCAGTTTCAGACGAACTAACACTACACTCATCTACAGAAACAGCTTCAAAAATGTCTCAGTCACCACCCGATTTATGATGTTCATCAGTAGGATTATAGAAAGATGTAGTTTTTGTTTCTGATGTTGATGCTTCGGCTCGCAGTGATTCCTTTTGTTTAATTCTTCGGTAGAAAGTACTAGAATATCTAAATTTCTTTTTATTCACCTTAGGGATTTTACAAAATTTTAATAAAGCTTAAAAGCAAGTAAAAGAAAACACTAAAACAGAGCAGCACACGATGCAATTTGAGGCAATTATATTTATTACGGTATATTAAGTTACGGTCACTATAAAGTAGCCGTTTTTGACCACCGTGATATTTTAGTGACAATGGATGAGCGACGGCTACTTTATAGTGACCTAGGAAGGTAGCAGTAACCATTTTGCTACTTTCAATGCTACTATAAATTAGAAGTAACTAGGTATCGTGGCCGCGACTACCCCGTAACTTAAATTGTTACTATAAAGTAACAAAAACTTAATACAGGCATTATGGTAGCACTTGTTAGTAACCCCTACTTTGAAAAGTTTTTCTGCTTTCTTTTAGGTGTGTTGTAGTCTTTTATGATGTCATATTCGAAGATTCGGGTAGTTCCAGCCACTTCTTTAAATTACATGTTTATGACTTGCAATCGGGGTGTTTATTTTCCACTTTTATGGTAGGTAGGCACTAACCGGTCACTCTCGAAATATACTTCAAAGTGACTATTCCTTATAGAGTAACATTTTAAGTGGCAGAGTGGGCCTAGAAACTATACTTTAGGGGCAGTGACATTTTAAAAAGGACTTGGAACTATATTTGCTAGTTGGGTTATTGGCTTTGAAATGACAAACGATGACATTCCTATACAATTTTACATATTATAAAATGACAGCAATTTTTAGTTAATCTGACGCCGTTTTTATTCGATCTTATAGTATTTTTATAAGTAAATTATTATTTTTTTGCAATCTATATAAAATTATTTAACGCATACTATATAATTTTACAATCTTGATTGTGCGTAAGAAATGTATGAACCTCGGTTTACTTAGTTTGGTAAATAGATAAATTCATAATTATATAATTTTCAACATAGCAATAATAGAATGATTCAATTAATATGACGTTAAGCTGTCGTCATTAGCGAAAACTTAGTTGGAGATACTGTGTGTGACCTAGAAATAAAATTACGTGTCGCCAAAATCTTATCAAGTTTTGTTACAGGTCAAGTAAATCAAAAAACGTGGCATAAAAAGTAAACATCTTATAATAAATTAATTTGTTTTATGATGTTCTGCTTGTTTTTTACATGTTATCTTAATCTTTGGTTTAAATATGTTAGTATTGTGCTATTCTTTTTTGTGCATCTACTATTTACTTTGGTGGTCTTGTTTTTTGAACGATTTGGGATATTTGGTTTAGTTTACAATTCATTTCTTGTATATGTCACTGTAAATGTCCGAAATGCGGTAAAATCTAGGATAAGCGCGCTAAAACTAGGATTTACCAAAAGCAAGTGGTAAAAGCTCGAAAACTTCTTTATTTTGCTTCCATTTCGGACTTTTGCCGGACCCAAATAGTAAACCGAAAGGCTTTCAACGCATTGGTAAAAGTACGAATTATTTTTTTTATTGCAACAATATTGAAAAATTAATGCATTGGTTAGCCTGGTTATTTGGGGGGTGTTAATGCATTGGTTAGGTGGTTATTTGGTGGGGTTGGTTGGTTTTTACTACCACTTGCTTATTCGTACTTTTACCAATGCGGTGTTGTAAATCCTAAGATTTTCTGTTTGGGTCCGGCAAAAGTCCGAAATGGAAGCAAAATAAATAGTTTTCGGGCTTTTACCACATGTTTTTGGTAAATCCTAGGTTTAGCGCGCTTATTCTAGGTTTTACCAAATTTCGGACATTTACAGTAACATATACATTAGTGTCTCTAGCCGATCTTGCATCGAGAGTCCCATATCAACTTAATATTTTGAACAGCAACATCTTACAATAAGATCTCTCATTTAAAAAATATCAATTTTTTATTTTGTAGCTTGGTGTATTCTCTGCCGGTGCTGCCACCGTCGGCGAATATCGTAAACAACTGGCATATACAAATACACGGGTTTAAATAGCTAGTATACGAAAAAAATTGGGTGAACAGGCAGTTCTAAAAAGTTTTCGAAAAATATACAGGGAAATTTAAAAGAAAATGCACGATTTTCAACATAGACGTGTTCCTGAGGTCGAAATATACCACCCCTGAAAATATTTGCACTTATTTAAGACTCACCCTGTATAATTATTCTAAATTTGTTAGGAAGTAGAATTAATGAAAAAAAAAAAATGAATGAGAATTTGTGAAACCTTCAGAAGGTCTAAGGTGAATTATAATTTATTATTCAAGCTAATAAAACTTTTTAGATGAGATCAGCTACGTTAGGTCGCATAGTTTTACGCAGCCATTTTACTAGCGGAGACATAACTGGGGTTATTTCGGTTATAACGAAGATTTGGTATGTTAATATATATATATATATATATATATATATATATATATATATATATATATATATATATATATATATATATATATATATATATATATATATATATATATATATATATATATATATATATATATATATATATATATATATATCATAAATAAGGATCGATTGGCGGATTCAATTGGTTTTTGGTCACTTCCTGTTTCCCCGGAAATGACTACAAGTTTTGATTTTTAAATGGCACCCTCGGTATATTTTTATTTTATTCCAAGAAACACGGTTAAGTTCAATTCAATTAAATTAAATTAGAAAAATTAATTTAATTAAATTTAAAAAAAACATTAAATTAATTTAATGTTTTTTTCGCGAAAAATAAATTTTGAAAATTTGGAATTTTTTGGAAATTATTTTACTTTTTAGTTAAAAAACATAATTTGTTGATAATATGGCAACATAAGTAGTAGATTAAATGTACAAGAAAGAAAATCCAGAAATGATCCAGTGGGTCTCGAAATTTTAGCAAAAAATATCTTTATTGGAACATTTCAAAGTAAACTAACGATTATTTTCGATTTATTTGAAAAACGGTAAGGAGAAAATATGTTTCTTTTATAGAGATCTACCAGTTCTGAAAATATTTGCACTTATTTAAGATTCACCCTCTATAACTCTCTAATATAGGACTCACCGGATTCATAAGGTACCACCTTGTAGTTAACTCTTTCTTTCGCGTTAATGTCTCGGGTCTTGTTTTTTGTAAAAACGCTTATTAAAATAACTCAGTAGTTTTAAGATTTCGTTTAGTTGAAACTTTTGAAAATGATCAGTTATACATTTTACTGAAGTTATGTGTAAATTTTCAAAATTATTGGCAATGCCAGTTCTAGAATATACAGGGTGGTCCGAACTGTATTCCGGAAACTTTGGTAGCATATTCTGCAGATAAAATTAAGTAAAAAAGTTTTGTATAAATGTATGTCCTAAAATGCTTAGTTTCGGAGATACAGGGTGTAGAAGTTTTATTTTTACTTCAATTTTTCCCAAATAATTTCTGAAGTAACGTCAATATTTAGGTGTCTTAGGTTTAAAATTAGTGTCTGGGAGTTTTTTGAGATGAGAAAGATGATTTTGATGTCAATATGACTCCTACTAGTAGAGGGCACCACCTACATATTTTTTAACTGGTTTGGAGAGTAACAACTTTTCGGCCGTACCTGTATAAAATTACTGAACAAAAAAAAATTACATTTTCGACGTTTTTTACGTGAAAAAGGTCTCTTGGTAAAAATCGCTACGAATAATGGTTTTCCAGATATTTGGAATTGAAATTATCAATACCTGTCATCATTGACATAAATTAAACATGTTGACTAAATAGTTATTAGACTGAAATCGTAAATTTGAAACGTTTTTGTGCTAAAAGTTCAACAAAAACTGCTTTATCATCATTTTTTGAAGAAAAATGTATGATTAATTTAAAAAAAATAAAAATTTCCTAAATTTATCATTTCAGTGAAATAACTATCTACTCAACGTGTGTTTATTTTTCATCAATAATGACATGTATTGACTATTTCCATTCTAAATATCTTAAAAATGGTTGCTCATAGCGATTTTTACAAAGAGATATTTTTTACGTAAAAAGTCACAGAGATGTATATTTTTTCGCACGGTAGTTTTATACAGGTACGGACAAAAA
The DNA here is from genome assembly GCF_002938485.1 of Sitophilus oryzae. NCBI lineage: Eukaryota > Metazoa > Arthropoda > Insecta > Coleoptera > Curculionidae > Sitophilus > Sitophilus oryzae. Next base: position 1,574,038 of record NW_022146928.1, on the reverse strand, counting down.
GTTATTACACTTCAAAATAGTTAAAACACATGTAGGTGGCGCCCTCTACTAGTAGGAGTCATATTGACTTCAAAATCAAATTTCTCATGTCAAAAAACTCCCAAATACTAGTTTTCATCCAATATTGACGTTACTACAGAAATTATTTAGAAAATATCGAAATAAAAATGAAACTTCAACATCCTGTATCTCTGAAACTAAGCATTTTAGGACATACATTTATAGGAACTTTATAACTTATTTTTATCTGCAGTTCGGACCACCCTTTATATTATTCCATAATTTGTATTACTCATTAAACGGTTGTGGAGATCTGTTCTACACTATAATCTATAAAACTACAATAACTGGAGAAAAATAATAAAAAAGTTTATTAATATCCTTCAAGAACAGAATAATTATTTATCAATTCAAGTTTTACAACCGTTTCATGGTAGAATGTAGAATGATCAAGAAGGGGGGTCACGTCATTGAAGTCCTGAAAATAGCTTTAAATAAATGTCATTTAAAACCATTTTCAGGAAACGTATGTCCGTTATAGTTACAAATTCAATGCAAATGCTGATACAAACAGATATCAAGTTTGTTGTGTTTTAAGCCTTGGTTTTCATTGATTGTTCAGTGACGTATCTTTCAGAAAAATATTCTGTTAAATAATAGGGGTAACCTAAATGACACATTGTTTAAAACAATATGTCTTAGAGAAATTATTAATGGCAAAGAATTAAAGCTATGAGTAGCTGTAAAATTATTTTTCTACGACATATTATTAGACACTCATTAACTTTAGAAAATAAATTCTGACCAATGATGAGACTTGGAATATTTCGAGAGACGACATCCAAAAATTGACAGAAAAGATAATTTAAATTTGAACGAAAGTAACTAACAGTTTAAATAATTTCTTATTGGGGTCTCTAACCGTAGGTACTATAACATAGTAGCGTTGACAGCACAGAATGCATTCAATCATAGGTTGACAAACTTAAAGTATGTTGACATTTGCCTGGTTTTGCATTGTTACCTGTTCAGTTTTAATTAAAAATTATTATTATTATTTAGTATTTTCATGAATTTTTTATCAAGCTGTATATATTTATTTAAACTTTAATTCGTAAACTCAGCTTTTTATATAAAATTTAGTAATTGGTATATTATACAGGGTTAATCGAGGGGTTGTTTTTTTATCCTAACTTTAAAACACCCTGTGCATTAATTTTGTGTGTAAGTAAAACATCTCAAAGGTTGTGATAAACGAAACTATCTTACTTGCTTTTTCTATAACATGGTGAGGCTTTGAAGTTACAACACACCAGTTTTTTATTACTTCAAAAACTCAGGCGTGTGTTATTTATATTTTATCTACAACCGTTTAGTTATAACGTTTTTACATCACTATTTTTTTAGTATTTTATAGTTACGTTATGAGATTCATAACACAACTAGTGGTGTTATGAATCTATAACACAACTAGTTGCTATAATACTGAAAAACAACTACGAACATCTAAATATATTAACTTTTCCGGCAATAATGATTCCGTGGCACGTACTGCGGCAAGTTCTACATCTGAAGGGAGACTTTCGGAATCGCTCATCGTAATTTTTAAAATGATTTTTCTGGGCAAAAAGTGCTCGCGTTTACTTGACAGGGCAAACTGACTTTTCAGCATAAATGTGACAAATGTCATAGTTAAAGGTGGGCGACTAATAAACGAAAATTAAAACAGCATTTTCTTATTTTTCGGTTGTAGATAAAACGTTGTACATGACACGTGCGTTTAAACATGATTACAACACTCGTGTGATTAGAACGACTCGGTCTACGACCTCGTCGTTCTAATCGTTCACACTCGTTGTTGTAATCATGTTCATAAACACACTTGTACTGTAAATAACTATTATATGCATGTATACATGTGAGTAATGTCTGTAATAAGTAGTGGCTGTGATGAAATCGCGAGTGAATTAATTTCGGGAGACGATAATGCAATTTTATCGTCGTGTATAAAACAATATTTTTTTCCATAGCGAGTTACGTTTAAAAAAAAATTGTGCTGGGTTGGCGTTGGTTTCTATGTAATTTGACAAATAAATAAAGCTGTCTCTTTAGTTGTCAGTTTTGAGTCAATATTTTTTAATTCTCTTTAGTCTCGATTGCTGATTGAATTGGGGCCAGAAATGGCTCAAAACGGAATAAGTAAATCACCAACAGATATTCAGGCTGAGGCGACAAACGCCATATCCAAACTACTTCCATTTAAATCCCGAATAACTTCTGAAAAGGAGTACAAAACTTTTCAAAAATGGAAGCATTTAAAAAACGTGCGAGAAGAAATAAAGTTTTTAACCTATCCTCGCTGTTAAAGTATCATTAAATTTAATCTATCATTGCGGTTAAAGTACTATTTTATCTACTATTTTTGATAGATATAAGGCAATTTTGACAGTTGCTGTGGAAAAAGATATTAAAATACAATAAGTGTTTGCATCAAGCCACCTTCTCCTGTCCCGCCACTGATTCCAAAGGGCCAGAAGCTTTTGCATTTTGCGTGTCGTAAGAGAGGCCACAACTCTATGTTATTTGCCACGATGATTATACATAATTGAAATGTTTAGTGTTTTTGAGAAAGCGGTACGCACTGAGGCCCAACAATAGACATTTAGAGACGATTTTCATGTAAAAGTTGCCAACACATCGCCTTGTTGCCGTATATCTATAGATATCTTTTTAGAATTGTTATATTTTTGTTTAATAATTGTGTTTTCTAACATTTTTTGGTACCTCGTCTGTTTCATGCAAGACAATTTTTAGCAACTTTCAATATTCTGAAGTCATGAATTTACCAATTGAAGATAATATTTTTGTCCATATTACTAGTGTGTCCTTACACATTTTCTTCAAAGTGAGCTCTGAAATAATTTATGACTGTATTTATAATAAGTAAGGTCTGTCTAACGTTGTTTGGATAGTCTTCCCTGACTGAGTACTGAGATTTGTTCTACATACGTTATGAATGACATCAGAATTGGATTATCCCTTTTTACAGAAGAAAAAACTTTGAGCACATCATTAACTACAACAAAATTTCGATTTGGCATTATAAATGCTTAACTGTCTTGGTAAAATTAATATTACACGTTATACCGGGTGCGTCTTAAAAGTGGCTCACCCCTATAACTTTTTTATTTCTTCAGATAAAATAACGAGATTTGGTACGTTAGTATATGACATAAATTAGAATTGATTGACGTGTTCAATTATTGTTGGTCACTTCCTGTTTCATCGGAAAGAACTACAACTTTTCATTTTTATATAGCATCCTTGTTTTTTACTTTATTTGATAGAAAATTATACTCTGCGAATAGAATGACATATCATATTTCCACTTTTGACATTTTCTTATAATAGGGTTTATTTGAAATTATTGTGACATGCGGTTCATAGCGACAATTAGACTCGAAATACCAAGTGTGTGAGACACAAAAAACAAGCGGCCCATACATTATCAAACAAATTGCGCGACACAGGCTGTTGCGCAACGAGTTGCCAATGTATGGTAACGTTTGATGCCTTGCGCAATTGTTTGATAAGTTTCAAGAATGTTTGAATTCTTTGGTGCAACAGGCGTTTGCGCAGCGCGTTGTGTAGTGTATGTGTGTGTTGCGCTTCGTTGTGCAATATTTTAGTTCTTTTAGTTCTTTCATCCAAATTTTTTGTTTTCTTTTTCGTTTTTTGTTATCATTGACATCATTTACGGTATATACGATAATAATTGAGGCAATGACAATTGAGGACATGATTATTTCTCAAACAATGCACAACTTTTAATAAAAAGTTTGATCAAAATTTTACTAAGTGCATGGGTGATGCAGTTGCGCAACTTTTTTGATAATGTATGGACTGCTGAATCAGTTGTGCAACGCAACGTTACGCATCGCTTTGTTGCGCAATTTGTTTGATAATATATGGCCGCTTTAGAGGATCAAATCTATTTTTCAAGGCTCCTTGACTAAAAATTATTGTTTTTAACAGAACCACACTCTATATTAAAATTTAAAATACGATTTTTTAAAGCGAAAATGCTAAAAGTTGACATATGATATGTCATTTTATTCAGAGTGTCATTTTATATCGAATAAAGTAAAAAATGGTGGGTGTCTTTTAAAAATCAACCTTTCATGTTGATTTTGAAAGTAATTTCCGGTGAAACAGGAAGTGGCCAAAAACAGTTAAATACTTTAATCAATCCTAATTTATGTCATATAATACTAACATACCAAGTCTTGTTTTTTATCTAAAAAAATAAAAATGTTATAGAGGTGAGGCACTTTTGAGATGCACCCGGTATACCAGGCGTACACTCAAATTTTCTAAGACTAACAAATATTTTTTTTTCCAGATCCTCGGTTACGACATAGTTGGAAAGGCCATGATGTCCTCTACTTCCCCTTTACCGACAGTATTACCAAGTACCACGTCGCCAACGCTACTCTGAATTTGTTTCTCCGAACCAACAACGAACGACGCTCACAATCGGACATATTGATCGAAATCTATAAAGTGCACAAATTGGGAGATCATTCCGAACCGCCCATCTTGGTCAAAGTCCAGAGCAAGAAAGAGACTCCATCACCAGGCAGGGGACAATGGTTTCAAATTGACTTGACGCAAACCGTCGGAGAATGGTTTAAGTATTCTAGAGATAACTTCGGATTTGTTATTAATGCCACCGTTAATGGCAAGAAACTGGCTATGGTGGATATTAGTGCGGAGAGATCAAAGGTAATGTTTATTATAACCATACCATACCATAGGAAACTAGTAGCTTTACTCCTTGTCAAAGCCTTTGTTCTTTTTCTGTCACTTTATATGACCTTGTTCTCGCGTCCCGTGACCACTGACGTAGCTGTATAGTCGTGGTCTATCATTAGGCAAAGTATAGTCGTGGCACTCGCCATAGTTTCACAGAGATGTATTTAGGAAAATATCAGTTCACAATAAAATAAAATAAAAAAAATTGATTATCGAGTAAAAATTTGCTTGAAAGCAGAATATTTTCACATTTCGTATAAGCAACAATTTTTCTGTATCTGAAAATCTTCTGATGGGAAGAAATGGGGAAAAATATATAATGACATATTTTTATATTATTATCTATTTCAAAGATTTTCTACAACTTTTTTTAAATTTAAAACAAGTTTAATTTTAATATTAATGTGTTTGTTTTGTTGTAATATATTGGTTAGGTGATTTTCATTTGATAATAATTAATACATTGAACAACACATTGTACTAAATAATATAATAACATAATACCGTATGATCGAAAAAAAAACGGCGTCCAGTTGGCTTGGAAATGACGATCAATGACATTCCTCATATAATTTTACATATAAAATGATAGCGATCTTCATTTCATAGCCATCGCTGACGCCGTTTTTTTTTTCGATCATAGGGTATTTAAACTTCAATAATTGCTAATAAACATTACAGAAAGTTAAAAAAAGAACCAGGGCCGTCCTTAGACTCTGTCCAGGGCAGCCTGGAGCAAGCCCGAAAAAATGCGCCCCCCCCCCCCTACAGACAATCGTTTTTTTATTAGTGGGCAGTTTGATCCGAAGAATCAGGTGTGAAAAAAAATTATGAAAGTTGTGCCACAGACGGTAACGAATATTATCAAACGCTTTTCGGAAAAAAAGGAAAGAAATATTGCAAGATTTTCAGAATTAGCATTTAAATTTTTTTATTTAAAAGGAGTGTAACATCGTACCTAACAAGAATAAAAAAAAACATTATAAGGTACATTAGCCCAACTAACACCTAAAACTAGGTAATATAAATTATTATAAATTATTAACAAAACAAAATTCGTAATAAATACATAGACATAATCCTGAGAAACAAAATTCCTAACATGGACAAAACTAAAACTGTTTTTTTGCTTTTTTTCGGCGAACTCTGAAATAAAATCGTCGATGTTCAGACTGTTCTCTATTTCGTGCTCAATAGATATTAAAGATAATCCGCTTAATCGTTCTTGTGTCATACTTGATCTACAGGTAATTCTCAATTATTTTGAGTTTAGAAAAACTTCTCTCTCCGGTTGCCACTGAAACCGGCAGCGTTAATAAGATTCTTATGGAGATGTAAATATTTGGAAAGTTTCCAATCAGATCGTGAATTTTTAAATATTTTAGTGTTTGTTTTTTTTGTGTTTAGTGTCCTGAAGCTCTAGGCCATAATATCATGTTTGTCTCCGTCCGTTAAATAGAGATGAAGATCCACACAATGCTTTGTTATTTCCTCTCGGTTGATATTCCTGAGAACTGTGAAGTCGTATAAGAACGAAAAATAGTCCGAGTGAGCTTTTAATGGATTGTATCCAGGACAGCAAAGAAAAATTCGATTTTAAACTTTTCCTGTGGATCTAAAATAGGCTCATCCACTGATTCATACAAAACCTGTCTAGTTTTTTTTCTAGGACGAGCTCTAATGTCATTAGTAAAAACTGCTTCAATTTCCAGCTCTTCTGCCAGCTCTGCAGCATCCACTAATATTTCTCTAAAATGGTCGTCAGTCCTTATTTTGACAAAATAGTCGTCGATAGTTTTAGAGCTTTTGTGGACTCAATGTTGTCGAGTTTCTCATTCTGAAGCAGTTTACTAGTTGCATTTATACTGTTGGAAATTTCGTACCGAAAATGACCATTTTTCTAAAATGTAGTACTGATGTACCGAATTTGGTCAAAATGTACCGAATTCAGTACAATTGTACCCAAACGGCCGCCCTCAAATTTGGCCGCCTGGAGCAACTGCTCCTCTGCTCCACCCCTCAGGACGGCCCAGCAAGAACCACTCTGTTGGAATCAGTTAGTATAATACAATAGGTTGATATCAATGGAAGTGAATGTAGCAGCAAGTTAAAATAATAAATTCACAAAATCCATAATTGAGTTAATATATTTTTGTATTAACAATACATAATAATCCTATTTTTATTTGAATGATCTTTTCTGCTTTGTAATAATTTAAATTTTAACAACTGTAATATTTATCAAACCATAAACTATCGTAAGTTGTTACTGTTAAGTAGAAATGTCCTAAATTGGAGGAAACAGAAAAGGTGAAAGCAAATGTAATTTCATAGCTAAATAACTTAACTATATTTTTAGGGTCACAATATACGGTGATGGCGATTTATCAAATTATTATGGATTTAGTGACTTTGGAAAAAAAAACGTAATATACAGGGTAGTCCGAATTTTATTCAGGAAACTTATAAAAACAACAGTAAAAAGTTCGTATAAATTTATGTTAAAATTTTTCGTTTCAGAGATACCGGGTATAGAAATTTCATTTTTTATATTTCGGCTTTTTCCAAATAATTTCTGATCTATAGTCGATATTTGGATGAAAACTGGTGTCAGGGTTTTTTTTTGGCACGAGACATTTAATTTCGATGGTAATATGACTCCTACTTGTAGGGAGCGGACCTATATGCTATTTAACTGTTTTGAAGAGCAATAACTTTTTGTCCGAACCTGTATAAAACTACTGAGTGAAAAAATATACATTTCCGTCTTATTTTACGCCAAACCGATCTCTTGGTAAAAACCGCTACGAGTAAAGCCGGGACCCCATTAGTCAACACGCCACGCCACGCCCACGTCATGAAGATGTGTGCGTATGTTTTTCCATTTAATTACATGTATTGCGTTGCATAGGCAACACGCCACGCCACCCCACGCTATTGCACGTGTGTCCTCTGTTCCAGATCTCATGTGTACACTTTTCCCATGTCGCGACACGTGGGCATACGTGGGATAGCGTGGCTTTTGGCCTAATGGTGTCCCAGCTGAATGGTTCCCAAGAAATTTGAATATAACTAGTCAATTCATGTCATCACTGGCGAAAATTTAACATGTTAACTAGATAATTATTAGACCAAAATAATAAATTTGAAATTATTTTGAGCTAAAGGTTCAACAGAAACTGTTTTATCATCATTTTGTCTAAAAAAGATGATTAATGTAAATAAATAAAAAATTCTCAAATTTATTATTTCAGTGACTATCTACTCAACGTGTTTATTTTTTGTAAATAATGACATGTATTGACTATTTGGCCGGTCGTAGCTCCAGGGGTAGTGTGTCGATCTGCGGGGCGGAAGGTACTGGGTTCGATCCCCAGCCAGTACCGTCGCTTTATTTATTTAAATAAAAATATTTATTTATCTAAATAGAGCGATCAACGAGCCGCCACCTCCAGGAAGGCAATGGTAAACCCCCTTGAGTATATTTTCCTTGTACAGCCTCTCAAATAGTGCCGTTCGGATTCGGCGATAAACTGTAGGTCCCGTGTACAGTTGTACAAATATAGGAAGAGACTTGGGGATAGCCCGGTGGCTTGGTTATGTATATTTCTCACGTCTCTAGCTATACTTGTTAAGTTGTACTTGCGAAACACTGATGACACACATCACAAGTACATGTGAGAGGTAGCCAACGCTCTATACCGGATGATTCAGATTTTACTAGAATAACTTCAGGTATCGATAGAACTAACCGAAATAATTATACCTAGTTTGTATTATAAACCATACTCCAAAAACGCTTCCGCTTGGAGTAAAATGGCGCTAAAATTTGAAATATTTTTCAGTTTTTATTTTATTACTCGTAAGCCAGAAGATCTAAATACTCAAATGTTTGGTTAAATGCAAAGGAAAACGTGGCTGATATGTGTGAAAAAAATTGGATTAATTGCTATACAGGGTGTTGTTTTTGTGAGTGTCAACTGCACGGAACCTTGTAGAACTTTTTTGTCGCACGCCACTGAATAAATTTGTATTTTTTTCTGATACCTTCCGTCTTTTTACTAACTTTTCTTATTTTTAAATTTTTTTGATATCTCCCTTAGTTTTCGAGATATTCCACAAAATTCCGGACATGGCTTAGCTGCGTTCGAAAATTGTTACTTAATTAGCAGCAAGGCATGCATGGAGAACTTAATTCAAATTTTGGCGCCATTTTACTCCAAGCGGAAGCGTTTTTGGAATATGGTTTATAATACAAACTATCATTATTTCGGTTAGTTCTATCGATACCTGAAGTTATTCTTGTAAAATCTGAATCACCCTGTCTAGAGTATGGCACTGTAAGAAGATTGACTATTTATATTTAAAATATCTTGAGAACGGTTATTCGTAGCGATTTTTACCAAGATACATTTTTACCTAGAAAATGTGACAAATGTATATTTTTTCACTCGGTAGCTTTATAATACAGGTACGGACGAAAAGTTATTCCTCATCAAAATAGTTAAAGAATCTGTATGTGGCGCCCCCTACAAGTAGGAATTAAATCGACGTAAACACAGAAATTTTATAATACATGATTATTATGCTAATACTAAATATTAAATAATTATTAAAAAAGGTGGACATTTTAAACACAACATTTCAATATTTCTTATTTATTAGTCTACTTTACTTACTAACAATTTCAAATAATACTACTTACAATGTTGAAGAGAAATAGAAAAAAGCTACAGACGATAAATGAATATCTGCTAGTTATCGTAATTAATTTTAATGAACTATTACTAAAGCTCTTATCAGAATGCAAATGGATTCTAAAATTACAAAGGACTAAATGAAAACATAAAAAGATATCTCTTACATTCTTGGTTATGTTATTTTTATTCAGAACTCTTATTTTAATTAAATTCGTAACAGACCGGAACTGCGGAACCATTTTTGTTTTACCGTCTATTACACAATACTAAGTATCTAACTTGTATGCTATTTGTATTGTTTAAGGTTAAAATAACAACAAATTTGTTGTGTCTAAATTTATTAGGAGATGCACTGGGTCGAATTAAATTGACCACAACAGAATGTCAAACAAGATATGTTTTCTAAATCGTTAGGAGATAAGAAAGCTATGCATGTATTTACGGGGTGCCTAGTTTTTAATATTTTAGAATAATAGTGTTATCATTGGCTCTATTTATAGACGTATTTATTTTTTTTTTAAACATCAAAGAAAATATTTATATAACGCACTAGTTTTAGTGTCAGTGTCAGATAAAAATTACTTAAGTTGGATTTAAAACGACGAATAATTAAGTAAAATAATGTATCTAAAGAATACAGTTCAGATTTGGCATTATATCAGCAAAATAATACATTAATTTATTACAATAATTCTCTGCCGGTGCTGCCACCATCGGAGAATATCGTAAACAACTGGTATATACCAATACACGGGTTTAAATAGGGCGTATACGAAAAAATTATTATTTAATTATTCTAAAAGTATTATAATTTATTATTCCAGGTAAAAAAACTTTTTAGATTAGTTCAACTACGGTAGCTAGCATAGTTTTACGCACCGATCTTGCTAACTGTGACATTACGGGGGCTATTTCGGTTATAACGATTTTTTTTTGAAGGTACATAATTGTAATTTTAGAAGATGTTCATAAAAGATGTAAGCACCAGTTGATTAAAACAAGTATACTATTAATATTATAGCGTTTTTTAAACTACCACTGCGAACGGCAGCTTTTCATCGGAAAGCAGTCATGGATAAGGTATTTCACTGGAAAGAAACTAACTAACAATAATAAATAAAAAATACAAATAGTATTGGGTGCCAGGCATGTACAGAGAAAGAAAACACAGTTGTATATTATTTAAAACCAGTCCCGGATCTACAATTTTTTTGAACCGGGGCAAAAAATTGATAGTAGCGCCCTCTTTCTCCAGCGCAGCGTTTGAAATAAATTAATTTAAAAAACGTACAAATATCTAGATATACAGTAAATATCAAATAAACTTTTAGACACGTGATTAAGCTTGACCGGCACAGCGTTGTCCACTTTTATATATTTTCCTTTAATCAAAATATTTTAGGTAACAAAAATAAATTAATTATAAATATATAAACAGTTATTATTTACATCAACAGAACTCACCTTCTTAACAGCACTTAAGGAACATAAAGGGCCATTACTGCTGCTTTTCCATAGTAAATTTGCGATGGGTACTATCTTGTACACTTCGTACTAAAATAGGTTCTAAAAAGAACAATGTTCGACTGCAAGGTCTGCTAGTAAACATTTTCGAGCTTAAAGTATCAAAACACTAATTATTAAAACTCGCAATGCAAAACTAAAGTGTTAAAACGAATGACAATGTCAGGAAATAAATAAATAAATGCGGCAACTTGACATTTTTTTACAGCAGAGCTACCACTTGAATCCTCAGCGCGAAATTTAAATTCCAATTCGTCAGCAGGGCGTCGAATATGTCCATGGTTGGCAACAATGAATTTAAAAATCGCGCTCTCGATTACGTAACTAAAAGTTTAATTGATATGAAATATAGGTAGGCATTTTTCGTAAACGGGACAGTTTAGACTAACTAAACGTTTTAAAATTAAATGAATACTTGGTAGAAGAACGTAAGGTGCATACTATGCGCTTTGTGGAGCAATTTTTCTGATTTTCAACAATATTATATTATGATTTTGGCGCCCCCTGACACCGGCGCCCGGGGCAGGCGCCCCAATTTGCCCCCCCCCTTAGATCCGGGGCTGTTTAAAACTAATGACTATATTTATTCATGATGTTCTATGATGGTAAATAACATTGTAGAATTCTAGCAACTATAGTGGTTATAATGTCGAAGAAAGTTATGTTAAAAATAGTACTAAATATGTTCTATGAAAACGACTATGATAAAATACAGTACATGTAAAGTTATAGAAAATATATGAAAGGTAGCATTACTTTATTTAATTTGTTATATTTTATACGATATTAAATCTGAGATGTTTCAAGCCGTAGATTCTAGAATCTATGTTTGGTTAGTTATCTGTTAAAATAGCGCAATAATAATATCTATAGAAAGTAATACTATTACAAGACGTAATGTAATGAAATCTAAGATCTAAATCATATTTTAACTACTAAAACGACATGAATAAGTTCTTAACGATCTAACCACTAAACATAGTCTGTACGATATTATTTAAGATGTACGTTATTATGTTAAGACTGAAAATGTTTTAAATGTAAAATGTAAAACCAGAACTTAAATCTAAACTTAGCTGTGTTTGTTCTTGAAGCAATCCTGTTTCAAAGAGTAGCAGCGTGAGGTGGGACTCGTATCTCTGTACTTTGTCTCGCCAATACAACAAAAGGGGCCAGGATGAGGACACCATGAACCAATACAGTCGTAACTATCGACTAGCCTTAAAGATAGGAGCAAAGCAGCATGGGGCCTACGCCACATCCACGCTGGGGCACTCTGTACATAGGATAAACTATCCGTACAGGTAACACTCGTCCATCGGACACCTGTCCGTAGGAAAACTATACATGGGAACACTACCCGTAACTTGGAACACTACTAGGACCTTGGATAATGCCCGTACCTTGGATACTGTCCGTACCTTGGACATCCAACCATAGGACCCTAAAAATACGAAACTCGTGTTTAAAACCTACCAAGGTGTAATAAACACAATAAACCTACCTCGAATTACATCCGAGGGCTCACAATATTAAACAAAGAAACCTTTCTTCCATTTAACATTCTGGAGGACAAAAGAAAACTAACGTGTCAGCAAACACCAAATACGAGTTGAGGTGGGCCAATCCAAAACTCTACCCTAAAAATACTCAATAATAATATCGAATCTAAAAAAGATAATAACTCGTCTTTACCTGTAGCTTCGAAATGGCAGCTGATTCAAATTATGCAGCAAGATTTAAATTACCATTTCTAAAAACTGGGGTACAATAGAGCGGCAAAACAAAAGTGAGGTTAAGCGTGGAGAGCGAAACCTTGGAGCGATGTTGACAGCGCCTCCACAGAGCAGTGAAACGATTGCAGGGTTGACTAGAGAACGTAAAAATTACGCCAAGTGCCCCAAACAAATGATCAGGCCTGAACCATGGTATAAAGAATACAAGGTATGATCTATAGCGGCTCCAATTTCGTTCAGTTCGCGCATACCACCTGTGACGTCACTAGGAAAATAATGAATAAATAAAAAATAAAGAAAGTTGACAGGAGATCTGCATTTTTTGGGGTTATGGTTAAGAATTGTTTATTTTTAAGACTTTTCAGTTCGTTTAATTTAATAATTACTAAAACCAGCAGTTTCAAAAATATATTTAAAAATAATAATTATCTATTAACATGGATTTGGACCATAATAGGTAACAATACTAAATTTATTTCTATATTCGGTATAAAATTGTTTATTAGGTTTTTAGTTTGCGATGTTTATGGTAAATAATTTTTATGTTCATTGCCTCTGAATTCACATGAGGACAGAGATGAGGATATCTATGGAAAAGTAACCACAAGAGAAATTGTTACATCATTTAAAAAATGTTGGGAATTATATTGTTTCCCATCGAAAAGTAGAAAATGCCAATGCAGATGAATGTATTGTAATTGTGATAGAAGTAATTCCAAGGGTGAAGTTTATTATAATTAGTGACCTGTGCTTTTCTTTTTATATGTAGATGTTTCTGGTTTTGAGAATAAATCGGTTGAACGAAACCCAAAATTTAGAGGTATTAAAAAAAGTATTTGCATACCCAGAATATGCCCATCAAGGATTATATAGCTCAAATTTCCTTTGATTGTAGGCAATTATTCAATGCAAATTAACTTTTTAAGTGATTGAAATATTCAATAGTTTACAATATGGTATATCACTGTAAAAATATATTACTTTTAGGTACAATTAGGGCCAGATACATTTCAAAAAGTAGAATATTATTTTATATTAAATGAGGTATTGTACCAACAATCAATTTATATTAATACCGCAGATTAAAAAATAACAGAATAAATAGTTCTTTCTTTTATACTACAAAAATAAACTATAGAATACAACAGTATTTAAAAAAAAAGTTATGTCCCGCCGAGATTCGAACCCCGGTCTCTCGCTTCCTAGCCCAACTCCTTACGCACTGCTCCATAGGAACTTGCTTAGCGATAATTCAATGACGGTATATAAACAAAAAAACAGGTTTATAACAATACCTTGACGATTTAAACTAGCGCGCGGAGCGTGCTGACCAATAGCGCCTGTTATCACCTGTGACGTAGCGACCAACCTGCGCAATATCATACCTTGTATTCTTTGTACCATGGGCCTGAACGATACGGAATCCGGTGACGATACGCCAGACATCATATATCATATATAAAAAAGACATGTAACGAACTAAAAACGTTACAATATTGCAAGTTATAATTTATCCTTTCATAGTATCTGCCTATTTAATTTTTTAAGTATGTAATGGGCATTTTGTTTACTGACCTGTTTTGTCGAGTTGCTTGAATCCATTTTTGCTTTTGATCAAATCGGTATGAGAAGTTGTGTAGCTATAAAATGTTGTTTCGGGAGAGTTGAATATCCGGGAAAGTTGATCTATTGAATGTTATTGTACCCAATAACCACATAACTACGCCCTCCTTTTCGTGTTAACATTTTTTTGACAATTTTATTAACATTTGAAATTGTCACGACAGAAAGCGACGCCCAGTTCGGGTTCTATTTTTTCACTTAATTTTTACTATAAGAAACAGCGTTACATCACACAAACCTCATACCTGAGTGTTTTATATTTTCAATAACTGCACTATTAAAAACTAAAATACTTAAATATTATAACAAAGCCACAATTTTAATATTATTTCAATGTGATTAACAGCGGAACTGCGTGAAATACAAAGCCGAAAACTTCTGATTCCTTCGGTATCGCGCGCTACGGTCAGACTTTTTAAAATCAACTGTAATGCACCAAGCCTATTACGCGAATTGTTTTGACGATGAGAAATCAGTTAGAAAATCTAACGCAGTGAACGCAGAATTTATGGTTCTAAAAAGTTCTATTTTTTTATAATTTGTTATTAAGGACTAAAGAGCTTTGGAGAATTATAAAATATTAACCATTTTCGAATAAGCAAAAACTTTTGTGAGCTTTTTTTTTTCATAAAAGTTCATCGTTTTATTTTTCTCAATAAGTTAAAAATAAAACTTTTTCCTCTTGCAAAGAATGTCCGTGAACGTACTGTACCAAGATCTTTACCGAAAATATGTTAAGCAGAGCAAGATTTATCTGTTCTGTCATATCGTAATTGAGCCTAGTTATTATTGATCTTCTTGTTTACCCAACATATTTCTGATTAAAGTCTTTATATAAATTTTTATAAATACGACATATTAATATTGTTACGTTTTGTTAAAACAAAGCAAAACTAACGAAGATTATTAACATAAAAGAATAACATTAAAAATTATTTAACACTCTTTACAGT
This sequence comes from Sitophilus oryzae, assembly GCF_002938485.1. Classification (NCBI taxonomy): domain Eukaryota; kingdom Metazoa; phylum Arthropoda; class Insecta; order Coleoptera; family Curculionidae; genus Sitophilus; species Sitophilus oryzae. Next base: position 1,558,687 of record NW_022146928.1, on the reverse strand, counting down.
TTAAAAACGACTATATATGTCTTAATAATATATGTCTAATAATTTGTGTCTCAAAGTCAAGAAACAATCCGCGTTCAAAAGTTTTATAGTTCGTCTTGCCAGGTGTCTTTCTTGCCAGGTATCCTGCCCATTGCCATTTGAGGGATTTGACTCTGCGGATGACATCTGTTACTTTGAGTCTTTTCTCGTATCCACTCTATTCTTTTACAGTCTTTCTTGGTTATTCCCAGCATATTTCGATCCATTGTGCGTTGTGCGACCTGCAGTTTTCTTGTGATGTCCGTTTTAAGTGTCCAGGTTTCGCATGCATAGGTCATGGCTGGTAGGACACATTGGTCGAATGTTTTCTTCTTTAGATAGAGTGGGATTCTAGATTTGAATATGATTGAATATGATTGAATTTCTTCCTTGAATATATCATATTGGTATAATATATAAATATCATTTTACCAATCAAAATGTACAGTAAGCAAGTCTATTTTAATTTTTTTTAAACTACACTTCCCCAATAAATTAACGCACAACAAAAAAATAACCAAAAGTTTTAGTTAAGTTTTTGTCAAAACCACTTATCCGATTTGGACGATTTTTTTTTGAATGATAGGTTATTCTTTCCACAATGTTGCTATACTAACTGTATTTTGATAGGAACCCTTTTATACTAATACCGCGTGTAGCAATTATAACGTGTTTTTTTAATAAAATTTTTGACACCCTGTAGAGTTGATCAGTTACTGTATCAAGTTAAAATTGAAATCACATTTTAGCCTTATCTTTTTTTACATTTTGTTTTTTTATTTACTCCATTATCTTCCTTATTACACGAGAAACAAAATTTTATAGGATGACATGATTTAATATTGGTTTTAATTAACATTTTTCCATTTTACTCACTAAAGTAAGTAGCAGGCTATGGAAAAACACGGATTACCAGTAAATGTCAAATAGAGATGCTAGTTTCTGTGCAAACTTGTAGACCATTAGTATCTCTGAGCTGAGTTTGAAGGGTCCGAGCTGTTACGAAACGTTGTCTTAATGTTGAGAGTTTTAAAAAACGTTCCTGAATCGGATTGGTTCTTCGATTCCTGCCTTGTCCCGGCCTGCGACAATTACTCCCAGTATCTCTTACCGTTGTATAACTCGTGAAATGGTTTGAGTGAGTTACATTAAATCGTTCACCAATTCTTCGGTAGCTCCAACCTTCCTCAGACAATATTAATGCTTGAGCACATTCTTCGCCAGTAAGATTTCTTGTTTCACGTGCACGTTGCATATTTTTGATATAATAAAAGGACGAAAACGAGTGACACTGACAACAAGCATCTCTATTTGGCATTTACTGGTAATCCGTGTTTTTCCATAGCCTGCTACTTACTTTAGTGAGTAAAATGGAAAAATTTTAATTAAAACCAATATTAAATCAGTCATCCTATAAAATGTTGTTTCTCGTGTAATGATTAAGATAATGGAGTAAATAAAAAAACAAAATGTAAAAAAAAGATAAGGTTAAAATGTGATATCAATTTTAACTGATCAATTGTAACTGATCAACTACTCTACAGGGTGTCACAAATTTTATTAAAAAAAACACGTTATAATTGCTACACCCGGTATTAGTATAAAAAGGGTTCCTATCAAAATACAGTTTGTATAGCAACATTGTGGAAGGAATAACCTATCATTCAAAAAAAATCGTCCAAATCGGATAAGTGGTTTTGACAAAAAATTAACTTAAACTTTTGGTTATTTTTTTGTGGTGCGTTAATTTATTGGGGAAGTGTATTTACCATTTAGTGGACAATTTCCAAATTTAGAATCAATAACAAGAATTAACATTAAACGTTTAGCAGTAAGACTGATACAACACAGGCGTTTTTAGTATAAATGGATTATTTCAAGTCATGAACTAGTAACTTGAAAGATTTAATTTTATACTTGAACAAGATATTATGGTTACTTGAATTCATTTATCATTAAGAACATTACATCCATAGAAAATGCAGCCAACCAAAAACAAACCAAAACAAATATTAACCTCGTCAAAAAAGTTCTATGGGTATTTCGTCACTTAAAATTAAAAAATCTACAAAATAAAATAGTTTTTTTTGTCAATACTGCTGCTTTAATCCAACGGAGACCAACATGTCAACAGTGATTTACTAATAAATAAATTTGCCTAACTATCTGATAACAAATACTTAATGAGATAAAAGCTTTATTCAGAACCTCGCAATTAGTGGAATAAATTAGTGGTTTCAATTACATTTTATACTTTTTTTCCATAGCAACTGTTAAAATTGTTTATATCTATCAAAAATAGTAGATAAAATAGTACTTTAACCGTAAGGGTAGATTAAATAATGATACTTTAATAGCGAGGATAGGTTAAAAACTTTATTTCTTAATTGCTTCCATTTTTGAAAATTTTTGTATTCCTTTTCATAAGTTATTCGAGATTTTAATGGAAGTAGTTTGTATATGGCGTTTGTCGCCTCAGCCTGAATATCTGTTGGTAATTTACTTATTTCGTTTTGAGCCATTTCTGGCCCCCCAGTCAATCAGTAATCGACACGAAAGAGAATTAAAAAATATGGACTCAAAACTGAGAACTAAAGAGACAGCTTTATTTATTTGTCAAATTACATAGAAACCAACGCCAACCCAGCACAATATTTTTTCTACTCGTAATAAATTCCTTGAAATAATCAGTTCTGAATATTTTTAAAATTGTTTTATACACGACGATAAAATTGCATTATCGTTTTCCGAAATTAATTCATTCGCGATTTCATCGCTCGTGAATTAATCTTTTCGGTCGACGATAAAATACCATTTTATCGTCTTGTATAAAAAATAACTATTAGATTACGATCATTCACAATATCTTAAAAGTACAATTAAAATTAATAGAATATCCTAGCAACAGCTTGCGGTAGTCAGTTGTATCTATCGAGAAAGCTTGTTTAGCTTTTAAAACGATCAACTTTTGATTTCTAATCACAATTTCTCTTGACCGATGATAATCAAAGGCTTAGAAATTCAAAAGTTTGTTAACCTTTTTTTAATAATTGAAAATGATTACCACTAATTTTAACGTTCTGAATGCTTACATTGAAATTAAAGACAAATCTACGCTAATTGAAACCACTAATTTATTCCACTAATTGCGAGGTTCCGAATGAATTTAGAACTAAAAAACCTAAATAACTGTAATAAAGTTAAATGAATGTTAAAATACTAATCTCCTATGTTTCATTTCAGGCCCCATTTGTGGAGATATCCGTGATGGAGCCCAAGCGCCGCAAACGCCGCAACGTGGGCCTCAATTGCGACGACAAAGCCTCGGAACCCCTTTGTTGTCGCTACAGTTTCATCGTGGACTTTGTGGAAATCGGACTGGATTTCATCATAGCTCCGAAACGGTACGACGCGCACATGTGTTCAGGCGAGTGTCCGTATCTCACGTTGCAAAAGTACCCGCACACACATTTGCTAAAAATGTCGTCTCCAAATTCGGCCGCACCCTGTTGTGCTCCCCGAAAAATGTCGCCCATACACATGCTGTACTTTGACGAAAAAGTCAACGTGGTGTTTGCCAATTTACCGGGCATGGTGGTCGACAGGTGCGGCTGTTCATAATAAACTGCCCAGACGCTAGCCAAGTGATTCCGTTGTGTGTGCTCCGAAAGTTAGTATTGATCGGTTGTGAAAATTGTTGAACTGGTTGTGTGGGATGTGGTATGGTTCTAAACTTGTGCGGGCATAAGTTTTCATATGTTCTCTATTAGCATAAGTTGCATTTATGTCAAGATTTGTTTGATGGTGGTAGAAAATAGCTAATTTGAAAGAAAACTGTTGTGTACAACTTCCGTTGTTTTTATTCACTAATTTATACGATTACGAGTTATTCTATCTTCCTCTCTTCTATCAAATAGATACTAACAATAAACATTCTAAACTACATAATTTATAAACTAGTTGATTTAGGAATGTTAACAATAGAATTACGTTTCTGGTATATCGATATATCAATAGCAGAACATCGAAGTATCGATATTCTTCTAACGATGTTTGTGAAGAAACAAAATCGTCTATTTTTAAATATTGACACTTTTAATTCTATATATAACTAACTGGGCTAACTTCTTCCACTTAAAACGATATTTATTTGAGATGCCACGAATAGTGATTTTAGCCGAATACCGAATATTCGGTCGAATCACCCAAGGAAGTGTTAGGGATCTTCTTATATCATCGTAATAGTATGAGAGCTAGCAACGTCGGGAAAACAAGTATTTTAAGAAAGCTGGCTCTTTAATCTATCGTTTACTATGCTCTCTGGAACAGCTGGTACACGTTGCATTCTCTACTGCGCATTGAAAGAAGATTCTATATTTTTATTAGTCCTTTAAATTCTAGTATTGAATATAAACTGACCAAGTCTCCATAGCTCAGCGCGTAGAGGTTCCGACTTTCAAGCGAGGAGTCAGAGTTTGGGTCAGGGCAAACACTTTTTTATTTTATTTACGTTTATATTCTGGTAGTAAAATATTAAATAATTCTGGTGATTAAAAATAAAACAAATATTTAATACTTTACTATCAGAATATAAACGAAAATAAAATAAAAAAAGTTCTTTGTAGTCGGAAGCTCTACGCGCTGCGCTATTGAGACTTGTTCGATTTATATTCAATACTAGAATTTAACGGACTAAATAAAAAAACATAGGAGCTTCTTCCGATGCGCAGTAGTGAACGCAAAGGGTATCGGCAGCCAGACGGGCCGCATGCTGTTCCAGAGAGCATAGTAAAAGATATATCAAAGACCCAGCTTTCTTAAAATACTTTCTGGAAAACGTTGCTAGCTTAGACTATTTTATTTTTATTACTTATTTTCTTAGACTATAAATAGAGACAGACTTTATCGTAAAGTTAGTTTTTTTGTGGATTTCGTTTGCAATACCGGATTTCTGAAAATTAGTTGCCTTGATTCTGAGCTGTTATAAGGTTACTGAAGAAATTGAATTATACTTGGAAGCCAGTCACCTGGATCGGAGGACCTTCCAAGTTGTGGCTAGGAAACACTAAAAAATATCCAAACCTCGCGAAACTTACGAAAGTCTGTCAAGTAATAGCAGAGCAGTAAATTTAGTGAGAGGCTATTTTCCAAAGCTGGCAACGTTTATATCGAAAAACCCAATCGGTTGCATACTACAAATAGAAAAAAAATATATATTGTGTAGTTTAGGATGTTTATTATATAATATGTATACAGGGTGGCGCACCTCATTCGCCTCGGTTGATTATACGAAAACGGAAAGATGTAGAAACAAAATATTTTATGGGTTAATGTGGGAAGGCAATGTGCATAATTTAAAATTATTTTCAAATGTACAGGGTGTGTCAGAACTAAGATCCATTCCAAAGTTATATTTTTTCTTATGGAACATCCGGTATTTTATTTCATTTTTGGATTCTTGGACATAAAATAAGGCATTTATTATAAGGGTTTAATATGTTTAAAAGCTTTGGTTTTTGAGATATTTAAAAATATTTAAATATGCATGCTATAATAAAAAAGTTTGTCAACACATTGTACATTACTTTTCAGAATTAGTTCTGCCATGGCGACACCAGCCATCTTAATTGCCATTTTATTGAAAAATCGGTTTTTATTCAAAATATGTGCCAGATAGGTATAGGAAACCATAATATAGTTTGAAAGAGCATTTAAATCTGCTTCGACTTATTTAAAAAAATAGACAGTGTTGTATGTGAAATAACGAAGTTTTTATGTAAAATACATTACAAGAAAGCAATAAAATTTTTAGTAAAGTTTATTTCTCTGGCTTCAAAGTCAGCACAAGAATTAACTCTGAAAAGTAATGTACAAGGTGTTGACAAACTTTTTTATTATAGCATGCATATTTAAATATCTTTAAATATCTCAAAAACCAAAGCTTTTAAACATATTAAACCCATTAAACCCTTATAATAAATGCCTTATTTTATGCCCAATAATCCAAAATTGAAATAAAATACCGGGTGTTCCATAAGAAAAAATATAACTTTGGTATGGGTCTTAGCAACACACCCTGTTAATTTGAATATAATTTTTAATTGTGTACGTAGCCTTTCTACATACACCCATAACAATTTTGTTTCTACATCTTTGCGTTTCCGTATAATCAACCGAGGCGAATGAGGTGTGCCACCCTGTATATACTTGATAATGGCTATCATATAACTATCCAAAATCTTGTAATTGTATAAAATAAAAAATATAAACAACGGAATATTGAGTTCACAGTTATATTTTATATGCCAAAAATTTTGGATAATTATAAAATAAATTTCAAAAGTATTTCTTTGATAAACTAGGGAGCATAAGTTTACATATGTTCTCCATTAGCATAAGTTGCATTTAAAGTTTCTTGGACATTTTGTCCAAACGACTTCTAAAGGTATTTCTTCTGAGAATGTAATTATGGATAATATAAATACATCTGACACCTACACTAAATTAAAATGTTTATGGAATATGGAATGTGCGTTGGAATTTATACATTTTACAAAATCGTTCTCTAAATTTAAATTGTGTTAGTAAATTTGATCAATTTATAAACTAAAAGACAGACAATATGTGTTTATATTTTGAAAATAAACGATAAATGAAATATCTGTTCTGTGAGTAAAAAGGAACATCACAATCATCGATAATAGATTTTGATGAAACTCGTAGTTGGCATGTGTTTTTCTTCACAAGAACAGCAAACTAAAAAAATATTGAACAAAAATATAAAATATAAACGTTAAAGTTAATAAACATGATTATTTCAGGTTTTCAATAACACTCATTTTTTACGTTAAACAACAAGCTGTGCAACGAGAGTTGAACAGCTTGTTGAGATGACAGTAGTTTCTGTTATTTTTGGGATGCTGTCTGTCAAATTTTGTTTTAAGTTATTTCCACTACCATTTACATAAATCCGGAGTTTAACCATAGTTTTTTTATTGCAAATAATTAATCTTCGTACAATTTTATGACACCCGTATTTATTTTACTTCAATTTCATCCCATTTTTTAAAAAAAATTAATCAATATTAAGAATTTCAAATTTACACTTTTGCAATCTCTGACGGCACCTATCAAAAGTGTTACGGTTTGCCACCAGGTACAAAGGTAAATATAAACCATTTTTCTAAATGTATTTTAAAGTTGATATAAAATTAATTGTAAAATAAAACTTAAGGAACTTACGTTAAAATGATCGTCACAGCAAAATATCGTACTTTTGCTGACATATTGTTGTCTTGCCGCTTCAAACCACGCTCTTCGACGACTTTCATCCAAAGGAACAGTTTAAAAACTTTTTCTGGAGAGCCTTCAGAGTTATTTAGACAGCCCTTCACAAAACAAACTTTAACACCCTTCATTACAAAAATAATAAAGAGGGTACAATAAAACAAAATTGAAAACTCAAAGTATTTAACGCCAAACGCAAAATCCACAAAATACAAATCTAACCTCTAACCCTTGAACGCCTCGAACATCCGAACAACTTTGGTAGTGTTTAGTGCTTCGATAAAAATGGCAGAAACCTGTTAATTATAAAAATTTAAGTTTTAATTTCTAGTAGAAAAAAATATAAAAGTAAATTTAATATTGGTGTAATAAAGAATAATCCCACATAAAAAAGTATTTTTTAACGAACTTAATAAAAATAGAAAAATCTAACGTGATTTTAAGATATATGGTGTACATACGGTAGCAGAGAACTAGACACGCCATAATATTATTCTTCAGAGGCTCGCGCCCTCTGTCAACTATTTAGTCAAATGCTGAGGTGACGTCACAATTTTCTACGCGTCATTTCAAACCAGTGCAATTTGTATTGAATTTGATTTATTATTTATTCAATTTATTTAAATTAACTTTGTTGCATTTCTTTTTGTATTCAGGGAGTACTTTTTAATCACTTCAATTGAATTTTATATTAAAAATAATAAAAATTTACTATGGTTAAACCCGGATTGTATAAAACTTAATTATCATAATTTTAAGGTAATTCAAAAGAAATACTTTTGGTAGTCCAAGTTGAGGAAAAAGCATGTGGGCTTTAATTTATTTCTAGATTGAATAGGACCAACCTCCGAAATTGTTAGATTTTTGTAACCGGAAGATGTGATGTATCATATATTACCGAATTATGTATTTCGAAGATATGACAAAAAATTACATATTTAATCAAATTAAATTATTAAAAGTAAGTAATTCATTGAAAATTAAACATTTACTAGAAAATTACTTTATTTTTCCAATACATTTTTTATGATTAATAAATATTTAATCATACTCCAGATCAGGGTTGGAAAAAATCATGATTTTAAAAAAAAAAATCAAAAATATAAGATTTTTTGATTTAAATCAAATTTTTTTGATTTTAATTCAAAACAATTTTTAAATCGGATTTCCAAATGACTAGGACTTATTTCCAATTAAAGACCTATCCTAAATGGCTAAATCTTTATAACTATGCCTGATACCGATAACATTAACAATTTTACGGTGCGTGTCATTTTTCCACATCCGTCACTAATATATTCCGCAAAAAGAGTCGCTTCAGATCAAATGGATTTTTTTTCAAACATCTCAAAGATATTAACTTTTGTCATTTTAACGCCTAGGCATAAAAGTAAAGCACTGTTACGCCTAAGCACAAAAGGACAAAAATATATTATTAAACTGATATTAAGCGTCAAATTCAACGAGTGTACAACACGAGCCGAGCTCGAAGAGGCTCGCCTTCCTTTGAGTATCGTCAAGTTTACCGACAGAAAGCGGGTATGTCCAAGCCGCGCCAAAAATGACGAGCTGCCCCATAGCTGCCCGGTCCCACGACTCGTGTATCGGCGAGTCTTGCTCGTGGCTTGCCGATACACGCGCCGTGGGATGCCGCCTTTACAATGATCCTTCAAAGGTACAGACAGCATCGTCAAAAAAAGTATAATTTTTACTCCTAATAAAACAATACACTATTGTTCGGAAATGGTCTTAAGTCCAGTATGTATTATCTAATATCAAAGTGTAAAGTAGATAGGTACTTACTGCAGATCAAAATGTCGGTAGGAATTAGGTGGAATTAGGAGGAAACATACAACCGTTTCAAAAAAAATAAAACATTTCGTTTTCTGACCACGATTATAGATTCTCGGGAATGAAGATATAGTCTCTATATCATAAGAACCTAGTTCTGCCCTAGACTTTGCGAATAATATGTATTCGAATAGCGAATTTTTGTCACTTATACATAAATTTTAAAATAAATCCCTGCGTTTAGCGGTCTAATGGATTCACACAAAATTACTTGAAAAATCGGTACAACATTTAAATTGATGAATAGATATTTTTATATAATTTTATAACATTTACAATTATTTTTCGATTTATTATCTGTTATTGAAATATTTTTTCTAGTTTTCTAGGACACAGTTTTATAACTTTTACAGTCATTTTTTGATTTATTATAAAGTTTCAATAAATTTTTTGTTTTTGATTTTAATCACATGATTAAAATTAAAAAAAATCACTTGATTTAAATCACGATTTGAATCATGCCAACCCTGCTCCAGATATATTAATTTAAAAATTAACCAACAATTTGTGAAATACATTTAACTTAAAAGAAATTGCATATTTAAAAGATATGATTAGCTCTTATTTTTGGATCGAACATATTTTAGATAAATTTATCATTCAGGTCTTTTGCAAAATAAAACGCCAGAAAAATATCATATTTATTTTTGAAAACGTTTCTTGACTTAAATATTTTTACAATGTATAATATTCTTTTTGTATATTATCTATTCTCTTATGTACTAACAGTATTGCGATAGAAATACTGTAGAAATTGTATATGGATTTAAAAAAATACAGGGTTGTTCATCACATACGACACAGAATATTGTAGCTAAACGATTAGATTTTTACAAATTGTAAGTTTTGGGTTCGTTGAAGGACTATTAGTGCTACAATTTAAAATTATTTTTACAAGATACAGAATGTCTCAAATAAATAAAAAATATCAAAGTTGTATTTTTTTAAATGGAACACCCTGTATATTATTGCATTTTTAGTTTCTACGATTGAAATAAAGGTAAATTTGATTAAGGTTTGCTACACTTAAACCTTACCGTTTTTGAAATATTTTCAATTTTGTGAAATTGCAGTATAAATTTTAAGGCTTCATTTCTCAGAGGGTATCAAAGTTTTTAATACTAAATATTTACTGAAGTTTATTTATTGATCAGTTATTCTGTTGCAGTAATAAACATTTTTCTACCTTATACAGAATGTCTAAATATTTATTTTAAATAATTATTAGCTTTAAACGGCAATAACTTGTTTAATTTAAATGGAACACCCTGTATATTTTATGAGAATCAGATGCACAATTTGATTGTCTATCAAATTGTTTTATACCATTTTTTACCTATCTCATCAAGTTTTCGTAGAAAATGCATTTTCTTGTAATTTAGAATTCATTTATCAATATACCCATGGAATACTGACATTTTAGATTATTTTTAAAGATGTACCAAACTTTTAAAGAGTACAAGATACTAATATTGTCTATATAGTTCGTTTATTTCATTAAAAAATAAAAAAAAAAACTGTTTAAATATTTGTTAAAGAGGACCGATTAATATGATTCCAGTATTCAAACTACATTAATTGACTGTTTGCGTTGATTACTAATAATTGGTCCAAATACTAAAATACTAAATTATGTATGTGTATTAGACAGTGTGGTAAAAAAACTAACACCTTCAAAATGATATTTTATTTTTTGTCAAATGCTTATTTATAACAACAGAGTCGTTCATTTTCATAACTTATTACTATATTGATTTCTGATTCAAATCCACATTTATTTAGAATAATTGATTAACGAACACTATTAAGTATGTAATTAATTAGTATTTGGGTGGAAACACTGGTGGTATATTTAATTAATTGTATACTCTTTTATAAAGATTTAAATAGTTTTCTTTTTGCATACAAATGGGCTAGTAATATTATCGTTTTACTAAAAACAGGCTAGTAATATTACTAGCCCGTACATTTTGTACATGTGTTGTTTTAAAAACAATCTAAAATGTCAATATTCCATGGGTATATTGATAAATGAGGTCTAAATTATAAATAAATGCATTTTCTACGAAAACTTAAAGAGATAAGTAAAAAGTAGTATAATACAATTTGATAGACAATTTAATTGTACATCTGATTCTCATAAAATATACAGGGTATTTCATTTAAATTAAACAAGTTATTGCCGTTTAAAGCTAGTAATTATTTAAAATAAATTTTTAGACACTCTGTATGAGATAGTATAATTTTTATTATTGCAACACAATAACTTATCAATAAATAAACTTCAGTAAATATTTATATTAAAAACTTTGATACCCTCGGAGAAATGAAGTCATAAAATTTATACTGCAATTTCACAAAACTGAAAATATTTCAAAAAACGGTAAGGTTTAAGTGTAATAAACCTTAATCAAATTTACCTTTATTTTAATCGTAGAAACTAAAAATGCAATAATATACAGGGTGTTCCATTTAAAAAAAATACAACTGTGATATTTTTTATTTATTTGGGACACTCTGTATCTTTTAAAAATATTTTTAAATTGTAGCTCTAATAGTCCTTCAACGAATCCAAAACTTACAATTTGTAAAAATCTAATCGGTTAGCTACAATACTCCGTATCGTATGTGGTGAAGAACCCTGTATAATATCATATCATCTCTGCAGAAAACTAGACGTTTTAAAAATGTTATATCATTTAATATTAATAAATCAGTATTTATTAATATTTCGTGTATTTTTTAAACAAAATCCAATACAAAATACTTAACTTTACAATGTATTTCTTTTTCTCATGTTTGTAAAAATTGTGATATAATTAGTTCATAAGTGTAATTTTAGGAGAGGGTTTGCAAATACCGCACAATTTGCCGAGGTAGCTTGAGGTATTGCAACTCTATAATATTTATTTTTGTATTAATTGATATGAGTAATTACAAAAAATGAATCAGGTGTATAAAATTTACGGCAGTGTAAAAGGTGATAGGGGATGCATTTAATAAAAAAAAAAACATATTTGATAAAAATAAAATCTGCAGTCAAGTTAAAACACTGAAAACAAAAGAGCAGTTTCTAAAATTACTTTTCTCATATATTGTATATGAAAATTATTTTTGAAAATAAATCTGATTATAACAACGAAACTACTCTTCTGTAATATATCTATTTTATAAGGATATTCAGAACACGTACAAAATTTACGCAAAGTAGTACAAGAATAACGAAATACTTTTGACAAATTTTGTGATATCATGCCTTAGAGTTTATTTTGAAATGGGTGTGGGAAAATTGTGATAAAAGATTCAAAATTTGTAATAAAAAATAGTATTGTTAATTTAATAGAACTGTAAAATAGTTTGTATAGTTTTTAGAAATTAAGACTGTAATTAAAATGTCTTTCTGTTTAGGATAACCTTAAAATTCATGTTTTCAAAAGGTTTATATTTGTATTTTAAAGATTAATAAGTTATAATAACGACGAAAAACATATTATTATTAATAAATGTTTAAAATTGACAACGATTAGGTTATCCTTGTATAGTATATTTCTCTAGGTGTAAATAAATAGATCTCTAAAATATAGTTAGAAAATTAATTTCCTACTAAAGGCAAAATTTCAAATTTTTGTAACTAATATTTAGTTTTATTTTTAGCACCACCATTAATTTCTGATAAATATTGATATTAATGTTTTTAAAACAATATAAAATTATAAAGTATTTAATATTATTTCTACGTTTTTTATATATTGGTATTAATGGAGGTGCGCTTTTATATATTTTTTTCTTGATTTTGAATTTTGCCTTGAATAGTTTGTTTGAAATATTTTTCGCTTTAGTGTACATTTGGTTTATAATGTAACATATACTTTTTTGCTAAATAAATTTGTGAGAATCTTAATTTTTTGTTTTCATTTTACTGTAATATAACAAATATTACTGTTTTAATCCCAGATCATATGCAGGGTGAGTTTCCTACGATGTTCTCTATGGGTATCTCGGAAACTACTGGAGATAGAGAGTCGGTTAAACGGGGAAAGAATTGCAGTTTTGTGGGGTCATAAATATGCGCCTTTCAGATTTTTGAAAAATTCCATGGTTTCCAATTTCGGCTATTTTAAAAATTGTCCTTAATTCCATTATAAGCTATTTTAGACAAAAAGTTTTTATTATACCGCATATAAAAGTTGTAGATAATCACGTCCTTAATGAGATTGTGTCCTCCGTTTTTCTCTAAAGCCTGTCATTTTTGACATATGACACAAACATATGTTTTTTTAAATGGAAACTAAGTTGGCCATGACTTCATAAAAAGCGCAATTGTGTAAGCTTTTCGGGGATATAAGCTATAATATGTTTTCTTCTAAAAATTGCTGAGTTATAGTCAATTCTTATAATTTTTAAACAATTTCACTTAGTTAGCCATGGAAACAAGTTTAATCGTCTTTGCCCTCAGAAATGTGAAGCTGTTACATCCAAAAAGACATGTTAGAAAAGTTAAATTTAGTTATAGTCAATTCTTATCTTTTCTTGACTAATTTTACTTAGATTGCACGGTATTCTTATTTTATTATGATTTATAACTTATAAAAAGTCAAAATATGTTAATAAACGGTTCTTTACAATTTACATTACACAAACTAAACCTTAAAAAATTAATATCACTACATACACTAAGTTATTTTAGAAAATGTTCAAAAAATCCGCCATTGTTTTGATTTGCATCTTTTTAAAACTGAATTACTACCTATTCTCACAGAAGGACCGGTCGACTTAATCAAGCTTCTCTCGTACCATCGCCATGCCTCATTCATAAAGTTTTTTTTATAAACCTTCCTTTGTCAACCATACCGCATAACCATATCATACCTAACCATACCGCATAAAAAATCTAAAATGGATAGGTCAGGTGATCGGGGAGGCCCATGCAATGGTCCACCTCTTTCTAGCCCTGAGTCTACGTGAGTCTACATAATTATGATATAAATAATGTTTAACATTTCTTTCATTGGGGTGGGGGGGGGGTTATAATGAAAGTCATGTTGGAACCACTCTATTTGATGCGCGAGTATCTACACGCTTTTATCCATTTGAAAAATTTATATTTACAATTTTTGTTTATTTTAATTTACAAAGTTTGGATGTGACAGCTTCACATTTCTGAGAGCAACGGCGATTGAACTTGTTTCCATGGCTAACTAAGTGAAATTGTTTAAAAATAATAAGAATTGGCTATAACATATTATAGCTTATATCGCTGAAAAGCTTAAAAAATGGCGCTTTTATGAAGTCATCGCTAACTATGGTTTCCATTTAAAAAAATATATGCTTGTGTCACATGTCAAAAATGACAGGCTTTCGGAAAAAACGGACCACACAATCTCATTAAGGATATGATTATCTACAACTTTTATCTGAAAATTATTTGTCTAAAATAGATTGTAATGGAATTAGGGACAATTTTGAAAATAGCCGAAATTTGTTTTTTTCGAAATATCTAGTAAGCCATAAAATTTTTAAAAAATCTGAAAGGCGCATATTTATGACCCCACAAAACTGCAATTCTTTCCCCATTTAACCGACTCCTATCTCCAGTAGTTTCCGAGATACCCATAGAGAACATCGTAGGAAACTCACCCTGTATACTTACGTGGATAAGTAAATCACCATGGAAATCCACACGCCAAATTTGAACATTCATTTGTAAAATGCATATATTTGAACAAAATACATTGAATGTTTACTGTCATAAAAATTAAACTAAATAAAAAAAGCCACTCCGTACGAATATCAATATTCTTAGGACATCTAACCAGAAAGTCTGCATGTGGCATGTGGTTTAATATAAATAAAAGGACAACTGAATACTTTACTTGCCTATAAAAAGATAATTCGGGGACCTTTATATTAGAACCTCCACAGACCAAACATTTTCTTGTCATTTTTACGAGTATTTAGAAAGTCAAACGAAAAAAAAAATAGAAATATAATTGCACAAACTTAAAATTAACTTCTCACTTTTGCATCCTTGGCTATATAAAAGCGGTGGATAAAAGAGTAGTTGTTAATACAATTTTTAAAATAAAAAACGCAAAAAACAAGCGTCGTTACACAATGGAAATAAGATTATGACATATGATTATGACAATATGATGACGATGAAAAGTTGGTTTCCATAGCAATGTATAATTTGTACTTTCTAAAATCGTATAAAATTGTGATTCTTTTGGAAATACGTGCAACTTTTAATGCGCATGCGCAAAGTAGGGTCCTCGGAAAAGGCAAAATTATTGAAAGTTTCATAAGTGCAATCACGGGGGTGTCACTTCTATGGGAAAACAGGCAACAGTCAAATTTAAACGTGCCAGGACCAACGACAAAGAAAGCAACATCTGCCAGGCATTGGCTTTCTTTGTCACTCACATTGCTTAAATCATGATACCGCGGCCATTTTGTCAACAAAGAAGCTGGCCGGGCTGTCCTGGCAAGTGATTTAAAACAATTTTGCTTTTTTACAATATTAAATTACCATTTGGATGTATTTAATGCAATTATTCAGTTAACTGGTAAGTCAGAAATTACACACAAATACTTTATTCGTAAATACAACTAAGATGTAAACGTATTTTTGTATTTTTAGATTTCAACTCTTGCAAAAACCCGCCGATAGAACTTACCTGGCAGCGTACCTGTTTAACTAAACGTATTATTTCCTGATAATAATATCAAAACACGTAAGTACCTCTAAAATTTATGATCAAAAATGATTTTGATTATGTTTTATATTATTTAAATACTTTCTAACCTCAAATAATAGTAAGATCCTTGTTTATATCGCACAGCCCGTTCAAAACTGTATTGTCTTCAAAAAATGTTTACAAAACAAACAATTATTAAAAAAACAATGTCATTTTAATCTGATTTATACCTGAGAAGGATGCCAGTAAAATTTTATTAAATCAACATTATATTATTTGGCCGTTAATATGCAAAAAGGAGCATATTGCCTTAACTTAAATTTTCTTTTACTTCTCCTGACAATGTTCTCTATATTCTCTATTTTGAGTTAGTAAACTTTTGAACGGGATGTGCGATATATAAAATACATAATATATCCAAGGGTATGATCTGATAAAAGTATTTTTTGATGCATTTTTTGGTTGTTTATGCACGCTGGCTTGGTTTGTGTTTTATTCAGCTTATATTTATTTGGTGTAACAGTTTTTTTTTGCCTTTGGAATGGCATGCATTGAGGCTAGATAGTGTTTCATTAGATCATTAAAGGAATTTAAATTAGCATATATTTTTTGTCATATTAGTGTGTTATCATGATACAGGTAGTTGTATCATAGTGCCTTATGCATGTTATTTACTTATTATATACTTATGTAATGTATTATCAGTAAATAGATGATAACATACTACTAAAATGTCTTTTTAATAGTATGTTTATCTTTCCAATTCACTAGTTATTTGCAAAATGTATTTTGAACTAATTTAAGTCATTAATTGATCATCTTTCTTTTTCAGGTTGCGGGATATTCTTTTTCATTGTTAAAAAAATATATATATTTCAATATTATTGTAATATAAATCGCAGCTCTAAAAAATAAAAATGATATTGTTTACTAATGTGTAATTTATTTACTATGAATTTTCTCTGAAAATAATAAGTCTTTAATAATATCATTGAATTGCTGTGTAAAGTTAATAGACATATTTTTTAATACATTAAATTATATTAAAGTAATAAAAAATATGTTTATTAACTTTAAACAGTAAGTCGTGATACTTATAGAAATATTTTTTTTTAAATTTCCCCTCTTTTAAGCCCCGCCCCTCCAATTCCCCTCAATTTAGCTAGTACTGCCAGGCGACACCAGGTGGCGTCTGTTTCCATTTTTTAACATGAAGTAAGCATTTCTTTAATGTACCTATTCTCTGAGTGCAATAAAGAAGGTTTGAAAATGGCATGTCGTGATGTTGGAGACATATTTTTTAATGCTAAACTTATGTATTACGTTGTATTATATTACGTTGATTTATCCACGGAAGTATACATATATGATCTAGGGTTTTAATATGCTTTACCTTACGAGCAGCATGTAAAACATGCCAAAACAAACGATGTACCTGTGCGGTAAATGCTTATTATGTACGGTAGGCAAAACGCACGCAAAACACAGTTTACTAGTCAACAATTTCTCGACAACAAAGCTGTCACCACAGCTACAGTAAATTTAAAAAAACGTTTCTTAATACTGCAGTTTGTGATGCTACCCAGGCTCTAGACACTCTATAGTAATTTTATAGAACTACAAATTTAGTTTCTTTCGCATCGCCAGACGGCGCAAAAGACATTAAAGTACAGTACAGGTTTCTAATTTATATATGAAGACGACATGCCAGCCTCTATGTTGACTAACGTTTATGGTCTACTTTTGGTCTAGTTGGCAAATGATGGTGATCCGTCAAGTTATTTTTAAATCATTTTTTAAATAATTATTAATTCAGATATTCCTGATTTGACGAGAAATTTTATTTTGATGTCAATACGACACCTACTTTTAGAGGACCCAACCTACATATTTTTTAACTGGTTTGAAAAGTAATAACTTTTCGTCCGTACCTCTGTATAAAACTACCGAGTAAAAAAATATTCATTTACGACATTTTTTACGTAAAAAAAAAGTCTCTTGGTAAAAATCGTTACGAGTAATGGTTCTCGAGATGTCTGGAATCTAAATTATCAATACCTATCAACATTGACATGAATTAAACATGTTGACTAATTAGTAATTAGACTGAAATCATAAACTTGAAATGTTTTGTGCCAAAAGTTCAACAGAAACTGTTTTATCATAATTTTTTTGCAGAAAAAATTATGATTAATAAAAAAAAATCGAAATTTATTATTTGTCACATAACTATCTACTCAACGTGTTTATTTTTTGTCAATAATGTCATGTATTGACTATTTCCATTCTAAATATCTTGAGAAGGGTTGCTCGTAGCTATTTTTATCAAGAAATATTGTTTACGTAAAAAGTCATGGAAATTTATATTTGTCCACTCAGTAGTTTTATACAGGTACGGACGAAAAGTTATTACTCTTCAAAACCGTTCAAACACACTTAGGTGGCGCCCCCTACAAATAGGAGTCATATTGATATCAAAATCAAATTTCTCATGTCAAAAAACTCCCAGACACCAATTTTCATCCAATTATTGACGTTATTTCAGAAATTATTTGGAAAAAATCGAAATAAAAATGCAACTTCTACACCCTGTATCTCCGAAACTAAGCATTTTAGGGCATACATTTATACGAACTTTTTTACTTATTTTTATCTGCAGAATATGCTGCCGAAGTTTCTGGAATACAGTTCGGACCACCCTGTATATTAATTTTAAACGACAGTCGGATTCGTCGTCCTCGGCCTTGTGCCGACCTAGAAACCTTTCGTCTATGTCTGGATGGTGGTTGCTAAAGAAAAACTTTTTTGGGACTCCCCCTATTACTCGGGCCGTCCAGACGGCGCTGAATCGTCGCTGCGTGCCACCCACCGGGACAGACTGGCACAATTTACTGGAAAAAAGCAGGCACGATGGCAAAAATATACAACAGATAATAGGGCGGTCGAATTTGCCCAGCGAAATGATCAATCTGTGTAGTAAAATTGGCTGTCTGGGGAGCCGTTGTACTCGTGTAACCTACAACTAACCCATTCTCGGTTAATTTCAAAATGACTGATCTAATAATAGTCCGACTTTCGTGAGGTACTTGATTTATCTGTTCGGTTCATCATAATGGACAGCATAAAAATTAATTACGGGGGGATTACATGATGTAAAAATTAAATTGTCGGTTTTATATAGGTTTTTAAATTATTAACCCCTAAGCCCCTGAAGCAAATGCCCAGCATGAGAATTTACCTTATGCTTATAGTAAAAGCCCAATTAAGGTACGCGCACATAGACCAGCGCCGCAAGCCCCGCGCGTGCCGCTCGAATCGCACTTTTCACGACGCGCCGCGCCGTATTATGCGCCGCGCCCTATTTTGTTTCTTTTTGTCCCTACTACACCCGTATTTGCCAATCGAATTTCTTATCAGTCGCTTCCCGAGTCCTGTCTGCGGTGATAAGCGTGTTTTTTAATATTTCTCGAAAATGAATGTCAACGAACAAGAAATAATAATTATAAGCTCCTTGCTAATAGAAGAAGAAGAAATCACGAGAAAGAATCGAAAGTTGTAGGTTCACAATATTTGCAAAAATCCACATTATTTCCATATTTAATTGAGAATGAACTAAACATTTTTCAATATGAGCCATGAAAAATTTGCGAACTTTCTTAGCATATTGAATTTCTAATCTCCTCTTCGGCTACCTACGTAGAGTGGAAGGAATTGCGTGTAACGTCAGCAGCACTAGCCGCATTTATCGAAAATCTTTCTGGCCCAACAATGCTGGCCGCATTTTCATCCATGCGATTCGTGCGGTTCTGACTAGTGTGCGCACCTTCATTGAAAGTAACACATACAATATTTTTTTTCGATCGATGAGGCGCCGGCGCGTGCGGCGCGTGCTGCTCTGGTCAGTGTGCGCGTACCTTTACCGTCACTGTCCTAATTATCGTCATATTCCGATATTTTTAAAAAAATAAGAAACTCAGAGAAAAAAATCCATAATAAATAATTTTAAATAGTTGTTTTATATATCTGGAAACGCTGCAATACATCTTTTTTAAAAGGCGCATTTCATTGACGTGGAATAACGACTATTTTAGTTGGAAGTTAGACGTTGACAAGAAACCACACATTTCTTATAAGCTAAGCAGAGCAACATTCTTCTTGATTTTCTTTCACAATAATGTAATTTAGTATACTATGGTCCAAATATAATTAATTACCAGTGTAAAAGGTTTTCTATTATATGTATTTATATAAAAAATATATTTTTTCTATAATATTAATAAAAATATTGGCGCCGGGAGGCACGTATAGCAAACCATACATAATATGTTAATAAAAAGTTGATAGGCAGTTCTTTTAGTTTCAAAGTAAAGGAATTTTTCCACTTTTGGTCCGCGGTTATTTCCCCTATCCGCCACCTGGGGTCGCGTCCGATGGGAGTTTGGAGTTCTCCATGCGGATTTTCTCAAAAACGGACTACGGAAACACGGAATATCTGAAAAACTGCGACTTTGACTGATTTTGATGTTATTACAAATGTTGTTGCAAATATTATTCCTAATCTTAAATTGCAAACCGCGTTTCGCTAGCTACTGTAATTTTGGAGTTTCGATTTTTTAAAATTTTTAACCCTCTTACCAATCCCTTACCAACCCCTTACCAACCTCCCACCCCCACCAAAAACTAATAGCCAAATTCTCGGGTGCCACAGTATTTTTGTGCCAAATTTGGTTAAAGTCGGTTTAGCGGTTTTTGAGTTTTATCGTGTTAGAGACGGACAGACAGACACCATGAAAATATTTTGTATTCAGGTCATTTATGACCCAAATAACTAATTTTGAGTGAAATTGAAAAAACTTTTTTTTGTCGATTTTAATAGCCCACCATACCTATATTGGTATGGTCGGCTAAAAATGGGTGATGGTTTTTGGGACACGTCGCAACGGAACGTGCCGTATTATCATCATCTTTGACGAAGATTGGGTCATTATAGGCAAAAATATTTTATTCATTATAAAATTCATTTTTCTGTAATTCAATACTTTTTTTCCATAAATGGCAGTATGAAGATGGGCTATTTGATGTGCCCAATTTTCGTCACCCACTTTTATCATTAATTCTACCTTAAATTATCAATTAAAAATGGATGACGAGAACTGGATGTCTGCGACGGAATTTAGGCCATTAAACATGTAAGCCATATTAATATAGGCTTGATTTTAAAAATGCAAAATATCAGAGTTCTGAAAGTATTTTGGACTATATTAAAAGTGATATTGTTACAAAAATTAAAAAAAATAAAAGAAGTGTGTGTGATATACCTCAGCAAAATAAAACACTAAATCACCACAATACACCAAAACACTTGTACTTTTACACTGGACGCGCGTTTCGCTAACCACGTTAGCATCATCAGCAGATGATTATAATCTCTTATATATTGTTTGTATACATGTTAATATTTCCATGACTGATTACTTAACAATTTGTTATTATTTTCATTAAAAATCTCAATTTTTTATCGATTTTATCTTGGAAAACTATCCCTTGCTTTCTGACTGATGAACTGCACCATAATTGAACAAAAATTGCATTTTAAAGATTTTTCATTTTGACTAAATTTGTATATTTTTATTTATTTTACATGATAAAGAGAAAGAAGAACAAATATATACACAATTAATGTTATTGTTTTCTATCTTTATCAATTATCATATAATATTTAATATTATTCAAATTATGTTGGGTAGCAACCTATCTAATATTTCGTTGAAACTATTTTTTATAATTTTATTTGATGAATTCCCGCTTTTTATACTCGTACAAGATATTGAGTTGTCAGACTAACAAATTTGGATTTTAATTATGAAGTTAGGTCAGTTCTATTGCAGTCGACATTTGACACTGCTCTTTGAAATTAAATTTACAGTCTAGACAATCAATGGCTGATGCGTCCGAATTTTCCACAGTTTTCGCATGTTATTTTTTTCCGCGTGACATATATTTCGGATAACCTTAATTTAAAATCATTAAATATTATAATTTCATATGATTAATTAATTATGATAATTTTCTGTTTTGGTACGTAGTTATTTGGTTCATTTTGTTTTTATTTTAAAACATTAAATATACAGGGTGTATCAATATTCCGTGGACATAGAACTACTACGTATTTTTGGAATCAAAGTAAGTTTGCACACAATTTACCTCTATACAAAAATGCTTCGTTTGTCCGCTAGAGGGTATAAAATTAAAAAAAATAATCATATATTTTTAGATATTTTAACAACCGCTGTTTTGATTTCAGTGATATTTTGACTATGTTTGGCTATAAGTGCTTTAACATTTTACTTTCGCAAAAATTAAGAAAAAGTACGAGAAGGACGAAAACTACCCACCGACTAAATCAACTTCACCGATGACAGATTTTCTTTTCCTAAAATGGTTCCTCTAGTATTTGCTACATTTTTTGCCTCTTTAAAAAAAGTCACAACGCATAGTTTTTGAGAAAAACATCTTTGGACACTTTATTTTTCCAAAGCAGACCTACAAAATATACAAGTAATCCAATATTCCGTAGCCATAGAAGAACTACGTATTTTTTGAATCAAAATAAATTAATTGCACATAATTTGCCTCTATACAAAAGCGCTTTGTTTGGTTAGGATACCTACAGGAGGTATCAATAAAAAAATAAACCTGAATGTTAAATAATTTAAAATTTATTAATTTTTTAAAGCTTTTTATGAAGCTTATTGTCATATATAATTTGTGATACTAACAAAAAATTCCATATTTTTGTTAACAAGATTATTAGAAGGCAACGGCCCAGCTACGTCGAAACACCGGTTCCCATTAGAACACTGAAGTTAAGCGACGTAAGGCGACACTAGTGGATGGACCGGTGACCGGTTCGAAACTCTGTATCGTGCTGTTGTCTAAAAAAAAGTGTAAAATCTATTGACACACACTGCTTATTCACGCCGGTTCGAGTCCGGATGAGATCGGATATCTCGTGAGTAAGAGTCGATTTAGACACTTGCCAAGTCGGTAGGCCGTTGACCATGATATGGTCGAGGACCGCGGTTCGGATTCCGCGTAAACAAAGTAGGCCCCGTCCAGATTAGTCCTGGCAGCAAAAGGGAGACGTTAACTGAAATCTTTACTTTACTTTTACTTTAAGATTATTAGAGCATAATACATTTTATGAGCTTTCATAGCTTGATATGACAAAAACATTTTTTTTTGAAAATCATCAGCTTCGGAAAAATATTTTTTTTCTTCAAAAAATATGTTCGGTGGTTTTTTTTACAAGAGACAAAAAATGTAGTAAATACTAGAGGGACCATTTTACGAAAAGGAAATCTGTCATACGGTGGAGTTGAAAAATATTTACACTAAAATTTATGTAGTGGTGAGTGTAGTTTGCACCATTCCCGTACCTTTTCTTGATTTTTGTGAAAGTTAAATTTTAAAGCACTTAGCAAAATATATACTCCCTAAATTTCAGTTAAATCGGAATAACGATTCTTGAAATATCTGAAAAAAATATGTTTATTTTTTTAAAGTTTGATAACATCCACGGAATCTTGGGATACCCTGTATATAAAAATGTTTTTATTTTTAAACAGGAACACCTATTTTTCAAGGCAAGTTTGTATGAACGTTTGGGTTTATCTACCTACAAACTATAGTTTTGTAATTATTAGCCAGATTAATATTTTCCTTTTTTTTCTCCCTTAACACAGAATAACAGGTATGTACTACTAATTACTTCAACTAAATCTAAATGACTGAACATTCTTGGGCATTCATTAATACGTTGTTTTTCTTGAATAAAAGTAGATCAAGCACAAACCGTTAAGCTATTAGGTATATGAAACTACATCTAATCTAACAGAACAATATCTATTTAGAGGAAAAAGTCGACTTCATGATTCGTTTGCCATTTTTGGACTTGTCCACATCGTTAACATGCTAAGGAACTAACACGTTAATTCTTACTAGGATACGAGGCGATTTAATAAAATGCGTACGGTAAAAAATGTTATATGTACATCTTTCATTTATATGTAGGTATTTAAGTCATTTGTTTTATAAACTCACCGAAAAAAAACCGGCCACTAAAAACTAGTCCCAATTTCTGGATTTGAAGAGTTTGATTTCTCGGGAACCACTCATTAGATTTTGATGATTTTTTTTTAATTGTTAATTAATTCCTTCTTAACGGATGCTACGTCAGAAATTTTTATTCCTAATTTATTTTGAGCATATACAGGGCACAACACAATAAGACGAAGTTTTTTGCCCGAACTTTGTAACACCCTGTAGGGTGCAACAGCTGTAGCAGCTATTGCTATCAAATCAAATCACATTGTAGCCTCGTCTTTTGTGAACATTGATGCATAGTGATGGGAAAAACCGATTAATTTCAATAATCGAGAGTACCTACTCGAGTTTCAAGCGATTTCAACAATCGAGCGATCGCTCGATAGTCTCGGTAAAATATCTAGTAATTGTCCCTCATAGTTTATGAATTATCGCTTGTCAAATTTCTTTAATTTCGACTCACCGACAGATCATCAAAATTCTAAGGTACTTCTAGATGTGTCACTAACTCCAAATTTAGAATTTTATCAAAGAAAAAATGAAAAATCTCGAAATATCCTTATGGATTAAAAGTTAGCTGTCTGGCTGCTACCGGTAACTGGCTTTCCAGTAGAGAAAAAGATAGAAAACTAGAATTAATCGGAGCGGTCTCCTTCTGATTTTATTTATATGTATAATAATATACCAACAATAATTCAAGGATTATGAATCTTTAGTCAGACTTTAACTTGTAATGAAGTCCCTATTTATTTTTTTTAGTTTAATATGTTAAATGGTAAGCTTGAATCGTGAACATATTTCGACCAAGTTCGGAAGACGGAACTCGGGAGGCCAGAGTTCGAGGCTGCATCGGGGCATAATTATTTTTTTATTTTCGTTAATATTCTGATTGTAAAATATTAAATACATATCTTAAACAATAATTCACGGTTTTATCTCTTATAGTTTTCGAGATAAAAAATATAATATGTGTAAAATTGACAAAAGAATAGTTTTGAATAAGCATTAGTAAAATTATGAATTGAACATTTTTAAAGTTGATATTTGAGTTATAACGAAAGTCGGAAACATATGTCGTTAGAAAACTAGAATTAATTCAATTGATATTATCTGACGTAATTAATTATAGGATAATTCAAAGTTTATGAATTATCGTCAAACTTCTATAATATTATTTTGAATGACCCGAAAAAAAATAGAAGGATAACCTACAAAAAGAAATAAGATCCCATCAAAATCATAGAATATAAAAAAATGCCAAGTCTCGCAACACAGTTCCTCCGCTATGAAAAGTTGTGAGATCTCATGGAAAACCAAGTCAGTTTATTTTCTTTAGTCTCTCTTTAAGCACCTATTCAACAATTTTGATATAAATTGTTAGTATCAATCTTTGGGTTTACGTGAAAATGCTTATTTTATAATCCAAACATGCTCTGAAAATGTTTAAATTCATGTACTCGTATCATTGGAAAAGTATTACATTTCTTTAGATTAAAACTTTTTTATTTTGTGTTTTTTACCGTTTTCTGATAAATCCAATATTAATTTTAACATCTATTGTTTTGCAGTTTAGTAAACATTACATTGTCAACAAGAATAGTTCGCACATTAAAAATAATTGTTTATAGAAGTTAAATTGATTAGGCAACTTTAAATAATAGTGAAATAGAAACAATAAGCAACAGGAAACAATAGCTTGACGTACTTCGAACTGGAGGATAGGTGTCTTTTTAGCTTGTTAATAATTAGTTATTACTAATTTTTATATTTAAACCTGTTTTGTTACAACAGAAAAAGCTTTTGGGAAACCCCTTAGAACTCTATACAGGGTGGCGCACCTCATTCGCCTCGGTTGATTATACGAAAACGGAAAGATGTAGAAACAAAATATTTTATGGGTATATGTGGCGAGGCAATGTGCGGAATTTCAAATTATTATGAAATGTACAGGGTGTGTCAGAACTAAGATCCATACTAAAGTTCTGTTTTTTCTTACGGAACACCCGATATTTTATTTAATTTTTGGATTCTTGGACATAAAATAAGGCATTTAATATAAGGGTTTAGTATGTTTAAAAACTTTGGGTTTTGAGATATTTAAATATACATGCGACAATAGAATAAATTATTAACACCCTGTACACACATACACATTACATTTTTTTAATTAATTCTTGTGTTGAGTTTATTGATATAGAAATCTTCGCTTTACTGTAAAATGTTATTGCTTCCTTAAATTTATACAGGAGTACCAAAAATTGCTGATCTATTTTAAGAATTTATTTTATACAGGGTGCTACAAATTCGAGGTACGAGCACTGGTATCTCGGTAACTAATAGATACGATCATGGTTAAATTGGGGCAAAGTTGCGTATTGGGATGTTCACTAAGATGCCATCAAAAAAGGTTCAAAAATTTCAAGGAATGCTGAGTTTTTTGGAAAAAACTGATTTTTTTGAAAATCAATTTTATTTTTTCCTGTCGTTACTTTTTAGAAAATCAAAAAACAAATTGCACATTCTTATAGCCACTTTATTAGGGCTATCTGATAATATTTTTAGATTTACAAAGTAGCTGATAATTTGTGGGATACAGAGGTTAACTTAATTTTTTTACATACGGACCTTCATTTTTTATTTGAGGTTTTGAAAGAACTCGGTCTCCTGAATACAACGATATGCCACACTTCATACTTTTTTGTTTTGGGTACCTTAACAGCAACAAAACGATTTAATTATATTTAAATAATTTCAAGTCCGACTCTGGTTTCTTAAATTAAGGCTGATTCATGGTACACCGTGACGGGCCGGGGCCGTGCGACGGTGAAGGCACGGCCAAATATTGTCAAATGTTATTTATACGTATGCATTCATGCTAAGCCGAGCACGGGCCGAGCTTCGCCAGAGCGCGTCCGTGCCCCGTCCGTGTCCGGCTCGGGTACGGCCCGGTGTACCATGAATCAGCCTTTAATTCATCTGATTATATTCAACGCAACAATATTGATCAGCGCTAATTAACATTGGACAAGGAAAATAGAACCAATTGTAAGATTCAAATAAATATTATCCAGGTTAAAACATTAAAGATATTATTTTTAAATTTTTTTATTGTAAATTTGAAATCTCAGGGTGCGATCTAATAATTTGCATAATATTAATCGTAGTTATTGTAAATAAATCAACTTCTACAAACTGGTTTCTAATGTTCTACATGTTCGAAAGGGTTACCACCCTCCCTATTGTACAAATTTATTTTTCGTTCAATTTTATTTATAGCTCTTTGAACTTTCTTTTTATACTTCCGAATGCATTTTATACTCTTTATTGTAAATGTTGAGATAAATTGATTTCACTTTTACAAATGACGTCAAGTAATGTAGCCCCTTGGCGATAGGTCCAGGAACGTCGCTGGACATTATACTGCTCTACCATTTCCAGTCCATTTCCGGGAAAATGATTTGATTGTTTATATTATACTATATTTATATTAATTATTTTATATTATTTTATTGCATTTGATTTTTCGTATTCAATGTTTTACCCCACGTCATTGTTAAGTTTGAATGCTAATCAATATTGTAATGATGAATAGATTAAGAGATGGAGTTCTTTCAAAATCTAAAATAAAAAATGCAGGTCCGTATTTAAAAAAAATAAATTGGGCTCTGTATCTCACAAATTATCAGCTAATTTGAAAATCTAAAAATACTACCAGATAGCCCTAATAGAGTGGCTATGAGAATGTGCAATTATTTTTTTGATGTTCTAAAAAGTAACGACAGTAAAAAATAAAATTAATTTTTAAATAAATCAGTTTTTTCCAAAAAACTCAGCAATCCTTGAAATTTTTAAAACTTTTTTGATGGCATCTTGGTGAACATCCCAAAGCGCAACTTTGCCCCAATTTAACCATGTTCGTATCTATTACGGTTACCGAGATACCAAATGCTCGTACCTCGAATTTGTAGCACCCTGTATAAAAACTTCGTTAATTCAAATGCAACACCCTGTATTTTTTTAAATAAATTGAAGCAGATTCCAATGCTCCTTGAAACTATATGTATTAGGGACGCCTATGATATAGGATACCTAATTAGCTTAGATTTGGAATAAAAATCGATTTTTCAATAAAATGGCAATCAAGATGGCTGTTACCGCCATGGCAATTTTGTAGTGTTAGTAACTATTTTTAAAATCGAAATTAGTTTATGGACATTATTATTTTATAAAAAAATCCAGATATCTTCAGGTCATCCTAAAATAAATCAAAGAAATATTTCGTTTTTCTTGATAGAATAATAAATACATATACAGGGTGTCCCAGAAATAAGTGCAAGTATTTTAACTGGTAGTATAGTTCAACCCCAGAAACACGCCTATGACGTTTTTTTCGCAAAAAAAATTGAAAATTCGAAAAAAAATTCTGGATTTTTTTTCAGTTTTTAGTTAAAACACAAAATTTCTTGATAATATGGCGACATAGGTATTAGATTAAATTTACAAGGGAGAAAATCCAGAAAAGATCCAGTGGTTCTCAAAATTTTAGCAAAAAATCGTCTTTTTTTGGAAATTTTCAAAGTAAAATACCTCCGTTATTTTAGACTTATTTGAAAAACGATAAACAGAAAATATGTTTCTTTTATCGAGATCTACCACCCCTTAAAATACTTGCATTTATTTCTGGGACACTCTGTATAATGAATATTATTTATTAAACTATTGCAGATAAATTAAATAAAAGTAAACTGGTATTAATTTAAATAAAGTCCACCAAACTAATTTCGATTTTGAAAATAGCTAATATAGCTTACTAACTGTCACTAGAAACTTACCATGACGACACTAGTCCTTTTGGTTGACATTTCATTGAAAAATTGCTTTTTTATTCAAAATCTGAGCTAGACAGATATAGAAAACTTTAAGATAGTTTGACAGAGCATTTGAATCTGCTTTGCTATATTTTTAAAAATACAGGGTATTGTATTTGTAATAACGAAGTTTTTATCTAAAATAAATATTTAAAATAGACCAACAATTTACTGGGTGTTGACAATTGTTTTATTATAGCATGCATATTTAAATATCTTTAAATATCTCAGAAACCAAAGCTTGTAAACATATTTAACCCTTAATAAATGCCTTATTTTGTGAAATAAAATACCGGGTCTTCCATAAGAAAAAATAAAACTTTGGTGTGGATATTAGTTCTGACATACCCTGTAGATTTCAAAATAATTTTTAATTGTGCACATTGCCTTCCCACATATAACTCCCAACATATATAGCTCCCAAATTTTAATTTCAATATAAACTACCGTTCCCCCTGGAGCCTTCGCGTCGGCGTCGTATGAAACGCGCCACCCTGTATTTGATAATTTATTGTAAGAATTTAAGTAAAGGTAAAACGTGTTCTTAAAGACACGTAATATAAATTTATGAATAAAATGCATTAATGCTGAAAATTAGTTAGAAGTATCTTAAAACATTGTAATATGATCCTAAATAGTTTTTAATAAACTAGTTACATGAACCACCCTATATATTCATTTGTAATTCGTAACAAAATCATGATATTCCTTTAAGTAGTAAACTTATATGTAACAGATACTCCCCAAGTTTAAATAATCCAATACGAATAGGCCATAATGAATATTCCCTGCTGTTAATTGCTTCTGGGAAACAGTCGATGGTCACGAAATAGCCATATTGAATATTTTTGCAGTACTAATAACTTACAATTTAAAACCAATAACTAACTGTAAACGATATTAAATCCCCTTTATATGAATTAATACCTTGATAATATGTACACTATTATTTATTTCTAATTAATTGTATTATAATCACCAAAATATTAATTCGTTTGTCACAATTATTTTATAGTCTGTCCAACGACAAAATCCTTCACAGTGGTAGATGCGACTGTTTATTTTTAAAGTGGTTAATTTTATTTTACAAAGAAATAAGTTGGTACCTACAATTAACTTTATAACCTATAATTTGGCAAGAGTTGGACAACTCTCAAAAATCGTAAGTTGGGTTCATACGCATCGACGTCCGTTAAGCGGCCCATACATTATCAAACAAATTGCGCAACACAGGCTGTTGCGCAACGATTTGCCAATGTATGGTAACGTTTGATGCGTTGCGCAATTTGATAAGTTTCAAGAATGTTTGAATTCTTTTGTGCAACAGGCGTTTGCGCAGCGCGTTGTGTACTATATGTGTGTGTTGCGCTTTGTTGTGCAATATTTTAGTTCTTTTAGTTCATTCATCCAAATTCTTTGTTTTCGTTTTCGTTTTTTGTTATCATTGACATCATCTAGGGTATATACGATAATAATTGACGCAATGGCAATTGAGGACATGATTGTTTCTCATTGTTTGAGAAACAACTTTTAGTAAAAAATTTGATCAAAATTGTACTAAGTGCATGGGTGATGCAGTTGTGCAACGGAACGTTGCGCATCGCTTTGTTGCGCAACTTGTTTGATAATGTATGGATCGCTGAATCACTTTGATAATGTATGGATCGCTTTGTTGCGCAATTTGTTTGATAATGTATGGGCCGCTTTAGTGATCGTTCCGTCCGAGGTTCCGTCAAACCAATAATATTGAAATACGATCTGGCATTTTTTAAATAAACCAATAAAAATGAACATACACCTGTAAAAGTTGCAAAACGAGTGCGTAGCACGAATTGTGTAACCACACAAGTAACTTAATGGAGTTAACTCGCGTGTATTGTACAATATTTTATCTACGTCTAACTATAAAAACACACAATGAATTTTAAAAATTATTGTACTTAACTATATACACCTATCCTAAAAATCAGTTACCTTAATACTGTAATGTGTAATTTCTGTTCAAATAAACACCATGCATGGCAATGTATATATGACAGTAAATAATATTGATGTCACTAGTTTAAAAAATGAGCGATTCGGAAAGTATTCCTTCTGACATTGAAGAAGAGGCATTCGAAGCCATTTCTGGATTGCTTCCAGCAAGATCGAAACAGAAGTATGACTATACATACTCTAAGGAAGTATGGAAATGAAAAGGTACTCATAACATATTTTTCCAATTTATCCGCCACTTATAAGCCTTTGTCTCTTTGGGCTTTCTCTTCAATGATACGTACTATGGTATCTATGAAAATGAATATATATTTATGCTTAATCAGGCATTTACTTGAAAGATTGATTAAACTGTATCATTAACATTTATATAAGTTTTCATGTTTTTATAATTATTATCAATAGAACAGTTTATTTGTATTTAGTAGGTATTTAGTGCAAAATAAACGTTTTACAAGATATTTTTTTCTCTTTGGTAGTCATCTAAACAAGGAGTGCGGTAATGAAAATGCGTGAGTTAAGAAGCACGCATTTTGAGTGAGTTAAGAGATTCTTAACTCACTGACGTAAATAAAAATTATTAGAAACTTTTTTTAGTGAAATAAATGGATTGATACGGACGTCAGCTGCTTTTTTTCTGTCATCGTCTGCCGAAATCTTACCTTGCCAAAAATTATAGAGATAACTTTCGAAATTGAAAAAGTACAACAAATGAATTCTATTGTATATTTTCTAAAAAGAACTATGAACTAAAAAACGTTTTGCTGTAGATTTATTTTTAATTATCTCAACAAACTTGACCCCTTGTATGGGTCAGTAACATTTTTTTTATCGGCAAAAACTGCAAGAAGCTAATTGTAAATACAGTCAAAACACGATATAAACTCTGCTAAATAGATACAGTTTAGAATTTTCGCAATGAAACCACACGTTACGGACTCCAATATCAGACAATTCAAAAACTGACTTTTCCCGCCTTAAAATGCCTCTTGTACGTAACCATTTGTATATACTTTCGAGAATTCACAACGCTATATGTCATAGAGTGGCATCTTTCGATCCATCTCATTATCAACTAAAGTCCTCTTATAGATATCTGCTGTTATCGTAAGATTCCACTATTGATAACGGTCCGTGACAAATCGGAACTAATAATTGATTCACTTGAAATTAAGATTATGAAAACATTAGCATCCCTAGGATCTCTCTATATCTCTCTTATCGCAAAGGGTAGAACGAAACGTTTTTATTAAATCTAGATTGCATATTCTGCAGTATGTCCCCGTATTGTCTTTACAAGAGGATAAACTTGAAACTTGCTTTCTTCATAAAAATGTTTGCTTGTTTTAAAATGGTTAATCCCGTTTAAGGTTGATTCTCACTATACCTTCTATATCAGCTCCCTTCCGTTTTCCTTCCGTTTACATAAAATATTATATCATGTAAATGAATAGGACAATGCACACTATCCGCTCCGTTCCATATCCTTCCATACATTTTTTTGGCGGACGGACTGAAGCGTATCGGAAACAACGTTGTTAAGTTCTTACATTTGTACCAGCTCTGTTAACATTTTGCTGATATTTATTTATTCTTTCATCTCTTAATTAAAAGATGCAACTTTTTAAAATAAAACTTTCGCAATTATATCAATTATACAATAAAAAGTATGGAACTTATATGGAATGGATATGGAATGGAAACGGAAGGTATAGTGAGAATCAACCTTTTTACCTTTTCAAATTTACTATACCGTTTTAGAGAGAAAAAAAAATGAAAACATGGTTGCATTTTTGGAATGCAAGTCCTGAAAATGAAAAAGCGTTTCTATGGAAATATCATTTCGATTTCATTCTTTGATAGATGGTTATTGTTAATTTTGATCAACGGTCGCGTTCATCAGGACGTAGCGCTACTGCAGCGATCACTAATTTTCTGCTGAACACGCCGATTAGTTGTGAGCGCTCTGGGATCAGTCGCCATTTTTTCCATCAGATTTAAAATACGCTACGCTACCGATGCATGATGGATTAAACGTCACATACGCCAAATGTCACAAAATGCTTTGGAAAAGTTATAGGGGTGAGCCACGAAAACAAACCATTTTGTTTATTGTTCTCGGTTGACTAATCCCCTCGATTTGTGCCAAAATGGGTGAAAACAATTTAATATGCATTACTTATGATTTTGATAATCAAATTTATGAGGTGACAGGGAATGGAACAAGGAAAGAGAGTTCGTCGTCTAAGGGATGCTAAAAAGCGCGTTCAGCAGGACAACCAATCGATGGCACATCGCTCACTGATCAACTTGTCCTGATGAACGCGACCAACGTCATATTTTTTGCTGTTGTTAAGTATCATACTTTCCGCTAACTTTTATCACCCTTTTCGTATAACTAAATAAATTGTGTGCTTCGTTAACATTTTAAAGCAGCAAAAAATATGACTAATTAAAATTCTATCAATAAAAATCTATCAAAGAATGAAAACGAGATTATATTACAATGGAAACGCGTTTTGATTTTTGCGAATTAAAAAAATTTCAACTATACCGGGTGCGTCTCAAAAATGACTCACCCCTATAACTTTTTTATTTTTTCAGATAGAACAACGATATTTGGTATGTTAGTATATGACATAAATTGGGATTGATTGACGTATTCAATTGTTTTTGGTCACTTCCGGTTTCACCGCAAATAACTACAACTTTTGATTTTTAAATGGCACCCTCGGTATTTTTTTACTTTATTCGATAGAAAATGACAATTTGAATCGAATGACATATCATATGTCAATTTTTGACATAGTCACTCAAAAACAAATTCTATTTTAAATTTCAATCTAGAGTGCCATGGCTGTGTTAAAAACTCTAATTTTTAATCAAGGAGCCTTGGAAAATATATTTGATCGTCTAATGTTTTTAGTGTCTTGTCCTGGCCGGTTAAAAGATGCACAAATCGTATTTTTAATCATATCTCAATTTTTTCAAATGGAACGAGGGTGGCTCATTAGCATATTTAGAAAAAGCATTTTTTTACGAATAATTTGATACCACACCTTGATATTTTGAGTTAAATTGTCGTTATGAACCGCATTTTACAATTTCAAATAAACTATATGCCAAAATGTCAAAAGTTGACATATGATATATGTCATTCGATTCAGTGTCATTTTTTATCGAATAAACTAAAAAAATCCCGAGGATGCCCTTTAAAAAGCAAAAGTTGTAGTCATTTACGGTGAAACCGGAAGTGACCGACAACAATTGAATACGTCAATCAATCCCAATTTATGTCATATACAAACGTACCAAATATCGTTGTTTTATCTGAAAAAATAAAAAAGTTATAGGGGTGAGCCACTTTTGACACGCACCCGGTATTTTCTTATTATTTTAATTTTCTCTAAAACGGTATGGAAATTTCGAAAAGTATAAACGGTATTAACCAAGATTAACCAATATTGTTCTAAAACTCAAGTAAACCTTTTTATAAAGAATGCATTTTTCTCAAAATATCAATAATAAAAAAGTTTTTTTTTCCTCATGTAAAGACAATCCGGGGACATACTGTAGAAAATATGCATTTCCGTTTTTGAAAAACTATGAATAAAAATCAACTCGGAAGTAACTGTAACGTAGTTGTTTTCTTTTATCAATAGATCTATCAATTATAATATGGTGAGTATGAAAATATAAAATATGTAGTTATGTAAATTAGTTAATTTAAAGTGGTCAGTACAATATACATAAAGCAACACTATGAAATATCTGACAGATAAAAATTTAAAAGTTTATTGAATAATTGTACTACTACTAATAGTTAGCTATCATTTCTTACTGCAAGTTCAACTAACCAGGGCATTAAACTGTATTTTTGGCACCCACAAAAGTGCCTAATGGGTCTGTTTATGCGAATGAACTAATAGAATAGAGAAAGACACTGAAAAGCAGGTTTGTCCTTGGCATTCACCCTGACCTTATCTAACAAAATCTTTTGACCGATTTATAGCTCTAAACGGTCAGTATCATGAGACCGTAGTACTAGAACCACCATTCTATAGTCTGTCCAACGAGAAGATCCTTGACAGTGATAGATGTGTCTGTCATTTTAATTTCAAAGTAGTTTATTTTATTTTACAAAGAAATAAGTTGGTACAACTGAAACGCATAGCAGGAAATATTTAAAATTTGATTGACAAGATGACAAGTGATTACTTCAAAATATTGTGAAAAAAACTGTATAAAACTGAAAAAATGTAATCGATTTATTTTATTTAATAAAAACGGTATGTGTTAATACAAAACAAACAAGAACAATACACTACATACCAAAAAAATATAAAAAAGAACTATTATTTACTTTCAAACTTTATGAAACTACCCGCATTTATGATTATATTTATCAATATAACTTATGTACAAATACAAATTTGTAATATTCCACAGGAATAAATAAAACAACATAGGTAAATAAAACAAACTATTTTATTAATAATAACACCTACCAAATTTTATACCTTAAAGGTTGATTAATTAACTTTAATCTTAATTTTTTTAAACCAGTACCTTTTGACATTACTTTTCTGCAGTACTAAAATCCATTATTTACCTATCGTGTGATGTCGATATTTTACAGCTACTCCAGTTTTTAGTATGTGTTTAGTTTGATCCTTCTTTACATACGAGATGCACTTATCTACGACGAAATGGTATACAAACTTTATTGGTGTATAAGACTTTCTGCCTGGGCAGCGAATACTAACCATAAACTGCGCTCTGGGTCTACAGTTAATTTTCACTCGATTTTTCCTCCACTTGACTTCAAAAGACACAAAACACACGTAATAATACGAATCAAAATGCATTATCTTCCAAAACGCAGGGTATTGAACAAAAGTTGACACAAAATTATAACCTATAATTTGGCAAGACTTTGACAAGCGTTAAAAATGACAAAAATCTAAAGGCGAGTTCATACGCATCGGCGTCCGTTTGTCGTTCATCGTTCCGTCAAGCCAATAGAATTGAAATACGATCTGTCATTTTTTAAATAAACCAATAAAACTGGTTAAAAACAACAAGACACGACGTATGACGGATTTATATTTAAACCCATCCATAGATAACTTAAAAATTATTAGAAACTTTTTTTAGTAAAATAAATAGATTGGTATGGGACGTCATCTGCTTTTCTTCTGTCATCGTCTGTCGAAATCTTACCTGAGAAAAAAAACAGAGTATAACTCCCTAGCCTTAATAAAAAATATCAGACCTACTGTTAAACTAGTGACTTTAATTTTAAATAACTAAATCTTTTTTTTTCATAGCAACTGTTAAAATGGCCTTCTATCTATCAAAAATAGTAGATAAAATAGTACTTTAACCGCAAGGGTAGATTAAATGATACTTTAACAGCGAGGATAGGTTAAAAACTTTATTTCTTCTCGCACGTTTTTTAATTGCTTCCATTTTTGAAAATGTTTGTATTCGTTTTCATAAGTTATTCGGGATTTAAATGGAAGTAGTTTGGATATGGCGTTTGTCGCCTCAGCCGGAATATCTGTTGGTAATTTACTTATTTCGTTTTGAGCCATTTCTGGCTCCAATTCAATTAGCAATCGACATGAAAGAGAATTAAAAAATATTGACTCAAAACTGACAACTAAAGAGACCGCTTTATTTATTTGTCAAATTACATAGAAACCAACGGCAACCCAGCACAATATTATTTCTACTCGTAATAAATTCCTTGAAATAATAATTTTTGAATATTTTTTAAAACGTAACTCGCTATGGAAAAAAAATTGGCGCCGGGAGGCACGTATAGCCGCCCATACCACCCATACTAAAATATGTTAATATCTCGAAAACTGCGACTTTGACTGATTTTGATGTTATTACAAATTTTGTTGCAAATATTATTCCTAATCTTAATTTGAAAACCGCGTTTCGCTAGCTACTGTAATTTTGGAGTTACGATTTTTTTAAACTTTTAACCCCCTCCTATACCCCCTTACCAACCCCCCACCCCCACCAAAAACTAATGGCCAGATTCTCGGGTGCGACAGTATTTTTGTGTCAAATTTGGTTAAAATCGGTTCAGCGGTTTTTGAGTTATCGTGTTACAGACGGCAGACAGACAGACAGACAGACAGACAGACAGACAGACAGACAGACAGACAGACAGACGGACAGGCAGACAGACACCACGAAAATCAAGTCAAATTTGGTTAAAATCGGTTCAGCGGTTTTTGAGTTATCGTGTTACAGACAGGCAGACAGGCAGACAGGCAGACAGGCAGACAGGCAGACAGGCAGACAGGCAGAAGGCAGACAGGCAGACAGGCAGACAGGCACCACGAAAATTTTTTGTATTTAGGTCATTTATGACCCAAATAACTCATTTTGAGTGAAATTAAAAAAAACTTTTTTTTGCCGATCGTAATAGCCTACCATACCTATTGGTATGGTCGGCTAAAAATATTGTTTTATACACAACGATAAAATTGCATTAACGTCTCCCGAAATTAATTCACTCGCGATTTCATCGCTCGTGAATTAATCTTTTCGGTCGACGATAAATTATCATTTTATCGTCTTGTATAAAAAATAATTATAAATGCATGGCTACTTTCTGCTGGGGTGTCATCTCAATTTATTATTTAAGTGAGATCTTCATGATATATCTTTATGTGAGTGCGGGGATTCGTATAGGTATTTGATAGACAAAACATCCTCTACATCTACGACTTGACGAACATAAAAAACATATGCAAAGAGGTAAAAAAATGAAATCGGGCAGCATTCCAGATCATGTGTGGTCCAAGCATCACAACATAAAATGGTCGCAAGCCCGGGTTGTCCACAAAGAACTCCATTGGAAAAAGCCCGAATTTAAAGATGCCGTATTCATATCTAATAATCATAAAATCTTTAGCAATCCAAGTATGAAAATTTCAACAATATCCAATGCAGATATTCTTGGTGGAAATCTTCATGCTTGACTGCACCCAACCAATTCACGGGTGAAGGCTCGGCTCTAGTATATTATAAACTCAGTAGTTTTAGGATTTCGATTAGTTCACACATAGGTCAGTCATACTTCTGTAAGCAAAGATTGTATGTAAGTCCGAATGTCAAAAACTTCTGTAAGTAGATTGTGTAAGCAGAATAAATAAAGACAATGGAAGTTAGAAGTTTTTTTAGTTTCAATATTGAATCATTGTCCACCACATTCAAAGTAATATATCTCTTTGTCACATATATTCCCGATTGTTACTTTTCCACTGCCATCCTGTATTTACTATAAGTATATTTCAATTCAAAAGAAGAAAAAGACTGAAAGTTTCTATCTCAACATTTACTATGTACTTACTTTATTAGTTTTAAATATTGCGACCTAGACTTTGAGTCTTTTTTCTTCTTTTGAATTTATAAAGCCATGCCTCTTTGAGAAAAATGTACGCAAGGATATATGTTTTTTTTATAATATAGAAAACAAATTTCTTGCAGTATAGGTATATAATAAAATTATATAAGTATTCTTGCCACTTAACTGCTGATATAGAAATTTAATTCTACGCTGTGTTTGTCATAATGTGGATCAACCTGCTCTCACTACCGGTTTCGGAGCCCTACTCCATCATCAGGTGAGCTTGGGCAGATCCACAAAATGACAACCACAGCGCACAGATAGTTAATTCCGACTTGTCGGAATGT
This sequence comes from Sitophilus oryzae, assembly GCF_002938485.1. Taxonomy (NCBI): domain Eukaryota; kingdom Metazoa; phylum Arthropoda; class Insecta; order Coleoptera; family Curculionidae; genus Sitophilus; species Sitophilus oryzae. The sequence continues at coordinate 1,520,142 of NW_022146928.1, read as the reverse complement.
GTCGGTTAGATATTAAGTCCGGGGTCTCTTAACTCCCGAACGGGAGATAGCCGCCTGCGTGCAATGGTGCCAAGCTCACCTGATGATGGAGTAGGGCTCCGAAACCGGTAGTGAGAGCAGGTTGATCCACATTATGACAAACACAGCGTAGAATTAAATTTCTATATCAGCAGTTAAGTGGCAAGAATACTTATATAATTTTATTATATACTTATACTGCAAGAAATTTGTTTTTTATTTTATAATTTGGCTTGCCTGAAAAAAAGCCTTTTACCATCCTTTTACTATTGATAGTAACTATCTCTAAGAAAAAGAAAAGAGCCTTTTTTAATACAATCTAATAAAAATAAATGTATTGCTCATGCATCTGTAGATGTTAGTAATGTATAGCTATGTCCTTTGATTTTAAAGAACATAACATAAATAAACATAACAAACGTAAAAATTAAAAACTAATTCAAACTCTCTAAAAAACGTGAAGTTCTATATCTTAGACCTTCTTGACTTAATAATAGTAGTTTAGAACAAGGTAGTTATCCATTTTGTCTCATAATAGATGTGGTCTAAGAAATTGTGATAGGCCATGGTTCGCACGGTAGCATTCGTTTGTTCGCCATATCAGTGAAAAGGTTTTGCTTATTACAAAAATAGTGCCTATTTATATTAACTTCGAATTAAAATTCGTTTTGTGCAACATTTAATATTAAGATTGTTTAAGTACAGACAGAAGGAAATGAATGTATAGTTATACATACACACAATAACATTAAAACCAATATTATACGATAGTTTAACAACTCACTGTATAATTAAATATAACAGCAAAGAAATAAGGCAAAAATTGCAATAAATATAAATAACAAAAATTAGCAGAAGTTACTGTAGAAAAATAAATTATTTAGTTAGACAGAGAAAAAAACAATGTCTTAGATTGAGTGTACGAATATCTTCAAACTTTTTTTAGTTTGATGAATTTATAATTTTTCTTAAAAATTGTATTACTCCCGATTAGAACAGGCAATTTTTATTTTAATATTAACTTAATTTTGAAATAAAACTATTATACAGGGTGAGTCTTAAATAAGTTATATATTAAATAGTAAATATTTTCAGGGCAGGTAGATCTCGATAAAAGAAACATATTTTCTCTTTACCATTTTTCAGGTAAGTCCAAAATAACTGAGTTATTTAAGAAAAAAATGATTTTTTTTTAAATTTTGAGAGCCACCGGATTTTTTCTGTAATTGCATCTCTTTTAGTGCCGTAACCATAGAGTAAAGTCGTAACTATGGTAATATCAGAAATTAAGAAATTATACCGTGGGAAAATTTGCGGTGAACAGGCAGTTCTAAAAAGTTGTCGAAAAATATACAGGAAAATTTAAAAGAAAATACACGATTTTCAACATATTCTTTTGTGAAAAAAAAACTCAGACGTGTTCCTGGGGTCGAAATATACCAGCCCTGAAAATATTTGCACTTATTTAAGACTCACCCTGTATATATATTACGTACTAAATTTGATTGACATTTGCTGCATGCAAAACTGCAACACAAAAAATTTTAGTTGTTTTTATTCGTGAGAGTGAGGGCATAGACACGGTCACAGAAAATAGCTCAGGGTACATTGAGATTGTGATCCTACTATAAAAATTATGAGTGATGGAACAGAAAATATCCTTAAAGAATGGGGTTGTTTTCAAAATATTATTGAAACATTTAAACTTAAAAACAAGTAAGTAAACTTAAAGTAAACCGGGTGCGTCTCAAAAGTGGCTCACCCCTATAACTTTTTTATTTTTTCAGATAAAACAACGAGATTTGGTATGTTAATATATGACATAAATTAGAATTGATTGACATATTCAATTGTTTTCGGGCACTTCCGGTTTCAGCGGAAATGACTACAACTTTTGATTTAAAAATGGCACTCTCGGTTTTTTTTTACTTTATTCGATAGAAAATGACACTCTGAATAGAATGATATATCTAATGAATACCATATGTCAACTTTTGCCATTTTCGCATATGGTTTATTTTAAATTATAACACGCGGTTCATATCGACAATTTGATTCGAAATACCAAGTGTGTGGTATCAAATTATTTGTAAAAAAATACTTTTTCCAAATATGCTATTTCTCCCTATAGCAACCCTCGTTCCATTTGAAAAAAATGAGATATGATTAAAAATACGATTTGGGCATCTTTTAACCGGCCAGGACAAGACACTGTAAACATTAGACGATCAAATCTATTTTTCCAAGGCTCCTTGATTAAAAATTAGTGTTTTTAAAACAGCCATGACACTCTAGATTAAAATTTAAAATACCAAAATTTAAAATGCCAAAAGTTGACATATGATATGTCATTCGATTCAGAGTGTCATTTTCTATTAAATAAAGTAAAAATATACAGAGAATGACATTCAAAAATCAAAAGTTGGAGTCATTTCCGGTGATACCGGAAGTGGCCAAAAACAATTGAATACGTCAATCAACCCTAATTTATGTCACATACTAACATACCAAATCTCGTTTTTTTAAATGAAAAAATAACGAAGTTATATTAGTGAGCCACTTCTGAGACTTACCAGGTATATTATGTTTTTAAGACAAAAACTGGGCTTAACATGAGGAAAAATGTATTTTTTGTGAAATAAAAGGGAAAATCTAAACGTTAAATTTAGTGATTACCACAGTCACTGTGAAATAAAAAGAAGATGCAGGATTCCGGAAGTGCTGCCATATTGAAAATGTTTTTAATTGATAGATCTCATTGTGAAACAAAATGATGTGCAGAAAATCTCCGATCTAGATCTTGTAGTTCTCTAGAAACTTCTAACGTACGCTCAGCCTGGGACACCCTGTATATAAAAATTATATTTAGCTATTCACTCTAATATGAGTGACTTTATATAAATTCTATCCTAGACTAAATGGGCGTCTTATGTTCAGTTAACTCTCATTATTTAAAGTTTCCTAATTACATGTGTCAAGTTCTAAGTTACAGTTGACAAGTTAATATTTGATACTCTAATTATAGAACAATTTTATAATGCCAAAAAATACATTATTTAGCAGCATACTCTAATTTCAGCACCAACCAGCTGTTTTCACACCAACCAATCAGCTGTTTATGACAGGAACAAAACCAATACCGCGAAAATCGAACAATATTTACATCATAGTCGATTATTCAGTCAAGAATTTTGTTGAATAAAGTTTTTTGTACATAAATCTTTAACGGTATATTTAGAAATAGGAAAATTAGCTAAAATATTTATTATCTAATAATAAATGCCTTACGTAACTATATATTTATGTATATATTTAAAACCGAAGAAAGCTATTCCGAAAATGCCTCTAACATGTAAAATATTCAAATTTTTAAACAAATGGGAATTCCAATATTATTTTAATGGGTTAATAATTATTATATTAAATACTAGCGTGTACCCGCAACTTCGTTCGCGTCGAATTAATCATTTGTAATGGTGATGATAAAGCAAAGCAAGAATTTCCATTAACGTATAAACTGAATAAAATGTTCTTCCATTTATGTCAGCATGAGAAAAAACAATATGGAGATATTATTATATTTTGGCAGTTTAAGCAGAATCGTGGTTAATCAATTACCCAACTTGTTGGAACACCCTGTATGCTTTTTTAAAAAAAATCAAAATATGTAAAAAAACAAAACAAATTATGCGTGTCCAAGCGTATTCCCGAAAGACTAACCGGTTTTTAAATAACAAATATTGCAATATTTGAGGGGCGTTTTCACCCTCTAGGAATTTGAGATTCGAGAAACCCCTCCTTATCGAACCTCTACACCCCACAGTCAAGCCGTTTGCCAAAAATCAGCTTTAAACGTCAAGCAGTTTAAGCAGAATTGTGATTACTCAATGGTCATATTTTATAAAACACCCTGTATAAATTTTTAAAAAATCTTAAAATATGTAAAACAACAACATAAAATATACGTGTTTAAGAGTTTTTCCGAAAAACTCACCGGTTTTTAAATAAAAAATACTCTAATATTTGAGGGGTGGTTTCACCTCCATAGAATTCGAGTTTCGAAAAATCCCTTCTTATCAAACCTCTACACCCTTATGTCAATCCGTTTTCCAAAAATCAGCTTTTTACGTCAAGCGCTTTAAGCAGGATCGTGATTAATCAATGACCAGATTTTTCGAAACACCCTGTATACATTTTTAAAAAATCTTAAGATATCTATACTGATATATAAAATCCTTAAGTAACTGACATACTGATTAATCACGATCCTGCTCAAACCACTCAACGTAAGAAGCTTAATTTTGGCATACAGGTTGATTCTAGGGTGTAGAGGTTCGATAATAAGGAATTTTTCGAAATTCCAGTTCCAAGAGGGTGAAACCCCCCCCAAATATTACAATATTTTTTATTTAAAAAACCGTCAAGTTTCCGAAAAAACGCTTATACACGTATATTTTATTTTGTTTTTTACATATTTTTGAAAAATGTATACAGGGTGTTTCGAAAAATCTGGTCATTGATTAATCACGATCCTGCTTAAAACGCTTGACGTAAAAAGCTGATTTTTTGAAAACAGATTGACTTTAGGGTGTAGAGGTTCGATAAGAAGGAATTTTTCGAAACTCAAATTCTAAGGGTGTGAAACTATCCCTCAAATATTAAAATATTTTTATTTAAAACCGGTGAGTTTTTCGGAAAAACTCTTAAACATGTATATTTTATTTTGTTGTTTTACATATTTTAAGATTTTTTATAAATTTATACAGGGTGTTTCATAAAATATGACCATTGAGTAATCACGATTCTGCTTAAACTGCTTGACGTTTAAAGCTGATTTTTGGCAAACGGGTTGACTGTGGGGTGTAGAGGTTCGATAAGGAGAGGTTTCTCGAATCGCAAATTCCAAGAGGGTGAAAACGCCCCTCAAATATTACAATATTTGTTATTTAAAAAACGGTTAGTTTTTCAGGAGAACGCTTGGAAGCATAATTTATTTGGTTTTTTTACATATTTTGAAATTTTTTAAAAAATCATACAGGGTGTTCCAAAAAGTTGGGTAATTTCTTAACCACGATTCTGCTTAAACTGCTTGACGTAAAAAGCTTATTTTTGGCAAACGGATTTTTTGAAAGTCAAATTCCAACGAGATGAAACTACCCCTCAAATATTACCAAGTTATATAATAATATCGCCATATTGTTTTTTCTCATGCTGACATAAATGTGAGAAAATTTTATCCAGTTTGTATGTTAATGGAAATTCTTGCTTTATCATTACCATTGCAAATAATTAATTCGAACGAAGTAGCAGGTACACGCTAGTATATATATAAAAAAAATGTACGTGTTTAAGCGTTATTTCGGAAACTTACTAAATAAAAAATATTGTAATATTTGATGGGTGGTTTCACCCCCTTGGAACTGCAATTTCGAAAAATTCCTTCTTATCGAACCTCTACACCCTAGAATCAATCTGTATGCCAAAATTGAGCTTCTTACGTTGAGTGGTTTGAGCAGGATCGTGATTAATCAGTGAGTCAGTCACTTAAGGATTTTATATATTATGTGATATTAGTATAGATTTCAATATAATAGAAATTTTATAATGGATAATTATAATATTTTATTTTATGTTTGTACACGGTATTTATTTTCAAATATAATTATTGTAGTATTGTCAGTCAGAGTGTCAATAGCATCGTTTTGATAAGATGAAATTGCGTTTGGGAAGCAAGTGTTTTTTCTCTATCGTTTTATCGGTTCGATTTTCGGTGCAGTCTACAAATTTATTGGCCCGTTCCACATCCGCGGATTACAAATGGAATTTATTATTGTTAGTGGCCGATGCGTGGCACAAAAAATCTCGAATAATCGGTGAATCTGGGACCGACCGGCAAGACGATGCGAAGAACGAAATTTTCTCACATACATATCTCATGCGAGGAAAAAAGTCATCGGAATTCCACATTTGAAGGTGCGCTTGACCGAGTCAAGACGTTTCTTTTGAGTATTAATGTCGAGCAAAATCTTGTTCTTTTCTTTGCTTGATGAAGCTTTGGTCTATAAATCTTGATAATATATTTTCTTGCGAACAAAGAAATTGAATTAATAAAAAAAATATGTTAAGGAAGATGAAATACTAAACATACTATATTTTTTTTTTATCTACACTCACTATTTTAAAGTATAATATACATATTTTGTTCTAGCTGGCCGATTTTGATAAGTTTTTAAGCAATATGTAGTTAAATTATTCGAATTTTTAGTATCTATTTTTAAATTCTTCTTCTTCTTTCTCTGAAACTCTCCTTTTCAGGAGAGAGTTGCGTTGCCTAGGCTGCCAGGACCAATCTAGCAAAGTACTTTCATGTTTTTCTTTTTTTTTTTTGGGTGGTCACGTTTTATGAACTTTCATCGATTTATCTTTCTTAACGACTAACAATTATTGAGGCTATTAAGCAGGTTGCTTTAAACTCTGCAACCCTCAGTTATGCATGCATTCTACGAGTACTAAGCAGCTCTAAGTCCCAATAATTACTGTGCATTTCAAGAAAATGTGATTATGACATTTCAAATTTGCGGCTAATTTTTTTTCTTGATTATAAAGTTAATGTTAGGCTTGTTATTAGTAAATATTTAAAGTTTTAAATTACTAACATTCAAAAACAAAGCGACTTGTTTTATGTGTTCTGTCTTGTTGAATTTAAAAAGGATGTCATGCAGGGAAATCGGTTTTTGCTCTATCTCATGGTCGAAATAGGAATATAAGATTTTTTGGTGATTATAATTATGTGGACAAGCAATTATCAAATGAAAGACATCAGCAACCTCTCCACACTGACACAAATTATCTCTGTTAATTCCGATTTATAGAGATGTGACGGGGATAAGCAATGGTTTGATCTGAGTCGACACATGGTGGTTATTTATTGCTTTGTCAAGGATTTATATTGTTTGAACCATGGTGTCCTGTATGGCTGCTGAACTGTAGTGCAACATTCTTCAATGAAAGTTTCCATCTATCAATTGGTAATACGAGGGAAAAGAAAATGTTGATCCCATCAAAATCATATAGAATGTAAAAAAAGCCAAGTCTCGCAACACAATTGCTCCCCTATAAAAAGTTGTGAGATCTCATTTAAACCAAATCAGTTTATTTTATTGAGTCTCTCTTTAAGCACCTTAAATAAAATTTGATAAATAATTAAATTGCGCATTTCATGAATGCAAATCATATAAGGTGTTATAAGTAAATTAAATAAATTATTGCTGTTTGAAGCTAGTAATTAATTATTTAGAATAATTTCTAGACACCCTCTATAAAGTATTAGTATTAGTTTACTACAACACAATATTCAGCAAATAAAAAAAACTTCAGTACCTTATTTAGAATTATATAATAATAATAATAGCTCCCGTATATAGCGTTTAACGCCTTGGGAGTAGCAAGGTACAGCTTGCGATACTAGAGCCGTTCGGTATACAAGGAAGGTAATGTGGCTAGCACTACGCTTCAACCGCCTATATTACCTCAGGATTGTGAATCCCAAGTACTCATTTAATGCTGAGTCGACCTAGGTGCCCAAACTATTTTTATTTTAATAAATTTTTTATTGATAGAATTGTGTGATACAGTGTTTACTAGTTGTATACCGTATGCACTCAAGATTCTAAAGAGTTTTTTGTAACGTAACAAATAATTATTAATATGATAAAATCTGACGTCGGTATATGAGACATACAATGTATAAGTCATATCCCAAGTAGCACAACAATATTGTTCCAAGATTGATCCAATGTAGAATATATATTGGGCCAAGCTAGTTTTTAATATCGGGCCAATAATAATTCGTCACTTTTTGATATATTGGCCCAACATTGTTTTTAAATATTGGTCCAACAAGTTACTAAAATATTGCCCCCATTAAAAATGTAATATTACGCCAACATTGGTAATCATAATACCACTAGTTTTTGTCCTTAATTTTATTTCAAATTTAGGGAAAACATAAAACAAAATACCCATGTGTGTATGGAAACTTTAATGTATTGAAGAAAACAATTTATCTTACAAAAATATTAACTAAGTAATAAAATAAGCCTACATATTATCTTCATGGCTGGTATTATTTTTAGCTAAAAAATACTTCAGTTAACACATAAAATTAAATTTATAAGGACACAAACCTCTAAATATTCTTCCCCCATCCCGGTCTCCGGCTGTCGCTAGTGAAATACCAATACATCGCGTAATGTCCAGATCAGTTGCGTCTGGAAAATGTACTTTCACTGCATCTATAAAATAATATAAAGTTTTTTGGGTTATCCTTTTTGTGTTTTGCCTTATTTTCTAATATGATGAGATGATATGCTCATAATATGGTTTATGCAAAGTGGCAGAAACTTAGAAGTAGGAGCGTTTTATTCAGTGGTGCAACTAGTTGTTTATGGTTTACATTGTGTGTAAGAGCCCAACATTTTAAATTATCTGCAAGTGAATTCTGATTATGATTTTCTAACACATTTGATATGGAATCGTAATTTAACTCTACAGTCTGTGTATTGCTTGCCCCCAAGTCCCCCGACTCTTCAAAAACAAAACTAAGACAGCTATCACTATTATTAACAATATTAGTAAGTTGTGTGTTAACTTCATTAATAGAACTTGTATTATCGTCTGATAGAAGTATAATGCTCTCCTGGCTTTCCAGGCGTTTCGTAGGACTGTCACCGTCAGACTCATCTTTATTTGCAAGAAAACTTTTAACAAACCTGTATTTTTTTGCCTTTCCCGACATTTACCTAAAAAATGTCTGTTTATTTACCTAAGTAGCAATACCGAATCTAAAAATATTTATTAACAAAGCGCCCTAACAATCTAATAAATTATACTCTCGATTACACATTGCTTCAAAACTACTATTGTGTGTTACAGGAAAAAAAAATATATTAGGTACTTACTTTTACTAAAGAAATATTCTTCAAGCTGGATTCAGTAAAATTTTCTGTGGTTGTAAGTTGTAAACCTAGGTACCCGTGAACCTACAAACAATACAGCTTATAGCTATAGCACATATTTCTTGTATTATACGTGTTAATTGTTAAGCATTGGAATAGGTTTATTCGACATACTTACTCAACTAACATCAACAGTACTTACTTTGATTTGATCACGATAAAAACACAATTTGCTTACAAAAGAAATCTTTCACTGTCACAGCAACAGCTTTTTATGTCATGTCAACTCGTCAGTAAAAGCGTCTAGGTCAGCGTTGCCAGGTGTCGGATATGAAATTATGGATCAATGTAGATCAAAGTATCGAATTTATTATAAAATTATGTTACAAGCGATATATTTGGCTGAGGGAATTCTCTAAAAAATATAATGATAGCAATAAATTTGGATTCTATTTTTTGTCGGTTTAACTTAATTTTAATAGGTTTCAACCAGCTATTAAACGTATTTTCTCAGTCAGTTTTATATTTTGGGGTCTGGTTTCTCTTCCCGCATTTTAAAATCGGAATTACTTGATTTGCCGCGGATATTTACTGCTTTATACCTTAACATTTTTTTTAAACTTTAAAACCACTTGAGTTATTTTGCATTAACTACCTTAAAGTTAAATTATTTCTCATAAAAATATATTTCATGGTTGATAAAACATTAATTGTAACAGGTTACCAAATTATGTTTCAACTATCGATTATGGTACAGATTTTTTTTGGGAAAATTTTGTTATAATAATTGGATAATTATGTTACATCTGGCAACACTGATCTAGGTACCGGAACGCGGCCCGGCGCGCGGCGATTCCAAAGCATCACCCGGCGCCGGCGCATGCGTATTGGAACGGCAGAAGAAAGTAATGCTTCAATAGAGTCTGGTTTCTAAAGCAGCGTGTAGCTCCGTGGTTGAGGCTGCCGATTCGGGAGCGACGGGTGATGGTTCGAGCCCCGGCAGAGGCAGAGCTTTTTTTTATTTTTTTTTCAGCTGTTTTTATTTATTTCTTTATTTATTTAAAATAAATTAAAATACGCCAAATCGCCTTGGTTAGTCTTTGGTGTAAGTTTTTTTTTATTTATAGATTACACGCGAAATACCCGATCGATCCTTGGCGCTAGATGCTTTAGGAATCGAGCAAGAATTTTAAAAGCAAACTTTTATGAAAATCATGAGATAGTAGGGATGCAAGCCACATGTCAAAGTATCAACCCAGGTATCGATATCTACTATAGGTAGCGATTTTATTCTAAACAGAATGCATTTCAATATTGTTCCAATTTAGTTAATTATGTAAATGCCAATATCCAAAACATCAATATAAAAGGCATATTGGGCCAATGTCACAATAAAATATTGTTAATGCCAATCATGGGCCGACATTGATTATTTTCAATATTGGCGAAAACTAAGAAACTAATATGGGTACAATATTGTTTACCAAGATTAGATGTACTGAATAAAATACAATATTGACCCAACATTGGCACAACATTGATGTGCGAACGAAAATGAATCAATATTGAGCCAATATAGAAACAATGAGCAGCCAATATTTCGTGCTACTTGGGATGTATGTGTGATATTTCGTATCATAGTTGTGCTTATAGTACACACCTTGTAAAAATGTGACGTATACACATAATATAAATATCTATATAGACACTTTGTAATAGTGTACTGTTGTGTCTACATTCTAGCATGAAATGAAGGTGTGCGCACGCGTGGATATCCTCAACGTAAGCTTTTTTCGAGTTCTTGTTATTACCGATTCTGAACCGTCCTAGAACTCTGCAGCGCATGCGCAAATGAAATAATGTCTTCATATTTCCTTCTGCGCATACGCATCACAGTTCTAGGATGGTTCAGAATCGGTAATAACAAGAACCCGAACAAAGCTGTAGATACACCGACCAAGTGTATCTTATGTGTCCTCTCTCCTTTCTCCTTTCTAGGAGTGGTATGTGTTAGCAGCCATTATTGTTTTATCATTCGGAAGCTCTATATAAATGTTCTGTTTGTGTGTAGTTTAAAAGAGATTTTAGGGTAAGCACAAGTTTTTAATTACCTTGTTACACCTTCCTAAGAGTATTATTAATATTATAGCAGCGACTCTTCCCTTACTCGATACCCAATTTACCAAATTTTGACTCCAATGAATGAAAACTCCAAATATTCTCGTATAATGATAAAGAGGTTAGCTCTGCAATATATTTTTTTTTAATTTGGAAATAATAAAAATCTAAATGGACCAGAGAAAGAAAGATTTAAACACTTCAAAGAACTTCTTACACTGATATTCGGTAAGTTATTGATGGATCAATATACACAGATATGTTTAATATTCAATAAACAGTTTCATATAAAATTTAAGGGTGAGATTGTTAATCTGGAAATAAAATACAACAAAGTCCAACAGAGTGCTCGTTGAATGAGTATTCTAACCAAAACCAACTGCTTGGAGGGAAAAGAGGAGAAAAAAATGACTAAACGAGGTCCACCAAATCGTGGCGATATACCAGTGTTTACTATTTTAGTATGTTGTTATACTAGGTACTTATTTTTAATACATTTTGATACAAATTCTGTTCTTTTACAGTGTTTTCTTACTTCTGGTTTCTGTGGTGTAAATAATTATTATTGTGTTATTTGCGCTATTGCGTTTCATGATATAAAGAAATATAAGAATTTTATTTTTTAACCACTTAATCCATTTTATGGAAGAAAAATGGTACATTTAATACAAAACAAAAATGGAACAATTTTAAGGCACTTCTCTTGAACTTACGATCGAGATACTTTTGGAAAATACAAAGTTTTGCTTTCCTAATTTTCTTTCTAAAAAGATATAATTGGTATCATTGAATAAATATTTCTTAAAAAGAACGAAAATTTAGGCATCAAAACTTGTATTATTTCCTAAATTCGTTCATAAGAAGTAGTTTTATCTAGCACATTTAGTATAGACGCGGTAGTCACAACTGCAATGTGTAAACAGAGTTTAAACGTATTACACAAGCACTGTGTATCCTACGGCATACTGTGTATCCCTTACTTTGTGTATACGTAAATGCTATACTGTGGCTACATTGTGAGGCGGACGTTTAACCTTTGTGCATACGTGTTGAACTGCAATGTGTAAACGAAGCATATTTACATCGGGGGAATTGTGTCACCCTGTGTCTACATCTAATATTGTAAACACATCGTAAATGTGATTTGATGTGCTGTATGGGTTTATCTTTTGAAAACAATTTTAAATTGGAGCTCTAGCAGTTAAGGATCAGAATCTAATCCTTTGACTACATTAATACTCCTCGTCGAATAGCGTGAATAAACCTATATTAATATAGCATATACCTGTGTTTAAAAACATATGCCATCTCTCGTCGGGAGATTCGTCACGTAAAAATAAGATTTATTTTTCATATCAATATAGGTCTGATTCTGCTTTGTTTTGTAGCTACCATGGTGTTAGTCTCAATATTTTTTCGATTTATTATAATTTTCTTCCAAGTACTTTTAGCGTTTCGAATGACATTTTGAAGGTAAAAGTTACTATAAATGCGACATATTTTAAAGCTAAAAAAGTGTCGATATATTGACCACGGACGTGCATATGGGTTATCACTGGAATATTTTCTAAAAAAAGCAAGTACGCCACTGACTCTTTTTCTCTTGTTAGCGAAATAGTGTAAGCAGTTTAATGCCAATTAAAAAGTTGTCTCTTGATATTTTGTCGATTTCGGCCTGCTTGATGAGATAATTACACAATTAATAAAATTAAAATAAAATATGTGATTTATTAACATATTTTACCTAATTTATTATTACATATTATTACTATTAGTCCAATCTACAATTTTAAATAAAAAAATAATGTTATTTAAGATAATTGCAAAAAAACATTAACAATTTTTTTTCATATTTTTTGATGAGGAATCAATAAGTACTTATTTAAAACTTTCGCAAGTTAATGATATTCATTTTTTTTAAAGTTGCTATTAGCATTGGATCAAGGCAAATTAATAAAATGCGTTTATCTCATCATGGAGGCCGAAATCGACGAAATATCAAGAGACAACTTTTAATCGGCATTAAAAAAGTCAGTGACGTACATGCTTTTCTTAGAAAAATATTCCAGTGATAACCCATATGCACGTCTCTGGTGAATATGTCGACACCATAGACTTAAAATAAAATATAGACTACACTATTTACATCTAAACGCGGTCAAACAATCTTTTTTGTACACATGTTTACTTCTAGGTACAGTCGACCGAGCCTTCCTCATCCAGCCTATGTTGTCACGTCTTTAATATTATCAATATTTTTTTCTTGTTATACACATATATTGAGATATTAATACTACATTTTAATAAAGTAGGTTTTAATATTCCATAGATGTATTAAATAGTCCTTATACTACTAAATTATAAGTCGGATACTATTTAAAAGGGATAAGTTCTTTACAATATGGCAACACCGATTAGAGGCGAGGTCGCATATTCATTCATTTATTACCTTGTAGTACGTGTCGCACGTGTGCGGTAAAGCTTTGTTGCCGCTATCTCCCCGGCTGTATTAACGCATTTTCTGAGCTTGTAGTCCATCAATGTTTATTTTATTTACTTTTTCTGTTCAAGAACTATAAAATATGATTCGCCAGTGCCAAATTTGCAAGAAATTTGACTTAAATAATCCATTAAGTTTTGAACCGACTTTTGACCGGTAGGCAACTCTCAATTTACCCATTGGGAGTCAGTGGCGTTGTTGTAGAAAGGCGCTTATTTAGATAATAGTTTAGTAAAATGTAAAATCTGAATTTTTCTCTTACATAATTATTTATATAAAAGTTTTTGTAACAAAATCATAATTATTATAACCCTGTTAATAATTAATAATGTTTTTATTAAAAATATATTCCGGTTTATTCTAAAATTATCTTCAGAATCTAAAATAACATACAAGAATTTTAAAATGATATTACATTATGAAACAATATTTTTTAATATACCGGGTTCGTCTCAAAAGTGGCTCATCCCTATAACTTTATTATTTTTTCGGATAAAAAAACAGATTTGTATGTTAGTAGGCATATGATATAAATTAGGATTGATTGATATATTCAATTGTTTTTGGTCTCTTCCGTTTTCACCGGAAATGATTACATCTTTTGATTTTTAAAGGCACCCTCGGTATATTGCTACTTCATTGGATAAAAAATGACACTCTGAATAGAATGACATATCATGTCAACTTGTGACATTGTCGCTTAAAAACAAATCGTATTTTAAATTTCAATCCAGGGTGCCATGGTGTTGTTAAAAACACTAAGTTTTAATCAAGGAGTCGTAAACAAACCAATTGTTTTCATTAGTTTCGCAAAAAATCTGTGTTTTTACGCGTTTTTGTGCTAATAAAATTATACTAAATAATTTTGAGTGAATAGTGAACTATCTAGATCCGATTCATAACATCGTACCCGCGAAAAAAACCATACTTTCGGTAAAAATTATAGTAACACCGGCGATGTGTCCGGGCTAGGAAAAAGTTGGGGAATTTATATAAAAACATAATTAATAGCGTTAGTGTTAGTGTATAGTGTTAAACCAACGTAAGTGACGTGTATTTTTAGGTAAAACAGTTGTCGTTTCTTTATTTTTACTTTGTGAAATAAAAAATGCCGCGACATTGTTCTGTGTCTGTGCCTTGTAGCAGCAATTATAATAAGTACTCAGGATCTGTCTACATTCTCTTTCCCAACAATATTAACTGTAACTAAGTCACGTCCAAAACCTACAGAAGATGCTGTGCCTACAATTTTTTCCAAATCGACCCTCTTATATGACTGTGCATGTTCCCATAAAGAGAAAACATCCCGATGAAAGAAAACAAGATTTGGAAATTCAGGATGAAATAAATATTGAAAATTATTATTATGAAATGGCAATATATATTTTATATAAAAAAAATATCTTTATCTTTTTATTTACGATTTATGGAAATGGTTACTTGAACATCGAACTACAAATTACTTGATGATAATAGTTAACTCTACCTGATATCCACATTTTTTAAATATGTTAGGCAAATTCTTACAATTATTTTTAATTAAACTTTAAAATGTATTCTGCCCTTATCATATACAATACATTTTCTTAACTTGTCGATAAAGTATAGTTTTCAAATTTTTTAATATTTGGAAACTTTATCACAAGGTATATACGGTATATACTAGCTGCTAAATACTCACTAACGCAATTTTAGGACATGCTTTTTATTATCTGGATTTTATTCTGTTCATCTTATGCTGTTCTATATTTCATATTAATATTCGTGTTTTAGATCTAAATTTTAATGCTATTCAATTACTTTAACGCGATAAAAAGTTAATGTTATTTTTTAATACCTTTGTGTATAATATTTTTCATATTTATATCTGGCAAAACTATCAATAAATACTATTATTTATGCAAAAACTATATGCAGTACCATATGGCACAATTCAAAAGCCCGACTATTGCGGTGATGTCACAAATCGATGTCTCTGGTCTGTATCTCATGTTGGTTATGGCTTTGGTTATGGGCTGAGGCGACAAACGTCATATCCAAACTACTTGCATTTAAATCCCGAATAACTTATGAAAAGGAATACAAACATTTTCAAAAATGGAAACAATTAAAAATCGTGCCAGAAGAAATAAAGTTTTTAACCTATCCTCTCTGTTAAAGTATCATTTAATCTATCCTTGCGGTTAAAGTAATCTTTTATCTACTATTTTAACAGTTGCTATGAAAAAAAAATATTAGAAACTTTTTTAGTGTAAAAAAAATGGATTGGTATGGACGTCAACTGCTTTTTTCTGTCATCGTCTGTCGAAATCTTACCTGAGTCGTAAAACAGAGTACAATATAGAGAATAAAACTATATTGGATTCCAGTGTAACTTTTAAAATGCACGTTAATTTGGACGAGAAGTGTATGCTTGCAACTTGCAATAGAAGGGTAGGTACATAAAAGCGCAACTGTGCACAATGGTAACTTAATATTTTGCGTAAAGGAGATTACTGGGGTAAAACAGCGTGAGTCACTTCCTCTTTGAAGGGGGTGTCGTTTACGCAATAAGACCGTAATTTAAACTATTTTACACGAAAGGCACTTTTCAGGCATCCCCTCTAACATGCAGTTCGAAAATTAGATTCCTAGGTCACGACAATTGAGATATTGCTTTGTATTTAATTTTTGCTTCTGAGTAATTCCAACAATGATACGTGGATTTGAATAAATACATTTTATGAAAGCATTTATTAAAAAGCTACGTTTGCATCTATTGGATGACCCATTCCAATATTGTTGTTGATATGAAAAAATGTTTAATATGAATGTTGCATGGTTTATAAAAGTATATCAGGTTCTCTCAAAAAAAAGTATAGCCTGTCAAGAACAACGACAAGATCCTTGACAGTGATATAGATGTGTCTGTCATTTTAATTTCAAAGTAGTTTATTTTATTTTACAAAGAAATAAGTTGCTACAACTGGAACGCATAGCAGGAAATTAGTATATTTAAAATTTGACTGATAAGTGATTACTTCAAAATATTGTGAAAAAAAAAACTGTATAAAACTGAAAAAATGTAATCGACTTATATTTTATTAAAAAAACGGTATGTGTTAATACAAACCAAACCAAACCAAAACAACGACATATACCAAAAAAATATAAAAAAGAACTATTTCTTACTTTCAAGCTTCAAGAAACTTCTCGCATTTCTTATTATATTTATCAATACTTATAACTTATGTACAAATAAAAATTTGTAATAAGTATTCCACAGGAATTAATGAAACAACATAAATAAAACAAACTATTTTATTAATAATAACACTTACCAAATTTCCTACCTTAAAGGTTGATTAATTAACTTAATCTTATTTTTTTAGACCGGTACCTTTTGACATTATTTTTCTGCAGTACTAAATCCATTATTTACCTATCGTGTGATGTCGATATTTTACAGCTACTCCAGTAGTATATGTTTAGTACGACCCTTGTGCCATATACGAGATCCACTTAGATATCTACGATACGACGAGATGGTATTTAAACTTTACTGATGGTAACTTTATTGGTGTATAAGACTGTGTGCAACTTTACTGGTGTATAATACTCGC
The DNA here is from genome assembly GCF_002938485.1 of Sitophilus oryzae. Classification (NCBI taxonomy): domain Eukaryota; kingdom Metazoa; phylum Arthropoda; class Insecta; order Coleoptera; family Curculionidae; genus Sitophilus; species Sitophilus oryzae. The sequence continues at coordinate 1,502,947 of NW_022146928.1, read as the reverse complement.
TGCCTGGGCTATAAACTGTGCTCTGGGTCTACAGTTAATTTTCCTTCGATTTTTCCTCCACTTGACTTCAAAAGACACAAAACACACATAAAAATACAAATAAAAATGCATCATCTTCCAAAACGCAAGTTGAGACAAAATTATAACCTATAATTTGGCAAAACTTTGACAAGCCTCAAAAATCTAAAGGCGAGTTCATACGCATCAGCGTCCATTTGTCGTTCATCGTTCCGTCAAACCAATAAAATTGAAATAAGATCTGTCATTTTTGAAATAAGCCAATAAAACTGGTTAAAAACAACAGAAGACGACGCATGACGGATTTAAATTTAAACTCATCCAGTTAAAACATATTAGAAACTTTTTTTAGGAAAATAAATAGATTGGTATGGGGACGTCATCTGATTTTCTGCTTCTGTCATCGGCTGTCGAAATCTTACTTGAGAAAAAAAGCAGAGTATAATAATGAACTTTCAAATATCCACCCTTATTTTTTTTGTACAGATTTAGATTCAGTATAAAATTCTTTATTTTCTTATTTACTAAAACTTATTCATAAAACAGCATTTCTGAAAAAGACCGGAAAAGACCACTTCCGGTCTTTACCGGAAGAATTTAACTTTATTAATACTTACCTATATTTTCCTAAACACCAAGGATTACATAATAAATCCCTGGAAAATTTACATTATATTATACCGGATATTTTTTAAGGCGTGGTTAACATTACAATATTTAGAATACTAAATCTGATTTTTTTAAATGCAACACTCTGTATATTCTCGGCGAGGACTGGTGAGGACAGACCTGACGAACGCTACCATTCGCACCGGGTGGTATGAGACATTTGAATGCATTTTTTTCTTTCGCTACGATTTCCATTAGCAATTTTTTGCTTGCTTCTGGGACACCCTGTATCCTGTATATATGGATATACATATTAATTTAACCAATCCAGATCAATTCATGTTTATTTTCTTCCACAGTCGCAATACCTTTCAGTGAAAATCTGTAGTTTGTCCAATGAGGCGGAAGATTTCGAGATATGCCTTGTAGAATGTAGAATGTTTAGGAGGGGAGTTAATCACCGCGACCTTATAGATTTATTGTGTGTTCCCCTTTCTTGAGTTATAACTCATCATACAGTCTCAGGGCTTTAAGAAAAGCCAGTATCTGAGACGGCTCCACAGAGGCCAGCTCTCCATCCTCGACATCAGCCGTACCAAGGTTCATGGCACGAATGGTCGTCGTCTCGGCGCACTCAGTGATAAGGTGTTTTGGTGTTTCCCCATTTTTCCCACAAAATCTGCATTCGCCGTTGTTTCTCAGTTTCAGCCTACTGAGGTGTTCGTTGAGGAGACAGTGTCCTGTTAGAAACCCCGTGACAATCCGAAGATTGTTTTTACTTAAATCAAGGAAAACCTTTTTTCTCGGTCATAAGTTCTAAGGAACTTTTTCGAGTGTCTTAGACCATTGGAGGACACCCATTCCAAGTTACGGATGGAGTCTTCCAGATTCTTCAGTTCCGCTTTCAGTTGGTTCCCGTTTGGAAAACAGAACGGTTCTGGTCCAGTTAGTGGAGTGTTCGCTCCTTTTCTAGCTAGATCATTTGCTTTTTCATTGTCTTCTATCCCTTGGTCAGCAGGCACCCAGAGTAGGAGGACTTTATTTTTTTTGCCTAATTTGTTGTCTTCTGTTGAGCTTCTCTAGGCATTCTTTGACCAACTTCGAATTGATGGTTACTGAGTTGATCGCGTTAAGTGCTGCTTGACTATCGGATAGGATGGTAATTTCCTGTTTTCGATAGTTCCTATCTAAGATAAATTGTACGCATCTTTCGATAGCGCAAATTTCTGCCTGAAGGATACTGGGGTCGGTGCCCATTGGTTCGGAGTATTCAGTTTTCGGCCCAAATACTCCTATCCCTGTCCCTGCTTTGGTTTTGGAAGCATCAGTATATTACGTGATGGTATGGTCTTTTATATGCTGAGTAAGCGTTTCTTTCTTCCAATCCTTTTTATTACTCAATACTACAGTGAGGTGTTTCTCAAAGTTGTAAATTCTTGGTATGTCATCCACTGGGAGTTGGAGAAGTGGAATTTTCTTTTTGAGGGTGTTCCAAGCCCCTGACCTGAAAATTCTCCCAGTACTGTTTCCGTCAGTAACCATTCTAATCATTGTCGCATTGGCATAACTACCGACGACAATATGCAGTGGTGTTAGGTATAGAATGACCTCCATTGCTGCTGTTGGACATGTTCTCATGGCACCTGTGATGCAGATACATGCCAGTCTCTGTACTTTGCACCGGTTTTGCCTTGCTGTACGTTGCTCTAGTTTTGTATACCAAGCAACTGCTCCATAAGTAATCATGGGCCTTACTATCACGGTATACATCCAGCGCAAAATGTTAGGGGCGCAGCCCCACCTATTTCCCGCCAGTCTTCTGCATATCATGAGAGCCTTTGTGACTTTGCTGGTAATGTTCTTAATATGCCTGTTCCAGAGAAGTTTACTATCCAGGGTTATTCCCAGATATTTCACTTCCTGTGATGGCAGTATTTCCTTCCCATCTAGATGGATTCTTTTCAAGTTTTTCAAACTTCGCTTTCTGGTGAATGGCACTACTGCGGTTTTATCTGAGTTAATACTCAGCCCGACAGTCCTGCACCATCTCTCAGCGATGCGGAGTCCTCTTTGGATAATATCACACAGGATGCCTTCATGTTTCCCCCGTGCAATGATGACTATGTTATCTGCGTACCCTTCTAGATATGCCTTCCTAAAATGACAAATAATAACTGTTATGTATCTTCTTTTTGGACAGACTATCATTTAGTTAAAATAAATCTTCTCTTTGGACATATTATAATATAGTAGAAATAACGGCATTTTACTTCTTCGCATTAATTAGCCACCCGGTATAAAATTTCTGAAGGGTCCAGAAATAAGCAGTAAGAAATAAGGAGCAACTCGGTTACCAATATACAGGGTGGTCCGAACTGTATTCCGGAAACTTCGGCAGCATATTCTGTAAATAAAAATAAGTAAAACAGTTTGTCCTAAAATACTTAGTTTCGGAGATACATTGTGTAGAAGTTTCATTTTTATTTCGATTTTTTCCAAATCATTTATGAAGTAACTTCAATATTTGGATGAAAATTGGTGTCTGGGTGTTTTTTTAACATGAGAAATTTGATTTTAATGTTAATATAACTCCTATTTGTAGGGGTGGCCACCTACACTGTTTTTGAAGAGTAATAACTTTTCGTCCGTACCTGTATAAAACTACTTAGGGAAAAAATATAATTTTCCATGACTTTTTACGTAAAATATATTATCTCTCGGTGAAAATAACTACGAGCAACCGTTCTTAAGATATTTAAAATTTAAATAGTCAATACATGTCATTATTGACAAAAAATAAAGACACGTTTAGTAGATAGTTATTTGACTGAAATAATAAATTTGAAAAATTTTTATTTCTTTCAAATCAATCATAAACTTTTCTGCGAAAAAATAGCGCCCTCTATGAGTAGGAGTAATATTGACCTCAAAATCAAATTTCCCATGTCAAAAAACTCGCAGACACCAATTTTCTTTCAATATATTAACGTTACTTCATAAAGTATTTGGAAAAAATCGAAATATAAATAAAACTTCTACACCCTGTATCTCCGAAACTAAGCATTTTAGGACATACATTTATACGAACTTTTTTACTTATTTTTATCTGCAGAATACGCTGCCGAAGTTTCCGGAATACAGTTCGGACCACCCTAATTACTAAAATTAAAAATATGTCAATATAAAAATAATAAATACACATATTAACCAAAAACGTTTTTTAAATTGAAAGTTATATTAATTAGTTGTCATGCCATAAAGTGATAGATAATAAATAATTAGAAGCATAAAGTAAAATAAACAAACCATCTGAAGTTTCAAAGCCAAATCACAGACTTTACTGCACAACAAAATAAAAAAGTCATGTTGAAAATTCTAAATATATCTAGACAAGACACTGCCATACTATTAAATTTTGAGCTTATTTATACCGGGATATTACTGACAAGTCAAGCATCATTTATTTGACAAGAATAGATTCAGACAGTAGTTGTTTTTCGCGACGAGTAAAACAAGAGCATTGTTCCGTAGACACTTCCAGAACTTTTCCATGTATTTTTTGTATGTTGGATGTTTCGACTGTTATTGAACTTATTTTTCTTTAGGAATATTTTATTTTCTATAGGATTCTATAGGATGGTTCAGAAAATAGAAAAAGCTTTATATTATTATCATGTTTAATCTTGAGATTTTTACTCCAACTTGTTTAATAAAATATGTTTGCAATAGTAGCGCCCATTTTAAAATTATTTTTATGGACATACAGAAAATACAAATATATCTTTACAATAAAAATGTAGGGTTCTCGAAAAAATATATTCGTCTCTTACATACAGGGTGGCGAACCTCATTAGCATCGGTTGATTATACGAAAATAGAAAGATGGCAAAATAGGACAAGTAGTTTTTTAAACAAACGCTTATCAGAAAGATTCCTATTTGGATATCTTTGAGCATAAGCCCTGGAGGCTAAGAAGCAATTTTTCTCACAAAATAAAATCACAAGTACACATTCATTCGTTCCGCCAGCAGATACTGCTCTATTTTTCTTGATAAAATAATGAATACGTACTTACTATTGTGGGTAAATTTAATTAAACAGCTACAAATCTAAATAATAAAGTCCATAAACTAATGTCGATTTTGTGAATAGTCCTTAACTGTCACTAGAAAATTGGCATGGCGATATCAGCCATCTTGATTGCCATTTTATTGAAAAGTGGTTTTTTATTCAAAATCGGAGTTAGATAGGTATAGGAAACCCAAATGTAGTTTGAAAGAGCATTTGAATCTGCTTCGATTTATTTTAAAACATAGAGAGTGTTGCATAGAAATAACGAAGTTTTTATGTAAAATAAATATTTAAAATATATCAGCAATTTTTGGTACTCCTGTATAAATTTAAGGAAGGAATAAAATTTTTCTAAAGTTTATATCTCTAACATTAAACTCACAAGCACAACAATTAATTCTGAAAAGTAGCGTACAGGGTGTTGATAATCTATTCTATTGTAACATGGATATATATAAATATCTCAAAAACAAAAGATTTTAAATATTTTTAGGCCCAAGAATCTAAAAATGAAATAAAATACCGGCAGTTCCATAAGAAAAAACAATAAAATTAAAAATATAACTTTGGTATGGTTTGGTTTGGTTTGGTTGTTGTTCTGAAACACCCTGTATATTTCAAACTATTTTTAAAGAGTGCACATTGTCCCCCCACATATACCCATAAAATATTTTGTTCCTAAATCTTTTCGTTTTCGTATAATCAACTGAGGCGAATGAGGTGGGCCACCCTGTATATTATGTCGTATTTATATTATGTCGTATATCAGTATATCGTATAAACTATTAGTTTTAAAAGACAACCGTTTCTAAATATTATTCTTAAACACCTTATAACACATTAAAACCAACTTTCCACTTTAAAAATTATATAAATAATCAAACTGAATGTAACGATTGGGCAACCAGTTATACAAATATTTACAGCAACGCGTTATAGAAATCGATTGTCCGTTTGAAATCCGTTCATTTTGTTCAATCGGGTCGGTACGAAGATTTGCCACCGTGTGGCTCTACTAACGCCAAAGAAATTCTTAAAATAATTCAGTCAATTAATAAATAGATTTATTTGTAACGTGAACGTATGATTATGTATTAAACTATTATACCATATCGTCAAAAAGTTTCATTACCATGTGCAATTTGATTTTTAAAAATAATATAATTTACATGTAGGTAGGAAATTAATTTTTCTCAAGAATAATTGTAGGTGTGTTTTGTAATTTTTTAGTAAAATTTTATATAAATACAATCACTACAAACATATTTCATCAGTTTCTTGTTATAATAGTTATAATATGAACGGTAGAGTAGCCGCATTTAAAGATGTAGCCATTGGTTTGGCTAAAAAATAATTCACATAGTGTTCCATGTATATGCCCCATGTGCCACCCTCTGTATCCTCCAGTGGTTTCGTGCACTACAAAACCCCATCATCAATGAATCAAATAAAACATTCGTCCGATTTAAATGAAATTTGGTATGTCGCTAGATTGGATCAAGGGCAACTTGATCGTATATGACACGTGTCACTGTAACAGTTAGTTTTGACGTAAGAAACGTCAAACGTTGATGTCCTCCGATTGCGACTAAATTTGGTGGGTAGGCAATGTGAGCGACAGTGCACATGGTCCAACCCTTCAAAGTTGGTTAGACGTTTCGTTTACATCTTCATCAGGGTGGGACTAACAATTCTATATTGAAGAAAAATGTGGGACGATTTGGGCATAATTGGGGACGGGCTACAGGATGATGCCCTCGACGTTTCGAACCGATGCCTCTAAATGAACGATATCATCAGGATTTTTCTTAATTATAGGTCAATTGGAACCAACCTAGTCACGTGGATAGTGGTACCCGAATGGAGTACTCAGATGGACAGACAGACAGACGGAAGTAAGAGGTTTCACTTCAAATATGCGCACTTAGTGTACAGGGTGTCCCATTTTAGTTGAAATCATGCAGTATCTCCGTTATTCGTGAAGATAGAAGGGTGCGGTTTGCACAAACCTTTGCCAATTTTTTGTCAAACGGAAGATGCTGTCAACAAAATTCGTTACTGAGGTACAGGGTCTTTCCGAAAATTTTGCAATTTGGGACAGCCTCCGTACTCTGTTATTATGGAAGATATCGAGAAGTTGAAAACTGATTTTTGTAGAACTTTTTACGTAGAATACAGTGACGTAGTCTGTTTTTCTACGATAAAATATTTTTGAAAATATGAACTAATGTTATGTTTTTTCAAATGGAACACCCTATATATTTATAAATCATATGATTCGCTTTGCTATGAGCTTCAAAAATATATATCAGTATATATTTATTTTCACTATTTACTGCAATATTTAAAATATGTAATTTTCTTATTAGTAGGCCGTGATAAATAACAAAAAATCAAAATGTATTTCCTAAAATAGTCATACACATATTAAAATTTTACTTGGAATTGATATATTTTACTTTTGTGCTATTACCACTGAATCTCTGAACATATTTTTTCTTTTTTTTATAACGGGATGGGTTTGCAAATATCTACAAGCTTGCATTATTAAAGCATTTTCCAGGTGGATTAGTTGCCAGGATATATTTTATATTTCAAAAATCCCCAAAATCAGAAATCGAGAACGGACAAATCCGAGAATCAGTGAGGCTATCATATGGGTCCATTGGTTCCAATTCATTGATTTGAAAAAATAATAATTTGATAAAATTCTAATATTTTCGTTGTAAGTTAAGTTGTGAGGGGAACCCTATCTTGCTAAAAGTAGGCATATTTTACGTAAATTAGCTAAAGGAGTATTTAAAAGTTCCGATACGATACAGTACGTCTGTCCGTTCTGTAGCTACGGGGTATCCGTGAGAGGGGAAACGATATTCTCTCGATGTTTTTTGTAAAAAAATAGACGACGCGCCCCATCAATAGAAATTCAACAAATTTGCAAGTAGCCAATAAAATGAGTGGGCGGAGCGATTTGCGGTGACGCACTCGTCAAATCGACGTATAAAATATATTGCTGTTTATTTAAATGTTTTTTGTCCGCATTCCTTTCATAGACACAGATCCAGCAGATGTACTGTAGCTTCCAAGATTTACAAGTACTTAGCGGTAGAGAGTTAAGTTTTCCTAATATATAAAGACTTTATTAGTGGCTCTCAATATAAAAGAAGAGACAGATAGCAGTATACTTTTAATAATTCTTTAGTTTTTTTTATTAACAATCATGGCCTACTAATAAATATGATCTTTTAAGAGAGTGTGAGAAGTTTATGGTAAGAGTTCATATAATTTATAAATATACAGGGTGTTCCATTTAAGAAAACATAACTTTAGTTCATATCTGAAAAAATATTCTTTTCGAGAATAACAGACTACGCCACTGTATTCTACGTAAAAATATTTACAATAAACAGTTTTTACCGTCTACAATCCTTAACACTAATAAAGATACAAGGGGTGTCCCAAATTGCAAAATTTTCAAAAAGTTAGAAATGAAGAGGGCTATGAACATTTTGTTTAGAGCATCTTCCGTTTCCTTTTTGCTACTTCTATCTTCGCGAATAACGGAGATACCGTATGATTTCAACCAGAATGGGACACCCTGTACATACCATTTTTTTTATTATTATCTCTGAAACTATAGAAATATATTTACTCATATCATAGCTTTATGTAAAGTGATCTGAATGGAAGCCAAAAATGCAATTATATACAGAGTGTTCTATTTAAAAAAAATACAACTATAATATTTTTAATTAATTCACTCTGTATCTTGTTAATATATTTTTAAATAATTCCAACTCTAACAGTCCTTCAACGAATCTAAAACTTACAATTTGTAAAAATCTAATCATTTAGCGAAAATACTCCGTGTCGTATGTGGTGAATAACTTTGTTATTAATTCGGAATATTGGGACAATGTTTATCGGTATTTATCGGATTCATATAAAAAATATACATTGGACCATTAAAAAAAGCTGCCGTTTCCATCGTTGAGCCAATATGTAAATATAATATTTTACAAATAATAGATATGATTTCTTCATATCAGATGGCAGATATTTCATTATCATAACGATACCTAAAACACCGATAAAGCTGGTTTAATTTCTTTTTACTAGGTAATACAGCAGATAATTTATCTTGCAATCCCCCATAATTTACAATACAGTAGCAGTTTAACTTATCATTTAGCAGTTTATTGAAACCCTGCGCCACGTCTGGTCTCGAATAATAACAAAAATTCTTGTCGAGCAGGTAGCGCCCTCGAATTATCTTTTTATGTGCATATGTATATGCATAAATATGTAGGTACTAAACCACACCTTACTGAAACTGTATTGTTACTTAGTTAAATATTATGCTAAGCACAGAAAAACTGCCCCATAAAGTTAAACAAACATACCAGCACCACCGTAAGCTGTAAGTAAGGTGAGCCGCTGCTGATTAGGCGACATCGGCTCTGAGCAAAATAAATTTAGCGCCAGTTCTTTTACAACTCAATTCTGGCGATACGGTTATCTTCGGTAAGTCTCACCTCGACTCTCGAGTTAGTGTGCGGTCCACAGTCGGTGAGAATAAAATTTGCTCCAACGGTTGTGTGGTTTATGAAAAGCCCCCCTTCAGTACTAGTGATAGGAAAAATCGATTAATTTCAATAAACGAGTATTCGAGTTTCAAGCGATTGCAATAACCGAGTGATCGCTCCAGCGAAATATCATTCCTATTTAAATATGGTTTTTCACCCATTGCTTGTTGTAAGTACTCGTTAACACCAAGCGCCAAGCAGTAAGTTGCGTGCGCAGTAATGAACGGCAAGTAGCAAGCGGCGAGCGATTCGCTTGATCGCTTGGTTTAGTTTATTTCAAAGCATTGTCGATGTATAGGTAGTAAAATTTTGTCCTTCAGATACGCAACGGATAACGTCGTATAAATTTGCTACCTGCAATGTATGTAGAAAATTCGCTCGGCTTTTTATCGAGTATGTCACATTAAAATCGGATTTCAATTTATTTCATTCTAGGATCGCTTTTATTCGTCTCTTAGTACTCGTCACTTGCATCGCTCGTTCATAATAGAGCGATGTCGGTTATTTCAATAATCGACTATCCCTGAGTTATCCCATCACTATTCAGTAGGGTGTCCGTTATTTCCCAAATTAACTAATTAATTTATTTAAATTAATTAATTAATTTAAATTAATTAAGATAATTCGATACAAGTAATATTTAGGATAAAAACCTGACACAAAAATTTGACACACATATTTACGAACACTGAAAGGCAAGAAAACAGTAACCTGAAATTATTGTTTTGACAAATTGATCATAGATGGCGCAATATTAGTTTTCCATATTAAAGTTGGTAAAGAAATATTGTTTTATTGAAAAAAGAATGGCTCTAGATCCTTTTTTAGTCAAAATCAAAAGGCGCAATTAAAATTTGCAGTGAATGATAGAAAAATTTGATTATAAACTATGTGCATAATTTTGACCGCGAATAACTTTTAAAGGAATGTTTTTATGGAAAAAACTAAAGAGACCTTTTTTGTAGAGCCTAAAATTTTGTATTAAAATATGTCTTTGTTGAAGCTGTAGGTTTGTTTGCTTTAAAGATAAAAAATTAAATACAAAAGGACAGAAAATCCCATGTTATTTAAATGGGAAAAGTATCATAACTCCGGCACGGTTGAAATTAAAAATTTAGAGCTTGTTTACGTTGGATAATTGTTTTAGACCAAAAACAAAAATTTCAAAGGGCGGCACCAAAAAAAATATCAACTTGGGAAATAACGGACACCCTACTATTCAGTACAAATTTTTCACAAAAATTGTGTCAATTTAGTTATTATTTTAATATACATATAATTATTGTACAGTGTGATTGAAAAAAAAAATTAAACTATATTTAACCAACATCAACACATTTTAAACTATATCTAATAACAATAAAAATAAATAGCAAACCAAAACATGAGATTTTGCTACAGGTATTCGACATATCGACCGTCTTCTGTTACGGAGAGATAACATAAGTGCTAAGTACTTCTAATTCTCGTCTAGATTATAAGGACAATTTAAAAATAAGAACCTTCATTCTTCTGCAGACATATCCATAGATCCAGAGGCACTAAGTCCGGCGGCCTCGACGGCCATACCGGCTGGGCTCTTTGTTATCTATTTAATTATTCTTGAAATCGGGTGCAAAAATTTGCTGATAACTTCAGCGTTCTGAGGCGGTGCCTCGTCTTGCTGGAAAGATATGTTTTCGAGTTCCATTAGGGGCATATCACCAATAAGGGGTCCAAAGCCTACTTGTTAAAAGTGGCTAACTTTTAAAAATTCTATATTTCGAAGGAGCTTATAACAAAATATCAAGTGTGCTATATTATTGGATAGGTAATTTTAAATTCTTTTCAGTTTATTAAAATATACACGGTGTCCCAAATAAAAAATCAATTTTTCTGTTAATAAATCTTAAATTTTTAATTTAAAAAAAAATTATACTTAAACCATTAAATTCTACGTAAAAAAGGTGCTTTGGAAATGTTTTCATAGAAATACAAAATTTTCCATAGCAAAAAAGTTACAGCGATTTGTTAAAAATGCATATTTCTGAAAAAACACCCCGTAACTCTGACACGGTAACAAATATAGATGTGCGGTTTTCACCATATCATATTTTTGATGAAAATTGAGCTCCAGACACCGGTATTAGTTTTCGTCTATCTCCTATAGAAAAGGGTGTTTCCCTCCTATAGAAAAGCGTCCAATTTGACCCACCCTGTACAATATATCAAAATTTTTCGTATTTAATATATTGGTATTATAATATTTCCCTAAATAATACGTATAAAAATCTTCAAAATAAAGAGTGCTCTGATAGAATTAGGAAGGAAGGAAACGTCGCATTGGATATTGGCATCGATATAAAATGTTAACACTTCTCCCGTAGCCTTATATACAAGGCCTGTAGTTAAGATGTCCCTGTTCCATTTGATTTTTGACCGATGGCGGAAAGAGTCGCGCGCCCGGCTCTCACCTAATCTGCATATACAGGGTGGTGCGACGTGGCGGGGCGCCCGGCTGAATTTACGACCTCAATAAACGGGCAACGGGCCGCCGACGGCCACACGGACCGCGACCGTCAACAAATGTCGCCTCTCGTTACCGGCCGCAGCGGCGGCGGCTGCCAGGCAAAAGCTCCGCCACATCGAGATAAGAGAGCGAGGCGTGAGAACCAGTCGGATTTTATACTATACGAGACAATAAACAGTGTAAAACCTATCATTTTGTCCAGGCTTCGAATTAACATCGTTGGAGAAATGGGTAAACTTGGTCGAAACGATGTGTGAAGCAACCATTTCAATTAGAGGGCTAGTCTAAAAAAAAACAGTGTGTGCACTATGTGCGCATATTTGACTTGTTACTAACAGCTATTAAATTGAAGGATTTGAAGGACTGAAGGACATAAATTAATCGAAAAAAAAGTTAAGGATATTGTGTTTTCGTTAGGAAGAAAATTTTTTATAAAAAATGTGTTATAACTATTAATACCTGTATCGTTTGTGTTTAAAAAAAATACTGTTTGTAAACATAAAAAATTGCACCCAAACAAATAAAAAGCATTATCATCAAAAATGTACATTTAATTTTTTTTAGAATAGAACTTGTTTGCGTGTTGCTAAGCGGCAGTTTGCGATATTCTGGTTATTCTGTCATCGATAATATGAACAGACGTCATTTAACAATAGAGGAAGCAAATCAAGCCATTGGGTTGATTCTTGGCGATGCGCGACAGATCGATATGGCTGATCGATTTAAAGTCACCTAAAGCAAAGAATATTATAGTTAACAGAAGTAGTAATAGAATTATCTTTGCCTAAAGTGTAATTTCTAGGCTTAAAAAACGATTTAATGAGACTGGATCTGTCATGGAGAGGCATAGGGAGGGTCGACCAAGGTCGACAAATGCTAAGGAGGACCGAAGCTTATTGAGAGGAGCTAGGATGGATCCTGCAAGAAACTACACGTTGCTCAGCCAGAACCTTTTGGCTGTCAGCAGAGTACGTATTACCCCTCGGACGGACTTAAATCGATTAAAAAAGCAGGTTTACATTGCTATAGGCCTAAAAGACGCCCTCCGTTGACCGCAAGATTTAGGTTGAGGTCATAAAGCTCAACGTTTGCTATGGTGTAATGAAAGAGCTAACTCGAATGATGAGTGGCATACTGCGATGTTCAGCGATGAAAGCCGCTTTTGTCTTCGTGATAACAGACGTACAGTTCGTGTCGAGCCTAAGAAATACAAGACTTAACGACCGATATGTTCAAGAAGGGCATCCATTTGGAGTTCGAGGTGTAATGATCTAGGGTGGAATTTTCTACGGAGGCCGAACGGAATTGTATGTCTGTGAAGGTACAATGACAGGTAAAATTTATGCTTACGACATCATTGGAGGATCACGGAGGGCGTCTTATAGGCCTATAGCAATCTAAACCTGCTTTTTTAATCGATATAAGACCGTCCGAGGTGTAATACTGTAGCATTTTTTATTTCCTTTAATAAAATTGAATTTAAAAATCTATTTTTATTTAAATTTCTTAGTATTGGCGCCATCTATTTGCTAGATGCCAAAGATACCAAACTCCATTTGTTACAGGTCACTTGTTTCGATATTTAATTTTTATTAGCGCATCTATTCGCTAGATGTCAAACTTCATTTCTTACAGTTTACTTGTCTTGTTTATTAGCGCCATCTATTCGCTATATGCCAAACTTCCTTAATTGTATTTCACTTGTCCCAATCTCACGTCGCTGTGGATTGCGATTTTCTGTTCTAATGATTTCGATCATAAGGATATCACTTTTTTCTCTCATTTTGTCTGTGGTGAATAGGGTTTTTTGTTTTCGTTTCTGAAACTGAGAAGAAGGGTCTTTTGCTGGGAATTTGGATCTGAAGAAGACGCGTTTCGGCGTCCGACAAATTTTCCAGTGAAAAGCACTCTGAATCCACTTTTCGATTGCATGGGTATCCGATTTGGAGATTTGAAAACCTTGTAAAGTATGCAATTCAGAGTATAGATCGTATTTGTTTGGTTTCTTCTTGGAATGACCACCGTAAGTTTGTCCGCCATTTTATATAGCCCTATCTAACTAAATTCTATTTCAGTTCTTTCCGTTTGTTATTTCGTTTACTTGAGTATTTAATTACTGGTTTGATCGGCATATGGTTTGAATATATTTATGTAAAGCTGATTTTCAGACCGTAAGTTGTTTCTTTTATTGAGTATCTGTCCTGAGAACTATTTTTTATTTATAGAGTAAAGTACCACATGATATTAAGTAAAAACTATCACATGGTACTCAGTAAAACTACCCCATGGTATTCAGTAAAACTACCCCATGGTATTCAGTAAATACCCCATGATATTCAGTAACTACCACATGGTACTCAGTAACTACCACCTAGTACTCAGTAATTACCACATGGTATGCAGTAATTATTGTATGTTCCACCCACTTTCATTTTGTATGGACCTATACAGACCTTAAGAAAATGTTCCTGACATTACAATCGTTCTTTTGCCTGATATCGAAGACTTCTCCTGCCATAGTCATCTGTATCCACTTCTGTTAGTCTGGAGAATACCTACCTACCTGTTTACATCATAAGAAACTATATTCAGATAAGTCTTAAGTTTGATACACAAGGTACGCTTTTATTTTATAATTTTGAGACAACAGATTTAATAACCTGGTAAATTATCACTATTTATCCCACATATTGTAGTCAAAATTATTTTTATTTAACGTTATGAGTTATAATTTGATTCGTACAGTACACTCTTGCTTAGCTATGATATTTTATATGAAAAAATTATTAACACGTATTCATTTTAAAGGTTTTTGTACACGACATGTTTCAAACATCATCGTATTGAGACATACATAAAATTTCACCTGTTTTTATTAAGTAGCTTACTTATTTCAAAGAATGCAGTTACTAAATTCAAATCTATTTAAAATAACTTATGATTTTATTGGGATCACTGTGACTAATTGTTGATACTTGTGTTCGCTTTTCAATAAATGTTTAATGTAGAATAGTTATTTCTGACTTTTATTCCTGATAAACATAATAGACCCTTAATGCTGTTGATTACTTTATTTTAGCTATGTTGTGATATCGTATTTTCTTTTTGGTTTCTTACTTTACCACTCTCATAAACAAAGTAAGTGGCGCCCTTTTCACTGTCTTTGACCATACCTATTTGAATTCTTAACATCAATATTAAAATCTCTCTGTAGCCTATATATTATCATTTTTTATTTTAATATTTAACAACATTAGAAAGTCACTGTGAGTCAGAAGCCTTACCTACGAACCCAGCTTTCCTCTAACCCTGAGCAACGGATTCTTTTTTCATTCTATTTGGGTAACGACAGAAAAGTCGTCACACATAGAAGAATAAAGTATATGACGCCCTGTAACGTGGGACTCAGCTTAATTTGATTTACTCAGCTTAATTTGAGTGACTCAGCTTAATTTGATTGGCTCAGCTTAATTTGATTGGCTCATGTTCTATTTAATTGGATCAACTTAGTTTATTCTGTTTGTCTTTTATTGGTAAACTTAATTTAGTAAAATAATTTCTATTAGGCTCAGATAAATTTTCTTTAAGGCAAAGACTATAGTTTTGAAATTTTGTTTTCATTATTTCTGTAATTTTGTTTCTATAATTTCAGTACAACAGCAATTTTTGTTTTTATGTTATAGAGGGTGTTTGTTTATCGGTTTAGAACTCAGAGATAAATAACTTGATACTTCTGACTTCATAGTTTATTGAAATTTCGATCTTAATATAAATATACAGGTAAGGTTATATTTTGAATATACAGAGTGGACATAATTTTAGTATACAGGGTAGCGTTGTTAGTACTTCGTAAAATTTTGGAATTTGTTTTGAATATTGGAGTCTTTTTTGGTTTTGACATTGAACATAATTTCTTTCTGATAGATTGCGTCGAGTCATAACAGCTTTTTGTTAAAATTAGTAAAATTTTCTGAATCATTTAGTCTTTAATATCTTATATAACTGAATTACAATGGAGAAAGAATCTTTTAAAGTTAATCATTTACGACAAGTAGAATTAGATTATGAACTTCTTATTAGGGGTATTAAGACATTTAAAATGTTGAGAGTAAACGTAAAATTTTGTCAGGTCTTTTAAGTAGAGAAATTAATAACCCTTTTTGTTTAGTTAATACGGAAAATTATCCTCTTTCTTTTGATCAGGAAATTTTCGAAATTAAAGCAACTTTAGATTCAATTTCTTTGTCAATTTCTGAATTCGAGGGTGGAGTAAATGATTCAATGTTTAAAGTTATAAAATCTCGTCTTGTACATTTGGCTGGTAGAATTAGAAGAATAATTTTAGATGAAAATCGTGCTGATGCAGAGACTATTCAAACTGATGTTTATACTAGTTGTTATCAACTTGAAGTTGACTTATTTTCAAAAATTTCTGACACAAATGAAATTTTAAATGTTAGTTCTGTCCCTTCAGGACCGGTTATTAATGTACCGCCTCCTATTGTGACTTATGTTGCTAAACCTTGTCCAGTGTCAGACTGGCCTATTAAATTTAATGGTAATCCTCAAGATTTATTTTCATTTTTAGAAACTGTTACTGAGCTTTCTGAATCACGTAAAGTTAGTGAACAAGATTTATTTTCTTCTGCAGTAGAACTTTTTACTGGTAATGCTTTTATTTGGTATAGAAGTATTAAACAACATGTTACAGATTGGAAATCTCTTGTAGAAAGATTAAAGAAAGACTTTTTGCCACCAGATAATGATGACAATATTTGGTCGCAAATTAAATCTTATAAACAACGAAAAAATGAAAGTATTTTAATTTTTATAGCAACTTTAGAGAATCTTTTTAGTAGATTAAGTAAATGCCCTAGTGAGGTTAATAAGATTAAAATTATTAGACAAAATTTACTTCCTGAATACATTACTCAGTTAGCTTTAGTTGATGTTTTATCTGTGTCTGAACTCTCTAATTTGTGTAGAAAATTAGAAAACGCTAAACATCAGAATGAAAAACGATCTAGAAGTTTAAATGTTTCTCAATTGAATACTACTCCTGATTCTATCTCGTCTGATTCTCATCGAGTACAGTTTTGTAAAAAGTCTAAGAATGTCAATGCTCAAAACAAAATAAAAAAATACTACTGTCCGGTCTGCTAGTTATTCATGTAGCGTCGTCGTCTTCTGACCCTGATATGGTAAATACTTCTGCGAGTATGCCCAGATCTGTAGAAAATTCAGGTAAGGAAGCAACCTCGCGTTTAGTTTGTTGGAATTGTTCTGGTCCAAATCATACATTTCATGATTGTCGACAGAAACGTAAGGTTTTTTGTTTTAAATGTGGTAATTTAGGTGTTAAGTCACCGGCGTGTCCCAAATGTTCCAAAAAACTAATTGGACGAACTCGTGTTTCTGGTCGCGCAGTTCAAAATTTCAAACCCAGAAATTTATTTTCAGAATCTGATTGGAAGAAGTGGTTATTATGTGTTAAGAATTTTTATAGATCCACCACTACCAATCATAAAGTTTCTCCTCTTTTTTGTCCAAAGGTTTCTGATAACAGACCTTATATTTTAGTAGAAATTCTAGGCGTTGAAATTTGTGGTCTTTTAGATTTTGGAAGTACATCTACAGTTATTGGAGCTGCTGGTATTCCTGTTATTGAGAATCTAAATTTGAATATTAGGGAACCAACTCATTTGTCAATTAGTACTGCAGACAATACTGAAAAGAAAATAGTTGGTGTAGTCGATCTACCTTTAGTCGTTGATGGTTCATGTCAAGTTATCAGTGCTATTGTAGTACCTTCATTGCCTCATAGTTTTATTTTTGGTTGTGATTTTATCTTGCGGTTTGATCTTATGGAAGATCTTAAGAAGAATTGGTGGGAAGTCAACTCTAGATCTCAGCCAAAGTTTTCTTCATTTCCCTATAACACTCATGCAGTAAATACGTTGTGTACCCTTGATGATTTAACACCAAATCAGAGAAAACAAGCTGAACTTCTTATTAACTCTTTTGACAGTATCAATAGTGACCATGGTCTTGGTCGTACAGATAAAATTACTATGTCGATTGACACTGGTGATGCCAAACCATTTCGTCAAAAACCTTTTTTAATGTCCCCTTATATGTCAAAAATCTTGAATGAGGAATTAAATGATATGCTTAAACTTAATGTCGTGGAACCTTCTAATAGTCCTTGGTGTTCTCCAGTGCTTTTAGTTAAAAAACCAACTGGTGAATTTCGTTTTTGTTTTGATGGTCGATCTTTAAATCAGGTTACAAAGTATGACTCTTACCCTATGCCAAATATAGATAGAATTTTAAACTCTCTTCGTGGAGCTACGTATATTTCTAGTATAGATTTGCGTAAAAGTTTCTGGCAGATTCCATTGTCCGAGGATTCCAAACCAAAAACTGCTTTCAGTATAGTTGGTAGAGGTCAATTTCAATTTAATACAGTGCCATTTGGATTGTGTAATGCCGCTCAGACACAACAAAGACTTGTTGATGCTATTTTTGGACCACGTTATGAACCACACATTTTTTGCTATTTAGATGATATAATCATATGTTCACCTAGTTTTGAGGAACATATTAAATTGCTTTCTGAAGTTAGAGATAAGTTAAAAGATGCTAATCTAACTATAAATATAAAAAAGTGTGAATTTTTTAAAAAATCTTTAAAATTTCTTGGATATATTGTTGGCTCTAATTCATTAAGAACTGATCCAGAAAAAGTTTCAGCCATGTTAAACTTTCCTCGCCCTACCACTACGACTGAAATAAAACGATTTATAGGTTTGTGTAGTTGGTATCGTCGTTTTATAAGAAATTTTTCAACTTTAGTTTCACCCATTAATGATTTGTTAAAAGGTAAAAAGAAAGGTCAAGGAGTTCAGTGGAATCCTGCCGCTGAAGATTCTTTTTTGAAAATTAAACAACTTCTTGTTTCTGCTCCAATTTTGTCCCAACCGGATTTTTCTAAACCTTTTATTATAGAAACAGATGCATCCAACACCGGTCTTGGTGGAGTGCTTATACAGAAAATTAATGACGAAGATCGTGTAATTTCTTATGCTAGTAGATCTCTTACTAGATCCGAGCGCAATTATAGTGTAACTGAGCGAGAGTGCTTAGCTGTTATTTTTAGTTTGGAAAAATTTCGTCCGTGGATTGATGGAGTACGTTTTACCGTTTGTACAGATCATTACTCTCTTTTGTGGCTTAATAAATTACAGAATCCTACTGGTCGTCTTGCTAGATGGTCTGTTAGACTTAGACAGTTTACGTTTGATTTAGTTCATCGTAAAGGTTCAAATAATGTAGTTCCAGATTTTCTTAGTAGAATACCTAGTGATGATTCTCCTTCAGATATTTCAGATAATGATTCTTTTGTATGTCCGCAAATTTCCGTTTTGAATATAGATTTAGACCATACTGACGCATGGTATGAGACTATGAAGCAAAAGATTTTAGCTTCACCTGGTTCATTTCCACAGTGGAAAGTTGAAGATGGTTTTCTTTTTAAGTTTATTCCGGTACAGTTACCATTTTCATCAAATCTTCAAGAATGGAAGCAGGTTGTTCCACGTCCTCAACGTCGTAATATTATCGAATCATGTCATAATCCGCCAACTTGTTCGCATTTGGGTTTTTATAAGACTTTATCGAGACTTCAAGAACAATTTTATTGGCCCAAGATGAGAGCCGATGTTCTTAAATTTGTTAGGAGTTGTCGTGTTTGCGGAGCTCAAAAATCTTCTAATACTATGCCGTTAGGTAAGATGGGAAAAGAAAAGCAAGTTAATATGCCTTTTCAGACAATCGCTTTAGATCTTATGGGTCCTTTTCCTAGATCAAAAAAGGGTCATAAGTGGCTTTTAGTTGTTGGCGATTGGTTTTCGAAGTATGTTCTTCTGTGTCCGTTGCGTTCATCAAAATCTCCCTATATTGTGAAGTATCTTGAGAATGAAGTTTTTCTTACCTATGGAGTACCTCAACATATAATTTGTGACAATGGTCCTCAATTTGTTGCGAAAGAATTTAGAGATTTAGCTAAGAAATACCAAGTTCAGAAGATCTGGTATAATGCTGTGTATTCTCCTCAATGTAACTTTGTTGAGCGAATGAATAAAACTGTAGGAACAGCTATTAGAACTTATGTTAAACAGCATACAGATTGGGATGTTCAGCTCTCTAATATTCAGTTTGCTTTAAATACTTCTAAACATGAGGTCACAGGTTTTTCTCCTTCATTTTTAGTTTTTGGTAGACATATTCCCATCTCTGGTAAGTATTATGGTCAAGTTAAATTTTCTGAAGATTTTGAAATTATGCCTGGCGATCGCAACTCTTACGCTTCTGAACTCAAAAATCTTTATAGTGTCTTTAGCGAAGTCCGTAAGAAACTTCATGCTGCTTATGAAAGAAACTCGAAGTCTTATAATTTGCGTAGGCGTGATTTATCTTTTCAGGTTGGTGATTTGGTTTGGAGACGTAATAAGGTCTTATCAAATGCTGGTATTAACTTTTCAGCCAAGTTAGCTCCTCGTTTTATTTTATCTTCAGTGCGAAAGAAAATCTCGAATTTAGTTTATGTTTTAGTAGACGAGAATGGTACTAACGCAGGCCGCTGGCATATAAAAGATCTTAAACCATACCAAGGTCACACGATTGACGACGATGATACAGAAAATGTCTCTACTACGTCACAGTAATTCAAATAATCTATTATGTCCGATTCCTTTTTAGGGTTTAGTCTAAAGGATACATAGATTATATTTTAGTTTTTTTTAGTTCAGATTAAACAGTTATACAACATTTGCTTCTCGTTTTTTTTACGGATTTGTCGCGAATTAGTATAACTATATTGTCATTTAGTTTTTTTTGCGTACCTATATTTTTGATGTGTTATAGTATTTCTATTTGGAAATGCGAGCATATGACAGTATTTTTTTTTTCGAGTATTCTACAGATTACCTAATTTTGAGTAAATATTTTGTGGGATGGTAATTCTGTTAATCACTCATATAGTTTTATGTCATTTGCTCTATTCTTTGTTATTCAGTTCACAAGAATCTGAAATGTAAGAGATTCTTGTATTTTGTGTATTCTGAGAACACAACTTCGTGAAAAGTTGTTATGATTTTGATTGCAACCTAGAAGTGAGACGTAGCTAACCTCATGACTTCGTAAGTTTTACTGTGTTTTGGATATTATTGTGATCTTCTTTCCATATTTGCAATAGCGTTTCATAGGCTGAACCTATGTTACGGATATTTTGGGTCATTAGTGACAATTTTTTTCTCTTTCTTTGTGTCTTTCTATTGTGTTTTCTATTGTAATTTTCCTTCTTTTTCTCATACAGGTGAGTTACCTTGAATGGTTAACCGGTGAGCACACAGGTTGTGGCGAAGGTAGTTTGTCTTGATCACGCCAAACTAACCTCTTATAGTGATCCGTAGCATGGCTTTTGTTGAGGTTCTTTTGTTGTTTGTTTGTTCTCTGCTTCCTTTGGGTGTGAGGGGTCGCATGAATGATTACACGCGATTTGTGAATCATTTCGTTGCCTCATACTAGGTGGGTTGAGTGCAGGCGGTCAGCGGAGGAATTTCTTCAGAAACATCTGCGCTTCCATGGGATTTTTTTTTTTTTCCTATCCCATACCTTTTAGTTTTAAGTTTAGTTTTAGTTTATCATATATTTTGTATATGATTTTGTTTTTTGGATTATGTGGTGATTTTGACTTTCCTGATTGTGTAACCTCCCTGATTTGACATACCGATTGCGACTTACCAATTTTGACTCTTTATGGACGTGTGATACGAAGCTATCATCCACCAAATTTAATTTCAAAAAATCTAAAACATGTACCAATTTAATTTAGTTTTCCTTAGTGGTGTTTAAGGAAAGTCCTCTTTGAGGGCCTTCCTTTTGGAGGGGGGCAGTGTAGCATTTTTATTTCCTTTAATAAAATTGAATTTAAAAATCTATTTTATTTAAATTTCTTAGTATTGGCGCCATCTATTTGCTAGATGCCAAAGATACCAAACTCCATTTGTTACAGGTCACTTGTTTCGATATTTAATTTTTATTAGCGCATCTATTCGCTAGATGTCAAACTTCATTTCTTACAGTTTACTTGTCTTGTTTATTAGCGCCATCTATTCGCTATATGCCAAACTTCCTTAATTGCATTTCACTTGTCCCAATCTCACGTCGCTGTGGATTGCGATTTTCTGTTCTAATGATTTCGATCATATGATATCACTTTTTTCTCTCATTTTGTCTGTGGTGAATAGGGTTTTTGTTTTCGTTTCTGAAACTGAGAAGAAGGTCTTTTGCTGGGAATTTGGATCTGAAGAAGACGCGTTTCGGCGTCCGACAAATTTTCCAGTGAAAAGCACTCTGAATCCACTTTTCGATTGCATGGGTATCCGATTTGGAGATTTGAAAACCTTGTAAAGTATGCAATTCAGAGTATAGATCGTATTTGTTTGGTTTCTTCTTGGAATGACCACCGTAAGTTTGTCCGCCATTTTATATAGCCCTATCTAACTAAATTCTATTTCAGTTCTTTCCGTTTGTTATTTCGTTTTACTTGAGTATTTAATTACTGGTTTGATCGGCATATGGTTTGAATATATTTATGTAAAGCTGATTTTCAGACCGTAAGTTGTTTCTTTTATTGAGTATCTGTCCTGAGAACTATTTTTTTTATTTATAGAGTAAAAGTACCACATGATATTAAGTAAAACTATCACATGGTACTCAGTAAAACTACCCCATGGTATTCAGTAAACTACCCCATGGTATTCAGTAAATACCCCATGATATTCAGTAACTACCACATGGTACTCAGTAACTACCACCTAGTACTCAGTAATTACCACATGGTATGCAGTAATTATTGTATGTTCCACTCCACTTTCATTTTGTATGGACCTATACAGACCTCAAGAAAATGTTCCTGACATTACAATCGTTCTTTTGCCTGATATCGAAGACTTCTCCTGCCATAGTCATCTGTATCCACTTCTGTTAGTCTGGAGAATACCTACCTACCTGTTTACATCATAAGAAACTATATTCAGATAAGTCTTAAGTTTGATACACAAGGTACGCTTTTATTTTATAATTTTGAGACAACAGATTTAATAACCTGGTAAATTATCACTATTTATCCCACATATTGTAGTCAAAATTATTTTTATTTAACGTTATGAGTTATAATTTGATTCGTACAGTACACTCTTGCTTAGCTATGATATTTTATATGAAAATTATTAACACGTATTCATTTTAAAGGTTTTTGTACACGACATGTTTCGAAACATCATCGTATTGAGACATACATAAATTTCACCTGTTTTTATTAAGTAGCTTACTTATTTCAAAGAATGCAGTTACTAAATTCAAATCTATTTAAAATAACTTGCGATTTTATTGGGATCACTGTGACTAATTGTTGATACTTGTGTTCGTTTTCAATAAATGTTTAATGTAGAATAGTTATTTCTGACTTTTATTCCTGATAAACATAATAGACCCTTAATGCTGTTGATTACTTTATTTTAGCTATGTTGTGATATCGTATTTTTCTTTTTGGTTTCTTACTTTACCACTCTCATAAACAAAGTAAGTGGCGCCCTTTTCACTGTCTTTGACCATACCTATTTGAATTCTTAACATCAATATTAAAATCTCTGTAGCCTATATATTATCATTTTTTATTTTAATATTTAACAACATTAGAAAGTCACTGTGAGTCAGAAGCCTTACCTACGAACCCAGCTTTCCTCTAACCCTGAGCAACGGATTCTTTTTTCATTCTATTTGGGTAACGACAGAAAAGTCGTCACAATACGTACCCTGCTGGCAGCCAAAAGGTCCTGGCTGAGCAACCTAGAGTTTCTTGCAGGATCCATCCTAGCTCCCCTCATTAAGCTTCGGTCCTCGCTGGTATTTGTCGTCTATGCCTCTTCATGACAGATCCAGTCTCATTAAATCGGTTTTTAAGACTAGAACTTACACTTTAGGTGACTTTAAATCGATCAGCCACATCGATCTGTCGCGCACTGCCAAGAAGCAACCCAATGGCTTGATTTGCTTCCTCTACTGTTAAATGACGTCTGTTCATATTATCGATGATAGAATAACCACAATATCGCAAACTGCCGCTTAGCAACACGCAAACAAATTCTATTCTAAACAAAGATTAAATGTACATTTTTAATGATAATGCTTTTTATTTGTTTGGGTACAATTTTTTATGTTTACAAACATTATTTTTTTAAATACAAACGACATAGGTATTAATAGTTATAACACATTTTTTCTGAAAAATGTTCTTACTAACTAAAACACAATATCCTTAACTTTTTTCGATTAGTTTATATTTTTTTATGAATGTCTTTCCTTCAAAAAATTGGAGTTAATACCTTCAAAAAATTAGAGTTAATATACAAGCGAATAGTATTCTAGCTTTATAATATTATAATGTTTTTTTTTATATTTTTATTAAAAAACGATAATTTTATCACCCGGCCGGATAACCCTAGCAGCAGTGACAATAAATGTTCTGTCTAATTGTATACCAATACTTCTTAACTGAATTCAGTCAATATTTACTGGCATACTTCATAAAAGCAAAATTTATTGTTCCATGATATAAAACTTTTAAGATTGTGCGAGATGAAGAACATTGACGACTATTCATTAAAATAACTTCTTTTATTACTTGTATTCTGAGCTAAAAGACCGTATCGTACCATCGATCGTAAACACACCACATACTACTATTAAGACGTTCCACGTAAAGTCGTAAAGTCAAAATGCATTTCGCGGAATGAATTGTCACCAAAGCCGAGTGATCAAAACACGGTGGCCGCGGCCCAAATGTGCCCTTTGAACTTCACGTCCATAAATCAAGTCGCCTTGGAACACCGTTCGGACAGTAGAGATACTCTCTCTCGATATGAAAGCACCACTGATGAACTTTTACGCCAATTTTCATTACGTTTCATTTATTATTTTAAATCACCTCTTGGTCCATGGGTTATAAAATAGTCCGAACGTTATTATATAGAATATTTCACTCATGTACAAAAAATCCCATATGAAGCGGGTAATTTTCGGCGAAAATTGACCGCTAAAATCGAAAATTACCCGGCGAAAATTTCCCGCAGAATGTCTAAGTGACAATGACAAATTTGTCACTTAGACGTAAATTAGTATTTTTAATAGGTATTCTAAAAATGTCTCGATTTGGAAACGATTCTTTAAGTGCAATTGAAGAAAAAGTTGCCGAAAGTAAGCCGAAAAACACTATAATTAATCACCAGTATGTATGGAAACAGTTAACAGTTTATGGACTTTATAAAAGATAGAAACTACATTTTGGATGCGAACATCTCAATCTCGGCACTGGCCAATATTTTGACCGATTGGGCATTTAATATGAAAAGGGAAAACGGCTAGGACTATGGTAATTATGCAGTATAGGTGTTGTAATATGTCATGGTCTTGAAATAAAACTATACTAGTTAGTAGTATTCCGTGTTACCAAATAACAATAAAAGGGAGTTACAACAATTAGAAAATGTGCAGATATATTCGTGCCTACGTGACCAACTAGTATCTAGCTACAGATGACTGTTTTGTGTCTATTGTCAACTAGAGAGCTACTGCACTTAAATGATAGGGACATGTCACCTCTTATCACACATCTCCCCCATCATAAATCTAGTTTTTGAGGTTTTCTTACAACCCTACCAGATCTTGTTTTAGGAATCAGCTGTTTAGTTATACTAGGACATTTATCAAGTTCAATTTCTAGATCAGCTTCAGGTAATCCTTCCACAAGTTCTGCTGGTTGTTCGACATTCTTTAAATTACTATTACTAGTAGAGCATTCATAAAGAGGTGGAACATTAGGAACAAACTTATTTGTGCTTTCCTTTAAATCGATTCTATTTCTTCTAACAACATTATTTTCACTATCTTTGATTAAATACGATCTTGGAGTGGAGTGCTCACAAATAACTTGACCTGGTTCCCACTTCTTCTTTACATGATTATATACATTAATATCTGCATTAGGACAAATCGGTTTTAAATCTTTAGCCTGTCTATTGTAATATTTCTTATAACAATTTTGCCTTTCTTGTAGTTTTTCATAAACATTTTGACACAATTTTGGTTTTAAAAATTCATTATTACTAGGTAATTTAGTTTTACAATTACGGCTCATAAGTAATTGTGCAGGACTATAATCAATATATTTGAGAGGGGAGTTCCGATACTGTAACAATGCTATATCAAGGCCATCACTTTTGCCTTCGCTTTTTTTAATTATATTTTTCGCAATACCTACTCCTCTTTCAGCAAGACCGTTTGAGCGAGGATAATTAGGACTTCTTGTTACAACTTCAAAATTCCACTCTCTAGCAAATGATTTAAATTCACAACTGTTAAAAGGAACATTATCAGAAATTACACAATCTGGCGAACCATGAGTAGAAAATACTCTTCTTAAAACTAAAATTACAGATTTTGCGGATTTGTCTTTAATAGGTAATACTTCAAGCCAATTAGAGAATGAATCAAATGCTATTAGAAAACTCTGATTATTAAAAGTAAAAATATCTAAGCCAATTCTTTCCCACGGTCGACTTGAAATAGGATACAGCATTAATGTTTCTTTCTGATGTCGTTTAGCATAAGTTTCACAAATTCTACAATCTTTTATAAATGATTCAATATCATAAGTCATTCTAGGCCAATAAAATATTTGACGTGCTCGCGATTTTGTTTTTTCGATACCAAAATGACCTTCATGTAATAATTTTAGCATTTCTTTACGAAGTTCTTGAGGAACAACTATTTTGTTGTCTAAAAATAATAAACTATCTGAAACAAAAAGTTTGTCTCTTAAATGAAAATACTTCCAAATATTTAGAGGAACTTTCTTTTTCTGTTCTGGCCATGTATTTTCACAATATTTGATTACTAACTGTAGGTCTTTATCATTACTTAAAGCATTTTTAAACTGACATTTCCTAGTTTCAGACATAGGAAGATACTTATTAATACAGTGTATAACATAATCAAATTCTCTGTCTGATTTTAATCCTGTATCAAGAAGAAAAGCACGTGATAGGGTATCTGCGATAAACAAATATTTACCTGGCTTATATGACACACTTAATTTATAATTTAATAAACGTAAACGCATTCTTTGTAATCTTGGTGTTATTGATGCCAAATCTTTACAAAAAATTGCTTCTAGAGGCTTATGATCAGTGTTGACTTTTACGTCCAGACCATAAACAAAAAATGAAATTTCTGTATATTAAAAACAATTGCCAACATTTCTTTTTCAATCTGGGCATATTTTTTCTCAGCTGAACTCAAACTTCTAGATGCAAATGCAATAGGGTGTCCATCTTGGAGTAAACAGGCTCCTAACCCGTCTTTAGATGCATCAGTCTCAATTTCTACATTTTTACTTGGATCAAAGAATGACAATATTGGAGCTGATGTTAAAAAGTATTTTAACTCATTTAATGATTTCTCATGAATATCTAGTCAGTTAAACTCATTTTCATATTTAGTTAAATCTCTTAAGGGGGAAGTAATTTTAGACATATTAGGCACAAACTTGCCTAAAAACTTGGCCATTCCTAAAACTCTTAATAAGTCTGATTTACTTTCTGGCCTTGGCAATTTTAATATAGCTTCTACATAATTTTGATTTAATTTTATGCCATCTTTAGAATAAATTTGACCCATAAATTTAACTGATTTACACTTAAACTGTATTTTATTTCTATTAAATTTAATACCATAACTGAGAGCTCTTTCCAATACCAAGTGCAAATTTTTATCATGCTCTTTCTCATTTTTTCCTGTGACAATTATATCATCAAAATATAATCCAATACCATCAATGTCACCAAATATTTCATAATTTTTCTTTTGAAACACTTCTGGTGCGGAGCACAATCCAAAAGGTAAACGACAATATTTGTACCTACCAAATGGAGTAGCAAAAGTGCAATAATCTGAACTTTCTTCATCTATCTTTACTTGTAGATATCCATCTTTCATATCTAACACAGTAAAAAACTCTCTGTTACATAAGGTAGCAGCGATTTCATCTGCAGTTGGGATTGAAAAATACTCTCTTTGAATTGCTTTATTTAAATACTTAGGATCTAAACAAAGACGCAAATCACCATTTGTTTTTTCCACAATCACAAGTGCATTCACCCACTCAGTAGGCTTATCAACTTTACAAATGACACCTTGTTTCTCAAGCTCATTTAACTTACTTTTTAGTCTATCTCGTAAAATATGAGGAATCCTTCTGAGCGGTTGCACATGCGGTACAAAATCTTTCTTTAATGTAATATGATGTTCTGTTGGATATTTACCCAACCCATTAAAAACACTAGGATATTTATTTACTATATCATCAAGAGATCTAAAATATACATTATCAAGAGATTTACAATTAACATTTATACTAGCTACTTTCTTTATTAATTTTAAATCTACACAAGCCTGAAGTCCAAGTAAAGGTAATTGATCAAGTGTATCTACTACAATAAATAAAACTTGAGCCACATTCTCACCAACTTTACAGTCTAATAAAATTTCACCTTGTGGTTTAATTCTGAACTTATTATCACCATATGATACAAGGGTAACTCCAGTTTTATTTATTTTATCTTTCAGTTTCAATTTTTCAATCAAGTTAAGTGATAATACACTCACTTCAGCACCTGTATCTAACTTGAACTCGACTAACTGATTATTAACACATACCTCCTGCTTCCAACATAAGTTTGCTTTTACGGACCCGATTGACTGTATACCATCAACAAAATACTCATCACTTGTGTCATCATCTTCAGTATTCACCTTGCAACTACATGCTTCAACTTCATGAACTTTTTTCTCCTTGGTTTTGTTGTTTCTTTCTGGTCTGACTTCTTTTTTCCTACACACAGCAGCAAAATGATTCCGACCTTGGCATTTTGCACATGTTTTCCCATATGCAGGACATTTACCAGACTTGCCATGTTTGTACCCACAAAAGTTACATGGTTTCTTATTGTTTTCTTGATCACTATTTTTCTGTACAGCATCCACTTGACTTTCATTTCTTAATATTTTTGACTGCGATTTACTTGACTCGGTTGCTCTGCAAACATCTACTGCTTTTTCTAAAGTAAGTTTTGGTTCTCGTAACAATCTCTCTTGTATTACTTTGTCCAGTATTCCCATTACAATTCTGTCCCTTATCATGTCATCATGATCCTTGTATTGTGTTGTCTTAATAGCTTTTCTTAATTCTGTTAAGAAATTATCAAAATTCTGACCTTCTTTTTGGCATATACTGTTAATTTGTACCTCTCAAACGTGATATTTGTTTTGGTGAACAGTATTCATGAAACTTCTCTCTAATTTTATCTAACTTTTTCTCGTCTCCATTTTCAAAACTGAAACTATTAAATAATTCTAGTCCTTCGTCACCTATCAGGTTTAAAAAGACTGCCACTTTCTTATCTTCAGATTTCGACTCTAGATCTGTCGCTGTTGAAAATATATCAAATTTTTGGCTGAATCTCTTCCAGTTCTCTGCAACATTTCCATCTAAGACTAGGGGTTCTGGGGGTTTGAACAAGTTTTCCATTTTTTACAATTTTCTTCTTAATTGTTTTTCTAGCGGAATTTTTACCCGTACCAGCCTAACACCATGTAATATGTTATGGTCTTGAAATAAAACTATACTAGTTAGTAGTATTCCGTGTTACCAAATAACAATAAAAGGGAGTTACAACAATTAGAAAATGTGCAGATATATTCGTGCCTACGTGACCAACTACTATCTAGCTACAGATGACTGTTTTGTGTCTATTGTCAACTAGAGAGCTACTGCACTTAAATGATAGGGACATGTCACCTCTTATCACACAGGTGTTTTTCGTATTTTTAGAGATTTCTCAAAAATTCTTTTTTATGTGATTCTACAGACCAAATACAACACAAATCCGTGTGCGCACGTTGAAAATTAGATTATTTATAATTTAAATAATATTTATTATAAAAAAAATGATACTTACGGGACGGGGGAGAAAAAAGGGGTGTTTGGGCGGGGTACTGCAGAAGGCCGCCGGGAGACACTGAAAAAAGGACTCCACGTCACTAAGGACCCTAAGTCACTATAAACATTTGCTAAAGAATAGTTAAAATATGGCATATTTGAAAGTAATAAATTCAAAACATTTCGTCCTCCATCATTCAATTGACATTTGACTGTGACATTTGACACTTTGACACCGTCTCACAACTGAAAATCAATGTTGCCAAACGTTGATCTATCCCGTAAAATATAAAGAAGGGAGCATCTCTACATGTAATTCTACGGTTCTACGAAAATATAAGTTTTTTAAATATATACTAATTTTCGACGCGTAATCAATGATGTTTTGTCATTAGGCTCAATTAGCGTAGGAATTATAGTTTGCACAGACGACAACGCATTCGCGCATGTTTTGGTTAGTTCAGGCGGGTTGGTTAGCGTGGTTATTTCGAGGGTGTTAATTCATTGGTTAGTTGGTTAAACGTCGCGGGATGGAATTGTACATTAAATTTGCCGCTAGGTGCAAATGTCAAATACTCCTCCACCCTCAACTAAAATGGTTGCTCCATTCCTGTCCGCAGACACGAGCAGCTAAATGTACAATCCCATCCCGCGACGTTTAACCAACTAACCAATGAATTAACACCTTCCAAATAACTACGCTCACCTACCCGCCAAATAACTAAATCAATCCGACCAAAAAGAGTGAAACTAATGCATTATAATATATTTTTTTAACATTTTCAGTTTGGTTCTTTTTTTTTAATAACTATTACTAGTGACAACAGTCACGTACTGTTGTTGGTGCACTTCGCTGAAACGTTGGGTAATTTTTCATAATTTTTGTTATAATAATAATGTCGTTTTCATAATTTAACGCTCATCGCTTAACATCAGATATTTAGCAAGAATTTTACCTCTTTTCTTAGGAAGTTTGGGAACATTGCATTAAAACGTCATATGATGTATGAAATGGTTAATGACGGACGAAATGTCGTTTTGAATTTATTACTTTGAAATTTGCCATATTTTAACAATTTTTTAGCACATTTAATAGTGATTTAGTGTGCTTAGTGACGTGGAATCCTCTTTTCAGTGTCTCCCGGCGACCTTCTGCAGTACCCCGCCCAAACACCCCTCTTTTGCTCCCCGTCCCGTAAGTATCATTTTTTTCATAAATGTGTAAATTATAAATTATCTAAAAAAAAAATTTCAACGTCCGCACACGGATTTGGGTGGTATTTGGTCTCTAGAATCACGTAAAAAAAGAATTTTTGAGAAATCACCAAGAATACGAAAAACACCTATACTGCATAATTACCAAGACTATTATGGGCAGAAGATTTTACGATAAAAACTATTTGGAATGTAACAGCCAAGCTATTAATGGAAAAATACCAAAAAGAATATAATATTAAATTTAATACTTTTACTGACACCGAATTTGATATCTCCCGGGAGGCAAAAAGTGCCAAAAGGAAGGAATTGCAGATAGACCCTCTAAAAAGAAAAGAAAGCTCTAAGGCACTCAAAGACGAAGAATTCAAATTGATGGTACGAAATTGTAACGATGAATGTCTCGATGGTTTACAAAAAAAATATTTTTTGTATTATCTTACGAATTGGCATGGCGAGGAGGAGTGGGAGGAAAATGTTTTGTTTCCTATTTTAAAGATGATTGATAATATAGGACAACCCACCGGTCGCATTGAATACAACCCGATATTCGATAAAATCACTCAAGGCGGAGATAAACGGGATATATGTCCAGTAAGGCTATTCAAAAAAATTATGGAAAAAAGAAAATTAATTGATGTTTCAAGATTGTTTTTAACTGTAAATCCTTCCTGGAAAATGGGTAAATGTTTCAAGAACCTTCCTGTTGGGAAAAATACGATTGCTCAGTAGGTGTCTATCGAAGCGAAAAAATCAGGTTTGGCTACGGAGAAGGTAAAAATTACTAATCATTCGCTACGTGCAACAGCTGTGTTGACACTAGTAAAGAAGGGGTTTGAGGAAAACACAATGATCAAAATAACTGGGCATGCAAACCTTACCTTCAATTCGATGACGAACATCATCAGAGGTGCAATTAGGGAGGGGGGGCAGATGACCAGTGTGTGTCGTATAAAATTGGTTTTAACCTCACATGAATCTTACCTTATAGTGACCTAAGCCCCCCAAAAGACTTTAGCCTCCTAAAAGTATATGTCTAGTTGCGCCCCTGAACATCATGAAAATCTGGTAGAAAAAATGAGAGACAATGAAACTGCTACAAGTTCTAATAATAATACTAATGTGTTTTTGTACCTACTATAGGTTCTTTTAATTTCAATTCAAGTACCGCAACGGAATTTAAACATAATAATTTTTATAACTGTGTTTTTTACTGCAATTCTTCATGTAATTTTTAATTTGTAATATTATAAGTTCTGTTTCATTTTATTGCTTCATTTTTAAATAGATTTTTTTTAATATATTCAAATAAATGTTTTAACAAATCTATGTATTTTCACTTGTATTTTCATGTTTTTTATTCGGGAAATATTCTACCGAATTGCACTCAAAATTAACCTGATAATTTTTCATTTAAGCATGTTGTCAATAAAAAAACAGCATTCGTTTATATTCATATTTCTTCCCCTAGGAGATGCAAGACCTTGTCGTTGTTGGGGAAGCTCCTGGTCAGGTGCTGGGGGGAATCCGCTCTAGCACTTGGCTTGGTCTAAGAAGCATCTCACTCATCGTCTTGTCCCTGACTGTAGTGTCGTGGCCAGGGAATTGCACCAAGACATATAACGATACCGGGCGGGGCTAAAGGACAGCCTCAACCTTGGGGCACCGGGGGGCACCCCATTGTATTTTACCCCTTACTTCTACATGCGGGGCTCTGTAGAAGTGGACCGACTGTCCCTAGCGACTCATAGGAACACTATGAGATCTGATAATAATAGTAATAAAAACATCACCGGTGAAGCTGTGGGGAAACCCCCTAGCGACACTGGGAATAGTAACAATGAAAGTTCCAAGGGGCCAAACCCAAAGAGAACTACAGGAGAGGTGGCTGACACTTGCGTGAGACCATCCTCCGCAAGTGTCATACAAGCTACCACCTCCTCCAAGGGTCGGGAGCCTACCTCCTACCTCTAAACCCAACAGGCGACACAAGCTACCGTTTCGTCTACCCGGCCTGGGTCGTAGCTCCTCGACTGTGAGGGACACGGGTCTCCGTAGGAAGTCCTGGGACTGTATGATGAGTTATAACTCAAGAAAGGGGGACACAATAGATCTCTAAGGTCGCAGAGATTAACCCCCCTCCCACTTATTCTATATTCTATTCTATTCATATTTTGGTTGTGAGGTTCTGTATGAAGCTTTATGAAGATTTAATCACTAAGAAATAAATTACCCATTTCAATATTTACATATAAACAGTGGATAAATGATTAAGCAATTTGTCCTATTAAAATTAGGTGCAGAAAACTAGCCATAGATACCTATTTATTTGCCTTCAATCTGCATAAGCACGTTTCTACCATGGCTTTTTAATATTAATAGGAAACGACATAATAGATATATGTTAATTTTTCTCCGTGTTTAACTTGTGGGCTGTGCTTTTGTATAAATTTACTAAAAATATTTAAAACAGTAACTAATTTTTCAGTCTCGGCGGTTTCTTTTGAACTATTGGTAACAGAACGATCTCCCATAGTGAAAACAGGGCTTGGTTCGTTACAGGACGGTCAATAAAAGTTTAAGCAACAAATCGTGTGTTCTGTGTAAAACAAACTGCAATTTATTTCATGTAAACTATTTTTTATTTTTATTAAATAAATAAAAAAATAACATGCTGTTGAAGTAGACCTATTTTAAACATTTTTAATATAGTAAGTATTGATACTAATATACTTCCTTGTCTTTATTTAACTTAACTTACACAGCGTTTCGGTTAGGTATATTTGTCACGAAAAAATCCGTGATAAAGCTTCATTCAGAACCTCCCAATTAGTGGAATAAATTAGTGGTTTCAATTACACTTTATACTTTTTAGTTTGCGATCATTCACAATATCTAAAAACACAATTAAAATTAATAAAATATCCTAGCAACAGCTTGCGTTAGTCTGTTGTATCCATAGAGAAAGCATAATATTTAGCTTATAAAACAATAAACTTTTGATTTCTAACCAAATTTTTTCTTGACGGGTGATAATCAAAGGCCAAAATGACATTCCACGCAAATTTTGAATTATAATTAGTGGAAAAGTCAAAAGTTTGTTAACTTTTTCGAATAATTGAAAGGTACTACCACTAATTATGACGTTCTGAATACTTACATTAAAATTAGGTGAACAAACTTCTACGGCTAATTGAAACTACCTACTAATTTATTCCACTGATTTCAAGGTTCTGAATGAAGCTTAAGATTTAAAAACACCGATTAATACGGATTTTTTATGCATATATTAATTTGCTTCTTTTGAAAACTAAAACAATAAACGTAAAAGGGGAATTGATCATGGGAATGAGTTAAAATCAGATGGGACCAGCTTACTTGATATGTTGCTTTTGCATCTTACAGAATTCCATAATTCCAAAAGACCTTAATTGATCTGAGCATGTTACCAATTTTGGGCACAGAATGACAAACTATCAGAAACATTCTGGAAGTACTTCAGCCAAAAAATTTATGAAAAGCATATGCTGCATTAAAATTCATGTTGAAAGAACTATCCAAAATTAAAATACCAGATCAAGCAACGGAGAACCATTTATTCCGACATTCTCAGCTCTCTTACAAATCCCAACTTTACAAACTCTGAGCCAGATGATTCGCTTCAAAACGTCGAATATTTCCTTACTTAAATATAATTAACGATATTAATAATGTATATTATAGCCTCTGGCTGAACATCGAAAAAAGAAAATATTAACAAGAGAGAAGAAGCAATTTTTAGAAGCAATCAGCTTACATCGGGAAGGTTTTAAATTAACGCAGTCATGGAGTAGAGAATGGGAATCAGAGTTACCAGACACCGCCAGGAACATGTTGGTTATAACTTAAAACCCACCAAACTTTGCCATGCCACGCAAAACATGGTCTCCGTTGAACAGGATAAGGACAAATCATGGGAGGTGTGCTGATCTATGTTTAAATGGGGAAAGTTAGCTTCCCCAGAATGCGATTTTTTTTTTGTTTTAAGATGATATTAGAAATGTAATATTATTTGATTTTCTTTTCTAATCCCAGGATTAAATCTCGATATGCTGGGATTAGTATTACATATCTCGAAAATCCCGGGTTAATGAAACCTTTTCGGGATTGACATTCATAATACTAGAGCATTCACCCGCGAGAGAATTGGGTCCAGTTAAGCATCAGGTTGTCCGCTGAGGATAACAGCATTGGTACTTCTGAGAATTAGTTGCCATGTTGCGCAAGACAGGGTTTTCTACAATCATAGAATGTAGAATGTTTAGAAGGGGAGTTAATCACCGCGACCTTACAGATCTATTGTGTGTTCCCCTTTCTTGAGTTATAACGAGTTATAACTCATCATACAGTCTCAGGGCTTTGAGAAAAGCCAGTATCTGAGACGGCTCCACAGAGGCCAGCTCTCCATC
This sequence comes from Sitophilus oryzae, assembly GCF_002938485.1. Classification (NCBI taxonomy): domain Eukaryota; kingdom Metazoa; phylum Arthropoda; class Insecta; order Coleoptera; family Curculionidae; genus Sitophilus; species Sitophilus oryzae. The sequence goes on along the minus strand of NW_022146928.1, from coordinate 1,467,370 downwards.
CTCGACATCAGACGTGCCAAGGTTCATGGCACGAATGGTCGTCGTCTCGGCACACTCAGTGATAAGGTGTTCTGGTGTTTCCCCATTTTCCCCACAAAATCTGCATTCGCCGTTGTTTCTCAGTTTCAGCCTACTGAGGTGTTCGTTGAGGAGACAGTGTCCTGTTAGAAACCCCGTGACAATCCGAAGATTGTTTTTACTTAAATCAAGGAAAACCTTTGATTTTTCTCGGTCATAAGTTCTAAGGAACTTTTTCGAGTGTCTTAGACCGTTGGAGGACACCCATTCCAAGTTACGGATGGAGTCTTCCAGATTCTTCAGTTCCGCTTTCAGTTGGTTCCCGTTTGGAAAACAGAACGGTTCTGGTCCAGTTAGTGGAGTGTTCGCTCCTTTCCTAGCTAGATCATTTGCTTTTTTCATTGCCTTCTATCCCTTGGTGAGCAGGCACCCAGAGTAGGAGGACTTTATTTTCTTTGCCTAATTTGTTGAGCTTCTCTAGGCATTCTTTGACCAACTTCGAATTGATGGTTACTGAGTTGATCGCGTTAAGTGCTGCTTGACTATCGGATAGGATGGCAATTTCCTGTTTTCGATAGTTCCTATCCAAGATAAATTGTACGCATCTTTCGATAGCGCAAACAACATTCTACAATCATAACTTGAGTCCAAAAACGAAACTTGCAGTCTACCGAGCAATTATAATCCCCACCATGTTATATGGGAGCGAAACCTGGGTGCCGTACCGCCGACACATGAACGCATTAAACAAGTTGCAATAGAGACACCTTAGACAAATCTTAAGAATTCGATGGTTCCATCTTGTCTCAAACGTATCGGTCCTTGAAAAAGCTAACTGCTAGAGTATTGGAGTCATGGTTACAAAATCCCGCTTAAGATGGGCTGGTCACTTATGCAGAATGCAAGAAAACCGCATACCAAAATCTCTGCTTTACGGTGAGCTTTTAGACGGTTAGATTAGGTTATGAACTCAAAAGGTACAAGGACATTAAAAACTTAAAGGGGATTAATATGCAGAATGAGTGGGAAGAAACAGCTCACAACCAAAAAGTAAATAGGCAACAAAGCAATAAAATTTTTGAATGTCCGGAGTGCGGTAGGCAGATAACATCACGTGTCGGGCTTTTCAGTCACAGAAAATCTCATGAAAGAAAACGTCCTGCGTGACCATCTTCTGATGCGTGTCAAATACTCTTCAGCGAGTAATGCCAGTATATATTGCGGAAATGCTATACCTGTTTGCTAAAGATGTATTGGTGTGCTCTATAGAGTTAATTAAATTTAGTTTTTATCAATGAAGTTACTTATGGACAATAGAAGCTTCCAACCTCTTTGTAATGTGCTGCTTGGACCACACATGGTTTGTAATACCTCACTTCATTGTTCCACCTCCTTGTACATGTCTTTCTTTTCTTCGTATCTACATTTAGAGGACATGTTGTCTCTCTAATATACAAGCTACCTGGTGGATAGAATCTTTTATTTGTTTGGATGTTTCCAGTTTTATTTTTTAAGTTTAATGCTATATTTTATTGCTATTTGCCTGATCTTTTTTGATCTGTGTCTATTTCTTTTATATGTGGAATGAAGAGAAGAATGAAAATTAAGAATGAAATAGCATCCTCCTCAAGCTGGCACACCAATGAGTCAAGTTTACAATTCCGTATAATTTTGTCCAGATACTTCTCAAAGTTAAGGTGAGTTTATATACGTCCGTCATCTATCGTCCATCGTCGTTTTTACGCAATTCCATTGGTGTATTTTACGAGTAGAAATGACAGATGATATTACACCAGCTTTGTTCGGGTAATAACAAAAAATTACCGATTCTGAACCGTCCTAGAATTGTGATGCGTATGCGCAGAAGGAAATATGAAGACATTATTTCATTTGCGCATGCTCTGCAGAGCTCTAGGACGGTTCAGAATCGGTAATAACAAGAACCCGAAAAAAGTTACCGTAAAACACATTGAGCATTGCTTTAATATAATTTAGTTCAGCATTAAGCTTCATTCAGAACCTCGAAATCAGTGGAATAAATTAGTAGTTTCAATTAGCCGTAGAGGTTTGTTCACCTAATTTTGATGTAAGCATTCAGAACGTCATAATTAGTGGTAGTAATTTTCAATTATTGGAAAAAGCTAACAAACTTTTGACTTTTCCACTAATTTATACTTCAAAATTTGCGAGGAATGTCATTTTGGCCTTTGATTATCATCCGTCAAGAAAAATTTTGGTTATAAATCAAAAGTTTATTGTTTTATACATAAAATAATTAACTAGAAAGAAGTGTCAACTCTGTGTTAAATCGTGGAAACACGATACGCCACCGAAAGCCTTCGTTGTCGTCTGGAGAACTAATTTTCCAATTGACAGGTTGACATGATGGCTTCATTTTTATTTCCGTTTCCGGTTATTCAATGGCGGGCCCTCTTTCAGTTTAAATGTATTTTGTACTCTTTCTTATCATAAATAAAACAAAACAAAATTTTATTCAAACATATTTATTTGAAATATGAGACAACGGGACTAAATAAATATAAAAAATAATGAATTGAAAGATTTCTACAGCAATTACTTAATTATATGCAATTTTAACGTAAATTAGTAAGGTATAAGCATGACTTACAGTAATTTGTAAATAAATACGCGTATTCACAGCCATCAAGGATAGAAAACGGGGGCAGACATGAAAACGGGAGCCTTATACAAAAATCTGAAAACAGAAAAACAGATTTTTTTTACTAAAATTAACAATGTAAAAATATGAAGGTATAAAATATAAATATACTGTTTAAAAAAAGCGTCCTATTATTCCCAAAGAGACCTGGTTTATAAATGAAAAAGAAGCAAAAAGAGACAAGTCGGATAACAATCAGATTGTATCAGTCAGATTTACTGTGCATTATTGACAATAAATCGCACATACTGGAGATAACTAATGTTGGCTATAGTTAAAAATGATCTTACCTTGCTCTAAATTGTTTCCATTTTCAAAAAAATCGCCGATCATAAACATAACAAAATTTTCTTGCATCTAAAAAATACAGAAATAGTGTTTATTTACTACCTATTTTTAATATACATGGGACATACCTAGTACTGCAGAAACGTCTTTTTCTCCAGGATTGTTCATGTAATAATATATTTTATATGCTTTATTACCTTTATATTTATAAATTTCTGCCGAAATATCAAATTGAATTTACAAAAAAAAAACTAACCGGAGAGAATTAAAATGGCGTCGAAATTTGTTCTAGAACAAATCTGAAGTTGTCTCTGAAATCTGTCAATTCTAAAGTGTGAAGTTAGACAATAGTTAGACAGAAACATTGCTGTCCTTGTCTAGGCGGCCATACTTGTCGTCAGGAGATGACAGGATTGACACTAATGACTGTTTCCAATTTTCCTATTTCACTGTCACCCCCCTGGTTTTATAAGCTAAACATTAGGATTTTTCTATGGATACAACAGACTACCGCAAGCTGTTGCTAGGATATTTTATTATTATAATTGTCTTTTTTAGACATTGTGAATGATCGTAAACTAAAAAGTATAAAGTGTAATGAAACTTTAAAAACACTTAAATATAATATATAGGTTGTCCAACGAAAGGACCCATGACAGTGACAGTTGTGTCTGTCATTTTAATTCACAGGTAAATTGTATTTTCAGTCATTTTTTGGGCGTCATCTGATAAAATCTTTCCTGGTTCGTAGGAGAGACTATAAAAAAGAAAAAATAATAAAAGATGAATAATAAAAACTAAATAGTTATTTAGATAAACATCATTTAGATAAAATACAAGAAAAAATAGTAAAAGATTAAATAAAATCTTCAAGAATCTAAACTTAAAAATGTATGTTTTATATTCTAATTTATTTGCAATAATAGTATGCAGTCAATAATAATAGGTACCTAATAATTTATATCAATATGGTAAAAATTACTTAATAGAACATTTCAAATAGCGTTTCATATACCTAATCAATGTTTTGTTACAGATTTTATGACATATAAATTGTCATATCTCATATTTATGTCTTCAAAAATGTAATACTGAAAAAATCTTGTACACCCCGTAGCAGAATAACCATTGTGTAACACCATATAAGTTAAAAGGCACAACATTATAATAACTATATTGTAAACTAAAATACGACTGTTGTTTTGTCTGAACCTTATAACTGTTATTTATAAATTCGAATGTCACCAGAGTTTTCTATCTATGGAAACCAGGCGCCAGTAGTATCTTTTACGGCTAACGCCATGCATACCAGTAACATCACTATTTTGATTACTATCAATCAATTATTTTTTCCGAAATTAATTAAAACTTGCAGTTACACAAATATAATTCAAATCCGTTTTTTTTTCTTTTTACTCATTTTTGTGATTAAATAAGATAGATAAGATAACAGATAGAATAAGATAGATTATTAAGATATTTTAATATAAACTTTCTCGATCGTGGATTTAATAAATGCTTTAAATGTAGAATATCGGTTTTTTCGATCACTTGGTGTTTTACTATATTAAATAAAACTAATTTATTTTGTTTTTAAAGTCAATATTTTGATATAATTTATATCTTCATCAGAAGAATCTATACTAATATATAAAATACTTAAGTAACTGACTCACTGATTAATCACGATCCTGCTCAAACCACTCAACGTAAGAAGCTCAATTTTGGCATACAGGTTGCTTCTAGGGTGTAGAGTTTCGATAGGTAGGGATATTTTTCGAAATTCCAGTTCCAAGGGGGTAAAACCACCCCTCAAATATTACAATATTTTTTATTTAAAAAACGGTCAAGTTTCCGAAAAAACGCTTAAACACGTATATTTTATTTTGTTTTTTTACATATTTTAAGATTTTTTAAAAATGTATACAGGGTGTTTCGAAAAATCTGGTCATTTGGTCATTTATACTAATCACGATCCTGCTTAAAGCGCTTGACGTAAAAAGCTGATTTTTGGAAAACGGATTGACTTTAGGGTGTAGAGGTTCGATAAGAAGGGATTTTTCGAAACTCATATTCTAAGGGGTGAAACCACCCCTCAAATATTAGAATATTTATAATTTAAAAACCGGTGAGTTTTTCGGAAAAACTCGTTGTTTTACATATTAAATTTATTAATTAAAAAAATATACAGGGTGTTTCACAAAATATGACCATTGAGTAATCACGATTCTGCTGAAACTGCTTGACGTTTAAAGCTGATTTTTGGAAAACGGATTGACTGTGGGGTGTAGAGGTTCGATAAGAAGGGGTTTCTCGATTGTTTTTTTTTCATGCTGACATAAATGTGAGAAAATTTTATCCAGTTTGTATATTAATGGAAATTCTTGCTTTGTTTTATCATCACCATTACAAATGATTACAATTGATTCGACACGAACATAGTCGCAGGTACACGCTAGTCCTTTTATAAAATTTTGATTTTATTATTTTATAATAGTTTTATCACTTATTATTTAATTTTATTGATTATTTTATAATAGTGTTACTGTAGTTTTGTTATAGTGTTACTGTAGTGTTACTGTAGCACAGAAATAATATTTTTGGTACTATTTTAAAAATGTGTCTTATTGTAGAATTCTCCTGATGAAGATATAAATTATATCGAAATAATGAAAAACAATATACGTATGTAGAAAAAGAAACATATAAAATTAGTTTATATATTAATAATACTGATAATATATTTTAAACCCCCTGTACAATAATGATGCTATATTAAAAATTTGCATAACCAACAAAAAATTTCTTCACAAATGTATAGATGATTTTAAAATTATATTATGGTAAATTATAAACTATTATTATTACTAAGTCAACTTATTAATTTTTATTTCATACTAGGGTAGGTATTTTGGGGGTAGGTATACTGGGTGTGTACGAAGAGTATGGTCAACACGCTTAGCAAAATAAGATGTACTGAATAAAGACAGAAGGCAAGTATTTTCCCAAGCACATGGACAGGTTAAGTGGTTATGTAATAAATACATCGTACTTTTGCTCTCTCCGACTTACTAGATTGCCATAGTGATTCACTTCTATACATGTAAACACCGACCCAAGGTGTCGCTTGCCAACAGGGTGTAAAATGGTTTGTAGTGATACCCATTTTCAAGCCTACTATGACGCCGTTTTTTTTTTAATTATTAAGATTTGTTTGTGTATAACCGTTCATTTATAAAACTGCTAAAGTGAATTTTAGATTTAAATTAATATAATGAAATATAGTAATATTAGATACCTTTTAAAGTTGTCTATATAGGTCCTACCTTTGTTTGCCACTTTAATAAAAAATTAACACTTACTTATAACTATATCTGTATAATGATGGAATTAAGCAATAATCGTGTAATGTAAAACTGAAGATGTTAAGAGTATTTGTACAGATACTTGACATGATAGTTTGAGTTGCATATCAAATGATGCAGAAAAACTTATCCATATAGTCGGTCAAGAAAGCCTTTAGTAACTAGATTAAACTACATTAACATTGTATGTATTTTTTATGGTTTTTGTTTGAATACTCCCAATATTTAAACATATGTTTTGTTAAATTTATAATAATAGTTAAGACAGCAGCTCACATGAAAACGATTATAATGCTCGAATAAAAAACAGAAGCTTTATATATTTTACTATTAAATATACAGGGTGGCGCATGATGAAAACAGAAAGATGTTGAAACAAAATATTTTATGGGTATATGTGGGATGGCAATGTGCATAATTTAAAATTATTTTGAAATGTACAGGGTATGTCAGAACTAAGATCCACACCAAAGTTATATTTTTTCTTAAGGAACACCCGGTATTTTATTTCATTTTTGAAACCTTGGACAGAAAATAAAGTATTTATTATAAGGGTTAAATATGTTTACCAGCTTTGGTTTTTGAGATATTTAAAGATATTTAAATATGCATGCTGTAATAAAAAAAATTGTCAAGACCCTGTACATTGCTTTTCAGAATTAATTCTTGTGCTGACTTTTAAGCCACAGAAATAATACTTCGTTATTTCAAATATAACACCTTGTATTTTTTTAAATAAATCAAAGCGGATTCAAACGCTCTTTCAAACTGTATTAGGGTTGCTTATGGTTTGGTTTGGATCTATCTAGCTCAGATTTTGAATACAGAGCAATTTTTCAATAAAAAGGCAACCAAGAGGGCTACTGTCGTCATGGTAAGTTTCTGGTGACAGTTAGTAGCTATTTTCAGAATCGAAATTAGTTTATGGACTTTATTATACCAGTTTTCTTTTATTTAATAAAATTAAAAATAATATTTATTAAATATGTATTTATTATTCTATCAAGAAAAACGAAGAAGTAGTTTTTTGATTTATTTAACGTAGATATGGATTTTCTATAAAAGAGCCAATTAGGGAAAATTCATTTTCTTCACTTCCAACGACAGATTTTTGCCAAATAGGTTTTTTTATCAACCACATTACTAAATAGCCCTAGACTAGCCCTGCGAAATAAGACAAGTAGTTCTTCAAAGGAACGCTTATCTGGAAGATTCTAATATGGATATCTTTGAGCATAAGCCCTTGGAGCTAAGAAGACATTTTCTTCACAAAATAAAATCACTATTTACATATCCATTCGTTCAGCCAGCAGATACTGCTTTATTTTTCTTGAGAAAATAATGAATACTTACTTATTAAACTATTTTAGGTAAATTTAAGTAAATTGTTATAAATCTAAATAATAATGTCCATAAACTATGGTTTCCATTTAAACAAACATATGTTTGTGTCATATGTCAAAAATAACAGGTTTAGAAAAAAACGAAGAACACAGTCTCTCAAGGATGTGATTATCTACAACTTTTATCTGAATTTTTTTTTGTCTGAAATACATTATAATGCAATAAGGGACAATTTTTAAAATAGCTGTAATTTGTTTTTGTTCGAAATATCTAGTAAGCCATGAACTTTTTCAAAAATCTGAAAAGCGCATGTTTATGACCCTGCAAAACTGCAATTCTTTCCCCATTTAACCGACTCTCTATCTCCAGTAGTTTCCGAGATACGCATAGAGAACATGGTAGAAAACTCACCCTGTATAATAATAATATATATAATCTCTTATGATTAGTTTTATTCATCATTATATTTCTTCGCCAATTTTATTGTTACCGCTTCGATCTAGATTCTTGTAGTTTTCCCTAATGTGTTCGCTAATTTCGGTTAAGTGGATGTAGATTTTATAACCAGCCCCAGTAATTAAAAATACAATGCGATATAGGCCATTATTTGTTTAAAAGGCATTTTATGAAAAAAATGCATAAATGAATTACTGACTAGGCTATTATTAATCCAATAAAATTGTCATTTGAAAAAAAAAATTACGGGCAAGCTGATTTTTTCAGAGTTTGTCAGCGACTGTCTTCTGAGTGTAAAATAAAGAAAATCGGAAATTTTCCCCTTGCGGTTTTTGAGCAATGGGGGTGGTTTTTTTAAAACTGTACTACAACAAAATAATTAGACGCGAATTGTTCATAAGAACATTCTCTATAAGTTCGCTTAATTAATTATTTTTATAAGTTTATTATTTCCGGACTTAGCGTCCGTTTCATGAGCCCTTTGGGGTGGTTTTCAAAAAGTTTGTTTTACACACTACTGCTATTATGAATTCATAATAACACGCAAATTTTAAAATAAGAAACAAAGAATAAGTTTTACATAGGCTTGCTCGTACGTTTGTCTTGATATTTTGGGAAGTAGGGAATCGACAACGTTTTGCGCAATGGCTTCAATATCTGAAGGGACACTTTCAGAATCAGAATCACCCATATTAATATTATTTTTTGCTTTCTGCTAAAACTGAACGTTTAACACAAAATTGAACATCAATAATTTAGTTGTCAAAGTCAAAATGGAAACAATCAACAAGCACGGTTACCACGGCGTCGACTAATATGGGCACCTGATAATTTTGAATTTTAATTTTTATGAGGATATCTCTGATATTTTAAATTGAATCAAATCTCTTTGGATCGTCCCTCGTGTCGTGTCGTAGATTAAATTTTGAATGATACACGTTCGATACGAACTTTTTAATGAAACTTGTGTAACTCAGCCACTCGGCTAATGCCTCGTGGCGTTACACGCGTTTCATTATGATGTTCGTATCGAACTTGCATCATTAATAACTATTATTCTGATTTTTTTATCATAAAAACACCCACATTATTATTTAGACTTTTATCACAGAAACGTCATTATTCTCGTCAAAAATGAAAATATAAAATTGAAATAAGATTGTCTGAAAATTATGATATAGACATTTATTTGGTATTACAACGAAAGGCTTCCCTCTTGAAATGTTATACAATTTGTAATTACAATGAGAGAGATGTGTGAATGTTAACAACTCTAACTAATTTTATTTCTTCCGAGTGGTGGTACTTCCTAGGTTGACGTTTGTCTTTCTGGGCCTGATGATGGGAATTGTTTAAGTCCCGAAACATGTCGCCCCCCTGCTTTTTTTGAAGCATTTAAATTTAAATAAACATCTTAAAGATGGTGAGTTATTTGTCCCCTTACCCGCCTTCAGAGGTTTTACTTTGATTTAGACTTTTATTTCTTGTGGTGTTATATATTGACTTGACTAGGGTATTTTAAATGCAAAACATATCTACTGTATTCATCTTATACATAATAAGATTAGATGGTGTGATATATCGAGATATTCAAACACACCTTTATTAAACACAATAGCTAAAGGTATTTACACTGACACTTTGATTTTTTAATATATCTAATATGTGTTTTTCTCATATTTAAAAATAACATTATTGAATTTTATTAACAGTTTTGTAGTAATATAAGTATACTAACATTTATTTAGTATCAAATAATCATGAACTTGAATTTTACAAAAAAAATATACATCATGAACACTGATATTTTATGCAAATTTTGGGTAATAAAAGTATTTCAAATTTTTAACGTATTTATGATACATAATATACAGGGTCCGGCAATAATTCGTCGGGCATCTGTAGCTCTTAGAATAAAAAAAATTGAGAATTTTGTTTAAGTGCAAACCTAAAGTATGTACCAGGATGTATTTCCGAAAAATATTTTAACTTCTATAGGATGGCTCAAGAAAGTGTGAGTGGATTGGGATTTTTTTTTAAATAGAACACCCTGTATATTATTGCATTTTTGGCTTTCTTTCACTTTACATACCTAATCCTTCACTTCCTTTCCTTTCACTTTACATAATCCATATGAGTAAATATATTTCGATAGTTTCAGAGATATTAATAAATAAATCAAAAATATATTTTTTTCAGTCTTTATTAGAAAAAGTTATTAAAATACAAGGACTGCTCTGAAATCAAAACTATATTAGGTATTTACTTTAGATGGGCTGTACTTACTTTGCTATAAATATGTTGGTCGTAAATTCATACAGAATGTTCAAAGTTCTACGCCAAACTTTTTTAAATATAATTTTTTTTTGTTTTTTTAAATGTACCACACTATATTATTTTTTATAAGATGGACAGCTAAAAAATTAACATTTTTTGTAAAGTATTTCAAAATTTTTAATGGTTTCGCAGATACAGGCTGTATTATTTCATATGGCTCCTTCAATATGGTAAAATATGAGAGAAAAATGATTGAGTGGCTTTGATAAAAATTTATTGTGGAAAATGTCATATGAAATATAAAACCGGGAATATCTTTAATACTATACTCCCTATTGAAAAAATAATATACAGGGTTTACCATTTAAAAAAAAACGAAGAAAAATTATTTTATGTTTCAGAAAGTTTGGCGTAGAATTTTGAACATCCTGTATGACTTTACCACATATATAACAAAGTAAGACCATCTAAATTACATAGCTAATATAGTTTTGATTTTTTCAGGACAGATTCTTGTCAAAAGGAAAACCGATGATCGTCCATTTCAATCGTTTGAGCCCCTACCAAGGCGAAATAGAAGATCGTGCTGGGACCGTGAGAACTTGCAGCTTTGATCCCCCTGATTCGGAGATGTCCTTTGACGACTTCATGGCCCGTTACAACATCAGTGAGAAGGCTCGCTGTGGTGTGACCAAAGAAGAACAACGGAACCTCTTTTCCGTGCCTCCTGATAATTCGCTCGCTAACTGTGTGGCCCGAGATTTACGAATATCCAGGGGAATAGCTGCGACGTTCAATGAAAAGTTTGTACGTCCCGTCGACAGGATCCAGAGGTTGGAACCGTCTTGAGGCTAACCGACAATGCGCATGGTCAAGCAAGACACATCTTCTATCTGGTCGCCGAGTAAGCCGACTTATCTCAATCTATGGAAGACCCTGATTGAACTGAAACAACAATATTACACGATTAGCCATTCCGAAGCTGGCGTGTGGACTCGATGGTTTGAGTTGGCGTACAATCCGGAACACGATTGAAGTCTTGATTAGATTTACGGGAATCGAGATCCTCGTTTGCTGCTACAACCTAAAGCTGAGATCGGGAGAGAAAACTGTAGACGGCTATTTCTACCAGACTTCTCAATGTACCAGGGGCCAGCTTTGCAAATACCTTCATTCACCGTGTACATCTAGGGACGAGCATGTATTGAAGGGGGCAGTGTTGCGGACCCGTGTGGACTCGGTCTAACCTCAGTAATATGCCCCGCTCCTATTCGGGAGCCAGTGGAATAGTCGGGAGAAACGGAGAACGACGACCAGACGTAAACAGAAAATTCGAGTAAGATCTCGACTGTCTGTTTCTCTCATACATAAACCGACGCCTGGGGCCTAAGGAGGACGCGCTAAATTCAAAATAAATTCCTTTTAGATAAATAGTTAGATAAATAGTAAATAGTCTGTAAATAGTTCTTTAAGTAGTTTTATCGTTATTGTGTTTTTACTGAGTGTAAAATAAATAATGTACTTAAACAGCCGTTAAATGGTAGCCTACTAAAATGCCGTTAATAGATATTGTGACATCGTTCATGTCGGCGGAAAGTAATGCCTAGCCATAAGCATTTTACAAGAGCACCTGTGGCTCCGTGGCTGAGGCTATCGCTTCGTGAGCGAATGGTCCGGGGTTCAAATGTCACGCAAGACTTTTTTATATTTTTTTTTGTTTATAGCGTGATCTTATTGCATTGGTTTCACTCTTTTTGGTTGGATTGGTTTAGTTATTTGGCGGGTTGGTTAGCGTGATTATTTGGTGGGTGTTAATTCTTTGGTTATTTGATTATTTGGTAGGGTTGGTTGGTTTTTACTAATTTATATTTGTTTTTTAATTTTTTTTTATCAGTGTCGAGGTTAGTTGCGTTGGTTATTTGGTGGGTGGATAGCGTTGGTTAGTCCTTATAAAATTCCTATATTTCATAAAGCCGTCAAGTGCGTCACATGAACGACGTCATACCTATTACCGGCATTTTAGTAAGCTACCGTTTAACGGCAGTTTAAGTACAGCCTAAAATAAATTAGACTTTCTATTCACATGGAACCGATGAAAAACGTAACAATACAATTTTGTTTTAAACGAAAACCTCAGAAGTTAACATATGATATGTCATTCGATTCAGAGTGTCATTTTCTATCGGATGCCATATAAAAATCAAAAGTTGTAGTCATTTTCGGTGAAACAGGAAGTTACCGAAAACAATTGAATGCCGTCAATCAATCCTAATTTATGTCATACACTATCCTACCAAACCAAACTATCATACCAAATCTCGTTATTTTATCTGAAAAAATAAAAAAAGTTAAACGGGTGAGCCACTTTTGAAACGCACCCGGTATACCTACGTCTATTATAAACTTTTTAGGTACTAAAAGTTTATAATTGTTGAAAATATGTAATTTATTGTAAGAATCCTCTGTATACTAGTATGATATGTTATAAGAATTAATTATTATATTAAGAAAATAGTATACAAAAGCTACAAATATCCGAAAAACGATTTTTTATACTTAATTCCTATAACATACGCAATATTAACCGAAATATTAGTATTCGTTATTTCGCAGAAATTTATTAATACCTGAATAATGTTAAAGAAAATTCAGAATATTTTATATTTACCATTACCTGGAACTGGGAAAATACCTGGTGTATTATACTATAATTAACAAAAATACAATTTATAATAAAAGCGGAGAGGTTTTTTAATGTTAGTTAATATACTTAAGAATTGGGATTTTCTCGTTAAAGTTATTGAACTAGATTTTTTGCGAAAAGAGTTTAATAAGTTACTAAAATCACAACTCATATTAATCACATTAGTTGGAATATTCAGTGATTTCTAATTTGATTTCAATTATTTAAAAAAAATGTATACCAAAAACCTAAAAATTCAAAACTCACTTTTGAAAGTTTTTTAATAGAAACTAGGACTTTAAGCTGCTATGACGTTAGCAGTAGTAAGGCAGGTTCGAATCCTAGCCAAGGCGAGTTTTTTTAATCGTTTTTTTTTAATTTTTACATATTTTTACATATTTATTTTTACTTTTTACATATATATTATTGATTAATACAATTTTTAGTAATGTATTTCTTTTTTTTTTAAATTACTTATTATTATTACTTATACGCGCATTCAAAATTTAAAACACCCTGTGCAATAATCTCGTGTGTAAATTTTCCTAAAATATAATTTTACGGCCAGAGCCATGACTCCTGAGCATTTGGTTTTTTGATTCATGTCAATACATGCTTTATTTTTAAGAGCGAAATGAACTGAGCACCATCAATATCCTTTTTTTTTCGATTATCATTACTTTTTGATGATGTAGCTTTTTAATATGACGACATGATTTTGGTGACTATTGTCGTAATGTTGTTTTGCGCTACATTGGATATTCTATACTAAATTAAAAAAAAACACATTAAAGACTAACGATACTGTTGTCCTGGCTTTAATAAACATTAATAACGATAACAGAACTACCGATATTAAAGAAAACATCTGTAATACTGAAGTATACAAACAGAAAAAATAATTGTAAAAAATACTCCAATACTTTGTATTGCCTCCCTTGGCTGATATAATTACCTGTATATGTCCGATCATATTGTCATTTAGGCTGCCTATACTATACTAGCGTGTACCAGCGACTTCGTTCGCGTCGAATTAATCATTTGTAATGATTACAGTTGAGGGTTGGAACCTTTGGAGTTACACAGCAAAATAAAAACACTAAATCACCACAATACTGACTGTCAGTTTATAATCATCTGCTGATGATGCTAACATGGTTAGCGAAACGCGCGTCCAGTGTAGAAGTAAAAGCGTTTTTGTGTATTGTGGTGATTTAGTGTTTTCATTTGTAATGTGGATGATAAAGCAAAGCAAGAATTTCCATTAACATACAAACTGGATAAAATTTTCTCACATTTATGTCAGCATGAGAAATAACAATATGGCGATCATATTATATAACTTGGCAATATTTGAGGGGTAGTTTCATCTCGTTGGAATTTGACTTTCGAAAAATCCGTTTGCCAAAAATAAGCTTTTTACGTCAAGCAGTTTAAGCAGAATCGTGGTTAAGAAATTACCCAACTTTTTGGAACACCCTGTATGATTTTTTAAAAAAAATCAAAATATGTAAAAAAAACAAATAAATTATGCTTGTCTAAGCGTTTTCCCAAAAGACTAACCGTTTTTAAATAACAAATATTGTAATATTTGAGGGGCGTTTTCGCCCTCTTGGAATTTGAGATTCGAGAAACCCCTCCTTATCGAACCTCTACACCCCATAGTCAATCCGTTTGCCAAAAATCAGCTTTAAACGTCAAGCAATTTAAGCAGAATCGTGATTACTCAATGGTCATATTTTATGAAACACCCTGTATAAGTTTAAAAAAAATCTTAAAATATGTAAAACAACAAAATAAAATATACGTGTTTAAGAGTTTTTCCGAAAAACTCACCGGTTTTTAAATAAAAATTAATATTTGAGGGATAGTTTCACCTCCTTAGAATTCGATTTTCGAAAAATCCCTTCTTATCGAACCTCTACACCCTAAAGTCAATCTGCTTTCCAAAAATCAGCTTTTTACTTCAAGCGCTTTAAGCAGGATCGTGATTAATCAATGACCAGATTTTTCGAAACACCCTGTATACATTTTTAAAAAATCTTAAAATATGTAAAAAACAAAATAAAATATACGTGTTTAAGCGTTTTTTTCGGAAACTTGAGCTTTTTTTAAATAACAAATATTGTAATATTTGAGGGATGGTTTCACCCCTTGGAAGTGGAATTTCAAAAAATCCCTTCTTATCGAACCTCTACACCCCAGAGCCAACCTGTATGCCAAAATTGAGCTTCTTACGTTGAGTGGTTTGAGCAGGATCGTGCTTAATCAGTATGTCAGTCACTTAAGGATTTTATATATTAGTATAGATTGCGTTATGCTTTCTTATTCTTCTTTAAGAACCTAACGAAGTTCCTCTAATGAAGCTGGTACCGCTTCGCGACCTCTAATCCTTCTGCCAAGCTGCCAAGCATTTCCCAAACGTCGAACATGATGGTCAGTTCATAGTAGCATATACCTAGTTCACAATAATCACCAAAGCAGCCTTGTCATATTGAAAAATTGCTTCAAAAATAATTGATCATTGAAAAAATTGCAAATTGTTGGTGGCAAGTTCATTTCGCTCTTAAAAATTAACCAAGGCATGTATTGCCATGATCTAAAAAACAAAATGCTCAGAAGACATGGTTCTGGCCGTAAAATTATAATATACAACCTCTCGATTAACCCTGTATAATATGCCAAATACTAAAGTTTATAAAAAACTTAATTTACGAATTAAAGTTGATATAATTATATACAGTTTGCTAAAAAATTCATGAAAATAGGGCTAAGAATCACAAAAATATAACACTTTAAATTTGACCAAAAATTTCTCCGTTGCGATTTTTTTGCATCTGAGTGTATAAATGCAAGTGTTTTTTGAAAAAAAGTAATGTGAAAACTACCCCTAAAAGTGACGGACTGTGCGCCTTCAATAAAAATCTTTGAAAAACGCGAGCGGCATGCTCGAAACGGTTGTCAGTTGATACCGAATCGCCGTTGGATAGCGACGCGCTCTCGCATTGCGACGACCGACATCGCGAACTCACTTTTCCCAACACGAACGAACCCCGAAAAATTGGCGGAGAGTGCACAAGATTCGGCTAGTTTCAGTGTCGACTATTAAACTCGATGTCACCGAACGCCAACGACATGTTTTGCCCAGTTTCGCAGAGGACTGTAGTTTCGACCCTGTCCCGATCAAGCGGACGCCCGTTTTTTACCGGTCGCATGCGGTAAAAAGTTACCCAAACCCCCGAAAACATGCCTCAAATACCAGTAGATAGGCAATTCAATAGGTAATAATTTAGGAATCTTATCAATTTCAAGCAATTATTTCGACCGTCCACTCCAAAACCTCCTCCCCTCATGGCTGTCTATAAAAACTACTATAACAGAAGAGCTCTCAGTTCGACAATAATGGTTTCCTGTTTGTATTTGTTGTGTAGCATCGCAATCAGTACAGTATCGTGTAGCATGACAAACGGAGATAGGGTCAGACATCACCACGACAAGAACCAAGTTGAAAAAAGCTCGATCGAAATCAGTTCGAAAAATCCAATACTGAGCTGTCCCAACTGTGTTTTTAAACATAACAGAGATAAAGAGCGCATAGAGTCGGATAAGTTAAGATTAGAAGCTATCAAGAAACAAATTCTGCAAAAGTTAGGACTGACTAGGAAACCAAATATCACTCATAGTCTACCTAGGGAAGTAGTATTGGAAACGTTGTACAGGGCAGAGGAGGGTGATTTTTTGAGAGGATTTCAGGAAGAGGACTTTCCTACTACAAGTGAGAAAAACAGGAATATGGATACAGTTGATGTGGACGATTTTTATGGGAGAACAAGCGAAATTATTTCGTTTGCTGAACAAGGTAAGCTGTAGGGGATTAATAGACTTTTTTCTATAGCAACTGTTAAAATTGCCTTATATCTATCAAAAATAGTACTTTAACCACAAGTGTAGATTAAATGATACTTTAACAGCGAGGATAGGTTAAAAACTTAATTTCTTCTCGCACGTTTTTTAATTGATTCCATTTTTGAAAATTTTTGTATTTTTTTTCATAAGTTATTCGGGATTTAAATGGAAGTACTTTGGATATGGCGTTTGTCGCCTCAGCCTGAATATCTGTTAGTAATTTACTTATTTCGTTTTGAGTCATTTCTGGCTCCAATTCCAATCAGCAATCGACATGAAAGGGAATTAAAAAATATTGACTCAAAACTGACAACTAAAGAGATAGCTTTATTTATTTGTAAATTACATAGAAACCAACGCCAACCCAGCACAATATTTTTTCTACTCGTAATAAATTCCTTGAAATAATAATTTCTGAATATTTTTTAAAACGTAACTCGCTATGGAAAACAATATTTTGTTTTATATACGACGATAAAATTGAATTATCGTCTCCCGAAATTAATTCACTGGCGATTTCTTATAAAATACCATTTTATCGTCTTGTATAAAAAATAACTATAAATAATATCTATCAGGAGATTTTTAAATTACTAGTGAATCCAAAATAATTTTATCGAAAGATGAATTTCCTTGCATTCTTTTTATTAGCTAGGATTTCCAAAAAAACTTTGTACCTGCAGTATTTTCTTTTTGTTTTATTATCTCCTTCGCTTGTAATAATTTCAGGACAATTTTTTATCTAAATTTCTCTAAATCAGAAATATACAAGGTGTTCGAATAAAATTAAGAGGGCGATGGTCTTTATAAAATATTAGGGATTTTTCATATACGTATATATTGTCACTTCAGTTTTTTTCACTTAAATTTTGAGAACCACCCGGTCTTTTCCAAGTTTCCTATCATGTAAATTTAATCAACCACCTATGTTGCCATATTATAGAGAAATTATAATTTTTAATCAAAAACTAAAAAAAATGTTTTCATGTGCTATGATATAATGGATTACTAATAATGATTTCTTTCTTTTTAACTGATTAATAAAATAACATGTACAGGGTGAGTCTTAAATAAGTGCAAATATTTTAGGGGTAGTAGATCTCGATAAAAGACAAAAACATATTTTCTCTTTACCGTTTTTCAAAAAGTCCAAAATAACCTTATTATTTTACTTTGAAAATTTTCGAAAAAAATGATTTATTGCTTTCATTTTGAGAACCACTCGATCTTTTCCGAGTTTCCTATTTTTTAAATTTAATCTACTACCTATGTTGCCATATTATAGAGAAATTGTAATTTTTAATCAAAAACTAAAAAAAATGTTTTCATGTGCTAATAATGATGTAATGGATTACTAATAATGATTTCTTTTTTTTAATTGATTAATAAAATAGTATATACAGGGTGAGTCTTGAATAGGTGCAAATATTTTTAGGGGTACCTTCTATATTTCGATCCCAGAAACCCGAATAGGTGGTATAAGGTTTTATTTGCAAAAAAAATTGGAAAATTTGGAATTTATTTTAGTTTTGATTAAAAATTATAATTTCTTTATAATATGGCAACATAGGTAATAGATTAAATTTACAAAAAATGAAACTCAGAAAAAAATCCAGTGGTTCTCAAGATTTAAGCAAAAAATCATTTTTTTCGGAAATTTTCAACGTAAAATAAAGTTATTTTGGACTTATTTGAAAAACGATAAAGATAAATCTTTTATCGAGATATACCAGCGCTGAAAATATTTGCACTTATTTAAGACTCACCCTGTATATGGAAAAATATGTATAGAGACAAAAAGTTTTTAAAGTGACTTCGAAACTAGATGAAGGATGACATACATATACCTATAGTAAATTATTCAAAAAGAAATATGATATTGTGATTTAGGGTTCACCCTATAAACATAATATACAGGGTGCTACAAATTCGAGGTACGAGCATTGGTATCACGGTAACCGTAATAGATACGAACATGGTTAAATTGCGGCAAAGTTGCGCTTTGTGATGCTCACCAAGATGCCATCAAAAAAGTTTTAAAAATTTCAAGGATTGCTGAGTTTTTTGGAAAAAACGGATTTTTTTGAAAATCAATTTTATTTTTTCCTGTCATTACTTTAAAGAAAATCAAAAAACTAATTGCGTATTCTCATAGCCACTTTATTAGGGCTATCTGATAGTATTTTTAGATTTTCAAATTAGCTGATAATTTGTGAGATACAGAGGTCAACTTAATTTTTTTAAATATGGACCTCCATTTTTTATTTTCGGCTTTGAAAGAACTCGGTCTCCTGAGTACAATGGTTTGCCACACTTACCTTATACCAGGTACCAGGTACCTTAACAACAAAAAACTATATAATTATTATTTAAAATAATTTTAAGTCCGACTCTGTTTTTTTTTAATTATTTAATCTGATTATATTCATCGTAATATACATATTGAACAGCGCTAATTAACATTGAATAAGGAAAATCGAGCCAATTGGAAGATTCAAATAAATTATATCCAGGTCAGCAATTTAAAGATATTATTTTTATTTGTTTTATTGTGAATTTGAAATCTCAGTGTGCGATCTAATATGCGTAATATTCATCGTAGTTATTATAAATAAATAAACTTCTACAAAATAGTTTCTAATGTTCTACGAAAGGGTTACAACCCTCTCTATTGCACAAATTTATTTTTCGTTCAATTTTATTTATAGCTTTTTGAACTTTCTTCTTATACTTCCGAAAGCATTTTATAATCTTTATTCTTAATGTTGAGATGTATTGATTTTACTTTTACAAATGCCGTGAAGTAATGTATTCATTTGTATATTATTTTTTATTATTTTATTGCATTTGATTTTCAATATTCAATGTTTTACCCCACGTCATTTTTAAGTTTGAAAGCTTATCGATATTGTAACGATGAATGGATTAAATATTTAAAA
Organism: Sitophilus oryzae; assembly: GCF_002938485.1. Taxonomy (NCBI): domain Eukaryota; kingdom Metazoa; phylum Arthropoda; class Insecta; order Coleoptera; family Curculionidae; genus Sitophilus; species Sitophilus oryzae. Next base: position 1,447,414 of record NW_022146928.1, on the reverse strand, counting down.
AAAACAGAGCCGTACTTGAAATTAATTTAAATAAATTGTGTTCAAATGTCTGAAACAAAAAAAAAAATATTAAATGTGTCATATCATTGTACTCAGGAGACCGAGTTCTTTCAAAATCTGAAAAAAAATGCAGGTTCGTATTTAAAAAAATTAAGTTGGCCTCTGTATCTCACAAATTATCAGCTAATTTGAAAATCTAAAAATACTATCAGATAGCCTTCATAAAGTTGCTAATGTGCAATTCGTTTTTTGATTTTCTTAAAAGTAGCGACAGGAAAAAATAAAATTAATTTTCAAAAAAATCCGTTTTTTCCAAGAAACTCAGCAATCCTTGAAATTTTTGTCCCAATTTAACCACGTTCGTATCTATTACGGTTACCGAGATACCAATGCTCGTACCTCGAATTTGTAGCACCCTGTATAATATAATATTATTTTCTTGTACGAAAATACGAATTATTCAATAATTCGTATTCTTTTATTATTAACATAAGTTAACATATCACTATTTAAATGTTACTACAAATTAAATGTAAAAAATTTATTCGAAAATTCGTATTTTTTTTTAAATGCAATTACTATTTATTTACACCCTGTATAATTAAATACAAATAGAATTAGATTTTCTAAATCTTCATTTATAAATAAATACTTAGACACTTTATTAAACAATAAAGAAATCAATAACAATAATAAATTCTTTTAAAACAGCAATAATTATTTTCTTCTTATTTTTTTAAATATTGCAATATTTAAGATTGCTATTATTTTTTTCCAAAAATATGAATTATACAAATTCTAAAGAGAAATTAATGATATTTTAACTTATTAACTTTTTTCTATTATCTCTTTATGTAAAATACTATACTTAAAATAATTACATAAGCATTATTTAATAGATGTAAAATAATGATAAATTCCTGGGAACATGACTAATTAAAACAAAAATTGATTTATTTAAAAAGCCACCGGGATTAGAATCACTGGACACAAATTTCTCAGTACACAATTTAGCATAACCAACAATATCACTTAACTAGCTTTTCACCTAAAACAAATATATTAGTTTTTAAGTATCTTGCTTTAATAACGACATTCTCGAACGTCTCTGTATTTAGAACAAAATACAGGGTGGCTCATCGAAAACGTTCCGCAAGGCATAACGGCCAGGGTAATTTTTTTTCAGAAAATTCAAAAACACGTCAATTTTGTTTGTGAGGGGGACAAATTTTGCCCCAAAAATGATTGCAAAATCTTCAACCCTCTAAGCGGGGGTGTCATCCCCCAATTTTTTTCAAATGGGAAGGGGGGGGGTCAAGTGGTACCGCACTGAAAAGGGCTTTCTATTCTCTATACTTTCCCGCTTCGCTTTTGAAAACCGGTCGAGTCATTCAGAAAATATGAAGGATTAAAATTTGAAAAGTTTATTTAAACATTTATCAGAATAAATGATAAGGATAAATTCCTTCGACCAATTTGAGGTTTTTTCTTATTATTTCTAGATGTTTACGCATTTTTTCACTTGCCACAAGGTTGAACGATCAGGTGCGGTAATTGCTAGATAGCTGTTCTGTGACTTGTGCGTTGAAGTTCTTCTCAATATCGTTAAACTCAAAAGACCGACAATAGAATGTCCAAAAATACCAACCCACACGTTCAATTTCTGAAGGTTTTGTGTGTGCACCTCGTGAAATAACCTGGGGTTGTCCTCAGCCCAATACCGACAGTTGTGCCTATTAACTACACCGTTCAAAAAGAAAGTACACTCATCCGAAAAACACACATTAAATAGGAAATTAGTATCATTCGCCACTCGTTTAGTCATAGTTTCACAAAATTGCAAGCGACGATCAAAATCGTCTTCGACACTTGTACGCCTTTGGACACTTGTACGATTCACGCCGGTCTTATTGGCTAATTTTCTTGTACTCAGCGTACTATCCATGGCAACTTGGCCCAATACGAATACCTCCATAGCTTCATTTACTATAGGATTTTCCATCTGCCTCTTTTTATTCATAACGGAACCAGTTTTGCGAAATTTTGCTACTAACTCGCGAACAATTTGGCCATAAAGGTGTTTGTCAGGATGGCGTTCATTGAATATCTGCGCGACCCGATTGCCACATTTATTATTTTTAAATGTTATTTTAATTGTTAAAAAGTTTAACGATAACGATACGAAGAACAAACGTAAGAATACGATAAGAACAAACTTCAGCTATCTAGCAACTACCGCACCTGATCGTTCAACCTTGTGGCAAGTGAAAAAATGCGTAAACATCTAGAAATAATAAGAGAAAACAGCAGATTGGTCGAAGGAATTTATCCTTATCATTTACTCTGATAAATGTTTAAATAAACTTTTCAACTTTCAATCCTTCATATTTTCTCAATGACTCGACCGATTTTCAAAAGCGAAGCGGGAAAGTATAGAGAATAGAAAGCCCTTTTCATTGCGGTACCACTTGACTCCCCTTCCCATTTGAAAAAAATTGGGGGATGACACCCCCGCTTAGAGGGTTGAAGATTTTGCAATCATTTTTGGGGCAAAAGTTGTCCCCCTCACAAACAAAATTGACGTGTTTTTGAATTTTCTGAAAAAAAATTACCCTGGCCGTTATGCCTTGCGGAACGTTTTCGATGGGCCACCCTGTATATTAAATTGAAGATTTTAAAAATACTAAAAATATATGGATTGCCGCAATAAAGAAATATATTTGGTCACAATTTATCTTAACTTTATGAACCTAAATTTAACACCTCGTTGTATAATGAGGTGATTATATCGAATAAATTTATTGTTTTATTTTGTAATAACGCGTTAAATTAAACCTGTATGAGCCGCACCAAAAGGATTTTTTTATTTAACTTTACATAATATATAATTTGATTTTTAAATACAATTGAAAATAAATTGACTATTATCACAAACTAAATTTAGGTTAGTCTGTGCTATTATTAAATATGGATGGTGGTAAAATAAATATATTGAACATATTTTTTCGATCGCGAAATTTTGTGTCTAATAAATAAATTATTTAAAAGACAAATATTAGATTCTATATACCGGCTGCGTCTTAAAAGTGGCTCACCCTTATAACTTTCTTATTTTTTTCTGATAAAAAACCGAGATTTGGTGTGTTAGTATATGACATAAATTAGGATTGATTGGCGTATTCAATTGCTTTTGGCCATTTCCTATTTCTCCGGAAATGACTACAACTTTTGATTTTTAAATGGCACCCCCGGTATATTTTTATTTTATTTGATAGAAAATAACACACTCTGAATAGAATGACATATTATCATCAGGAAGTGACCAAAAAAAAATTGAATACGTCCATCAATCCTAATTTATGTCATATACTAACATACCAAATCTCGTTTTTTTATACAGGGTGCTACAAATTCGAGGTACGAGCATTGGTAACTCGGTAACTGTAATAGATACGAACATAGTTAAATTGGGGTAAAGTTGCGCTTCGGGATGTTCACCAAGATTCCATCAAAAAAGTTTTAAAAATTTCCAGGATTGCTGAGTTTTTTTGGAAAAAATGGATATTTTTGAAAATAAATTTTATTTTTTCCTATCGATACTTTTTAGAAAATCAAAAAACTAATTTCACATTTTCATAGCCACTTTATAAGGGCTATCTGATAGTATTTTTAGATTTTCAAATCAGCTGATAATTTGTGAGATACAGAGGCCAACTTAATATTTTTAAATACGGACCTGCATTTTTTATTTCAGATTTTGAAAGAACTCGCTCTCCTGAGTACAATGATATGCCACACTTAATATTTTTTTTTGTTTTGGAAATTTGGACACAATTTATTTAAACTAAAATCAAGTCCGGCTCTGTTTTTTTTTTAATATTTAATATATTCATTGTTACAATATTGATAAACTTTTAAACTTAACAGTGACGTGGGTTGAATACGGTAAATCAAATGCAATATAATAATAAAAAATAATATAAATAAAATGTAATATAAACAATCAAATCATTTTCCCGGAAGATAGATTGGAAATGGTAGAGCAGTAGGTATAATTGCCAGCGAGGTACCTGGACCGTCTGATGACGTCAAGTAATTCGACAGGTCCAAATTTTACAAAAAAGTAAAATCAACATATCTCGGCAGTTACAATAAAGAGTACAAAATGCATTCGAAAGTATTACAAGATCTATTCAAAAGTTATAAATAAAATTGAACGAAAAATAAATTTGTGCAATAGGGAGGGTGGTAACCCTTTCGGACATGTAGACTATTTAAAGCATTAGAAACTAGTTTGTAGAAGTTAATTTATTCATAATAACTACGATTAATATTATGCAAATTATTAGATCGTACACTGAGAAATTTCAAATTCACAAAAAGAAAAGTTAAAAATAATATCTTTAAATTACTGACCTGGATACTATTTATTTGAATCATTTAATTGTCTCGATTTTTCTTATTCAATGTTAATTAGCGCTGATCAATATTGTTGTGCTGAATATAATCAGATTTAATAAATTAAAAAACCAGAGCCGGATTTAAAATTATTTTAAATAACAATTAAATAGTTTTGTTATTATTAAGGTACCCAAAAAAAAACGTATCAATTGTGGCATATCACTGTACTCAGGAGACCGAGTTCTTTCAAAACCTGAAATAAAAAATGCAGGTCCGTATTTAAATAAATTAAGTTGGCCTGTGTATCTCACAAATTATCAGCTAATTTGAAAATCTAAAAATACTATCAGATAGCCCTAATAAAATGGCTATGAGAATGCGCAATTAGTTTTTTGATTTTCTAAAAAGTAACGAGAGGAAAAAATAAAATTAGTTTTCAAAAAAATCCGTTCTTTCCAAAAAACTCAGCAATCCTTGAAATTTTTAAAACTCTTTTGATTGCATCTTGGTGAACAGCCCAAGGCGCAACTTTGCCCCAATTTACCCATCTTCGTATCTATTACGGTTTCCTAGATACCAATGCTCGTACCTCGAATTTGTAGCACCCTGTATAAAAAAACTAAAAAGTTATAGGGGTGAGCCATTTTTGAGACGCACTCGGTATACTCTAGATTTTTAATAATTATTTTTAAGTAATTTAGTTTTTTTAAACAATTTAGGCGCTTATTTATTTAATATACACTTACTTTATAGAGGGTACCCCAGAGATAAGTGTAAAAAGTATTTTAACTGGTAGTATAATTCAACCCCAGGAAACACGCCTATGAGTTTTTTTTCACAAAAAAAAAATTGAAAATTCTTTTTGAAACTTTGTTCTTTAACTAAAAACTGAACTTTTTAGTTAAAAAACATACTTTCTTGATAATGTGGCAACATAGGTAGCAAATTAAATTTACAAGAAAAAAACCAGAAAAGATATATTTTTCTTTGGAAATTTTCAAAGTAAAATAACTCCGATATTTTAGACTTTTTTGAAAAACGATAAAGAGAAAATATGTTTCTTTTATCGAGATCTACCGCCCCTTAAAATACTTGCACTTATTTCTGGGACACCCTGTCATGTCCAGTTACTTTAAGGATATTTAATACATTTTAAATATGGTATACTTATGCTATCATTATTAATTCTTTTTAATATTTGATGTTAAACTTTTATACCCCGCTGGCAAGCGAACCTTTGGATCGGCGTTTACATGTATAGGAGTGAGTCGTTATGGCAATGTAGTAAGTCGGAGTGAGCAAAAATACGAAGTATTTATTACATAACTACGTAATCTGACGCTAGATTCCATGCGCTTGGGAAAATAGTCGCCTTCTGTCTTTATTCAGTACATCTTATTTTACTAAGCGTGTTGACCGTACTCTTCGTACACATGAAAACCGGCACCCAAGACCACAAATGCCGATCCTTAGTATAGTAATAACTACATGTCTAACTTAATAAAATAAAACATGTGTTGTCTAACTACATGTTTTATTTTATTTTATATTTAAATGCTGACGACTTGTAATTAAATGATCATTATACTAAATTTATATACAATGTGATCAAAATATTCTATGATCAAATGTGCATGAATAGAAAGACATATCATCAAGTGACCAAAAACAATTGAATACGTCCATCAATCCTAATTTATGTCATATACTAACATACCAAATCTCGTTTTTTTATATAAAAAAACAAAAAAGTTATAGGGGTGAGCCATTTTTGACACGCACCCGGTATACTCTAGATTTTTAATAATTATCTTTAACCCTCAACTGGCGTGGTGGGGTCCAGCGGACCCCAAGCACTATTTAAACCTCTGTAAAATGTTTACGTTTAAGAATTAGGCCTCGCCGCGCCATTCAACTTTAAGTTAGGGTACCAATATGCAACTGTTAAAGGCGCACTTGATTTTTTGATTTTGTCAAGTATTGTTCCTACCGGCGGGGGCTAAAGTTTCACTGGGTTCTGTGTGGCACCACCACGCCAAGAATGTCAATACCAGAAAAGAAAGAGATGTGGAATAAGGCAACCATATGTCAATGAAGTAATGACAAAAAACAAAAATCTCATGAATCAAATGTGCACGATCCATGTGCGACAAATGCAAATCCTATATGAGCACGAACTGTATTTGAAAAAGTTATGTACATTCAAGGTTTGCAGTTTTGTTGAAAATAATTTATTTTTATTACTTTAGCTTTTAAGTAATTTAGTTTTTTTAAACAATTTAAGCACTTATATTTATTTAATATACACTTACTTTATACAGGGTGTCACGTGTTACACGTGGGGTTAGATGGCAAAATACAGAGAACTGTCAAAGAGATCGTTGCAAAGTGTGCAAATTGTATAAAGGATTTTTTTCAATAAATATATACTGTATAGACAGTGTATTATATTAATTTGTTAGGAACTAACGTTTGTATAATTTCCCACATTTCTTTATTTAAATTTGTTAGATGATGAAATAAGATAACGACCAGTATATTTATGGCTTTATTTAAATCACCTCTCACATCCAATTAGTATCACTAAATCTATTAATTTATCATACCATTATCTAACTGCTTGGTAACGCATTCTGGACTGCAACATTTTAACGTTAACTTTATATAAATTATTGTAAATAAACTTTTACAGGAGAGAGATGTACTTTCGTTTTCAAAAGTTTGAAACAAATGTAATGTTTTCAGAAAATTCAGCATATTAAATAACAAAAATATAATTTTGACAATATGTAATCTGACAATTGATGAGTGCATATCACAAAATACATTTTATCAACTGCAATCTTATACAAGATATTTTTTTATGACGACTCTAACATTGCAATATTTTTTGATGCAGAATTAAAATACGATTTTTCTTTTTGGATTTAAACTATTCCTATTTTTTTAACGGTTGCAGCCATTTGCGGTATTATATTACATATGACTTTATCCATAGTGGAAATGTAGCATCCTGAGGCAAAACATTATAAGGTGTCTTGTCTTGACCGTAATTTTATGGTCGGTGGTTAGATATCTTTCTGTCATTCAAAAAACATATTTTTTTGACATATACTTTAGTGGAGTGCTTTAAGCCTTTATGGGTTACAAACCTCGGAATTAATTTATTGTGAACGAATTTTTATAAAACTTTTTGCATTATATTGTTAATAAAATATATTACAAAGTTTACTCATTTCAGTGTTGCATCGTCGAGCGGGACATAGGAAATCCCATGTAAATTTTAATGGGGTCAGTTATTGACTTCCCTAATTATTTTAGAGAATAATTCTATTTAGGTTTATTGAAAAGCACTAAAACTCACATTCAAAAGAATAACTTTAGATATTTTGGATTAGCCCGTTTACGAGTTATCGCCGATTTCTTTTTAAATATTTCTCCTTTCTTATGGCCCTGTATTTACTTATGAGCACCAGTCAAGGTAAAAGATAACTGTCAAATGAAGTTGTTATTTCAGAAATTTATCTATTTAGTGCTTTATTACTATTATTAAAAACTCATACCTACATCGAAAATATTAGCCATGAATTACACCACCGAAGAAAAAGTATTGATGATTAAATGATATTTTCAAGGAAATAGTTATGAAAAGTTGTCGGACATGTTTGCTGCTCTGTATCCGAATAGACCGATACCTGGAAAATCTACAATCGCAAGGAATATCCAGAGATTTGAGACCAAAGGTACCCTAATAAATAACTGCAGATGTGAAGCCAGGCAGGAACAAAGAGACGATGCAAGAAATTATACCGACTTGGAAGTTTTATTGTGCGTGGAAGAGAACGATGGAAAGATCAGCACAAGGAAACTTGAGGATGAAATAGGAATAGACAGCGTTTCGAATTTTGAAACGACATAAATACGATTCCTTCAAATATGAAAAGCATCAAGAGCTACGAGATGGGGACGAAATACCGCGACAGGCGTTTTATGGAAAGATATGATGGAAAGAGCAAACACGGATAGGGAATTTTTAAAAAACATATGGTTCACTGACGAATGTACGTTTACCTTAAATAATGAATCCAATGTCCATCCATCCAATTCAAAATTATCGATATTGGAACAAAGAAAACCAACACAGATTTGTCGAAACAAGGATGCAATATCCACAGAAAGTAAATGTTTGGGCAGGGATATTCGGACACAATATTATCGGGCCATTATTTCTTACGCGAAATTTAAATGCAGAATATTATTTGGAACTACTCGAAAATCATATTTTACCTAATTTACATGATGCCGCTAGGGAAAATCAGGAAGTTTAATACCAAATGGATGGCTGCCCGGCACATAGTACCCTGGCTGTTCGGGAATATTTAGACAATAGTTTTAACGGAAACGTTATTGGCCTAAATCATACAGTAACTTGGCCAGCAAGGTGTCCTGATATTTCGCCAAATGATTTCTTTCTCTGGGGCCATTTAAAAAACAGGATATACAAGGATAAAAATACCCAAATCTAGACGAGTTAAAAAATACTATTTCTGCCGAATGCAATAGAATTTCAGTTTACCAACTAGCGAATGTAAGAAGAGAATTTTATGATCGCCTGAGTTATTGTCTAGCAGTCGATGGAGGAATATTTGAACATCTTCTTAAATCCTAAAGTTCTAACAATTTAATAGTACCTAAATTAATAAGTTATTGAATATTGCAATAATACTATAATTAACCTTGTAATTGATTACTTTATTTTACTTTAATTCATATTAATTTGTATATATAAATACATCTTAAGATTTCCGATGTAGGAATGAGTTTTCAATAGTAATAAAGCACTAAATAGGTAAATTTCTGAAATGACAACTTCATTTGACAGTTATCTTTTACCTTGACTGGTGCTCATAAGTAAATACAGGGCCATAAGAAAGGAGAAATATTTAAAAAGAAATCGGCGATAACTCGTAAACGAGCAACTCAAAAATCGCAACCTTAAGTTATTCTTTTGAATGTGGGTTTTAGTGCTCTTCAATAAACCTAAATAGAATTATTCTCTAAAATAATTAGGGAAGCCAATAATTGACCCCATTAAAAATTACAGGAGATTTCCTATGTCCCGTCCGACGATGCAACACCCGGTATGCAAGATGGCTCAGTATTTCGGAAAAGCTCTATATCAGGATTTCTATTTGAGATTTTCACTCCAAACTTTTTACAAAATATGTCTTTAATGGTAGTTCACATTTCAAAAATACTTTATAGATATACAGGACGAGTCAAATATATATCTATATTTGTTTAGTTCAGTGAATTTGCTATAAAATTCTGGTTCCAAAAATACCTTAGAGTATACTAAGTGATTTTTGAATTATGACCATGCCCATGAGGATGTTAATCAGACGTCCTTCGTATGAGAAGTTCTAATCGAGGCGATCTACTTATTGTAAGTTTATTGCTAAGAAACCGCCGTTTTCCAGCTCTTCAAATTGATAATGAATTGATAATGACTATAAGAAGAAGATTAAATGAAGCAAATCTTATGTGAAAAAGGCCTGCTTCGGGACCAGAATTTACTAGATGTGTTGACTAGGCCCAAAAGCAAAGGCGTGGTCTTTATGTAAAAATTACGAAAAAATGTTAGTGTCTCCTTCAAAAGCGAATATTTCCAACAAAAATAAAGCTAATGAGATAAACCAAAAAAACAAACCATCGAGAAAGAATGTATCTAGATGATAAAATTATTTTTATATTCCTCGCTGATTTAACATATTTCAGGGTGTTACAAACTTTCACCAAAATATCAACATTTTGTTTTCCCTCGTATAATTAACAGATGGGGAGTTTCATTTTTAATTTAGAAAAACATACGAAAAAGTTAAATAATTTGGCTACACAATTCTGAAAAATCATCAAAATCGGCCCATTAAAACAAAATATATTAACCTTTAATACATCGAAGTGTTAAGGTTAGGTTAGGTTAGGCTTATTTTTCGTGCCGGTGAATGTAATCAAAAACTATACATTTTAGTCATATACTTTTCTAAAGAAACAAACCTTTATTTTTTACTAGAATATATAGGGTGTTCCATTACAAAAAACACAACTTTGATGTGTAACTTTTTTGGGGACACCTTGTAGAACTCTACATAATTTTAGAAAATGCATTAAATTGACTTACATAAGCTCACAAAATTTCACTTCAATACAAACTCTTATTCTCCTTGCAAAAACCGCGTCGTATATGACGCGCCACCCTGTATAATTCGATTTCAATCAAAATTTCAATGATTAGAATATAAGCAGAATAGGTATAGCTTATGCATTAGAAAAAGAATTAAAAAAGTTAAAAAGTTAAGAAGGAAATAATTAAGAATTTACTAAAATTAATAAAATAAAAAATTAAAAGCAACAAAAAAAAAACGGATAAACATTTTAGTATTTTATCTATAAAACACAATACAGAAGGTTTCACATTACATTCACAATAATTGAATTCCGAGGTAAAAGTCTCTGGGCACTCCACTAACTTACTACATAAAAAATTCTTAAGGACTTGTATATTTTTCCATGCCAATGACTAATACAATACCAATATAATGTTTTACCGATTCACACACATTGTTTTATAATTTTTAAAAATCTTTTAAAAAGACAAATTAATTTCTTCGCTAATATACGTGGTATAATAGTTAAGAATCTAAATATTAGTCAATAGCTATATACTAGAGGAAAAGATATTAGGTCAGGTCGAGGTTTTTCTTTTTTGTAGGTCATTGCAACAAGTTTTGTGTCCTGAAAATTGGCATTTTCATTATTTACGATCAATATGAAATAGCAAAGAAATATTATTATATGTGATATTGCTCTACTTACATCTGGTTTCCATTCCTATCTAAAATATTTTAAACAAAATTTACTAATAACTTCAAAACATTCATATTTTTAAAACTCCTTATTCATAAATAATTTTAAAAATTGCCGCATGTGTACAGTGTGATTCGGGCTTCCGACAAAGCTCTATATTAGGTTATTGGTTTGTAAATTGCGTTTCAATTTTGTTACATTTTTTGCCAATATACAGTGTGATTCAAACATATTATGTTGAACATATTGAAACCAAAGTTGTATATTTTTAAAAAGAATACTACTGTCTATAAAATGAATAACTTTGAATTTTAGCCGTTATTTTTTACCAACATGGTAAATATAAAATCCCTCTGTCAAAAAAGTCACTGATATTCTTTAAATTGAGTGCCTGAACGAATCAGATAGGTAGCTCTTTTTACTTACGTGAAATAGAAAAGGAAAATAATAATACAAGTGACAGTTCTTCCTCTTCTTGCAAAAATTAACAATTGTCAAAAGTAAAATGTCATCAGCTTTTGACATTTCTCAATATCAGACCAATGCCGTCTCTAATAGAACAGCCTCGGAGCGATATTTACGACGTCACGCTAGTTAGATACTACGGATTAATAAATATGTTGTAGAATACATGGAAAACAATTATTCCTCTTATTTTTGGTTTGTATTTTAAAAATGATATAGTTTACATGAAATATACATAATATACAGTTAATAAATACATTATATACACCTATTTATAGTAATAAATACCGTATGATCGAGAAAAAACGGCGTCCAGTTGGCTGGGAAATGAAGATCGCTGTCATTTTATATGTAAATTTATATGGGAAATGTCATCGATCGTCATTTCCCAGCCAACTGGACGCCATTTTTTTTCGATCATACGGTACTTTAGCAAATAAACTATGAACCATACAAATGCAGCAAATGTTTTACAATATACAAATAATGAATAGGTACATAAGATAATGGGTAAAATGTAAATATACGCTGATGACTGTGCTCTAGTTGCAAATACGTTACAGCAATTGTAAGAAATGTTGAACACATATACATGTGAACATCGATAAAACTAAAATCATGTGCACTCCCCCGGAAGATCACAACATTGCTATAAAAATCGGGGATGAGCTGTTGGAATATGTAGCGGAATTCAATTACCTCGGCAGTTTGATTTCGGAAAAGGCCAATATCGACTCTGAAATTCAGCACAGGATTAGCAGCGCCTCAAGAGCATTCTGGAAATTAAAGGACAGGGTTTTCTACAATCATGACTTGAGAACAAAAACGAAACTTGCGGTGTACCGAGCGATAATAATTCCCACCATGTTATATGGAAGCGAAACCTGGGTGCTGTACCGCCGACACATGAACGCATTACACAAGTTGCAACTTGCAACAGAGACGTCTTCGACAACTCTTAAGAATAAAATGGTTCCATCATGTCTCAAACGTATCGGTCCTTGAAAAAGCTAACTGCGATAGTATTGAAGTCATGATTACAAAGTCCCGCTTAAGATGGGCTGGTCACGTATGCAGAATGCAAGAAAACCGCATACCAAAATCTCTGGTTTACGGTGGGCTTGTAGACGGTAAGAGGAGGCCGGGTGGACAACTCAAAAGGTTCAAGGATATTTTCCACGGAAACTTAACGGGAATTAACAAGCAGAATGACTGGGAAGATGCAGCTCACAATAGAACGGAATGGAGAAGAATTGTAAAGTCAGTTAAGAGCGACAACCAAAAAGTAAAGAGGCAACAAAGCAATGAGATTTTTGAATGTCTGGAGTGCGGTAGACAGATAACATTACGTATCGGGCTTTTCAGTCACAGAAAAGCTCATGAAAGGAAACGCCTTGCGTGACCACCTTCTGATGCGTGTCAAATACTCGTCAGCGAGTAATGGCGGTATGTATGTATGTATGTAAAATGTAAAATATATTTTAAATTTTAGGGTTTGAAAATCGATCTAATTTAACAAAAAACATTCAATATCTACGATTGTTGTGATGTATTATTATTTGCATTCACAAAATTTATATGTATAATTTGCAAGCATCGATGTTCGAAAAATTATATTTGCAAATAATACAATATCATTCAAAAGTCGTATCAGAAAAAGTCGTCAGCGATGGCTATGAAATAAAGATCGCTGTCATTTTATATGTAAAATTATTCTAAATTTTTTGGTTTTCTTGGGATTTATGTTCGGGAAAAACTCAAGTTTTCATTTGTTTTTTCATTATTTTTTTGTAAACGAAACGTTAAGCATTTTTGTTTCTTTGTTAGGCAAATTTGTATTACTATAAACATAACTTCTGACAAGCAGCGTCCATTTAGGTTTAACGCAGAAGTGTTTACAAAAAATTATTTTATTTTGTAGATTTTCTTGCAGTGCTGTGGCGAAATACCCATAAAGGATTTTTTGAAAAGATGAATCCGCCACATAGGTATAGACATTTTTTATTATTTTTTTGGTCTAAAAAAAAACGTTTCCGCTAACATTATAGCCTTCATCAGTGTTGTGTCATATGAAAAAGATAGTGTCAAATATAATCCAAAAATTACATATAAAATATTCACAACCTAAGCTAACACCACATAAAGTTTACTGCAATTAATAAACTAATATAAACTTGTCAAAAGATGACAACATATTTTTTAAAATTATTATTCTTAACACTAAAACTATCTACATTGACTATGGAGTACGATTTTAGCTATAGTTATGTTTTCGAATAATTATGTTTTCCATGTATTCTACAACGTATTTATTAATCCGTAGTATCTAACTAGCGTGATGTCATAAATCTCGCTCCGAGACTGTTCTATTAGAGACGGCATTGCGTCAGCATGGACGCAAGTTGCCTAACCTAATAAAATTAACACTAGAAAAGCCAGCGGGAACTGTCAAATTCAAAGTTATTCGTTTCACAGACATATTTTTTAACTCAAAAATAACGCTGCCTTTTAAAATTTACTGCATGTTCTAGAATGGTTTAATCCGTTTATACTTTTTCAAATTTCCATACCGATTTAGAGAAAATTAAAGAAAACATAAAATTATTAGATTGGAAAGTGCCCATAAGGACAATGTAAACACTATTTGGCGCTATTCTTGCAACGGCCGCGATTCAAAGCTTTTGAAAATTTCGGAGCGGTTCGGCTTTTTCCGGAATTATATCGCCCAAATATTGTTTATTAAAATTTATTATGTTCTGTTAATTTTATAAATAAAATACAGTGTGTTGAATACAAAAACCTTTATTTTATATAAAGACATGTATGAAGTATCTATGAAACATTGGAAACCGACGTTATACCACGATCCACGATGGTTTTTGCAGTTCCCAGTTCACAGCACAGCTTTTTTAAGTTTTTAATGCCACTTTTTCACAATTTGGGTTTCAGTAAATAAAACTTAAGTTAAACTCACAAGATAGCAATACTTACTTTGAAAATGGACGTTTTAAATAAACACTTTTAGGATTTTTTTCAATGAGAGCGGTTTAGATTTTGAAAGATTTTATAATTTTTGAAGATTCTGACTTTGACAAGAGATATGGACAAGTGACAATTATTTTTGTTTTTGTTTGCGATTGTTCTTAGCAACCGCTATAGCAGCGCCAGATCGCGTACAACGGTCAAAATTTTGACGGGCTTGGAACACCCTCAAAAAGGAAATACCACTCCTGCAACGCCCAGTGGATGATATGCCAAGAATATTTGACTCAAAAAAAAATAACTTTCAGAAACATCTCAATGTAGTATTGAGCAATAAAAAGGATTGGAAGAGAGAAACGTCTGCTCAGCAGTTAAAAGAGCATACCATAACTTGGTATACTGATGCTCCCTAAAAAAACAATGCGGGAACAGGGATCGGAGTATTTGGGTCGAGAACTAAATACTCCGAACCAATGGGTACCTACCCTAGCATCCTACAGGCAGAAATCTACGCTATCGAAAGATGCGTACCACTTATCTTAGATGAGAACTATCGGAAACAAGAAATAGCCATCTTATCTAATAGTCCAGCAGCGTTAAAAGCGACCAATATCAGTATCAATCAATTCGAAATTGGTCAAAGAATGCATAGAGAAGCTGAATAAATTAGACAAAAAAACAAAGTCCTCCTACTCTGGGTGCCTGCTTACCAAGGAATAGAAGGCAATGAAAAAGGAAATGATCTAGCTAGAAAAAGAGCGAACACTCCACTAACTGGACCAGAACCGTTCTGCTTTCCAAGTGGTAACCAACTAAAGGCGGAATTCAAGAACTTGGAAGACTCCATCCACAACCTGGAATGGGAATCTTGCAACGGTCTAAGACACTCGAAGAAGTTTCTGAGGGCTTACAACCAAGAAAAATCAAAGATCTTCCTTAAGTAAGAGCAATCTTCCGATTGTCACGGGATTTTTAACAGGACACTGTCTCCTTAATGAACACCTCAGTAGATTGCAACTAAGAAGAAACGGCGAATGCAGATTCTGTGGGGAAAATGAGGAAACACCAGAACACCTCATCACTGAGTGTGCCGAGACAACAATCATTCGTGCCATGAACTTTGGTACGACTGATATTGGAGATGGAGAACTACCCTCTGTAAAACCATCCCAGATACTGGCTTTTGTCAAAGCCCTGGGACTGTATGATGAGTTATAACTCAAGAAAGGGGTACACAATATATCTGTAAGGTCGCAGTGATTAACCCCCCTCCCACTCATTCTAAATTCTAAAAAATGTTTATCTAAAGAAGAAAACATTCGATCAATATGTACTACCAGTTATGACCTATATGCATGCGAAACCTGGACACTTAAAGCGGACATTATAAGATCGCACGACGCTCACTGGAACCAAATATGCTTGGAATAACCAAGTAAAAGAACAGAGCTCATGCGACAATAGACCCAAATAATATATATCTTCCAAAGAAGCAGATCCTTCGAGAGGCAATGCACAGGACACCTGGCAAGAAGGACGGGCAACAAATAATGAACCACAAAAATTACAGCATGCTACCCACGAGGAATTAAGATACTTAGAAGAAGGCCAAACCTGAGATGGGATGATGATATTAGGGAACTGTAGCAGGGATAGCTGAAAATGATGATGATGATGATGATATCATGTAATATGTTTAAAATTGATGTTTGTTTTAACCTCGGTTTTAACTATATGTTTATTTTTTGATTTGTTGGTGCATTTTTTCATTCGATACATACCGTAGTATTTATCTATCTAATATTAAATAGGTAGTTACTTTTTTAATCAAAACTTGTTAAATATCTTCGTAGAAAATATTTCTTCATAAAGAAAGAATATAACGATAGAAACGCGACCACTAACCAAAACCATCCAATTATTAATAAGTATTCAAATTCAAAGGCGTTTATGAGCAAATTTATGGCTCTTAATAAATTAATAGAAATTTACGACAACGTTCAGAATCTTTATTTTATTAATCGATACCATAAATATGTTTCCTATTAGAGAACCAGGAATAAATCAATCAGATTAGATTCTTAAAATATTTGATTTTAATTTGAAGTGATTCTTTTCAATTTTATGTTCTCTTTCAATAATAATCATGTGACTCTTAAGAAATTACGTGAAAAGGTATTTTTCAGCGGCGAAGTTTCTATTGATGCGGGTGATGCGTCGCATCCCTTCAAAATATTGCAGTGGCAGCTCGTCAGAGTAGGCAAGGTAGGCGGCGCATACGCTAAAATTTTGGCAGAATTTAAGCGGTTTACTACTTTACATTATTTACTATTAACCTGGCCAATACATAAAAATACTGTTAATACACGGAAGTGTGTTTTAATAATCAATATTATTTTAATATTTGTGGTCTTGTATATTAAAATATTTACTATCGCTGGCGTACGCTGACTGTGCCGCTGTGTTAGAAAACAAAATAATTTTGACCGTTGGAGTGCCTTTGTTCGGCAATTTATGCATCGCCTACTATCAGAGTCGATGCACGACGTACGGCAGTCTTCTGTCTCTGTCTAACTCATCGTGCGGTAGCGACGCGACGTAAGTCGGAGTTGTATCGTATTAAGGCGGGGCTTAGGCGAAATCTCCGGTCGCCTTCGCATGAAGTCGTGGAGACTCGGTAGGCTTAGAAGTTAAGGGGATATTCCCGATATTTCATAAGGGGATATATCAATCACATTTCGTTAAGGGGATATTTCATATGATTCATTATACGTAGCATTTAAAACTTTTATGTGAAAATTCAAAAAACGTTTAAAGCAAATTGGAAACATTTTTCGGGCTTGTCCGAGATTATTCAAAATGATATAACCGGTTGTATTTTAGAACACGCCACAGAAATAAAAGAATCCGAAATAAAAAAGCGCGTTATTTTATTCGGTGCAAGAAGACGAAACAACAGATATTACAGAAAAGTTTCATTGTGCTATTTCAATTCGATATGTTAATAAAAGCGGCTAAGTCAAATATCTTTGAGAATTTTATTTTATGAAATATTAGATAACAGTGTTATACATTTAGAAATAAGGTTTGCAGATAGGCCTTACTTTCAATCTAAAAAGATCTTTTCACATCTCTTCAACAATCTGATGATTTTACTGATATAATAATAAATAACTTTTCTTTATTAAGAGACCGACTCATCAATTTAATGTATGAAACATATTTATTCTTTCTCTCAATACTACCAATTTTTAAGTGTGCGTAAATAAATAAAATAAAATTCTATGATGTACTCCATAGTGACTCCATAGTAATGGATAAAAAATATATACTTGTTCATTATGTCAATCATTATGTAATTACGTTGAATGTTGTTATTTTTGCTTTAATTTTGTCCTAAATATTCTTGAGCTATGTTTTTAACCCAGAGATAACATAATAATATATTTACAAACTGGGTTAGGGTATTATGTAAATTAGGGGGGGGGGGGGCAAATAGACGCAACTAAAATTTTGTCGCCTACCCAGTCACAAGGGTCACGAGCCGCCACTGAAATATTGTAATACGTTTTTATTTAAAGAACTAGCACTAGTGCAAAGTGTAATAATTAGCATTATCTAGTGATTGTTAATATTTACTGGGTTTCCGACTTTCACTGTAACATACCATATAACTTATTAACTATGTTTGAAGGTGTAGATACTTAAATTTCTGTTGTCACAAGTTTTTATTGGATAATTCTGTTTTGATAATTTAAGTAGGTATATTAAATTGCCGCAAATTCTACTACTCCCTTTTGATGTTTTATTGTTGACAATATTTATTAATTTTCTTCCTTCTTTATAAAGTTGATGATAAATTCGAGAAAACATCGAGATATTAATGCTGAAAAGGACTGCTATAGTTTGTTTTGGAAATGGAAATGGTTTTCGGAAAATTTTATATTGCTCGTAGGAAAATTTTATAGTTCCTTACAAAGCAAAAATATAGCATACATTTTAATTTTTAGGAAACTCTTATCTTAGTTGTTATTGTTAAATCTATTTTTTATATGCTTATGGTCATCCGTATTGATTATCAATACTAATTTTTAATTTATACTCACTCTATTTGACTGAATATACCGTAACGTTTTTAATTAATACCTATTTTTTCTAAATATGATCTAAGATATTTTATTTTATGATTGTAAGCGTTTTCTATTACTGATCCAACCCTAGTCCAGTTTTGTCTAGTTGGCAACACTGATATTGTCACGTTGTTATAATATTTCATACCTCGGCGCTAGTGCAGTGGTGAGCTAGCATTTGCATTTTTGTGCATTTTTTACTTCAATTCATGAATTCATGCTTGAGATATATACTAAAGAGATTTACGTCCCATTAGAAATTACAAATCTGGATTATAGTTTGGTCATTTTATTTTATTGTCTATATTTTAAAGCTAAAACAGTGTCGACATAATCACCAGGGACGTGCATATGGGTTATCACTGGAATATTTTTCTAAAAAAGAATGTACCCCATTGACTTTTTTTTCTTCTTGTTCGCGAAATATTGTAAGGTGTTTAATGCCGATTAAAAGTTGTCTCTTGATATTTTGTCGATTTCGGCCTCCTGAGATAAACGAGATAAACGCAATTTTATTAATTTGCGTTGACCCAAGTCAACTATCAACCTTTAAAAAATTAATATCATTAACTTGATGAAAGTTTTAAATAAGTACCGGGTGGCCAACTAAGAATGGACGTCGGCTTTATCTCGGAAACTACTTATCGTATAACATAGGGAGAAAAATTTTAATAAGTAAATCGACCAAGAGAAATCGCTGGAAATTATTTTCAAGTTCAAAAAATGTCCGCTAGGGGGCGTTTCTCTGATAGCCAATCAGAAAACAGGGTTTTTGTCAAAAATATGCAGGTGAACAGGTATTTTAAATATTAATATTGTAATCATCGAGAAATTTGTAAATTTTTTGATATAGAGTGTTTTGCTCTATCTCATAAAATAAAGTGGTGGGGGAAGGTTAAACTAGCTTTTATTAAAATAAGTATAACTCTGGTTTGGGTTAACCGATTTAAACAAACTAGGGCTCGTTTAAAAGAGCTTTTCTTTCTTAATGATATCCAGTATAAATTTTGTTTTCATAATTTTTTTCGTGATAGCCAGAGGGCGCTCTTTGATATCATAAGAGATATTGCGCTTTTGTATAAAAAAATTAAATAGGAGGCTATATTTCTCTTTGCACAGTTAAATAGAGCACAAAATTTCGAAAATATCAGCGCAAACCGTAACTTTCTATCTTGTCTCTAACCGGAGATATTAAGAGAACAAATCATGTTAGGCTGCCGCTTAGGATTATATGGTCTAAAAATGAGAGTAGTAGGCTAGGAAAAAAAAGGGCTAAATTGGTTACGTCAAAAGATCAAAACGTTTAAGTTCAGTTTTCATGCATTCGAATTTCGGGCGTTTTCTTAAAAAAAAATGACGTCATAAATTTTTAAACGTGTTTATGTAACATTATCGTCCATTCACATAATTTTTACGAATTTCTTGGTTAATTATACGTAGGTTAAAATGACTATAAAACTCAGATTAAAATGACCATAAGTCGGACAATCAATAATTTTATAAAAATTTCTAGGAATTTTGTGCCGCCATATTGCTTTTAACAATAACAAATTTCGTATAGCTGAAAACTAGGGGTTTATATCATGTAACGTCATTTAGCTGTTAATCCAAGTTCGTCCTTGATTTCACTTGTTTTCGTGTTTTACCTGTTGTTTGTGTTATTTATTATTATACTATAAAGTTTATGTCGTTTGGGTCACTTTTCATATAGATCCGAAGATGCTAATCTTAACAATATGCACTACTGGTCCAAATCTACCTTTAATGCAAGTAGTTCAGCACCAAGACCGTTGGTCGGTACATGTTTAGGCAGGAATTCTAGGATGGCGAATGATTGGACTTTTTTAATTATCTAATAAAATGAACTATCAATAATTTCTAAGAGATGAATTGCCAATTTTGTTAGGGGATCCATCGTGATGAAATTGCATTTGTTGCAATTTCATCAGCATGAATGCAGTTGGTGTAGATGATGCAGTTGGTGCAGCTTGGTCGCTTTTTCCGCTAGAAATGTGTGGGGCGTCTTGAATACGACGTACTTTAGTAGATAGAGCCGCTATAGCGGCATATTTCTATGGCCAGCTAGGTCATCATCATATGAGGTCCAATTAAGAACGATCATGAATAAATAACAATTAAATGGTATTCAAATGAAATTAAAATATATGTTTTGATATTTTGACGTAACCAATTTACCTCTTTTTGTTTCCTAGCCTACTACCCTAATTTTTAGACCATATAATCCCAAGCGGCAGCCTAACATGATTTTTTCTCTTAATATCTCCGGTTAGACAAGATAGAAAGTTGAGGTTTGCGCTGGTATTTTGGACATTTTGTGCTCTATTTAACTATGCAAAGAGAAATATTGCCTCCTATTTAATTTTTTTATGCAAAAGCGCAATATCTGTTATGATGTCAAACAGCGCCCTCTAGATACCACGAAAAAAATTATGGAAATAAAATTTATACTGGATATCATTAAGGAAGAAAATAATTTTCCAGCGATTTCACTTGGTCGATTTACTTATTAGAATTTTTTCCCAAAGTTATACGAGAAGTAGTTTCTGATATACAGTCGGCGTCCATTCTTAGTTGGCCACCCGGTACTTATTGATTCCTCATCAAAAAATATGAAAAAAAGTTGCTATAAACATGGATATGGAAATGCATAGTTTTAAAGTTACAGCATGTTAAAACTTTTTAAAATTAGATTTTTTGTGTAGTTATTTTAAATATCATTATTTTTTATTTGAAATTGTTGTAGGTTGAATTAATAGTAATAATAACTAATATTAATAATATTTAATAATATATTAGGTAAAAAATATAGTTTATTAATTTTAATTTTATTTTTATTTTAATTTTATTATTTGTGATTAATAAAAAATCGTACGTTTATCTCATCAAGGAGGCCGAATTCGACAATATATCAAGAGATTGGCATTAAACGACCTATACAATTTTGATATCAAAAGAAAAAAGTAAGTGTCACATGTTTTTTTTGACAAATATTCCACTTTTTTAGCATTAAAATATGTAGCACTTATAGTATTTGTACCCCCATTCGTAATTTCATTCGAATCACTAAAAGTACGTGGAAGAAGATAGGAAGATTATTAAGATTTTAACACCCTGTAGCTACGAAACAAAACCGAATCGGACCTATGTTGATATGAAAAATAAATCTTATTTTTACGTGAGGAATCTCGCCACGAGAGATGGCACATGTTTTTTGAAACACCCTGTATAAGTATAACATTTTCGTACTTTTATCAAAAACATATATTTATCAACTTTTACTAGAATGATATTCTGTATTGAAACATATCAACAATCATTAATCGTAATGACGATTTATTATAATCAAAGAAATATTTGCATCAAGTACTCCCCTAAATTAAAACAATAATGCGATTTTTCTGTCAGATTTCTATAGATATATCGCGGAGACGTTTCCTTCGAGCATTGCAAATCACTCGTCCATATCTCTTGGAAATCTAGCTCTTTTCCGGCTAACGGAAAATATAAGAAAATGCATTCAAGTTTCGATAAAGCATTACGAAACGCCCCATCCGAGTAATCCTAAAAGTAATGTCGTGTAAAACAAGTCGTATTAAGTTTAGCGAGGGCCGATTTTTCATCCCTCCGTGAAATATTGCCAGTCCGAAGATAATTTCAATTGATTTTTGCGATTAATGACACGTATTTAGGGTTCGTCCGAAAGAAACTTTGGATGCGGCAAAACAAGCGAAATATTTCAGTGGTTTATGGATGGTCGTGTTAATTTAAGTGATAAATGGCATTGACCAATCTAATTCTTACACTTTATACCGGGCGTTTTTCAAAAGTGTTTCATTTCTATAACTTTTTTTCAGATAAGAAAACTAAATTTGGTATGTTACTATACCATAGATAAAGGAAATAAATTTAGATCGAAAAGCCCGTCAAAATATATAATTTTTTTGGGTCGCGACCGGCGCTGTACGCGATCTGGCGCTGCTATAGCGGTTGCTAAGAACAACCGCAAACAAAAACAGAAATAATTTTCTCTTGTCAAAGTTAGAATCTTCAAAAATTATAAAATCTTTCTAACAGGGGCCTGAAAGTGAAATAGCAAAAGCGGTTCCACCGTTTCCACGGAAATTTCAAATAAAATAGTTCCAGCCTCGGGCGCTAGGTGGTAGTACAATTAATTTTTAGGTTAAGAAATTGCTACTAGTTATTGCCAGATGGCGTTCAATAAGATTTTTTTTGTAGTTTCCATAGTTTCCAACGGCCATTGTCATACTATTGTCAAATTCTCATAAAATATTGTCGTTGTCACAGCCATTGCCTGGAAACTTATATTGTAAAATTTTGATAAAATAATTTAGTACTCACTAAAAACACGGTATGCCGCTAGTGGTAGGAAAAATAATTTTTAGAGGTTACTAGTTTATTTGGTTGCCTGTGATGTGCATATACAGGGTGTTTCCTAATTAATCTAAAAAACAAAAAATCGTTAGAAAACGGCTTAAGGCGGGCTCTTAATAAGTATATATTTTTTTTCTCGGCAACCGTTTGATGAACAAGAAAAACTCAAAAGATCAATTTTGTTGAAAAAGGATGGCCAGTCAAGAAAAAAATATATTTTCTTTAAAAAAGCATTAGTGCACCATTTATTTTAAGCAAAATATCGATTTTTTTTAATTTTTAACACCCTGTAGATCAGAAAGGAAGTACTTTAGACCCAATGGTTATATAAAAATTGTTTTGAGAACACATGAGGAATCACACCACAATTTTTTAGACTAATTAGAAAACACCCTGTATATTGTCAACTTGACAATGATTGTTGATAAATCAAAGATTTTCGCAGGAAAAAAAATGGTTTTTATTGAATTTGGGCCTGCGTCTGCAAATACCGGTATGTTTTTTAATATTCTATCTATCTAAATTTTAAATATCATAGTCAGAAATAGTTTTATTATTTATTAACTGTAAAAATGGTATACTTATAAGTTTTATCAAATATTGTGATTTACTTTCTACCTTGTAGTCAAAATTTATATTTAATAAACTGTAATATATATATATATGATTGGCGCTATGACCATAGACAAAAGAAAATAATCTTCTATTAAGATAGATATGAAACTTAATAGTAAAATTTTGTGCCAAAGCGCCCCTCCGTGTTCTTAGTAGAGACTACGTTTAACCCAGCGCCTTCGCCTTTTCTGCTGTAAATATTTTTTATGTTTATATTTGATTTTAAAGGATTTAGTTTTAAAGTTACACTGATATATTAGTATATCAGAGTAACTTTAATAAAACATAAGAATATATATATATATATATATATATATATATATATATATATATATATATATATATATATATATATATATATATATATATTTTATATATATATATATATATATATATATATATATATTTATATATTTATATTTTTATATTTGATTTTAAAGGATTTAGTTTTAAAGTTACACTGATATATTAGTATATCAGAGTAACTTTAATAAAACATAAGAAATATATATATATATATATATATATATATATATATATATATATATATATATATATATATATATATATATATATATATATATATATATATATATATATATTCTTATGTTTTATTAAAGTTACTCTGATATACTAATATATCAGTGTAACTTTAAAACTAAATCCTTTAAAATCAAATATAAACATAAAAAATATTTACAGCAGAAAAGGCGAAGGCGCTGGGTTAAACGTAGTCTCTACTAAGAACACGGAGGGGCGCTTTGGCACAAAATTTTACTATTAAGTTTCATATCTATCTTAATAGAAGATTATTTTCTTTTGTCTATGGTCATAGCGCCAATCATAATATCAAAAATGATTATCAAAACGTTTTTCAAACTATAATTTGTTATATATGTGTTTTTATTAGACAATTTGTTTGTGGCCCTAAAAATATAATGTAAGTCTTTTATTTTTGCCATCATTTAAGTACCTATTTATATTTACTCCATTTACAAAACTTTGGGCGTATTACGTTGGTCTTGTTTTATTATAATAAACGATGTTTATATTTGACTTATAAATAAAAACTTTAAATAATAAATAATATTTACACATGTTTGGCTTTAATTTGATTTAATAATTGTATAAATTATACTGTTAAAACTTATTTTTTACACATCACAACGATACTCGTTATTAGTATTGTTGAATTCGTGTAAAAAATAAGATTTAATAATCAAATTTAATTATTTTAGAGTAAAATTCAATAAATCCTCTCATTTAAAAAGCCCGCGCTTCGATCCATTTCAAACAAGCCCGCGCTTCGATCCATTTCAAACAAGCCCTACTCAATAGATGGCGCCACTTCTGTAGGACCATTTTTCAGTATGATAGAGTCCATTCTTTTTCTAGCTAGGTATATTCTTTGCTTTCTAAATTTATACCCACATTGAGAAAATACCGAAAAGTGTTTAAAGCGACCATTCTCAAAATAATGATTGGTATCTTGTGGTTATAATTTAAATTTTATTTATTCAAACCCGTGATAACAAACCCGTGATAATAAACTAAAAAACTGTGTTGTGAACTGTGAACTGCAAAAACCATCGTGGATCGTGGCATAACGTTCGTTTCCAATGTTTTATAGGTATTTCACATACATGTCCTTATATAAAATAAAGTTTCTTGTATGCAACACACTGTATTTTGTTTATAAAATTAAAAGAAAATAATAATAAATTTGAATAAACAATATTTGGCGACATAATTCCGGAAAAAAAGTCCAACCGATCAGAATTTATCAAAAGCTTTGGGTTGCGACCGTTGCAAGAATAGCGCCAAATAGTGTTTACATTGTTCTTATGGGCACTTTCCAATCTAAACTTGTTTCATTTATCTATGGTTACTATATATGACATAAATCGGTATTGATTGACGAATTCAATTACTTTCTGTCACTTACTGTCATCTTACTGTTTTACCACAACTTACTGTTTTTTCACTTTTGTTTAAAATTTTGGTTGCTATAATGTAAATGGACATCTTTTGACATACATATAATTAATGTTCTTATTACATGAATTTTATGACTTTCTTACATTTTATTGTATTGAAATTCTTTGCACATGCACTTTTTATTATTTATAAACAATATGAATTTTCCTTTGCAAACAGGAGAAAAAAAAACTAAATATTTTTTAAACTAAGAACCGTTTACTAAACAATCACCATTTTATTTTATTTATGATTTTGTAAAATTATCGCTAGAACTTCGTTACATTTCGTCAAATGCATTGCTCGGTATTTTTTTAAATATGTTGAAACAAGTTTAAAGGCTCTTTCAAACTATATTAGAGTTTCTTATATCTCTCTAGCTCAGATTTTGAATAAAGAGCAATTTTTCAACAAAATGGCGACCAAGAAGGCTGGTATCGTCAATGCAAGTTTCTAGTGACAGATAGTAGCTATTTTCAAAATCGAAATTAGTTTATGGACTTTATTTAAGTTTATAGCGGTTTACTTCTATTTAATTTACCTCTAATAGTTTAATAAATAATATTTACTAAATATGTTTTTATTAATTTATCAAGAAAAGCGAAAAAGTAATTTTTTGATTTATTTTACGATGACTTATAGGTATATGGATTATCTATAAAAGGGCCGAGCTCGATTACGACAGATACATGTTCTTCACTGCCAACGACAGGTTTCTGCCTAAAGGTGCGTATTCATTATCCGAACGAACGAACGAATGAAAGTGCGGTATATTTAGACGGGGACCGAACGCATGCGGCCGTTCGTTCGTTCGTTCGCTCGACCATCCGTTTCGAGTCAATACATCAAAGGCGTTCGCCAAGAAATGCGTCCAGTCTATGGTCCGGTCTTCTCGTGCGGTTCTATCGTACGGTCCCCGTCCATACCACTAGCGAACATTCGTTCGTTCGTTCGGATAATGAATACGCACCTTAATAGGTTTTCTTTAAACCACACTACCGTGTGAAATGAAACAAGTAGTTTTTTAAAGGAACGCTTATCAGGAAGATTCCTATTGGGATATTTTTGAGCATAAGCCCTTGAGACCAAAAAGCAGTTTTTCTCACAAAATAAAATCACTATAATATATCAATTTGTTCCACCAGCAGATAGTGCTTTATTTTTCTTGATAAAATAATTAATACTTATTTATAAAACTATTTTGGGTAAATTTAAGTAATTTGTTGTAAATCTAAATAATAACTTCAATTGTGATTTTCTTGGGTATAGGTTTCTTTATTAAAATTAAATGATTTCTAGGTGTTTTTAAATCATTTATTTGCCGACGTTTCGATTTTTCATGTAAATCTTTTTCAAGACATCTCAGAAGTTTCGGCCGTTGAATTCTTATATTGTTTTCTTGGGTATTAAGTATAGGTTTTTTTTATTAAAATTAAATGATTTCTAGGTGTTTCTAAATCATTTATTTGCCGACGCGCCGCGACGCGCGTCGCACGGTGGAAAGACACAATATAAAATGTTGGACATTGGCTTAAAAATAAAATTTTAAATTAAATAATTTTGGTAGAAGATTTTAATTACTTAAAGTCCAGACCGTTATATTTTATCCAACTCAAAAAAATATTTTTAATTATATGTCTGTTTGAAAAGTTTCAAATGAAGATATTACACTGACTTAATTATGGTATTCATTTCTTGTGAAACAACCTAGTTTTATAAAAAGTGGCAAAGACTTTTGGCACCACTTGTGGCAAGATTAATAATTTTTTTAACCATACATATATTAGTGCAAACGATTGTTTTCACTTTAAAATAAAAGATATATATATAGTCACAAAAGTTTGGGAGAACAATAATTGTATATAAGAGACACATAAACATTTTTTTGCTACTAAATACTAGATTTAGTACCAAAAAAATATGTATGTAGAAAAATAAAAAAATGGCCAAAGTTGGCCAATACTTTATATATGTCACAAGGTAGATTAAGCCTTTCTAATAACGAAACTAATTTAATATCTTGCCCCAGCTTGCCCCCTCTAAAAATTTCCATTTAATATATTACTAATACATGCTATACTAAAATCAAAAACCTTTTCAATTCCAATAAATCAAATTATCTTTATCAAGAGTCAAATTATCTTTATTTTCTTATAAATTTATTAATATTTAATTATTAATTGGATAAATACAAAATGACGCTTAAATCAAAAACAGATACAGGGTGCTACAAATATATGGAAAACTTATAAACTATTGGAAAAAGAAAAAGGGTTAAAGTGCAGCGTTGAGCTTTTTTGTTTGTGTTAAAAATATTCTAGTGCGTAGATTTACTGTTATATTCTTTGCTTATAATAAAGTTAGTGTACAGGGTGTCCCACTAAGAATAGCTCTCGGCTATATCTCGGAAAGTATTAGCCGTGAGGCCTGCGGAAAAAAATATTCATAACTAAAGAGGCTATGAGAAATTGCTGGAAATTATTTTCAAGTTTGTAGAATGGCCGCTAGAGGGTGCAACTGCTATAGAAAAATAAGAAAATGGAGTTTTTACACAATTTTGCCTAGATAAGTGGTACTATAAATAATAGCTTCATAATCTTCAGTAAATTCTGAATATTATTTGTTAGAACCATTTTCCCCTACCTACCAAAATAAAGTGGTGGGGGAAGGTTAGATCTGTTTTTATTTAAATATTAATAACTCCGGACTGAATGGACAGAATCCAACTAACGGGGGCTCGTTTAAAAGAGCGTTTCTTACTCTATATTATACCATATAAACAATAATAGTAAGCTTTTGAACGTAGACGCTAGGGGGCGCTGTCTTACAATTTAACAAACATTGCGCGTTTTTTCAAAAAAATTAAATGCGATGGTATATGTAATTTTAGCTGACAGTAAGAGTAACGAAAGCTTAAAAAATCAGTGAAAACCGCATCTTGATATCTTCTTTCAAACCGAAGATATTAGCAAAATTATATTAAATAGGAAAATATAAGCAGTGTACCATATACACATAAATATACACATAAATATATGCGTCATATTTTTATAATACGGTATCAGTAGTCCTAGATTTCAGTGGTAAAATCTAAAGATATTTCCTTTTAAAAGAATCAAAACTAAAACATTTGACGACAGTTTGGCAAAGTTTATTAGCATTTAAAAATTCTAAGATTTTTCCAAAACATACTATATTTTTAGGTCACCCTGTAGATGGCTTGTAATGAGTCAACCACTTTCTTTCATTAAAATCTAAAATTGTTCTGTTTATACATTATTACGGTATATAAAAATCATTTTTTCGTCCTTTGGATTAAAAGTGTTGAGAAGAAAACCTCATGTCCAACCGCTCCCATAAGCTTGTTCCACTGTGCGACGTTTCGATTTTTCATGTAAATCTTTTTCAAAGCATCGCAGATGTCGTTTCGGCCGTTGAATTCTTATATTGATATAATATAAGATAGATTAATATTAATTTTCATAATAAAACCTATACCCAGATATAACCTATACCTAGGTAGATATAGGAAACCCTAATATAGTATGAAAGAGAATTTGAATCTGAGTTTGTTGCATTTAAAATAACGAAGTTTTTATGTAAGATAAATATTTAAAATAGATCAGCAATTTTTGGTGCTCCTGTATAAATTTAAGGAAGCAATAACATTTTTCAATAAAGTTTATTTCTCTGCCTTTAAACTCAGCCCAAGCATATTCTGACAAGTAATATACAGGGTGCTGATAATCAATTCTACTGTAGCATGTATATTTAGATATCTTTAAATATCTCAAAATCCAAAGATTTTAAACATATTTAATCCTAGTAATAAAGGCCTTTTTTTAGGCTCAAGAATAAAAAAAATGAAATAAAATACCGGGTGTTCAATTCCCGGTATTCAGTTTTTTTCGACGATTATGAATTTGACTGGTTCGACATAACCATATTTAACTTTCTAACACGAAACCATAAAAAGCCGTATATTATAGATATGTTATTCCTCTGGCTCTTGATTTCCCATACACAAAAGTGTATGTTCGATTGGGGATCCATAAATTTGAAGCGGACTTTATTGTGGCATGGACCCAAACGTGGAATAGTATAAAAAGGAGCCTTTTTGGCCTTTGAAAAGTTTACATTGTGTGCATCGGACGACGTCGAATAAAACGGTTTTTGAAACTGAATTGAAAATTATGAAAATAACATTTTTAAATAGACACGTTTTTAATAAATTATCATATACATATACGTATTTCGAGAATATTTAGAAGATTTGAGTGTACCTTCAAAATATTTCTTTTTTATTTGAGAAATAAATTGGAATTCTATAGAAATTGTCATGTTTGTTATTAAGTTATTCTAAAATTCCTAATTTTTTTAATATACAAGGTGGTCCGAACTGTATTCCGGAAATTATGGCAGCATATTCTGCAGATAAAAATATGTAAAAAAGTTCGTATAAATGTATGTCCTAAAATACTTAGTTTCGAAGATACAGTGTGTAGAAGTTTCATTTTTATTTCTATTTTTTCAAAATTTTTTTTTGAAGCAACATTAATATTTCGATGAAAATTTGTCTTTCGATGAAAAAGTGTCTCGGAGTTTTTAGATATGAGAAATTTTACTTGTAGAGGGCGCCACCTACATATTTTTTTACTGGTTTGAAGACTAATAACTTTTCGTCCATACCTGTATAAAATTACTGAGTAAAAACATGTACATCTACGAAGTCTTCTACGCAAAAAATGTCTTTTTGTAAAAGTCGCTACGAGTATTGATTCTCGAGATATTTGGAATTGAAATTATCAATACCTGTCATCATTGACATAAATTACTTGTTGACTAAATAGTTATTAGAGTGAAATCATAAATTTGAAATGTTTTTGTGCTAAAAGTTCAACAGAAATTGTTTTATCATCATTTTTTCGTAGAAAAATTTATGATTAATTTAAAAAAATAAAAATTTCCCATAGATTTAGGAAGAAAAGATATCACATTATGCATTTTAACCCGATCAAACATTCGGAGGTTGAGTACGTACTGTAAAAACCAACTGAAATAGAGAAGGCAACATTGCCACATATCAAATTTGCGCCTATCTACTTAGTTTGATTTGCAGAAAAGGTGACTTTAAAACCTTCACCGGATATCAATAAATCTCAATTTCTTAATTAAATTAATAGTTTATTTTTAAAGAAGCATGCGTAATAATATGTTATTAACCAGAGGATATATGCGTTACTATTAAAGGACATGTTTACTGTTTAATGTGCTGAAACGTCTAGAACTATTGGCAACGTCGCTGCTAGTCTTCCAGAATGAAATGAGCCGTCCGTCCCACCACCCCTCGCGACGGCCCATGGTCCGTTATAGCGTACTACGTTTAGCTTACGGTGTGTTTGAAGTCGGAATCAAGTCCGAAGTGAACTTTTCAGTGTTTTTCAGTAGTTTTTGTTTTTGTTTAATGTACTTTTGAATCTGCGAATTTTCAATATGGTACGACAGTGTCAAATGTGTGGACAAATAAGTTCAAATTACCCGAATTTGTCTTTTCACAGGTAGGTATTGTTTCCGCCGCGCCGTAATCGTACATAGGCGTCCCACAAGGGAGCCTCTCACAATTAAAATAATTTCTAATTATATTTGTTGAATTTTGATCTATTAAAACAAGAACGTAGTAGCCGGTAATTGAATTATAATTCGTCTCAGTTACTACCTAACTGTCGTAGATCATAACAAATTTGAATATAAACGTTACATTTGAAACTTTATTATAAGCCAGAAAGTGACATTTTTTTCTTAAAATTGCGTCCTATTTTGGTCATTATATACGATATTCTAAAGGAATTTTGCTCAATAAATAAACAAAGGTGTTTACCCGACCTTTTTTACATTTTATTGCTTTATTATATCTGCCCCTTCGGCCTTGTTTAGACAATTTTTTAACACCGTACAAATACATCTTCCTAGAGTTATTTGTACGGTGTCTTTAATTTTTTTTAGAATGGGAGGAACTGTAAACAATTCTTAGGCTACTAGTTTTATACATACCTATATTGCCTATATAGAGAGTGACACAGGCCTCCAAAAAAGCTTGTTACCTATTACGTTTTTGGTTTGTGATTTTTATTTCAATTTTTTACATAAGATGGGGGCCATTGTAACGCACATTTTCAAAATATTTTTGTCAACATACAGGGTGATTCAAACAGCAATACATATGCTTAATACAGTTCATGAAGATTAGGACATTTAACTAAAATTTAATAATAAATGCCTTCTATTGCGAGATTAAAAGGCAATTGCCTCGTATCAGAGCCACAAGAAGAAGACCGAAAGTCAAATCTTGTCTTATATTTTCAAAAAAAAAACACAATTTTCTCATTAAATATTTATTTTAGGTATAGGAAGTTATTAATAATACAAGATTAAACAACTATTACACAGTACTTCACAGGAAGCTATCGATTGCGAGCTAACTAAATCGTTACTAATTAGGTACTAATTTTGAAAAGTTCTTTTTAAGATAAAAAAAGGTAAAACTAAAACCTAAACTATCATTTGAGATTAAACGGGAAGTTCTAAATAATGTTGCCTATTCTAAACAAGAAAAATTTATTTATAAGTTAAGTTTTATAACATTCCTCATTAAATTTGGGCGAAACGAATAGTTCTGTTTGCTGTAGGTAATTTTCTCAGGGAAAATACGTAAATAAAAATGACTTTTTAAATCAAAAAATGTCAAAAGGACAAGTTATTCCAAAAAAGGACTGTCCTTTTCAAAAAAGGACAAGTGGCAACCTAACTAGGGGTTTCTGGAATGGAAATTTAATGGCAAATCTACAACTTTGGTTTGAAAATATGTTCCAGCCACCTATGTTTATAAAAATGTCTAAAATGTGCCTAAATGCCTCCATATTCTGAAAAAAAAAATTGAAAGAAAAATCACCAACCACAAACCTAATATAGAACTGTTTCGGAAGCCTGAGTCACCCTGTAAATATTCAAAAGTAACTGAAAGTTTATATAGAAGTAACTGAAAGTTTAAATTGAAAATCGACGTTGGAGTGATTTTCGAAAACTATTAACGTTTCAACATAAGTATATGTGGGATATTAATTGTATTATTATAATAGACCTTATAACAAAACTCATCTGACGAAAAAGTGTTAATGTAGTATATTAATATGGAGTAAAAATTTTACTAATTACTTTACTTCTACTTTACTAATTAAATTCGTTCCAAAAAACGATACGCCACTGGCCATTAGAACAGTCCAAATGCGCCTAGTTGCCGGGGTCGGAAATTTTAGACTTCTCTGTCTCTTCTGTCCTTGTTTGACACATTGGAATGTTTGATACACTACCAACGAGTATTTATGAATGAGATGTTCGGTCTATCTTTATAATGTCTTTGAAATTTCCTAAAGTTACTATTTCAGTCAAATAAGTAACGTATGATCGAGAAAAAACGGCGTCAAAGGCGGCTGGGGAATGACTATCGATGCTATTTTTGACGAGGTCGAACTCTGCTCAAAGTTAATTAACTTTATTTTGATTTTTTTAGTTAATTAAAATTCTTCTTCTTTTCACTTTGAAGATCTTCAAAAAAATTAAATTTTAATTAAAATTAATACTAAATGTAGAAAATCTAGAAGATAATAGTAAGTTTCCGGATACAGAAATCTATATCCAAAAAATATTTTTTTCTGATAATTTGAACTATACCAGTTCTAATTAATAAAAAATCTATATTAGGTAAATCCAGTAAATCGTAATTAATAGAGAATGCGTCTTTAAATGTAAAGAAGAGAAAAATCAAAAAGGCTCTAACCTAAAACCTAACTATCGCCCGTCCCAGTCCCAGGCATTTCGATAACGTCTAGAGTTAACAAAAATTGGATTATTCTACTGTTAAAATGTATGGATTATCCTTTTGTAATTGTCTAATACTGTAGCTGTAAACCAATATGTGTGTTTAATTACTAGTAATAACCCGTTAGTTCATGGAAGAAGTATCGTGTTATCAACAAAGTTAATTGTAGGCCTTTAAATTTTGCTTAATATGGTCATATTTTGTAATATTCAACTCATAATTGTTGATACTTCTGGTGGATGATGACACACTAAATTGAAGTACTAGAAACGGTAAGGTGAGATATTTTTAAGAATCTGTCTTATTACTTATACATTACTTTTTTACTTATAGAATATCTACCCCTGTGTATAACCTCTAAGAAACAAATTAAATGAACAAAACTATGTCAAAGAAATAGTCTATTGTATAGAGGATTTAAAGAAAACCAAATAGGTGATGCTGTAATCAAAGCTTTGTCGATATTGACTTACCAAAATGTATAGGCATACGTTATGTTTGTACAATTTGTTTTTGAATTTCTTCTAGGTTTCTGCATCTTCAGTCAGTGAAAGTAGAAATATCATCAGCAGTTTTTTCAGTCCATAAGATTCAACATTTAAAAATACAGGGATACTTAATCATTAATTAATCTAATTATTTTTTTTAGGATATAGGCACTATAAGCAGCAAAATATTAGCCTTATAATCCCGGAAGATGTGGGCAATAAATTAAATGATAAAGAATTGTAAATTGTTTATACATATATAAATCACTTGTTTTAAAATAAAAAAAATTGGCATTTTAAATTTTATAATGTATTTATTTATTAAATGATAAAATTAAAATACTTATATACTACATGATCTAACACTGTAAGTCTTAATTTCTTTGGTTTGGTTTACTGTTTGCCGAGTACTATGGGTATAGTTCATTAAATTAATAGATTCTATTCTTACGATTGACATATGCATATTAATTGTTTTCTTAAGTTATGTTACAGTGAAACTCACTTATAAACAGTATAATATAGGTCTGTATTTTCTTTCGAATGGTATTACAAAATATTTTTTACTGTGGACCCTACTAATCAATATACTATGCCTGGTTCAAGAGTCTAAATCTGTACTTATTACATTTAAATAATAACAAACCTAAATTATTTGTCTAAGTTCTGCGTCTTACTAAAAAAAAACAATTATGATTTTCGAAAGTGATTAATACAGCTTTTTCCAAAATTATACATTACTTCTTTGTATGTAATGTATGTATTATATTAATTCATTTATTTACTTCAATTGTTCCAAAGTGTATATTATTTCCTACAATCTACCAGTAGTTACGTTAAAAGTTATGTATGTAAATAAATGACTTACCAGCCTAAAATTATTGAGATTAAATAACGTAATATATAAGTAAATAAAATTGACAATACACCAATAACATATTTTAGCAATAACCATTGATTCCTGCATGGAACTTTGTGATTACAGCATCACCAATTTTGTCTTGATTAAATCCTCTATGCAATAGATTATTTCTTGGACACAGTTTTGTTCATTTAATTAATATGCTTCTTGGAAAACAGAAACTTGGAAATACACAGGAACAGATACTCTATAAGGAAAGAAGTAATAATACAGGAATTTCGTAAAAATTACTATCTCACCTTATTGCTTCTAGTACTTCAATTTGGTTTGTTTATAATTTATATATGTATAAATTGAACATCATCCACCAGAAGTATCAACAATTATGAGTTGAATATTGTAAAATATGACCATATTAAGCAAAATTTAAAAGCCTACAATTAATTTTGTCGAATAAACACGATACTTTTTTCATCAACTAACGGATTATTTACTGGTATTAAACACACATTTTTATTTACAGCTACAATTAATGCAATATTAGTAAATCTGAACGGTCTATTGTGTATGAAACAATAATAAAAGGCTAATCCGTACATTTTAACAGCACAATAATCAAAAATTTTGTCGAAATGTCTCGGTCGGAAGGGTTGGAGGCTTGTCGGACGACGAGATTTAGTTAGGTTAGAGTCTTACTGGCCTTACTCTTCTTTATTTTGAAAAAGGCGTTTACTGCATTAAGGATGATTTAATATCGATTTTTTATTGAGTAGAACTGGTGCAGATCGAAACATTTGAAAAAACAATTTTTTGGAAATAGATATGTGTATCTGGAAACTTTCTATTCTTTTCTGGTTTTTCTATATAAGGTATTAATTTTTGACAAATTTTATGTCAATTCTCAGTAACTGACGTCTAGAGTTCTATCTCGTCAAAAATAGCATCGATAGTCATTCCTAAGCCGCCTTTGACGCCGTTTTTTCTCGATCATACGGTATCTACTCAACGTGTTTATTTTTTTGTAAATAATGACATATAATGACTATTTCCATTCTAAATATCTTGAGAACGGTTGCTCGTAGCGAGTTTTATCAAGAGATATTTTTTACGTAAAAAATCACGGAAATGTATATTTTTTTACTCAGTAGTTATATACATGTACGGACGAAAAGTTATTACTCTTCAAAACAGTTAAAACACATGTAGGTGGTGCCCCCTACAAATAGGAGTCATATTGCATCAAAATCAAATTTCTTATGCCAAGAAACTTCGAGACACCAATTTTCATCCAAATATTGATGTTACTTCAGATATTATTTGGAAAAAATCGAAATAAAAATGGAACTTCTACACCCTGTATCTCCGAAACTAAGCATTTTAGGACATACATTTATTCGAACTTCTTTACTTATTTTTATCTGCAGATATGCTGCCGAAGTTTCCGGAATACAGTTCGGACCACCCTGTATACAAACATTTCTATTTCGGCACTATGCAGGGTGTATCGGCACTATGCACTGAAAAAATTAATTTGTGAATTTAGTATCAATATTGAGGGTTATTTCTTGCTACAAGTTATTGTAGTAAATTTACCATCCTTTCTTTACTTTTAAAACTCGTTTATAAAATCGCTGTATTGTGTCATGTAGGTATAGTCTATAAAATGAATAACTTTGAATTTTGACCGTTATTTTTTACCAACATGGCAAATATAAAATCCCTCTGTCAAAAAAGTTACTGATATTCTTTAAACTGAGTGCCTGAACGAATCAGATAGGTAACTCTTTTTACTTTCGTGAAATAGAAAAGGAAAATAATAAAACAAGTGACAGTTCTTCCTCTTCTTGTAAAAATCAACACAAAATGTCATAATAACCAAAAGTAAAATGTCATCAACTTTTGACATTTCTAAATATCAGACCAATGCCGTCTCTAATAGAACAGCCACGAAGCGAGATTGATGACGTCACGCTAGTTAGATACTACGGATTAATAAATATGTTGTAGAATACATGGAAAACATGTATTCATGATACATCGTTATTGATACATGTTCATTCATAAACATTGTATTTTAAAAATGATATAGTTTACATGAAATATACATAATGTACAGTTAATAAATACAATACTTACACCTATTTGTAGTAATAAATACTTTGGCAAATAAACTATGAACCACAGAAATGCAGCAAATGTTTTACAATATACAGATAATGAATAGGTAATTCAGATAATGGATAAAATGTAAAATATATTTTCAATTTTGGGGTTTGAAAATCGATCTAATTTAACAAAAAACATTCAATATCTACTAATAGTGGTGTATTATTATTTGCATTCACAAAATTTATATGTATATTTTGCAAGTTCAAACGAACAATCGTAATCAAATGAACAAATAAAATTAAAAAAAAAGAACAAATAATTTTTCGAACAATCAATGTTCGAAAAATTATATTTGCAAATAATACAATATCATAGAAAAAAAAAGCGTCAGCGCTGGCTATGAAATAAAAATCGCTGTCATTTTATATGTAAAATTACTCTAAAATTTTTGATTTTCTTGGGATTTAGGTTCGGGAAAAACGCTGATTAAGTTTTCATTTGGTTTTTCATTATTTTTATTTGGTTTAAAAAAAACGTTTCGGGTAACATTATAGCCTTGATCAGTGTTGTGTCATATGAAAAAAATAGTGTCGAATATAATCCAAAAAATTACATATAAAATATTCACACCACACACCACATAATGTTTACTACAATTAATAAACTAATATAAACTTGTCAAAAGATGACCACATATTTTTTAAAATTATTATTCTTAACACTAAAGCTATCTACATTGACTATGGAGTGCGATTTCAGCCATAGTCAAGTGAGGCTGTTTGGTTTGGTTTGGTTTGGTTTGGTCGCCAACTTCTTCTACTGTTACTATACCGGGTGCGCCTCAAAAGTGGCTCACCCCTATAACTTTTTTATTTTTTCAGATAAAAAAACGAGATTTGGTATGTTAGTATATGACATAAATTAGGATTGATTGACGTATTCAATTGTTTTTAGTCACTTCCTGTTTCACCGGAAATGACTACAACTTTTGATTTTTAAATAGCACCCCTGGTATTTTTTTACTTTATTAGATAGAAAATGGTATTCTGAATAGAATGACATATCATATGTCAACTTTTGACATTCTCGCTTAATAAAAAAATCGTATTTTAAAATTCAATCTAGAGTGCCATGGCTATATATGTTAAAAACACTAATTCTCAATCAAGGAGCCTTGGAAAAATAGATTTGATGTTTTTAGTGTCTTGTCCTTGCAATTTAGAAAATGCTCAAGTCGTATTTTTAATCATATCTCAATTTTTTCAATTGGAACGAGGATGGCTCATTAGCATATTTGGAAAAAGCATTTCTTTACGAATAATTTGATACCACACACTTGGTTTTGATAATGATACCACACACAATTTGGAGTCAAATTTTCGTTACGAACCGCAAGTTATAATTTCAAGTAAACCATATGCGAAAATGTCAAAAGTTGACGTATGATATGTTATTCTATTCAGAGTGTTATTTGTTATTGAATAAAGTAAAAAAATATCTAGGGTGCCATTTAAAAATCGAAAGTTGTAATAATTTCCGGTAAAACAGAAAGTGACCAAAAACAATTGAATGTGTCATGAATTCTAATTTATAGTCATATACTAACATACCAAACCTCGTTTTTATCTGAAAAAATAAAAAAGTTATAGGGGTGAGCCACTTTTGAGACGCACCCGATAGAGTAACAACAAACTAAACCATTTTATTATATAGGGAAATTAAAATATCTTCCGTTCCGCACATCATAATACGACCACCAGCAAACCCCATAAGACGACGCATGGTGTCATTGATGACGTGTAACGGAAATTGTTCCAATTTCATAGTGAATTTACAGTTAGTTTTGTAAATTCACAAAACTTTAATAAATTATAATAAATTTAAT
Organism: Sitophilus oryzae; assembly: GCF_002938485.1. Taxonomy (NCBI): domain Eukaryota; kingdom Metazoa; phylum Arthropoda; class Insecta; order Coleoptera; family Curculionidae; genus Sitophilus; species Sitophilus oryzae. The sequence continues at coordinate 1,408,344 of NW_022146928.1, read as the reverse complement.
AAAACACGTGTTTATAATAATTATTATAAAGGTTAATAAAAAGTCACAAAACAGAACTTATATGTATGTAAGATACTCATTTCATCGAGATGCTTGTCTAGAAGAACCTTACTGGAATTATGCGTCTAACCAAAATAGAAACAAAATTGCCATTAGATAGAAAATAAAAAAAATATGGAAGAAAAAGGTATCTAATCAAAACAGTCAACTTACTAACTTAGAGACTATGGATGTATGGAGTCCTCTACTCTGGTCCTCTATTAAATAAATTTGTCCTCCGAAACACAGTCTCAAAGTAAATTTATTAAATAATACTTAGAGATATGTTGGATATAGAGAGATCATGGAACAATTATATTTACATAAAAAAACGCTAAAATTATAATACATATAATTAATGGAGATTGACAGAAACTACATATAAACATAATTAATAAAATATATTTACCTTGAAATTTTAAAAACACTAATCACCCACCTGTTCAAAAACTGCTTAGATTGAAATGTTATTCGTCTTTCCTCTAATTACGTTTTCAATCCATTACTTAATTGGCAACAGCTTTACAAGAAGTCACGTGACGTGGTGTCATTTTTTACTAAATATACAGGGTTGGCCGAATTGTATTCCGGAAACTTCGGCAGCATATTCTACAGATAAAAATAAGTAAAAATGTTCGTATAAATGTATGTCCTCAAATGCTTAGTTTCGGAGATACAGGGTGTAGAAGTTTCATTTTTATTTTGATTTTTTTCTAAATAATTCCTGAAGTAACTTCAATATTTGGATAAAAATTAGTGTCTGGAAGTTTTTTGAGATGAGAAATTCGATTTTGATGTCAATATGACTCCTACTTGTAGAGGGCGCCACCTACATATTTTTTAACTGATTTGAAGAGTAATAACTTTTTGTCCGTACCTGTATAAAACTACCGAGTAAAAAAATATACATTTACGAAGTTTTTTACGTTAAAAAGGTCTCTAGGTAAAAATCGCTATGAGTAATGGTTCTCGAGATATTTGGAATCGAAATTATCAATACCTGTATATACCTATATAATTTATTATTTCAGTAAAAAAAATATCTACTCAACGGGGGTTTATTTTTTGTCAGTAATGACACGTATTGAATATTTCCGTTATAAATATCTAGAGAACGGTTGATCGTAGCGATTTTTACTAAGAGACCTTTTGTACGTAAAAAACGTCGTAAATGTATATTTTTTTACTCAGTAGCTTTATACAGTTACCGACGAAAAGTTATTACTCTTCAAAACAGTTAAAACACAGGTAGGTGGCGCCCCTACAAATAGGAGTCATATTGACATCAAAATCAAATTTTTCATGCCAAAAAACTCTCGGACACCAATTTTTATCCAAACATTGACGTTACTTCATAAATTATTTGGAAAAAATCGAAATAAAAATGAAACTTCTACACCCTGTATCTCCAAAACTAAACTTTTTAGGACATAGATTTATATACACTTTTTTACTTATTTTTATTGAATATGCTGCTGAAGTTTCCGGAATACAGTTCGGACCACCCTGTATTGTGGTAAATTCACACAAGTTTTTTTTTAATTTAAATTTAATTTTTAAACTCACAAAACTCATTGTGAAAATAATATCGTTTAGTAATAATCATTTAATATTAATAAACTGTTTTGCAAAATTACATTTTTGTGTGAAACTATGCAAAAATATCTTATTTTTACAAGTTTCTTATTAAATATAGCAAATTTTTTTTTGTAAAATTACTTACCTATATTTTTTCAGTGAATTTTCGGAATATCAATGGAGGATGTCGAATTTCAATTACTTTGTATATAAATAGTAAGTAAATTACTTCAAAGAGTATCAGATAAAATAAATTGATGGTGGCCGACGTATCACGACATACATTTCCGACAATACGTCAAACATTTAATAAATCGTTTTTACAAGCTTGTACAAGCGTTTCGTATACTTTGTAGCATGGAAATTAGCCACGATTTGATATAGCTGTTCAGGTGTTAAATCATGTCGTTTGCTTTGCCGATTATAAGTCAGTTTAAATTGACGTTTTTCTTTCAATGTTCAAAAGTAATCAATTATTATTTTGATTACTGTTGCGATATGAAGAGGTGTGATTAACAACGAAATTAAATTTAATGAGCTTTCTAATAAGCGTCGTTGCCGCATTAGGTTAATAACTTTCGCCATCCATCTTAAAAATATTTTATTGTATACCGGGTGCGTCTCAAAAGTGACTCACCTCTATAACTTTTTTATTTTTTCGGATAAAAAAAACCGAGTTTTGGTATGTTACTATATAACATAAATTAGGATTTATTGAAAAATATATTCAATTATTTATTGAAATATTCAATTGTTTTGGTTTATTGACTTATTCAATTGTTTTCGGTCACTTCCTGTATCACAGGAAATTTACTACAACTTTTGATTTTTAAATGACACCCTCGGTATTTTTTTACTTTATTCAATAGAAAATGACATATTCATATGTCAACTTGTAATATGCTTTCGCATATGGTTTATTTAAAATTTCAACATGCGGTTCATAACGACAATTTGACTCTGAATAACAAGTGTTAAAAAATGCTTTTTCCAAATATGTTAATGATCCACCCTTGTTCCCTTTGATAAAATTGAGATATGTTGAAAAGTACGATTTTGTCATCTTTTAAGCGGCCAGGATACAACACGAAAAACATTAGATGATCAAATCTATTTTTCAAGGCTCCTTGATTAAAATTGGTGTTTTTAACAAAGCCATGGCATTCTAGGTTGAAATTTAATATACGATTTTTTAAAGCGAAATTATATTGTAGAAAGTAGAATGAGCAAGAGGGAGGGGGAGTTAATCACTGCGACCTTAAAGATCTATTGTGTCCCCCTTCCTTGAGCCATCACACAGTCTATAACCCATCATACCCCTGTTGTAAAGGGGACAGGGTATTTCCCATCCTCCTCTGACAACAGTTCTTCCTCCGAGAGTACACACCCTTCCACGGTTGGAATTTGGCCCTCCGTGCCGCCCTTCACAGCCGAGGAGCTTGCCTCCGGCTGAGGAACCCGTGAGGTGGAGGCTGGAGGATCTGTCTCCATTTTCTCCACCTCTTTAATCTCGTCTCTCCTTAGACCTGTTACCGGTGTTGTCCCGTATCTATAATAGAGGATATGTCCCTCTTTCTCTATTGCCTCCTTGGATTTGAGGTCAATTCCTATTGTGAGGACATGAAATTATATTATATGTCATTCTGTTCAGAGTGTCATTTTCTATCGAATAAAGTAAAAATATACCGAGGGTGCCATTTAAAAATCAAAAGTTGACAGTGATAGATGCGTGTCATTTTAATTTCAAAGTAGTTTTTTTTATTTTACAAAGAAATAAGTTGGTACATTTGGAACATATAATTGATATATTATTATTTAAATTTTGAGTGACAAGTGATTACTTCAAAATATTATGAAAAAAAAGTATAAAACTGAAAAAAATCTAATCTTGGTTAATTAACTTTAATCTTATTTTTTTTTTCTGCTGTACTAAAATGTATTATTTACCTACCGTGTGATGTTATTTTACAGAGAGGTACTACAGTTTTTGGTGCGTATACGAGATAGTATACAACTTTTTTGTGGCTAATACAACTCTCTGGCCATAGTCTCTGGTAAACTGTGTTTCTGGTGGTCTCTAGGCACCGAATATTAACTGTAAACTATGGTCTGGGTCAACACTTAATTTTCCTTTGAGTTTTCCTCCACTTAATTTTAAAAAACCCGAAACACAAGTAACAACACAGTCCAAAATGCAAGATATTTATCATTTCTATTTGACATAATTTGATACAAAATTATAACCTATAATTTGGCAAGAGTTTGACAACTCTCAAAAATCTTAAGTTGAGTTCATACGCATCGGAGTCCGTTTGTCGTTAATCGTTGCGACAAACCAATAATATTGAAATATGATCTGTTGTTTTTGAAGTAAACCAATAAAACTGGTTAAAAACAACAAGAGACGACGCATGACGTATTTATTTATAAACCCATCCATAGTTAACTTAAAAAATATTAGAAACTTTTTTTAGGGAAATAAATAGATTGGTATGGAAGTCATCTGCTTTTTTTCTGTCATCGTCTGTCGAAATCTTACCTGATAAAAAAACAGAGTATAGTAATATCCGCCGAAACAGGGTGTGACCAAAATCAATTGAATACGTCAATCAATCTTAATTTATGTCATATACTAACATACCAAATCTCGGTTTTTATCTGAAAAAATTAAAAATATAGATATAGAGGTTTATATTTTCACTTCATTAAAATTTGATAGTTTAAGAATTACCACACATAATGGTTTCTATACTTTTCATACTATCTCTTTTGCCATATCCAATTTTGATCAACCAGTGCCATATCCAATTTTGATCCATTAATATATAAAATCTCTACAAAATTAATTAAAAAAAATATGCCCAATATCGGGTAAGCTTTAAGTCGAATAGACACTTTATTGGGCAGCAATTATTTTTTATGTAGTGTATAATGTGGCAAAACGGAACGCATAAAAATTGTATAGTAAGTGTTTACGATGGATTTGCTAGAGTCAACAAAGTATACATAAATTAAGGAAAATGAAATAAAGATATTGTTTAGCTCAAAAATAATTGAAATTCTGATAAGGCGTCAGCATCAGGGCTCTTTATCTTGAAACAACACAGCCCCATCGTACAATTCTACAATTTTCTTAAGTATTGCTAGAAATTAAACAGATACAGTTAGATTTAAAAGTCAAGAGAGCAATATTTAAATGTGTTTAATATTCGTAAAATTAATGTCTCAGCTCAGATCGAAATAAACCTGGAAACTTTTAGCTGTAAGATAACTGAAGAGATATCATATGTGGAGTGGATAATATGGACAGTGGGGTATCAATTAAGTAGTTCTCTTAAGCGTGTATCTCTTAAGCGAATTTCCTCTGTATCTCTCGTAGTTCTACAGGGTGGTCCGAACTGTATTCCGGAAACTTCGGCAGCATGTTCTGCAGATAAAAATAAGTAAAAAAGTTCGTATAAATGTATGTCTTAAAATACTTTGTTTCGGAGATTCAGGGTGTAGAAGTTTAATTTTTATTTCGATTTTTTCTAAATAATTTCTGAAGTAACGTCAATATTTGGATGAATTCGTGTCTGGAAGTTTTGTGACACGAGAAATTTGATTTTGATGTCAAAATGACTCCTATTTGTCGAGGGCGCCACCTACATGCGTTTTGAGTGTTTTGAAGAGTAATAACTTTTTGTCCGTACCTGTAGAAAACTACTGACTAAAAAAATATACATTTTCATGACTTTTTACGTAAAAAATGTCTCCTCGTAAAAATGGCTACAAGTAACCGTTCTCAAGATATTTAAAATGGAAATAGTCAATACATGTCATTATTGACAAAAAATAAGCACACGTTGAGTATAGTTGTTTGACTGAAATAATAAATTTTTTAATTTTAAATTAATCATAATTTTTTCTGAGAAAAAATGATAATTAAACAGTTTCTGTTGAACTTTTGGCACAAAAAAAAATCAAATTTATGGTTTCAGTCTCATAACGATTTAGTGAACATGTATAATTTATGTCAATGATGACTGGTATTGATAATTTCAATTCCAAATATCTCGGGAACCATTAGTCGCAGCGATTTTTACCAAGAGACCTTTTTTATGTAAAAAAAGTTGTAAATGTATATTTTTTTATTCAGTAGTTTTGTACAGGTATGGACGAAAAGTTATTACTCTTCAAACCAGTTTAAACATATGTAGGTGGCGCCCTCTAGAAGTAGGAGTCATATTGACATGAAAATCAAATTTCTCACGTTAAAAAACTCCCAGACACCAATTTTCATCCAAATATTGATGTTACTTCATAAATTATTTAGAAAGAATCGAAATAAAAATGAAACTTCTACATCCTGTATCTCCGAAACTAAGCATTTTAAGACATACATTTATACGGACTTTTTTACTTGTTTTAATCTAAAGAATATCCTGCCAAAGTTTCCGCAATACAGTTCGGACCACCCTGTATATCTGTATCTGTACATCTCATAGTTTTTGAGATGCTAATGTTGAGCGTAGAAATTGTCACCACCCTGTATAACCCTGATTCTCTAAACTAAATTAAAATTAAACATATACATGTTGCCCCAGAAATAAGTGCGAGTATATTAACTGGTAGTGTAGGTCAACCCCAGGAAAACGAGGTTTTTTTCGCGAAAAAAAATTTTGAAAATTCGAAATTTTTTGAATAACCTTTGGAATTTTTTTAGTTTTTATTTAAAAAACATAATTTCTTGATAATATGGCAACATAGGTATTACATTAAATTTACAAAAAAGATAATCCAGAAAAGATCCAGTCGTTCTCAAAATTTTTCAAATTTCAGCAAAAAATATTTTTTTTTGGAAATTTTCAAAGCAAAATAACTCCGTTATTTTGGACTTATTTTAAAAAACGATGAAGGGAAAATATGTTTCTTTTATCGAGATCTACCACCCCTCAAAACACTTACTACAATCGCCGAGACTACCGCTTTCCCGTTCAAAATGTTCTAATAAGATTGTGATGAGTTTTTTGCAACGACTAGCAAGGTATCTTATACACTTCGCACTAAAAAGAGCAATGTTCGACTGCAAGGTCTGCTAGTAAAAATGTGTAAGCTTAAAACTTCATTGAGAACCTCGAAATCAGTGGAATAAATTAGTAGTTTCAATTAGCCGTAGCAGTTTGTTCACCTAATTTTGATGTAAGCATTCAGAACGTCAAATATAGTGGTAGTAATTTTCAATTAGTGGAAAAAGTTAACAAACTTTTGACTTTTCCACTAATTATACTTCAAAATTTGCGAGGAATGTCATTTTGGCCTTTGATTATCACCCGTCAAGAAAAATTTTGGTTAGAAATCAAAAGTTTATTGTTTTATAAGCTAAATACCGTATGATCGAGAAAAAACGGCGTCAACGATGGCTATGAAATGAAGATCGCTGTCATTTTATATGTAAATTTATATGGGAAATGTCATCGATTGTCATTTCCCAGCCAACTGGACGCCATTTTTTTTTCGATCATACGGTATTATGCTTTTACTATAGATACACTAGACTACCGCAAGCTGTTGCTAGGATATTTTATTAATTTTAATTGTGTTTTTTTAGACATTGTGAATGATTGTATACTAAAAAGTATAAAGTGTAATTGAAACCACTAATTTATTCCACTAACTGGGAGGTTCTGAATGAAGCTTAAAGAGCCACAACAAAATTCATTTAAACGAAAAACTCGTAATCCAAAACTAAAGTGTCAAAACGAATGACAACAATGCTAGGAAATAAATAAATAAATGCGGCAACTTGACATTTTTTTACAGCAGAGCTACCACTTGAATCCTCAGCGCGAAATTTAAATTCCAATTCGTCAGCAGGGCGCCGAATATGTTCCTGGTTAGCAACAATGAATTTAAAAAAAGCCTCTGTTAAAACTTTAATTGCATGGTACCGCTTATACTGCAATATTATTTACTGTTATTTCTTATTTTCCGATATTATTAGCCCATGATGGCAAGTTTGAGTTTCTCTGTATTATATTAGGTATATGAATCATATTCTCATGATTTTTATATCATATGATGACCGATATATCCCGTATAAACGTTACAGTTGCTTAATCTCAACTTAAACTATTAATCCAACAACACGAAAGGATAGATTTTGATCTGGATTAAATATACTTTGAACACACTGATGCATGATATATTGTTAGGATAATCCAAAGAGAAACCTTGTTAGGCGCTGATAGTGCACGCAAGTCGGAGTAACTTGCAATTTCCTAGTTACACGCAGTCAATAAAGGTTAAAAAATTGACTTTGATGACTTTTTATATGATTTACTCGTACTCGTATTAGAGTGGCTGCAACGACATCGTAATACTGATGTTAAAACATAACAATTGGTTTTTATATACAGGGTGGTTCGAACTGTATTCCGAAAACTTCGAGAGCATATTCTACAGATAAAAATAAGTAAAAAAGTTCCTATAAATGTGTGTCCTAAAATACTTTGTTTCGGAGATACAGGGTGTAGAAGTGTTTTATTTCGATTTTGAATATGTTTATTTCGATTTTTTCTAAATAATTTCTGAAGTAACCTCAATATTTGGATAAAAATTGGTGTCTGGGGGTTTTGTGACACGAGAAATTTGATTTTGATGTCAAAATGACTCCTATTTGTAGGGGGCGCCACCTACATGCGTTTTGACTGTTTTGAAGAGTAATAACTTTTCTTCAGTATCTGTATAAAACTACTGACTAAAAAAATATTTTCTATATATTCTATTTTTTTATATAATTTCCATGACTTTTCACTTAAAAAATGTCTCTTGGTAAAAATCGTTACGAGCAACCGTTCTCAAGATATTTAGAATGGAAATAGTCAAATACATGTCATTATTGACAAGAAATAAGCACATGTTGAGTATAGTTATTTGATTGAAATAATAAATTTTATTTTTTTTTAAATTAATCATAAATTTTTCTGTGAAAAAAATGATGATTAAACAGTTTCTGTTGAACTTTTGGAAAAAAAATCAAATTTATGGTTTCAGTCTAACAACTATTTAGTCAACATAATGTTTAATTATTTATGTCGATGATGACAGGTATTGATAATTTCAATTTCAAATATCTCGAGAACCATTACTCGTAGCTATTTTTACCAAGAGACCTTTTTTATGTAAAAGAAGTTGTAAATGTATATTTTTTTACTCAATGGTTTTATACAGGTATGGACGAAAAATTATTACTCTTCAAACCAGTTAAAACATACGCAGGTGGCGCCCTCTATAAGTAGGAGTCATATTGACATGAAAATCAAATTTCTCATATCAAAAAACTCCCAGACACTAATTTTCATCCAAATATTGATGTTACTTCATAAATTATTTGGAAAAAATCGAAATAAGAATGAAACTTCTACACCCTGTATCTCCCAAACTAAGCACTTTAGAACATACATTTATACGGACTTTTTACTTATTCTAGTCTGCAGAATATGCTGCCGAAGTTTCCGGAATACAGTTCGGACCACCCTGTATAAAAACTAGCTGTTATGTATTAACAGCAGGATTACGGGACATCGTTGCAGCCACCCTTAGTAATTAAACATTTTAAAGTATTTAATTATTAGTTATCAATATTTTTATACTGATCAAGTTATTAAATAGATGAAAATGTCAAGTAATTTTCCGGTAATGAAATTAATATAGCAATTTAAAATAGATGTGCTATGTCCTATTTCTAAATAAAAAGTCAATATTTTTTTGAATATGGTAGATAATGTATAAATTAAGTACTTAGTTGTTACTTTGAAACATTTTATCATTTAACATAATTTACACAATGCAAAGTTCCGGTTAGAGGCATCTATGCTACAAGTAAACTGCTGAGCTGACATATAATGCAAGTTATTTACCTGTAACGGAGAACTGTTGTACACCATACCATGGGTGTGCCCAATACCTGACTTCATTATTCCAGATATATAAACACAACCAAACTTATATGGAATTATGGAGAATCACTCTTTATTTCTGACTTGCAAGGCAAAAAATGGTATACAACTTTAAGACAAGTTTTTTTGTTGTAAATAAACGTAATAATAAAGAATAAACGACTGCTGCGAATTTTGTGTTCAGTAGTAAAATCATGATAGTCCAGTAATTTTTATTCGATCCAAAAAAATAAAGAACAAGGGGAAGAATTATTGCTCTCATTGAACTAGGAATGTCCCAAAGAGACGTAGCAGAGGTAGTATGCGTTACCTAAGGTGTTTTATCGAAAACATACGCAAGGTACATGGAACTGGAACTCTCAAGAAGAGGCCCAGATAAAGTCGTCAAAGAGTCACAATAGAACAACAAAACTGCTTTGTGAAAAATTGCTAGAAGAAATCCTAGTGTTTCACATCCAGAGTTGTGAACGTTTCATTTGAAACCATAAAAAAGGCTTGTTGCTCGAGGGTTGTACAGTAGGAGAGAGTTACGGGTTCCACAGTTACCTCCATAAAATGAAATTGATCGTCTAAATGCGGTGCCTTCAACATCAAAACTGGATAATTGAGATATGGCAAAATGTTCTTTTTTCGGATGATATCCGAGTTGGCTTTAGATCGGACCATCGAATTCGGGTTCGTAGAGCTCCAGGAAGAAGAGCAAGACCTTAGGTTGCCAAATCTGTACCAAGTTATAAAGGAGGAACTATAATGTTCTGGGGAGAATAAACGTAACTATATAAAAAGTCTAGCTGGGTATTGAGGTTGAAATTTTAGCATGTATTGTGATACCTATTCATGTAAGATCCTGTCCTGTTAAAATACTATACTAATATTTAATTCGTCTTCTTTATTTTATTTCTTTTATTAAACTTTTATTACTCATACCTATTGACATACGAACTTTTACTCAAATATCAACTAAAAGAATAACTTTTTTTCAAAAATAAACTCTTTAGCTTTGAGAGCATTCGCTTAACGTTGATCTCTCAATCCAATCTCTACATATCGGAATAATATCAGCGCAAATACAGTCGTCCAGTCGAGTCGGGAGGAGAGCTTGGAGGAGATTCGTCTGGTTGGTTTTGCCCCGCCGCGCCATCGTCGCCCGCAATCCGTTACATCACCGCCCGTCTGTATTTACGTGATCCGGACCACGTGGTCCTGGAGATGGTCGCCGCCCCCTGCCCCTTCGGCTGCCCCCTCCCCCCACCGTCACCCAGTTCGTCTCCGGTTGCGGCCAGACGGCCAAGACGCCGCGTCGGGCCGGAGCCGACGCCATCGATCGGGGCGCATCGGCGGAATAGGCGTCGAGGCGGCGGCGGCGACGGGCCCAAGGAGAAGGGGAAGGGCGCACGTGCGAGCCACGTGGAGACCAGGTGAGCAAGCGGAAGGCACGAGCACGGTCGGTCGAGTGGCACCACGCCGTGCTGTGGCGTGATGTCATAGACCATATGATTATGCAGGAGTAAGAGTACGGACATACCCGTCGGCCATAAGGGGAGCGGTTAAGGAACGATTTGCCAGGGAGAGATCGAATGATTTGCAGTTTAGGTGCAAATTGCATAGCATAGTGCGGAATCACACAAACATTTCAACAGAGTACAACAGAGAAATTTATTTTTTCAGTTTTATACGCTGCCTTGACTATTTCAAAAAATTTTCATATTATTAACTAACTATACCGAATAAAATTAATTTAACATGCTAAAGGTTCATTGATAACGTCGAAATTAGTGGAATAAATTAGTGGTTTCAATTAGCGTAGAAGTTTGATCCTTTAATTTCATTGTAAGCATTCAGAACGTCAAAATCAGAGGTAGTCATTTTCAATTATCAGAAAAAGTTAACAATATTTTCACTTTTCCACTAATTCTACTTCAAAATTTGCGAGGAATGTCATTTGGGCTTTTGATTATCATCCGTCAAGAGAAATTGTGGTTAGAAATCAAAAGTTGATTGTTTGAAATGCTAAATATTAGGCTTTCTCTATGGATACAACTGACTATTACGAGTTGTGCTAAAGCTTAAAGCTTCAGTAAGAACCACCCAATTTGTGGAATAAATTAGTGGTTTCAATTATACTTTATATTTTTTAGTTTACGATCATTCACAATGTCTAAAAAACACAATTAAAATTAATAAAATATCCTAGCAACAGCTTGCAGTAGTCTGTTGTATCCATAGAGAATGCATAATATTTAGCTTATAAGACAATAAACCTTTGATTTCTAACCAAAATTTTTCTTGACATAGGCCAAAATGACATTCCTCGCAAATTTTGAAGTATAATCAGTGGAAAAGTCAAAAGTTTGTTAACTTTTTCCAATAATTGAAAATTACTACCACTAATTATGACGTTCTGAATGCTTACATTAAAATTATATGAACAAACTTCTACGGCTAATTGAAACTACTAATTTATTCCACTGATTTGGAGGTTCTGAATGAAGCTTAAAGCTGCATTCAAAACCTCCCAATTAGTGGAATAAATTAGTGGTTTCAATTACACTTTAAACTTTTTAGTTTACGATCATTCACAATGTCTAAAAAACACAATTAAAATTAATAAAATATCTTAGCAACAGCTTGCGGTAGTCCTTGTTGTATCCATAGAGAAAGCATAATATTTAGCTTCTAAAAAGTTCTAAAACAATAAACTTTTGATTTCTAACCAAAATTTTTCTTGACGGGCGATAATCAAAGGCCAAAATGACGCAAATTTTGAAGTATAATCAGTGGAAAAATCAAGGATTTGTTAACTTTTTTCAATAATTGTAAATTACTACCACTAATTATGACGTTCTGAATGCTTACATTAAAATTAGATCAAACTTCTACGGATAGTTGAAACTACTAATTTATTCCACGGATTTCGAGGTTCTGAATGAAGCTTAAGGCTATTAAATTCAAATTCCAGCTAGAGATGAGTAGGTGCGGATGGATATGAGTCCAGAAAACTGATGGATGCAAACTGATGGTTGTAGATCCTACTGAATATCGGAACTGCATTGCTAACAGCCAATAACCAACAAGAAGACTATTGAAGTAAAGAGGGAATTATAACTTCTCCTGAGTTTTATTTACTTTTGTATTGTACTCTACTTTTGTATTATTTGAAATTTGTGTCTAATGTTTGGTACTTTATTGGTAAATTCAAGAAATTATGGACTATGTAATGATTGTACACTATTGTACAGGTTTCGTCAAAGAAATCAGCGAGGACGAAGACATCATCATCATTTTATTTCTTAAATTCTGTTAAATTACGATCATTGTGCTTCTATAACGAAGCAATCCCTATGCGGCAGTTTTGATGGATGACTGTAATTGTCCCTCGACTATCTCTTATTAGTAGTAAAGTTAGTAATGCTTTGCCTCATCGTCAAAAATTTGAAACTTAATTATTAAACTTATTATATCCATAAATAGAATGATATAGATCCGACAGAACTGAAACCTGGATGTAGGTCCGTGAAGCTTAATGTAACTCCGGATCCGATTTATTTAAAATACCGGAGCAAATATAAACTGTCTGATGGTATCAAAGGAAACACAAATTTCACAAACTAGTGTAAATTATTGCTATTATTACCAACAGCGTTCATTACAACATACTTTAAAATAAAAAAAATTGGCGCCGGGAGGCACGTATAGCCGCCCATACTAAAATATGTTAATAAAAAGTTGGTAGGCTTTTAGTTTCAAAATAAAGGATTTTTTCCAATTTTTTTATCTCAAAAACTGCGACTTTGACTGATTTTGATGTTATTACAAATTTTGTTGCAAATATTATTCCTAATCTTAAATTGAAAACCGCGTTTCCCTAGCTACTGTAATTTTGGAGTTACGATTTTTTAAAATTTTTAACCCCCTCCCATACCCTGTTACCAATCCCCCACCCCCACCAAAAACTAATGGCCAGATTCTCGGGTGCCACAGTATTTTTGTGCCAAATTTGGTTAAAATCGGTTTAGCGGTTTTTGAGTTATCGTGTTACAGACGGACAGACAGACAGACACCATGAAAATATTTTGTATTTAGGTCATTTATGACCGAAATAACTCATTTTGAGTGAACTTTGTTTTGCCGATCTTAATAGCCTATCATACCTGTTGGTATGGTCGGCTAAAAAATCCTATGCTATAATAAGTTTATATTTTTGAAGAACCAATGTCGTTTAGATACATACAGACGTTGATATGTTTGGAAAAAATATCTGATTAAGCAATTTTTCTATGACATCATCAAATATATCTAGAAAATAAAATTTACAATTTCAAAGGTTTTGAGCGTTTCAACACTCGGACAATGACGCGGCGCAACCGAATCATATGTAGTTTAAATGCAAAATTTAATAATATAGTTTGAGACGTCATCAAAATTTCAACAATATTTAGGGTTTAGTATAGGAAACTTTTATTTCAATATTTAATAGTAAATATCTTAAAATTATATATAGCTATTTGTTTAATCTCAGTTGAATGCCAATGATACTGTTTACTAATTTATTTGTTAAGACTATACCGGGTGCGTCTCAAAAGTAGCTCACCCCTATAACTTTTTTCCGATATATGTATATAATTTAAATGGAAGTTTGGATATGGCGTTTGTCGCCTCAGCCTGAATATCTGTTGGTAATTTACTTATTTCGTTTTGAGCCATTTCTGGCTCCAACTTAATCAGCAATCGACACGAAAGAGAATTAAAAAATATTGACTCAAAACTGACAACTAAAGAGACAGATTTATTTATTTGTCAAATTATATAGAAACCAACGTCAACCCAGCACAATATTTTTTCTACTCGTAATAAATTCCTTGAAATAATAATTTCTGAATACTTTTTAAAACGCTCTAAAACTCGCTATGGAAAAAATATTGTTTAATACACGACGATAAAATTGCATTATCGTCTCCCGAAATTAATTCACTCGCGATTCCATCGCTCGTGAATTAATATTTTCCGTCGATGATAAAATATCATTTTATCACCTTGTATAAAAAATAACTAGAAATTATGACTAAACATCGACACTCGAAGTTAAAACCTTTAAATATATAAATTACAATATGTATATCATACATTATAAGATTATGCTACTATATTTTCTTTAAATAATAAAATAATTTCTAGTTTTAAAGCAAATTAGAGGAAATATTATAGTATTTAAAATGAACTATAAGAAATAGTATTGAAATATGTCTGAGTATCAACGGACAAAGCTAGCTTCATCATAATGTTTGTATCATACATGTACAAACGTATCAATTTTTTTATTTTATAATATGTTTTGCTTTTGTATATAAAATAAATATTTCATATTGGAATATATCTATTTCGAAATAATAACGTCCCAACTTCCTCAATCTATTGCATAAATTTATTTGGATACGATACACGCTTTACTGGCGATAATTCAATTTTTATTCCTAGGTCAAGGCTTCTAAACAGAGTGTCAGGTGGAAAATGTATTGGTAAACATATAAAAGTTTTACGGCTCAAACCCATATATCACGCCGAAAACAATATTATTAATCCGTTAAAAAATGAAAACGACTTTAAAAATAAGCTAGGTTTTTGAAAATAAAATAGCAATAAAATATTTTTGAAATAATTTACGCCTACTATTTTAAGCTAGCATAGAATCAGTGAATTATGATCTATTAACAAAAAAGGAAGGAACCAAATTTTGGTTGGTATAAATTTTATACTGATTTAATTTTTTATATTTTTCGAGGTTCGTTAATTTTGATTTGTTATTTTTATAGAAGCTATGGTTTTGATATTACATAATTTATCAGCTTTTATTGATTTTATTCTTCTATATAAAACATGATGAATATAAAAACTAAATATTTATTGCATTTAATATACCGTAATAACATCAAACAAAACACGTATTGATGAAAAAATCGGTGCATGAATGAAAATATCTGTGCATCCGATCCCTATAATATGTAGTTTATTGAGAAATTGTTCAACACCATCAGAAATTAATATTTACCTACCTAATTTAGATAAAAGTAAAGTTAAATAGATTTAGATGTGAATTTATAACCACTAGTTTTTTCCGCGACTACGTTCGCGTTACACCTCGAATCGTTCATGAATTGATTTAAATGATTGTTTACCTGTGCTATATAGATAGAGCTAGTGAGCCTTACAAATGCACTATTATATAGTTTAGTATTTGATATGAAAGTTAGCAATTGTTGATTTTGTGGGTATTATACAGGGGAGTCTTGAATAAGTGCAAATATTTTCAGGGCTGGTATAAATCTTGTTAAAATAAACATATTTTCTCCTTACCAATTTTCAAATAACTCCAAAATAAGAGAGATATTTTACTTTTATCTTACTTTTTTTTTAAAAAATTTCCAAAAATTTTTTTTTCCTTAAATTTTGAGTCTGATAAATTTCTGTCTGATAAGTTTTATCTACTACCTATGTTGCCGTATTATCAAGAAATTATGGTTTTAACTAAAAACTAAAAAAAATCCAAAAAATTCCAATTTTTCAAAAAAAATTCGCAAAATATCGTGTTACTGGGGTGATAATCGTCTTTCTGTTGTCAAAATATACTACATCAGCTAAAATATTTGCACTTATTTAAAACTCGCCCTGTATATCCTTTAAAAAAATCGATTTTGTTATTTTTGACTTATTACACATTTTTTACTTAAAATTTATAAAGAGCCATCAATAGGCCAATTTCAAGATCATTTTTATTCTCTTTAAATATTATTATGTATTTAAAAAAATCCGAAAATTAAAAACCGTTTTTATTTTTTCATCCCCTGTATATGACTTTATCACGCACTTTGTATACCAAAAATAAAACTTTTTATTAGACCCGTCTGAAATAAATAATCTTAATAATTCTAGAAGTTATCGAAATCAAAGTACCTTTTTCAAAGAAGGTTTTCAATTTTGGCCCCAAAATGATTTTAAAATCTTGCTTTTTAACACTTTTTTTCAGTTATGTATGGTTTGCTACAGGATGAATGGCGCTCTTCCGTGGTGTTTTTTTTATTTCTTAATTGTGTTATAGAACTTGAACCAAAGTCGAAATTTTCCAAAATCTGGTAAAAAAGAAAATCTCTCGAAAATAATAAATAGTGAAATTATTATTTACCCTCTATGAATAGAACCCTACCTATAGTCCCATATAAACTGTATTACTAAAATAAATAGCTTTGACATATAAAGTTTTCATTTGAATATTTGAGGTTTTCAATTGTAGCTTTTCTTGATATAGTCCCCTAATTTATTTTTATTTTTCAAGAGCATTAATACTCTCTTTATACGTTATTTTTTATTCCTAGAAGGATGGTTTGAAAAATAAAGGTTGATTCTCACTATACCTTCCGTTTCCATTCCATATCCGTTCCGTATTTTTTATTGTATTGACGCTATACGTAAGCTTCCTTTCCGTATCAGTTCCATAGTTTTTATTGGACGATTTATATTATTACGAAAGTTTTATTTTAAGAACTAGTATCTTTTGAAAAAGGTAATAGATTTAATTAAGAGGTAAAAAATAAATAAATATCAGCCAAATGTTAACAGAGCTGGTACAAATGTAAGAACTTGACAAAGCTGTTTCTGATACGCTTTAGTCTGTCCGCCAAAAAAATGCATGGAAGGAAAGAATATGGAATGGAAGGGAAATGGAACGGATAGTGTGCATTGTCCTATTCATTTACATTATATAATATTGTCAAGAAAAATGGCGCATCCGCCAGAAATTAAAAATGTATTACTGGTTGCCTGCACAACCGCAACGTATCCGCCAGAAATTAAAAGACTTTTTCAGGCGCCATCTTTTAGTCAAGTCGAGAAGTAAGGGAATCAGACAATAGAATTGTCTGGTATGAAGAAGTACGCTTTCCGAGAATTGGGGAAATTTCGAGAAGCAGTCAATAGAGTATATAAGCCGGAGCCATCGACAACTGAGACAGTTTTTGAAATTTGAATATACCGCGTGGAAATTGAAAATCGGACAATTTGGTGAAGGAATAGTTAGTTTGTTGTGTGTTATAAGTTAGTAATTGTGTATAAAGTGAGAAAATAAATTCGTTAAGTATTTTATCGTGAGTTTAAATTAGTGGACCCACGGAATCCGTAACAATTGGTGTCGGAAGTGCGATTCAAGAGGATTTTAAGAAGAAATTAAGTGGATTGGAAGATTTTTAGACCGAATTGGAGTATTTTTATGGTTGGTACAAGGGAGCAAGCGAAGAAAATGGAGGAAGTAAGCAAATTATTGGGCGATTTTATGGAGAATATGAGAAGAGAGAAGGCAGAAGAACAAGAAAGACTACGTAAAGAACGAGAAGAAGAGCGAGCCCGACTAGAAAAAAAGAGAAAGAAGAGGAACAAGACCGCCTACAGAAAATACTTAGGGAAAATCAAGAAAAATGTTAGAAGGTTTAGAAGCGCGTCAAAAGAAAGAAAAACAAGAAGAACAGGACCGGCTTGAGAAAATAATAGGAAATTTGGAAATTCGTTTGGAGGAGCGACGTCATAGAGAAAGACAAGAAGAACAGGACCGTGTTCAGAAAATTCTAGAAAATCAAGAAATTAGACAAGAACGGTTGGAGAAAATTGTTGAAGATTTAGAAGTACGTCGCCAGAAGGACAAAATTGAAGATCAAGACCGCATGCAGAAAAGTCTCGAAAATTCGGAACGAAGACAAGAGGCCCACTTCCAAGAAGTCGTAGAAGATCTGGAGGAGCGCCTTCAACAGAAAATGGAAAAATTAGAGATGGACATACAGAAGACCAAGGCACATGCAAGGACACCTGGCGTCTTTGGAACAGCGAACCTTAAGGCCCCGACCTACGATGGACAAACGACATGGACAATGTACCACCGTCAGTTTGAGGCAGCCGCCGCTGCCAACGGATGGACTGACCAGGAGAAAGCAGCGGCACTTGTCATCGCGCTGCGCGGCCCTGCCCTGGAACTGCTGCAAACTATTCCTGCAGCCCAACAGCAGGAATACGAAACCTTGGTTGCTGCATTGGACAGAAGATATGGCGATCAACATCGACGTCAACTTTACCAGGCCCAGATCAAGACACGCCTGCAGAGGTCTGGAGAAAGTCTGCAGGAATTTGAAGCAGACTTACGTCGGCTGGTACACCTGGCATATCCAGAAGCACCGGAAGGATTTAGGGAGGAACTCGCTGCTCAGTGCTTTATCAGCGGACTGAGGGACAACGAATTACAGAGGGCGCTGCAAATATCCCGATTTTCCACCAGCAGCGAAGCACTGGTCAGGGCGCTGGAAATCGAAGCTGCTTTTAGCGCCATCCCTAGACCGAAGATAAGATCGGTAACGGTCGAGGAACAGCCCGAAAGCACTCACAGAGGTTTGGAGGAGATGTGTATGAAAGTCGACAAACTATGTGAGCTACTAATAAACAAGGGAGTCAACAACACCCAGACAGAGAACCAGAGAAGATCCCAGGACATAAGGTGCTATAGATGTGGCAGGAATGGCCACATCAAACGGGATTGCCGCGTTCAAATGCGATCCCGTTCACCATCCAGAGAACGTAGGCACCAGGAAAACTAAAATCAGTCAATACTAAGGGGCGAGTATTGACTGGGGAGAACAGAGCCCCCAGGATTTTTTCCATTAGAAGTCTAGGAAGAACCGCTGACAGTTTGGTGATCGACGGGAAAGTCAATGGAAAGGGAATCCGAATGACAGTGGACACTGGCGCTATGGTATCGTTGGTGCGGGCTAACTCAGTGCAAGGATTGAAGCTGATGCCTCTGAGAAGAAGAGTGTGTTTACGTACAGTTACGGGGGAAATGGCCGTTGTACGGGGAGAGGCTATCGTCGAACTGAAGTTAGGAAATTTGAAGTTCCAGCATAGCGTTTTAGTGGCAGATATTGAAGATGACTTCATCTTGGGCATGGATGTGATTCGTCAACATGGATTTTCGTTCGATCACCAGAGAAATATCCTGAATATCGGAAATGAAGAGTTTATGTTATCTCCAGACGAGGGACCAGGAAGAATGGATGTAAGATCAGCGGAAACTGTGGTGATACCTGGTAATACCGAGAAGATCGTATTCGGTAAAGTGGAGAAAATCGCTGGGTGCTGTGTTGGATGGTACAAAGTAGCGACAACAAACAGGATAGGTACTTAGTAGGAAAATCATTGGTTAACACCGACAAGAATATACCGATCAGAATTGCGAATGTTTTCCCGAATTGTGTCAAGATCCAAAAAGGTGACAAGATAGCCATCTGCGAACCTGTAAGAAGTGTCACCCGATGTGATGAAGTGTCGTCAGCTGTTACACAAAAGGCATCCCAAGAAACACTAAAACATCTAGAACAGCCATGGGATCACCTAACACCTGAGGAGAAACAGAAGGCCAAGCAGTTTCTGCTAAAGCATGGCAGTATTTTTGAGAAGAACAACAGTGGAAGAACGGATTTTGTGAAGCACCGGATTAATACTGGTCATGCTCAGCCGATTCGACAACGTCCTAGAAGGGTGCCCTTTCCAAACAACAAGAAATGGAGACAATGGTAGATAAGATGCTAGAAGATGGAGTTATCGAAGAATCATCGAGTCCATGGTCATCTCCTGTTGTTTTGGTGACGAAGAAAGATGGTAGTACACGATTCTGCGTGGATTATAGGAAGCTCAATGACGTCACTAAGAAAGATAGCTACCCACTGCCACGTATAGACGACACGTTAACCACATTGGCAGGTTCGTGCTGGTTCTCCACTCTCGACTTAAAGAGTGGATACTGGCAAGTTGGTCTAGACGAGGAAGACAAAGAAAAGACGGCTTTTTCTACAGGAAACGGACTATACCAATTCAAGGTCATGCCGTTTGGATTATGCAATGCTCCAGCCACTTTCGAACGTCTCATGGAGGTGGTGTTAAGAGGATTAACTTGGAAAACGTGCTTGGTTTACCTCGACGATGTATTGGTTATGGGAAGAACTTTTGAGGAGCATTTGCGAAATTTAGAAGAAGTCTTTGGCCGCATACGGAATGCTCACCTGTACTTGAACCCGAAGAAGTGTAGCTTATTCCAGCGACAAGTGGAATTCTTGGGTCATGTAGTCTCGGCAGACGGAATTTACACCGACCAGAAGAAAATCGCTGCGATCAAGGATTGGCCTAAACCTCGCGACAAACATGAACTTAGAAGTTTTCTGGGTTTATGCACCTATTACAGAAGATTTGTCAAGGGATTTGCCAATATAGCTGCACCCTTACATAGACTTACAGGTGATGAAGTCGGCTACGAATGGAACACCGATTGTGATGTAGACTTTATGTTCAAGTCCTATTTTAGCCTACCCACAACAACAAGGGAGGTATATCCTGGATACCGACGCCAGCAACATCGGCATCGGTGCAGTGCTATCACAAGTGCAAGATGGCGAAGAACGAGTGATAGAATATTACAGTCGAGTTCTATCTAAACCAGAAAGGAATTACTGCGTTACCCGGAAGGAGCTGCTAGCAATTGTGAAGGCAGTTGATCATTTTCATAAATACCTGTATGGCCAAGAATTTTTAATTAGGACAGATCATGCGGCTCTCAAATGGCTTATGGAGATGAAACAACCTGAAGGTCAAATAGCACGATGGCTCGAGAAGCTCCAGCAGTATCACTTTACCATCCAACATCGTGCTGGAAAGATGCATGGTAACGCAGACGGTTTATCCAGAAGACCCTGTCAAATCGATTGTAAGCACTGCAGTAAAACGGAACAACGTGAAATTACTGTCATGATAAGGAGTTTTAAGCTTGGAACCGATGAACAGTGGACGACGACACAATTGAGGAACGACCAAATGGAAGATCCAGACATCGGAGCAATACTACGGCTCAAGGAAGGTAACGGCGAGAGACCACCGTGGCAGGATATTGCAAACAGAGGGCTCGTTTTCAAAGCTCTCTGGGCTCAGTGGAATTCACTGGTTATTGAGAATGGATTGTTAAAGCGCACGTGGGAAAGTGCGGATGGCAGGACAGTAACAACTCAGTTACTGGTACCAAGAAAGAAAGTTACCCAGGTATTGGAAGAAATTCACGGTGGTAAAACTGGAGCCCATCTTGGAGTAAACAAGACCTTGAGCAAGTTGAGAGATCGTTTTTACTGGGTGGATTATTGCGAAGATGTCAAGAAATGGTGTCGACAATGTAAAACTTGTGCAGCCAGCCAAGGACCAAGCACTCGCTCTAGGGGGAAAAATGAAACAATATAACGTTGGACTGCCATTCGAAAGAATCGCTGTTGACATTGCAGGCCCATTCCCTGAAACGCACAAGGGCAACAAGTACGTTTTAGTGGCGATGGATTATTTCAGTAAATGGCCAGAAGTTTTTGCCATTCCAAACCAAGAAGCATCGACTGTAGCTGAAGTATTAGTCAATAATGTCTTCAGTAGATTTGGAATTCCTTTAGAGCTTCACACTGACCAAGGAAGGAACTTCGAGTCAAGACTGTTCCAGAAGATGTGTGATCTGCTTGGTATTCACAAGACTAGGACAACAGCTTTACATCCGCAGTCTGATGGGATGGTCGAGAGATTCAATAAGACCATTGAAGAACATCTCTCGAAAATGGTGGATGAACATCAAAGAGATTGGGATCAGCATATACCACTATTCCTAATGGCATATAGAAGTGCAGTTCACAACACCACCGGACTTTCACCATCGAAGATTTTATTTGGTCGAGAATTACGGTTGCCTTGTGACTTGGTGTTCGGATCACCAGACGACAGCACCACGAACGTAGAGGACTACGCGGATGAACTGAAGGAAAGGTTATTGGGAATTCATAAGGCCGTGAGAAGTAAGATTACGCTAGCCAGTGACCGGATGAAAGCTCGTTACGACCTCAGAGCTAATTCTACGGGATTTCAACAGGACGATATGGTATGGTTATATAACCCACAGCGCAAGAAAGGGAGGTCCCCAAAGTTAACTCCAGCATGGGAAGGTCCTTATACAGTCATCAAGAGGATAAATGATGTTGTGTACCGGATTCAACGCAGCCCTAGAAGTAAGATGAAAGTAGTTCATCTGGATCGATTGAGAGATACCAGACAGGAAACCTTGATCGGGACGATCAAATTTGAGAAGGGGCAATGTCAAGAAAAATGGCGCATCCGCCAGAAATTAAAAATGTATTACTGGTTGCCTGCACAACCGCAACGTATCCGCCAGAAATTAAAAGACTTTTTCAGGCGCCATCTTTTAGTCAAGTCGAGAAGTAAGGGAATCAGACAATAGAATTGTCTGGTATGAAGAAGTACGCTTTCCGAGAATTGGGGAAATTTCGAGAAGCAGTCAATAGAGTATATAAGCCGGAGCCATCGACAACTGAGACAGTTTTTGAAATTTGAATATACCGCGTGGAAATTGAAAATCGGACAATTTGGTGAAGGAATAGTTAGTTTGTTGTGTGTTATAAGTTAGTAATTGTGTATAAAGTGAGAAAATAAATTCGTTAAGTATTTTATCGTGAGTTTAAATTAGTGGACCCACGGAATCCGTAACAATATTTTATATAAATGGAAGGGAGCTGATATGGAAGGTAAAGTGAAAATCAACCTTAAATATTTCGTTCATATTATCGATGTCACTAAATAAACCTTTATAAAATTTTTTATACTTCTAGATGTTATACTAATGCATTTTCGTACAACAAACTTTTATTTCCTATTCTACTACCTAAGGGTATGAATTTCATAAATTCGCTTTGTCCAAATAATTTCATTGCATCTTTAACTCGTCTTTTAAATGATCCTTCGTGCAAATTTTTATATGTATAATCCAGAGGTCACGAAGGTTTATATACATTTTTACTAACTTTACCATTTGGTTTATGAATTTAAAAAATCTCTTCTAATTCTTTCTGTAGAATTTCATTCTTCTAGACCAGATAGTAAGGAATTTTCATACAACAAATTGTTCGACATAATTTTACACTCTAAGAGGATGAATTTCCTAAAATCGCTTTACGTAGCTAATTCACTAATCACTAATGTCATTTAAACGAAACAATATTTATGTATCTAAAGCTGGCGGTATGAACTGACCCCTAAAATATCTAAAAACTTGATATCTAACTGACACACCACTGACAATGACAAATAATTTATTTTTTTAGGTATTGTGTAATTTTAATGTTAATTACTTAATAATCGATTTAACTTTGGTCGAAGATATTGACTTTCACTTCGTTATAGTTTTATAAATTTTTGTTTAGAGCATATTTTTCATTTTAAGTTAATAATGATTGTTTTAAATAACTATTTGGATTGAAAACTAAAAACGGTAAACAAAATTACAAAAAACACAACTTTGATATGTAACTTTTATTGGACACACCCTGTAGATCACTATATATTGTTAAAAAATGCTTCTATTTAAAAAACATATGCTCACACAATTTTATTTCAATACAAACTGTCGTTCTTCTTGGAGCCTACGCATCGTATGAGGGGCGCCACCCTGTATACGAGTTTTAAATGTTTAGTTTCTTTTTTTTTCTTTTAGTCATAAGTTTAATTTTTAGTAATTATTTTTTCCTTTTAGTCCCTTGAAAAGTTTAAACAATTTAAAAACACCCTATGCCTAGATTAAGTGACTCATTAAAACTCATAGTGCGGACACTGATATGCAAAAAGCTCTAGTCTAGGCATTTTAACATAACACCCATTTCAATTAAATGTTATTGAAAGTAATTTTCGTGCAAATATTCTGTCTATATGTCTATTTGATTTATTTTCTTGAATACACAACAACATAAGTTTTATTTGTCTGAAAGTATTGTACGGCAAGATTTTTCCGTACTTTCTTGAGTGGTAGATATGCTTACGATAAAATACTGCATTTATCATAATACTGCATCATATACTAAATTCTTCTTACAAGTTTATTCAAAAACTTTGATTGCAAACAATGTAATAAAAGTTTTTTTATTTCAAAAATATTCCGGGTAAGAGAATATTACTTCTGATAACCTTAATTTACTAAATCATACGACTTTGTACGACTTTTTTTATTTTACATTTTTCGTTATTTTTTTGTTTATCTAGAGATAACATCCCAAAAATGGCAGAAAATTCAATTTAGCCGTGTCCGGAATACTGGAGTGTGCGTTCTAGAGAATGTCCGGACTATTGAAGTTATACTGTCCCGTACAGCACATCAAATCACACTTACGATGTGTTCACATTATTAGATGTAGACACAGGGTGACACAATTCCCCCGATGTAAATATGTTACGTTTACACATTGTAGTTCAACACGTATGCACAAAGGTTAAACGTCCGCCTCACAATGTAGCCACAGTATAGTATTTACGTATACACGAAGTAAGGGATACACAGTGTGCCGTAGGACACACAGTGCTTGTGTATTACGTTTAAACTCTGTTTACACATTGCAGTTGTGACTGCCGCGTGTATACGTATGTATTTTGCTTCGTATATACATCTTATGCTAGATAAAACTACTCCTTATGAACGAATTTAGGAAATAATAAAAGTTTTGATGCCTAACTTTTCGTTCTTTTTAAGAAATATTTATTCATTGATACCAATTATATCTTTTTAGAACGAAAATTAGGAAGGCAAAACTTTGTATTTTCCAAAAGTATCTCGATCGTAAGTTCAACAGAAGTAGCCTTAAAATTGTTCCATTTTTGTTTTGTATTAAATGTATCTACCATTTTTATTCCATAAAATGGATTAAGTGGTTAAAAAATAAAATTATTATATTTTTTTTATCATGAAACGCAATAGCGCAAATAACACAATAATAATAATTATTTATACTGTAGAAACCAGAAGTAAGAAAACACTGTAAAAGAACAGAATTTGTATCAAAATGTATTAAAAATATAAGTACCTAGTACAACAACATACTAAGATGGTAAACACTGGTATATCGCCACGATTTGGTGAACCTCGTTTAGTCATTTTTTTCTCCTTTTTTCCCTCCAAGCAGTTGGTTTGTTAGCATACTCATTCATCGAGCACTCTGTTGGATTTTGTTGTATTTTATTTCCAGATTAACAATCTCACCCTTAAATTTTATATGAAACTGATTATTCAATATTAAACATATCTGTATATTGATCCATCAATAATTTATCGAATATCAGTGTAAGAAGTTCTGAAGTGTTTAAATCTTTCTTTCTCTGGTCCATTTAGATTTTTATTATTTCCAAATTAAAAAAATATATTGCAGAGCTAACCTCTTTATCATTATGCGAGAATATTTGGAGTTTTCATTCATTGGAGTCGAAATTTGGTAAATTGGGTATCGATCAAGGGAAGAGCCGCTGCTATAATATTAATAATACTCTTAGGAAGGTGTAACAAGGCAATTAAAAACTTGTGCTTACCTTAAAATCTCTTTTAAACTACACACAAATAGAACATTTATATAGAGCTACCGAATGATAAAACAATAATGGCTGCTAACACATACCACTCCTAGAAAGAAGAAAGGAGAGAGGACACATAAGATACACTTGGTCAGTGTATCTACGCTGAGGCTATCCGCGCGCGCGCGCTCCGCCATTTCATGCTAGAATGTAGACACAACAGTACACTATTACAAAGTGTCTATATAGATATTTATATTATGTGTATACGTCACATTTTTACAAGGTGTGTACTATAGGCACAACTATGATACGAAGTATCACACATACATATGACTTATATTGTATGTCGCATATACCGACGTCAGATTTCACCATTTTAATAATTATTTGTTACGTTACAAAAAACTCTTTAGAATCTTGAGTGCATACGGTATACAACTAGTAAACACTGTATCACACAATTCTATCAATATAAACCTGCGTGTATCTTATATGTATATGTTAGAACTAAATGAACACTTAGGTTCACTTTAACATATTTTGTTTCTCATGTGTCTCCCTTGTAGAAACGTAATTTCATTTGGACGTGCTGTATGGGGTATAAGTAAATACATTTTCTTACTTTCCACTTTTGTATTGCTGAAGTTATTTGATGTTATATAGTTATCTGCCCCCTAATTATTTTTTTATTTGTGTAAAAAGTATGTATATTAGATTATCACACATAATATTTATTCCATTTCTATGGAAATTGCATTATGTCTCGTTAGTAAAGTTGAAGTTTATTGAATTTGCAACATCAATTTAAACATCACAAGCAATAATATCGAATTTTCGATTACGTGGTCATGATACTAATCGCTTGGGATTTCCTAGTTTTCACACATTTAGATAATTGATAATGAAATATTCTATATATGCATAACTTAGAGGTATTCGACACGCACGAAATTGTATTATCATATTGATTTTAACGGAATTTGTATAAATAAAAATTAAATACTGTTCGTTAGTAAACGTATCACTGGAAAACGTTTGAATCAAGCTATATTTTTTTAAATATGTCTATGACAATTCGTAATAATCTGAATTAATTATTTACAGAAAAAATTGAAATGATGAATATGTGAAAGATTTCGAAAGAATCTAGGAAAACGGCACTTCAGTTTAAATCAAAATAAAGTTAGGTACTTCTATTTTGAATTAAACTAGATATTTTTATATTATCTATTTGTTATTGAATATTATACACGGTAGACAAAGACAGACTTTGGGTGCCGATTTTCAGTACAATAAGATATATCAAACAAAGAGAGAAAGCAAGTGTTTTATCAGGCCGATGAAATAAAGCCTCGGACTAGTTCGAATTTTTCTCGTCTCGTCAGTTTACAAGCTTGCCATAGTGATTCATTTCTAGACATGTAAATACCGAAATTTGAAAGTATAAAAAAAAAGTATAAAAATAATTTATAAATAAAACAAATATATAATTATAAAGTATAAAAATAATTATAAAGTATAAAAATATTATAAAAGTTATAGGGACAATTAAGATACACATTTTAAAATAATTATAGAGTATAC
The DNA here is from genome assembly GCF_002938485.1 of Sitophilus oryzae. Classification (NCBI taxonomy): domain Eukaryota; kingdom Metazoa; phylum Arthropoda; class Insecta; order Coleoptera; family Curculionidae; genus Sitophilus; species Sitophilus oryzae. The sequence goes on along the minus strand of NW_022146928.1, from coordinate 1,380,754 downwards.
AGGGTGCTTCAAAAAAGTGTGGCGAATATAACATGATGAAATGATGCGAGCGCGATGTTGGGCGAGTCGGACGCGATGTCTGAGGATGCTAGTGAGCCCGATAAAAATGACAAGTGAGCCCGATAAAAATGATAAGATTAAGTGCAAGATTTGTTGTGAAACTGTAGATAAACGTAGTGTAAAAGTGTTCGACACAGGCATGTAGTGTTTTTATTCATAGATAATGTTTTGAAAACGTCTCGAAATGGTTTATGGTGGACTCGAAAAATTGGCGTTGTCGTGTGTGCTGTGAGGGGCCTCGAAGAACAAGACTAGGTTCTACTACTGTAGAAAATAATTCTAACGAAGTCTACAATTTTGCGTAAAGAAATTGACTGCTTATCAAGAGAAAAAGAATTAATTAATACGATAGCTGCCTAGAGAGAGTATACGATCCAGGCGTTAAAGAAAAGAATGGGAGATATGGAATCTAAGTACGGGACCTTGGCCGACGGCGAAGGTATGATAACAAGAATGGAACAAAAACATTCGAACATTCCAACAATTTCTTATAGTGATGTAGTGAAAACAAATAATTCGCCCTGTTTAATTATTAAATCTGTCGATAGTAATGTGTCTCCAAATAAAATTGAATATGATATAAAATCGAAATGTTCTCCGGGCGCAGTAAATATTGAAATTAAAAATACGAAAGTTACAAAAAACGGGGTTTTAATTGCTTGTAAGGATAAGGATGACCTTAATATATTAAAACAAAATCTTGTAAATAAAATTGGTGAGAAATATCAAGTTTATGATCAAAAGAAAATAAATCCAACAATTATGATAAAGGGTGTTCCTTCTAGCTACTTAAATAGTGATGGTAGTACCGGTAATGCGTCCGATGTACTTATCGATAGTTTTATAAAATCATTAATTTACGATAATAAACTTGAAGAAGATGAAAACAACATAAAAGTGGTTAAGATCTTTACATTGAAAATTTCTCTTAATGTTATATTAAATGTGTCTCCATCTGTTTACTGTTCGCTAATGAACAAAGGATATGTTTATATTGGATGGATAAAGTGCCAAGTATGAGAACATTTTAATATAGTCCGTTGTTTCAATTGTTGTAGATTCGGCCACTTAAGTAAAAACTGTCGAAATAAACCTGTTTGTCAATTTGGTGCAGGTGATCATATCAGTAAGAATTGTACTACAGATATAAATAAATGTTGCCCTAACTCCAAATTCCACAATGAAAAATACAAAACAAATTGGGATATGGGTCACTGGGCTAGTGATCGTATTTGTAATTTTTATAAATCCAAAGTAAGCCTTCTTAAATCAAAAATAAATTATTTTTAGATATGGTCATTTGAATGTAAGATCTTTTTCGCAGGATTTCATTACTTTTCAGATATTGTGACACAACATAATTTTGATGTTGTAGCAACAACAGAGACATGGCTAGGTGCTCATATTGCGTCTGACTCTTGTGCTATTCCGGGTTACACGTTCCATCGCTGCAATCGCTTGACTGGTAGAGGTGGAGGTGTTGGGATATATGTAAAAAATGTATACAAGTGTGAAAGACTTTACTTACAGGATCAGGTGGATGGGTTTGAGAATATCTGGTTAAAGATTAAAATTAACCATAGAATATGTCTTGGATTAGGCATCATTTACAGAACTAAGATGAATGTTTTGAATTGTGTTCAAGCTCTAGATAAATTTCTACCAGACATATTGTCTTCATGTACCTATGTCACAGTTTTGGGCGATTTAAACATTGATCTTTTGTGTTCCAATAATATATCAAACCCAATATCGGATTTCTTTGATACATTTGGTTTTGTTCAAGATTTAGATGAACCTACTAGAATTTCCAATAGTCGATCTTCCCTGCTCGACCCGATTTTTGTCAGTGACTCTAGTATTGTGGCGTCTGGTGGTACCCTTGATGCTCAGAATATAAGCGATCATAGACTAACATATTGTAATATGGAGTTACCTATACAGAAAAATCCTCTAAAATTCGTTACATTTCGAGACTTCAAGCAATTTCATGAGGTCTTATTCTATAGTGATTTGCATAATGTAATGGCACAGCATTTACTATATGACAGATATCGATGAAAAAGTCGATTTTCTCACTTTTCAATTAAAATCCTTATTCGAACTGCATGTTCCTTTAAGAACAGTTCGGGTAACTAAGTCGCCCGCGCCTTGGCTAACTCCAGCTTTAAAACTATTAATGGGCGAACGGGATAAAGCTCTTTTGAACTATAAGAAAAACAACACACCAGAGAACTGGGAAATTTACAGAAATCTTAGAAACCTCACTCTGAAGTCTGTTCGTAGGGAAAAACCTAGTTACTTGGAATATATAGAGCGTCGGGGGGATGCACGGAGTATAAGAGATATGGGTGTTTCCTCTGGGTCAAGCAATTTTAATGATCTTTCTACTTCATTGCATAGTCCAGAAGATGTGAACACATATTTCTTGAGCGTAGTTAACAAAACTAATACTTGTATTAATAAAACCACATTCTATAGGAACAATAAGTACCGAGTGGGATTAAATTTTAAATTTTGGTTTCTCAATGGAGTCTCCCGAAGCAATTCTTAGGTATATATACAAAATAAAATCTAATGCTGCAGGTTGTGATGATCTCACTCTACACATATTGAAACTCAGTTTGCCTGCGACCTTGTATCCTCTTACTCATATTATTAATTGTTACCTGGAAACAGGGTATTTCCCCAAATGCTGAATGGAGTCTATTGTTTACCCAATACCGAAAGTGAAAAACCCTGGTAGTGTTACCGATCTGCGGCCCATAAGTTTGTTGCCTGTCAGGTCCAAGGTACTGGAGAGAGCAGTGTATGCTCAGATTAACAACTTTCTTTTAAGAAATAAACTTTATCCACCTGGCGCTTTCCACCTAACATCAGGATTTCGTGAAATGCATAGTACAACTACAGCAATGTTGAACTTGACAGATAACATTTTCAGGGCTCTTGATAGGGGTATGGCTGTTCTATCCATTTCTTTGGATTACTTCAAGGCGTTCGACGTATTGGACCATGATCTTCTGTGTGCTAAGTTGCATTATTTGGGTTTTGACGAGCTGTCTCAAACTTTCCTTGGAGAGTATCTTGCTGATAGAACGCAGAGAGTAAGGTTAAATGGTGGTTTGTCATCCGCCGGCAGAATAATATCGGGTGTCCCACAGGGCTCCATTCTAGGACCACTGCTATTTCTGACTACATTCGACATTTTTATAGTGTCTCTAATTCCCACGTACAATCATACGCCGATGACACGCAGTTTCTCCATTATTTTGATCCAGTAAATTCTGATACGGCTTCTCTTCTATTGAACCTAGATTTAGAGTCTATTTTAAAATATTCTACTGAACACAATTTGAAAATAAATGCCAATAAAACTGAAGTTCTTTTGTTTTGTTCAGAGAAGAAAAGAGCAACTTTACAGCGAAGCATAACACTAAAATTAGCTAATGAAAATCTACGCTACTCAGATTCCGCTAGGAACTTGGGACTATATATTGACACGCATCTTAGGTTTAAAGAACATATAAAGAAACTTTTGCAAATAACTTACACGAGAGTTAAAATATTATATTCCAACAGATACATTTTAAACTTTAAGATGCGAAAAAAACTGTGTGAATCCCTGGTACTGTCTGTTTTCAACTATGCTAATATTGTTTTTTATCCATGTTTGGATCTAGTTTTAAAAAACAGATTGCAGTATGTACAAAACGTCTGCTGTCGCTTCATTTTTGGTCTGAGGAAGTACGATTATATCTCTGCTCGTATTAATGAATTAAAGTGGCTTAAGATTTCAAACACTGTCAGGCTGCATTTCGTCATGTTTCTGTTTGAAGTTCGTAGCACATCCACCCTTATATATCTGAGTGAAAAACTTATTCCTCGTAATGTCATGCATAATTGTAATATAAGACACCATAACATCAACTGACCATGCCTCAACATAGATCCGCCCTTTTTCAAAGAAGTTTTACCTATATGGCCGTTACTAGTTACAATTCCCTTGATAATGATTTCAAACAATGTAGTTTTGGTCAATTGCGAAAAAAATATAAAATGTTTCTTTTATCTTCATAGGAATGATAATGGTTTTGTATTTTTTGTTTATTTTTTAAAATTATTTATTATGTCATGTGGAAGCTATGTATATTTTTTAATTTGTTAGTTTATAGAACATATTTTTTTGTCTTTTTTGTCTTTTGAACATATTTTTCAATAAATATCTTATAGCAGCTATGGGTGGTTAAATGTAAGAATAATTTTTTTTGTTAAATTTCGCCACCCTTGTTACATATGTGTTATATGTAATGTTACACATCTTTTTTTCTTCAATAAAGACGATTATTTTTTTTTCTCACTCTTGGTATTCTGACTCTTGGTATTCTCTGGTATTCTCACTCTTGGTATTCTGACACGTATTCTGACAGACGGGTGTTCATTACCAAGTACTGTCAGAGTTTCTATTGTTTTGTTTCTATTGTTTTAAGAAGGAGAGGGTTATGTTTGTGGTTTTAATGATTACTGCTTTTTGAGCAAGTGTGTGAATATGACCTTTTAAATTTAAAATATCGAGGTTTTCTTTAAATTTCCTGTGTGTGAGGCCCGTGCTAGATATAATAAATGGTAGGATTTTAACTTCTTTTTGTTGCCATATTCGTTCTACTTCCTGTGTTAGTGGAATGTATTTGCTAATTTTTTCTTCATATTTCTTTGTTATATTGTTGTCATTCGGAACACTGATTTCTATTAGATATGTTACTTTCTCTTTTTTTAGTGTTAACGTTATATCAGGTCTATTGCATGTTACTGTCTTGTCAGTATGGATCGTTCTGTCCCAGTAGAGTTTTATAGTGTCGTTTTCAAAGACAGATTGCGGCGTGTATTTGTAATAGGGCTGTTCTTCTTGTATAAATTTATATGTTTTTGCTATTTCTTGATGTATAATACGCGCAACAAAGTCATGCCTTAGAGTGTATTCTGTACCAGTGAGTATTTTACAACCATTTGTAATATGCTCTATTGTTTCACTTTGAGGTGGCAACGCCTGCAGGTATCCGTTTGTTGGGCCCTATCTTTTATTATGTATTTCCTGTAGTTGCGCGTTGCTATTACTTGATCTTGTATCGCTATAATGAATCCCTCCGTTTCCGGTTGCAGTTGCCCTTTTTGTAGCCATGAATATGACAGTTCTTTATCGATGTCGGGGTTGTTCATAATATGACAGTGTTTTCCATGTAGTTGCTTTTGGGACCATTTGTTTTTCTTTTCCTCTAATGTGAGTATATTTGAAACAGGAATATTTTCTGCGTTAAGATTTAATGGTGTGTAGTTAGCATCCGCTATAGTTACTGCTTGGTGTAATGAGGTATTTTTTTCTTTAAAGTATTTTCTTAGTGAATTAATCTGTTTGTTGTGTATTTCGTGAATATCTGTCAGGCCCCTACCTCCTTCTTTTCTTTCAATGGTCAGCCTCTCCTTGCAAGAGTTGGGATGCAGCTGTCGGAATCTAGTTAGCTGAGTTCTTGTCAGAATATTTAAATTTTCAGATCTGTTTTGGACCATTTAATGATTCCAAATGAATAGGTGAGCAGCGGTATGGCGTAGGTGTTAATCGCTCTAACTGTGTTTTTTGAATTTAGTTCGGTTTTCAGTATTTTACTTAGTCTTTTCCTGTATTGTTCTTTTAGTTGGGTTTTGAGTGCGGTATGGTCAACTTTTCTGTTTTGTAAAATTCCCAAGTATTTGTAATATTCGTTGGGTTGCATGTTGTCTAAGTGTTCATTGTTTAATGTAGATGCCTGCTCTTCGTTTTGCCATTTACCTCTGTTTATGTGTAGTGTTTTACATTTGTTCATCCCAAATTCCATTTTTATGTCGTTTGTGGATTTTTCTAGAATTTTAAGTAGCTCGGTGTGTTCTGTTTTTGTCGCTGTATATAGTTTTATGTCGTCCATGTATAGGAGATGGTTAATTTTATGTCTTACTGATTTTTCGTATTTAATGTTAAAGCCATATGCTGTTTCGTTCAAAGTATTGGAGAGTGGGTTATAAGGCATATACAAAACCACAGTGCACTTAGGGAATCGCCCTGGAAGATTCCTCTTTTGATTGGGATTGTATCTGTTTGTATATTTGCATTACAGGTTGTTAGATGTTCTCCATGACTGCATTGTTTGACTTAGAAAATTTTGAAGCATTGGATGGATTTTATAGATTTGAAGAACCCTTTTTAACCAGCTATGTGGGATGGAGTCATACGCTTTTTTGTAGTCGATATAAGTTACGTGGAGATTTCTACATTCCTTGACAGCTTGGCCCATTACTACCGCATCAATGGTTAACTGTTCCTTGCATCCTTGGCTCTGTTCTCTACATCCCTTTTGTTCCTCTGTAAGTATATTATGCTGTGATAAGTGCTGATTTATCTTCTGACATATGACTGCTGTAATAATTTTATATAATGTTGGTAAGCAAGTGATAGGTTTATAGTTGGCGGGGTTTTGTGTTTCATTATTTTTTGGTTTAATATAGGTTACTCCTTCGGCCAAAAATTTTGGAGTTAAGTTTGGTTTTTCTATAATTCCGTTAATGTACTTTGCGAGGTACACATGTGTGGTTGTAAATTGTTTATACCAGAAGTTATGGATCTGGTCGACACCTGGCGCTTTCCAGTTGTGCGTCTTTTTTATAATCTGCGAAAGTTCTTCTGTAGTAATATTGATGTTGACTTGTTGTGGTGTGTTTAGATGTCTATACTCTTCATTCTTTATCCATGATGCGTCTTCATCATGATCTACCGGGTTCGACCATATATTTTGCCACGTCGACTAAATATTTTAATCTCGTTTTCTGTGGGTGCAATTATATGAGTCTCTGTGTTGGTTGTGAGTTTCTTGTAGAAAAGCTTTGCATTTTGGTTGAATAGGTTATTATCATTTCGTTTTTGGTTTGATTTTTTTTTGTATCTATGTAGTCTTGTTGCATATACAGCTAGCTTTTCTTTAATTGTGTCTTGAGTTTCAATTAAAGTTTTTTTTTATTTTTCATAATTTGTTCTACGTGTTTTCTGACTTTGTCTGATTTATTTCCTTTTATGTACTGAGTAACTCTGCCAAGTTCTTTTCTTAGACTGTCTATCTTTTTTTCTATACGTGTTTGCCAAGTAGGTTTCCATTCTTTCTTCTGTTGAGTTCGCTTTTTATTGTCTGTTCGTTACATGTAAATATTGTTAGGGCTGCCATGTATATGAGAGCGTGTATATCTTCCAATGTAGATTGTTGTGATAGATAAAGTGGAAGTATTTCGGAGTACATAGTTGTTATTTGGGCACGTGTATTTTTTTTGAATATAAGTTTTGGTAGTTTTGGTCTTTTTGTTGGGTCACTACCATTCCATTTAATTTTGTTTGTTTCCATTTCATCTATTAGTTTATTTTTATTTTTTTCCCTTAGATTCTGAAGAGATCCATTAGAGGTTTCTTCATCTCTTGTCACTCTCTGTACTGTACTTTGGTTTTGTTCGTTTAGCATATTCTGTTCTTCTATGTTGGTGTTTTCTGCATCACTTGTTTCTTCTATGGTGGTATTTTCTCGTTTCAGGTCATTACTCACTTCTTTTTTTATGTGTTCTCTTTCGGCTTGCGGTATTCGGTTATTTCTGATAATGACTCTTATCTGATCTGCTAGCCTTTGTTCACTTACGATGTTCGATAGCTCCGGGTATTTATTTAAAAATTCAGTGCGAAGTTTTTGTCTGTATTGCGTCATATTTGATTCCAGTTTGGTGACTTTGAAATAGCATCGGATGAGCATTCTGTTTATTTCATCTGTCCACTTCATCCTTTACCGAGTTTTACCCGTTTGCCGAGTTTCTGTTTAAAGTTCGTAGCACATCCACCCTTATATATCTGAGTGAAAAACTTATTCCTTGTAATGTCATACATAATTGTAATATAAGACACCATAATCAACTGACCATGCCTCAACATAGATCCGCACTTTTTCAGAGAAGTTTTACCTATATGGCCGTCACTAGTTACAATTCCCTTGATAATGATTTCAAACAATGTAATTTTGGTCAATTGCGAAAAAAATATAAAATGTTTCTTTTATCTTCACAGGAATGATAATGGTTTTGTATTTTTTGTTTATTTTTTAAAATTATTTATTATGTCATGTGTATAAGAATTAGCTATGTATATTTTTTAATTTGTTAGTTTATAGAACATATTTTTTTGTCTTTTTTGTCTTTTGAACATATTTTTCAATAAATATCTTATAGCAGCTATGGGTGGTTAAATGTAAGAATAATTTTTTTTGTTAAATTTCGCCACCCTTGTTACATGATGTGTAATAATATATGTAATGTTACACATCTTTTTTTCTTCAATAAAGACGATTATTATTATTATTATTATATTAACATATGTTTTTTTTTAAATGCAACACCCTTTTTTTATTTTATTTTTAGATTATGCGTAAAATTTCATAGCTTTTTTATATATAATGTTAAGTATGTATAACGTTAAGTATATGTTTTTGTAATATTTAAATTTGTTTGAACATGCAGTGTGAAAAAAAATTGTCAATGATGTCGTTGTTTCTGAAGTTGGACGACTAAAATTTGGTAGGAGAATTTTATAGAGATACAGAAAAAGACCTATGTAAAGATATTTTTGTTAGGTGCTACAGGGTATTCAAAATATATTTATGAATTTCAACTACTTAAAATTAAGAAATTTCAATTTTTTTTAAATGGTATACCCTATATTTATCATTTTTTCTGATAGATTTTACAAAACTCTTCAACTTTTATTAAGTCTGTCATATACCTATTTTTAATAGTTTGCGATTTATTCCAATTTTTTCTATTTATCATAGTTGCTACATACGAGTATTTAGATTAAAAAAAATAGTATTATTTAAAGATATGATAAAGATATGACTACTGCTTCACTAGTATTTGAAATAAAAATTTTAATTTTTATTGTGTTTTTATTCATATTTTTAAGTGTCACTACTAGCAGTTTTAAACTGCTAGTCATTTATCATAAGTTATCATAATTTTGAGGTCGTAAATCGGCATTGTCGCAAAAAATTGTATTAGAAAATTAAAAGAAAATATAAATTGAGTGAGACACTGGAAGTGATGTCCCTATACCTTGTAAACATCGTAATTATGCAAATTAGAAGAAAAAAAATCAATTTGAAATACCACTTTACTTTTACTCTTTGTTTAGCCTCAATTATTTAGCATTGAATTTATCTGCAGTTGTATTGCTTAATTAAAGGAAATTGAGTTATAAAAAATAGATTTAATATAATCAGTCAGCACCAGTTCTAATTAAAAATATGTCTAGTCGTGATCTTTCTAGGTCAAACCTAGACAATTTTATCTAAAAGACAAAACAAATTTATCACTCTATCTTTATTTTTTATCCAAAAAAGAGCCGATAACCCGAAGTTGGCTATCCAAAAAACAATTAAACCACTCTAGAGATAATATACCAAGTTTATATATTGTAAGTCTTTCACCGATGACATTTGCTGAGAACTCTAGCTAATAATTACGGACAAAATAAAAAAAAGAAGTTTATTAGACAAAAATCGTCAGATATACTTATTAGTTTCTTCATGGAAAGGGAATTATATAAACACGGGAATTCAGAAAATTAGGAAGAACTTTTAAAAAAGAAATGTTTCTTAAAGAAACGGTATAAAAAAATTAAAATTAAAATGCTGTAAAAAATGTCAAAGCTGTCACATTTATTTATTTAGTTTCTGATATTGTCATTCGTTTTGACACTATAGTTTTATATTACAGTTTTTGGTTTAAATGAATTTTGTTGTGATACTTTAAGCTTAAATTTTTTATTAGCAGACCTTGTACACTTTGAACTAAAAGTAGTGCGAAGTGTACATTTTTCTAGGTAGCTTGATAGCCGTTGCAAAAACTCATCGCGAGTTTATTAGAATATTTTCAACAGGAAAGCGGTAGTAATAGCCGTTTATATTCCTTAAGTGCTGTTAAGGAGGTGAGTTTTTTTCTTGGTGTAGATAACAAATGTTTATATATTTATAATTACAGTAATGTTCGGTTATAACAAACCTCATGGAACCGGCGAAAACGGTTATAAGCAAAGTTCGCAATAAACAATAAATGCTGATAAATAAAAAAGATGTGGTATTTTGATAAAAAATGTTTTACCCCCACTATCAATAAAATGTACCATTTTCGAAAGAAGAAGTCGAAGATAATGGCTATGGATGACACTCTGATCCATAGGTAGTAGATGCAGTCCAAATTTCTAACGTCTGGATGAGCTGGGCAGTTGTCCACTAACGATATGAATGCACCTAAAACGGTAAAATACCGTTTTAGTTTCGTTATAAAACAAAAATCTTACGATCATATCAAAAATTTAAGGTTCGTTTTATCCGAAAGTTCGTTATAAAAGGGTTGCGAAAAAAATTTGCGAAAAAATTAACACATTATTAATACACGTTTAGTAATACCGAAGTCGTACCTACAGATTTGGTTCGTTATAAACAAAATTTTGGTTTGGTGCAATAAGCGGGTTCGTTATAGGCGGACATTACTGTAATTTGTTTCTGTTTCCTAAATTATTTTGATTAAAATAAAATATGCAGAAGCCTGCCAAGCTTGAGTAGAATGTAGAATGAATAAGAGGGGGGTTAATCACTGCGACCTTAAAGATCTATTGTGCCGCCTTTCCTTGAGTCATCACACAGTTTATAACCCATCATACCCCTGTTGTAGAGAGGACAGGGTATTTCCAATTCCCCTCTGACAACAGTTCTTCCTCCGAGGGACACCCTTCCACGGTTGGAGTTTGGCCCTCCGTCCCGCCCTTCACAGTCGAGGAGCTTGCCTCCGGCCGAGGAACCCGTGAGGTGGAGGCTGGAGGATCTATCTCCATTTTCTCCACCTCTTTAACTTGGTCTCTCCTTAGACCTGATACCGGTAATGTCCCGTATCTATAATAGAGGATATGTCTCTCTTTCTCTATTGCCTCTTTGGATTTGAGGTCAATTCCTATTGTGAGGACCTGACCATGACCCTCCTCCCTTGAGTTGATGACTCGCCAACTCGATGTCTTTACATTAAAGTTCTGATCCTGGATAAGGCTTAGCAGGTAGGTGGTGTCTTTCCACTTGCTCCTCGACAGAAAGATCGTGATGGCCGCTCCTTTAGGGATATTTTCTTCCTTCACTGCAACCAGTTCCGGCCCTTGCCAATTTTTAAGCTTAGGTGCGATTTCCACCAACCAATTCGCCGATTCTTGAGATACACAAATTATGAGGATCATGCCCACCCGAAAGTGTATCCCCGCAAAACGCAGCTGACCCACATTTTATAGGTCATTGTGTTGCGATCCGAGCGCCACTACTTCGTCCACTATAGCCTCTTCTAGAGGCGTTTGATGGTCGGTGGTCAGAGCAACCTCTGGGAAATCCTTCGCCAGCGCCGCCATTTTCACTTGTCCAGCAATAGCGGCAAATCTGGTGATACGTCCCAGCTTGCCTCCCGGTGTTGGATGGCTTTCCATCCTGGCTTTTTTCTCTCCCTGCCGGAGTAAGAGGTGAGAGGTTCTCGCTCCCTCTTTTGCCCTTTGATGGAGATGAGTCAGGTTGTTTCTTGGTTTCTTTACTCTCCCCTTTTCGGAGGAGTGTTTTTGCTTTTGCTTCCTCTAGAGCAAGTCCTTCGTGGAGCAGTCGGAGGTATATCCGTGCTTCTGATCCACTAAGACCTACTCTCATAGGATCGTCTAGCCCGCCTGGTTGACCCAGGCCGGGTAGACGAAACGGTAGCTGCCTGCCAAGCTTAATCACGCGACTAAAAGTTTACTTCGTATGATCTATACTTTACTTTCTCAGTGACACTGTAATCTATTAATCTAATAAATATAACAGCTTGCTAACCGAACGGAGCAAATATAAACATAGTTATTAAGAGTTTCCCGATGTTTTCCCGTCTAACCCGAAACGGAAACACTTCCACTCGACTAAAATTCTCGCCCTTTCGTTTTTTCTTCTTTTCTAACGCACAGCGCGCCCCGAAAGATTAATAATTTGTCTGCCTATCCATTTTTTCTCCATTATTCGGCGGCCTCAATTCCTTATCGACGTCTCATGGCCGTCTGAGAGTTGCGAAAGCGCCACCGCCGTTAGTAAAAAATTAATGGTTCGGCGCTTTTCAGGCCAATACAGGACTCGTGTTTTATGATTTATGCAAGGCTTTTGACTAACTGAAATGCAACCTTACAATGAACGTTTCCGTGCAGACCGAGCTCGATCAAATATTTACGAATTTACACCGTAAAGGGAGCACTTATTTCGTTTCCTACTTCTTACTTGGCTTTCTCTTCCTTTTCAAAATTAAATTGTAAAATATAAATACGAAAAGTTCATTTGACAAAAACAATGTTGACAAGTTTGGCAATAACAGTAATTCAACATAAATAAAAAAAGTTAGACGATAGAGACGATTGAATATACAGGGTGAGTTTCTTACGATGTTCTCTATGGGTATCTCGGAAACAACTGGAGATAGAGAGTTAACCGACTCTCTATCTCCAGTTGTTGGGGGAAAGAATTGCAGTTTTGTGGGGACATTAATATGCGTCTTTCAGATTTTTGAGAAAGTTCATGGCTTACTAGATATTTCGAAAAAAACAAATTTTGTTTATTTATTAAAATGTCCCTCATTCCATTATAATCTATTTTAGACAAAAAGTTTTCAGATAACAGTTGTAGATAATAACATTCCTGATGAGTTCTTGTTCTCCGATTTTTTCTAAAGCCTGTCATTTTTGACATATGACACAAACATATGTTTTTTTAAATGAAAACCATAGTTGGTCATGACTTCATAAAAAGCGCCATTTTTTAAGCTTTTCAGCGATATAAGCTATAACATGTTTTTTTTTCAAAAAATTACTGAGTTATAGCCAATTTTTATCTTTCTTGACTCATTTCACTTAGTTGGGGTTCTTATTTTGTTATAATTTATAATTTATAAAAAGACAAAATATATTATTAAACGGCTCTTTACGATTTACATTACACAAACTAAAACTTAAAAAAATAATATCACTACATACACTATAAGTTATTTAAAAAAAATATTCAAAAAATCCGCCATTGTTTTGAGTACATAAATGCATCTTTTTAAAACTGAATTTCTACCTATTCTCACAGAACGATCGGTTGACTTAATTAAACTTTTCCTGTACCGCCTCTTTTGTAAACCTTGTTATTAACCATACCGCATAAAAAAATCTAAAATATAGGACAGGTGATCGAGGAGGCCCATGCAATTTGTCCACCTCTTTCTATCCCTGAGTCTACATAATTATGATATAAATCATTTTTAACATTTTTTTTATTTGGGGGGGGGGGTGTCATAATGAAAGTCATGTAACGTTCACCGGTCAACGTATCCTCGAAACTGTATGACCAAGAAAAGTTGAAGCAATAATCCTACACGCTTTTTTTCAATTGAAAAATGCAAATTAACAATTTTTGTTTATTTTAATTTACAAAGTTTAGATGTGACAGTTTCACATTTCTGAGAGAAACGACGATTGAACTTGTTTCCATGGTTATCTAAGTGAAATTAGCCAAGAAAGATAAGAATTAAATTACAATTGTTCAACTTTTATCTGAAAACTTTTTGTCTAAAATAGATTATAATGGAATTAGAGACAATTTTTGAAATAGCCGAAATTTGTTTTTTTCGAAATATCTATTAAGCCATGAACATTTTCAAAAATCTGAAAAGCGCATGTTTATAACCCCACAAAACTGCAATTCTTTTCCCATTTAACCGACTCTCTATCTTCAGTAGTTTCTGAGATACCCATACAGAACATCGTAGGAAACTCACCCTGTATAATATTTTAAAAAAATATTAATAAAATAGCATAGAGTTCAGCTTGGAACCATTTGCATCCGTAAAAAAAAACAGCAAAGTGAGACCATTATCTCACTACAATAAACCAAAACACTTTATTTATAACAATTTAAATTAAAACATATTAGTATCAATCATCTGCTGAGACATGGTTAGCATCATCAGCAGGTTAGCATCATTATTTATTCTATTATTTCTATATACCTAATGAATGTGAAGTAACATAATAAAAATTAAACACCTGTCTTTTATGTCTTATATTAGGCTAGATTATTTTTTGTTTTTCACATAATTTATTTGAGAATTAACACTCACCAAAAAAACGTCATACATAATCTATTATTGGGGTCACATCTTTTATTCATTAAATAATTTCTATTAAAAACATAAATCAGTTATTCCATTTCAATTTTACCTCTTCGCTATTATTTACTCCAGTTGTTTTACATAACAATGTTGCAATCGCTACATTTTAGTAAATTTGTTGAATTTCATTTTATGAATTTTTAAAAGTCTTATAAAACTAGAATTTCCTGTATGAGACGGAGTTAGAGACGGTAAATAATATATCCTGAATAAAATTTGAATAAAAACTATGAGAGATAGATTTTATTTGAACAACTTTTCGGATAGGAAAGGATAACATTATTGAAATTACATATATCAGAATATAAAGTTTTGATGTTTCAGAAATAAAATATTTTATCCAACAACCACTAGTTATACGAACATTACACACATTGTATATAAAATAAATAATAACACAGGCGTGAGTTTTCGAAGTTATAACAAACTAGTGTGTTATAACTTCAAAGCTACACCATTTTATAGAAATGATTAAGCTTTATTCATAAATTACTAATTCAATTATTTATTTAAATTAACATAACATGAAATGAAATTAATACGAAAAATAATAATAATAATACTTAGTCCATAAGGATGATTGAACAAATTTCTTCTGTAGTTCAAAGTTAACTATTTAATTAATTACTTTGACATGTTTTACTTTCATCCACTCTTCAAACGCCTTGAATTCCCTATCAAATACGCCACGAGACTTTTCTGGCAGTATTTGTGCTGTAGCCGCCTCTGCCTGGTTAATAATTTCTTGCGGAAGATCTTCCTGAATCATTTTTCTTTAAAATCTGACTTGCTGGTTAATAATTCACTATTTTATCGTTAAAAATCGCGATTTATCTGAATGACGTCTTAATGTCAGTGCTATTTATTATTTACAAAAAACTGACTCACTTCTTACAAAAAAACGCACATCTATATTACATAGTAACATAAACGCACCCTGATAATTTATTAATTTGCAACAATGAAAGTAGAACTGGTAGATCCTTTTAAATCAATTATTCTTTAGAGATTGGACATGAAACAGTTCTGCTGTGGGCTAAAATTTTGTACGGCACTCGCGTGTTATAACATATAAGTCTCTTGAGAAAATTAGCCCTAAACAATTCCCAGCGTGACTTATAAGTAAGATAACACACTAGTAGTATAAAAAAAACTATTGTCAGTGTAATCAATATTATTTCTAAATAAGGCTGGCTTAAGTCATATCATGGCAACAGAAGGCAGCTTGTGAGGATTGATACGTCTATGTTTTCTTGTAAGCCTATAGAATGTGGTGTCCCTCAGGGTTCAGTACTTGGCCCTATTCCCTATTTTGTTTCTGGTGTTTATCAAGGACATTGCAAATCTAGACATTAGCGGTAAAATCTGCCTCTTTGCGAACGATACTAGTTTCACTTGGAGCGGCCCAGATGTTACGGCACTATAGGGAAATTAAAATAACTTTGGTTGCACATCATAATACGAGCACCAGCAAATTCCATAAGATGACGCATGGTGTCATTGATGACGTGCACCCAAAGTTGTTTTAATTTTCCACTTACAGACTATTAAATCTTAGTGCGATTCTAATCTCCTATGCTATCAAAAACTAAAGTTTTGTCATATAAAAGTACTATACAACCTTTTGTACTTAATAACACCAGTATTGACGTCGTGGATTCTGTGAAATTCTTAGGAGTTGTTGTAGACAACTCGTTAAAATGGGACTTACACATCGAAACTTTATCAAAGAAACTAAGCGCTGCTTGTTTTGCGCTAAGATCAGTTTCCAAGGAACTTAACTTATCAACCTCTAGAATAGCCTATTATGCCTTTATCTTCGTTATGCCCTTCCATTCTGAGGTACTGGCTGCGTAACAAAATTTGATCGTATTTTCAAACTTCAAAAGAGAGCAGTTCGATATTTATTGGGACTGAACAGTAGAACTCACTGCCAGAATTTCTTTAAAAATTTCAAAATACCTACTCTTGCTTCTTTATTCATTTTTGAATCCGTTTGCTTAATCCGCAAGCACATATCTGCTATTCCCAAAAGGCGATCTCATAACTATTCACTTAGGAATGCGGAGCACGATCTTTATCTGTCAACCCCGAGCTCAGAACTAGTTAAAGACTCAAATGGTACAATGCCAAAAAAATGTACAATCCTTTGAATATCAAGTCGCTTTCATTCTTTCCCGCATTTCGCAAAGTTTTGAAATCATACTTACTGGAGAGAGCCCTATAATATGCGGTGAACGACAATTTTCCTATTGTAAAATTATATTGATACGCCTTTTTTTGTGTTTTGCAATGTCCATGTATGTTTTATTTATAATTTTAATGACGTAATTTTTTTTCAATTGATTTGTATTGTATGATATTTTTTATTATTTGTATATTTTTTGTGGTTTTGTTTGTTTTGTAAATGCTTTGTCGATGAAGCTATATTTAGGCTTTTTGTACAATAAAGCCTTATTTATTATTATTAGTTAAAAACGGCTTGCCTAAAATTGTTCAACTTGGCCAAAATTGTTCAGCTGGCATGTATTTTGAGCATACCTAGACCTTTAAAAAACCAATTTACGACTTTGATTTTTTTTAAACTTAATATTGGAACGGTCCAAAATTTGCATGGGGTTTCCTATGTTTCCAACGTCGCGCCCCAACTAGCACACTTATTTTATAATTTTTAACTTTCGGTACTATTCTGTTTTATAATTACTTTATTACTTCTCTTCAAAACCCATTTTGTTGTATTAAAATTGCAAGTGAAATACTTTAGTTTTTAAAATGATTTTGCTTTATAAGTTAGTCGTAAGTACGTTCTTAAAGCAAAAATACGGAACAGTCTTACGACAAATTTTAATTCTGTTTTATAAACGTTTATACAATGTATTTTATACGACATTTTACCTTACCGAACAAATTTGTTTTATAATAAATTTGTACCGCTGTTATTCGACACTAGGTCATTCGTTTGCGAACATATATAACATTGTTTTATTAAAGTTATGCGATATATTTATAAAATTATTTTATAAAAGTTTTCTTTCTGATATTATTGCCGACAACAGCATATTTTACTCAGACAATACCTTTAAAAAATGGTTATATAATTAATACAAACACTGTCATAATAAAAACCTAATGGAATAATTATAAAACAAAAAAATAATTCTGATGACACAAAAGCATTTGATAATACATTTATAAAACGTATAGACATTTTTGCACGCCATTACTTTCTACTTTGATCTTGTCATAATATACTACAGCTTTATCATGTCATAATCTCAAATTATTAAAAATAATAAAAAACATAAAAGAAGTGGTGCGTTTTACAGAAGGGTAAAAAAGTGTTACCAGAATATCCTAGCTACCGAAGTTCGTGAAACAGTTGATCTCTCTGTAAAGGAAGAAGACTCAAGTGAACAAAACGTTTTCTCTTCAATTGCTGATGAACGAAGTAGTTCCACTGAAAATGATGCTTTTATTAACGAGGTTCAGAAGCGAGATCTCGAAGAAGAAATAAATAACTGGGAAATAGAGCTAGATGAATTACGTGAGGATGAGGAACATTCTGAGGATATAGTCAATGCAGAAAAGAACACAAAGCATGTAAACAATATTAGAACGTGGGCTGTGTCTTTTAATGTACTACATGTGGCGCTAAGGGCTTTATTTAAAAATATAATATAAATGATCGCTTTCCTAATATGCTTCCCCAAGACCCTAGAACTTTTAAGCTTCAAATAGTTTTCCGTTAAAATATCCTAAATAGAATAATAGCGAGGTTAGGTTTCTGAAACAGATATGTTGCACTAAACACAAATTAGTTCTGTTGTTGCCGCATCTACGACATATTTATATAGCGGTTGCAACCGGAGCAATTAATCAACATAGATACTAACCGTTTTGTTTATGTTTTATAAGTGTTTTATATAAAACAATTAATTTGAATATGCGTCATATGAGCGACTATTTACTCCTGGGCTTATACGCCACCTGGAGGGACGCGGACGTATGAAAACGAAAGCAAAAAGCTATTGAGAGATATCAGAGCCGGAGTTAGGTAAATTTCTTTTACCCTTGACCACTATGTATATGTAAAATATACAAAAACACAGGATATTAAGATGCAGTAAATTACGTACATACACGGTGTCCCATATAAGAATTGCGCCTTGCTGAATCCTGCAATATGATGTTTTAAAATTTTTAAAATTCCGAAGATATTTGGGAAACACCGAATTTTCCCGATTTCAATCTTATTTTCTTCTCATTTTATTTGAAAAAATATGCGACAATGCAAATTTCACATTCCCATTGCTACTTTTCCTGCTCTACAAGTTGATATTATTAGATTTTCAATTTGACGTTTTGTTTTTTTCTTAGCAACCATCAAGATTTGTTTCTTAGCAACCATTCAAAATAGACCTATCAACCCTTATATCATTGAATTCGTCTCAATGAGCTCTATCGATATTCATCAAAATATACAGGGCTTTCCATTTAAAAAATTGAAGTACCACGTGATATCTTTTTTCTATCTATCCGTTACTTTACGGACACAGTGTATATTATGTACCTACTGTAAACAAATCACACCGAAAACTGTGCGATTTTTCATTCGTACGTTAAAAGGTAAAGAAAATGCACGCATTTTTATAAGTAATTATTAGCGATTTCAAAAATATATGCGAAATTTGTGGACTTTTAATTACGAAAAACAAACATTGATATTACATCAAAAACTTATTGGCATTTAGAACAAAAATAAGCATTAACATAGGAACATAAGAAATTTTTATTTCATTTTGTGAATACGGTATCATTATTAGTACTGCCAATATTGCAACACGAAAATTGACACATGTCAAGCATTAAAAAGAAAGTTTAATGATAGTGCAAAAGCCCAATAAGAAAGTTTGTGAAATATTATTTTGAAAGTGGCGGCACGCTGTATGTCATGACAGATTCCTTCATTTTGTATCTTATCAGTATCAGTAAGGCCTTCAACTCGAAATTTGACAAATGCATAGAGTGCGAATATTACATAAGCTCTTTTATCTACACGTATATAATATGGTTATTTTTTTCTGAAATACGCCCCTGTTTAACTAAAACATTGCTTATAATTTAAATATTTTACAAAAATTTCTTAAAAATCAAAAACATTTTGTACGAACACCGAAGGTGATAAAAGTATTTTATAACATGGAAGCCATTGTTTTCGTTGTTTCCACTTCACTTTCCGGCCATTTTTAAACGCATTACAAAAAATCATTTTCCCACAATAAAACGCCCCAACTCTCTAGTCTAAGTATTTATATAGTGGTCTAGGATGGATCCTTTAGGGTATTTTATTACAGTACAGGCCAAATGAAAGAAAAACACGAAATAGTATTTGTGATTCTTTCTCTTAAATCTCAAAAAGAGATAACATATTTAAGGCGCTTGAAAATTTTGCTATTTAAATACCATATATTATACAAAAAAAATTTCCTCGCAGTAAAATATCAATCCTCAGATGGCATACCGAATTTCTTACCTATGATTGGCTATTTATGGTCAGAGCTATAGTACTATTCTTTTAAAAGTTCCTCAATATGGCCGACCTAGTTACGAAAATTGGTAATTTTTTTTTAATGAGAAATAAGTTGTCATTAGCGAATTCAGAAATTGATTTACTCTTTGGTTAATAATAATATTTTTCCAGGATTGTCAAATTGACGTTAAAGTTAGGTATTAGGTGGTTGTCATAAATAAAAACATAGATTATTGAAATTATTTAATAAGAATAAAGGTATTTTACCGCAGATCCGAAGAAATTTTACTTAAAGGTATTTTAAAAACTTTCTCAATGAGAATATTAACTCCCCTGTTTCTTATATTTCAGTTAAAGGGACGTAAGAACTATAAGAAGTAAATTTTTGTTTTCATGTTTTGACGATATCTGAGAGTTCCTAGAATTATCAAGATTATTGAATTGAAATTGATTATTTATAGTTGTTTAATAAGTGAAATTAGTAGAAGACTTGGAAATAGGATGATGCTTTTCATGTTATAGTTGATAGATCACCCCATTTCTCTTAATTTGTTTTTACTTCAGTACAGTTAATCACAAATTGAATTGATGTGTGCAAAAACAGCTATATATTTTCAAACATCTTATTTAAATAGTTCTTTTATATACTGTTAAACTGTATCAACTACAAAGTATTTAGCAAAAAATTATAAGGTAATAAATTTTGTAGATATAATTTATGAAAATTTATAATATATAAAGATTAGAACACAATCCTCTGAAGAAAAAAGAAATTCATTAAATATACTTTATCAAAAACTCATTAAATATACTTTATTAAAAATAACAACATACAAAAACATCCATGCAAACTGTAATAATCAAAACATTACCCACATTATAATTACTAACTGAACTTTTAAATCTGTTTTAAACCTTCTTTATATTTTAAAACTGATTTATAACAATCTGTAATGCCCGCGCTGTTTCCTGAAAAATAAGTTTTAATCTATTTATTATCATATAGTACATATTACAAACCTGAAAATTACTGATACGAGGAAATTTCTCAAAATAATTAGAGACCTTTTCACAAACATCTGGACTAATTTATTTTCACGAATTTGTGAACGAGTCAATGTTTTCTAATACGTTTTTAAGCGTTTTACACATTTTCAATATCTTCCAGCCTATTCGTCAATTCTTGATCGGTGAAAAGATTATTTATAACTATATAATAACTAGTACTGCAGGTTGCAGGTTAAATAAAAGAACAAAATCAAGTAGAATTTGTGAATAAAAACTCAAAAAATAATGAAAATATTTAGAAAAAGGAACCGTAAACGTCAATGTCAACCAAGTGTCAGTTCAATTGGATTTACCACAGATTATCAATTTGAACGATTTGAAGTACAGTCGATTCCAGTTTAGAGATTTTCGTTTTTTAAGCCTCCCATACTGAAGTCCGCCATATTGGGAAGTTTTAAATGAATAAAAGTATAAATGCAATATGGCTGGTGTACATTCAGACATAACTATATATTATGTTTTTAAAATTGTGACAGAAGACGCGATATTTAGCTTTTTTGTTCCCAGAACGATGATAAAAAAATAAATTATTCTCTGTGGGAACAACAAAAGCATCCTTTCATAGTGTTCGTCAAAGCAAAATCGGAACCGCTGGTATAACAAAACAACTTTTATAAAAGTGTTTTATTCTAGTTCGACAATTGTTGTATAATTGTCATAATTTTGGTAAACTATTTAACTCTGTAACTGTTTTCAATAAAAGTGTTTTGTAATTGTTCCAAATAATATTTTATAATAATTTTGTAAATGTTTATGTAATTGTCCGGTAAAAGCTATGGAAACTATAATAAAACAAATTAAAGAACTAAATTGCTGCACAAAAGTGCGCCCTTTTTGGGTTTATAAGCATTGCATAAACGTTGTTGAAATGTTTATCGCAATACTGTTATTTTATAAAAATAGTTCTGTAAACGTTCTTACGACATTTTTAAAACAGACATTGTTAGTTGGTGATTCACCACCCGGTAGAGATATCCAATGGTTACGTTCAAAAGCACTCAACTATGAGGATTCCACATGCATCTAAGTAGAATCTGATTTAATTAACCGCGACATTTGGAATGTATCGATTAATATGGGCAAACTATAGTATGTTATGGCATAGAACGGTGACATTGTTACTTTGACCAGAAGCATATTGATAGGATTGGTATTTATCCTCCCTCATTCGTAGATTACAATTTCCAATTAAGCATTGTTTTAATATCGCATTAAAATTAAAACAATTATGTATATTAGAAACATTAAATATATTTAAATACTTACTGAGTTTTTAAGCAAGAAGTTAACAAAAATAATACAACTGTACTTAAATAAAATAAACATTATTGGCTATAATAAAGTATTAATGTAGTAATAGGAATTGTTGTAGGAATAGCTAAGTAGTTTTCGTCAGTGAAACATGATAACCTGCTAACTCAATAAGTTTTTTTTATACCGTTAGAAAAAAAACTCTATAAAAATGGAAAGCAGCTAATTTCTTTACAATTAAAAAATTTGTCAAAAAGCTCAATAATATCTGCTAACTCTCAGTGATCTGAAATAGCCGCCGAAATGCTGCTATCTCCATAATTTCCGTTACGATCACGCTGAAGCAAATACGCTAATTCTTTACTCGTACCTTTCTTTAGTGCAGTACGTCGATCCAGGGTCGGACTAGGCCAGAGGGGCTCGAGTTTTTTGCGTATTTTTTCGCCTTACGTTTTGGTCAGTTTTTCTCTAGAAGTCAGGAAACTACCCGTAATGCAAAGTAAACCAAAATGCAATGCAATCAAATTGCAATGCAAATATTGTTAAATAAAAAAACATTTTAGGGATAACCTCAGAATATTACCGTCACTTTTTTCTGTTTTATTTGTATTTAAGAATAGATAATGAACTATTAGTGGAGCCCGCTAAGGTTGGGGCCCGGCGCAGCATGCAATCTCCAACCTGACTATATGGTCAGTCCGACCCTGCGTCGATCCATTCTGTAAATACAGGGTATCCGTAAAGGGTAAGGAGAGAAATAAAGTTATCTCTACACGAGCAATTCATGGGCGTGCTCTAAATATTTTAAATAATATTGTTTATTTTAATATTGTTAGTAATATTACTTGTACAAAAGCTTCCAAAGTACCTAATCAATTTTATTATTTATTTCACGTAAATGAGACATAATCTTTATAAAAATTAAAAAACTAAGGAGATAAATAATAAAAATTTAATAAAATCACGCAACTATTTTACCGATAACGCCTTCACTGTTTTCCAAGTTCGGCCTGCTACCATTCTCGTAAAAAAATTAGGCTAAGCGCATCCTGTCAATAAAATTCGACAAATTTGCAAGTGGCCAATTTTAATATAATTTTACTAGATTTCTTCCAGAATATAGAGCTATATCCATGAAAAATCTACCATATCTTCTAAAGGTGGCTACACACACTACTGCAAGATTGACAAGCATGTATGAACAATCTTTTTGTACAAGCAAACTGTAGCGTCTGTAGGGAAAATTTGCGCAAGCATTTTAATTGTGCAAGCCCCTTGATGATTGATTGAATTTGAATCATGCAAGCTTGGACAATGGACAAGCCATGCTTGCGTAATCGAAACGGTACGTGTGTACCACATGTATTCAGCTTGTACAAACAATTAGTTCAGTCCGTGATCGTAAATGACCTGTACGTCGCGTCGCCATCATGTCTAGCGATCTGAAAAGGAGCAATCGAGGATTATTAGAAGATTTTATTCACGCATACGAAAATCAGCCGTGTCTTCGGCGAATTAAATCACCAGAATAACATGATAGGGTGAAGAAGGGTGCAGCATACAAAATTTTACTTAATAAGTATAGATTAATTGACAGCCAAGCCGATAAGTATGCCGTTATTAAAAATATAAATGCCTTCAGGGTTTCTTCTTCTTTTTCGCGGACTTCCTTCTTCTTTTTCTTCGGACTTCCTTCTTCTTTTTCGCGGCATAAACTGAAGCTTGTTCAAGCATGCATGTACCGTGTGGCGGCGAAGGTAAATTATGCATGGCTTGTACAAAAAGATTGTTCATGCATGCTTGTCAAGCTTGCAGTAGTGTGTGTAGCCACCTTAAGAACTATAATTTAAATTTGTAAATTATTTTCACTTTCATTAAGTCCAAAATGGCGCTATTTTAGTCCATTAAATATGCTTTAAAATTTATTCGTTTTTGGACCTGTGTATTTTGCTTCCAGACAGACAATGTTATAAATATAAAAAAAACCGGCAGAAGTCTCTATATTTTTAAAAAGTGCTCTGAATTAACATACATAATGCTCACAAAATTTCATCTAAATACAAACTGTCGTTCTCCTTGGAGCCTGCACGATATGATATTCTATAGTAATTAAAAACTTTATTCTTAAGGGCACCGTTTAGATTTACTTAGTAATCGAAATAGTAGATTATTCTTTTTTATAATTATGGTGCCGTGCATGCAATTGCCAAGTCATTATAATTATTACAGAAATAAAGATGACTAATATTGACACTAACAATTTATAACAAAATTGTTGAATAGGTGCTTAAAGAGAGACTAAATAAAATAAACTGACTTGGTTTTACATGAGATCTCACAACTTTTAATAGCGAAAGAATTGTGTTGCGAGACTTGGCATTTTTTACATTCTATATTTTTGATGGGATTCAATTTTATTAATAATATTAAGGAAATAAATCTAGTAGACCCCTGGAGTGAATCTAAAAGTAGTTTATTTTTCTACAGGTTCATGGGTGAATCAAAACCGCCTTTTAGAATTTCAAGTTAGTCCCGATACGGATGGCCATATTGGACAGGAATTCAGAGTGAGAGAGGCGATATTATGGCTGAAAGCGGATATCGTTAAGAAGCACGCGACCAAATGTCGAACGACGGATATATTTGTATTTAAAATCATATCTAATAGGTTACCCGAATCAGTTACCCTTAGTTCTAAGGTGAGTACATTTATATTTTATAAATTATTTGAACAAGCGAAAAAATAGGAGGATAACTGCTTTTTTGGAAACAGCAACTTTTCATATCACCTGCACGAAAAACGGGCATTTTAAAATTTTGACGTATTTTAAAGTTTTATATACAGGCTGCTACAAATTCGAGGTACGAGCATTGGTATCTCGGAAACCATAATAGATACGAAGATGGTTAAATTGAGACAAAGTTGCGCCTTGAGGTGTTCACCAAGATACCATCAAAAAACTTTTAAAAATTCCAAGGATTGTGAAAAAAAAACGGATTTTTTGGAATATCAATTTTATTTTTTCCTGTCATTACTTTTTTTAGCCACATTTTCATAGCCACTTTATTAGGGCTATCTGATAGTATTTTTAGATTTTCAAATTAGCTGATAATTTGTGAGATACAGAGGCCAACTTAATTTTTTTTAAATACGGACCTGAATTTTTTATTTCAGATTTTGAAAGAAGTCGGTCTGTTGAGTACAATGATATACCATACTTTATACTTTTTTTTGTTTTGGATACCTTAATAACAACAAAATTATTTAATTACTAAAAAAATAATTCCAGGTCCGACTCTTGTTTTTCAAATTATTTAATCTGATTATATTCATTGCAACAATATTGATCAGCGCTTATTAACATTGAATAAGTAAAATCGAGCCAATTGAAAGATTCAAATAAATAATACCCAGGTCGGCAATTTAAAGATATTATTTTTAACTTTTTTATTGTGAATTTGAAATCTAAGTGTACGATCTATTAATATGCATAATATTAATCGTAGTTATTATAAATAAATCAAGTGCTACAAACTAGTTTCTAATACTCTACATCAAAACTACTACCAAACCAAACCAAACCATTCTACCTACTGCACAAATTTATTATTCATTCAATTTTATTTATAGCCCTTTGAACATATCTTCTTATATTTCCGAATGCATTTTGTACTCTTTATTGTAAATGTTGAAAAATATTAATTTCACTTTTACAAATGACATCAAGTAATGCCCCCCTCTCCTCCTGCTCCTTGGCGACAAGTCCAGAAACCTCGCTGGCATTTATACTGCTCTACCATTTCCAATCCATTTTCCGGGGAAATGATTTGATTGTTTATATTATATTATATTATATTTATATTATTTTATATTATTTTTTATTGCATTTGATTTTCCGTATTTAATGTTTTAACCCACGTCATTGTTAAGTTTGAAGGTTTATAAATATTGTTAGGATGAATAGATTAAATATTAACAAAAACAGAGGCGGACTTGAAATTAGTTTAAATAAATTGTGTTTAAATAAATATATTAAGTGTGGCTTATCATTGTATTCAGGAGACCGAGTTCTTTCAAAGGCTGGAATAAAAAATACAGGTCCGTATTTAAAAAAAATTAAGTTAATTAATTTGAAAATCTACAAATACCGCCAGATACCCCTAATAAAGTGGCTATGAGAATGTGCAATTAGTTTTTTTTTTATTTTCAAAAAAGTAACGACAGGAAAAAATTAAATTGATTTTTAAAAGAATCCATTTTTTCCAAAAAAACTCAGCAATCCTTGAAATCTTGGTGAAAATCTCAAAGCGCAACTTTGCCCCAATTTAACCATGTTCCTATCTATTACGGTTACTGAGATACCAGTGCTCGTACCTCGAATTTGTAGCACCCTGTATAATGTGTTCTTGTGAACCGCTTTAATAATTCACCAATTAATTATTATTAATTTTTCGTTTTAATTCAACGGAAATATATGATTTTCATAATTTGTGTTTGTATGATCCACGTTTCTTTTATATTTACAGCAATTTGATAGAGTGACGTCAGATCCTGTTGCTGTCACATTAAACGAATCTAGCAGTGGATGGCAGAAAATCGAAGTTACGCAGACTGTCCGCAAATGGCTGACCGAATCCAGCAAAGATAAGCTGCGGCTGTTTGTTGACTGTAGCTGTTGCAGTCAGTGGCGCATTCATCTCTTCAATGAAGAGAGGCAGGAGAAGCTAAATCAAAATAGACCTTTTTTGGTCATTCACACTGATCCTAACACAGCGAAACGAGTAAGGAGGAGAGCAATAGACTGTTCAGTAGATTCAGGTCAGGAATAATTTTAAAACTTAATTAATTATGTAGATCTCTCATATCTTATTATTAAAAAGTTATATTTAAAAACAACTCTAATATTATAATCTTCCATTGTAAGTATTACGGAATCTTTAGTAGTAGACAATTATCGTCAATGTTCTAAATAGTAATTACAGAAGATAAATTATGAGATGTTTTGATACATAATATGTAATTGAAAATTTTATACAGGGTGAGTTTCCTAGGATGTTTTCTATGGGTGTCTCGGAAACTACTGGAGATAGAGAGTTGGTTAAATGGGGAAAGAATTGCAGTTTTGTGGGGTCATAAATATGCGCCTTTCAGATTTTTGAAAAGTTTATGACTTACTAGATATTTCGAAAAAACAAATTTTGGCTATTTTAAAAATTGTCCCTAATTCCATTATAATCTATTTTAGACAAAAACTTTTCAGATAAAAGTTGTAGATAATCACATACCTAATGAGTTTGTGTTCTCTGATTTTTTCTAAAGCCTGACATTTTTGACATATGACACAAACATATGTTTTTTTTAATGGAAACCATATTTGGCCATGACTTCATAAAAAGCGCCATTTTTTATTATAATATTTTTTTTTTAACAAAATTACTGAATTATAGCCAACTCTTATCTTTCTTGACTAATTTCACTTAGTTAGCCATGGAAAGAAGTTCAATTGTCATAAAAAAATTACTGAGTTATAGCCAATTCTTATCTTTCTTGACTAATTTTACTTAGTTAGCCATGGAAACAAGTTAAATCGTCGTTGCTCTCAGAAATGCGAAACTGTCACATCTAAACTTTGTAAATTAAAATAATCAAAAATTGTAAATATGATTTTTCAAATGAAGAAAAGCGTGTAGGATTATTGGTTTAACTTTTCTTTGCCGTACAGTTTTGAGGATACGGTGACCGATGAACGTTATTTAGGTTTTTTAGAGAACGGTTTTCAAGACATTTTAAAAAAGTTAAATTTAGATACTCGCGCATTAATTGAGTGGTTCCAACATGACTTTCATTATGACACACCACCCCCCACCCACAATGAAAGAAGTGTTAAAAATTATTTATATCATAATTATGTAGACTCAGAGATAGAAATAGGTAGACAAATTGCATGGGCCTCCTCGATCACCTGACTTTAGATTTTTATTATGCGATATGGTTAACAACAAGGTTTACAGAAGAACTTATTAATTAAGAGAGGCACTGAAGAGGTGGTACAGGAAAAGTTTAGTTAAGGCGACCGGTCGCTCTGTGAGAATAGCTAGAAATTCAGTTTTAAAAAGATGCATGTACTCAAAACAATGACGGATTTTTTGAACATTTTCTAAAATAACTTAAAGTGTATGTAGTGATAGTATTTCTTTTAAGTTTTAGTTTGTGTAATGTAAATTGTAAAGAGCCCTTTAATAATATATTTTGTCTTTTTATTATTTATTAAGTTATAAATGAACAAAATAAGAACATCATGCCAACTAAGTGAAATTAGTCATGAAAGATAAGAATTGGTTATAACTCAGTAATTTTTTGACGACAATTGAACTTGTTTCCATAGCTAACTAAGTGAAATTAGTTAAGAAAGATAAGAAATGACTATAACTCAGTAATTTTGTGAAAAAAAACATATTATAGCTTATATCGCTGAAAAGCTTAAAAAACGGCACTTTTTATGAAGTTATGGCCAACTATGGTTTCCATTAAAAAAATATGTTTGATGTTTGTGTCATATGTCAAAAATGACAGGCTTTAGAAAAAATTGGAGAACACAAACTCATTAGGGATGTGATTATCTACAGCTTTTAGCTGAAAGCTTTTTGTCTAAAATATATTATAATAGAATTATGGACAATTTTTAAAATAGCCAAAATTTATTCTTTTCGAAATATCTAGTAAGCCATGATCTTTTTCAAAAATCTGAAAGGCGCATATTTATGACCTCACAAAACTGCAATTCTTTCCCCATTTAACCGACTCTCTATGTTCTATCTCTATGGGTATCTCGGAACATCGTAGGAAACTCACTCTGTATTTTATCGTAAAATGGTAAAAAAATATGTACAAAAACTGTAACTTTTTATCAAATGAAATTTCTTTTGATAAGTACTTTTATTGAATTAAATATCTATTTTCTCTTTTAATTTCAGGAAATCAATGTTGTAAACAACGATTTTACGTTAGTTTTAAGGCTTTAGGATGGGACGACTGGGTAATAGCGCCACAAGGGTAAGCTATCCATTTTTATTGACACAAATATACGTTGAACAATTTCAATTGAATATAAATGTTTATTTAAAACATTTATAAATTGTTTTTGTAATTGTTTCTTCGGTGTTTGTTAGGTGTATTTATTTATTAGTTCTTCTTTATTATTAGTTATTTATTTAGAAGTTATAGGATTTCTAAATATCTATTAGCGAGTAATAAATTTAAGTATACAGGGTCGTTCGTAAAGTCGTGGCACATCAAAGTTTTTATTTTTTAAAATAGAACCCCTTGCATATTATTACATATGTCAATTCTTCCTTCAATTCTAAGCAAAAATCGAAATACACACAATGTACCGCAAAGCAACCGTTTCCGAGTTATTGACTTATGAAAATATCACTTAAACAATTCAATTTAATTAATTTCGATATGTTTGGTTTGATTTAGTAATACCGTTCTGCCGAAACTGTAATACTGTTGTAGTGGAGTTTTAAATTCCTATTAGCTACTAGTAAATTTAAATATACAGGGTCGGTCATAAAGTTGTGTCAAATCAAACTTTATTTTTTCAAATAAGACCCCCTGTATATTATTGCATATTTCAATTCTTCTTTCACTTTTAAGCAATAATTGTAATACACAATGTACATAAATTGAAGAATTAAAATGTTATGTAAATGAAAATTTTGGAATTTCCAGACTTGATATACTCTCATTTTATACATCTATAAATGCTAACTTGAGAACTAATGTCAAATATTATTAAGTATCAGAGTTTTCGCAGAATGGCATCGTTAAATTAAACTGAACATATCGAAATTAATTAAATCAAATTGTTTAAGTGATATTTTCAAAAGTCAATAACTAGGAAATGGTTGGTTTGAGGTACATTGTGTGTATTTCGATTTTTCCTTAGAATTGAAGGAAGAACCGAAATATGCAATAATATACAGGGGGTTCTATTAAAAAAATGAAACTTCGATGTGCCACGACTTTATGACCGACCCTGTATACTTAAATTTATTACCCGCTAATAGATATTTAAAACCCTATAACTTTTATATTTAACTTTTTGCGGTACCTCCTTTATTTTACCTAATAATCGACCGTTTCCATACATAACAGCGACCTTGTATGTTTTGAGGCTCTTAGTTTTTTTCTCAACTGCCTCGACCGGCGCTATTGTCGTTGTCGTATAAACTTAAGTCTTATATCAGTCCAAGCAACTTCGAAAATACTTTACCTGAGATTATTTTAAAAAAGGCGTCCATTGAACTCAAAGAAACCTGAATAGCCAAAACAATAAGACTCTAAGACTCGGTCTCAACATTTAATATGACCAAATTAAATTGTTGCACGTGTTTCGCTCATACGAGCATCATCAGACAAGTTTACAGATAAGGTCACACCACACACGTTACACACATTAGTGTTGTTTTAATATGTAAGATGTAAACGTGTGCGGTGTAACCTGACCTGTAAATTTATCTCATAATGCTCGTATGAGCGAAACACGTGTAACAATTTAATTCGGTCATATTATATTGAGACCGAGACTTAGAGTCTTAAGGTATATTCAGGCTGAGAGGGTCGAGCGTCGCGTCGCCTTTACGTCGCGTCCGCCCCATTGAACTCGAACCCCGACGCTCAGCGGACGCTAGCGCAACGCCAAACGCGACGTTGTCTGCCTGAACGGTCTAATTTAAGTTAAGTGAATTGATTCCATTTCGACACGCGGACGCGACGCAAACGCGACGCGACGCTCGACGCTCTCAGCCTGAATGTACCTTTATTGCTTTGGCTTTTATATTATTAGATTATTTTTGTGAATATTTCAGGTATTACGCTAACTATTGCAGAGGAGACTGCGGCCATCACCGGACTCCTGACACTTTCGTGACCTACCACACTCACGTGATAGAAGAAGCGAGAAAAACTCAGCACCTCTCTGGCATGACGCCTTGTTGTGCACCGTTAAAATTTTCGAGCATGTCGCTAATTTACTACGGTCCCGAATCAACGATAATCAAAAGAGACTTGCCAAAAATGGTTGTAGACGAGTGTGGGTGTCCGTAAACATGGCAAAGACAACCGCAAATACATAACACATAAATGTATGTTTATACAGTACATAAGACTATACTATTATTCAATTGTTCGAATAAAATAAAGTTAAAATTGTCGCGATGCGATGGTTCGACTCTTGTGAGAATACGAAGTGATGGAATAGATATGGTCGTGGTATATATTAAAGCAAAGTGTTGTATAGTTATATTGATAAGTGGTGGTGCACAAGAGTTCGTGGGCAATCAATAAGCGAATGGTAGGCTATGAAACCGAATGGTTAGAGAAAAAAAAGTGTTCTTAAAAGATTAGATAGGTTTTTTAAAATTCAGAAGTGAGTTGGTGAAGAAAAATATTTAGGAAGATAGGCGAATGAAAAATATATTTAATTAATAGTTGCAAAAATGGTACATAAAATTTAATGACATGTTAAGATGCCGTTGATATATTTATTTTGTTTTTGAGATCTCTAATTCCATTTTAAAACAACATTACAATAATGTTCTTATGTGGTTTATGTGGATTATAGAAAAAACGGACTGATCAATAACGAATAAGTAATAAATAAATAAAAAATATTTTTAAACTACTAGGAGACTCTATGAAAACAAATTTTAAACAATTAATAGCTTAGTTTATTTTAGAGCCACTTATTAGCTAAAATTAATTAGCCTACTTACTTATGTGATTTGTATACTAATAAATTAATAGCAAATTATAAAATAAATTTAAATTTATAATAAAATTGCTTAATGTGGCATCTGACTGTATTAACGATGGTCTTAAAATTCCAATTTTTGTTCATAATTATACTAATATGACGAAATTTTAAAATTTCATAATACATTCCAGCATTATATATTATTTATAAATAATATTATTAGACGTAGTATTAATAAAGATCTTTTTAATCTTTAAACTTGTGATCTATTTTTCTTTGTGATTTATTTAAAATACTTTAATATTGACGTTGGATAGATTTGAATATGGAAGCAATTAGTTTATTGTAATGTAAACTATACCATGCGATCAAAAAATGGCGTCACTGTGTAAAGATCTATTCAGTCAATTTTATTCTTTGGATGCAGATTTAAGCTTGATTTTCGTGCTTCCGTTATCCGTTGATACGATCTGATTGGTTGCAGTCCGAATATTTTTTACTCCAGCCCGTCAACGGAGATAGATCATACGATAACGGACGTTTTGGCGCTTCTTTGTGAATTTAATCTAACCTTAATAAAAATATAGAAAGCTGGTTCTTTGATATATCTTTTGTTATGCTCCCCTGTGCTCTCCTGACCAAAGTGTGGGCCGTCTGGCTGCCGGTAAACTACTGCGGTTCACTATATTGCGCATCACATATGTACAGGATATCTAGTTTTCGTGCGTTTTATGAGATTTCTCGCTTATGAGTAGAGATACAATGATGCGATTTTCACATTACTTTGGTAATTTTTATGAAAGTAAATATACTACACATAGGTTTGTCCTAGCCTCCTTAGTTCATGAAATTCATGGCGAATTTTTGATGCGCAGTAGTGAACAGATGTTGAATACAGATATGGATGCGCAGTGGTGAGACAAAGATATTTGAAAGCCAAGCATAGCAAAGATATTTGAAAGAACCAGCTTTCTTAAAATTCTCTCCCGAAAACGCTAGCTCTTAGACTATGAGTAAAACAGCGGAATCGTTATAATAATCATAAAAATGAAAATATAAAATGACGACAAGCGCATCGTATATCCGATGAACGGAGGCATGAAAATAAAATAAATTAAAAAAAATTGCGTAATTTTTTAACCATTGGAATTTAAATTTAACCAATAAAATTAATATCGTATCATCGGACAACGGATGCATGAAAATCAATCTTTATATTTGGAAACTTTTTACGTCTTTTAAGTACTCATTATTTTATGGACCATCATTTTTCGATCATACGGTATATCTATATAAGAAAATGAATAATTAGGCTGTATTCCGTTGCAAAACCAGGCAAACCAGACCGGTAAACTACGGTAAAGAGCGGTTCCTGAAAAATATCGGTTTGATACGGAACGGTTTGGTAAAATACTGGAAACGTCAAATGTTGACGTTTTCTAAATTTCAATACCTCTATTAAAAATTTATCTTTTATGCATTTTTGATGTACCTGTTCTCTGCTTTTAGGTTTGCTTCTTCTTTTTAATGGAGTTTAATATTGAAAAGTACTTTATTAATAAACTGTTAAACTCGTTAGACAGCTCAAGTGAAGATTTGCAGGTCCAATATTGAAGTAGATCAATAATAAATAAACGAATCTAATCAATATTTATATTTTTATAGCATACAAAACATTCTCGATTACTTGTTGTCTCGTTGTTCATGTTTTCCTTAAATGCTTAAGGCTTTAAGAAACAATGGCTGCATGATAAGTTTAAATGGTTCTAAAAAGTAATTGTATTTAGTTAATGAAATTTATTTACCTTTACTGCCTACCTCCATTGCTTTTGGATGTAAATACAAAATATTATTACAAATTTTAGAAATTAAATGAGAATTTCAGGCGAACTTCCAATATTTGCTTGATTTCTCTCACATAAATGACATTGACAAACAAAACCAGAAAAACCAGCCTTCTCGCGCTGGTTAGTTTGATGGTTATAACCGAATTTTTCAGGAACCGTGTTCCGTAATAAGCAAACTTTCAGGGAACCGATAGCGGAACATAAAACCATAACCAAGGTAAGCAACGGAATACACCCATCTTTGCTAATTTGAAGGCTGTTCGGATAAGAAAAGAAATAGTGAAGTAGAATTATCTAGACAACGTTGATATTAAAGTTGCAAAGGTTTTTTACCATTAACTGTGATTTTTAGTAGGATTTTTATTGTATAAATATAATTAGTAGATTAGATATTAGAGTTTTGATATGTATAAATATAACATTATTAGGAACTTAACTAAATTTACAAGTTATTTTTTATATTATACTTATTTATAATATTTTATATTATTTCTGCATTTAACAGCATGTAACTTTATTATAATTATTATCATACTCTTTTATATATACTGGCGATTATTTTAAACATGTTACGAAATTAGCGAAGAAGTCAGATATAAGAATTATTGGTAGGAACAAATTGTTTAATCAAAATGCAAATGATAATTTGTATAGTTATTTTGAACTATTTTTCTAAAAACTTATCTAGTATTAGCCTAAACTGACATTTTTTACTGCTGTTAAGCTATGACAATAATATGATTATTTCCGACAAAATTATTAAAATGATTAATTATAATTTTGTCTCCTATTAAAGCCGGCATACCACGGCGCGGGACTTGGCGAATTTCGGCTTGGCAAGTCAGTTCGCCAAGTGGCGAGTCAGCGAGCGTGGTTGTTTCCCACGGCGCGGCGCGTAGCGAGTGCAAATTTGCGCGCAACCGTCGCACAGTGATAGAAAACGCGAATCTAGAATTCCAAAAGTCCAATTTTTGGTTGTAAGATAACGAATCAATCTCCGTTTTATCTTTAGAAATATTCAGGAATCACAAAAAGTGGAAATTTGAATTTATATTTCCGTAAACAATTTTTTACGGAATTCCATAAATGGTATATTTAATTAGAAGGCATGGAGACATTATTTGTAGTTATTTACGCGAACTGAAAAGAGCTGTCAGAGGTGTGTTGGGCAAATTGAGTTTACCAAAATTAAGATGGATATTTACGGAGGTAAGTATTTTACTTTTTTCATGATTTGTTTATTTTTAAAATAAAACTACTCACAGTAAACACCAACAGTAATCTGGAAAAAATTAAACATAATAATAATCAAATTTATATAAATTGGAGCAGAACTTTTTTGCGACTCGTTACGACTCGGACCTTTTGTCACTGATGTCTTGTATAATCATTCTTCTTTTCAAATATCCATAAACATTTTGCGTATACGTGCGTTTGTACAGGGTGTTCACAGTTAAAACATTGAATTTTTACATTTTTTTTTAATTAAATTTTTCTTGTGTGATTTTGACCACCATGTATCAAATTATTACCAAAAATTAACATAATTCACATAAACTATGTCCTCTTCAACAAGAAAGTCATTCCCAATTAAGTAATTAATGATCCCATAAGGAAAAAAGCTAAGTATTTTGTGGCCTGTACACTTCATTTTTGACATGAAATTTAAATTATATCGAAATCCATTGAATTTAGGTCCATATAGGACATTATACATAAAAATAACATGCAACATGAAAATGTATAATGAGATATGTCTAGAATTTTATATAAAATCCGAATATGGAATAATATAGAGGGTTCTATTTAAAATAAGCAAGTTGACATCTACTTTCGGTATAACCGGAAATGTTACTATCTTGAAAATAATTTTAAATTATGCACCACTAATTTCCTAATTAACTTTTGTATTTAACATTTTTTTGTATCACTGTAAATAAGGAAAATATCTACCCCCAACACATCGTTGACTCACCCTGTGCATTATAAATTTTACTTTAAATATCAATGGTTATATTTAAACACAAAAA
Organism: Sitophilus oryzae; assembly: GCF_002938485.1. Lineage (NCBI taxonomy): Eukaryota > Metazoa > Arthropoda > Insecta > Coleoptera > Curculionidae > Sitophilus > Sitophilus oryzae. The sequence continues at coordinate 1,344,906 of NW_022146928.1, read as the reverse complement.
GAAGAAAATAGAATAATTTTTGTAAGAAATAAAATATATTTTCTTACTAAGAGACTTTTGGAATTCTAGATTCCTATTTTCTATCACTGTGAGAAGCGTGGCTCGCCAAATCGCGCGCCAAACTCGCCAAGTCCCACGTCGTGGGATGCCGGCTTAAAGAATATTATTCAAATTTATATTTATTAACCTGTCTCACAATATATTAAAATATTATTTATTTTATCTTAATAAGAAAGTTTCGACAGATATCAGCATATAAAAAATGAAATATTTTTTTTAATTGCTGAGGAGAAATAATCAATTATATTGTCCTTGTTTATCTCTGACTATATTTCTTTTTTTTCTTTTTCTTTGGACTGGGAATATAAACTCACCGGAAAAAAATACCGGCCACTAAAAACTCATTAGACTCACTCATTAGATTTTGATGATTTTTTTTTAAATTGTAAATTAATTCCTTCTAACGGATGCTACGTCAGAAACTTTTATTCCGAATTAATTTTGATATACAGGGCACACTAATAAGACGAAGTTTATTGCCGGAACTTTGTAACACCCTGTAGGGCGCAGCAGCTGTAGTAGCTATTGCTAAATCAAATCACATTGTAGCCTCATCTTTTGTGAGCATTTTGTTTTTTAATCATGCCATTATCTCTTTTTGTATTGGAGATATGCTGTTTTAATGCTTCGCAGGCAGAAAGTTTTATGTATAAATAATCAAGGCGACCAAGGCGAAAATGGATTTATGAGTATTTGCAATATGACAATAACGGTTGTCAAATTAAAAAATGCCGTTATCTGTGACGGATGTTGCTCGTATTGTGGCTTTAATTGAGGATGGCCGAAGTCAACATTATGTGTCCGATACCTAAAACTACCCGATAAAAAAAAATGCACATCGATATATTGAGTGTATTCTACAGAACGCGATTATTCCCTATTCTCATTTATCGGAGACGGGTCGATATTAATACAAGATAATGCGCGTGGCATTAGTAGTTAACGAATATTTGGACGAAGTGGGTATTGAACGAATGGTTTGGTCAGCTTGTAGCCCTGACTTCAACCCCATTGAACATCTGTGGAACAACTTCAAAGGCGCATTCGTCGTCGACCTGTTTTACCCCACAGCCTTCAAGATCTGCGAATTGCACTTCAAGAAGAATTTGATGACATTCCACAAGAATTTGTAACAAACCTAACTAAACGAAGCGATCTTGAAGCGCGGAGAATATACTAGATATTAGTCCCTTAAACTTTCTTTACCTTTTTCTTAATTTTCATGTTTTAGTTAGTTTTCAGATTAAACTTACCTACGTTCTGATGTTTGATTTGATTTTAAAACTTTTTTCGATGCGTTTGTTCCAATACAAACAGAGATAATGGCGTGATTAAAAAAATAAAATTCTCACAAAAGATGAGGCTACAATGTGATTTGATTTAAGTTCGGGCAAAAAACTTCATCTTATTGTTGTGCTCTGTATAATGCTCAAAATAAATTCGGAATAAAAATTTGTGACGTAGCATCCGTTAAGAAGGAATTAATATACAATTTAAAAAAAAACATCAAAATCTAATGAGTGGTTCGCGAGAAATCCAACTTTGAAATTGGGAGTAGTTTTTAGTGGCCGGTTTTTTTGCCAGTGAGTGTATATTACATAAATCGCTAATTAATTTTTAATATATTATCTAAACAATAGCATAAAACATACAAGAAATATTAGCACAGCATATTTATACCCAGCCGATCCTTTGCATGGCAGTCAGCTTAGAATGGGGCTATAAATCTTAATTAAAGAAATAATTATTACTTTTATTTGAAATTGAATTGAATAGGGAAAATGATATTGGTGTGATCAACAATATATATTATGAGACAAATCAATAACTACTAGAAATATAGATATTTATTAAGACTTCTCATAAAACTTTGATCTTTGAACTCTATCGATGTTCAGTATTCTTATATGCATTGTCATGTGTTTTTTTTTAGTAAAAAATAAATTAGACAAATCTTACATTATAAATGAAAAAAACATTTAGACAAAATAAGTGCCTAATATAAAATCAACCAAATATATTTTTAGCTTAAAAAAAGCAGGGTATTCAAGAATTTTACCATATTACCCTTTGTAGTAACACGTTTCTTTATAATTCAAAATTTTTAGTTTTCTTTGTATGTCTATTGCCAGTATTAATCCATGACAAATATAATTAGGTGGAATTAGACTAAATAGTAATATTAGTGCTTAAGTCGATTTATATAGTAATGTTTTCCGTAAATAAATATGCAAAACTACCATAATTGTAAATAATTATGTTTTAAACAACTAATTCTGGGTTAGGCTAAATTACTATTCCAGTAACTCACCAGAGTGTTTGGTATATTTCAAAATTCTATTAAAAATTAATTCCCTGACGTTAAATAGTATTTTATTTTTTGTTTTTGGCCTAATATGTTGTTGCTGCCAGTAATAAATTATTATAATTATTATACAGGATCCGACAATAGTTCGTCGGGCATCTGTAGCTCCTAAAATAAAAAAAACTTAGGAATTTTGTTTATGCGCACAGCTAAAGTATGTGCCAGGATGTATTTAGCATAGGGTGGCTCTTTTTTTAATGGCTCTTTTTTTAATTCATACTTCTTGGTGGGTGGGGGGGCATCTGTAGCTCCTAAAATAAAAAAACTTGGGAATTCTGTTTATGTGCAAACTTAAAGTATGTGCCAGGATCTTTTTGGCATAGGGTGGCTAATAATGGAACACACTGTATATTATGACATTTTTGGCTTCCTTTCAGATCACCTTACATAATCGTAAGATATGAGTAAATATATTTCGATAGTTTTAGAAATATTAATAAATAAATAAAAAATATATATGTTTCAGCCATTCTTAAACAAATTAAAAATACAAGAACTGTCCTAAAATCAAAACTATGTATATTAGGTATCTAGTTTAGATGGCATGTACTAACTTAATTATGCTAACCGTAGAGGATGTTCAAAATTCTTCGCTAAACTTTCTAAAATATAAAATAATTTTTCTTACATTTTTAAAATGGATCACCCTGTATATTATTTTTTCAATAGATGGAGAATTAAAAAATGAACATTTTTTGTATTTAGAATATTTCAGAATTTTTAACGGTTTCGCAGATATCCGCGGTTTTATATTTCATATGAAATTTTTCACAGCCAATTTTTATCACTCATTGGTTTTTCTCTGGTATTTTACCGTTAAAAGAGCCATATGAAATAATACTGCGGGTATCTGCGAAACTACTAAACATTTTGGAATACTTTAAAAAAAATGTTTATTTTTTAAATCTCTAATTAAAAAAAATTATTAGAAAGTTTGGCGTAGAACTTTGAACACTTTGTATGATTGAAGATTACGATAAGTATAGACCATCTAAAGTAAATACCCGATACAGTTTTGATTTGAGGACAGGTTCTAGTGTTTGTAATATTTTTTTTAAGAAAGGTTGAAAAATATATATTTTTTTATTAATGTCTCTAAAATTATCACTTTCAAGAAATTGTTAAACAAAGAAAGGAATGAAACGTGGGAGAGAAAATGTGCTGAAATTAACTCATTTCTAGGAGGCTCAAGATCAAATGAAGCTTGGAAATTTATAAATAACCTCAGATCGGATAAATCACCTAAAGTAAATATACCTTCTATCAGCCTAAATAAATTCCAAGAACATTATAAAAATGAATTGAAAGAAAGTCGCCCTTTATATGAAATGATGTCCCTAACAGCATATAGAACTCGAGGAACATATATGACGGTGAGTGTAGAGATGGTTGAAAAGGCTTAAATTGCAATGAAGGAATAACAGCGGAACTTCTGTAATGCTTCTCGCTTGTATTTTCACTACATATATTAACGGGGAGCCCATACCTGATTCATGGAAAACGTCATGGATAACTCCGATCCACAAAAAAGGAAGGAAAGATATTTGCACTAACTACAGATGTATAGCTGTATCTGACACTCTTAGCAGACTGTACGGAAAAATACTTAAAACCCTAATAAAAGATGAATTTAGCCCCCATGAGATTGAAGAACAAGCCGGGTTCAGAGCAGGCCGTTCATGCATTGATAATATCTTTCCAATAACTCAGATCATTGAGAAAAAGACGGCAACGAATAACGACCAAATTCATCTCCTGTTTGTGGACCTTAGCAAGGCTTATGATACGGTACCAATTAAGAAACTATGGGAAGTTCTCGCAACTAGGTACAGCAACTTTACTGCAATTGTTCCGCAAGAATTAAAATAGGCTCAACTCTATCTGAATTATTCCCAATATCAAAAGGTGTACAAGGTTGTTATCTGTCCCCAACTTTATTTAAAATCTACCTATCAGAAGATCTTAAGCACTGGCGCAAGAAGTGCTCTCAGATGGGAATAGGTACCTATTAATGACAACCTTTCTCTGTATACTCTGCATTTCGCCGATGACCAGATAGTAATGGCCCAAGATAAAGAAGACCTAGAATACATGACCAGAAAACTGATAGAGGAGAGAAATGGGGACTGGAGCTAAACAAGAAGAAGACAAGATATATGTGTGTTGGTGGCGAGTTGGAAGACCTAGTATTAAATAACAGTATAAAAATTGTAGTTTGCGAAGAATATATGTATTTAGGGGTAAAAATCGCAAGCAAAGGGAGATGCGAAAAGGAAATCGAAGAACGGATTGGTAAAGGCAGAAAGGTGATAGGAGCGCTGAACTCGGTGCTTTGGTCTAGGGATATCTCGGATCACAGAAAAAAACTGATTTATAACGCGATTCTGAAAAGCGTCAGGTTATATGACTCTGAGGTATGACAGTTAAGCGAAAAACATAAAAAGTTGTTGTCGACCGAAATGGACTTCTGGCGAAGATCAGCCCGAATCTCTCGTTTAGACAGAATTAGGAACGAGAGAATACGTGAAAAAATGAAGGTGGAGGGTAACATTGTTCAAGATATACAAGAAAAACAACTGCAGTGGTACGGCCATGTACAACGAATGGCTGACGATAGAATACCAAAGCAAGTGTTGCAGTGAACCCCTACAGACAGACGTAAACGAGGCCGACCTAAACTTTCTTGGAATCAAGGAATCGACAGAGCCATGTCGGGAAGGAACCTACTACCAGGACATTTGGACAATAGACGGAGGTGGTGCATGGAGACCGGAGGGCGACGAAGGACGCTGTAAAACCGGACATACATACATAAAATTATCAATGTATATATTTACTCATATCTTAGGATTATGTAAAATGATCGGAAAGGAAGTCAAAAATGCAATAATATACAGAATTACATTTTAAAAAAATCATCCCGATCCACTTACACTTTTTGGGCCACCCATTAGAAGTTAAAATATTTTCCTGAAATACATACTCGTACATACTTTAGGTTTGCACTTAAACAAAATTCTCCAGTTAGGAGCTACAGATGCCCGACGCACTATTGCTGACCCTGTATTAAACAAATTTCAAGCTTATTTACTTACACATATTTTTACTAAACTTAATATCTTTAACTGTCAATTAAGACTAGAAAATCTAAAAATTCGGCATATGTCAATTACTGTAATTTTGAAATATTACCAATACTATTGTAAAATAATTCTTAGAACATTTGATATAAATAATGAAAAACTTACTTTTATATAGTTAAAAAGAATAATATACTATCATGGTGATATCTGAAATAACTTTATTCAATTTATTACCCAAGTATCTAAACTTCTATAAGCAAAGACCACTGTCAGATTAAAACAGATAATTAAATTTTGAGTGGAATTGGTAACAAACATCAAATTTCTATGAAGAAAACAACTTTAAAAAGTATTCTAGAACTAATAACTGTATGGGTATTATAGTACAGAAATACTATAATAATTGTATATATCTAGTTAACAACATAAATTTGTTTACATTTTTACAAATATTACTTACTTTTACAATGTAAAAAGCTAAAGTTGTCGCTTAAAAACCATGCTGTGTAAAATAAGATAATAACCGAAAAAGGCGTAAAAGAATAAAATATTCCTTTAAGATTTAAAAATCTAATTTTCTTATATATTTTCTTAATAGTTTTCAAAAAAAATTAATATAGATTTCCTATGAATCTCTTTAGTAAACTATAGATCATGCTAAATAAACTTTTAGTCACGTGATTAAGCTTGACCGGTACTTTACCATACCGGTAACTTTACCATATTTTCTTTTAATAAAACTATAAGTATATAAACAGTTATTATTTACATCAACAAAACTCACCTCCTTAACAGCACTCAAGGGACATAAAGAACCATTATTACCGCTTTGGCGTTCAAAATATTCTAATAAAGTTACGATGAGTTTTTTACAATGGCTGTTAAGCTGTTTCGGCATTTTTAACGCCTCGCACTACCTACTAGTAAAAAAAAATTAAGCTTAAAGTATCACAACACAATTGACTTAAACCAAAAACTCGTAATACAACTATAATATATAAGAACTAGAGTATCGAAACGAATAAAAATGTCAGGAAATATATAAATAAATGTGGCAATCTGCATTTTTTAGAGCAGAGCTACCACCTTAATCGCCAGCGGAGAAGTTAAATTTTCTGGTTGGAAAAAATATAGTTGGCAACAATGAATTTAATAATCGAGCCCTCGATGACGTAACTAGAAGTTTATTTGGTATCGTTTGTATATATTTATTTTGTATTTGGTAAGTAAGTATTTTGCAATAGAGAGAAATTGGTATTTGGTTGTGACAAAATCAAACTATTATTAAATAATCTGACAAATGTCAGATTATTTAATTTTTTTTAAAATTAAAATTATTTAAAATTTAAAATTTCTTTATAAAAATGTTTGCTTGTTCTAAAATCCCGTTTATATTTTTCCAAATTTCCATACCGTTTTAGAGAAAATAAAAAAAAATCATGAAAATGTAGTTCAATGTTTTCCCAAGTTCCTAAAAATCAAAACGCGGTATAATAGTTATCGGAAAATGTGATACTTTAACGTCAAAAAATATGACGGTAGTTAAAATTAATTATAACGATCTATCAGGGAATGAAATAGAAATTATATTACCATAGAAACGCCTTATAACTAGGCTGTATTCCGTTGCAAAACCAAGCGAACCAGACCGGTAAACTAGGGTAAAGAGCGGTTCCTGAAAAACATCGGTTTGATACGGAACGGTTTGGTAAAGTACTGGAAACGTCAAATGTTGACGTTTTCTAAATTTCAATTCCTCTATTATAAAATTTATCTTTTATGCATTTTTAATGTTCTCTGCTTTTACGTTTGCTTCTTCTTTTCAATGGAGTTTAATATTGAAAAGTAGTTTATTAATAAACTGTTAAACTCGTTAGACAGCTCAAGTGAAGATTTGCAGGTCCAATATCGGAAATAGATCAATAATAAATAAAAAAATCTAATCAATATTTATATTTTTATGGCTTACAAAACATTCACGATTACTTGTTGTCTTGTTATTCATGTTTTCTTTAAATGTTCCCGACTTTAAGAAACAATGGCTGCATGATAAGTTTAAACGGTCCTAAAAAGTAATTATATTTAGATAATGAAATTTATTTACCTTTATTGCCTATCTCCATTGCTTTTGGATGTAAATACAAAATATTATTACAAATTTTAGAAATTAAATGAGAATTTTACTCGAACTTCCTATATTTGCTTAATTTCTCTCACATAAATGACCATTGATTGACAAACAAAACCAGGAAAACCAGCCTTCTCGAGCTGGTTAGTTTGGTGACAGTTATAACCGAATTTTTCAGGAACCGTGTTCCGTAATAAGCAAACTTTCAGGAAACCGATAGAAGCGGAACATAAAAACCATAACTAAGGTAAACAACGGAATACACCCTAAGAGAAAATTACGAAAACAATACTACATTTTCATGATTTTTTTTTTATTTTCTCTAAAACGATATTTCCAATATTTGGAAAAATATAAAGGGGATTAACCATTTTAGAAGAAGCAAAAACTTTTATGAAGAATGCATTTTCCTCAAAATGTCAATATTAAAAAAGTTTTTCCTCTTGCAAAGACAATCCGGGAACATACTGTACATTATATTATTCTATATTTTTGTGTTCATTTAGAATATAATATATAATTTATAAAATTATATTATAAAGCAATAAGAAAATTAATATACACAAAATAAAATTAGTAACGTAACATTTGAATTAGTCTTAAGGGAATATTTTTATGTTTGTAAGGTGTATATCAAATATTTATTTCAAATGTAAAAAGACTTTTATTTACTTTTAAATAATAATAGAACAATCAAAATAACTATTAAACGCAGAGCTTTATAGTCGTGATATTACGGTTCTATTATTCGAACATATAAAGCTAAATAGATTATTCCAAATTTCGTCTATAAACAAACATATATTTCCATAGAAATAGGTATATGACGAAAATTGCCAGAGATGGAAAATGCCAGAGAAGTTACGGTAGTTTGAATGTCATAAAGATTTTGAAGTCGTTAAACATTCTTTATTACTCTGCCGTATTTAGCTCTGTACGTGTCGAATAAGAGAAAAAAAAAGAAGATTAGTAATTATTATAAATTTACTTTTTATAAGACGTTAAAATTGTACAATAAACTTAGCTTTTGCAAAGGCAACTAAAATTTGATATTAACGGCTCGGTAGTTAGTAAAAGTAAGGCAGCAGTTTTTATTAAAAAGAATAAAACAAAAAGTAATTGTTCCTGATATAAAAATTATAAAAAATACCTTCAATAAATAAAAATTTTAAAAATTTGCATAGTGCGTTTTTCTTCGCCATAAAATATCTACTGAATATATAGAGTGTAGTATCGAAAATTACTTAAATCAGAAGTAGGATATTATAATGGACTACAAGTTATAACATTCATTGTTATAAATTACATACAGCTACTTAAAATGTTTATACACTCAGATGCAAAAACAACGCAACGGAGAAATTTTTGGGCAAATTTAAAGTGTTATATTTTTGTTATTTTTAGCTCTCTATTTTCATGATTTTTTTAGCAAACTGTATATAATTATATCAACTTTAATTCGTAAACTCAGTTTTTTATAATCTTTAGTATTTGGCATGTTGTACAGGGTTAAACGAGGGGTTGTTTTTTTATCTTAACTTTAAAACACCCTGTGCAATAATTTCGTGTGTAAAATTTTCTAAAATATAATTCTACAGCCAAAACCATGTCTCCTGAGCATTTTGTTTTTTCGATCTGTCAATACAAGTTTTGGTTAATTTTTAAGACTGAAATGAACATTCCACCAACAATTTGCAATTTTTTCAGTTATCATTTCTTTTTGAAGTTATTTATCAATATGCCAACGCGGATTTGGTGATTATTGTGAACTGTATACTACTATGAACTACCCATCATGTTCGACGTTTGGAAAATGTTTGGGTTTAGGGGTCGCGAAGTGGTACCAGCTTCATTAAATGAACTTGGGAAAAATGGGAAAGCATAATGCAATATGATATAGGCAGCCCCAATGACAATATAAACCGACGTATACAGGTAGTTGTAGCAGCCAAGGGAGGCAATACAAAGTATTAGGGTATTTTTTACAATTTTTTTTTCTGTTTGTATACTTGATTTCAATTACAGATATTTTCTTTAATATCGTTAGTTCTGTTATCGTTGTACTGTATCGTAAGTCTTTATTTTTTTTTTAATTTAGTAGAATATCCAATAATGCAGCGTAATGTCGTCACGATAATGATTACCAAAACCATCTCGTCATATTAAAAAATTACATCAAAAAGTAATGATTATTGAAAAAATTGCAAATTGAGCATTACCAGTTCGTTTCGCTCTTAAAAATTAACCAAAGCATGTATTGACTTGAATCAAAAAACAAAATGCTCAGGAGTCATGGTTCTGACCGTAAAATTATATTTTAGGAAAATTTACAAACGAAATTATTGCACAGGGTGTTTCACACTTAGGATGAAAAAACAACCCCTCGATTAATCTTGTATAATATGCAAAATACTAAAGTTAATAATTAATATACAGTTTGCTAAAAAGTCATCAAAATATGGCTAAAAATAACAAAAATATAACACTTTAAGCGGCCCATACATTATCAAACAAATTGCGCAACATAGGCTGTTGGCAACGAGTTGCCAATATATGGTCCTGTTTGATGCGTTGCGCAATTGTTTAATAAGTTTCAAGAATGTTTAAATTCTTTTGTGCAACAGGACTCTATGCGCAACGCATTGTGTAGTATATGTGTGTGTTGCGCTTCGTTGTGCAATATTTTAGTTCATTCATCCAAATTCTTTGTTTTCTTTCTCGTTTTTTGGTATCATCGACATCATCTAGGGTATGTACGATAATAATTGATACAATGGCAATTGAGGACTTGATTGTTTCTCGAACAATGCACAAATTTTTATAAAAAGTTTGATCAAAATTTTACCAAGTGCATGGGTAATGCAGTTGTGCAATACAACGTTGCCCATCGCTTTGTTGTGCAATTTGTTTGATAGTGTATGGGCCGCTGAATCAGTTGTGCAACGCAACGTTGCGCATCGCTTTGTTGCGCAATTTGTTTGATAATGTATGGGCCGCTTTAAATTTGACCAAAATTTTCTCCGTTGGTTTTTTTTGCATCTGAGTGTAGATATCATAGACAATATACAAGGATATTTTACTGTGGCGATCAAACAATAATTCTAGCATTTTCGCCCAAAACGGCGCAGGTTTATGGAAACGGCATTGTGTCTGTCGCTGAATCTGACTAATCAACGCGAAGACAATGTCAAAATGTCATTACTGGTAGGTATATTATTTTCTTTAATCATGACGCCTCATTGCATAGGGTAAGAATATTGACACTTGGATCGTACCAACCGTCTTTAAATCAGTTACTATCCAAACAGCATCCATGTGATCCAAGTCGAGATCCAAGTACACTTTGACTGTGTCTACCAGTAGATTAGATTATATTCTTAGAGGTGGCTTTCGGTCTGATCCACTGCGACCTTCCCAGATATTGTGGTCCTCTTCTGATCCTTAGATTACATTCTCCAGTCCTATCCTTTTCACAAAGTTTAGCAACTTGGAGACTGAACCCTCCATGTAACTCCCTGGCAATGGCCCATCATTGCCTATTACCGAGAACCGCACATTTGCCAGGCTGTCATACCGACATAAAATGTGTTCTGACATTTCTTCTTTAGATTGGCAGAACCTACACATAACTTTGTCTGACAGTCCCATCAGCTTTAGATGCCTATTTAGCTTACAATGCCCTGTTAGTAGACCTACTACAGCTTTGACTGTCTTTCTGTCCTTGCTTATCAAATCTATCGTGAATTTTGGCGAATGTTCTACAATGAACCTTTTCGCCTGGCTCTGCCCTGAGTTTCTCCACCATTCTAGAGATTTGTTGGCCACCCATCGCTCTTTTCCATTCTCGTGACCGCCTTTGCAACGCCGCAGAAGGGTTCTGGGCCTATGAATGGCATTGATGAGCCTTGCTTGGCCCTTTCATCTGCCTTTTCGTTACCCTCGTGCCCTGGCACCCAGGCCAACGTAACAGTGCTACATTCGCCTAAAGTATTCAGAGCACGCGCACAGTCCCACACTAGTCTAAAATTGAGCTCCGCGGAGCCGAGTGCCTTTAGCGCCCCTTGGCTGTCTGTGAAGATGGCCACAAAACGATTTGTTCTTTGTTGACTTTTTATTTCCTCTACACAATAGTGGATTGTCGCTATTTCTGCCTGGAAAATTGTGACATCCTTAGATAGGTTTACGTAGAAGGATCTCCCTTGTTTCGGCCCTACTATCCCAGCTACTACGCCTTCTGAAGTTTTTGAGCCGTCTGTATAGCAGGTTGCCTCAGTCTGGAGCTTCCCTTCCTGGTATGGTTATATTAAATTTGTTGTTGAAGCTATACCTTGTAGCTATTGCATCAATTTGTAATCCCAATACTTTGTCTGTTTTTAGCTCTTCGATTAGCTTCTGATTAGCAGCACTATGGCTTATGTGCTGCTGACCGTGAATTAACCTGTGCATGACAGATCTGGCTTCGCCTTGTATGAAAATATATAGTGGTGGTAAGTTCAACAAGACTTCCATCGCATTTGTGGGAGTGGTTTTTAAGGCCCCAGTTACACACAGGCACGCAAGCTTTTGTGTGGAACTTAACAGCCTTACCGCACCCACTTGCGATGTCTTTGTTCACCACGCAACCAACCCATAGGTTATCATGGGTCTTACTACCCTTGTGTATAGTCATAGAGTCATTTTAGGGTTAAGTCCCCAGTTTTTTCCACACATCCTTCTGCACCTACCTAAAGAGATGGCAGCTTTCTGTGTTGCCTTCGCTATGTGTCTATCTGTAACATGTAAGATGATATTGGTGTCAACCAGTCATTAAGATTATAACGATTTTAGAACAGACACATGTTATTTTCCATTATTTAGAGATACTGTATTTCCCCGGCTTGTCTTTACAAGAGGAAACACTTTTTTAAAATTGACATTTTTAGAAAAATACCTACATTCTTCATTGGCTTGGTCTAAAATGGGTAATTCCGTTTATACTTTTCCAAATTTCCATACCGTTTTAGAGAAAGTTAAATATTAACATGAAAATATCGTTGATTCTTTTCCTAAAGGAGTCATATAAAGCAAAAGGCGTTTCTACGGTAATATAATTTCGATTGCTTTCTTTGATAGATGGTTATCAGTGATTATTTTAATTAATATCATATTTTTTGCTTTCTTAACTTGGTTTCTTTCTAAGCTTTCTATAGAATCAACCTAAATAAATTGTGTACTTCTTTTATATTTTAAAACAGAAAAAAATATGAAATTATTTAATACTTTACCAATAACAATCTATCAAAGGATGAAAACGAAATTATATTACCATATAGAAATCAAAAAACCATTGTACCAATGTACTACACAGGGTGTTTCAAAAAGATGTGCATCTCTCGTGTGAAGATTTCTCACATAAAAATAAGATTTATTTTTTATATTAACATAGGTCCGATTCTGCTTTGTTTCGTAGGTACAGGGTGTTAAAGTCTTAATAATCTTTCGATTTATTATAATTTTCTTCCAAGTACCTTTACTGATTCGAATGAAATTTTGAGGGAAAAGTGTGGATAAGTTTATCAGAGACGTGCATATGGATTATCACTGGAATAATTTTCAAAAAAAAAGTCGCCACTGACTTTTTTCTTTTGGTATCAAAATTGTGTAGGTCGTTTAATGCCAATTAAAAGTTGCTCTTAAATTTTGGCCGCCGCGCTTCAACGACAAAAATCAGAAATTATCAATATACAGGGTGGTCCGAATTGTATTCCGGAAACTGCAGCAGCATATTCTGCAGATAAAAATAAGTAAAAAAGTTCGTATAAATGTATGTACTAAAAGGCTTAGTTTCGTAGATACAGGGTGTAGAAGTTTCATTTTTATTTCGATTTTCATTTTTATTTCGATGATTTCGACGTCAATACATATTCGGATGAAAATTGGTGTCTGGTAGTTTTTTGACATGAGAAATTTGATTTTGCTGTCAATGTAATTCCTACTTGTAGAGGGCGCCAGCTACATATTTAACCGGTTTGAAGAGTTTTAACTTTTCGTCCGTAGTTGTATAAAACTAGTGAATAAAAAATATACATTTTAGTAATTTTTTACGTAAAAAATGTTTCTACATAAAAATCGCTACGAGTAATGGTTCTCGAGATATTTAGAATCGAATTTATCAATGCCTATTATCATTGACTTAAATTAAACATGTTGACTAAATAGTTATTAGACTGAAATCATAAATTTAAAATGTTTTTGTGCCAAAAGTTCAACAGAAACTGTTTTATCATCATTTTTAAGAAAAGTATATTATTAATTTAAAAAAATTAAAATTTTCCAAATTTATTATTGCAGTCAAGCAACTATTGATTATAGCCGCCAGCAAAGAAGAGTTGCAGGAAGTCATGACTGCACTGTGCTCTATTAGTGCAGAATATGGCTTGGAGCTAAACAAACGGAAAACCAAGACTTTGATTGTTGACCGCCTCCGTAATAACCAACCTGATGTCCGAACCTTGGCTGGATACGAGGTTGTGAGCCAGTTCAACTACTTAGGTTCCATGATAGCAAACTCTGGAGGATGCGAGGCTGAAATCAGGCGCAGAGTGGCAATGGCGAGGAATGCAACCACAAAGCTGACTAAGATATGGAAGACTTCAGCAATCACACGAAGAACTAAACTGCGCATTGCGAATTCCCTCATATTCCCCATAGCTATGTATGGCTCCGAAACATGGACACTAAAGGAAAGTGATAAGCAAAGAATAAATTCCTTGGAGATGTGGGTATATCGACGGCTGCTGCGAATACCATGGACGGCTCATCGAACAAACATTTCCATTATAGAGGAACTAAAAATTGAGACACGCCTGGTTACCAGATTAAATCAGTCAATTCTCCGATATTTTGGCCATATTGCCAGGAGTGGCACCTCAATTGGGAGACTGATGGTGGAGGGGAAGGTAGAGGGAAGACGATCACGTGGAAGGTCACCTAAGAGGTGGGTAGACCAAGTCAAAACCCTAGTGGGCCACAACCTCCCCGAAGCTTCATATATGGCGCAGTGTCGAGCAACTTGGTCCGAGGAAGTCAACACATGATGTCACCATACCCTCACGTAAAGTGAACGACTGAAGAGAGAATTATATCTAATTAACGTGTTTATTTTTTGTCAATAATGACATGTATTGACCATTTTTATTCTATAAATATCTTAAGAACGGTTGCTCGTAGCGATTTTTACCAAGAGACATTTTTTACGTAAAAAATCACGGAAAAATCACGGATTTTTTTTTCTCCATAGTTTTATACAGGTACGGACGAAAAGTTATTACTCTTTAAAACAGTTAAAACACATACAGCTGGCGCCCTCTACTAGTAGGAGTCTTTGAATAAGCAGACTAAGGAAGGAGCATATCAAAAATCTTAGGTACACCGCGATAGGCCTCAAATATGGCCGACTTAAATTTCGGTTTATCAATGTCGTTCTAATTTTATTTAAAAGATGTAAAACTATGATGTAGGGTAGACGTGGGGTAGACTCAATAATTTGTTGTTTTATTTTACGTTGTGGATAAATGTTGGTAGTTATTAAAATTGTTATAAAAATATATAATTCTAATAAAAATAGATAAGTTATAATAAGTATTTATTAACACAAACATCCGATACGCTACTGAAGCAGGTAAGTCAAATTAACGTATCTAAATTCTTTGACATCTAATCTTTGACAAGTAATAAATAAAAGCTAAAATGCAAGAAAAATATATAATTTAGTTAATTTAAGTGAATTTCATAAATGATCGGTTTACTACACGTATGTATATTATATAGTCACTTACTAGCGAAAAGTTGTTCCATTATTTTACTCAAATTTTGCCGAGATTTACCGCACGCTACACAACCAACTATTTTAGAGTCTTTTTCGATAAATCGCGATAGTGTCACTGTTAATTTCAGTTCTGCCACAATTTTCATCTAGATTTACTACCTTTATACAACTATCAGTAGTAGAATAAATAATAAATAACATAAAATAAGCTCCGTAAAGATTGACAAATCCACAAAATTTCAAATCAAATTCAAATGTGTCAAATGAATCGTCAAAGAGAACTGTCAAGGATCCCCACCCTAGAGTGCCTTTTCCGCCCACCATGCATGAATACATGGATAGTATTATTAATTATGCTCCTTCCTTAGTCTTCTTATTCAAAGGTAGGAGTCATATTGACATCAAAATCAAATTTCTCATGTCAAAAAACTCCTAAACACCAATTTTCATCCAAATATGTATTGACGTTACTTCAGAAATTATTTGAAAAAAATCGAAATAAAAATGAATCTTCTACACCCTGTATCCCCGAAACTAAGCATTTTAGGACATACATTTATGTGAACTTTTTTACTTATTCTTATCTGTAGAACATGCTACCGAAGTTTCCGGAATAAAGTTCGGACCACCCTGTATATTTTTACTAATTTAGGGTGAATCATATTTCAATATTTGACCGATACACATTTGAGTGCAAGTATTTTGGGAATGGTATTTTAATTAACACGCCAATGAGTCTTTTTCGAAAAAAAATTGATAATATTTATTTAAAAAAAATGTCTTTTAAGAATAAATTAAAATTTCCCACTAAATACTACAGTAAATATAGACGTCCGAAATTTGAAATAATCAAAATCTAGAGCTACATATTTTGGGGCGGAAGCGAACAAAGTCGCATTTCGTGCATTTAGAAAAAGTTTTTGGCAACTGTAGCGAACTTTGGCTCAGCTCCGAAGTTTAACATGTTCTAAAATATATTCAATATAGAGGATCCCCCAGTTAATCTTTTTATCTTTGTCTAAGTGATTTACGCCCAGCATTTTCCAAAAAAAATCCGAAAGCAATTCTTTCATTTTAAAAGAGCACAATATGGTTAAATTTATATTTTAGTTTACTGTAATATAATTAATAAATTAATATAAAGGGATATAAATAGAAAAACAGGCGGGTTTTAGAGCGGGAAGGTTGCTACTGTGGATCATCTGTTTACCATAACACAGGTCTTAAAGAAAAGAACGGCCAAATATCAAGAGGTACACTTACTATACAGGGTGGTCCGAACTGTATTCCGGAAACTTCGGCAGCATATTCTGCAGATAAAAATAAATAAAAAAGTTCGTATAAATGTATGTCCTAAATTGCTTATTTGACAGATACAGGGTGTAGAAGTTTTATTTTTATTTCGATTTTTTCCAAATAATTTCTGAATTAAAGTCAATATTTAGATGAAAATTGGTGTCTGGGAGTTTTTTGACATGAGAAATTTGATTTTGATGTCAATATGACTCCTACTTGTAGAGGACGCCACCTACATGTGTTTTAACTGTTTCGAAGCGTAATTAATAACTTTTTGTCCATACCTGTACAAAACTACCGAAAAAATATGCATCTCTGTGACTTTTTACGTAAAAAATATCTCTTTGAAAAATCGCTACGAGCAACCGTTTTTAAGATATTTAGAATAGAAATAGTCAATACATGTCATTATTGATATAAAAATGAACACGTTGAGGGAGAGAGTAGATAGTTATTTCCAGGCGGATGAAACTGGCATTTGAATTTTGGAAACATGGCGGAGTTTCTGCCAGTAGAGGGATAGATGGCGCTGCGTAGAAATTTCATCTAAAGTCCCTAGATATATATCTAAAACTAATCTAAAGTCCCTAGATATATATCTAGGGACTTTAATTTCATCATGATTTTATCAAGTCATCCACAGAGTATAGTTTAATTAACGAATTCGTGGAGTAGTTGAAAAATAGAAATATTTATATAAAATGTTGATAATTTAACAGTGATGTGCTTTGTTACCTTATCAACAAATATTGGTATGAAGTTTCTTTCACCAGAAACAATTATAATTAAATAATTTAATAAAAATTTAATTTCTAAGTAACCCGGATCAGTTAGATTAATAAAATAAATTGAAAAGTAAACGTCATTCCATATTTGGCCAGTCTGTCAGTTTCTAAAGTGAAAGTGAATTGTGATTTGTTTTTATGGGAATATTTTACGGATTTTCGCGAATTTAGAGTATTTTGGACGATAGGATTGTGAAATTTAAAAGCCAAGTAGTTCAATATATAAGATTAATTAATCCCTGTGATAATGTTTATGAAATTTCTCATAATCAAAACAAATTCTTTCAACAAAATGGCTGTCTTAGAAATTTAGAATATCAATTTAAAGTTTTATTTAAATGAGGATCGAATCAAGAACTTGTATAACATTTCATATTAAAAGCTTAATTTTTAAGGTTGTGCAGTAATTTTAACGGAAGGGTACCGTTTTAGATAAATATGAAATATACAAATTTGCAAAGACAAACAAGTAATTTTAAAAAGATTATTTATTTATTTAAACGAGTATAATCATTAATCATTTAGTATGAAAATATATTTTTATTTACTTATTTATACATTTTCTATACACTTGTATTATTGATAAGCTTTATATGTCCTGTTTTGTTTGTAAAAAAATGTTTCGGGTCATCCAGAATAGATTTACTAACAAATTTGTCCCTTTACTTTCTGTATTATACAACGCGAATTGTAAGGTGTTTCTATTTGAATAGGTCATTAAAGTTGAGATTAAAGTTATACCAAATTAGATACACGTTAACTAATAACTGCCTTTTATATAATGATTTATTTATTTTTAATTTATAACCTTTTTTTATAATTATTTATAACTGATCGTATAAATTCTGATAACTTTTATATATACTTGTGTAGTATTGAATGTGTTTTTCGTGTTTCATTCTAATTTCAGGGATAATTTCAATCTAGATTATTAATTTATTTATATCAAAATACATTATTTTTAAATTAAAAATTTTTCAGTAGTTTTATACAGGCACGGACGAAAAGTTATTACTCTTCAAACCAGTAAACAAATATGTAGGTGGCGCCCTCTACTAGTAGGAGTCATATTGACATCAAAATCAAATTTCTCACGTCAAAAAACTTCCAGACCCCAATTTTCATCCAAATATTGAGGTTACTTCAGAAATTATTTGGAAAAAATCGAAATAAAAATGAAACTTCTACACCATGTATCCCCGAAACTAAGCATTTTAGGACATACATTTATACGAACTTTTTTACATATTTTTATCTGGAGAATATGCTGCCGAAGTTTCCGGAATACAGTTCGGACCACCCTGTATACAGTATGTCAATATTTGGATGAAAATTGGTGTCTAGGAGTTTTTTGACATGATAAATTTGATTTTGATGTCAATATGACTCCTGCTTGTAGAGGGCGCCACCTACATATTTTTAAATGGTTTGAAGACTAATAACTTTTTGTCCGTACCTGTATAAAATTACTGAGTAAAAAATATACATTAGCGATATTTTTTGCGTAAAAAAGGTCTCTTGGTAAAAATCGCTACGAGTAATGGTTCTCGAGATATTTGGAATCAAAATTATCAATACCTGTCATCATTGACATATTAAACATGTTGAATAAATAGTTATCAAACTGAAATCATAAATTTGGAATGTTTTTCTATCAAAAGTTCAACAGAAACTGTTTTATCATCATTTTTTCGCAGAAAAATTTATTATTAATTTAAAAAAATAAAAATTCTCCAAATTTATTATTTCAGTCAAATAACTATCTACTCAACGTGTTTATTTTTTTGTCAATAATGACATGTATTGACTATTTCCATTCTAAATATCTTGAGAACGGTTGCTCGTAGCGATTTTTACCAAGAGATATTTTCTACGTGGAAAATCACGGAAATGCACATATTTTCATTCAGTAGTTTTATACAGGTACGGATGAAAAGTTATAACTCTTCAAACCAGTTAAAACATATATAGGTGGCGCCCCCTACAAATAGGAGTCATATTGACATCAAAATCAAATTTCTCATGTCAAAAAACTCCCAGACAGAAAAGATTTTTGGTCAGAAATTATTTCGAAAAAATCGAAATAAAAATTAAATTTCTACACCCTATATCTCCGAAAGTAAGCTTTTAGGACATACATTTACACAATTTTTATTTCGATTTTTTTCCAAATAATTTCTGAAATAACCTCAATATTTGGATGAAAATTGGTGTCTGGGAGTTTTTTGACATGAGAAATTTGATTTTGAGGTCAATATGACTCCTATTTGTAGGGGGCGCCACCTACATGTGTTTTAACTGTTTTAAAGAGTAATAACTTTTTGTCCGTACCTGTATAAAACTACTGAGTGATAAAATACACATTTCTGTGACTTTTTACGTAAAAAATATCTCTTG
Source organism: Sitophilus oryzae (assembly GCF_002938485.1). Classification (NCBI taxonomy): domain Eukaryota; kingdom Metazoa; phylum Arthropoda; class Insecta; order Coleoptera; family Curculionidae; genus Sitophilus; species Sitophilus oryzae. The sequence goes on along the minus strand of NW_022146928.1, from coordinate 1,324,985 downwards.
GTAAAAATCGCTACGAGCAACCGTTCTCAAGATATTTAGAATGGAAATAGTCAATACATGCCATTATTGACAAAATATAAACACGTTGAGTAGATAGTTACTTGACTGAATTAATAAATTTGGGAAATTTTTATTTTTTTAAATTAATCATAAAATGATGATAAAACAGTTTCTGTTGAACTTTTGGCACAAAAAACATTTCAAATTTATGATTTCAGTCTAGTAACTATTTAGTTGACATGTTTAATTTATGTCAATGATAATAGGTATTGTTAATTTCGATTCCAAATATCTCGAGAACTATTACTCGTAGCTATTTTTACCAAGAGTCCCATTTTACTTAAAAAACGGCGTAAATGTTTTTTTTTTACTTAATAGTTTTATACAGGTACGGACGAAAAGTTATTTCTCGTCAAACCAGTTAAAAAATATGTAGGTGGCGCCCCCTAGAAGTAGGAGTCATATTGACATAAAAATTAAATTTCTCATTGCAAAAAAACCCCAAACACCAATTTTCATCCAAATATTGACGTTACTTCGGAAATAATTTGAAAAAAATAGAATTCAAACTTCTACACCCTGTATCTCCGAAACTAAGCATTTTAGGACATATATTTATTCGAACTTTTTATACTTATTTTTATCTGCAGAATATGTCACTGAAGTTTCCGGAATACAGTTTGGACCACCCTGTAGACCTTCAAAAGACTTATGACAGCATACAATTACATAAATTGTGGGACACGTTGGAAATAACTAACCTGCAACCTACTTAAAGCAGTTAAGAACTTATACCAGAGCATCACATCTAGAATAAAAATACGAGACTCATTGTCAGAAAACATAAAAATTACAAAAGGCCTCAAGCAGAGATGCATCTCCTATGCTATTCAAAATATACCTGCAACAAGCACTAAAAAAATTAATGCTTAAGTGTAGGGATATGGGAATCAATTTTATGCAGTTAACAGGAAAGGAAGCATTTTGAGCATTTTGATTTCATTTAGTTAATTTTTGTCACATCATCATAGGTTTATATCTAGTTTTAATTCTGTAATAATTAAAATATGTTTTAAACATGTATCTTTTTATTACCGTTGAGTATTTTACTCTACAATCTTTAATTTTTGTTAAATTAACAAAAGGTGTATCAGAGCAACCTAGATTTTTTCAAATAATAAAGATCTACTGACGCAAAATCATAAAAATTAAAATATCTAGGAAAATCTTTGTCTGAGGGGTAGGCAATCTTAATAATATTTTGAAGATATATAAATCCATCATAATATCCCCATAATATACTGGGTGTTCCATTTAAAATAAAGGAGTATCTTGCTTTTAAAAGTGAGTTTAATGTTCCATATTAATTTTGTTTCATCCTGTATAACTTTTCGGGTGAAATTTCAATTTGGTTTAACATGGACAAATGGTAACTGTAATTAAATATCAGGCTATATATGGTCAACTAAAATTTAGGTAGCTGTTATCGAAATTTAAAATTTACACTTCATTTTCACAAAATGTGAAATATGTCAAAATCCTTAGATTTTAGGTATACCGGGTTCATCTCAAAAGTGGCTCACCAATATAACTTTTTTATTTTTTCAGATAAAACAACGATATTTGGTATGTTAGTATATGACATAAATTGGGATTGATTGACGTATTCAATTGTTTTTGGTCCCTTCCGGTTTCACCGGAATTGAATTCCAAATATGCTAATGAGCCACCCTCGTTCCATTTGAAAAAATTGAGATATGATTCAAAATACGATTTGGGCATCTTTTAACCGGCCAGGACAAGACACTAAAAACATTAGACGATTAAATCTATTTTTCCAAGACTCCTTGATTAAAAATTAGTGTTTCTAACACAGCCATGGCACTCTAGATTGAAATTTAAAATAGAATTTGTTTTTGAGTGACTATGTCATTCGATTCAAACTGTCATTTTCTATGGAATGAAGTAAAAAAATACCGAGGGTGCTATTTAAAAATCAAAAGATGTAGTCATTTCCGGTGAAACCGGAAGTGACCGGAAAACAATTGAATACGCCAATCAATCCTAATTTATGTCATATACTAACATACCAAATCTCGTTGTTTTATCTGAAAAGATAAAAAAGTTATAGGGGTGAGCCACTTTTGAGACGCACCCGGTATACTTCTTTAATAAAACTCATCTTTATTTTATTCCTAGAATCCGAAAATCAATAGGGTGTTCCATTAGAAAAAACACAATTTTGATATGTAACTTTTTTTGGAGACACCCTATATAATTCTATATATTTTCATAAAATACTTTCAGTTAACCTACATATGCTGCCAAAATTTTATTTCGATATAAACTACCGTATACTATAAAGTAGTTAATAATTTTTCTAATTTTGTATTGTTCAGTGCAATAATTAAATTAAATAAATAGCATTAAAATATAATAAATCATATGGATATATGAGCATATTATTTATACACTCCAATATATTCAAAATGAGTAATTTTTATATGTGCTTTTTTTTGTATATACACATAATATTTTATTTTTTTCCCTATATATCCCCTTTTACTATAACTAATATTATATCCATTTTTAAGAAACTAAAAATTTTATTTAGTATGTCTAGACACATGAATTTCCATATCTTAAACTACACTTTTTTGCTAAATGTTCCAAATCATAGTAGAATTTTAAAAATTTGCATGCTAAAATTACTTTTCAAGAAAAGCCAGAAAACTGTAAAATACTGTAAAATGTATATGAGCAAAAGTGTAATTGGATTCATTTACATATTTATTAATAGATATACAGGGTGCTACAAAATCGAGGTACGAGCATTGGAATCTCGGTAACCGTAATAGATACGAACATGGTTAAATTGGGACAAAGTTGCGCTTTAGGATGTTCACCAAGATGCCATCAAAAAAGTTTTAAAAATCAATTTTATTTTTTCCTTTCGTTACTTTTTAGAAAATCAAAAAACTAATTGCACATTCTCATAGCCACTTTAATAGGGCTAGGGAATGCAATCCCGCACCAAAATCTCAATCCCGCAAACCCGCGGGATTAAAGCAATCAATCCCGCGGATCCGCAAAATTGCGGGATTGTAAACAATAAATGCTCTTCTCTCTCCGATTTTGGGATGCGGTTTGGACCAGGTTTTAGACGCATCTGTTGTGATTAAGATGCTATGTGGTTTTCGAAAATATATTTAGCGAATTGTCGTATACAGGGTGTTTTATAATAGTGTACAAATTTGATCAAGAATCTTTTTTACCGAAAATTTACAATTTTTGAAAAATCGAAATTTTAACTATGTACGACTAATCTGTATTGAAATTAGAATTACAATTTAGTGTTTTTTTTTAATTTTCTGTTTTAAGAAAAATACGATTTTTTTTTCGAAAAATATGCATTTATAATTATACATTTGGTCCTAAATGGTACAAAAGGCATTGTACATTTTGCATAGGCCCACAATATATTGATATAGCGTGTATCTTAAACTATCTGTACAGAAATTTGAACCGATGTATACAGGGAGTTCAAAAAATATATTTAATATTAGATAAACTTAAATTTTATTATAATTTATCTACTTATTTTATACTTAAATAAAAATATTATTCTGATGTTGAAGTTTTTTTTTTAACTTGTGTTAGTTATTTGCTTTCAGATACACTCATATCAATAATTTTCGGACATATGCAGAATGTACAAAGCTTTTTGTACCATTTAGAATCATCGTATAAAAAACGTCATATTTAAACGTATAAAAAACGTCGCCCTTAAAACAAAAAACAATAAAAACCCGATCAAATTGTTTTTTTCTAATTTCAATACAGATTAGTTGTACTTGGTAAACATTTCCAATTTCCAATTTGACCAAATTTTCACTCTTATAAAACACCCTGTATACGAGAATTCGCTAAATATATTTTCATATTTTCGAAAACCACATAGTATCTTAATCACAATAGATGCATCTAAAACTTGGTCCAAACTGCATCCCAAAATCTTTTTTAGTTCAAGAGATATTCAACTTTAAATTTACCCTAAAATTTTGCTTGTCCCGATAATTATGTCCTGCAGTTTATTTGACGTAATTGTGCACAAATACTAGTTAAACGCTTTTCTTCACTTAGGCACGCCAGAAAGAAATCTAACAATTAACCTGTTTGTTTCACTTATTTTTAATGACCAAGCCGTAAGGGGAATCCCCTGGTGTCGATCCCGCAGATCCCGCACGGTAAATCCCGCAACTTTGATTCCGCGGAATCACAGAGGGATCCCGCATTTGCGGGATCCAGCATTTGCGGGATTGCATTCCCTAAATAGGGCTATCTGATTATAGTATTTTTAGATTTAGATTTTCAAATTAGCTGATAATTTGTGAGATACCGAGGCCGAGTTATTTTTTTTTAAATTCGGACCTGCATTTTTTATTTCAGTGTTTGAAAGAACTCGGTCTCCTGAGTACAATGATATGCCATACTTGACACTTTTTTTTTGTTTTGGGTACCTTAATAATAACAAAAGTATTTAATTAGTATTTAAAATAGTTTCAAGTCCGACTCTGTTTTTTTAATTTTATTATTATACAGGGTGAGTCTTAAATAAGTGCAAATAATTTCAGGGGTAGTATATTTCGACCCCAGGACCCCATGCAAATACAGAAAAAAGCCGGTGGCTCTCAAAATTTTTCCAAAAAAAATATATTTTTTTTTATTTTCAAACTTAAATAACTCGGTTATTTTGAACTTATTTGAAAAATGGTAAAGAGAAAATGTGTTTCTTTTATCGGGATATACCAGTCCTAAAAATATTTGCACTACTTTAAGACTCACCCTGTATATCATAATACTAACTAATTTAATACTAATCGTAGTTATTATTAATCAACTTCTACAAACTAGTTTCTAATGTTCGAAAGGGTTATAATGCAAACATTTATTTTTCTTTCAATATTATTTATAGTTCTTTGAACAGATATTCTTATACCTCCGAATGCACTCTTTATTGTAAATGTTGAAATGTTACGTACTTTTACAAATGACGTCAAGTAATCCCCCCCCCCCCACCTTGAAAACAGGTCCCGGAACCTCGCTGGCCATTATACTTCTCTACCATTTCCAATCCATCTTCCGGGGAAATGATTTGATAGTATATTATATTATATTTATATTACTTTTTTTTATTTTATTGCATTTGCTTTTCCGTATTCAACCCACGTCACTGTTAAGTTTGAAAGCTTATCGATATTGTAACGATGAAAAAGTTAAATATTAAAAAACAGAGCAGGACTTGAAATTAGTTTAAATAAATTGTGTTCAAATGTCCAAAACAAAAAAAAGTATCAAGTGTGGCATATCATTGTACTCAAGAGACTGAGTTCTTTCAAAACCTGAAATAAAAAATGCAGGTCCGTATGTATCTCACAAATTATCAGTTAATTTGAAAATCTAAAAGTACCATAAGGTAGCACTAATAAAGTGGCTATGAGAATGTGCAATTGGTTTTTTGATTTTCTAAAAAGTAACGACAGGAAAAAATAAAATTGATTGAAAAAAAAATCCGTTTTTTCCAAAAAACTCAGCAATCTTTGAAATTTTTAAAACTTTATTGATTGTATATCTTGGTGAACATCCTATAAAGTGCAACTTTACCCCAATTTAACCATGTTCGTATCTATTACGGTTACCGAGATACCAATGCTCGTACCTCGAATTTGTAGCACCCTGTATAGTAATTTTTATATGTGCTTTTTTTCTGTATATATGTTGGAGACAGATGCCGAATTCGGCTTATGTCCGAAATAATTAGACATATCGCGATTATAATTAAATATACCTACCTATATCCACAAAGTTGCGCGGAAGAGTTGTGATTGCATTGGTTTCAACTTCTATGCGGAGGGTGTTAATCTTTTCTTGTTATATTATACCAAAAAAAGATTAACCCCCTCCGCAAAGAAGTTATGTAAAGACTATTTATAACCACGAAGTTGCACACATCTGGCAAGTTTAGTATGGACAAATCGCCATATGTCTAATTATTTCGGACATAGGCCGAATTCCGGCATCTGCTTCCAATATATACACATAATATGTCATTTATTTTTTCCCATATCCTTTGTTTACTTTTCTAAAAAGGCTTAAGCCTTTTCCTATTTCGAAATAAAGATTTAAATAAAAGAAAATAATCTACTATTAAGATAGATATGAAACTTATAGTAAAATTTTGGATCAAAGCGCCCCTCCGTGTTTTTAGCGGAGACTACGTTTAACCCAGCGCCTTCGCCTTTTCTGCTGTAAATGTTTTTATGTTAAATTTGAATTCAAATGATTTATTTTTAAAGTTACTTAGTTATTATTAGTATATCAGAGTAACTTTAATAAAACATAAGAATATATATATTTTACGATTTATTTTTTTATTTCTTTTACAGAATTTCATATAAATGATCGTAAGTCGACTGGCTGTCTAACGAATAGACCGAGATTTATAGATTTTAAAGCGAACGAAAAAAAAATCAAACAACGAAACATACCATATATTTTTCTTTTATCTAAGATACATACCTTATCGTCTGTTGGAAACACGTACATTTTTGCAGTTTTGTTAGTTTCTTTGCAAGATGCAACACAACAAAAAAATACCATTTTTACAGTTAATAAATAATGATATTTAAAATTTAGATAGATAGAAAATTTAAAAACAAACGAGTATTTGCAAACGCAGGCCCAAATTCAATAAAAATCAAATTTTTTCCTGCGAAAATCAGGCTTTTTTCACTGAAAAGGTATTTTTTGATTTATCAGCAGTCATTGTCAAGTTGACAATATACAGGGTGTTTTCGAATGAGTCTAAAAAAATTATGGGGTGATTCCTCATGTGTTCTTAAAACAATTTTTATATAACCATTATTCTAAAGGTTCTAGGGTCTAAAGTACTTTCTTTATGATCTACAGGGTGTTAAAAATTAAAAAAAAACGATTTTTTTGCTTAACATAAATGGTACACCACTGTTTTTTTAAAGAAAATATATTTTTTTCTTGACTGGCCATCCTTTTTCAACAAAATTGGTCTTTTGAGTTTTTCTTGTTCATCAAACGGTTGTCGAGAAAAAAATAAATATACTTATTAAGAGCCCGTCTTAATTCGTTTTCTAACGATTTTTTATTTTTTAGATTAATTAGGAAACACCCTGTATATGCATATCACAGGCAACCAAATAAACTAGTAAGCTCTAAAAATTATTTTTCCTACCACTAGCGACATACCGCGTTTTTAGTGTGTACTAAAATATTTTATCAAAATTTCACCATATAAGTTTCCAGAAGGTTTCCAGGCAGATTTAAATCACAAGTTATTTTGAAAAAGACTTAAATTTCAAAGTCATTAAAAGTCATTAAAATTATTTAAATCAAAAAAAGACTTAAGTTTTCTGTGAGCTTGCAACTCTGATTGTATTATAGTAATAAAGATTTTTTTGATTTGATTTTGGTTTGAATGGCGAAATACCTATCTAAGATGCTTTGAAGAAATAATACACTCAACATATTAAATAGTTACAAAGTTGGAAATAGTGATGTATAAAGTAATGTAATGTAAAAAAGTGATGTATAAAGCTGAACAAATGTTTTTGTTATAAAAAGGACGAGCACATTTTATAGTTCGTTATAGCCCTCTCATAAAACTTTCTTTGAGTAGACTTATAGTTAGTTTTAGAGGATTCTAAAATTTTTAGCTCAAAATTTTATATTGCAGTATTTCCGAACGTCTTCCGAATAACTGATCACATAAGAGTTTTTCCATTTACAAGAAAAATATTGTAGATATTACAATTAAACGTCTTCGTACGTCGTTTTGTATTTTTCATTATTACTTGTACATTATATTTATGTAAATTATTATGCCAACTCCTCTATTCTAACATTTATAATGGCTTTTCAGTCTTGTCCGTTTTAAAAGCAGCACTACATTTATATCTGCAGTAACTCGGTCTGTAAGACATTGTTTGGAGATGTAATTTATGCCTTTAACAGCACAAATCTAGTTTTGGCAGCGTACCAACAATTCTCCAATATATTCGGTGAATAAAATTTCGCTTATAAAGTCTCCATCGTTTCTTATTAAAAATAAAGTAATTTTATCCAAAAAAATTTAGTTCAATATTCAAAATTAGAGTAATTTTGATAGCCGTTTTATTATTGAAAATATTATAATAAAATACCGACCTGGTCATTTGATTACTGTGTATAGGATTTTAACGTGTAAGACAGAGAATAATATAAATGACCGGTTGACAGACAGAGAGACAGCATCAAAAGGGGCCGGCGAGAAGCCGGTGCGACCGATACAGTGTTGCCGGTTTTTACGGGTGTGGGCAAGGTAAAGCATAAGCATGGTGGGAGAACGCATTGAGAGGGGCGGTGCTTTATGTTAAGGTTCGTATTCACTATCCGAAAGAACAAAGGAATGAAATTCGGTATATTTGGACAGCAATCCGAATGCATGCGGCCGTTCGCCATTCGGTTCGCTCCATCATCCGTTTTCAGTCGGTATATCAGAGACTTTCGCAAACGAATGAAAATTATAGAACCGCGCGTACAAGACTGGACGTTCGCTCGTTGGATAGTAGCATTCGTTCGTTCGGATAGTGAATACGCACCTTTATGTAGATGAAAGGGTGGGGAAAGGAAATAGATCACCTGAGATCCAAACTATTTTTGCATCATTCTTTTCGCCTAGCTGTTTCGGTATGTACGTTAAGTGTTTCAAAAATGGCTATTTATACGACCGAAGAGAAGGTGCATATCGTTAACTGGTTTTACATTTCGTCAAGTGTGGAAGAGGTCATTGGGCGTTTTGTGTTCACCTTTCAAGATCGCCCTGTGCCTTGTGCCACAACTGTACGAAACATTGTCCATAAATTTGAGCAAACAGGCTGCATTGCGGCGTGCAGAAATTGTGACAATAAGGAAGGCGCAGAGAAGGTGATTCACGACAAGGAAATTAATATTTGTGCCGCGGTCGAAACAAGCGAACCTTGTTCAAGCCGAAATATAGCCGAACAAGTTGGTTGCAATGCTCGAACGGTGCGCAGGGTTTTAAAAAAGCATGGATATAAGTCCTACAAAATCAGTACCAGGCAAGAAATTTTTCCCGCAGATTATAACAGACGTCTGGAGTTTTGCGAGGCTGTAAGAGAAAGAGCCGATCGGAATAATTTACTTTTGGAAAATATATTATTCTCAGATGAAAGCTCGTTTCCCTTACATGGCTACCACAATCCTTCGATAGTACGTTATTGGTCTCGAGAAAATAAGCACCTTAGTATGGCACTGCGGACACAATATCCACAAAAACTAAATGTTTGGGCTGGCATGCTGCAAAATCATATCATTGGGCCTTTTTTTATTGATGGTATGTTAACAGCTGCCAAATATTTGGATATGCTACAAAACCAAATTGTACCAGCAGTTCGAAATTTGCCAATCAATTTTGAGGAAGTGTGGTTTCAGCAGGATGGCTGTCCTGCGCATAACGCGCGGAACGTAAATCTGTTCCTTCAAACCACATTTCCCAATCGGCTAATTTCCACACAAGGCACAATTAATTGGCCACCACGTTCTCCTGATTTGTCGCCCAATGACTTCTTTCTGTGGGGATATGTAAAAAACTCCATTTATGGCCATAACCATGAACGACCCATGAATATTGACGAGCTGCGATTAAAAATCGTTCAGTCGTTAGAAAATATCCCCGCTGTTATGTTAGCTAAAGTTAGGTCAGAGTTTTATAACCGTCTTGGCTATTGCGAAGCACAACAGGGAGGTATTTTTGAACCTTTGATTTAATTTTTTATAATTATTTTGCTAATTGTCCTTTTTTAAAGTTGATTTTTAGTCATTTTTTTAATGCTTGTTTTAACTTATGCTGAAACAGCAACAAAAACATGAGCAGTATAGATACAACCGGACGTTTAATTATTTTTATTGTTAAAAGATTAAACGTCTCGAGATGTATGGATAACCTTCAAAATCGTAAATATATTGTAGAATGATGTACACCCAACCCCTTTCAAAATCCGACTGATTTGATTTCTGTCTACCGTTCTAGGACTTCGATTCTGTCAGTGTTGCCAGATGAAGTTTTGAAAATTTCCTGAAGCCTGGTTGGCACGGTCAATCAACCAACAAAAAATATTCTTTTAAAATATTTATCTGATGATACTTTTAGAAATGCCAAGTTTGAGAAAACAAATTAAATACACACACTAAATTGTGTCCAAAAATATGCTTTCTAAAAAGGTATTTCCTGGATAGAAACCTTAATGTTAGGGAATATTTCCTAGACCTGGCATCTACGGCCATATTCTCTCCCACCACTTGATTTGTCTCACCCCGCCTCTCGAAATGTGGAAGCCATGCATATCTCTTCGCACGTGTCGCCACCAAACCAAACCAAACTCTTGAGTCATAGACGTACTAATATTTTATTTTCTTTTAGATTTAGTATTACAGCCAATTTTAGTTTAAAAGTTTTGCTTATGAATTCTGTAAAATTTAATTTATTAGAATTTTAATAATAATCTTTTTATGACAGCTGACAATGTTTAAGATGCAAACAGTGGAACAACGCCTTCACCACGCTGCTTCTTAAGCCCCATACATACTCAATATAAAAAAAACTCATCGACATGATCAAAAAGTTTTATGATCAAGCGGGTTTTGTATCATAAATAAAAACAGATAAACAATTTTTATGTAAAACGACCTTTAAAATTAACATTATAAACATTATGTAACTGTTAAGTGGCATCGTTTTTATGATTCTAATTGTGCTACACTTTAAGGGGTGTGAAATAAATTACTTATTTATAATAATACTGAATTTATGCGGGGTGGTATAACTAGTGTTATAACGGTTGTAGCTATAGTATTACGGGCAACCAACGGTCCAGCTACGTCGAAACACCGGTTCCCATTAGAACACCGAAGTTAAGCGACGTAAGGCGATACTAGTGGATAGACGGGTGACCAGTTCGAAACTCTGTATCGTGCTGTTGTCCAATAAAGGCAAAAGTGTAAAATATTTTGACACACACTGCTCATTCACGCCGGTTCAAGGCCGGATGAGATCGGATATCTCGTGAGTAAGAGTCGATTTAGACACTTGCTCGGTCATTGACCGAGGACCGCTGTTCGGATTCCGCGTAAACAAAGTAGGCCCCGTCCAAATTAGCCCTGGCAGCAAAAAGGAGATGTTAACTTCAAATCTTTTACTTTACTTTATAGTATTACATTATAACATTATCATGTCATAATATTATGAAATAATATTTCCTACTACCAATTTTTTTAATATTGGTACAGCAAACTTATCAGTATAAAGTTTTACTTATCTTTATCCTTTTTATTGCTATTTATAATTCTGAATACGAGGATAAGAAATTTTAGTTTTCAGTACGCCTATGACCGAAAGCGAACGTCTACCTCCCGCTTCATCAGCGGCCATAATTGGATGGAATCAGGGATGAGTAAATATAAAGGACCATAAAATTAATAAATTTTGCTGGTCTGCTGCAACACGTAAGAAATATTTATTGATGGATCAGTATGACAGAGAAGTAATAAAAAGGCCGTTTTTATGAATAACAAAATGGTATTTGAACATCATAATATAATCATATTGAATTGACAATAGATTAATTTATCAGCTATCCGCAGAAAATTGACAATAATAATAAAAACATGACACATGGCAATTAATATAATTCCAAATTAAAAATGGATAAGAGTTTTCATTCATAATAGTAATACAGATATATTTCAAAGAACTTTACTTAAAATTAAGTTTTTTAATTTTGTACTAGTTTATAGCACTTGGTGGTATAACTTGACAAAATAATATCAATCATTAAATAAAGCATAAACGAACCAATAAATAAACAAAAAGGTTAATTTATTTAATAAAACGTACAACGTACGGCTTTGTATGCCGATTGTCGTGTGTATGAAGAATAAAGTCAACGTTTGTTCAGTACAATACGATATACTGAAAGAGAAAAGACTATAAAATACGGGAGAAAAATGAGAAGTTTATTACCTATCCACTTAATCCGGATCGGTCGACAATAGAATTTGTGATATTTACAACATTATGTAATTAATTGATTATCGGTCCTATTATGTAACTGAGGATGTACGTAACTAAGTAATAGAGCATATTTTTTGGTTAGTTTATTTAATGAAGCGTACACACGGCTTTGGTTGCTGATTCTCGTGTGTCAACGTGTTCAGTACAATACGATATATTGAGAGAGATGCTGATGCACTATTACGTAGACACGTACATCCTTAGTTGCATAATAAGACAGATAATCTATTAATTCCAAAACGTACTAAAAGCGCAAATTCTGTTGTTGAACAATGTAATCAGTATGATTACAGATTAAATAATTATGGAGGTGCATATGAAACATTAAACGATTCATCATTGTGTTAAGTTATACCACGTAATTTAACAAAAAGATCAATCATTTAATGTCTCACTTCACACTGGCTCACTCCGTTATTATTTAATACTGATTAGAATGGTCGACAATAGAATTTGCACCATTTACTACGTAATACAGCATATTTTTTGGTTAGTTTATTTAATGATATAACCGATAATGTACACACGGCTTTGGGTGCCGATTGTCGTGCACAGAGTCTATAGACTCTGTGATTGTATAAATGAACAAAGAGAAAAGAGCAAGAATTTTCCCAAGCGTATGAAGTTGAGCTCCGGATTAAGTGGATAGGTAATAATTTTCTCTCCCCGACTTACAAGATTGCCATAGCGATTCACTTCTAGACATGTAGGTAAATGATGACTAAAATAAACGACCCAAGATTTTCTCTTGCCGACCAGTATATTATTGTAGTCTTAAAGAAATTAGAATAAAATAAACTATGTTAAAAATGTTCATGTATACTACTGAAATGAAGATAATATATTTAAGCTAAATGTAATCTATTACAGTTGTAGTAAAATGAGTAACTAATTGTTGAAAATCCAGATCCAACCCTAGATGCCACATTTTTTTGAAACGTCTACTTATGCGGTTTGAAATTTTGATGCAAAATCTGGCAATACCGCTCAGAAGAAATGTTCCCACCCATACCCACCCAACTTTTTTCTCTTTTTAATACATTTGATTTGCCATTAAGCTGCCTACATCACTGTCTTACACGTTAAAATCCTATACACAGAGTTGACCTGTATATCTACAAAGCCTAAAAATCACTTAAATAAGTATAATTCATGCTTATATTTATTTTTCTATTTTGAATGGTCTTTTATTCCGAAAATATCCTTGAGATATACAGGATGTCAAAAAATAGTGTATTAAATTCGTTGGGTGATTCTGCAAATAACCAGTGTGCAGATTACTTGCACAGCAGTAGTAACTCTCTTTCTACCTCTTCCAGGCCGGTCTGTAACCTCGTTTGTCTCCCTGATTTTTTTTTAATATTCGCGAAACATCGCTTTGGTTAACTCCTACAATTTCAGCTATTGCAACTTGCCGGTAGCCCTGGTTGAGACAGTGTTACTATTCTGACGCTATTAAACTGTGAAATAATGTTTCTAAGCATTTTAAGGCCAAAACAATGGTCAAATTTCTTCTAAAACCACAAAGAGACCACAAATCGAAATGTGCAAGAATTTGTAATAATATTGGGTCTGAACGATAAACATTGTTTACCATATCCATTTTAATAAAAAAATGTTTATTACAGATTACACTGGGGAACAATTTGAAAAATAATTTCTGTTGAGTTCGATATTTAAGCTGTTTTATAAGTAAATTGACATGCTAATTCCAAAACTGTATTTAGTTTTTTCCTACCACGTCAAGTTTTTTCCCGACAGTTGTTGTGCATGCGACTACGCTTCGCAGGATTGAATGCGAATCACCTTGACCTTAAAATGGTCTGTTTCCTACTTCGCCAGCAACGCGGATATACCAAGTATCCCTGTTTTTTGTGCATGTGGGACAGCAGAACTTGTGAGAAGCATTGGGAGCAATCGAACTGACCGCCAAGATCTGACCTAAGATCTGGTGATCCAAACATTTTAAATCAGCCACTTGTTGACAGAAAAAAACATTATATTTCCGCCTTTGCATATAAAACTAGGTCTCATGAAGCAATTTGTGAAAGCTTTGTCAATTGAAGGACGTTGCTTTAAGTATATCATTTTGGCATTCCCTAGCCTGTCATATGAAAAGATAAAGGCTGGTGTGTTTGATGGTCCACAAATTAGGCAACTCATTACAGATGAACATTTCACTGAAACAATGACCGAACTTGAAAGGAATGCTTGGTTGGCTTTCAAAAGTTTTGTTAAAGGCTTTCTAGGAAATACACGGGCCCCGAATTATATCGAAATTGTTGAACAAGCCTTGGAGAGCTTTAAGAAGCTTGGTTGCAACATGAGCATCAAAGTGCATTTTTTACATAGCCATCTTGCTATAACTTCCCAGAATATATTGGTGCTGTTAGTGATGAGCAAGGCGAGCGATTTCACCAAGATCTGAAGGTTATGGAGGCGCGATATCAAGGCAGATGGAATGTCAGTATGATGGCTGACTACTGTTGGGGCATCAAGCGGGAATTCCCACAAATTGAACACTCCAGGAAAAGCTACAAGAGGAAATTTTTACCATAATAGCCTTTTTTATTATTTTTTTTATAAACACAATGTAACTTTTAATATATTAACCTCTCTATGAATAAAATATTCTAATCTATTTGGTCAGATCTTACCTTATTTCCCTTTGTATGTGCACTTTTAAGGTAAAAGGAGGGGTATGCTGTAGCTTAAAAACTTGACGTAATAGAGAAAAACTGTGAATATTTTTGAACTCAGAGACCAAAAATTAGTCAAAAACAGGTCCCAGATCCAAGTCAACAAAATTGCTGTTCCCCAGTGTTATCAAAGCTCTGTATAAAAAAATATTCTTTAAATTCCTTTCCGTATATTTTTAAACGATATATGCAATAATTTTGGCCATGTGTGTATACCCTAAAATGCTTCCCGAGGAAATTACAAATCTCGAAAAGTTAAATAAAAATAATATATTTTGATTATTTTTAAGAACACTGGTAAACCGTTTTTCCTGAAGCTTGGTTGTGGTTTGGTACTCCTACACACATTTTAATGCCAAAAGGAATACCGATCGTATAAAATTCCCTGAAGCGTACCTATAGTTTCTACTAGGGTAGATATTTTTTATCCTTATAGATTTGCTGTATCTATAAGGATAAATGACACAAAAAGCAGGAACTTTTTTACGTAAAAAAGGTGCTCTTCGTTTAGTTTGAAACGGTGAACTGTTTTCAACATATTTGCGTTTAAAGGTTAGGATGCATCGATTTTAGTATTAGTGAAATGATAAAATCCAAGATAAAATGTAAAGAAATTTTAAATAAATTAATATCCTGATTTTGCTAATACTAAACTCTTAAACGTAAATATCTTGAAACCCGTTCACCGTTTCGAACTAAACGAAGAGCACCTTTTTTACATAAAAATCCTAGCTTTAATTCTCATTTATTGAAGTTACTATATCTATAAGAATAAAAGACCAGTAGTACTCTATACCTTAATGGATAGTATGCTTTCAGGGCTCTTAAAGAATTTTACACTATCGCCATTTGGTTTGGCATTAAAATGTGTGTAAGAGGAGTTATCAAATTTCAAGAAACATCACTGTTTACCAATATTTTTAAAGATAAACAAAATATATTTTTTCCATAGCAACTGTTAAAATTGTCTATCAAAAATAGTAGATAAAATAGTACTTTAATCGCAAGGGTAGATTATATAATACTTTAACAGCGAGAATAGGTTAAAAACTTTATTTTTTCTCGCACGTTTTTTAATTGCTTCCATTTTTGAAAATTTTTGTATTCCTTTTCATATTGTTATTCGGGATTTAAATGGAAGTAGTTTGGATATGGCGTTTGTCGCCTCAGTCTGAATATCTGTTGGTAATTTACTTATTTCGTTTTGAGCCATTTCTGGCTCCAATTCAATCAGCAATCGACACGAAAGAGAATTAAAAAATATTGACTCAAAACTGACAACTAAAGAGACAGCTTTATTTATTTGTCAAATTACATTGAAACCAACGCCAACCCAGCACAATATTTTTTCTACTCGTAATAAATTCCTTGAAATAATAATTTCTGAATATTTTTTAAAACGTAACTCGCTATGGAAAAAATATTGTTTTATATAAATACCATTTTATCGTCTTGTATAAAAAATAATTAATTTTTATTTACCCTTTCGTGGGTTGTAACTTCTTCAGGTAGCATTTTACGGCATACGTTCATAGGACCTTTTTGTTTTATTTTTATCTGTAGAATGACACACCGAAGTTAGACATATTATTTTTTTGACACCCTGTATAACTACCTGAATTGTATTTAAATTATAAATATCCTAATTTTCTTTTCCCTTATTGCATTTTGTTACACAATCTATTATATATATTGTGTAACATCTAATATAATATAGTCTGTATTCTGTATTAAATAATATATTTCGGTAAAGAAATCAATTCTTGACAAAATGGCGAATGCGCATATTTCAAACTTACAAATTTATTTTTTACTCCATGCTTACAAACCAGTAGATTGATATTTTAAATATCAAAACTTAATATTTTAAGAAAAGCGTGGTTATATAAAAATTGAAAATACTGAATACTACCGGATTAGTTAAGGCGCTCATGTTTTATGAACCGTTCAAAATCAATAAATATGATATGGTATAAAAATTAGGTATTTGTTCAAAATGATTGTTTTAATTTACTGCAAATATAGTGATTTCTCGACTTTTTCATAAAATTTAGGCATGCTGAATTCAAAATAATATATTGAAAAATCAAAGTTTTTTTATGGGATAAATACTGCTTCTTTCTTTAAGGTTCATGTGCACACTATTTATTTGATGAATTGTTATGTAAAAAATGCTTCTAGTAAAATTCCATAAAAAAATTTAAAAGAATCTTGAGCAAGACCAAGACAAATACTAAGAACAAAACTAAGGGAATCTTGGTCTTGGTCTTGCATTTGCTCATCACGCTACGTGTAAATACAAAAGGCCTTAACACAAGGTCGTCGAAATAGAAACAAAACATTTTATGCATATGAAAAAAAAACAAAAATAAATATTATTAACTGTTAAACATTAATGAAAAAGCAAACGATCTAGCTAGAAAAGAGGCAAACATTCCACTAACTAGACCAGTAGGACCAGAACCGTTCTACTTCCCAAGTGGAAAGCAACTTAAAGGTTGATTCTCACTATACCTTTCATATCAGCTCCCTTTCGTTTCACTTACGTTTACATAAAGTATTATATCATGTAAATGAATAGGACAATGCACACTATCCGTTCCGTTTCCCTTCCGTTTCATATTCTTTCCTTCCATACATTTTTTTGACGGACGGACTGAAGCGTATCGGAAACAGCGTTGTCAAGTTCTTACATTTGTACCAGCTCTGTTAAAATTTTGCTGATATTTATTTATTCTTTCACCTTTTAATTAAAACGATTATCTTTTCAAAAGATACAAATTTTTAAAATAAAACTTTCGTACTTATATAAATTGTACAATAAAAAGTAAGGAACTGATACGGAACGGAAGCTTATGTATAGCTTCAATACAATAAAAAATACGGAACGGATATGGAATAGAAACAGAGGGTATAGTGAGAATTAACCTTAAAGTGGAACTCAAGAACCTGGAAGCCACCATCCGTAAAATGGAATGTGAATCTTCCAATAAAGGTCTAAGACACCCAAAGAATTTTTTTAGAACTTACGACATAGAAAAATGAAAAATTTTCCTTGATTAAAGTAAGAACAATCTTTGGAATTACATGAAGAATTGCAGTGAAAAACAATTATAAAAATGATTTTGTTTAGAGTCCGTTGCGGTACTTGAAGATGCTGAATTTAAACATGCTGAATTTGAATTGATATTAAAAGAACCTAGAGTAGGTACAAAAACACATTAGTATTATTATTAGAACTTGTAGCAGTTTCATTGTCTCTCATTTTTTCTACCAAATTTGCATGATGTTCATCATGGAGTTGAAGGTAAGGTTTAATTGACTTCGGGTTTGCATGCCCAGTTATTTTGACCATTGTGTTCTCCTCAACCCCCTTCTTTGGTAGTGTCGGCACAGCTGTTGCACGTAGCGAATGATTAGTAATTTTTACTTTCTCCTTAACCAAACCTGATTTTTTCGCTTCGATAGACACTCATTGACCAATCGTATTTTTCCCAACAGGAAGGTTCTTAAACCGTTTACCCATTTTCCAGGAAGGATTTACAGTTAAAAACAATCTTGGAACATTAATTAATTTTCTTTTTACCATAAATTTTTTGATTAGCTTTACTGGACATATATCCGCTTGACCTCTATGGCCTCTATTTATGACCAGCCATTTTGACGGAGCACAAGGTTTATCTCCTCCTTGGGTGGTTTTATCGAATATCTGGTTGCATTCAATGCGACCGGTGGGTTGTTCTATATTATCAATATCATCTTTAAAATAGGAAACAAAATATTTCCCTCCCTCTCCTCCTCGCCATGCCAATTCGTAGGATAATACAATTTTTTTTTTAAACGGGTAATTTGAAGCGGGCAATTTTCGGCGAAAATTGCCCGCTAAAATCGAAAATTACCCGGCGAAAATTTCCCGCAGAATGTCTAAGTGACAATGACACATTTGTCACTTCGACGTAAATTATTTTTACCAAGAATAAATTACAACTAAATATACAAAAGGTCAAAGAAAAAATTAAATTTATAAAATTATTTTTAATTTTTAATTAGAATACCTACTAAAAATGTCTCGATTTGGAAACGTTACTTTAAGCGTAATTGAAGAAAAAATTGCTTTCATGAAAAATTATCGGTAATTTTGATGCACTTGGGTAATTAATTCCGAAAATTACCCGCTTCGTATGGGATTTTTTGTACATGAGTGAAGAGAAAATCAAAGAAAAGATCTAGGTATCGACAGACGTCAAAACTCTTGGTTAAAGAGCCTCTGAAGATGGTTTGGATGTTTATTAACTTTATAGATATCTTTAGAGCTACAGTACCTATACGGACAGTCACTTAACAACAAGATTATGTTTTCTGTTCTTCAGCTCTTCAGAAGAGTCGAGTTTTCTACCTCAAATTAATTGTAACTTCAACCTATTGTATCATAGAAAAAAAAACACATTTTTACATTAACTTAAAACCATAAAAAAGATTAACTCGATGTTAACAGCTGTAACAAATCACGAGCTATTTTTTTAGAAAAATGTTCGCGATATCAATCAGACAAATTAAAATTCATTAAACCAAACTAGTTTAAACAAGAACTGATTTTGTTGGGTTAATAATATACAGCATTATTTAGCACGCCAATGTTTAAATTATTGTTACCAGCGTCTCTAAGCTATTTAAAATAAATAAATATTTATTTGAAGTGACCATTTTTAAAAATGACATGTCGACATAATTTAACTTTTATAAAAATGTATACAGGGTGGTCCGAACTGTATTCCGGAAACTTCGGCAGCATATTCTACAGATAAACATAAGTAAAAAAGTTCGTATAAAGGTATGTCCTGAAATACTTAGTTTCGGAGATACAGGGTGTAGCAGTTTCATTTTTATTTCGATTTTTTTCCATATAATTTCTGATGTAACGTCAATATTTAGATGAAAATTGATGTTTTGACGTTACTTCAGAAATTATTTGGAAAAAATCGAAATAAATATGAAACTTCTACACCCTGTATCTCCGAAACTAAGCATTTTAGGAAATACATTTATACAAAGTTTTTTACTTATCTGCAGAATACACTACCAAAGTTTCCGGAATACAGTTCGGACCACCCTGTATAACGGCATCTAGTTAAATCTGTAATAGTTAAATATATAGAGTTAGCTATACTCAAAATGTTTTTTATATAAAAAATAGTTTTTTTTCTCGTGAGGACTGTCTACGTATTTCTACGAGCTTCATCTTCTTCAGTTATTTGGATTCCTTTTATTACTGCATAGACCAAGGTCCAGTTTGTTTCTCCTCCCTTTAGGCTCATAGCTATGGAATACTGATGTCTTAACCCAGACCATCTTAAACTTCGACAAAAAGGTATGTTGAGCATCATCTATCTCATTGCAGTATATGCAATGGTTTGTTTGTGATTTCTCTTCATTGAATAGATAAGTTTTGAAATACTAAAAACTGGCCTGATAGAGCCTGGGCGGTATAATAATCTACTTCACCGTATGGACATAGTCTCTGTATCCATTCTCTAATATTAGGAATTAAACTTTAGGTCCACCTTCCATACTTGCCGTTGATATTGATCCATTTTTCTTGCCATATTATCCATTCAAATATGTTCCTTCAAAAAAGTTCCTTGGTAGGTTTCAACTCGTTCTTGAACCAAGAGATGCATTGGGGGTATACCCGTGTTATAACAAGAACAGTCTCTGCAAAAATGGTTCTGTAGGCACTGCCGACTCTTATAGCCGCTGTTCGCTGTATAACTTACTTACTCTGGTATAACCGCTATTCGCAGCATACAGAAGTTGGGAGTGAATGACTCCCACTAGAGAAGCCTTCCCCTCCCCTGACTCCCTTCTCTTAGAAGCTTTTAGTCCAGCGGCATTTGGAAGTACAGTTAATGTTTTGCTTGCGTTGATTATAGTTATGCCAATGTCTTTGCCAAATTTCATCTTAGTATCGAGCCAGACTCTCGAAGTATTTAATGGTTTTGGTGAATTTAATTTTTATATATTCAAGGTTAAAATATATTTCAGATATTTTCCTTTTGGTTGCCAACAAAATAGCTTCCGCCTTGTGCAATGCTAAATTGAAGTATCTTTTTTTCATCCAATTTAATGTTCTAATCAAACTAATATTGGCAGTGTTCATCAGTGCCTCTTCAGTTTTTGCAAATACCACCATTGCCAGATCATCCCCAAATCTAATTAGTTAGGTACCCTCTATACAAGGGTGTTTCAAAAGAAATGCGAAAAACTTCAGGGGGTGATTCCTTGTTCAAAATAAAAGGTAGTTTGCTTTATAAACGTTGGATCGCAAGTCAAACATTAGGGAGATATCGCGACACAAAGATGGCTGAAAAATAAAGTTTTTATTTTTTATCTTGAAAACGAAAAGCAATAGACTAATGAAATTTTATGGAAGCATTACTGTTATGAAATCACACTTTCTGGTAATTTTCTCACTTTTCTAAAGTGAGTGGAAGGGGTTGAAATAAACTACCCCTATCATTCTTGTTAACGAAATTTAAAGAAAAATCTTATCAAACACATGCAAAAAAATTAATTTGAATAGTTCAGTTTGTTTAGAAACTTTTTTATCTCTTTTGTTTTTTTTGATAAACCTCACCGATTTGAAGTTAAAAAATAAAATGTAAAGCATTACATGTCAGGACAAAAAACATTTTTATATAAAGAATCTAAATGACATGTAATGCTTTACATTTTATTTTTTAATTTCAAATCAGTGAGTTTTATCAAAAAAACAGAAGAGTTTCTAAACAAACTAAACTATCCAAATTAATTTTTTTGCATGTGTTTGATAAGATTTTTTTTTAGATTTCGTTAACAAGAATGATTGGGGTAGTTTATTTCAACCCCTCCCAATCATTTTAAAAAAGTAAAAAAAATGCCAGAAAGTGTGTTTTCATAACAGTAATGCTTCCATAAAATTTTATTAGTCTATCTCTTCTCGTTTTCAAGATAAAAAATAAAAACATTTTTGGCTCCAATTCAATCAGCAATCGACACGAAAGAGAATTAAAAGATATTGATTCAACCAAACCAAACTGACAACTAAAGAGACA
This sequence comes from Sitophilus oryzae, assembly GCF_002938485.1. Lineage (NCBI taxonomy): Eukaryota > Metazoa > Arthropoda > Insecta > Coleoptera > Curculionidae > Sitophilus > Sitophilus oryzae. The sequence continues at coordinate 1,303,032 of NW_022146928.1, read as the reverse complement.
GATTTATTTATTTGTCAAATTACATAGAAACCAACGCCAACCCAGCACAATATTTTTTCTACTCCTAATAAATTCCTTGAAATAATAATTTCTGAATATTTTTAATAATATAACGTAACTCGCTATGGAAAGAAATATTGTTTTATACACGACGATAAAGTTGCATTATCGTCTCCCGAAATTAATTCACTGGCAATTTTATCGCTCGTGAATTAATCTGTTCGGTCGAGGGTAAAATACCATTTTATCGTCTTCTATAAAAAATAACTAAAAAATTACTAATTTTAGTTTCTTAATCAGCGTTTCCATACTATGAATTATTTTGTTGAGTAATATATTTGCGTCAAATGTTTGACTTAAAATAGGTAATAAAATAAACGAGATACGCATGCATTAACATACAAATGCATATGCAATTAGTAAGTTTTATCTGTAGATAGATTTGATAAAACGAAAGTAAAGATAATTGATTTGGTATTAATAATAATAATTGATACTTATTGATAAAATATTACGAAAACTGGTCATATTAACGTGGTTAAAAAAGCGCCAAATTTGCGTGGAAAGGTCGATGACATTTGCCATTTAATTTTATATATTAAATGACGGACGACGGCGATCTTCATTTCTAAGCCAACTCTGACGCAATTTATGTTCGATCGTACACCTAGTATATTTTTATTTTTTGTATTTTTCTGATTCTAACCCTTTATAAAAAATTATAAATTTAAAATATGATTTTATATATTTACATTTATACGTGACATCTATGAATTATCTTGGAAACTACTGTGTATTGATATATACTATCAATTGTCTCTTTTTAAATCAATAAATATGTTGTAATTTCAGTAGTATAATGCCCTCTACTTGTCGTGCACAAAACTTTACAAAAAAAATATATATTTGTCTCAGATATTATCATTTCAGGATTATAATACAGGGTCCGGCAATAGTGCGTCGGGCTACAGATGCTAGAATAAAATTGCTTGGAAACTTAGTTGGAGTGGGCTACAACCTAAAGTATGTATTAGGATGTATTTCAGGAAAATATTTATCTTCTACAGGATGGCTCAAGAAAGTGATTGGATCGGGATGACTTTTTTTGAATGGAACACCCTTTATGTTATTCCATTTTTGGCTTCCTTTTTGATAACTTTCCATAATCCTAAGATATGGGTAAATACAGGGTTGTCACCACATACGACACGGAGTATTGTGGCTAAACGATTAGATTTTTACAAATTGTAAGTTTTGGGTTCCTTGAAGGACTATTAGAGCTACAATTTAAAAATATTTTTACAAGATACAGAGTGTCCTAAATATGTAAAAATTACCCAAGTAGCATTTTCACGACTTGCGACCACATGTTTACTAAACACAACGTTGGATTAGTTACAAAAAATAGTTAGCTCCCTACCTTTGGTATTAAAATAAATTTAAACGTTTTTATAACGTTGTGCCGACGTTGGACTAGTACTACAGCAAAGTAGAAGCTTCTGCGACGTCGAATAAACGTTGTCTTGTAACCTTTTTTGCTTAAGTGATCTTTAGGTTATTCGGACAACGTAGTTACAACGTTGGACAATATAGAGTTTTCCGACGTCAGTTTCAGGACCTATTCCAACGTTATGCAAACGTCGTCTGGTTTACTAATTCCAACGTTGTTTAGATTTCCTTATTCTTACGTTGGTAGGACGTCGAGTCACTACCTTTTTGCAACTGTATTGAACCATAACCTTAAATCTTAAATTTTCACTTCATTGTTCTGTTCAGTCAGACAGTTCAGTGCTGTTTTGTTTTTATAAAAAAAAAACTTAATTAAAATGGGACATAAGAAAGGTAATATAAAACTAAATTTAAATATACATCGACATATATTACCGATAGTTTATCCACTCCCTCGTTTATTTAGATTATAGAGGGCGGCACAAGCTAGACTCTAGGATGACTAAATTAGGCAATTTTGCGACTAGTATACCACCTGTTAAGGCCGAACTGCGACTTTATTAGTCCAGTATGCGACTACTCGAACTACTCCATCTTAATCTCCAAAACAACAAAGCGAAAGCCGCCATGTTGTTAAATAAGAAAATGTTTCGCTCCTAAAATAGCAATTCCTGCTTTTTGAATACATTAACTTGAAATATTTGATCCTAAAAAACACGCGGAAACAATTTTTTCGACTGCGAATAAATTATTCTCATTTTACTAAAAAAAAATTCAAGAAAATTTTTAAAACTACTTTAATTTTAAGGACCATTAGTATTTTTCAAAGTAGAAACAATACATTTATCAATTAAGTTGTTTGCGTTTAACTTTTTTGCCTTGGGTAACGAGTTACAGAGTCGGTTAAAGCGTTTCAATAATTATGATCTTCAAACATCCTCCACACTTAAATACTTTTGTTTTGTTTTCCTTCACTGTCATCTGACATATGTCTCTAACTAAATCATAAAAATAATATTTTTACTATAATTATCCCAATTTAGGATAAAACGCGACTTAGACGCCATATTAGTTTTGTATTTCTGTAAATTAGGATTTTAAACAACGTTGCAGTTTGTACTAAATTAGGCTTCTAGCCAACGTCGGTATCCAACGTCGTTTCGACCCAAAAATTATTCTCCAAACTAGTGCAGACTAGGGTTGGCACGAGGTTGTGCCGACGTTGCGCCCCGACGTTTGGTCGCGTGACACAACGTTGTCCCGACGTCCAAATGCTGCTTGGGTATTATAGTTGTATTTTTTTAAATTTAATTTAATTTAATAATGTGTATTTTTTTAAATTTAAAAACTCCCTGTATAGATAGATTCTACGATAGATTCCCTGTATAGATAGATTCTACGATTAAAATAAAGGTAAATTTGATTAAGGTTTATCATACTTTGGTAATAAACCTTACCGTTTTTGAAATATTTTCAATTTTATGAAATTACAGTAAAAATTTTAAGGCTTCATTTCTCCAAGGGTATCAAAGTTTTTAAAACTGAATATTTACTGAAGATTATTTATTGAGCAGATATTGTGTTGCAATAATAAAAATTTGACTACCTTATACAGAGTGTCCAAAAATTTATATTAAATAATTACTAGCTTTAAACGGCAATAACTTGTTTAATTTAAATGGAACACCCTATATATTTTACGTGAATCAGATGCACAATTTAATTGTCTATCAAATTTTATTATACCATTTTTTTCACCAACATTTTGCCAACTAGACAAAACTAGACCATAGACAATAGTCAACATAGGGACTGTCATGTCATCTTCATTTATAAATTAGAAACCTGTACTTTAAAAAAAATGATTTTTTTTTTAATTGAGAGCTACCGAATTTTTTCTGTAATTGCATCCCTTTTAGTAACTGTAACCATAGAGTAAAGCCGTAACTATAGTAATATCACAGATTATAGGTATATTATATGTATATATACAGATAAAAATCTTGTCCCTAATTCGTGGTACGAAATTTGTTTTTATGGTAATGCGCAAACGAGTAGAATTTCCTGTGCGCAAAAATAAACTCGCGTTTAAACAGCGTAATAACTGGGCCGGTCAGGCGCTGTGCACAATTTCAGAGGCTATAAGTTGGCGTCCTATGTGCGCAAACTAGTAACCTAACTAGTGCGCGACTCCGAAAATTGGAACCACGAAAAACAATGCTTTTGACGATAAGTTTATAATCTGTATAATCTGTGGTAATATCAGAGATTAAGAAATTATACCGTGGGAAAATTTGCGGTGAACAGGCAGTTCTAAAAAGCTTTCAAAAAATATACAGTGAGATTTAAAAGAAAATGCACGATTTTCAACGTATTTTTTTGCGAAAAAAAAAACTCATAGACGTGTTTCTGGGGTCGAAATATACCACCCCTGAAAATATTTGCACTTATTTAAGACTCACCCTGTATATCTATGTATTTAATCAAGATAAAGACTTAAGTCGCAAAAACACAAATTATATCGATTGATATTTATGAACGAACCGCAAAAATAAATAAAAAAATACAATTTGCATTGTGAAGCCCTACCCTTCCCCCTTCCTTCCTTCTAATCTTAGATATTTGCATCTATATTTTATGCAATTATCTGAATCAGAGAAGCCCTATTTCATATAGGGACTCCAGTGACATCGCTGTCTATTTGACGATCCTTGGTACTTTCCGCCAACGCTAGGATCACGGTAGGCCGCCATCGATATCCAATATTGGAACTAGGAGGAAAAACAGCTGACGATCACCCGTGGGGTACACACATTCGCACGAAGCGAAGCGTTGGCTGGGTCGAGCGGTTTTCAGCTGTTTCGGCGATGTTGAGTCGGTCTTATTCTTACTAAGTTGGCTGTGTTTTTTAAAATATTCCTTTGTTTTTTTTTTGAGGCTATTCTTTTGAATTTTAGAGTACGCGAATTATAGTTTTCGTGGATTTAGTGTGCGTGACGTAAATAAGGTAAGGTTATTTTATCGATTAGTATAATTCTAGTACGAGTATTCTATTTAATTCAGAATTAATAGTCAAAAAATTGGTATAATCATTGTTGAATTAAATAGAAGTAGTTGGCGAGAACTTTAACAAAATTGGTAACAAAATTAGTAAAAAAATAGAATTTCGTCTTTCAAACATTAACTTGATATTGTATACAATACATAATAAACCAAAAATATCTAGTAAATTTTGTATTGTTGAGGAAATTAACAATTGGCATAATATCTGCATTGTAATACTGCATATTTCTATTTCAACCTAATAAAAACAAAGGCCTTTCTTATCGCAAACAATTTTTATTACAATACAATTGTAAAATAGAAGCTGATTATTGTAAAGAGAAAGAACTCTTTAAAAATGTAATTTTATTTAAATATTTTTTTATCAATATTATTGCTTATTATTTTAAGTGTCATATGAAATTAGTAACTGTACTTATATATTTTAATTAATTTTATTTTTTCTCTATTGGGTCTATAATTTATAATATGTACCTAATATTAAATCATATTCCAAATTTTCACAAGTAAACACAATGATTAAATATACCTAGCTTGTGATTAAAAAGTTTTGTGATTAAAGGCAGTTTGACAGTTCAAAATTTCTGATGCAATATTCTAAGAGAGTTTTAAATCTCTTAAAAAATAATTATTGTTTTAAATCGCAATGATCATTATCAACATTATAAGCAACAAAGTCATTGGTAACAAGAATATAATGTAAAAATACAGGGTGGCCCATTAGTGAGTAGAAGTCGAATATCGCCGTTGACGAAGATATTTGACATTGTTTGTTGACAAAGAAAAAAATTAACATAAAAATTGCTTAAAAATGGTTTAAAAAGGTGTCCGTAAGTGTTTTAAAAAATATCCTAAAAATATGTTGTAGAGAGTATATTTAAAAAAAAGAGTAATGATGAAGTTGTAAGTTTTATTAAACTGCACCCTCAATTTTTCTATGCAGAATTGAATTCAGGGATCCGTTCGAATTCACGAACAGCAGAATTTAAAAAAAAAACCTCAAAAGTCCGGGTTTTAATAGGTAATTTTGGCCAAAAAAATTTGCGGATTATCCAGTAAATTTGAAAATATTGAATTAAAATTATGGTGCTATTTGATGCCGCGGTAGAATTTTGACAAATGACACAAGCATATGATAACATTACGTTCGATCAACTGTCAACCAAAAAGTCAACCGCTGCTATCTGGGAATATTGTAAATACATATATTTTCTTAATTTATATATATTAATTTTTTTAATATATTTTTGACAGGTATCGGTAATTTAGATTCCAAATACCTCGAGAACCTTTTACTCTTAGCGATCTTTACCAAGAGACTTTTTTTCATAAAAAACGTCGTAAATGTATATTTTATTAATGAGTGGTTTTATACAGTTATGGACAAAAAGTTATTACTCTTCAAACTAGTTAAAAAAAACTACTAGACTAGTTATTAATTTTTAAAAGAGTTAAAACCATGTATGTGGCGCCCTCTACAAGTAGGAGTCATATTGAAATCAAAATCAAATTTCTCATGTCAAAAAACTACCAGACGCCAATTTTCATCCAAATATTGACGTGGCTTCAGAAATTATTTGGAAAAAACTGAAATAACAATGAAACTTCTACACCCTGTATCTCCGAAATGAAGCATTTTAGGGCATACATGTATATGAACTTTATTACTTATTTTTAATTGCAGAATATGCTGCCGAAGTTTCCCGAATACAGTTCGTACCACCCTGTATAATGACGTACATAAAAAATGTTGATAAGGCTTAGATTTATTTATTATAGTTGACAGGAGTGTCGATTTTTGACATTTTTCTTTACACTATGTGCAACTTTGTGCCATTTTTTTTTCAATTTATTTATTTATTTATAAGTATAAAAAATATGATTAGTAGAGTTTATGATTTTTCGCTCATATTATCTCAAACTCTGTAATTGGTTACTTTTTAATGAAAACTTATCTGTCGTGTACTTCTGTAATCTGTCGAAATCAATAAGTATAAAAATTGAAAAATTCTCCTATGGAACATAAAGTAATAGCTGACGCCAGTAGGTCTGAACAAAATAAAATGCTGAAAAAATTATACGTGTTCATAGCTATGAGTTAAAAACATGGAACAGCGTATAAATAATGAAGATTCCGTGACATTTAACGACCAAATACACAATAGACAATGACATTTACATAAATTACGTAGGTATGCAAATTAGATAAACCACTAGACCAACGCGAACTAGTTAGTTTAAATTTTTGCATAGCCTACCTAAGCTTTAGACTTGTGGTGGGTTCATACAGCCAAATAAAATAAAATAAGAATAAAATAAAATAAGAAATAAAGAATTCTTATTTGTGTGCGTTCATACAGTCAAATAAAATAAAATAAGAAATATATATTTGCTCATGCGCAGTACGATGAGGCTGGATAAAAGTTAACTTTTACGATTGTTTATAGTAATTTTACTATTTATAGTATATTTATTTATTAGTTGCCTACTATATTATACATTTTACTTATGTGAAATTATAAAATAAATTAAATCCAAACTGAAAATATTTGTAGGTTAGAATTAAGCGTGCGCAAAGCCGTTTTCACATAAAATAAAACAAGAAGTTAAAAGATAAAGACTTCTTATTTTATTTGTTATTTTATTTGGCTGTATGAACGCATGTACGGTATCCCATATAACCAACTTTCTTATTTTATTTTATTTTATTCTTATTTTATTTTATTTGGCTGTATAAACCCACCATTGGATAATATTTTATAATTTCAGCTTGCAGCATACAGGGTGACACAGTGTTCCGAAAAAGAACCATGCCTATCGGGTGTTCTGTTTGATATTTTTAGTCCAATGTTTTTTTTAATATTCTAGCAACAGATACACACTTAAAATATTTTCATTGATATATAGGGTGGTCCGAATTTCCAAATTGTAACTTCGGCAGTATAAAAAGTAAAAGTTAACGTCTCCTTTTTGCTGCCAGGGCTAATCTGGACGGGGCCTACTCTGTTTACGCGGAATCCGAACCGCGGTCCTCGGCTATGTCATGGTCAATGGCCTACTGACTTGGCAAGTGCCTAAATCGACTCTTACTCACGAGATATCCGATCTCATCCGGCCTCGAACCGGCGTGAATGAGCAGTGTGTGTCAATAGATTTTACACTTTTGCCTTTTTTTTGGGCAACAGCACGATACAGAGTTTCGAACCGGTCACCCATCCATCCACTAGTATCGCCTTACGTCGCTTAACTTCGGTGTTCTAATGGGAACCGGTGTTTCGACGTAGCTGGGCCGTTGCCCTTCGGCAGTATATTCTGCTGATAATAATAAGTAAAAAGGTCCGTCCTAAAATGCTTCGTTTAGGAGCTACAGGGTGGACAATTTTAATTTTTATTTAGATTTTTCCAAATAATTTCTGAACTAACATCGATATTTGGATGAAAATTGGGGTCTGGAAGTTTTTTTGACATGAGAAATTTTATTTCGATATCAATATGACGCTTACTTGTAGGGGGCGCCATTGGGGTGAGCCAAAAAACTAACCTCTGGAATTTATGGGTTAAAATGAACCTAATAATCGAAAAAAAAATATCCCCGGAAGGCAGGATTTTTAGCTCAGTTTTAAAAGGTATCGGTGACGATTCAAAGTTAAAAATAATAGCTCCCGTATATAGCGTTTGACGTCTTGGGAGCAGCAAGGTACAGCTTGCCATACTAGAGCCGTTCGGTATACAAGGAAGGTAATGTGGCTAGCACTACGCTTCAACCGCCTATTATTACCTCAGGATTGTGAATCCCAAGTACTCATTTAAGGCTGAGTCGACCTAGGTACCCAAACTATTTTTATTTTAATAAATATAGTCGGCTGCTGAAATGCCGGGTGTGGGATTCGAACCCACTACCTTGAGATTGGTAGACGAGAGCCTGTACCTGTACGCCACCGGGCACCTTTACCATTCAAAGTTTTAACTTTACCATTAAAAGTACCATAACTTTGAAACGGTTTGCGATAAAAAAATTTACATCGCAGATTCTAGTAGATCATAATTTTTTTAGAGTAAAAAATTTATCTGAGAGTTAAATGGCAGAGTCTACATGGTACTGTAAAAGTCCAAAATTCGGTGAATATCAATATACTCCCTGAATATGTTGAAAATCCCCGAGTATGTTGAAAATATTTTTTTTTATTGGATGAAAACAACAATAAAGTTATATATATTTGTACATATTGATTTATTACAATACGGAAAACGTTTTTCAATAAAAGCAAAGAAATTGTCCGCACATGCACGCTATCCAACCTTGATGCCAAGCCAACACAATGAAATAAACCGACAAAAAGCCAGTAATAACAAAAGCCTATATTCAGAAAACGTTACAATTCGTCTTCGATGCTTGCACAAATCACGTTACAAACGAAAAAAGATTAAAACCAAATAAATCAAACCCAGTCATACAACTAAGTTTTGATTGCTTTAGTTTCAACTTTTTTTTATTAATACGATTTTGCTTTGATGTAAGACGAATTGTATTTTTTTTGAAAACAAAGAATCACGAAAAAACGTTAAAACCAAAGCAGTCAAATTCATTAGTTCAACTAAGTTTTGATTGCTTTGGTTTGAATTCTAATTTTTTTAATACGATCTTGCCTTGATGTATGGTGCATGAGCATCCAAGACGAATTGTAAAGGTTTTTGAAAACAAAGAATCACGAAAAAGGTTGAAACCAAAGCAATCAAACTCATTTGTGCAACTAAGTTTTGATTGTTTTGGGTTCAATTTCTTTTCGTAATCCCTTTTTTAATACGATTTTATCTTGATGTAAGGTGCGTGAGAATGGAAAACGAATTGCTATGCTTTTTGAAAACAAAAAAAGTTGAAACCAAAAAAGTTAAACTCATACTAGTCTTGTTCTTTTTGTTAACATTTTAATACTTCTTTTTTGGAATTATTTAGTGCGATACCACCTAAAGTACACAGCACTAATTAATAGTCGCAACACTTTTTAAACAGCTAGGTAAGTGAAGAAAAATATGCCACGGCACTGTTTGGAGGTATGGCAACAATTCAGTCTCGGGTGTTATTGGTCCTTGTATTCTTTGGTCATCGGTTTCAACCTTTCGTTTTTCGCAATTCTTTGCTTTTTTAATACGATTTTGCATTGTGTGTGAGGATCAAAGACGAAAGTTTTTTAAATCTGCTTGTAGTTATAACCTGTGCTGTCACCGGAGCTCATTTGTATTTGTTGACACACACCAAACCCGAATTGATAAAATTAATAAATATTATCGACATTGACAGGTGAATGTTCATATTCACTAATTTCGAAGCTTCACAGTATCATCTATACCGAGATCTATACCATGTAATACAGCATATTTTCATATAATATCTTTTGAACAAACACTTAACGTAAATTTCCAATTAATAAAGTAAATAATTATTATGAGGGGTGTCTCACTGTTGGAATTACATGTACATTTTCTTGACAGTCGCTGGCAGTCATTGGCAGTCTTATGGCAGTCGCCTATAATAATTACATGGCAGTCATAGGCAGTCTTCTACGCAGTCATTGGCAATCGCTTGGAAATAGAATGATATTTTGGCAGTACATGTACATTTTTTGCCCAAGTGAGACACCCCTCGAATTATTATAGAGGCTCATGGCTTGATTGGTTATCGGTTATCTCCATTTGTTTCTGTCTTTCGCCTTTATTCTCCACCCATCCACTCTTATCCTTCTCAAGTCCTCTTCTACATCCTTTTTCCACCTGATTCTCGGTCTACCCCTCCTTCTCTTTTTACCTATTTCACGTTTCATTATCATACTAGGAATTCTTGCTTCAGCCATTCTTTCAATGTGTCCCAGCCACCTCAGTCTTTGTGCTCTTGCGTTATACTCGATGCCCGATATAGTTGCTTTAATTGTTCATTTGTTCTTATGGTCCATATGTTGTCTATCTTCTTTCCTCCAAAAATCTTCTGGTCTAAGGTCTAAAAAATTTATTATAATATACGATAGATTATAAATCTAGAACGAGTAGAATTATTATGTATTTAGAATAATTTAACAATACTTCAATATATCACTATTGCATAAATGGGAGATTGCGGTGAATAACAGGTATGCAAATTAGAAAATCCACTAAAAGATTATGTAATAAGCTTGATTTTGCACAAGATAAGCACATTCTAATGTTTAATTTCATTAAGAAAAATAATTTTTATTTGAAAGACTTTATTTAAAACGTTTCAATAAGAACATAATCATGTTTATATCTAATTACTATTACTAACTGTTGCCGTAACATCTGTTAATTGAACTTGATATTCTTACATAATTTCGTGGGAACTATATGAAACAATACACAAAACCAAACTTATATGGAATCATCTATTATTTTTCATAATCTTTGAGACGTATGAAAATTTTGTGTTTATGAATAAAACTCAGTTCTTACCAATGACTTTTAATGAAAAATAATCCATATAGCAATAAAAAAGAATCAGTTCCCAAAATAAGCAAAATTGCATTTTTTTGTTTTCTAAAACGAAATTAAAATTATAGTTGATCAAACCAAACCAAACCAAAAATGGCTTGATTTAGAAGTCAAATTTCTGTATAGTAAACGAAGTAGGCTTGAAATTGAAGCCTATGGACTTTACAAAAAACTTACTTATAAGCTAACTAATGTAGAGTATGAATGTTGGTGTCTCTTTCAGAGAAATATGTTTGTGGTTATCAATTCAAAATTTGTTAAGAAAATGTCCATTTTGAATAGTAAGTTTAAAAAATTAAAAAGCTCTAAAAACAAACATGTTTTCCAAAGAGACATAAACATAGTAGAGAATCTTTCTTCGCAGACTTTTGATAAACAAGAGCTCAGTTTATTAAACAAAGGTTTAAAATTTGCATTGCCCAACTCTGCAGGTAGCGCTTTGGAGGAAATCGTCATTGGTGTTGAAACTGCTATTCAGCACTTGCCCGATGCTTCTAAACTATTTACAAGAGAGGCTTGTAGAAATCAGTTATCAAAAAATATCGTTTCAAGTAAATCATTAAAATCTAACAAGGAGCACAATATTGTCAAGAGTTTGCGTAACAAAGATTGTTTCTACCTAAAAGCTGATATGTTGGGAGAAATATGATGGGCAAACTAGAAGATCAATATTAACTAGATTTAAAGAACATTTAGCTCAGATAAGATATGGTAGACAGGATAAATCTTGTGTTGCCGAATATATTGTTGATAAAGAACATTGTATAGATCTTAATAATTTAAAATTAATTAAACAAGTCTCAAATTACAGGCAATTAGATGCATATGAAAGCATCAGAATTAATAAATGTAAAGAGAGTATGAACAGAGACAACGGTCCAATTCCTGCAAGTTCTTTCTTCCTACTACTCTAGTGGCGGAAATCTAACTGTTACGCTCAGTTGGCTCTAACTTGGTTGGCTAGATTTTGCCACGCCCACTCGGTGCCCACTGGGCGAGTATATAAACGCTCAACTTGTAGATTGTAATTTAGTTTATAATCATCTGCTGATGATGCTAACATAGTTAGAGAAACGCGCGTCCAGTGTAAAAGTAAAAGTGTATTGTGGTGATTTAGTGTTTTTATTTTGACGAAATTAAGATTTAAATTTTTAATGGCCAAAAAGCAAAAACAAAAAGAAAATTGATAATTTTAATATTCTTTTTTGCCACCTCTAGCCCTTATGCTAGCTTCTATCCGCGCTGGCATGCTTCTTATTAAATTCTCAATATTGTCTTGGGATATGTTTTCCCATTCTACTAATGCTGCATCAATAAGCTGTGCAAGATTTCCTGGATTGTTTCGACGAGCTCTAACCTTTTTTTTGAGCTATTCCCACAAGTGTTCGATAGGATTTAGATCATATCTCCGACCCGTTAAAGTTTGTTGAAGTGGTAACAATGGAGTTTTTCCTCCCAGTATAATACCGCCCAGATCATTACAGTTCCTCCTTGCTACAGATTTGGCAGCCTGAAGTCTCGCTAGTCTTCCTGGAGCTCCGAGAACCCGAATTCGATGGTTATCTGATCTCAGGCCATTTCTGGTCTAATCCAAAAAAAGAACATTTTGTCAATTCTCAGTTATCCAGTTTTGATGTTTAAGGCATCAATTTAGCCGGTCAATTTTATTTTACCGAGATAATTGTGGGATCCGTAACTCTCTCCTACTGTAAAATCCTCGAGCACGAAGCCTTTTTCTCATGGTTTCAACTGAAACGTTCACACCTGTAGCTGCCAGAAGTTGTCTTTGTAGCTCTGGAACGAGCATTGGGATTTATTCTAGCAATTTGGCACACAAGGCGGTCTTGTTGTTCAATTGTGACTCTTTGATGACTTTGTCTGGGCCTATCCTTGTGTGTTCCTAATTCCAAGTACCTTGCATATGTTTTCGATACAACACCCTGGGTAACGCCTACTATCTCTGCTACGTCTCTTTGGAGCATTCCTTGTTCGGTGAGAGCAATCATTCTTCCCTTCTGTGCATCTGTTAATCCAACTTAAGGCATTTTTTTTATTTTTTTGAATCGAATGAAAATTACTGGACAATCGTGATTTTACTACTGAACACAAAATTCAAAAGAAAATAAATCGCGGCAGTCGTTTATTCTTTATTATCATTTACAACAAAAAACCTTATCTTAAAATTGTATACCAATTTTTATCCTTGCAAGAAATTTAGTCAGAAATAAAGAGTGATTCCATATAAGTTTGGTTGTGTGTATGTTAATGAACATCAAATATGTGATATATGTATTTACAATAAACGATATAAAATTGCAAAAGGTTAGATTTAGATTTATATTATTTTTTATTATCAAGAATTACAACGTAATACATTTTTTAGTATGTACCACGATTTCAAAAGCTAATATAAAAAATATTAAATTGCTAATTGATATTATTGATTCGGCATTTTTCAAATAAAACTTTTTCATCAAAATTTGCTGAAATATTTATGAAACTAAAAGTCTGCATAAATACTGACAAAGTAAAAGCCCAAACTCAAAATATTGTATAGCTTTCTTAATCTAAAAGGTTTATATAGGGTGCGTCTCAAAAGTGGCTCACCCCCTATAACTTTTTTATTTTTTCAGATAAAACAACGAGATTTGGTATGTTAGTATATGACATAAATTGGGATTGATTGACGTATTCAATTGTTTTCGGTCACTTCCGATTTCGCCGGAAATGACTACAACTTTTGATTTTTTAATGGCACTCTCGGTTTTTTTTACTTTATTCAATAGAAAATGACACTCTGAATCGAATGACATATTATATGTCAATTTTTGACATAGTCACTCAAAAACAAATTTTATTTTAAATTTCAATCTAGAGTGCCATGGCTGTGTTAAAAACACTAATTTTTAACCAAGGAGCCTTGGAAAAATAGATTTGATCGTCTAATGTTTTTAGTGCCTTGTCCTGGCCGGTTAAAAGATGCCCAAATCGTATTTTGAATCATATCTCAATTTTTTCAAATGGAACGAGGGGGGCTCATTAGCTTATTTGGAAAAACCATTTTTTTACGAATAATTTGATACCACACACTTGGTATTTTGAGTCAAATTATCGTTATGAACCGTATGTTATAATTTCAAATAAACCATATGCCAAATTATCAAAAGTTGACATATGATATGTCATTCGATTCAGAGTGTCATTTTCTATCGAATAAAGTAAAAAAATACCGAGGGTGCCATTAAAAAATCAAAAGTTGTAGTCATTTCCGGTGAAACCGGAAGTGACTGAAAACAATTGAATATCTCAATCAATGCTAATTTATATCATATACTAACATACCAAAGCTCGTTGTTTTATCTGAAAAAATAAAAAAGTTATAAGGGTGAGCCACTTTTGAGACGCACCCGGTATAGTTCATGTATTTCTATTCAATAAATATGAGACTGTTTTCAACAGAAAAACTGGTTTATATTTAGAAAATATGAGTCAAGTGCCATTTAAGCCAGTCACACACGTTACAGTATTCTTTCATAAGTCTATATTAACTTTCTTTTTGTTTACTTTTGTGGTTTTCACCTCATTTAGCGAACTAACGCCAATTAGACTTGCGCAAGTCTGGGAATCAAAAATTTAAATTTTCTAGAAACTTGCACTAGTTTAGATACTTGCGCATATCTTCCCACATACGATCCAGTATACTTACGCAAGTATCCGTGTGTGGCTGATAATAGTAAAGCAGCGTTGTATATACTTGATTGCTAGTACTTCCGTTGAACATTTTAAAAAATGCATGTTTACACTAATCAACTTATTGTGCAAGAACTATCGAGACCACTGAGATGGTTATGGTGATGAGTTTCTTGTTTTTTGTTTGAAAAAAAAAAAAGAAAATTCAAAAAGCGAGAGTATGGGTAAAACCATAAATAAATTGAAGGCAAAATTCTTTATTCCAAAAAGCTGTCATAGGCAGCATCTCTCATATATTACTTTTATAATGTATATTTCTAATGTTCCAAAAATTGATAAAAAACATAATTTAGTAGGCAGATCACCCGCTTGGTATCATTTCATGAAACTGCTAATGCAAGAATTTGACATGTTAACACGTTACAATTTTTGCTCCGCAAGCCCTAACACGCAAAGTATATCAATCTACTTTACTTGTAAGTACTTGAAACAATGTTTGCATTGTTCAGATACTTGAAATCAAGTATTAGCGCAAGCAACACTTGCATCGTGTAAATCACCTTAAGATCCAAAAAAATCAAGGCGTCTTCAAGAATGGCAAAAAAATAAAAAACCACGGATATTTTCAAAGTAGTACAGCCAAAAAGAATATCTCAAGATACAGGTCAAAATACAATAAACTTTTACTCTGATACACGATTAAAAAATAAAAATAAATCAATTAATGATAGGGAGGTTAAGAATTCGAATGTAACTTATACATATATCAGCATTATACTACTTATTTTCAGTTATTGACTTATAATAAATAATAATATGATAATGTTAGGTTGTACATGCTGGTAGAGGTAATTACCCCCATTACCCCTCCCTTATAATACGCCAATGCTTTGCTCTATATACAGTATGTCCCCGGATTGTCTTTAAAAAAGGAAAAACTTTTTATTATTGACATTTTGAGAAATATGTATTGTTATTTTTGCTTGTTCTAAAATGGTTAATCCCGTTTTTACTTTTACAAATTTTCATACCGTTTTAGAAAAAAAATAAAAAAAAAACACGAAAATATGGCTGAATTTTTTCGAAGTCCTAAAAACCAATAGGCCTATCTATGGCAAAATCATTTAGGCTCTATTCCGTTGCAAAACCAGGCGAACCAGACCGGTAAACTACGGTAAAGAGCGGTTCTGGCGGTTCCTGAAAAACATCGGTTTGATACTTTGAATAAGAAGACTAAGGGAGGAGCATATCAAAAATCTTAGGTACACCGCGATCGGTCTCAAATATGGCCGACTTAAATTCCGGTTTATCAATGCCGTTCTAATTTTATTTAACAGATGTAAAACTATGATGTAGGGTAGACGTGGGGTAGACTCAATCATTTGTTATTTTATTTTACATTGTGAATAAATGTTGGTAGTTATTAAAATTGTGATAAAAATATATAATTCTAATAAAAATAGATAAGTTATAATAAGTATTTATTAACACAAACATCCGATACGCTACTGAAGCAGGTAAGTCAAATTAACGTATCAACATTCTGTGACGTCTGATCTTTGACGAGTAGTAAATAAAAGCTAAAATGCAAGAAAAATATATAATTTAATTAATTTAAGTGAATTTCATAAATGATCGGTTTGCTACACGTATGTATATTATACATATAGTCAGTTACTAGCGAACAGTTGTTCCATTATTTCACTCAATTTTTGCCGAGATCTACCCACGCTACACAACCAACTATTTTAGAGTCTTTTTCGATAAATCGCGATAGTGTCACTGTTAATTTAAGTTCTGCCACAATTTCCATCTAGATTTACTACCTTTATACAACTATCAGTAGTAGAATAAATAATAAATAACATAAAATAAGCTCCGTAAAGACTGACAAATCCACAAAATTTCAAATCAAATTCAAATGTGTCAAATGAATCGTCAAACAGAACTGTCAAGGATCCCCACCCTAGAGTGCTTTTTTCGCCCACCATGCATGAATACATGGATAGCATTATGCTTCTTCCTTAGTCTTCTTATTCAAAGGTTTGATACGGAAGGGTTTGGTAAAATATTGGAAAAGTCAAATGTTGACGTTTCCTAAATTTCAATACCTCTATTATAAAATGTATCTTTTATGCATTTTTAATGTAGGTACCTATTCTCTGCTTTTAGGTTTGCTTCTTCTTTTCAATGGAGTTTAATATTGAAAAGTACTTTATTAATAAACTGTTAAACTCGTTAGACAGCTCAAGTGAAGATTTGCAGGTCCAATATTAAAACAGATCGATAATAAATAAACAAATCTAATCAATATTTATATTTTTATAGCTACAAAACATTCACGATTACTTGTTGTCTTGTTTTTCATGTTTTCTTTAAATGTTCCTGACATTAAGAAACAATGGCTGCATGATAAGTTTAAATGGTCCTAAAAAGTAATTTTATATAGTTAATGAAATGTATTTACCTTTACTGCCTACCTCCATTGCTGTTGGATGTAAATACAAAATATTATTACAAATTTTAGAAATTAAATGAGAATTTCACTCGAACAATATTTGCTTGATTTCTGTCACATAAATGACATTGATTGACAAACAAAACCAGAAAAACCAGCCTTCTGGCGCTGGTTAGTTTGGTGACAGTTATAACCGAATTTTTCAGGAACCGTGTTCCGTAATAAGAAAACCTTCAGGAAACCGATAGAAACGGACCATAAAACCATAACCAAGGTAAGCAACGGAATACACCCTTAGTTTTTATTCTTGGATAGATGGTTACAGAGATGGTTAGTATTAATTTTGATTAGCGTTATTGCTATTTTAGTTAGCAGAAAATGTATAATTACCTTTTCAGTAGCCCTGAACCAAGTTAATTTAGAGCTATCCAAAAAAATCCTTTATGGGTATTTCGCCACTGCACTGCAAGAAAATCTACAAAATAAAATAATTATTTTTTGTAAACACTTCTGCGTTAAACCTAAACGGACGCTGCTTGTAAGAAGTTATGTTTATAGTAATACAAATTTACCTAACAAAGAAAAAAAATACTTAACGTTTCGGAAAGTTATCTCTTTCTCCCAATATATACTATAAACATAACTTATGACAAGCAGCGTCCGTTTAGGTTTAACGCAGAAGTGTTTACAAAAAATAATTATATTATTTTGTAGATTTTCTTGCAGTGCAGTTGCGAAATACCCATAAAGGATTTTTGTGGAAAGATGAATCCGCCACATAGGTATAGACATTTTTTAAGTTTAGAGCTTCTTTAACATTTTAAAACAGCAAAAAATATGACGTTAATTTAATTTGATGAATTTTTAAGAACGTCAGCTGACGTTTATGAAGAATGCATTTTTCTCAAAATGTTAATAATAAAATAGTGCTTCCTCTTGGAAAGTAAAGATAATCCCGAGACATACTGTATCTACATACATTTATAACTAGTACTAAATAAAAATAACTGATCCCACCATGTTTCAATAGACCAATTTAGGTTTATTGACAAATATCATGACAATGTCTACTAAATACGAAGAGAATAATAAAGATAAAAATTAGACCAATAAAATAATATTTTTTCCATTGCAGCTGTTAAAATTGCCTTATATATCTATCAAAAATAGTAGTAAATATAGTATAAAATAGTTAACCGCAAGAGCAGATTAAGTGATACTTTAACAGCGAGGATAGGTTAAAAACTTTATTTCTTCTCGCATGTTTTTTAATTGCTTCCATTTTTGAAAATTTTTGTATTCCTTTTCATAAGTTATTCGGCATTTAAATGGAAGTAGTTTGGATATGGCGTTTGTCGCATCAGCCTGAATATCTGTTGGTAATTTACTTATTTCGTTTTGAGCCATTTCTGGCTCCAATTCATGCAATCGACACGAAAGGGAATTAAAAAATAGTGACTCAAAACTGACAACTAAAGAGACAGCTTTATTTATTTGTCAAATTACATAGAAACCAACGCCAACCCAGCACAATATTTTTTCTACTCGTAATAAATTCCTTGAAATAATAATTTCTAAATATTTTTTAAAACGTAACTCGCTATGGAAAAAAATATTGTTTTATACACGACGATAAAATTGCATTATCGTCTCCCCAAATTAATTCACTCGAGATTTCATCGCTCGTGAATTAATCTTAAATAAAAAATAACCATTAACCTGTTATTAACTCTACTATATTGGTCTACAACGATGTATAAATATACTGATTTTTAACGAAAAATACTTAGTTGTCGTTAAACATTATTTGCGTTGTAATTTAACTCATTAACATCAATTGGAATACATTTCTTATTTTGTTTTAATATGTCCATTAAATTAATTAATATATAATTATGATAATGTTAGTACAGTTGTATTAATGTGTCATTCTTTGATGACTTGGTGACACTTTAACATACAAAAAACTAGTAAATCAGAATACAAAAGCTATTTCATAAATTAAATAATATGTATCGTAATGTGTGTAAATAAAGTACATACATTACGTAGCTTGCGTTACTTGGTACTACACTTTTACTATACCTACTGGTTAAAAATAGGTTAATTAGTTTAAAACTCATAGTTTTACGTGACGAATTATCGTTGATTGTCCAAAGATAACAAACATAGCGTGAGACTAAATAAAATGAGGAAAAATCTATACTAATATATTCTCAAACCACTCAACGTAAGAAGCTCAATTTTGGCATACCTACAGGTTGATTCTAGGGTGTAGAGGTTCGATAAGAAGGGGTTTTTCGAAATTCCAGTTCCAAGGGTCAAAAACGATCAAGTTTCCGAAAAACGCTTAAACACGTTTATTTTATTTTGTTTTTGACATATTTTAAGATTTTTTAAAAATATATACAGGGTGTTTTGAAAAATCTGGTCATTCATTAATCACGATCCTGCTTAAGGCGCTTGACGTAAAAAGCTGATTTTTGGAAAACGGATTGACTTTAGGGTGCAGAGGTTCGATAAGAAGGGATTTTTCGAAACTCGAATTCTAAGGTGGTGAAACCACCCCTCAAATATTAGAATATTTTTTATTTAAAAACCGGTGAGTTTTTCGGAAAAACTCTAAAAATAAATAAACACCTATGCTTTATTTTGTTGTTTTACATATTTTAAGGTTTTTTAAAAATTTATACAGGGTGTTTCATAAAATATGACCATTGAGTAATCACGATTCTGCTTAAACTGCTTGACGTTTAAAGCTGATTTTTGGCAAACGGATTGACGCTGACGAGTGTAGAGGTTCGATAAGGAGGGGTTTTTCGAATCTCAAATTCCGAGAGGGTGAAAACGCCCCTCAAATATTACAATATTTGTTATTTAAAAAACTGGATTTATTTTGTTTTTTTACATATTTTGATTTTTTTTAAAACATTATACAGGGTGTTCCAAAAAGTTGGGTAATTGATTAACCACGATTCTGCTTAAACTGTTTGACATAAAAAAACAACAAACGGATTTTTTTAAGGAGGTGAAATGGGGTAAAAATGATTTTTATCTTTCATATTTAGTAACTGCCAAAATATAATAATATCACCATATTGCTTTTTCTCATGCTGACATAAATGTGAATTTTTTTTATCCAGTTTGTATGTTAATGGAAATTCTTGCTTTGCTTTATAATCACCATCACATATGATTAATTCGACGCGGACGAAGTCGCGGGTACACGCAGTATAAAACATATATAAACGCACTTGTGCACTAATTATACACAAATATAATACCTAGAGATGTGGAACCTTGTAGTGTGATATCGAATTTATCATTTAAGTGTTGCCAAAGAGGAAAAAATTAAAGGAAAATTTGGAGCTAATATCTACAAACGGACAAATTTTTCCATTCTTCATTTTTTTTTTGTTTCTTAAAATTTTATTTGTAATAACTTTAAAGAACAATGGTATCCTATAAAAATTTATCTATATTTTATTGCCCAGCAAAATTAATTACCATTCTACTATAGATATTCTAATTAGTATTTCAACTAACGTGTTCTTGAAATTGTTAGTCATGATTTGTTTGCTAATTATTATATTACAAGCATATGGTTCAATGTCCTAGAATAAAAGCAAATGTCGAATCTCTCGTAAGAATATACAGACTAAGTTTTGTAAATAGTCCAGGTAATTACGAATATTATATAGGGTGTGAGCCTTAAACAAGTGCAAATATTTTCAGGGCTAGTAGATCTCGATAAAAGGAACATATTGTTTCTTTGTCGTTTTTCAAATAAGTCCAAAATAACCGAGTTTTTCAAGTTTGAAAATTTAAAAAAAAATTGACTTGTTTTTAAAAAAATTTGAGAGCCACCGGAAAACAAGTAAATTTTTTTTTGTGAACAGGCAGTTTTAAAAAGTTTTCTAAAATATACCTAAAGGAAAATTTAGAAGAAAATGCAAGACTTTCAACATCTTTTTTTGTGAAAAAAAAACACATAGACGTGTTCCTGGTGTCCAAATATACCACTTCTTAAAAGTATTTGCACTGATTTAAGACTAACTCTGTATAATAAATATTAGTTATTTTTTATGGTTAATATAACTTGCTGGTTGTCAAAACGGCAGAAGCATGCTTTTTAGAATACTCGCTCTGGCCAATGCTCAATTACTAGAATTTTGTACGAGTAGTATTACGACGCTGTTAGCAGCTTTACCATATCCAAGTAAATAATAATACATATAATTATCGTAATCTTAAATCGTACAGGGTATTCAAATTTCTACGCCAAACTTTCGTACTAGAAAAATAATATACAGGGTGTTCCATTTAAAGAAAGGAAGAAAAATTATTTTCTATTTTAGAAAGTTTGGCGTAGAATTTTGAACATCCTCTATGATTTAAGATCGCGATATTTGCAGCATAATAAGTACAGACCATCTAAAGTAAGTACCTAATATAGTAGTTTTCATTTCAGGGCAGTTTTTGTTTTTTTAATAATTTTTTTAAGAAAGGCTGAAAAATATATATTTTTTATTTATGTATTAATATCTTTAAAGCAATCGAAAAATATTTTCTCATATCTTAGAATTATGTAAACTGATCTCAAATGAAGCCAAAAATGCAATAATATACAGTTTTTTTTAAAGTCATTCCGATCCACTCACACTTTTTTGAGCCACTTTGTAGAAGTTAAAATATTTTCCCGAAATACATCCTAGTAGGTACATGTTTTAGATTTGCACTTAAACACAATTCCTAAGTTTTTTATTCTAGGAGCTGCAGATGCCCGACGCACTATTGCCGTACCCTGTATGTAAAATTATATGGGAAATATTATAGACCGTAATTTCTAAGCCAACTGGACGCTGTTTTTTTTTCATGGTATAATAATCGGCTGTTCTGTAAACTTTGGCTGGACTGCGATATTAATTTAAATTAAATTCTCTGTTTTAACAACTCAAATAAATCGTGTAAATATTTATTATATCCTGCTTAAATTAACAGCTTCAAAACCGATAATTATTATAACATCTTTTGATCTCTTTATTATTTTAAGTATTTTATAGTAAACTTCAGTAGTTTTC
This sequence comes from Sitophilus oryzae, assembly GCF_002938485.1. Classification (NCBI taxonomy): domain Eukaryota; kingdom Metazoa; phylum Arthropoda; class Insecta; order Coleoptera; family Curculionidae; genus Sitophilus; species Sitophilus oryzae. The sequence continues at coordinate 1,280,793 of NW_022146928.1, read as the reverse complement.
GCAGTTTTATAGAAGCTTGTTGCTGCATTTTGTAAAACTGTTTGTTCCTAAATCAAGATGAAACTAAAATTAAAATTGATTATGTTTTATATACAATATTTCTTCATAAATTTACACTGTCAAGTGTAAAAAATTTGTATTACTACTACTATTAAATATTGCTTAATTAATTTATAGGTGAAATTATCTTCCTGTAATAAATATGCCGACATAAACCAATTATACCCCTCGGCTAGAATGTTCTATCTGGTATATTATGAGTTACATAACGAAAATACTGTTAGAATAATTAATTAAACACCTGTCAGTTAAAGTCAAGTTAAAATCCGGTCATATATAAATCAAAATTAATTTCCAAGAATTACTCTCAGACAATTTAGTTTCTACAGGGTCCGGCAAAAGTGCGTCGGGCTGTAGCTCCTAGTAGAAAAATATTAGGAATTTTGTTTAATTGTAAACCTAAAGCACGCCTAAAGCACGTACAGGGTGGGTCAAATTCGACGCTTTTAAATGGAAACACCTTTTTCTATAGGAGATAGACGTAAACTAATATCCGTGTCTGGAGCTAAATTTTCATCAAAAACATGATGGTGAAAACCGCAAATCAATATTTGTTACCGTTTCGGAGTTACGGGGTGTTTTTCAAAAATATGCATTTTTAACAAATCGCTGTTTCATTAAAAAAAAAATTACAAATACAAGAACTCTTCTGAAATCAAAACTATTTTAGGTATTTACTTTAGATGGTATATACTTAACTTTCCTGCAAATATCGTAATCTAAAATCATACAGGATGTTCACAATTCTATGCCAAACTTTATAAAATATAAAATAACTTTTCTTTGTTTTTTTTTAAATGGAACACCCTGTATATGATTTTTTTATTAGATGCAGAATTAAAAAATGAATATTTTCTGTATCTAAAGTACTTCAAAATTTTTAATGGTTTCGCAGATACATGCAGTATTATTTTATATCTCTCAACGGTAAAATACGAGAGAAAAATCATTGGGTAGCTTTTATAAACATTTGCTATGGAAAATGCCATATGAAATATAAAACAGCTAATATCTGCGAAACCGTTAAAAAATTTGAAATACTCAAACATATAAAAATAAAATAATATTTTTTTAATTCTCCATCTGTTAAAAAATAATATACAGAGTGTTCCATTTAAAAAAACGAAGAAAAGTTATTTTATATTTTAGAAAGTTTGGGGTAAAATTTTGATCATCCTGTTTGATAACGATTACCATATTTATAGCAAAGTAAGTACAGACCATCTAAAGTAAATACTTAATATAGTTTTGTTTTCGGGACAGTTCTTGTATTTTTAATAATTTTTTTTAAGAAATGCTGATTTTTTATTTATTTATTAATATCTCTGAAACTATCAAAATATATTTACTCATATCTTAGGATTATGTAAAGTGATCTGAAAAGAAGCCAAAAATGCAATAATATACAGGGTATTCCATTTTAAAAAACTCATCCTGATCCACTCACACTTTTTGGAGCCACCCTATAGAAGTTAAAATATTTTCCTCGAATACATTTTAGAACACACTTTAGATTTGCACTTAAACAAAATTCTTAAGTTTCTTATTCTACAGATGCCCGACGCACTATTGCCGGACCCTGTATATTGTAATAAAATAATGATCTTAAGCAGACCCCATAGTGTTAAAAAATAATTTCGTAAATTTATAAAATATATTTTTTTCTAATTAAAAATAATTAAGATATCCAGTAAAACTCCAGGTGAATAGTTATCTAGCAAACATTATCACTGTTTTCTTAAACTACTCTTTTGAATACCAATATGTGCTCTGCAGCGTTGCTTAACGCGGGTTTTTCCATTTTTCGTCTTTTAGTAACACTTCAGTCAGAATTGGGGTTCCCATATGTCCATATTTACCCGGATATGTCCGAGTTTTTAACACAAATCTACTAAACCGTCAGCTGAAGTGGATGCGGATCTTTCAGGTCCTTCTTTTCAACGGAAAAACTTCAACAGCTTCAGAGAATTAGGGAAAGTCATACCAAGTACTTCTCCAATGGCTCTCCAAATAAAAATAATTTTTTTAGGTGAAATAACGTGAACAGAGGATCAAGCAATCTCTGAAAAACTAGACGATAGCAAGCTTAGTGTTTTTTTAATTAATATTCAGCCCTTAAGACATAAAAACGGATGAATTATATCTTTTATTAGAAGAGGTCAATTTTCCAGAAATTGTTGCCATAACTTTGGTTAATATAGATGAGCCTGTATTTGTCAAAAATTACACTACAGTAACTAGATTCAATAGAAGTAACTCATCTCATGGAGGTACTATGATAATGTCTACTAACAACAACTTTACGGCAGTAACTAAGTTCAATACTCTAATATCCGAAAAAAAAATGAATTTTCCGTCGGTTATCATAATGCTTTTGACCTTTATATTATTTGTATTTACAGAACACCTGACGCTGACGTGCATATTTTCAGTCAAAAATTGCTAAGCTTGCTTGAATCCCTACCTATAAAAAGTAAATTGATTTTGTGTGGCGACCTAAATATTGACTTTTCCAGTGTGTGTGCAGTTAGGGAGTCTCTCCAGTCCATTTTTCATTCTTTTGGTTAATGCATGAGGCATGTTGACTCACCAACTAGAATAACTAAAGCTGGCCTAGTACTATAGATTATGTCGTGTCGTCTTTTGACCCGGAATTCGTTGACTGTAGAGTCCTTCACTCAGTGAGATTCTTAGGACTTGTTGTAGACAACTAGTTAAAATGGGACTTCCACATCGAAGCCTTATCAAAGAAACTAAGCACTGTCTGTTTTGCGCTAAGATCAGTTTCTAAGGAACATAATTCATCAACCTCTAGAATGGTCTATTATGTCCTTTTTGAGTCGCATCTTCGTTATGCCCTTCCATTCTGGGTTACTTGCTGCGTGACAAAATTTGATCGTATTTTCAAACTTCAAAAGAGAGCAGTTCGATACTTATTGGGACTAAACAGTAGAACTCACTGCCAGAATTTCTTTAAAAATTTCAAAATACTGACTCTTCCTTCCTTATTCATTTTTGAATCCGTTTGCTTAATCCGCAAGCACATATTCTCTATTTCCGAAAGGCCTTCTCACAACTATCCACTTAGGAATGCGGAGCACGATATTTATCTGCCAACCCCGAGCTCAGAACTAGTTAAGGGCTCAATACTGTACAATGCCAAGAAAATGTACAATCATTTGCCTTCGAATATCAAGTCACTTTCATTCTTTCCCGCATTTCGCAAAGCTCTGAAATTATACTTACTGAGAGAGCTCTATGTGCGGTAAACGACTTTTTTGTTGATGTTTAATCATGAACAATTTTGAATTTTAAAATTTTGATCATTTCACACACTGATTAAAGGTCTAATATTTAATATTTAATATTTGATAACTCTTGATTTTATGACATATAACATGATTTTATCCATTTACAGTTTTCCTTTTGTAACATTTTCTAGATACGCCTGTGTTCTGCAATGTCCATATATGTTTTATTTGTAATTTTATGACGTAACTTTTTTTGAATTGCTTTGTATTGTATGACATTTTTTTGTATTATTTGTATATTTGTTTTTGTGCTTTTTTGTTTTGTGAATGCTTTGTCGATGAAGCTGTTTTGGCTTTTTGTACAATAATGCTTTTTTTTTGTTCCTTGAACGGTTGTCGTCTCGGTGCACTCAGTAATAAGGTGTTCTGCTGTTTCTCCATCTTCCCCACAGAATCTGCATTCGCCGTTGTTTCTCAGCTTCAATCTACTAAGGCCTTCGTTGAGGAGACAATGTCCTGTTAGAAACCCCGTGACAACCCGAAGATTGTAGTAGTTTAGACTTTTGCGGCCATCGTTTGAAGAAATTTGGGTTTTCGGGTTATTAGGCCGTCGTCAGTTAGACTTGCTTCCTAACGTTTCGCTAGCACGAGTGGCTAGCATCTTCAGAGGTGTGTTTGCTCCGACTGCTCATCAGTCTAGTGTGAGCAGTCGGAGCAAACAACTCGTACTAGCGAAACGTTAGGAAGCAAGTCTAACTGACGACGGCCTAATAACCCGAAAACCCAAATTTCTTCAAACGATGGCCGCGAAAGCCTAAACTACTACAATCTTCGGGTTGTCACGGGGTTTCTTAAATTTTCTTAATTAGACGCGATGGCCTAATAACCCAAAAAAACAAATTTCTTCAACCCGAAGATTGTTCTTACTTTAACCAAGGAAAATTCTCAAAAAGTTCTCAAAAATGTTTTGAGAACTTTTTGTTCTATTCTTTGGTGAGCGGGCACCCAGAGTAGGAGGATTTTATTTTCTTTGCCTAATTTGTTCAGCTTCTCTAGGCATTCTTAGAATTGATGGTTAGAAACCAACTTAGAATTGATGGTTAGAAATCTACGCATTTTTCGATATCGTATATTCCTGCTTGATGGATGCTGGGTTAGGTCTGATGCCCATTAGTTCGGAGTATTTAGTTTTTGATCCAAATACTCCTATCCTTGTCCCTGCTTTGGTTTTGGAAGCATCAGTATACCACGTTGTGGTATGGCCTTTTAAATGCTGAGCAAACGTTTCTCTCTTCCAGTCCTCTTTATTGCTATTTTTATTTTTGGTAGAAGCAACGGCCTAGCTACGTTGAAACACCGGTTCCCATTAGAACACCGAAGTTAAGCGACGTAAGGCGATACTGGTGGATGGACGGGTGACCGGTTCGAAACTCTGTATCGTGCTGTTGTCCAAGGGAAAAGTGTAAAATCTATTGATACACAGTGCGCCGGTTCGAGGCCGGATGAGATCAGATATCTCGTGAGTAAAGCTTGATTTTCATGCATCCGTTGTCCGACGATACGTTGATACGATATTAATTTTATTGGTAGAATTTAAATACTTTGATTGGTTAGAAAATAACGCAGTTTTTAAATTTATTGCATTTTCATGCCTCCGTTTATTGGATATACGTTGGTGTTATTTTATATTTTCGTTTCCATAACGATTTTGCTATTTTACTTATATTTTTATTATTGTTAGTTTAAATTTGTCAAAAAAGTGTCAAAACGTCCGTTATCATATGCACAGGTCCGTTGATGGGCTGAAGTAAAATATTTACGGATGAAAAGTGGCGCGAAAACGCTATGACCAATCAGAGCACCATCGGACTAACGTACCAACGTATAACGGATGCATGAAAATCAAGCTTAAGAGTTGATTTAGACACATCCTAAGTCAGTAGGCCATTGACCATGATATGACCGAGGACCGCGGTTCGGATTCCGCGTAAACAAAGTAGACCCCGTCCAGATTAGCCCTGGCAGCAAAAAGGAGACGTTAACTGAAATCTTTACTTTTACAAAAAACATTTCAAATTTATGATTTCAATCTAATAACTATTTAGTCAAGATGTTTAATTTATGTCAATGATGACAGGTATTGATAAATTCTATTCCAAATGTCTCGAGAACCATTAATCGTAGCGATTTTTATCAAGGGACCTTTTTTACGTAAAAAACGTCGTAAAAGAATGTTTTTTTACGCAACTGAACTCTTTACTTAACTTTACTTTATTCTTGGTATATCATCCACCGGCAGTTGAAGGAGTGGAATTTTCTTTTTGAGGGTGTTTCAAGCTCTTGATCACTTTCAGTTGGTTTAGATCTCTTTTGTTGATCTCGAAAACAAATGAACTTGTAATTTTGTAGGCAACGAAATTACAACAAGTTGTTGGAGAAGTCTGTTTAGAATTATTAGCATATGAGTTACGAAAGGCGGTGGATATTACGCATATACAGACAGCAATGAAGGCTAGTGAAACGATATTGAAATAACTAAATTGGAAGCCAGTTCTGTCAATATTGCTTTGGAAAAACTACATTTTCACACTTCAGTTTGTATTTATTGTTCAGCCAAAATAAACAGAAATAGAATTACCTTTCCCTTTCACATACCTACTGATCATTTTTACTGAATAAGAGTTAAGGCATTCATTCTTCTTTCAGTAACATTGAATCAGTGAGGTGAAAACTTTTAAAGTTAGGAATATGTTCGTGATTGAGTGAATATGTTATTACCATAAACAGTTTTTAAACTATACCCTTACTATACCTATATGAATGGTGAGGGGAAAAACAGACGATGTCACAAAACTTGCCAAATAGCACGTAAAAGTACAAAAATGTATTACTGTATGGGTTATTATTTGAAGAAGAAATTAAGTTTCATTACGTAAAAATTCCTATAAATTGGTCATTGGTGGTTTATCCTTTCACCCTTCATATCAGTTAGTCTTTAATTTATAAATTTGACCTTGCTGGCTAATTAATGATAAATAATAATAAAAAAAAGACCGATAATTATCTTATCTATTTTGTTTTTTTTCTCTGCCTACATAATCTAATATATATATGCGGATCGCTGCTGTATTATTATGTACACAAAACCTACAAAATATACTTTTCATATACGTATCAAATTCGATATTGCTGATTAGAAATTACGGTAATAAATAAAATTTCCATGCATATATTCGGAAATTTTCCTCTTTTATTATCTCTATACCTCTGTAATGTAGATACGTCCAAATACATGCGCAACACTTCTTTCTTATATATTGTACTTTTTAACATACCAGCCCGATGATGGTTCGACTGCTAGCTTTTTTAGCACTTTCTCAACTCCTACCGACTGCGCCAGTTAGCTTAAGCGGATAGTACAAAGTGATGATAATGGCGAAGGTATTAAGAAGATACATACATTAATATGACGGGCGTGTGCAGGATGCAAAGAATGTATTTCAGAAAAATATTTTAACTTCTACAGGGTGGCTAAACCAAAAATTCAATAATATACAGGGTGTTCCTTTTAAAAAAATCATCTCGATCCACTCACACTTTTTAGAGCCACCCTGTAGAAGTTAAAATATTTTCCTGAAATATATCCTGGTACATACTTTAGGTTTGCGCTTAAACAAAATTCCTAGCTTTTTTATTATAGGAACTACAGATGCTCTACGCACTATTGCCGGACCCTGTACACTAAATTATACTAGGGTCGGCATTTCTGGCCTTGGGTGCCGTTTTCCTGTGTACGAAGAGTACAGTCAATACGCGTGCATTACAGTAACATATATATTGAATAAAGAAAGAAGAGCAAGTATTTTCTCAAGCGATGAAATCTAGCGTCGGATTAGGTGGTTATATTATAAATACTTCGCATTCTCCTCTCTCCAAGATCGATATAGGAATTCACACTTAGACATGTAAACAGAAAAGATAAGGATTCGCATTCTGACAAGGGAGGAATGGGAAAGCAACCGAGTAATGAACACTCAAGAGATAGCAGTCTACACAGATGCTTCCGCAACTTCAGGAGGCACATGTATAGGCATCTTCTCAGAAGGAACTAGACATCCGACGATCTTTAAGGCTATCGGGTGGCTGTAATGTTCTACAAGCAGAGGTTTACGCCATAAAGGACGCGGCTAGTTGTATACGGGAGAAAATTGCTGATAGACCAATAAGGGATGTAGTGATATACTCTGACAGCTTGGGCGCTTTAAGAAGCGTCACCATGCAATCAGTGAGATCGAAAACTGTGATGGAATGCCGAGAAGCACTGTCCTGGCTACGTAAGGGCGGGGCTACTCTGTGCTGGGTGCCATGCTACCATCAGGAAGCAGACAGACTCGCTAAAGGCGGGGCCAGGGGAGAGGCCGTGGCAGATGACCCACCACTTGTGACGATCAACACACTGAAGGAAGCTATAGGAACTGCCATCAAGGCCAAGCAGCAAGAGACGTGGCAACACCATGAGGACTGCGCTACAGCTCGAAGACTATGGCCAGTGGTAGATAGCAAAAAGACAAAACAACTACTAGAGCACAAAAAGGACCTAGTACGCATAATTGTAGGTGTCGTCAATGGAAACTGTCTCATGGGGGTAAACCTCGTGAGATGGAAAGTTACCAACGACGACTACTGCAGAGAATGCAGCGAGGAAGAAGAAACCATAGAGCACCTGCTGTGCCACTGTCCGGCACTGGAATACCGACGCTTTAAAATTTTCGAGGAAGGTTTTTTGGAGGGACTAGAGGAAGCAGCAGAAGCCAACATCAGCGATAACGGGAACTTTGCAAAAAGCTGGAAGTGCTTTAACGCAAAGAAAGAATGAGAGGAAGGTTTTGTACAACAATATAGGAGTATCGCAATGGGCCCAAGGTCTCCGAGTGAGGGATCAAACATGATCCCAAACCCCAGCAACCTAACCTAGACATGTAAACATCGACCCAAGGTTTTGCTTGTCAGTACGGTATATATATATATATATATATTTTCCATTTATAAGTGATAAATTAAAGTCTACTTTTTATGTTTATCAATGTTAGTTTTTGAGTTCGAAATTGAAGTGAAGTGTAATGTTGTGTAATTTTTTTGGGACACTCTATATGTGCCTCTCTATATGTTGAACTCTTGATTAAACTACCTACTTTTAAAACCATAAATTGGATGGGACTGACCATCAAATTATACGTGAACTTCTTTCATTCCCAGTGCCTATGAGCACATCGCTTAATTATACACATTGTATATTCCAATCGTAGCAAGGTCAAGCAAAGAGAGCCAAGCTGTATTCTTGAAACACGAGATTATTTCGATTTTTTTAGCAGCCTGTCGACTGCACAGTGTTTTCAACTATGGTTTTCAAGGATATCTACTCTGTCGACATTTAACAAGAACAACATGAAGATTTTGGGCCCTTGTTAATTTTTAAAATTTTGCAGTGTATTCAATTTTAAACAGTATCTATTGTAATCGCAAAACATTTTCCGATGCACGTCATCAATCATATCGACATTGACACTCAAGTCTATAAACCTGACTAAATAAAATTTTGGCAAACATGTTTAAATTTGTTGTATAATTTAAGATACTGAGCAGCTCTTCATTTTATTTTATAGATCAAATTATTGTAACTGATATTTTATTTAGATTAAAACTGCAAAAATTAGTTTAAACCGAATTTTATTATCACTATGTTGGTCACATTGCGCCATGTTCAGCAATGTTGTCTTTTATTATTTAACAATTATCCTAGTGTCAGTCAATATTTTGTATATCGTGTTGTTGTTGAATCTTTGTGAGTAATTTTCGTTTTTTTTGCCTATTTTCATAATCTTTTTTTAAAAATTGCACTTTTAAGCACAAACAGTTCTTTTAAGAACTAAATTTTCAAGTTTTTGTATTGCATTTCTTGAAATTGTGTGTTGAAAATATGCCGAAGCATTTAAACAGTCGAAGCAAAGAGCTTGTAGTTTCCCTGTTTTTTTTAAACAATTTTGAACGAGAAGGTGACAATAAAGGTCCATTATTACCCTTGACTGCAGTCAGAAAAGTAAATTTTAGTTTTAGTTAGTTTTTATTAAATTCTGCTATTATTAGTTTGTGCATTAAGCTATAAAACAAATAAATCAACTAATCACTAAAATATTAGTTATTAAATTAAAAATAAAACTTTCATCTCATAAATCCATCACAATCTGGCAGTGCTGTCTCCATCGCTTGTCACTCCAAGTTGATCACATGCATCGGAAATTGTTTTGCAATTACCATATATTATGTTCCAGGAACAGGAACTCTGGTTTTATTGCAATTTTTTACTGTAAGAAATTATCAAAAGCAGCAGATGGTGATAAATAACTTGAGGAAAAATCTGAAAATGGCCATAAGTCGAACACAGCTGTACCATCCTTTTCTTTTTACGGAACTTTTGATCCCCCCCCCCCCTTAACTTTTTTTAGTAGATAAAGCAAAAATATTAATTTTTACTAATCAAGATGACATACTAAAGCTGGCTATATTACCAATAGATTTAGTAATTATAGCACATAGTTTATGGATTATCGCATGTCAAATTTATTTAATTTGGGCAGTGACTCACTGGCGGATCATCAAAATTTTAAGGTACTTCTAGAAGTTTCACTAACTTAAAATTTGGAATTTTTGGTAGCTTTAAGCCTATAACCGAAGGAAAGAAAAGAAATCTTGAAATATATTTATGCATTAAGAATTAGATGTCTAGCCACTGCCGGTAACTGGGTTTCCAGTCGCCAAAAAGGTATACAGATATAATTAGTTGATAATAATCAACAATAATTCAAAGCTTATGAATTTCGCCCAGTCAAACTTCTTTAATATTATTTTGAAATAATGTAGTGGATTTGCATCCTTATGTTATACATGCATAGCGGGTGTTGCATGGTCGAGCGGGACATAGGAAATCTCATGTAAATTTTAATGGGGTCAATTATTGACTTCCCTAATTATTTTAGAGAATAATTCTATTTAGGTTTATTGAAGAGCACTAAAACCCACATTCAAAAGAATAACTTTAGATATTTTTGATTAGCCCGTTTACGAGTTATCGCCGATTTCTTTTATTTCTCCTTTCTTATGGCCCTGTATTTACTTATGAGCACCAGTCAAGGTAAAATAAAACTGTCAAATGAAGTTGTCATTTCAGAAATTTATCTATTTAGTGCTTTATTATTATTATTAAAAACTCATACCTACATCGAAAATATTAGCCATGAATTACACTACCGAAGAAGAAGTATTGATGATTAAATGGTATTATCAAGGAAATAGTTAAATGAAAATAGGAATTTTAAATGCAGAATATTGTTTGGAACTACTCGAAAATCATATTTTACCTGCTTTACATGATGCCGCTAGGGAAAATCAGGAAGTTTGATACCAAACGGATGGCTGCCCGGCACATAGTACCCTGGCTGTTCGGGAATATTTAGACAATAGTTTTAACGGAAACGTTATTGGCCTAAATCATACAGTAAATTGGCCAGCAAGGTCTCCTGATATTTTGCCAAATGATTTCTTTCTCTGGGGCCATTTAAAAAACAGGATATACAAGGATAAAAAAATACCCAAATCTAGACGAGTTAAAAAATGCTATTTCTGCCGAATGCAATAGAATTTCAGTTTACCAACTAGCGAATGTAAGAAGAGGATTTTATGATCGACTGGGTTATTGTCTAGCAGTCGATGGAGGAATATTTGAACATCTTCTTAAATCCTAAAGTTCTAACAATTTAATAGTACCTAAATTAATAAGTTATTGAATATTGTAATAATACTGTAATTAACCTTGTAATTGATTATTTTATTTTACTTTAATTCATATTAATTTGTATTTATAAATACATCTTTAAGATTTCCGATGTAGGAATGAGTTTTCAATAATAATAAAGCACTAAATCGGTAAATTTCTGAAATGACAACTTCGTTTGACAGTTATCTTTTGCCTTGACTGGTGCTCATAAGTAAATACAGGGCCATAAGAAAGGGGAAATATTTAAAAAGAAATCGGCGATAACTCGTAAACGAGCTAATACAAAATATCTAAAGTTATTCTTTTGAATGTGGGTTTTAGTGCTCTTCAATAAACCTAAATAGAATTATTCTCTAAAATAATTAGGGAAGCCAATAATTGACCCCATTAAAATTTACATGGGATTTCCTATGTCCCGTCCGACGATGCAACACCCGGTATATCAAATGGCGTTTGCAGGTTTAGGACTAGGAAATAAACAACCTTTTATTTTTTGGTCCTAAACCTTCGAATGCGAAGAAAAAATAGGAGAATGACCTACAAAAAGAAATAAGATTCCATTTCAAGAACAATTACAGAATGTAAAAAATTAATGAAGTCTGGCACCGCAATTCTTCGACTACAAAAAGTTGTGAGATCTCATGCAAAACCAAGTCAGTTTGTTTTATTTACTTTCTATGGAAGCACCTAGTAGTAAACCTTTTAGTAAAATTGTTAGTATGAATTTCAATTCATGTAAGGCTCATCAATAAAATTCATAGGCCCAGAACCCTTCTGCGCGTTGCAAAAGCAGTCACAAGAATGGCCACGGCACGATGGGTGGCTAACAAATCTCTAGAATGGTGGAGAAACTCATCAGGGCAGAGACAGGCGAAAAAGGTCATATTAGAACATGAACAACTGATAAGCAAGGGCAGATATGGACTGGAGAATGTAACCTTTGTAAAAAGGGTCGGAAGAGGACTACAATATATTATATATTATCTGAGAAGGTGGCAGTGTATCAGGCCGATAGCCTCTAGGAATCGAATCTAATCTAGAATGAATATTAGACATCTTTGTTTCTGTAAAAATTATAATGATTTGGCAATTTCACGGCACAATAGAGGGTGCGTCTTAAAAGTGGCTCACCCCGATAACTAGAGATTTGGTATGTTATTATATATAATATGACATAAATTAGGATTGATTGACACATCCAGTTTAACAGGGAATAACTTCAACTTTTGATTTTTAAATGACACCTTTGGTATTTTTTTACTTTATTTTTAATAGAATGGCATGTCATATGTCAGCTTTTGACACTTTCACATATGGTTTATTTGAAATTGTAATATGCAGTTTATTACGACAATTTCACTCGAAATACCAAGTGTGTGGTGCCAAATTATTCGCAAAAAAATGCTTTTTCCAAATATGCTAATGAGCCTCCCTTGTTTCATTTGATTTTCTATCGAATAAAGTAGAAATATACCGAGGGTACCATTTAAAAATCAAAAGTTGTAGTCAATTCCGGTGAAACAGTAAGTGACCAAAACAATTTAATACGTCAATTAATGTCTACTAATTTATGTCATGTTTACTAATTTATGTCACTAGCATACCAAATATAGTTTTTTATCCGAAAAAAATAAATAAAAAAGTTATAGGAGTGAGCCACTTTCGAGACGCACCCGCTATAGTCAATATACTATTTTATGAAAACTTTTACGACACAATCTATTAATTATTAATGTATTTTTTTACATGACTATGCATGGTCACAAACTATCAATTTATTAGTCCACTGTAATTTAGCTAATGTATTTTAGCTCTTTAATTATTATTAATTTTTATATTAAGTACTGAGAGTAGTGGAGAACACTTTAGACAAAAAACTACATTTTTTTCGTACCTCGTACATCTTTAGGAAACAAGAGATATTTTTAACGTATTTATTTTTTCTCAAAACAAAACTTTCTCAACGATATCGTTTAACCAAGCAAGATTATTTGTATGTGGTTTAATCTCTTGTTATTTGTTATGAACCCACCATAAGTATGTTATTCTTTAACTATCTTTGTTATTGCTTTGGAAATAATGACCTTTTCCTGCAATATTCACGATTGAATGGTAAATTTGATATAATACTTAATAATTTAGATTGCAAAATGTCGAACTCACACAATTTTCACTGAGAATTTATTTCTGTTTTTTAAAAAAATCGAATTAACAGTCGTTAACTAATTTTTATAAACATGCCACCCATCACAAGATAAATTGTGAGTATTGAGTAGAATTAATCAAAAACTCTAGTTGAAATAATGTTGAGATACTAACTCTACTGTGATATAATAAGGTAAAGGAAAAAACCGTTTCACTATTAAACAGCCGCTACACTATTCCCGAAATGTTTTACGAAATATTTCTGGAAATATTCGAAATAGATGAGATATCAAGAGAGATGTAATTAACGAAATATCATCGTAACAACAGCTGTTTTAGAAACGTCTCGGTTTACTTATTTTACTGAGATGTATGAAAAAAATCCTTTGCCTCCGGTACAGATACCGCCACGTTTTGAAAATAGCTCAAAACAAAGCAAAATTGAACAAGGCAACAAAAAATGCCAAAAAAAATCCCCCCTCGCCCTCCTCACGAGTAGTTTTCTGGTGCTTTTAAGAATCGAAAGTAGGTCGAGGCAAACCGAAGTGGGTCAAGACAACTGGAAATAAATCGAAATGTGTTCCAAGTTGGGCGACGAAATGCGACCTTGACATGTTTCGAATTGTTTCTGGCATAGTGTGTACACTGTTTTAGACTACCTGTTTAAAAAAGTCTTATGTGTATCTCGCCACACGCTTTTAGAACAATGCTGCGTTAATCCAGCGGAGACTAGCTTGTCAGCAGTGATTTTTGCCCTCATGTTATGTTCATTATAATCAAAGAAGCGATTGCCATACATTATTAACCTCTACAGATGCCTGAGCAATACATTTATTTATATTAGACTATATTAATAAAGCCTCCTTTATTTTTCATTTAGAGGCTATCGTATAATAATTTTTGCATTGTTAAAATCTACTCTCTGCCCTGTGTCCCATGAATGCTGACAAAGATTTGTGAAAATCGCCCTTTCTTAAATAATCTTTATGTTCTCTAATTGGAACATTTTAGGGTCTAGATATTTCACCTATATAAAATTTATTACATGCACATGGTATTTTGTATATTACAATTTTTTGTTTGTTGTTCAGTGTTCATTGGTTTAATGTGGGTTAAAATGAATCTAATTAGTTTTTAGTTTTAGTTAGTTTAAATAAATACATACATACACTCAGTTGTTCACGCAATTATATGGTAGCACTAAGTAATTTGGCGTGAGCTAAAGCTGAAATTTGGCGTGAGCTAAAGTCAATTTACCGAAGAAAAATAAAAGAAAGCAGTTACAAAAATATACTATTTTTATTAGTTTTTAGTTTTAGTGGCGCAGTAAATATTTATCAGATATTTTCTTTGTAATGAACCCACCACACACCACAAAGATATAGATAATGCTATAGGATATATATTATAGTAATCGCAAAACATTTTCGGATGCACCTCATCAATCATATCGACATTGACACTAAAGTCTATAAACCTGACTAAATGAAATTTTGGCAAAAATGTTTAAATTTGTTGTATAATTTAAGATACCGAGCAGCTCTTCATTTTCCTTTATAGAGCTAATGATTGTAACGGATATTTTATTTGGATTAAAGCTGCAATTTTAGTTTAAACCGAATTTTATTATCGCTATGCGTTGGTCACATTGCGCAGTGTTCAGCAATGTTGTCCTTTATTATTTGACAATAATTACCCTAGTGCATCCCTAGTGTCAGTCATTATTTTGTATAATATCGTGTTGTTATTGAATCTTTGTGAGAAATTATCGTTTTTTTTTGCCTATTTTCATAATATTTTTTTAAAAGTTGCACTTTTAAGCACAAATAGTTTTTTAAGAACTAAATTTTCGAGTTTTTGTATTGCATTTCTTAAAATTGTGTGTCGAAAATATGCCGAAGCCTATGAACAGTCGAGGCAAAGAGCCTGTATCTTCTCTGTTTTTTAAAAACTATTTTGAACGAGAATGTGACAAATAATTACCCTTGACTGCAATCAGAAAGGTAAGTTTGATTGATAAGCACATTATACCACTTTAAAAGTTAGTTTTTATTAAATTCTGTTATTATTAGTTTATGCATTAATAGTCTAAACCCTCTTACTTAAATAATAATATTAATAAAATTAATTTTATATTAAAATTCATTAATTATTATTATTTATTTATTATTATTTAATTTTTTTTATTAAAATATTATTTATATTTCTTGAATTAAAATTGAATGAATTGGATTGCAAATAATTTTCTAACATTTGCTCGGTTTTTCCTGTAAGGTAATATGTAATAATTTACCCATAACAGTATTTATACCATACCATATATGACCATGAAAAATAAAATTTTGTATAATGGTTTCACCTTTGCTCTCTGTAAACAGTGACAGCTCATAATAGATTGACTATTTTTGTGAAACACAAAATAGGATAAAGTTATTTTGTTTCGCAAAATGTAAGCTGGTTTTTTCTAATTAAGTTGCTAAGCCAAATTTAAGCTGGGTTGTAACGTCATATTGTTTGCTCTTTTAAAATGTTAAGGAAGAACATTTTTTTTTAGTTCAATTCTTCGGAGAGGGTGATAATAGTTATCGGAAAATGTGACACTTTAACAACCGCAAAAAATATAACGTTAATCAAAATTAATAATAACCATCCATCAAAGAATGAAATTGAAATTATATTACCATAGAAACGCTCGTTGATTTTTAGGATTTTTTATATGAAAAAATTTAACCATATTTTCATGTTTTTTTTAATTATGTATTATTTATTTTTATTATATTTTTCTCTTTAAAACTTTATGGAAATTTATATATGGAAAGTATAAACAGGATTAACCGTTTTAGAACAAGCAAAATGTAGAATGTAGAAGGTTTAGAAGGGGATTTAATCACCGCGACCTTACAGATCTATTGTGTGTTCCCCTTTCTTGAGTTATAACGAGTTATAACTCATCATACAGCCTCAGGGCTTTAACAAAAGCCAGTATCTGAGACGGCTCTACATAGGCCAACTCTCCATCTTCGACATCAGCCGTACCAAAGTTCATGGCACGAATAGTCGTCGTCTCGGCGCACTCAGTGATAAGGTGTTCTGGTGTTTCCCCATTTTCCCCACAGAATCTGCATTCGCCGTTGTTTCTCAGCTTCAGCCTACTGAGGTGTTCGTTGAGGAGACAGTGTCCTGTTAGAAACCCCGTAACAATCCGAAGATTGTTTTTACTTAGATCAAGGAAAATTTGATTTTTCCCGGTCGTAAGTTCTGAGGAACTTTTTAGAGTGTCTTAGACCGTTAGAAGACACCCATTCCAAGTTACGAATGAAGTCTTTCAGTTTCTTTTCTTCAGTTCCGCTTTCAGTTGTTCGCTCCTTTTCTAGCTAGATCATTTGCTTTTTCATTGCCTTCTATCCCTTGGTGGGCAGGCGCCCAGAATAGGAGGACTTAATGTTTTTTGCCTAATTTGTTGAGCTTCTCTAGGCATTCTTTGACCAACTTCGAATTGATGGTTACTGAGTTCATCGCGTTTACTGCTGCTTGACTATTGGATAGGATGGCAATTTCATGTTTTCCTTTCCTTCTCATAATGTATACTGTGTTTTAGTTAAAGAAAGATAAAAAAGAGCGTATAAAGTAAAAAGAAAGACGTCTAGTTGGCTTCGATTTTTTTTTGATCGTATGGTACTTTATATCAATAATTATTATCACATTTAACAGCGTATGCCATTTTTGGTAATACGTTCTTAACTAAAGCGTGTTGAAATAAAATACAAAAAAGTCATAGGGGAATAAGTTCTAATTAAGTGCTTGATGATATTTTTATGTTACACTAACATTTACGTACGTTACGTACGTTTCGAGCATGAAAACTAGAGTGTCGAATATAGATTTTCATAAGCAAAATGTATAACCTCATTTACCTCATTAACAAGAGCCTATAGGAAGAGCATTTAAATAAAGGCAAGATGCAGAAGGCCATGCAAGATGCAGGTACAAAAGTTATTTAATAATTTAATTATTTAATATTATCTAATTATTATTGTGGTTATAACTATCGGAACTACAAATTCATTACAGTAAACAAAACAATAAAAAAGTCATTTTAATTTTTTGCTATTTTTAGGTTTTAAAATTTAATATGATAAAACAATAACAAATATATAATTTAAAAAAAATATATTTTATCTCCGGATACTGCAATATTGTAGAGTAGTAGCCTTATATCATAAAACTTTTTATTTAAAATAAAATATTATTAAGACATATTATAATTAAAATGCATATATTCTGATTAAAGCCACATTCTGATTAAAACCACAAAAGAAATGGATAACAATATCTGAAAAATTATATCGCAAAACCGTGACTACGTCAGTGCTGTCAATTATTTAAGGAATTGAAATATTTCAAGGATGAGATAAACGAACTCAATGATGATTAAAAGCAGTCGAATTTAAACTTTGCCATATAACATATGTATGTTCAAAATAGCGCGGCGCGTATATGGGTGTTTCGTATTCAAAAGTCAATGTCAAGTTCGGGCATCAGAACGATGTAAATATCTAAATCACAAGATGAAAAATATTTATCAATGTATGTTATGTGAGTTGTTGCTTGAAGCCGATGATTTCTTAGAGAGATTAGATTATAAATGCTGCTTATAAGTAATTACCTATTACTTACTAAATAAGTGTAAATTTACGTATTTTAAAAAAGCTTAGTAAGATATCGTACTTAAATTTATAGATAAATTTAAAAATTTATTTAAAGTAGTAGTTATCAATACTTAAGCCTCGTCTACACTAAGATTTCCGGAGTTGTTTTTTTGGAACTGGGATTCCCCATTTTTTTCAGTACTTTCGTTACTAACTAACTTTTGTTCAGTAGTGGTGCAGTTCAGCAGTTAGAAAGCAAAGAATGGTTTCCCATAGAATCTATAAAAAATGGAAATTTTTAAATCTAAGTCATGAGGAAATTAACATGAAACAAAGAAAAAAATATGGGTAACTTAAAATTCACATCAAACAACCACCAATTTAACTAAACTTGAGAAAAAAAAACTACACTTTTAAATTAAAAATGCAGATATCTATTAAAACATAACATAAAATATACATAAACAACATTATACTAAATAATAAAATAATATGTTTAAACTTCAATAATTACTAATAAACCTGTGTAATAAACATTATAGGAACTTCAAAAGAGAAAAGAAACAAGAACAATAAGAAATAGCATCATTTCTTATTAGAAGGGTTTGATTTGTTTTTAAAAAGATTTTCTCACCTAACAAAATTTTTAATTATTATTAAGGAGTCCTGAATGAACCGGAAGTTAATTTAGAAGCAAGGGGATTTAATTGCCAGTTAAAAGTATCAAATAAAACCATTGAATAAAGAAGGAGCATATCAAAAACCTAGGTGAAGCAAGATGGGGACCTTAATTTTATAAAAATATAGTATAGGTTAGACTCAATCATATGGTAATCGCAAAAACAATTTCCGATGCATATGCTCAACTTTGAGTGACAAGTGATGGCTACAGCGCTGCCAGATTGTAATGGATTTATGGGATGAATCTTAATGTCATTGGAATACAATATATTTATTATATCATTTTTTAAAGATTTCATACGTTTTATTTTTAATTTAACTTTTTTTTTCATGATTAACTCGGTAGGTTTGGTTTCTTGACCAGAACTGCTCTAGTTCAGGGGCTTCTAAATATTAAGCACTTTTCGGACAATTCTCACTGTTCCCAATATGGCTGCTTTTAAGCACTCGTTGGTAAGCTTTGGGTTTAATTTCAATAATTCCGTGTTCCTTGTAAAATCTTTATGAATAAGTCCATTGGCAGAGATTACAAAAGGTAAAACCATGGCTTTATTGAGCTGGTATACTCTTTTTAATCCATATGTAAGATCTTGATACTTCTGTATTTTTTCTGTTGCAGTTTTTTGAAGATTCTGGTCTAATGGTACGGCTATATCAATTATAAAGCATTCTTTCTTGTATTTGTTTCCAGAGTAATTTAACAATTAATATTTTAGTAATTAATTGATTTGTTTTATAGCTTATTTTACTTATTACATATTGGCGAAAACTAGTCCATTATGAATATTATTCCAAGCGTTATTATAGGTCATTTATTTATTTATTGATGTACAACTTACCACACCAGAAGTGGTAATAACAAGTAAGAAGATGCCATTAATGCACAAACTAATAATCACAAAATTTACTAAAAACTAAAGTAGAAATAACTTTGATAGTGGTATAATGTGCTTACCAATCAAACTCACTTCTCTGGCTGCAATCAAGGGTAATAAAGTACCTTTATTGTCACGTTCTTGTTCAAATTAGTTTATCAGGGAATCTACAAGCTCTTTGCTTCGACTGTTTAAATGCTTCGACATATTTTTAACATATGCACAATTTCAAGAAATGCAGTACAAAAACTGGAAAATTTAGTTCTTAAAAGAACTGTTTGTGCTTAAAAGTACAATTAAAAAAAAAGATTATGAAAATAGGCGAAGAATTACTCACAAAGATTCACCAACAACACGATATACAAAATAATGCCACTGCCACTGAGATCACACCTACAAAAGATGGGACTGGTGGAAGACGCCGAATGCCGACTTTGTATGGACGATGACGAAACAATGAAGCACGTTATGTGTACCTGCCCCGCTGCGTTGGGGGCAGGACCAGGTTTGAAGAGTTTGGCAAGCCCACGCTAGACCTATCAGACCTAGGAGACATGTCACCCTCGGACATAACGGCCTATAAGGCTGGGTCTTGAGGGTGAACTTTAATGCTCTTTTTCTATTAAAGAGCTTGTAGAAACTGAGCCACAATAGGACCCACTCCTATTCAATACAATACAATAATCCTTGGAAAACTGGAAATTTTACCTGCGGATTTAGGTCACTTTTTGACCCATGGAGAAGGCCCACTGATCTTAACAATCATAGCATTGTATTTAGTGAAGTTGAAAAGAAAAACAGGGAAGAATACTACAAAATCTTATATATAGTTAAGATTTAACTTGTAAACATGCAAAGCTAATTGTGAAAGTAGTATCGTTTGGTAAAACAATTAAATATCTCTAAATAATTCTGTAAAATTATATTATTTTTTGAAACTATACAAAATTATTAGATTTATATAAAGGCATATTTTATTCAGTATAGGGAAAGCGACAGTGTTTTGTTGTACACCAAAAAAACGTTCTGTGTAGACAGAGCTTTATATTAAAAAAGTAAGATTACAATGCCTACATATTTTCTAATGATACGAAAAGTGCAGTCAAAGATTAAAAAATACCACCAACGATGATGAAAGTGAAGCTAATATCAAATGTACTTCATGAAGCAATATAGGTAATTTTACTTTTTTTTATTTTTTAAAGGACGATTATGAGTAAATTGTTAATTGATTACTTTGTTACTTGAAAATGGTTAATCCGATAAGAAAAATTTGCTAGTTAAATTTAAAATGATTATGGAAGTTGGATTTAAATTTACTATTATTATTAAATATTAGACCCAATTTTCATTATTTTTGGGGTGTTTCAAAAAGCATGTGCCATCTCTTGTGGGGAGATTGCAAGAGACATAATAAATAAGATCCCATCAAAAACATAGAATGTAAAAAAATGCTAAGTTTGGCAACACAATTCCTCCGGTATAAAAAGTTATGAGATGTAAAACCAAGTCAGTTTATTTTATTTAGTCTCTCTTTAAGCACCTATGCAACAATTTTGATATAAATTGTTAGTATCAATATTATAGTCATCTTTATTTATATAATAATTATAATGACTTGGTAATTTTCATTCGAATTCGAATTCCCTTTTAATTAAAGGGCGACATGACTGATATCTTTGACATCTACTAATATCTGTGAAGTAGTTGGCTGTTCTGTTAGACCAATATATCAATTATATGACATTTTCCTATAAAATATGGACACTGTGTATTTTCAATTTTTGATAATTACGCTATGATTAAAAGGAATAAATTTTATAGTAATATTATTAATATTATATATAATATTGCTTTTACAGTAATAACGGATTTATATTATATCAACGTAGTAACAATAAAAAAAAATATCCTGTGTATCTCTTTGTGGTGGTCTTAAAATACCTACTTGAATTTTATCTAGGAATATAATCACTGTAGCGAAAATATTCAGTACTCAAAATGCCTTATTAGAAAAAACAATTGGGAAATAAAGTTATACCTCTCGAAATGTTAAGTAATATAATTAATCACAATTGCTAAATAAGAAAATTTATGTTTAAAAAAAAGGTAGTAAAATTAACAAACAATAAATACTTAACCAACTTAGTGATTCAATAATTATTGTTGATACCTTTATGGCCATGGCAAATACATTAAAATAAAAAAAATAAATACAAAAATTGTTTCGGCACTATGTGCGTATTATTACATCCGTCTGTCTTTCTGTCTGATTAATTTAGATTTTTAATAATAAAATCTACTTATTCTAATTCTATGCTCAACCAAAAAACCCTCTGTCATTGTTTGTTTATTGTATTCATTGTTATGTATAAATTTGTTTCCCAGTAAAGATAAACTAAGATGTTTGTGTTCGTCAATTCTACACCCTGTAAATAATTTAACAAAAGGACCTTAATAACAAACGAATGTAAACTAGCTATTGTTTTACTTTTTTTTTAGACCGTATACAATAAATAACTTTTCAAAATGTAACGCAATGAGTACATACAACCTTATATCAAGAATTATCGTATTATATAGAACAAGATTTTATTTAGTGTTATTACAAATATTATACTCTTATCATAATTAGCTAATCATCCATACAGACAGTTTGCAAAATTATTTATTTATCTTCGAATTCTCTGGGTTGCTTCAGCAAACTCGAAAGGTGTACGATTAGTTTCTATACTACTACAACCTAAACAAGAAACAATTCATAAAACAATAATTTCTATAACTATAGAGGAAATTCTTATAACAGCATCTTTCTCTTTCTCTTTCTCTTTCTCTTTCTCTGTCTCTTTCTCTTTCTCTTTCTCTTTCTCTTTCTCTTTCTCTTTCTCTTTCTCTTTCTCTTTCTCTTTCTCTTTCTCTTTCTCTTTCTCTTTCTCTTTCTCTTCCTCTTCCTCTTCCTCTTCCTCTTCCTCTTCCTCTTCCTCTTCCTCTTCCTCTTCCTCTTCCTCTTCCTCTTCCTCTTCCTCTTCCTCTTCCTCTTCCTCTTCCTCTTCCTCTTCCTCTTCCTCTTCCTCTTCCTCTTCCTCTTCCTCTTCCTCTTCCTCTTCCTCTTCCTCTTCCTCTTCCTCTTCCTCTTCCTCTTCCTCTTCCTCTTCCTCTTCCTCTTCCTCTTCCTCTTCCTCTTCCTCTTCCTCTTCCTCTTCCTCTTCCTCTTCCTCTTCCTCTTCCTCTTCCTCTTCCTCTTCCTCTTCCTCTTCCTCTTCCTCTTCCTCTTCCTCTTCCTCTTCCTCTTCCTCTTCCTCTTCCTCTTCCTCTTCCTCTTCCTCTTCCTCTTCCTCTTCCTCTTCCTCTTCCTCTTCCTCTTCCTCTTCCTCTTCCTCTTCCTCTTCCTCTTCCTCTTCCTCTTCCTCTTCCTCTTCCTCACGTTTCGACGCACGTCGCGTCGAAAGACGCCATCCGCATATCGACAGTTTTTCCTTTGGCTTTTATAATTGTTACGAGAAATTTTAAATGTTCTTATTTTAAGTATTATTAATAAGTTTCATTTGTGGTATATTTGTCTATCATATAAGTGTGTAAAAGTTATCGTTGTTGAACGTTATTTCAACTGGTCCTTCGACAGTCCAACTACCAGAGTCATCTAGATTTTGGTTCTCCGCCAAGATACATTTTGGTCCTACAAGCCAGAAACATTTTGGTCTTTCGAACCACAACCCGTTACTTTCGGCAACTTTTTCTCCAATTGCACTTAAAGAATCGTTTCCAAATCGAGACATTCTGCGGGAAATTTTTGCCGAGTAAGTTTCGATTTTAGCGGGCAATTTTCGCCAAAAATTACCCGCTTCATATGGGATTTTTTGTACATGAGTGAAATATTCGGAAGTAATTACCCAAGTGCATCAAAATTACCGATAATTTTTCATGAAAACATGTTGTCTAAAAACTGCATGAGCTTATATTCATATTTTGCCGTAAGAGCCCGACTTCGAAGGAGGAGGGCTCTTCCAAAATATGAATATAAACGAATGCTGTTTTTTATTGACAACATGCTTAAATGAAAAATTATCAGGTTAATGTTGATGCCCGAGTATAATACGGTAGAATATTTCGCGAATAAAAAACATGAAAATACACAGATTTTTTAAAAACATTTATTTGAACATATTAAAAAAATCTATTTAAAAATGAAGCAATAAAATGAAACAGAACTTATAATATTAGAAATTAAAAATTATTTAATATTATATTCTTTTTGGTATTTTTCCATTAATAACTTGGCTGTTGCATTGCAAATAGTTTTTACCGTAAAATCCTTATAGTCTTAGCCGTTTTTCCTTGTCACATTAAATGCCCAATCGGTCAAAATATTAACCAGTGCCGAGATTGAGATGTTCGCATCCAAAATGTAGTTTCTATCTTTCATAAAGTCCATAAACTGTTTCCCTACATTCTGGTGATTAATTATAGTGTTTTTCGGCTTAATTTTGGCAACTTTTTCTTCAATTACGCTTTAATGGTGCGTTTAGACTTGAGCATGCACGCACTGATCCTCCGCGAATGTTCAAATGTAAACGGCTGTGCGCGCACGCTCACTCTGAATCTCTCTGTGCGCGAGTAGCCGCGAACGTGAGCCGTCTGGTGTCGGTTTTTGGTCCGTGCTCAAAGGGATTTTATGTGTGCGCGAACGCTCAGTTTGGACCGGCAATTTGTTTTGTCTGCGTTCGTGCGTGCGTGTGTGATTTTTTTTCGTTTTCTTTATTAAAAATATGAAGTGGATCAATGAATCTTCGTTATTATTAATTGAAGAATATAAAAAGTTGCCTACATTATGGGATGTTAAACATCCTTTGTATTATTAAAAAATAAAAAAAATAAAAAATTGGCGCCGGGAGGTACGTATGCCGCCCATACTAAAATATGTTAATATCTCGAAAACTGCGACTTTGACTGATTTTGATGTTATTACAAATTTTGTTGCAAGTATTAAACCTAATCTTAATTTGAAAACCGCGTTTCGCTAGCTACTGTAATTTTGGAGTTACGATTTTTTAAAATTTTTAACCCCCTCCCATACCCCCTTCCCAACTCCCCACCTCTACCAAAAACTAATGGCCAGATTCTCGGGCGCCACAGTATTTTTGTGCCAAATTTGGTTAAAATCGGTTCAGCGGTTTTTGAGTTATCGTGTTACAGACGGACAGACAGACAGACACCATGAAAATATTTTGTATTTAGGTCATTTATGACCCAAATAACTCATTTTGAGTGAAATTAAAAACCTTTTTTTTTTGCCGATCCTAATAGCCTACCATACCTTTGGTATTGTCGGCTAAAAATAACGCATGGCAAGACCTTGTAAATAAAATTAATATTGAATATGTCGATATTAATGAAATTGCTATTCTAAAATGTGTATCTTTTGTTCGTAATTTTTGGTGTTATTAAATTTTGTAAATATTCAAAGTCGGGCCTGGTGATTCTTGTAAAGTTTTTGAACTGATAGCCCTCCTCAGACACTAAGTTGTTGCAGTAAATTATATCGATTTCTAAAAATTTGTGTTTGCCATCAGCGACGATGTTTTCGATTTTTCTTCTTTTTAATAATTAAGCTGTGCATAACAATGACTGCAGCCTCGACTATTTCTTGGTCGTCCATTATTTTCGCCAACACAACTCTGCTGTGTGCGCAAAAATGGATCACTTCATTCGTCGAAAAATAAGTTTTTAATTTGAACGGAGCCAAGAGTGCCAACGAACGCCGTGCGCGCACGCTCAACTCGTGCGTGCTCAAGTCTAAACGCACCATAAGAATCGTTTCCAAATCGAGACATTTTTAGAATACCTATTATAAATAATTTACGTCTAAGTGATAAATGTGTCATTGTCACTTAGACATTCTGCGGGAAATTTTCGCCGGGTAATTTTCGATTTTAGCAGGCAATTTTCGCCGAAAATTACCCGCTCCATATGGGATTTTTTGTAGATGAGTGAAATATTCAATTTAATATTGAATATATTTCTTTCCCAAACAGAAAATTATTTGAATATATTACACAAGCGGTTGGAATATTTTCATAATACCACTAATAAGATAATTATCAATGTGATAATTGAAGAGCTGCTATACTACCATTTACCTATAATAATGTGTAGTGTAGATGATGTAGTAGAAAAATAAAACGATGAGTACATTTTAAACAAAAGTTATCGATTTCAAGAGGAAAATAACGTAATTATCAGGCGTCTCTTGACGCTCAAAATAGATAAAAATTATTTAGCAGTAATAAATATCGATTAGTTTTGATTTTATGGTATTTGTTGCAGATTTGTATGCTGTGTTTCAGTGATATGAGCAAGAAGATCTGAAGTAAAAAATGGATCCTATTGGGTAAGTCTAAATTTGCCAGTCATTACCATCAGGTTTTTTAGTAAAAAATTATATATAAGAGACATTAAATTAATTGAGTAATGCCAATGAAACATCACTTTATTTCAAATATGATTAATACAAAAAAAAAATTACTAGGCTAAACTCAATAATCTCAGAAATTGCCAATTTTTTGATACTGAACAACTGATTTTAATCAAAAATAAAATAGACTTATAAATTATATAGATAACAAGTTTTCTTATATAATTAATAATAATTAATCCTTTTTTTTTCATTTCAGTTCCAGCTGCTATAACTTGCAGTAAGTAATTATAATATTTATATATTGTTATTTGTGGTGTGGTTTTTAATAATTGTTAGTAGTATTTCATTACATAGTTTTACTAAATATGGGAAAATACAAGGAAAGTTTAATTTTTTAACTGCCCTGAAAAAAATATCTACTAAAAATTACTACTAAACTACTAAATTATCTTTTGATAAACATGATAAAAACTATTAAAGATAAAATTAATTAACCTTGTAATAATATTAATAAATATTTAATTAATTTTCGCAATATACAGGGTAAGTTTCCTACGATGTTCTCTATGGGTATTTCGGAAACTACTGGAGATAGAGAGTCGGTTAAATGGGGAAAGAATTGCAGTTTTGTGAGGTCATAAATATGCGCTTTTTAGATTTTTGAAAAAGTTCATGGCTTACTATATATTTCGAAAAAAACAAATTTTGGCTATTTTAAAAATTGTCCCTAATTCCATTATAATCTATTTTAGACAAAAAGTGTTCAGATAAAAGTTGTAAATAATCACATTTCTAAGTGAGATTGTGTTCTCCGATTTTTTCTAAAGCCTGTCATTTTAGACATATGACACAAACATATGTTTTTTTAAATGGAAACCATAGTTGGCCATGACTTCATAAAAAGCGCCATTCTTTAAGCTTTCCAGCGATATAAGTTATAATATGTTTCTTTTACAAAATTACTGAGTTATAGCCAATTCTTATCTTTCTTGACTAATTTCACTTAGTTAGCCATGGAAACAAGTTCAATCGTCGTTGCTCTCAGAAATGTGAAATTGTCACATCCAATCTTTGTAAATTAAAATAAACAAAAATTGTAAATATTTTTTTTTTAATGAAGAAAAGCATGTAGGATTATTTGTTCAACTTTTCTTGACCATACAAGATACGTTGACCAGTGCAAGTTACTTACGTTTTTTAGAGAACGGTTTCCAATGGTGTTCTAATTTTGTTATGATTTATAACTTATAAAAAGACAAAATATATTATTAAAGGGCTCTTTACAATTTACATTACACAAACTAAAACTTAAAAAAATAATCAATACATACTGTGACGACTTTTCTGTCGTTACCCAAATAGAATGAAAAAAGAATCCGTTGCTCAGGGTTAGAGGAAAGCTGGGTTCGTAGGTAAGGCTTCCGACTCACAGTGACTTTCTAATGTTGTTAAAAAAATAAAAAAAATGATAACATATATAGGCTGCAGAGATTTTAATATTGATGTTAAGAATTCAAATAGATATGGTCAAAGACAGTGAAAAGGGCGCCACTTACTTTGTTTATGAGAGTGGTAAAGTAAGAAACCAAAAAGAAAAATACGATATCACAACATAGCTAAAATAAAGTAATCAACAGCATTAAGGGTTTATTATGTTTATCAGGAATAAAAGTCAGAAATAACTATCCTACATTAAACATTTATTGAAAACGAACACAAGTATCATCGATTAGTCACAGTGATCCCAATAAAACCGCAAGTTATTTTAAATAGATTCGAATTTAGTAACTGTATTCTTTGAACTAAGTAAGCTACTTAATATAAAAACAGGTGAAATTTATGTATGTCTCAATACGATGATGTTTCGAAACATGTCGTGTACAAAAACCTTTAAAATGAATACGTGTTAATAATTTTCATATAAAATATCATAGCTAAGTAAGAGTCTACTGTACGAATCAAATTATAACTTATAACGTTAAATAAAAAATAATTTTGACTACAATATGTGGGATAAATAGTGATAATTTACCAGGTTATTAAATCTGTTGTCTCAAAAATTATAAAATAAAAGCGTACCTTGTGTATCAAACTTAAGAGAGAGAGAGAGAGACTTATCTGTATATAGTTTCTTATGATGTAAACAGGTAGGTAGGTATTCTCCAGACTAACAGAAGTGGATGCAGATGACTATGGCAGGAGAAGTCTTCGATATCAGCCAAAAAAAAAAACGATTGTAATGTCAGGAACACTGTGTTAAGGTCTGCATAGGTCCATACAAAATGAAAGTGGGTGAAACATACAATAATTACTGCATTATTACTGCATACCATGTGGTAATTACTGAGTACCATGTGGTAGTTACTGAGTACCATGTGGTAGTTACTCTATAAATAAAAAATAGTTCTCAGGACAGATACTCAATAAAAAAAACAACTTACGGTCTGAAAATCAGCTTTACATAAATATATTCAAACCATATGCCGATCCAAACCAGTAATTAAATACTCAAATAAACGAAATAAAACGGAAATAACTGAAATAGAATTTAGTTAGATAGGGCTATATAAAATGGCGGATAAACTTACGGTGATCATTCCAAGAAGAAACCAAACAAATACGATCTATACTCTGAATTGCATACTTTACAAGGTTTTCAAATCTCCTAATCGGACACCCATGCAATGGAAATCGAAAAGTGGATTCAGAGTGCTTTTCACTGGAAAATTTGTCGGACGCCGACACACGCGTCTTCTTCAGATCCAAATTCCCAAAAAGAAAGACCTTCTTCTCCACAGAATATACTAACGAAAAAGAAGCCCAAGTTCCTTGTAATAAATCGGTTCCATTTTCGTAAAGCCATCTCTCGACATAGCTGACATTATAGGTTAGCCAAAGGGGTGCGGGGCCGGGGGGAATTGTAAAATACACTTTTTTATTTTAATTATTTTTATTCGCTATTTGCAATTTTATTTTTAAAACATATTATGTGAAACAATCACATAATATGTCTTAAAAATAAAATTACAAAAGGAATTAAATAATCTGAAAATCTACAAAGTTTATTGATAAAAAAGTTAGGCTATGCAAATTGATAAGTATATTAAGTATAACCTCTTTGGTATAACATTGTTAAACAAACATTAACAAATCATAACATATCAGATCATAGAACTAAAAAACGTACTATTACATAAAAACAGGTGATACAATACTTCAAAATTAATTTTAACATGATATCAAAACCGAAAAATCAAACTGCAAACACAACCACACTTATCACAACAGAAATTAACACACGCTTCCGCGGCAAATGTCCAAGAAAGACTGATCCACAGAATATGAGAATATACTAACGAAAAAGAAGCCCAAGTTCCTTGTAATAAATCGGTTCCATTTTCGTAACGCCATCTCTCGACAAAGCTGACATTTACAGGTTAGCCAAAGGGGTGCGGGGCCGGGGGGAATTGTAAAATACACTTGTTTGGTTTGGTTTGGTTTGGTTATTTTAAATTATTTTTATTCGCTATTTGCAATTTTATTTTTAAAACATATTATCTGAAACAATCGCATAATATGTCTTAAAAATAAAATTACAACCGGAAACAAAAGGAATTAAATAATCTGAAAATCTACAAAGTTTATTGATAAAAAAGTTAGGCTATGCAAATTGATATATTAAGTACAGTACGTCTGTCCGTTCTGTGGCTACGGGGTATCCGTGAGAGGGGAAACGATATTCTCTCGATGTTTTTCGTAAAAAATTAGACGACGCATCCCATCAATAAAAATTCGACAAATTTGCAAGTAGCCAATAAAATGAGTGGGTGGAGCAATTTGCGGTGACGTACTCGTCAAGTCGACGTATAAAATATATTGCTGTTTATTTAAATGTTTTTTGTCCGCATTCCTTTCATAGACACAGATCCAACAGACGAACTGTATAACCTCTTTGGATAACATTGTTAAACAAACATTAACAAATCATAACATATCAGATCATAGAACTAAAAAAAGTACTATTACATAAAAACAGGTGATACAATACTTCAAAATTAATTTTAACATAATATCAAAACCGAAAAATCAAACTGCAAACACAACCACACTTACCACAACAGAAATTAACACACACTTCCGCGGCAAATCTCCAAGAAAGACTGATCATTCTGATTGGTCCTGGTACGGTCGTAGCTCACGTCGTATTGTCGGTAAGCAAAATCCCTGTCCAAAAATCTTGACGATCAGCGCCATCACCCGTCATAATTGGGAAACTTTTGCTGGAACCATTTTGAATATTTCACTTACATGGCCCTGGACTGATCATTCTGATTGGTCCTGGTCCGGTCGTAGCTCACGTCGTTTTGTCGGTAAGCAAAATCCCTGTCCAAAAATTTTGACGATCAGCGCCATCATCCGTCATAATTGGGAAACTTTTGCTCGAACCATTTTTAATATTTCACTTACATGGCCCTGTTCTTCTCAGTTTCAGAACCGAACTGTCATAAATGAAGTTTGACATCTAGCGAATAGATGCGCTAATAAAAATTAAATATCGGGACAAGTGAAATACAATTAAGGAAGTTTGGCATATAGCGAATAGATGGCGCTAATAATCAAGACAAGTGAACTGTAATAAATGAAGTTTGATATCTTTGGCATCTAGCAAATAGATGGCGCCAATACTAAGAAATTTAAATAAAAATAGAATTTTAAATTCAATTTTATTAAAGGAAATAGAAAATGCTACAATACACAAGTTATTTTAGAAAATGTTCAAAAAATCCGCAATTGTTTTCAGTACATAAATGCATCTATTTAAAACTGAATTTCTAGCTATTGTCACAGAACGACCGGTCGACTTTATTAAACTTCTCCTGTTCCGCCTCTTCGAGAGCCTCTCATAAGTTCATAAGTTCTTTTGTTAACCATACCGCATAAAAAAAATCTAAAATGGATAGGTGAGGTGACCGAGGAGACCCATGCAATTGGTCCACCTCTTTCTATCCCTGAGTCTACATAATTATGATAATGAAATAATTTTTAACATTTCTTATATTATGGGGGGGGGGGTTGGTGTGTCATAATGAAAGTCATATTGGAACCACTCTATTAATGAACGAGTATTTAAATTTAACTTTTCTAACATGTCTTGAAAACCGTTCTCTAAAAAACATAAGTAACGTTCACCGGTCAACGTATTCTCGAAACTGTATGGCCAAGAAAAGTTGAACCAATAATCCTACACGCTTTTATTCATTTGAAAAACTCGTATTTACAATTTTTGTTTATTTTAATTTACAAAGATTGGATGTGACAATTTCACATTTCTGAGAGCAACGACAATTGAACTTGTTTCCATGGCTAACTAAGTGAAATTAGTCAAGAAATATAAGAATTGGCTATAACTCAGTAATTTTGTGAAAGAAACATATTATAGCTTATATCGCTGAAAAGCTTAAAAAATGGCGCTATTTATGAAGTCATGGCCAACTATGGTTTCCATTTAAAAAAACATATGTTTGTGTCATATGTCAAAAATGACAAGCTTTAGAAAAAATCGGAGAGCACAGTCTCATTAAGGATGTGATTATCTACAACTTTTATCTGAAAACTTTTTGTCTAAAATAGATTATAATGGAATTAGGGACAATTTTTAAAATAGCCAAAATTTGTTTTTTTCGAAATATCTAGTAAGCCATGAACTTTTTCGAAAATCTGAAAAGCGCATATTTATGACCCCACAAAACTGCAATTCTTTCCCCATTTAACTGACTCTCTATCTCTAGTAGTTTCCGAGATACCCATAGAGAACATCCTAGGAAACTCACCCTGTATTTATAATGTTGTTTAACGACATTTTCATAGTTATAAAATATGATCGATAAAAATGGCGTCAGCGTTGGCGTTGAAATGAAGCTCGCTGTCATTTTGTGTGTAAATTTACATGGGGAATGTCATCGATCGTCATTCACAAGCCTCCTAGACGCCGTTTTTTTATGATACCTGTATATCTTATCACTTGGTATAGTAAAAAAACGATAGAAATATTAAGAATAACAAATTTATCGTCTCCATTTTTTACCATTTCACTAAATTCAAGGGTAAACTAAATTTCGTACTCCGCACTATAGAAAACTTTCTAGAAAGTGATCAAAACATCAAATTATAAAAACACCTTCAATATTGAAGTATAAATATCTAATAAACTCATAAATCATGCCGATAAAAGTCAAGGCGTAAAACATATACACAAATCAATTTGCCTGAGCAGATAACTGCCCAGCCCCTATCAATAACCAAATTGAAAACTCGCCTATTTTCTTTCCAAACATATTGCTACTTAATTGTAATTTATCATCTCGCATAAGTTTCCATAAGAGATGATATTTTCATTTAGTTAAGTTATTAATTATGTATTCACACTTACCACCATGCTTCAGTCTACTCAACAAGAAAATATACAGGGTATTTCAAAAAACATGTGCCATCTCTCGTGGAGAGATACCCCACTTAAAAATAAGATTTATTTTTGATATCAACATAGGTCCGATTGTGCTTTGTTTCCTAGCTACAGGGTGTTAAAGTCTTAATATTTTTTCGATTTGTTATATTTTTCTTCCAAGTTCGTTTCGAATGAAATTGAGGGTAAAAGTTACTATAAATGCGACATATTTTAAGGCTAAACAATGTCGTCATATTCACCAGGGACGTGCATATGGGTTATCACTGGAATATTTTTCTAAAAAAAACCATGTACGCCACTGACTTTTTTCTTTTGTTAGCGAAATAGTGTAAGCAGTTTAATGTCGATTAAAAGTTGTCTTTTCATATTTTGTCTATTTCGGCCCCCTTAATGAGATAAACGCAATTTTATTAATTTGCCTTGATCCAAGTCTAACAGCAACCTTTAAAAGAATTTTAATATCATTTAACTTAAGAAAGTTATAAATAAGTACTCATTGATTCCTCATCAAAAAATATGAAAAAAAATTCCTATAAACATGGATATGGAAATGCATAGTTTTAGAGTTACAGGATGTTAAAACTTTTTGAAATGAGATTTTTTGTAATTATCTTAAATGCCATAATTTTATTATTTGAAATTGCTGTATGTTGGACTAATAGTAATAATAACTAATAGTATTAATATTTAATAATAAATTAGGTAAAAAATATAATTTATTAATTTCACTTTTATTTTAATTTTATTAATTGTGATTAATAAAATTGCGTTTATCTAATCAAGGAGGCCGAATTCGACAAAATATCAAGAGATAACTTTTAATTGACATTAAACGGCCTACACAATTCTCATATCAAAAGAAAAAAAGTCAATGCAGCACATGTTTTTTTTTTAAATATTCTAGTGATAACACATATACACTTCCCTGATGAATCTATCGACACTTTTTTAGCATTAAAATATGTATGTAGCACTTATAGTAATTTTTACCCTCAAAATTTCACTCAAATCACTAAAAGTACTTGGAAAAAAATTATAATAAATCGAAAAAATATTGAGACTTTAACACCCTGTAACTACGAAACACAGCAGAATCGGACCTATGTTGATATGAAAAATATATCTTATTTTTACGTGAGGAATCTCCCCACGAGACATGGCACATATTTTTGAAACACCCTGTATAATTAATATAATAAGAAAAAAAATTATGTAAAAATAAGATCTCCGAAACTAAAGTTTCAAAAAAAGTCATACTATACTCGAACTTCATTTACCAAGTAGTAGTAATAAAAAGCATTTTTGGTAAACTCTGTCTCAAATAGTTTCTGAAAAAAAAATATTTTTTTTAAAAGGTCCGATTAAATTTATATCTCCGAAACTAAAGTTTCAAAAAAAGTCATACTATACTAGAAATTCATTTACCCAGTAGTAGTTATAAAAAGCATTTTTCGTAAACTGTCTCAAATAGTTTGTAATATTATGTTGTATTGATTTTTAGCGTCGAAGAAAATGCTAATTTAGAAGAAGATGAGGGTGACAAATTTGCCGAAATTATTGTTAGCGTCCGATCTCTTAGTAAATATGAAGGTAGATCTTTTAAGTCAATGTTACCACAAGTAAGTATGCCTAAAATTTTAGTGGAATAAATGTTCACATTTAGTTTGTAATACTTTTTTTTTGAGTAAAAATATTAAGTAAGCGTTCAGCGACCTAATGTGAGTACATAATAATTAGTAAAAATATTAAGGATGGAATATAATGTATGGAGTATAATAAAAATTAAACAAATCTATATATATTACTAATAAAATTGTTAATCTGGGATCAATGCCACTCGATCGTACAGAAATTAAATATTACTTATCTATTTTTATTAAAAATATATTTTTAAGCAATTTTAATGACTAAAAACAAAATACAACAACAACCGTAAAACAAAATAAAAAAATATGACAGAGTCGACTCTATATTTTAAATAAAATTAGAACGGCACTGATGAACAAGAAGTCAGCCGTATTAATCTCCTATTACCCTGCACCAAGTTTTTTAATATTTTTATTCAAAGGTAATACCTGACTTTGCAAATAAATATATCTTCGATTTTTGGAATAACCTAATTAAAGTAAAAATCGAGCAGAGAAGATAATAAAAATCTTTTGCAGCTTATCTTTAAAAATTCTTTCATAATCCTTTAGTCATTTATGAAATACCGGGTGCGTCTCAAAAGTGGCCTGCCCCTATAACTTATGTATTTTTTCAGATAAAAAAACGAGATTTGGTATGTTAGTATATGACATAAATTAGGATTGATGTTTATTAGGAGCGTTATTTGCTATCGAATAAAGTAAAAAAAATACCGAGAGTGTCATTTAAAAATCAAAAGTTGCAGCCATTTCCGGTGAAACAGGAAGTGACCGAAAACAATTGAATACATCAATCAATCCTAATTTATGTCATATACTAACATACTAAATGTCGTTTTTTTATCTGAAAAAATAAAAAAGTTATAGGGGGTCAGCCACTTTTGAGACGCACCCGGTATACACACATGGCCAAAATTATTGCATATATCGTTTAAAAATATACGGAAAGGAATTTAAAGAATCTTTTTTTATACATAGCTTTGGTAATCTGTAATAAACATTTTTTTTTTTGTCAAAATGGATATGGTAAACAATGTTTATCGTTCAGACCCAATATTATTACAAATTCTTGCACATTTCGATTTGTGGTCTCTTGGGTTTCAGAAGAAATTTGACCATTGTTTTGGCCTTAAAATGCCTAGAAACATTATTTCACAGTTTAGTAGAGTCAGAATAATAACACTGTCTCAACAGGGCTACCGGCAAGATAGCTGAAATTGTAGGAGTTAACCAAAGCGATGTTTCGCGAATATTAAAAAAAATCAGGGAGACAAACGATGTTACAGACCGGCCTGGAAGAGGTAGATAGAGAGTTACGACTGCTGTGTAAGGCCGTCAAATATCCCTAATTGCACGACGCAATCCCCTGCTTTCTAGTACTGCTATTAAAAATGAGTTAGCTCGCCTTGAAGGAGTAAATGTTGCAAGAAAGGCCGTAGCAAGAAGACTCAGTGACAGAGGATTACATTTAAGGAGGCCTCTACGTATTCCGAAGCTTAATTTACAGCACAAAATTACGCGACTACAATGGACTGAGGAGATGAGAGCAAATGGACCTAATTGGAACTTCGTCGTATTTAGTGATGAAACAAGAATAGGCCTAGTGTCAGACTCGCGACGAACTTTGATCTGGAGAGCATCTGGAAGACGAGCACGCTTGAATGCAGCTCAACCCCGTGTCCCGTTTTAAGTGGGAAGCATTATGGTATGGGCAAGTATAATGCACGAAGCTCGAACTCCTCTTGTTTTTATTGATGGCACAATGACAGGTGCCTCGTATCTTATAGACGTTTTAGAGCCTATTTTGCGTCCATTTCGAGGGGCAGTGGGGTATGAATTTGTTTACATGGACGATAATGATGCTCCTCCCCATCGCACTTTAGCGGTTCGCGAATTTTGTGAGGAAGAGGGTATAAGAAAACGGTGGTGGCCACCGATGTCTCCAGATATGAATGTGATCGAGCATGCTTGGGACATGCTAAAAAACCATATTGCCAAAAGGAATGATCCCCCCCTTTAAACTTAATTGAGAGCATGCCACGTCGTCCCACAGCTTGCATTGAGGAGGCAATACAGACTATTAGTTATGAGAAATAATTAAAATTGTTTTCAATATTTTCTGTTTAAAATGAAATTTGTTTTTGGCTGATTTTCACTCATTATGAAATAAAATTACCTATAATAACAGCCTAGTTGCACTTAGATTTTAATTTTATATTAGTTAGTCGTGTAGTAAGCCAATGTGTCCAAAAATATAAAAAGAATCATATTAGGTCCAAAATAAAATAAAAATATCGTAATATGCAATAATTTTGGCCATGTATATTTTTGTTGAAACGTTATTCGTCAAACGTCAAGTTATAGCTTGGAAATGAGGATCGATGACATTATTAATTGTTGTCACCGATTCCTTTACTTCCAGCCTTGACTCCGTTTTCAATCGAATACTATATCTTCGCTCGTTGTAATTTAAGTAGTTTTGAAATTGTATCTAAAGTAATTATTGTTTCTTAAAATTATATAATATATCCGAAATATAAAACAACAACCTTTTTTAGGTGGCCGGTGCAGCTATTGCAGCTTCGTTTCACTTTGTAGTAGGAGTAAGTTTGGCGTACTCAGCTATTTTAATTCCCCATCTAAATACAAATTTTACTAATCAAACTAGTGATGATATAATTGCTACGAAGACTGAAACATCATGGATAGGTAAGGATATCAAACTAAGTATTAAACTAAATGTAAACAAAAGTTTCGTTTTATTAAACTAAAACCAAAAATTTACAAAAAGTATTACATAATACAGGGTGGCGCACCTCATTCGCCTCGGTTGATTATACGAAAACGGAAAGATGTAGTAACAAAATATTTTATGGGTATATGTGGGAAGACAATATGCATAATTTAAAATTATTTTGAAATGTACAGGGTGTGTCAGAACTAAGATCCATACCAAAGTTATATTTCTTTCTTATGGAACACCCTGTATTTTATATCATTTTTGGATTCTTGGACATAAAATAAGGCATTTATTATAAAGGTTTAATATGTTTAAAAGCTTTGGTTTTCGAGATATTTAAAGATATTTAAATATACATGCTATAATAAAAAAAGTTTGTCAACACCTTGTACAGGGTGGGTCAAATTCGACGTTTTTAAATGGAAACACCCTTTTTTTATAGGAGATAGACAAAAACTAATATCGGTGTCTGAAGCGCAATTTTTGTCAAAAACATGATGGTGAAAACCGCATATCGATATCTGTTACCGTTTCGGAGTTACGGGGTGTTTTTCAAAATTATGCATTTTTAACAAATCGCGGTAAGTTTTTTGCTTTGGAAAATTTTGTATTTTTATGAAAACATTTCCAAAGCACCTTTTTACGTAGAATTTAATGGTTTAAGTATAATTTTTTTTAACTTTATAATTTAAGAATTATCAACAGAAAATTTGATTTTTTATATGGGAGACCCTGTATATTTTTAATTTATTGAAAAGAATTTAAAATTACCTTTTCAAAAATATAATACACTTGATATTTTGCACGATTCCTCTTCGAGATATAGAGTATATAAAAATTCGCCCGCTTTAAATGAGTAGGCTTTGAACGGCACCGGCTGTAATGCAAAAAAATTCTAGCTGTGAGCATCAATTAAAACGAAAATAATATTTGCTATGGGAGATGCAGAATTTTATAACAATTTAAAATATATTTAACCAACATCAACACATTTAAACTATATCTAATAACAATAAAAATAAATAGCAAACCAAGACATGAGATTTTGCTACAGGTGTTCGACATATCGACCGTCTTATGTTATGGACAGACGGGGCAGTTTTTGAACATTTCTCGCGGAATTCAATAACTCAGTAGGGGTGAAAGATACTCTCTCATAACTGCTAATTTTTTCTAATTCTTATCTAGATTATTATAGGAATAATAAGGAACCTTTATTCTTCCGCAAATATATCCATAGGATTAGATCCATGGGCACTAAGTCAGGCGGCCTCGACGACCAACAGCTGGGATCTTGGTTAGCTATTCAATTATTCTTGAAATTCGCTGCAAAAATTTGCTGACAGCGTTCAGAGGCGGTGCGTCGCGTCGTCTTGCTGAAAAAAATATGTTTTCGAGTTCCATTAGGGGCATATCATCAATATGTTAAAAGTGGCGAACTTTTAAAAATTCTGTAATTCGAAGGGGATTATAACAAAATATCAAGTGTGCTATATTTTTGGAAAGGTAATTTAAAATTCTTTTCAGCTAATTAAAAATGTAGAGGGTGTCCCAAATAAAAAATCAATTTTTCTGTTGATAACTCTTAAATTATTAATTTTAAAAAAATTATACTTAAACCATTAAATTCTATGTAAAAAGGTGCTTTGGAAATGTTTTCATAGAAATACAAAATAGTAAATACATAGCAAAAAAGTTACAGCAATTTGTTAAAAATGCACATTTTTGAAAAACACCCCGTAACTCCGAAACGGTAACAGATATTGATGTGCGGTTTTCACCATCATGTTTTTGATGAAAATTGAGCTCCAGACACGATATTAGTTTTCGTCTATCTTCTATAGAAAAGGGTGTTTCCATTTAAAAGCGTCGAATTTGACCCACCCTGTACATTACTTTTCAAAATTAATTCTTGTGCTTACTTTCAAGCCAGAGAAACAAGCTTTACTAAAAAAATTGATTGCTTCCTTAAATGTATACAGGGGTATCAAAAATTGCTAGTCTATTTTAATTATTTATTTTACATAAAAACTTCATTATTTCTAGCTTGTGAGGAAGAGCAACTTCATTATTTCTATCTTGTGTGACAAATGCAACACTATGTGTTTTTTTAATTAAGTCGAATCAAATTTAAATGTTCTTTGAAACTATATTAGGGTTTCCTATACCTATCTGGCTCAGATTTTGAATAAAAAGCGATTTTTCAATAAAATTGTAATCAAGATGGCTGGTGTCAATTTTCTAGTGACACTTAGTAGCTATTTTCAAAATCGGCATTAATTTATAGACTTTATTTAAATTTATAACAGGTTATTTTTATTTAATTTACCTACAATAAGGTTAATTATATATTAACGGTAAATATATATTATTTTATCAAGAAAAATAAAGCAGTATCTGCTGACGGAGGGAATGGATATGTTACTAGTGATTTTATTTTTTGGGAACAATTGTTAGGAAGGGTTTATGCTCAAAGATATCCAAAGAGGAATTTTCTTGACAAGCGTTCCTTTGAAATACTACTTTTCCTATTTCGCAGAGCTGATAGTGAGGTACATACATATATGAAAAACCTGTTAGGCCAAAACCTGTCTTTGCAAGTGAAAAAAATGAATTTGCCTTGGCTCTTTTATAGAAAATCCAATATATCTACAAGTCATCGTAATATAAATCAAAAAGAATTATTTTTTTTTGAAAAAACAATAAATACCTACTTATTAAACTATTGTAGGTAAATTAATTAAAAGTAAACTGTTATAAATTTAAATAAAGTCCATAAGCTAATGTTGATTTTGAAAATAGCTTCTGTCACTAGCAAATTGCCATGGTTACACCAGCCATCTTGATTGCCATTTTAACCAAAAATCGCTTTTTATTTAAAATCGGAGCCAGATAGGTATAGGAAACAGTAATAAAGTTTGAGAGATAAATATGTTGTGCTTTAGTAACAAAAAAACATGTTTAACGTTTCAAATTTAGCAAACGTTAAGCATTTTTTTGTTCGTTAGGCAAATTTGTATATCTGTAAACCTAACTTCTGACAAGTAATTTCCGTTTGGGATTAACGAAGTGTTTACAAAAAAAACTATTTTATTTTGTAGATTTTCTTGCAGTGGCGAAATACCCATATAGGAGAGAATCAATCTAGTCAAAACTTCTAAATATGTTCATTACATTAGTTTATTTTTTTCAGCTAGTTCAACTGTACTAGTATCACCAATAGGAGGGATAACCGGCGGTTTCTTGATGGATAGTGTAGGACGATTAAATACATTAAAACTAGCAGCTATACCAAGTATTATAGGCTGGATAACAATCGCAACTGCAAATAACGTTCCTATGTTAATTATTGGAAGAGTACTTACGGGCTTGGGATCATGTAAGACTTTTGATTAATTTATTTGCAAACTATGTAACTATAAAGCATTACGTAGCATGGGGTACAAGTCCTGCGATTGTTTACATAACTGAGATTGCCAGAGTTGATGCTAGAGGGTCTTTAATATCCTTTAGTCCTGCATACGCTTCGTTAGGTAAGATACTTTTTTTAAATCATTTCAATTAATTTTAAATTCATTCCAACGAGTTAGGGAAGATGACATATGGGGCTTTTTTATATGTTCATTTGTGGCGTTACATCGGTGCAGTGGCGGCTCGTCAGGGTAGGCAGCCCCTACTCTAAAATAGGCAGAATTTGAACGGTTTCTTACATTACATTATTTACTACTAATGTTGCCAATACATAAAAATACTGTTAATACACAGAAGTGTGTTATAATAATCAATTATTTTAATATTTGTGGTCTTGTATATTATTCACTACCGCTGGCTTAGAAAACTAATAAAATAATTTTGACCGCTGGAACAAATGCCATAGTTCGGCGATTTCTACATCGCCTACTATCAGATTCGATGCACGACGTACGGCAGTCTTCTGTCTCTGTCTAACTCATCGTGCGATAGCGACGCGACGTAAGTCGGAGTTGTATCATATTAAGGCGGGGCTTAGGCGAAACCTCCGGTCGCCTTCGCATGAAGTCGTGGAGGCTCGGTAGGCTTAGAAATTAAGGGGATATTCCCGATATTTTATAAGGGAATATATCACATTTTGTTAAGGGATATTTCATATGATTCATTATACATAGCATTTATTTATTATGACTTTTATATGAAAATTCAAAAAACGTTTAAAACAAATTGGAACCGTTATTCAAAATGATATATCCGGTTGTATTTCAAAACACGCCACAGAAGTAAAAGAATCTGAAATAAAGGGCGTTATTCGGTGCAAGAAGACGATACAACAGATATTACACAAAAGTCTCAGTGTGCTAATCAATTCGATATGTTAATAAATGTTATTTTATGAAATATTAGATAACATTGTTATACATTAGAAATAAGGTTTGCAGTAGACGCAACTAAAATTTTGTTGCCTACCCAGTCACACGAGTCACGAGCCCCCACTGCATCGGTGAACTTCGGCGATAATCTTTGCTTTGATTTAAATTAATAAAGACAAGAAAATTTAACATGTCGCTTCCGGGTATCTATTAAATTTGACATTTAAAGTAATAAATGTTTCAAAATCCGGTTTCCTAATTTCACACAAATGTACAATTTTTTGCTATTTAATTGTTAAAAAAGATTGTCTTTATAAGAGGATTGTTGACATTTTGAGAAAATCGCATTCTTTATAAAAAAATTTTGCTTGTTCTAAAATGGTTAATCCCGTTTATCTTTTTCTAAATATTCATACAGTTTTAGAAAAAATTAAAACAAAACATGAAAAAATTAATGAATTTTTAGTCCTAAAAATCGAAAGGTGTTTCTATGGTAATGTAATTTCGGTTTCATTCTTTGGTTGTTGGAAAGGAAATGGTTATTATCACAGATTAGGTATATGTATACAGATAAAAATCTTGTCCCTAATCCCTAATTCGTGGTACGAAAATTATTTTTTATGACGATGAGCAAACGAGTAAAATTTCCTGTGCGCAAAAATAAACCCACGGTTAAACAGCGTAATAACTGGGCCGGTCAGGCGCTGTGCAATTTTAGACGCCATAAGTGGGCGTGCTATGTGTGCAAACTAGTAACCTAACTAGTGCGCGACTCCGAAAATTGGAACCACGAAAAACAATGCTTTTGACGATAAGTTTATAATCTATACAGGGTC
Source organism: Sitophilus oryzae (assembly GCF_002938485.1). NCBI lineage: Eukaryota > Metazoa > Arthropoda > Insecta > Coleoptera > Curculionidae > Sitophilus > Sitophilus oryzae. Next base: position 1,238,855 of record NW_022146928.1, on the reverse strand, counting down.
CGGCAATAGTGCGTCGGGCATCTGTAGTTCCTAGAATAAAAAATTTGAGAATTTTGTTTAAGTGCAAACCTAAAGTATGTACCAGGATGTATTTCAGGAAAATATTTTAACTTCTATAGGGCGGCTCAAAAAAGTGTGAGCGGACCTGGATGATTTTTTTTAAATGGAACACCCTGTATATTATTGCATTTTTGGCTTCCTTTCAGATCACTTTACATAACCCTAAGATATGAATAAATATATTTCGATAGTTTCAGAGATATTAAAAAATAAATCAAAAATATATATTTTTCAGCCCGTCTTAAAAAAATTATTAAAAATACAAAAACTGTCCTGAAAGCAAAACTATATTAGGTATTTACATTAGATGGTCTGTTCTCACTTTGCTATAAATATGATAATCGTAAATCATACAGGATGTTCAATATTCTACGCCAAACTTTCTAAAATAGAAAATATTTTTTCTTCGTTTTTTTAAATGCAACACCCTGTATATTATTTTTTTATTAGATGGAGAGTAAAAAAATGAACATTTTTTGTATTTAGAGTATTTCAAAATTCTTAACGATTTCGCAAATACACGCAGTTATTATTATTTCATATGGCGCTTTCAATGGTAAAATATGAGAGAAAAATCATTGGTTGGCTTTGATAAAAATTTACTGTGGAAAATGCCATATGAAATATAAAACCGCAAATATCTGCGAAACCGTTCAAAATTTTGAAATACTCTAAATACAAAAAATGTTCATTTTTTAATTCTCCGTCTATTGAAAAAATAATATACAGGGTGTTCCATTTAAAAAAACGAAGAAAAATTCCACTCACACTTTTTTGAGCCACCCTATAGAAGTTAAAATATTTTCCCGAAATACATCCTGGTACATACTGTAGGTCTGCACTTAAACAAAATTATCAAGTTTTTTATTCTAGGAGCTACAGATGCCCGACGCACTATTGCCGGACCCTGTATAATCTGTATTATTATTAATTTTGATTAACGTTATATCATAGATAAAGGAAACAAGTTTAGATAAGAATGCTCGGCTTGCCGCCAAAAACTTATAATTGTTTTGAAGCGCATACGTTGTAGGGCGCTGCTATAGCGGTTCCTAAGAACAACGCAAGCAAAAACAGAAATAGTTGTTTTTTCTCTTGTGAAAGTCTTCAAAACTTATAAATTCTTTTAAAATTTAAACCGCCCTCATTGAAAAAATACCGTTTGGAAAATAAATAGTGTTAAAAGCGCCCATTTTAAATTAATTATTGCTAACTTAGAGTTTAATTTATTTTTTATTTACTCAAACCCGTGATAATTGTGAAAAAATGGAATTAAAACTTAAAAAGCTGTTTGAACTGTGAACTACAAAAACCATCGTTGATCGTAGCATAACGTCGGTTTCAAATGTTTTCATAGATATTTCATACATGTTCTTATATAAAATAAAGTTTCTAATATGCAATACACTGTATTTTATTTAAAAAATTAAAAGGAAATAATAATAAATTTGTATAAATAATATTTGGCTACATAATTCCGGAAAAAGCCGAACCACTCCGAAATTATCAAAAGCTTTGGAGAGCGACAATAATTAGAATAGCGCCAAATAGTATTTACATTGTCCCAAAACATTGCCCTTATGGGCACTTTCCAATCTAAACTTGTTTCTTTTATTATCATTTTCCGATAACTATTTTATCACCCTTCCCATACAGCCACGGTACGTACTATGTACGTACCTGGTACGTAATGTTGGGACGAACGTTAGGTCTCTGGTACGTACATTTTCCAACGCTATGTATGTCCCGGTACGTCCCTGGGATGTGGTAAAGTACGTACTATGTACGTCGCATGTACGTACATTCCAGGGACGTACATTTTATGTTTTGTTCCGGACCAAAACTGGATGTAAAATGATCGAAAGTACGTACAATGTACGTACTATGGACATACAATGTACGTACTATGGATATACAATGTACGTACTATGGACGTACATTTTTCAACGACGTATACGACCTAGGAATTTAATTAGAAATAGTAAAAAAAATGGAAGTCAGCTTAAAATATTTATTAATATAAAAACTCAGGTACAGGGTCATCCCTTCAGCCCCGGATCTAAGGGTGGGCAAACCGGGGCACCTGCCCCGGGCGCCAATATCAGGGGGCGCCAAAATCATAATATAATATGGTTGAAAATCAAAAAAAATGCTCCACAAAGCGTCTAGTATGCACCTTACGTTCTTCTATCAAGTATTCATTTTAGTTTAAAACGCCCATTTAGTTTTTGAACACATTCTAAAGTTTCATTCAGAACCTGGCAATTAGTGGAATAATTTACTGGTTTCAATTAGCGTAGAAGTTTGTTCCTCTGATTTGAATGTAAGCATTCAGAGCGTTAAAATTAGTGGTAGGAATTTTCAATTAGTGGAAAAAGTTAACAAACCTTCAACTTTTCCGTTAATTATACTTCAAAATTTGCGAGGAATGTCATTTTGGCCTTTGATTATCATCTGCCAAGAGAAAAATGCGATTAGAAATCAAAAGTTTATAAGCTAAATATTAGGCTTTCTCTATGGATACAACTGATTACCGCAAGCTGTTGCTAGGATATTCTGTTACTAATTTTAATTGTGTTTTTTAGACATTGTGAATGATCGTAATCTAAAATGTATAAAGTGTAATTGAAACTACTAATTTAATCCACTAATTGCGAGGTTCTGAATGAAGGTTTACATTTTTTAATTTTTAGTTTACGATCATTCACAATGTTTAAAAAAAACAATTAAAATTAATAGAATATCCTAGCAACAGCTTGCGGTAGTCAGTTATATCCGATGTTGTACCCATAAAGAAAGCCAAATATTTAGCTTATAAAACAATAAACTTTTGATTTCTAACCACGATTTCTCTTGACGGATGCTAATCAATGGCCAAAATGACATTTCCCGCAAAATTTGAAGTATAATTAGTGGAAAAGTCAAAAGTTTGTTCACTTTTTCTACTAATTGAAAATGACTACCACTAATTTAGACGTTCTGAATGCTTACATTGAAATTAAAGGAACAAACTTCTACGTTAATTGAAACCACTAATTTATTCCACTAATTCGGAGGTTCTGAATGAAGCTTAAGGGATCATTCTGTCTGGTTTACGAAAAATGCCTACCTATATCTAGATATTTGTAAGTTTTAACATTGAAAATGTTTCTGTTATCCTATATAAGGGAGCCCAAATCGAATTAAAATGCTACATTTGCCACACCATGACGTCATATATACAAGGGTATAGGAAATCTCGGCGCAGCGGCGGCAGTCGGCCAGCGCGCGCAAAAACCATTACATCGCTAATTGTTTATTGATATATCTTTATTAGTTTAAAAGCAAAAAATATGGGGTTTCCTTTGATACCTTGTCAAGACATAAGCGAAACTTTTAAATTGTTTCTTTTTTTCATTTAGGCCTTCGTTTTTCGTTAAATGAAGTTATATTAAACAAAATCTATTTTTAAACCAAATTTTCGCATGATTAATATGATTATTCATGTTTAAAGTTTTTTTTGGTCATAAGCGCTAATGGAAATGTTTTTTCGTAAATAATTATAAAAAATTACTCTCTACGAAGACTTTATTGTGTACTGGATCAGAAAATAAGTATTTGTTTTCTCTATACGGTGGTATTAATATATCGATTTTTGATGATAGTGCCCTTTTACCCGGTCTAATTTTGTACTACTTTCGGAATAAGGGTCCCCATCTTTGGTCCCCATATCATGTACTGTACTTCCATCCCTGAAAAATTCAGCTTGTGACACCGAAGTGAGAGGTAACGTCAAAATAAGCTTTAATCTACCTACATCATAGGTAGGTGTAGGTACTCTACGTATATTCTACCTAGACAGTAGCTGAACTAGCTGACAGTAGTAATTAATTTGTTATCCGATAAGTAGTTGTCATTATATAAGTTTAATCATCTTATACCTCCTATAACGGTAGGTTTTGGATTTTTCCTGATTGGTTTGTTAAACAAAAATATACTGGGCATATAAATGTCTGTTACAGGTTAATTCCTTAAAGAAATATGTTACACACATATTATTTTAATAATAATAGTATAATAGTAATGGCTATATTATGTTATAACACATACATATGTATTGAATGTACTTATTTTAACCAATGCATTGTTTTGTTTTTTAATCTCACAAATAAGAAATGTTTTATAGTTTTTATTATAAAAAACAGTGATTATACAATTTATTTACACCCCTTACACTGTTTTCTGTAAGGGGTGTAACCATGAGTATATTTCGTAACCTCTTACGATATAAGAGGGCACAAAGTGTTTTATTACTTAATGCTTAAAATTTAATAATATATTTGTACATAAAATTAAAATAGACTAGAAAGTCAATTAATTAATATTGACGTAATTACTAAATAAGTACGAGATTTTTTTTCTAATTATTTTAGTGTATTTTTAGTCACCTAATTATAAAGGAGAGATATCCAACCATTGCATTATTTTACTCACAAATAAATGTTTTATGGTTTTATTATAAAACAACGATTAATTTATTATACACCCCTTAACCCAAACACTCCAAGGAGGATATTTCGTGACCCCTTATTTAAAGTGGACAAGCTTTATTAGTCAATGTTTTAATTACCCAGCGTCTTTAATAAAAATCTAATGTAATTTTTCATAGAAATGATCTGACATAAAAAGCAAACTTTATCAAAAAACTTTTTGATTATCTACAAGGAGTAAACCGCAAATGACTGTATACTAATGCCAAAGTAATGCCAAAAATACAAATTAAATACCAAAATTTCTCATATAATGCCCCACTAATGCCAAGCTGATTCCAATATAATACCACTAATACTACGAATAATATATAACACATTTGTTTCATGCATTAACCTGTAACAATACTGGTAGGTACGTGCACAGATTTTTTCCTAGGTAACTTAAAAGTCGTTAAAAGTCTAATTATATTTAAAGAAGATATAATTCCAACAAATTACATTATAAGGCCAATAATGCACAAGTAATACCATTAAAATTTTAGCGTTTTTAACTTGTGTAACATATTTCTTTAACGAATTAACCTGTAACAATAGTGGTAGGTACGCGCACAGATTTTTTCGCTAGGTAACTTATTAAGTCGTTAAACAGGCCTATAAAAGCTATAACAACATAGATAACTAATATTTATAATTTAATTCGAGTTTTAATCTCAAATAATAAATGTTTTTATTGGTGTATTTCTGAAGTGTTCATTATTAAAAGTAGATATTCTTCAAGTTATGCGAAGTAATAAGTAATGTTTCCGGTGAGACCGCGTATATGTCACCGGTTTCTGGTTAGTATAAAGACTTTTTCTATAGAAAGAGTTTTTTCTATATTTTCCTTTCAAAATAAGACTAATTTCTTCTTATTCTTTTAAATATTACAGTGTTTCATTTTCCTAAAATGTTATACTTAATTTTCGCTTAAAATTAAAAAATCACAAATGGAGGAAAATATACTTTATTGAATAAAGTTTATACAAATCACTTTACCATAACAAAAAAGTAAAAACATGTCATGGCGGAAGATATTCAGGTGCCATTTCACACATTTATCTATTAAAATCGAGATTAAAATAATAAACTTGCGTAACATGTTATACACGAGATAGAAAGTTTCAGAATCGATTAATACGCAATATGCTACGCAGTCAAATTATTCCTATGCGCGGATGAGCGTCTTCAAGACTCTTCCTTCGGCCAGGGTCACGACGCTCCGAAGAGGAATCGGCCTACGTTTGGCTAAACAGGCTGGATACGGTGAAGTACGATATTGGCGAGTCTGAATATTTATAAAAATTTGCAAAGTAAAATATGTTGGAAAAATAATGAATCCATACATATATAAAAGCTCAAAGGGTTTTTTGTTCCATCCATCCCGCCGAAACCGCTTTACCAATCTTGATGATTCTTTTTTTAAATGAAAAGTATGTGTAGATTTGTTATGAAGTATTTTTATAGTGCTTAATGGCTATTTCTTTGTGTAAAACGACTAAATACTAAAACATACCTGAAAAACACCTACACACAATACCTCCAGAAATAAATTATTTGTCATTGTCAGTGGTGTGTCAGTTAGATTATATATTACGTTTTTAGATATTTTAGAGTGAGTTCATGCCGCCAGCTTTACATACATAAATATTAGCACAAAGGTTCGTTTAAACGACATTAGTGAATTAGCTACACAAAGCGATTTTAGGAAATCCATCCTCTTAGAGAGTAAAATTATCTCGGAACAGTTTGTTGTATGAAAATTCCTTATTATTTGGTCTAGAAGAATGAAATCCTACAAAAAGAATTAGAAGAAATTTTTGAAATTCATCAACGGGGTAAAGTTAGTAAAAATTTATATAAAACTTGGTGACCTCTGGATTATACACATAAAAATGGGCACAAGGTAAAGCGAATTTATGAAATTTATACCCTTAGGGAGTAGAATAGGGAATGAAAGTTTGCTGTACGAAAATGCAATATTATAACATTATAAACCAGACAGTATAAAATTTTATACAAGGGTTTATTTAGTGACATCATAACGAAATATATCTTCCTCAATTATCCTTCAAAGAATAAAAAATAACCTATAAAGAGAGTATTAGTGCTCTTAATAAATTAAAAAAAGATGAAAAATAAAAAACATCTATGCTCACTAGCTCTCTATAAAGAAGTAAAAATCATTTAAATCAATGCATGAACGATTCGAGGTGTAACGCGAACGTAGTCGCGAGAAAAAGCTAGTAATTTATTAAATTATTTTATTTAACTCATTAATTTTCATTGAAAAGGAATTTTTGTAATTCGCCACTATATTAGTTAAAAACTAAGAAACTCATATCAAATTTAAGTTTTGCGATTTTGACTTGTACTTTTTACAAAATCTGAACACATTTTAAAAGAAAAAAAGTTTTTGATAATATTTGTGTAGATTGACTACAAGTTGTATAACATAAATTTCTACGACCGGTCTACCTAGTGGTCTGCAGTATCGCCTTGTGGTGCAAACGTGGGCCTGTTAATCTGTGACGTGACGCACAACAGCCAAGAAAAACAGAAGCGTGGCTAAGAATTTAGTAATTGAAAAAAAGTCTTTTTTAGATACAGTAGTAGGTATTAAAAGTTTTGTGTTTAAATGGGGTTTGCCTTTAACAGTTAAAAAATTATATCGTAAAGTGTAACTTTCCGTAAGAATTCTTTTTTTTGCTTGCTTGTTTTACGGATAGGTGCCATCGCATAATTATTATTGATAATGTTTTATTTAATTTTAACATTACTACTTTTTCAGTGAATCTTTAAATCTGTTGTTTTTTGTATATATATATATATATATAAAGGATTCTACAGCTCTGGCTGCCTTCCTTCCATCAACCGGGTCCTCCATTCGTCTCGATCATCCCATGTTCCCTCTCGTAGTCCTCTCCGATGCATAGACTCGTCCACTTCATCTCGCATTTTTTGTTAAGTTCGTTATTTAATCATATGTATGTAATACACTCATATTAACACTAATCATATTTTTACGTTTTTATTCATCATTTTCAATGCCCCCCCGGTTGCATCTTTGGAAAGGACTGTGAATTTTTTAAATTAATTTATTGCAAACGCTGGAAGTGGGGGCGCTACTATCAATTTTTTGCCCTGGTTCAAAAAAATTGTAGATCCGGGGCTGCATCCCTTATGTCATACACCCGTGAGTCTGGCTTCGGTCCGGCAACTACACCCTTAGCGCACTCTGTCTTTTATTGGATGTTGATAGATATTTTATTTTTTTATTCTCGAACTACTTCTAACTAAAAAATACAAAAAGAAAACTAAGTATTCAAATATCTAATTCTTATCTCTGTTTTGAAAAAATTGAATGAGCCGATTCTCAATCATTCGAGGTTGTGACTGTGCTAGGTGAAATAGGCACATTATATTATTACACTTTAACTTACCTTGAAACAACGAGCAACGAAGGCAACGACAAAAGAAAACAAGGCTTCATTATTATTGGGTATATCTGACCAAAATAATCCAGTCATGATATTAAAATTAAATAACACTTTGTAATGCGTTTTGAAAAATTTTCAAGATACGTACGTAGTACGTACTCGCATGTACGTCCGTAGTACGTACTCGCATGTACGTCCGTAGTACGTACTCGCATGTACGTCCGTAGTACGTACTGGCATGTACGTCCGTAGTACGTACCTTTATGTTTTCCAATATTAAAAATTGATTTTTAAAAAATAATTCTAACTCAGAAAACCAAAGATTTATTTATTTTTAACTTATTTAATTAACAATAGAAAAAATTGATATGGTGACGGGCAGAGATTCGTTCTGCACTGCTGTCGATAGATCAATCCGTCGTTCGAAGTCCTGTCTTCGCTATTTATAATTAAAGGGTATCTTGCATCAGCATTATTGAACAATGAAGGCTGGATACATAACTCCTCCCTGCGAAGAAGAAACTCTAGGGTGGACTAACTTGAGTTTCGTTAATCATCCTTGGATGGGGAACGGGCTTCGGTTGAAGTTTTCTTTTTCTAAAAATGAAATAAGAAGTTGCAAAAATAATTAGAATGAAGAAGATGCTCCAAAGTGTCCAATTCACTGCATGGGAATGAATGTAGAAGTTTTCCATTGGGTTTTCTTCTTCTAATTGAATTAAATGCATTTTATCCAAGGGTACTTTTTCAATATTTAATTTCTTGATTGGAATAACATTTATATTTGTCAATGTCTGTATTCCAGAAATCAATACAGGGTGTGTACTAATAATTCCTTGTTTATTAGTATAAGTCGCTTGTGACATTATAAATTCACAATTTTTCGGTAATGTGAATAAATATGTTCCTTTCAGGGCCATTACTTGTTTTTCTTCACATATAGTAGTTATTTTTTCTTCTTTTGGAAATACTGCAATATAATGCATTTGATCTACTTCTTCTATGATGTTATTCTTCATATTGATAGATATTTGATTACAAGTTTGTGTATTCTTCGTAGTGGATAGCATTGACGTAACGCAATCTTCACTTTGAGGTAGTGGTAGGAGATGACTTCTTTGGCAAAAATACTTTGTACTGGTCTTCATACATTCTTCAGTGTCGTATTGATACTCATGTTTTCCCAGGATAAGGTAATTTGAAGGTGGGATAATTATTGTTTGATTAACATTAGGAATAGAATATAAATGATAATATTCTAAAGGATGTGGATGTATCAATGGAAAATTTAGCGAAAATATTATTTTATTTTCGTAAAAGAATGTATTTGTTTCTACCACTTTATAATAATCTAAGAAATCTTTATTTTTAAAAGGTAATTGTTCTTCATTATAAATATTTGACATATTATATAAAAGTTCTTTTAATTCTTCATGAGTTATTAAACTCGAATGCATAATCTTTAAATTAGAAAAACTTATAGAAGTTTCTAAATTTGTAAGAAAGTTCATTAAGATGTCAAGGTTATTCTTTATTTGTCCAGATATACTATTTATTTCCAATGTATGATAAAAATGAAATAGAGTACCGTTTAAAGTATTTCTTATTTCTTCGACTTTATATTTAATTGCGTTTTGGTTATCAATTAAAACTGTCATTGTTTTATTCATATTACGCATAGATATTTTAGAAAGAGACAAATGATTATTAAATTTATTGATAATCTTATTTTCATTATTTTCTAACTCTTTTAAGTGATTATGTATTTCTTCGGCATCCTGTTGATCAAGATTTCCTGAAATAAATTTTACTAACGAGCCTAGAGGATTTATTAAACCTCGTTTAGTTCTTAGATTTGGCATTAATGAACGAATTTTATAATTTACTAACTTTAGCTCATAATTTAAACTGTTACAAGTATTTAGAAGTGTGATACGATTTATGTCGTCTGAAAATTGATCAATTAATAATTTTAAATCGTCATAGTGTTTATTCGTTTCAAGAACTTGCTTATTAATTTCATTCATATCAATATAGTGTAGAAATGTATGTGTTGCAGTTTTTAAACTGACCTCTCCTAACTTAAAAGGAAGTATGCCAGGATTTGAGTCAAGGTTCTGTACTTGTATTTGCTGTGCCATCAAGATTCGTGAGAGAATCGTCAATCTGTAACAATGATTTATCAGTTAATTTTCTTGGTTTTTTAAAACATTGTTTATGATATTTATTTTTAGCTGTAGTAGTGACTGTCAAATCATTGCTTTGTAAAATATGTTCAGGTTTATACAGGGGATTTGTTTTAGATTGTCTTTCAGATTGTTTACGATATCCTATAGTACCAGGTTCGATATCTACAGGGTGGTCACGTTTCTCATTTCTTTTATCGATAATTTTTTTCTTTTCAGTTGATATTTTTTCAGCTATATTCTTATATAAATCATTCATTACTTCTTTATGCGTTTCTAATTGTTCATTAACAGTTCTCACGTCATTATTAATATCGATTGGTTCTCGAAGTTCTAAATGTCCTAATAATAAATCAACAGGTTTTTTATTTGTTGAAGAATGAATAGAATTGTTATAACCGATAATAGAATAATGTAATTTTTCGAAGGGGTTTAATCTTGGATTAGTTAACTTTAAAGTTCTCATATGTTCTAAAAGTGTTAAATGAAATCTTTCGACAATTGCATTAGAGTTCGGGTTTTGTGCCAAACAGTAATGCCAATTGATTTTATAAACTTTAGCAAAATCTTTAAGAATACTTTGAGAAAATTCAATACCATTATCAGAGATTATATTCTCTGGGATTTTATAAGTTGAAATAAATTGTAAAAGAGATTGATATACATGTAGAGCTGATAAAGAAGGAATGACATAAGCTTGTCCGAATTTCGAGAAGCTGTCACAAATTGTCAAAGCAATTGTGTTATCAAATTTAAATGTGTCAATGTGTATAGTTTCAAATGGTTTTTTAGGTGTTGGTGTTAATTGTAATTTAATTAGGGGTGGATGTCGTTCATATTTTACTTGTTGACAAATAGTACAATTATTAACAAAATTTCTGACGTCATCGCTTAATTTCGGCCAGTAATATTTAATCCGTAATTCGTCGATAGTTTCTTTTATCCCACGATGGTTTGTTATGCCTTCGTGTTGTAATTTTATCAAACTTTGTTGTGAATTTTCACGAGTGATATCTTGTAAAATTTTATTTGTTTTTAAAAGTCTAAAACTAGAATTTTTAAATATCTGAGGAAGAACTCTACACATTTCTTTATAAAAGTTTTGATCATCATTATCGTTTTCAAAGTAAAAGACATACTGTCTTTTTGGTTCGGCATATTCTTTAAGAAAACTTATTAATTGTTGTGTAAAGGTTTCTTTTAGAAAATATATACGCCATCGAGTTCTATTGATAGGTGGACCAAATATTTTCTTTATTTCAATTCTTGGGTTTACATCAACTTCAGTTAAAATTACTTGACATAGAAAATAATTTAAAGGTTTCTCAGAAATATTTATTGTCAAAATAGGGTCTTCCGCGCTAGTGTGAACTGTGTCTAAATCAGAACGTTCTTCAGGGTCGACTTGTCCTACGATAGATTCATTGTCTGCTTGTCTACTCGTTGATGGTTGTGGATCTTCATATAGTGAAGGGTTTTCGTTGAACCTTTCCATATCTCTTAGTATAGGAGGTGTTGCTACATTTGTTTCTGTTGGATATATTTCAATACGAGATAGAGCATCTGCATTTACATTTAATTTACCTTTCTTGTAAATTACTTCATAATCGAATTCTTCCAGTTTGAGACGCCATCTTACTAATCTAGAATGAGGTTCTTTTAATGACATTAGCCATTGTAAAGGCTTATGATCAGTAACTATTTTGAACTTTCTACCGTATAGATAGGGTCTAAAGTATTTTGTAGCCCATACTATAGCTAGTAGCTCTTTTTCAATTGTCGAGTAGTTCTGTTCAGAGCTGTTCAACGTCCTTGATGCATAGGCAATAGGTTTATCACTTCCGATTCTTCCTTGCGATAATATTGCTCCTATAGCTATATTGCTAGCATCCGTTGTAAGAATAAATTCTTGATTAAAATCTGGATATTGCAATAATGGTTCATTGCTTAATAATTTTTTACAATCTTCAAAGGTCTTGATGTAAATTGGGTCTTTTATATTTATATTAGCTCCTTTTTTAAGACACTGTGTAAATGGTTTAGTTAAATTTGCAAAATTCTGAATGAATTTTCTGTAATATCCTAAAAGTCCGAGAAATGATTTTATTTGTTTTACAGTTTTTGGAATAGGAAAATTCTCAATTGTTTTTATTTTGTCTGGATTTGGCTTTATTCCGTTAGGGGTAATAATGTGTCCTAAAAATTTTACTTCTTTGTGTAAAAATTCTGATTTGTCTAACTGAATTTTCAGGTTGCTCTCTCGTAATCTATCAAATACTTTTTTCAAATTTACGAGGTGTTCTTGTAAAGAAGTCGAAAATACTATTATATCGTCCATGTATACGAGACATGTTTTGTTGACCATTCCTCTTAAAACGTTGTCCATCACACGCTGGAACGTGGCTGGGGCATTTTTTAGGCCAAAGGGCATACGTAAATATTCGTAGTGCCCATTTTCAACACTAAAAGCTGTTTTCTTGATATCATCTGGGTGCATTTCTATTTGGTAAAATCCACTTGCAAGATCTAGTGTCGAAAAATATTGACAGCGACCAAGTTTATCTAGAATATCTGATACGTTCGGAATAGGGTATCTGTCGTCGATTGTTTTTTCGTTTAATTTTCGAAAATCGATAACTAGACGCCATTTTTTCCTATTCGAAGCATCTGCTTTCTTCGGAACGATCCATATCGGGGACGACCATGGTGAATCGCTTGGTCTAATTATATTCTGATTCAACATATCTTCGATTTGTCGTTGGACTTCTTCTTTGTGTATAAATGGATAGCGATACGATTTTGTGTATATAGGAATTTCGTCTTTCATCTTAATTTGGTGTTTTATAGTATTAGTAAATGTTAAGGGTATATTTGGTTTATGAAAAATATCTGAATATGAATAACATAATTTTAAAAGTTTGCTTTGTTCCTCTCTATTCATATGATCAGTTCTAATAAGTGAACTTATATCAGTATGACCATCTGAATAAGGACTATTAATAGAAAAATTATATAATTCGAAATTATTTAAATCTAAGCTATTAACTTTTATTGGACTATATAAGCATATTTCTTGAATATCGTCGGTGTTGTTATGAATTTCTACTGGTGCATAATTATTTTTAGAAACTGTTATACAGGCTGGGATAAAACAATTATAAATATTTGTATTTTCTAAACTTATTTGACCATTAGAAATTGAAACAGGAATATTTAATTGTTCGATAGATTTTGATTCAATTCGAGCGAAAAATAAAAGTTTATTTTTTGCTTCGTAGTGAGATAAAGGAATTTCACTAAAAGGTGTTTTTAATTTATAGTTATTCAAATCTAATTGAACTTTTAAATCTTTTAATGTTTCGTAACCTATTAAGCCGTCAAAAAAGTGATGAAATTTAAAAAGATAGAATTTCATTTTTTGTTTTGATCTAAATTCATCAAAAGCTGGAATTTCTATACAGTGATTCCTAGTTGTTGTTTGGAAAATTGATGATATAGTAAATGGTTCCTTTTTTATTGAATTATAAAAGTATTTTTCAGCCTTTTCTGGATTTATAAAAGATTTAGTTGCACCGGTATCAATTAATAATTTTAAAGGAGGATTTTTAATTTGAATATATGGTAAATCTTTTTTATCGTATATCGAGTGAATTTCTACGTGTTCTGGTTTTTTTCGTTGATGTCGGGAAAATTTTGTTCATTGTATGATGATGTATGTGGTTGGTTTGTGTCATCATATGTTTGAGTTTCATTTATAGTGTGTGTATCAGCATATTCCGACTCTGAGTAGTACTGTTGTTCGGGATAGGAATATTGATAACCTTCGAACTCATTGTTTGAAATATAAGGCTCATTGTTATTTTGTTCTACGTTGTGCAATTCCTCGAAAACAAAATGAGGTGGATTAAAATATCTTTGTTGATTTACGGGGGGTTTTGGAAAAGTTCCGTGAGATATTCCGCTCATCGGTGTAGGTTTTGGAAATTGATTTTGAGGGATATTTCTAGGTTTAAAGACATTGGTATTTTTATTAGTCCCAAAAACTTGTTTGTTTGTGAAAAATTTGGGCGGTGGTAACTGCCTCGGTCTTATATCAATAGGTTGAGAAGGAAAGACAGGTTTGGTTTGTCTTGAGAAATTACTTGGAAAGTTCTGTCTAAAAGGTTGATTAAATTGATTAAATTGTTGATTTTGGAAGGGTTGGTTTGGAAAATATTGTGTGAATGTTGGAACATTAAATTTTGGTGTGACTTGTGGTATGTGTGGTTTTTGTAAATGTCTTATGTTATTTTCCGAAATTATGAATTGTCGTGCTGAAGCCAAACATTCTGGTCTCATAGCCCTAATGCTAGATCCTAATGGTTCTTTTAAACCTGCTAAAAATATTTTCAATGCATGGGTGTTGTAAAATTGTTTTTTTAATTGTTTTGTTGCTTCAATAGTTTCGTGTGTGTCGATATAATTATGTAAAGCACTTAAATTAGACATGACACGAGTGTGGAATTGTAGTGGTGTTTCATGATTTGTTTGTCTTAATTGGTCTAAATCAAAAAGCAAGCCATTTTCATCACGTTGGTCTCCAAAATGAGCAATTAAAGAAGTTTTAATGCTTTGCCAATCTTTATTTATAGAAATACTATAAACCTCTCTAGCCTTGCCAATTAATTTTGAATATATGCCATAAATAATAGTCACATTTTGAACACAATTTACATGATCTGGTCTAGTATCCCAAAAATTTGAAATTAAAGTATTAGCTGTCTCTAAGTAAGATGATAGTTCTAATGGATTACCATCGAATTTAGGTACAATTTCTAAAATTTTTGCATCAAAATGCGGTGGTGCTGACATGTTTAAGCTTTCTGGTTTTTCTAAATTAAAATTAAACTTATCTTTAGAACTTAACTTAGGAGAATTAATTGATAAGCTAGATAATAAATCTGTTAAATCTAAATCCGCGTTTCTAGTTACGTTTTCTTGTCTTAAATCTAATTCGCTTAAATTTAACTCGCTATTTTCGCTACTTTCCGCCAAGGAATTAGGTGATAACGAGGGAATTGACATGGACAGGAAGTACTTACATGAGTAGTCTTCTCACCATAGCTTCTTTTTTCTTTTTTTCTGACGTTGACCGGGAGATACAGCGAATAGAGTGACCCACTTCGTTGGTCCTAGAAGTGCCGTAGTCTGTCTCTATTTTCTCTCAGCGGTTCCTCTTCTTGCACGATGCACGAAGTTCTTTTCTTGGAATTAATGCTTGATAGCAAAGAGATGATTTTTTCTCAAAAATTTCTCTTTTCCAATCCTACTGATGACTGCGCCACTTTATGTTTTCCAATATTAAAAATTGATTTTTAAAAAATAATTCTAACTCAGAAAACCAAAGATTTATTTATTTTTAACTTATTTAATTAACAATAGAAAAAATTGATATGGTGACGGGCAGAGATTCGTTCTGCACTGCTGTCGATAGATCAATCCGTCGTTCGAAGTCCTGTCTTCGCTATTTATAATTAAAGGGTATCTTGCATCAGCATTATTGAACAATGAAGGCTGGATACATAACTGTACTCGCATGTTCGTCCGTAGTGAAGTCCTACAATGTACGTAAAGAGTACGTACATGGGGCACGTACTATGTACGTACACTTTTGTACTTACATAGTACGGTCCCTAATTGGTCCCAGGACGTACCGGCGTAAAATGTAGTTTCCGTAGCATTAAACTAAATAAATGTCATGCTTTTTAACATTTTAAAACAGCAAAAATATGACGTTAATTAAAATTCTATCGATAACAATCTATCAAAAAGAAAAAGATGAAAACGAAATTATATTACCATAGCTTTTTGATTTTTAGGACTCTAGGAAAAATTTAACTATATTTTTATGTTTTTCTTAATTTTCTCTAAAACGGTATGGAAATATCTAAAAATATAAACGGGATTAACCGTTTTAGAACAAACAACATTTTTTATGAAGAATTCATTTTTCTCAAAATGTCAATAATAAAAAGTTTTTCCTCTTCAAAGACAATCCGGAGACATACTGTAGAGTTAAAAAAGAAACACTTCTGCCGACAAATTGTTTTGAAATTCAGCCAGGAAAGCTATTTTTTGACATTTATTACTTCTTTATAAATTTGACAGAAACCCAAAAGGAACATGCTAAAATTTCTTATGTCATTTTTACACTTAAGTCAATAAATAACAAAAAGCTCAATACGATGCGAACTTTATCTGCATCACTGTATATATGACGTTGTATGTATTTTTAAGTTAAACGCAGATTCATTTTTCCTTCGCTTTCATTTTTCTTCTACATTCATTTCTTTCTCAATATCTGTAGAAATTCTATATTTTCTCCCTTGACAGACTATACAGGGTGGTCCGAACTGTATTCCGGAAACTTCGGCAGCATATTCTGCAGATAAAAATAAGTAAAAAAGTTCGTATAAAAGTATGTTCTAAAATGCTTAGTTTCGGAGATACGGGGTGTAGAAGATATATTTTTATTTCGATATTTTGCAAGTAAACATCAATATTTGGGTGAAAATTGATATCTGGGAGTTTTTTGACATGAGAAATTTGATTTTGATGTCAATATGACTCTTATTTGTAGGGGGCGTCACCTACATGTGTTTTAACTGTTTTGAAGAGTAATAACTTTTCGTCCGTACCTGTATAAAACTACTGCGTGAAGAAATATACATTTCTGTGAATTTTTACGTAAAAAATGTTTACGTAATAAATAGTCAATACATGTCATTATTGACAAAAAATAAAACACGTTGAGTAAGATAATCATTTTTTTGAATAAAATAGTAAATTTGGGATTTTTTTTTTAAATTAATCATAATTTTTTTGGCAAAATAATGATGACAAAACAGTTTTTGTTGAATTTTTGGCACAAAAACATTTCAAATTTATAATTATTGTTTAATTATTTTTTTATAATTTTTTTTCAATTTTTTTTATGTTTATTTTTTTTCCTAACTTTTTTTTAGTTAACATGTTTAATTTATGTCAATGATTGACAGGTATTGATAATTTCGATTCGAAATATCTCGAGAACCATTACTCGTAGCGATTTTTATCAAGAGACCTTTTTTACGTAAAAAACGTCGCAAACGTATATTTTTTTATTTAGTTCTTTAGTTAAATTATTATGCTTCAAAACAATTAAAACACATGTAGGTAGCGCCCTCTACTAGTTAGGAGTCATATTGACACCAAAATAAAATTTCTCAGGTCAAAAAACTCCCAGACACCAATTTTGATCCAAATATTGACGTTACTTCAGAAATTATTTACAAAAAATCGAAATAAAAATAAAACTTCTTCACCCTGTATCTCTGAAAGTAAGCACTTTAGGACATACATTTATACGAACTTTTTTACTTATTTTTATTAGCAGAATATGCTGCCGAAGTGGCCGGAATACAGTTCGGACCCACCCTGTATATTATAAACATTACCTCTAAACTTATTTCTAATTTTTATAGGAATGATGGTTGCTTTCTTAAAAGGTTACTTTTTAAGTTGGAGAACAGTCGCTTGGCTATGTTTAATTTATTCGATTTTGCCAATTATTTTAATCCAATTTTTCATAAAGGAAAGTCCGCCATGGTTAGTAGCCAAAGGAAGAGTCGAAGAAGCAGCAAAGAGTTTAAATTGGATTAACAAGAATCAACCGCATCCTGATCAAAGAGTAATAAAAATAATTTATATAGCTAAACAGAATTTATCAATTTAATAAATTTTAGCCTGAAAGTTTAGCAGAGCTACACTTACAGTTGCTCCAGAAAGAGCATCAATTAAAAATGGAGGAAGAAAGTAGAAAAGGAACCGGGTTTATACAAAAGTGCAAGCTGTTTTTAAAACCAACGGGATATAAGCCACTTTTACTATTGTTTGCTCTATTTTTCTTCCAACAGTTTTCTGGAATCTATATTATGTTATTCTATTCCATTACATTTTTCAAAGTAAGTATTAGTTTTGACATAGATCTTAATTAGTTTACCTAAATCTTTGTTAATTTTTATTTAAATCTTAATAGGAATTTGTTAATGAGTTGATTGAGATTGTTTAACACTCAACTGGCTCGCATGGTGAATTTTTGGAACGCTTATGGCGTGCTACGGACCCCAATTTTTTTCAGTTAAAAATACATGATGAAGACAGCTTGCTATTTTAACACTGTTTACAATATATTGAAACTTCTGAACAAACAATTTTATTAATTTTCAACAAATTAATAAGAACGGGCACGAAAATAAAGTAAAACGCATTTTTTCGGAATTTTTGACGACAGAAATATAACTTGGCTAAGAAACCCATAGAAATTAAAAACATATATATTTTATGATTTCTCCGTATTATTAAAAGTACAAGCAACTGAAATGTGAAACTAAAGTACTAAACATAAATTATTTTCAACAAAACTGCAAACCTTGGATGTACATAACTTTTTTAAATACAGTTCATGCTAATATAGAATCTGCATTTGCCGCACATGGATCGTTCACATTTGATTCATGAGATTTTTGTTTTTTGTCATTTCTTCATTGACATATGGTTACCATATACCACATCTCTTTATTTTCTGGTATTGATTATTCAATTTTCTCTTTTCTATAAGAAAGAGATTCAGAATCGGAGTTATGCTCTTCGGAGAAAAATCACGGCGCAAATAGTGCTTGGGATTCGCTGAACCTCACTACGCCAGCGGACCCCAAGCACTATTTAAACCTCTGTAAAATGTTTACGTTTAAGAATTAGGCTTTGCCGCGCCATTTACCTTTAAGTTGGGGTACCAATATGCAACTGTTAAAGGCGCACTTGATTTTATCAAGTATTGTTCCTACCAGCGGAGGCTAAAGTTTCAGTGGGGTATGTGTGGCACCACCACGCCAAGAATGTTTGATTATCTATTAGGATGGTGGGTAGTCTAAAAAGTGTGCCGCACAGGGACGCTAATTTTCAAGACGCATTAATTGAGTGATTTGATGAACTTAAAGATGCTTAAGTGAGATGAAGATCATCGAGACATTGATTTTTCTCCGAAGAGTATCCATAACTCCGATTCATTAATCTCTTTCTTATAGAAGAGAGAAAATTTAATAATCAACACGGGATTGGTCGCTACAGCTCACATTGCCCACTTTTACATATTTTCTTTTAATCACTATATTTTAGGTAACAAAAATATATTAATTATATATACAGTTATTATTTACATCATCTTAACATCATCAACAAAACTCATCTTAACGATTGTGAGCAAAATGCTTCCGCGCGACCAACCATGTGGTTTTAAACCTAGCGACTGATGCCGGCATCTACGAAATAACATTAATGTTATTTCATGGGTGCCGCTAATTCCGGGAAAATAATTACAAAATTATTATGATTTGTTACAGATATATTTACTTTTACTCTCGTTTATACAGGGTGTCCCAATATTCCGTTGATATAGAACTAGATTTTTATATACAGGGTGTCACAGAAATAAGTGCAAGTATTTTAAAGGGTGGTAGATCTCGATAAAAGAAACATATTTTCTCTTTATCGTTTTTCAAATAAGTCCAAAATAACGGAGTTAATTTACTTTGAAAATTTCCAAAAAAAAAATTCTCCTAACCAAATTATAATCTAACCACTGGATCTTTTCTGGATTTCCTTTCTTGTAAATTTAATCTTATACCTATGTTGCCATATTATCAAGAAATTATGTTTTTAACTAAAATCCAAAAATTTTTTTAAAAAATTGTGAATTTTCAATTTTTTTTTTCGCGTAAAAAACCTCATAGCTTGTTTCTGGGGTTGAACTATACTACCAGTTAATACTTGCACTGCTTCTGGGACACCCTGTATATTAGATTAAGAACCGCTATTCCGATTTGAATGAGATTCTGTATGACTATGTTTTGCTAAATACTTTAACATTTGAGTTTCACAAAAATCAAATTCCCGTACTTTTTCTTGTTTTTTTGTGAAACTCAAATGTTAAATCACTTAGCAAAATAGAGTCACCCAAAATATCATTCAAATCAGAATAACTGTTCTTAAAATATATTAAAAAGGTGTTTATTTTTTTAAAGTTTGATGCCCTCTAGCGGATAATCGAAGCACTTTTGTATAGAGGTAAATTGTGTCCAATGAACTTATTTTGATTCGAAAAATACATAGTAGTTCTATGTCCACGGAATATTGGGACAGCCTGTATATTATTATACAAGCGTTTAACTATAACATACAGGGTATTTTTATATTAATACTACCTACTTTTAGGAAACTGGTTCTGCCATGGATGGTTATTTGGCATCGGTACTTATAGGCACAATCAGATTTCTCATGTCATGTATAAATACGTATATGTTAAAGACTTTCCACAGGCGACCTCTTATAGTGGTTTCGGGAGTTAGTATGGCAATATGTATGGTCACTTCTGGATTCTTTACAAAATGGATTCATGAAGGTATTTATTTATACATATTTTCAACTGAATAGAAAAAAGAAATAATAAAGAAAAAATTATATCCTCCCAACTATCATAGTTAAAATTATCAAATTTTGAAAATTAAAAATATTTTTTATTAAACTGACTTATACCGGGTGCGTCTCAAAAGTGGCTCACACCTATAACTTTTTATTAATAAAAAAAGGAGATTTGGTACGATAGTATATGACATAAATTAGGATTGATTGAGGTATTCAATTGTTTTCGGTCACTTCCTCTTTCACCGGAAATGACTACAAAATTTGATTTTTAAATGGCACTCTCGGTATATTTCTACTTTATTCGCTAGAAAATGACATTCGCTCAAAAACAAATTGAATTTTAAATTTCAATCTAGAGTGCCATGGCTGTGTTAAAAACACTAATTTTTAACCAAGTAGCTTACAGTTGAGGGTTGGAACCTTTGGTGTTACACAGCAAAATAAAACACTAAATCACCACAATACACCAAAACACTTTTACTTTTACACTGGACGCGCGTTTCGCTAACCATGTTAGCATCATCAGCAGATGATTATAAACTAAAGTACAATCTACAAGTTGAGCGTTTATATACTCGCTCAGTGGGCACCGAGTGGGCGTGGCAAAACCTAGCCAACCGAGTCAGAGCCCACTGAGCGTAACAGTTAGATTTCCGCCACTAGAGTAGTAGGAACAAATAACTTGAAGGAATTGGACCGTTTTCTCTGTTCATACTATCTTTACATTTATTAATTCTGATGCTTTCATATGCATCTAATTGCCTGTAATTTGAGAATTGTTTAATTAATTTTAAATTATTAAGATCTATACAATGTTCTTTATCAACAATATGTTCGGCAACGCAAGATTTATCCGGTCTACCATATCTTATCTGGGCTAAATGTTCTTTAAATCTAGTTAGTATTGATCTTCTAGTTTGCCCAACATATTTCTGATTACAATCTTTACAAGAAATTTCATAAATACCTCACCTTTCCAGTGGAGGTGTTTTATCCTTTGGATTACCTAATAATTGCTGTAATTTATTATTAGCACTATACACAAGTTTATAATTGACAATCTTAAAAATTCCTTTTAGACCACGGGATAACTCTCTCTCAAACGGTATTGAAAAATATTTAGTATCTTTCTCCACTTGAAAAGTCGAAATTTCAGAAATCATTAACCTATACCTACGTTTTCTAATTAATTTATCAACTAGTGAAGGAGAATATTCATTACACTCAGCTACATTCCTAACGTAATCTCTTTCTATTTCATATATTTCGTTGGAAAGTGGGAAACTAAGTAATCTATGAACTAAGAAATTTAAACTAGCCCTTATATGTTCAACACTATGATGTGATTCATTAGGAATATATATGCGCGTGGTGGTATTTTTCCTATAGATATCAAATTCCAGGCAATTATTAGTATTTCTAATAACTAATACATCTAGAAATGGTAATCTGTCGTTGTTCTCAATTTCATGCGTAAATTTATTGGAAGGAAAACGATTATTTAACTTAGAAATAAAATTATCTATGGTGTCTGAATGTGTGTCAAAAACAGCAAAAATATCATCCACATACCTAAACCATACTCTTGGAATCATCGGTTGGCTAGATTTTGCCACGCCCAATCGGTACCCACTGACCGAGTATATAAACGCTCAACTTGTAGATTGTACTTTAGTTTATAATCATCTGCTGATGATGCTAACATGGTTAGCGAAACGCGCGTCCAGTGTAAAAGTAAAAGTGTTTGGTGTATTGTGGTGATTTAGTGTTTTATTTTGCTAACCAAGGAGCCTTGGAAAAATATATTTGATCGTATAATATTTTTAGTGTCTTGTCTTGGCCGGTTAAAAGGCACCCAAATCGTATTTTTAATCATATCCCAATTTTTTCAAATGGAATGAGTGTGGCTCATTAGCATATCTGGAAAAAGCATTTCTTTACGAATAATTTAATACCACACACTTGGTATTTAGAGTCGAATTGTTGTTATGAACCGTATGTGACCGCAGTGAGCCACTTTTGAGAGACCAACCCGGTAAAATTATACGTGAATCACAGAGAACATTTACTCCCAGAGTGGTTTTTGTAATAATCATGCAATTTTAACTTTAAGTACGCATACTAAGAAGGGCATTATATTTCATAAAGTGATATATTTTTTCTACAGAAAAAATATATTTTAAACATAATACTAAACTACTTTTTTTATTAATATCAATCCCTAAAATTTCTGGAAAAACTAAATCTGTGTGAAAACGCCATGGACCCATCTTCAATTATAAATGCTTAAATTTAGTTATCAATTTTTGATAAAATGTATTCTGTTTAGGAACGACAACACATACTTGGGTTCCGACACTGTTGATTCTTGTGTATGTCATAACGACAATGATTGGCTTGCTGCCCATTCCATGGACTATGACAGCTGAATTATTTCCTATTGAAATACGTGGAGTGGCACATTCGATAGCTTACAGTGCTGCCAACTTGCTCATGTTTGCTTCGGTCCAGATGTTTTATACACTTCAAGACTGGTTTGGAGGAATTGTCGGTTTGCAATGGTAATATTTTTTTTTACTTTATTTTGTTAATATAGGCGAGGCGTCAAGTTGCAAAACCCGCCAATACATAAGAACAATTAGGAACAAAGAAGACAACATCTACAGCCTTTGTAAAACCGTCTCAGATACTGGCTTTTGCCAAACCCCTGAGGCTGTATAATGAATTATAATTCAAGAAAGGAGGACACAATAGATCTCTTAGTAAAAAATGTCTATAACTATGTGGCGGATTCATCTCTCAAAAAAAAACCTTTATCGGTATTTCGCCACTGCACTGCAAGAAAATTTACAAAATAAAATAGTTATTTTTTGTAAACACTTCTGCGTTAAACCTAAACAGACACTGCTTGTCAGAAGTTATATTTACAATTATTTATAATTTTAGTTTAAGTTTTTTATAATTTGCCTAACAAAGAAAAAAATGCTTAACGTTTCGGAAGCAAAAAAAATACAAAGAATAAAGAAAAAAACTATTTAAAATATTTAAATTCAACTATTCGAGAACACTTTACTTTTTTTAATGTACTAAATACCTACCATGCGAATGCGATAAATTTTACATTTGTGAAACATCTAGACCCTAAAATGTTAGAATTAAAGAACATAAAGATTATTTAAGAAAGGGAGATTTTCACAAATCTAAGATTTGTCATGGGACACAGGGCACAAAATAAATTTTAATAACGCCAAAATTATAATGAAAGAAGCGATAGCCTCTAAAAGAAAAATAAAAGAGGCTTTTTTAATTCAATCTAATAAAAATAAATGTATTGCTCATGCATCTGTAGATGTTAGTAATGTATGGCAATCGCTTCTTTGATTTTAAAGAACATAACATAAATAAACATAACATACGTAAAATTTAAAAATAATCATACAGAAAGTTTGGGGCTTTTTGGTTTTACCTTATTAAGTAATTGTGATCAGATAGTAATTATTAATTTTGAAGTTTAACTTGATATAATGTCATTTTAACAGAACGTCAACGGTTTCTTGTAGAAGTATCTGTTTTAAAAAAGTAAAGTGTTCTCGAATAGTTGAATTTAAATATTTTAAATAGTTTTTTTCTTTATTCTTTGTATTTTTTTTGCTTCCGACGACGGAAAGAGATAAACTTTCCGAAACGTTAAGCATTTTTTTCTTTGTTAGGCAAATTTGTATAACTGTAAACATAACTTGGGACAAGCAGTGTCTATTTAGGTTTAACGCAGAAGTGTTTACAAAAATTAACTATTTTATTTTGTAGATTTTCTTGCAGTACAGTGGCGAAATACCCATAATAGATCTTTTAGGTTGAATTAAATATTCATTTAATATTATAACTACTACGAGAACGGATTGGTAATTTCACACACAGCATACGTAGCGTTTTGAACCTTTCATTGTTGTCAAAGATAGCAATAACAATATTTTTTTTTCAATCTAATCTATTACAACGTTGGTGAAATTAAGTTGTAGGACGATGCAAAACTTTGAAATATATTTGTAAACGAATTTCATCCATTGTTTTATGTAAAACTCGATTCTCCCAAGTACTCTGTCTAAAATAAGATCTTTTTGTTTTATAATAGTTATTTTCCTTTTATTCCAGGTTCTTCGCAGTCGTCTCAGTCATGGCTTCGATATATACATTCATATTTTTGCCCGAAACGCACGGGAAAAAATTGTCCGAAATCACGAATTATTTTGCAACCAGCGGAGGCCTATATTTATGTTCCGAAGAAAGAAACAAAAAGAAATCGAATAAAAAAACACCCAAAATTGTTTCGAGGGTACCGCAACAAATTATTAAATCCAATACTCAAACCGAGAAATTACTTAACAGAGCTTAAACATATTATTTAATGTATAATTATAAGAACAAACGACTTACCTGTAGGAAGTTCGTTCTGAATTATATGAGTATCCTCGTCCAAATAGATATACACCCGTAGTATCATTATCATACTTTATCGAGCACATTTTATTCACAATTACGTAAAGAATGCATTTTTTGTTAGCCATAAGCCTTAGTCATCCGTACCCGACCGTCAGCCTTCTCATAACATTATTTTGCTTTCAAATCAAAAAAAGAATTTCTTGGGAGGGCTAGTATTGGTAGGGTCGGGACCTATCTATTTGGACGAGGATACTCATATAATTCAGAACGAACTTCCTACAGGTAAGTCGTTTGTTCTTATAATTATATTTCGTATCCTCGTCCAAATAGATATACACCCGTAGATGTTGAAAGAAAAGAAATTCTTTTGTGACAGTTTATATTTTGCTATTTTTTTTAAAACAGGTGATGTAAAATATACATAATCGTATAACATAACTATAAACGTATATTTAAATATAATATGTCAAACCCACAAAACAAAAATATATATAATCTACTTCTACATACATGTTATTATAATATATAACAAAATAGCAACAAAAAATTAATGTAATATAATATGCATCACATAATTATGATTCTAAATTAGTAAAACCAAACCAAACACATAGTAGTAGTATAACACATACATATTATACTAAGGGTCGGCATTTTTGGTCTTGGGCGCCGGTTTTCATGTGTACGAAGAGTACCGTCAACACGCTTAGTAAAATAAGATATACTGAAAGGCGAGTATTTTCCCAAGCGCATGGAATCTAGCGTCAGATTAAGTAGTTATGTAATAAATACTTCCTATTTTTGCTCACTCCGACTTACTAGATTGCCATAACGACTCACTCCTATACATGTAAACGCCGACCTAAAGGTTCGCTTGCCAGCGGGGTATTAGTATAACACAAAAACATTTAATGTTTTTGTGTATCGTTTTTTTTTTATAATCGCAACACAGTCCCTTTTACCTAATTTTGTGTTTTGTTTAATTTGTATATTAATATATAAAAAAAGGTAAATAAACTATTTGAATTTGAATAAGAATATAAGTATTTACATTAACATTATAGTACCTATTTATTACATTAACAGAATAAAGAGCAACTTACTAGAGCAGTTTATAATGACTATACTTACTTCCTGCCTGTTTTTATAAAGTTATTTTTTTTTCCTTTATTCAGTGGACGATTAATTTTTTGAAATACTTTTGATGTTGATGTCCACACTATGGTATTCTTTATTTGATCTATATTAAATCCCTTTCTGTAGGCCGCTGAAGACGTCGCGTATGTAATACTATGAGTACTAAACAGTTTTGTGTTGATTCCACTTTCGTTTAACACCTCCTTTATCCAGCGACTTATAGACTGGGAACTTGCCACTTTGTGGTTTTGTTGGGTTTTTTATGAGTAAGAAAAAGATAATTCTCTTCCCCTCTTAATGATTCAGTTCTTTTTAGGTAAGCTTCTAAAGTGCTGGCAAACATAAATCTTAATAGAAGAGTCGTCTACTTTAGCTATATTTTTTAGTGTCTGAATTCTCTGTCCAGTTGCAAGAATTAGGAGAGTAGCAAGCTTTTTTGAGCAATTCTAATGAAAAATCTGAGTGGACACCATCTTTTTATAAATTCAAGGACAAGTCAAGGACAATCCACCATTTCCAGATTTTAGTAGTGATAAAATTAAGGTGCAAATATTTTACACCTCCCATTCTATTAGTATATGATATTCTTGGTCTCAAAAACCTCTAGCGTTTAAATAATTACAATAGGTACCCTAACCCGATTCTGATGCATCAATAACCTAGTAAGTAAGAGTATATTTAGGAGGTATGAAATTTTGACCTGCATATTCTGTGTTTCTGAGCCACCAGCCGTAAACTTCAGAAAAAAAAACTTGTTGGCACAAAGAACCGCATTATAATTTTCATTATTTTCCTTAAGGGCTTTGTATTTAGCTCATTCAAATCTCTTAGTATCTATAAAACAGCTGTATTTATCTGCGGGACAAAAAGAAATTAAAGTGCTTGTAAGTTGCGAACAAACCATCTTATAGTTAGTATGGATACATACTGTCTATATTTTCTGGAAAATTTCAGCACTAACTTTTTAATCTTACATTTCTTTGTGTCTGTAGGATACATTTTCATTAATTTTGTATTTAAGATAAAATCTAAGTATGAAATTTCTTGAGTAGACGTGAAGATACTCTTTTTTAATTTATTTATTTACTTATATTTTTTTTATTTAATTTATATTTCCAGTACATTCCGCTAAATGTTTGTCTAATAAAAGAACATCGTCAAGATAGTTTAGTCACAAACAAAAAACGTTTTCCCTTAAACAGTTGTTAATTACCGGTGTTTAGGGGGTTGAAAAACATATGCATAGTGCAAATTCCAAGAAGAGCTTAAAATTCCCATTTTTTTTCTATTATTATTATTATTATTTATATTTTAAAAGTATAATTTAAATTCCAGTTTTCTGCAATGAGAGTTTCTGGATAACTATATTGTTTAGGTTAGTCTAAAATTTTAGGTTTAGGTCTACTAGTTTAGGACCTAAAAGGTATCGTAATCGCAACCATATTTATAATAACCTTTTAAATAACTTAAAACAAGTTCGTTATGTGTTATTTTCAACCATTGGCTGTAAATAGTCAATTATACCAGCATATTTGTTTTGAGTTCTAACCTGAATTATTGTCTCCTTCAACACATTCTGCCTTCTTTGGAATTCTTGTTCCCCCCTCGTTCTTTTTAAAATGAATCTTCTAGGAATTTTCCCCTTCTTATCTTCTCATTATTCTGTCTGTGGACCTTCACCTGGATCTCAAAGCACTCATTTTTAAGTGTTTTGATTTCTGAGATGAGCCTGCTAGTATTTTCAAGATTCTTGGCTTCTTTGCATTTTTCACTAAAACTTTACTAAAAAGCAAATCATCGCTTATTTGGCCAATCGCCACGCTTTTAATTTTGCTATTCAAGTGTGAATTTAATAAAAAAAGAAAACCTTCCAATGGTTCGTAAAGTAGGATTCTCCTAACATAACGATTTCCCTAAATCTATCAGATTTTAAGGGCAACTCCAACCTTGGTTATTTTCTTTGGGAAGTTCCACTAACCTTGTAATTGTTTGGTCTAGTGGTGACATTGTTTTACCTAAAAACGTGCTGTAGGTCTATCAAAAAATATATTTCTTATTTTCTGTTGAAGAAAACATGATTTGGACCTCCGGATTTAACCTCGGTCCTTAAAATATACTGCAATTGCTGGGGATGGAAAAAATATTTTAGACTGTCTTTCGTTTCTGTTAGTAATTTTAAGAAAGATAAGCATCCACCTAATTTTAAGTGTGTCACACATTTTAGGTCCTACTCCTACACAGATCTTTATCTCTCTCGAATTTGAATTAATTGATTTTTTTCTAGATTTGATTCCGAGGACGATTGGAATTAAATAAATATAAGTTTATTGTAAGCCATAATAATGTAAATACAATTTTTTAACCAATTTATGCTATATTGCAACCATAGATTGCAACCAAAAGATCTCTTACTTTGTAATGTAATTATATAACATGTAATTCTAAGACAAATCTTAATATAAACTCACTACCTGAATCTGTACCTTTAATAAAAGACAAAAAAAAACATTTTTGGAAAGCGTTTAAAATATTTTTTAATAAAATATTTTATAAATTCAGCCTAAGCCTTGTGTATAAGATATATAAACAAGGGCTTAAGGTCATTTGTGTAACTTCAGCAGTTCCCCGTCCCCATAGCAAGATGTTTAGTTTAAGCCTTGGTTTAAGAATCGATAGCGGTCTTTATTACTTTGCATTTTAGTTACCTACTCATTTTTGTAAACAAATAGCTTTGGGGTTTTTATTATTAAACAGATTCAGATTCGTTTTGACCTGTCTAAAAAAATAAAGTTCATTATTTTATCAAAAGTGAGCAAAAAACACTCTAGAAAATGGTAAACAAACAACAATGTTGCGTCACCTTGCCGCTGTAGAAAAGCACTCCGTTCGGTGTTTTGTGGCCGGGTATAACATAATATATAGTTACCTGTTTGAATACAAGCTTTTATTAAATCAAAACTGCAAAGCAGATTTTTCAAATACAGCCACAGAATAAAGGATCCGATATCTAGATCATTTTAATAGTTTTCTGAGACATACTAGCGTGCATAAGTGAAGGACTATGCTGGGTTACAATGTGTATATGAGCATATGTTTACATCCACAAGGTGGATTAACCCAAGCTAGTAAATATTAGACAGAATCATAATACTTGTCTCACCATTTTCCAATTCCAGCCGGAAATACAGATCATGTTAATGTGACCCACGTGTATATAATTATATCCACAGGGTGGATTAACCCAAGCTAGTAAATTAACCAAAGTAAATCTACTACCTCTTCTATCTCTAAAAATATATAATTACTTACTTGTTACGCCCCCTGTTGACAAAAAATAGCTTTAACAGTTATAGCTATTACATGCAATTTGAGACTTAACAGTTATGTCTCTTTTTATGTTTGACTTTAACATTTATAGCCAGTAACTACGAAAGTATTTAGAACTCACTTTCGTTCTCCTCATCACTAGTACTAATGTACACTCTTATACGCCGTTTTCGGTCCAAAAAATCCAATTTTCTTAAGAGATGTCTTCTTTCCCTTTTCAGCCTTTCACTTTCGTTACCACTAGCACTTAAGGTACGTTTCCTTATTTATATTTTCCTTATAATTTCGGCATTTTTATTTTAATTTCTAACTATTTTGTTTACTCGACAAAGCACAATAATGTTATGAGAAGGCTGACGGTCGGGTACGGATGACTAAGGCTTATGGCTAACAAAAAATGCATTCTTTACGTAATTGTGAATAAAATGTGCTCGATAAAGTATGATAATGATACTACGGGTGTATATCTATTTGGACGAGGATACGAAATATAATTTTTAATTATATGACACCATGTAAGCAAAATTACTTCCAATCAAAAATAGTTATTATAATTTCTTGAAAAATTACTTTCAATGTTTTGACAGTTTTAGTGTGGTTTCAGACTGCAGGCGCATACTACTAATTAGTTGGTGTGTAGTAAATGGAGAATATGTTACAATATGATTGAATAAAACTGTATGAAGTTGGCTAATAATTCACGATCGATGACATTCTTTATATAATATTACATTTAAAATGACAGAGCGATCTTGATTGCCCAGCTAACGGTGACACCATTTTTTATTCAATTGGAAGATACATGTTTCAAAATCAAACAATATGGTTACATTGCTGTATTTTTTTTGTCGCATTCATTTTTAATTGTATCTATATAAAACTTAAAATAAAGTACTAAGTTATTTGTGGCATACAACTCTGAAATCAAACTAAAATGAAATGTTTTCTATGATATTGCGGTTAAAAAGTATGATACTAATTATTAGAGTAAACACAGGTTTGAAGTTTGACATTGAATCGCTATACGCTCCGACATTACTCACGTCCTTTCAAGTGACCTGAAATATGTAATTTGCTATTTTAAATTGATTGGTGCTATATACAATATTAAAAAAGTACTTTAGATAGATTTTAACTATTTTGTAAAATTTACAAATTGAGTAAATTGTTTTGTTGTAAGCACTATACCAACAGTATTTATTTTATAGCCTGTCCAGCAAAAAAATATATCACGTGGACTGTTATTTATATACATAAGTAAATTGTTACCTCCCTCATGTTTTATATGTGGTCTGTCGAAATTATATATTCTTTCGCTGGACAGACTATAGATGTTCCTAAGATGTATAAGTAGCTTTTGTAGTTTTATGTTATTTATTGAAAAATTTACTTTACAATGACATTACATTTTTTTATTTTTAATATGATTTTATGGAGATTAATATTTTTGTACGAAGAAAATGTTTTAAGTGAAACATGCATTTGTTTTGGCTAGTTTTCGGATATGTAACGTACAAATTTGTACTTATTAATAACTAATAAAGCAGTTTTTTAGTTGTATCTCTTTACATTTTATCTCCTTATTGTATTGACTAAGAGTGGGTCCCATGGGGGGGACCCTCCACTGAGGCCGCGAGGGCCTATTGTGGCTCAGTTTCTACACGCTCTAATTTACAAGAGCGTCAAAGTTCACCCTCAAGACTCAGCCTCCTAATATAGGCCGTTATGTCTGAGGGCGATATGTCTCCTAGGTCTGATAGGTCTAGCATGGGTTTGCCAAACATCTCAAACCTGGTCCTGCTCCCAGCGGGGCAGGTACACATAACGTGCTTCATTGTTTCGTCATCTTCCATACAGGGTCGGCATTCGGCGTCTTCCACCAGTCCCGTCCTCTGTAGGTGAGATCTCAGCCGGCAGTGGCCCGTGTACACTGCAGTGAGCACACGCGTTCCATTCCTACCGGCCTTTAGGAGTTCTCCTGTTCTATGTATGGATGGCCCTGCTAGGATTTTCTTGGCATGTTCCATTCCGGGACTGTTATTCCAGTCCCGGAACGTCGCACTCCTAACCCATTCACAGAGCCTGTCTCTTGCGAGATTTTTAGGAACGCTAAGTGTCGGTTCTGGGCCCACGAATGGCGAGCCTGCACCAATTTTGGCGAGGGAATCAGCAGGTTCATTTCCCTCTAGGCCGACATGTCCCGGTATCCATATTAGCGACACTTTGTTCCTATCTCCCAGTATATTGAGTAGTTTCTTACATTGAAGAATCGCATAGACGTGCTTTTCGTTGCCTCAAGTGCTTTCAGCGCGGCTTGACTATCCGAAAATATGCATATTGTTTTCCCGGTGTATTGCTGTTCTACCAGCAGTTGCACACAGGTTTCAATAGCATATAGCTCAGCTTGGAAGATCGTGGTGTGTTTTCCAAGACTGTAGTAGATCTCAGTCTTTGGACTGCTGCAGTAAATTCCTGCTCCAGATCCTTTTTCGTTTTTGGATCCGTCCGTGTACCAACACATTTCCGCATGTAGTAAACCGTTTCCCGGCTTATCCCACTCGTCCCTATTCGGAAACAGGACGTTGTAGGTGCGCGTCAAGAGTTGGACTGGTGGTGTAATATCCGAGATCATTCCCAGAATCTCATCCGACTGTAGTTCTTCTACTAGCCGGTTTTGTATGAACATAATTGTTCCTTGGCTTCCTCGTGCTATATTTAGAAACCTATATGTAGCCCATCTCGCCTCTCTTTCCAAAAGAATTTGAAGAGGAGGTAGGTCGAGTAGGGTTTCCATAGCTTTTGACGGCGTGGAATGGAAGGCACCAGTCACCGCTAAGCATCCTTGTCGTTGTAGTTTCGACAATTTATTCTTTGCCGTTGTTTGGTAGGCTTTCTACCACCAGGCAACTGCACCATACGTGATAATAGGTCTGATGGCCGTCACGTATAGCCAGTACATATTTTTGGGGTTTAATCCCCAGTTTCTACCACAAATTCGGCGGCATGCCCATAGAGCATAGCAAACCTTTTTTGATGTTTTTTCCAGATGAGAGGTCCAGCTAAGTTTTTTGTCCAGGTTTAATCCTAGATACTTAACTTCCTCCGCAAACGGAATTGTCTCACCAAGAAGAATGGGCGGTTTCAGTTTGTCTGTTTTCCTTCTTCTGGTGAATGGTATGATCACGGTTTTCTGTGGGTTAACACTTAATTGTTCCAGTGTGCACCAGCCGTGAATTGCATCTAGGACTTCCTGTATTTTTGAGGAGATGCCCTCCTCTTTACTTTGTCCTCCTCCTTATCGCCTTAAGACAAAGACCAAAATAACAAACGTCTTAATAATAAAACATCTTCAGCAATCTAAGTATTAGGATTTTCGACAAACGCTTATAAATCGTACTTCTCCCCCCAGTGCTGATGTCGTTAGTAGATAATCCTATGCTTAAAAAGCGTATCGCAAAAGGTAAAACACGCAACGGTATCTGAGAGATTTGAATTCTACAATCCTTGATTCAGTTCAAACCTCTTCTATATCTATATATATAGAGCTCGTTTAAAAGAGCGTTTCTTAATCTACACTTTACCATATAAACAATAATAATAAGGTTTTGAACGTAGACGCTAGGGGGCGCTTTCTTACAATTTAACAAACATAGCGCGTTTTTTCAAAAAAATTAAATAGGATATTATGTGTTATTTTAGCTGCTAGAGTAAGTTAATTAAAAGTTATATTAAGTTATTTTAACTGCTAAAGAGTAGTGAAAGCTTAAAAAGTCAGCGAAAACCGCATCTTGATATCTTCTTTCAAACCGAAGATATTAGCTGTTTATGGTATAATATAGAGTAAGAAACGCTCTTTTAAACGAGCCCTCGTTTGTTGGATTCTGATCATCCAGTCCGCAGTTACCTATTAACATTTAAATAAAGATAGATTTAACCTTCCCCCACCACTTTATTTTAGCAGATAGGGGAAAATGGTTCGAATAAAAAAAATCCAAAATTTACTGAAGATTATGAAGCTATTATTTATAGTACCCATTATCTAGGCTGAATTTTGTAAAAGTCTATTTTCTTATTATCAATAGCAGTTGCGCCACCTAGCGGCCATTTTACAAACTTGAAAATAATTTCCAGCAATTTCTCCTAGCCCCTTTAGTTATAAATATTTTTTTCCGTAAGCCCTACGGCTAATACTTTCCGAGATACAGCCGGGAGCTATTCTTAGTGGGACAACCGGTACATAGTGTATGTAGTAGTATAGATACATGGCCAAACTTATTGCATATAACGATATTTTTATTTTTATTTTTGGACCTAATATGATTCTTTTTATATTTTTGAACATATTGGCGTACTACACGACTAACTAATATAAAATTAAAAATCTAAGTGCAACTAGGCTGTTATTATAATTTTATTTCATAATGAGTGAAAATCAACAAAAACAAATTTCATTTTAAACAGAAAATATTGAAAACAATTTTAATTATTTTTCACAACTAATAGTCTGTATTGTCTCCTCGAGCCTCAATGCAATCTGTGAGACAACGTGGCATTCTCTCAATTAAGTTGTCCAGAATATGTTGAGGAATGGCTTCTCATATTTCGCGCGCAGCAATTTTCAATTCATTTAAGGTACGGGGGGGATCATTCCTTTTGGCAATATGGCGTTTTAGCATGTTCCAAGCATGCTCGATCAAATTCATATCTGGAGACATAGGTGACCACCACAGTTTTCTTATACTCTCTTCCTCACAAAATTCGCGATCCTCCACTGCCCCTCGAAATGGACGCACAATAGGCTCTAAAACTAAGATAAAGGTAAGATATGAAGTACCTATCATTGTGCCATCAATAAAAACAAGAGAAGTTCGAGCCCCGTGCAATATACCTGCCCATACCATAATGCTTCCCCCTTGAAACAGGACACGGGGTTGAGTTGCATTCAATTTTTAAGTGTTCGCATTTTTGCGTATTAGCAAATTTCCCTGCGTTGTGTTGCGAGTGGATCGACAGCATTGTAAGGATATGTTTTTTAAGTGCACATATTATATTTGATAGTTCCAAGTTTGTAGTTGGGTTTAGGTGTAAGAATAATAGTAATAGATGACTTAATGAAGCTTTTGGCCATTCGAAACCTAGAAAATGCAGAACTGCAATACCGCCGTAATGTTTTGCACAATCCGGGGAATGCGTTCATAGAACTGAGTGAAAGGCAATTTATTAAAATATTTCGGTTATCCAAAAATTTGTGCCGTTTTTTAATTTAGCCGTACATGCGACCACAAAGAAGAGAGACTGATTTGGATGTGCAAAGCCGGGTAACTTTCAGATTTTAGATGCTTTGAAATTTTACGGAAGTGATTGTTACCAGCCGGATGTTGCTTTAAATAAATACATCGATATGTGCCAAGCCTCGGTTTCTCAATTGATGAAGTTACCAACGCTGTAAACCATCCAGAGATATTCCATCAATGGGTTGAATTTCCAAATAATTTTGAAAAACTCAACAGAATTAGAGAACAGTATGGTTTTGCAATACGGGTATTTATTGCATAATTACGTATTATCATTGTAGATTTTTCCGAATACATAGGTTCCCGGGAGTGTTACTTCCACGTTGTTTTTTTCATTATTAACCCACTTGACCAACAATACAACAAACCTCGATTATCGACATTAAGTAATGAAAATTAAACAAACAGTAAAATATACGGTTAAACTGGAGAGAATTTAGTTTTTCACTGTGATTTGTCGACGTTGCAACAGCTCCGGCTCGTAATTTTGCGTACGCTCAAGACGATCGCAAATTAAGATGCGAAGATGGTTGAAAATTTGAATTTTTAAAACGTATTCGTTTTCTAACACTCGCAAAGTTGCGCGTTCGCATGTAAACGATCAATTCCAAAAATTGCCCTCCAGACCAAAATTCGTCGCGAGTCTGACACTAGGCCTATTCTTGTTTCATCACTAAACATGACGAAATTCCAATTAGGTCCATTTGCTCTCATCTCCTCAGCCCATTGTAGTCGCGTAATTTTGTGCTGTAAATTAAGCTTCGGAACACGTAGAGGCCTCCTTAAATGTAATCCTCTGTCATGGAGTCTTCTTGCTATGGTCTTTCTTGAAATATTTACTCCTTCAAGGCGAGCTAACTCATTTTTAATAGCAGTACTAGAAAACAGGGGATTGCATCGTGCAATTAGGGATATTTGACGGTCTTGCACAGCAGTAGTAACTCTCTTTCGACCTCTTCCAGGCCGGTCTGTATAACCTCGTTTGCCTCCCTGATCTTTTTTAATATTCGCGAAACATCGCTTTGCTTAACTCCTACAATTTCAGCTATTGCAACTTGCCGGTAGCCCTGTTTAGACAGTATTACTATTCTGACTCTATTAAACTGTGAAATAATGTTTCTAGGCATTTTAAGCCCAAAACGATGGTCATATTTCTTCTAAAACCCAAGAGATCACAAATCGAAATGTGCAAGAATTTGTAATAATATTGGGTCTGAAGTCATTGTTTACCATATCAATTTTAACAAAAAACCTGTTTATTACAGAAAATGTTTATTACAGATTATCAAAGTTATGTATAAAAAATTGGTCAAGTGCGAGTCGGACTCGCGCACAAAGGGTTCCGTACCATTCATTATCTATACAACATTAGACACTATATTATTATAAACTTTTTTTCCGATTTAGCTGAAATTATGAATGCGTACGTATAAGTAATTTAAAAAAATGAAGAAACATATTACTAAAAATTGTATTAATCAATAATAAATATGTAAAAAGTAAAAATAAATATATAAAAATATGTAAAAATTAAAAAAAAAACGATCAAAAAAAGTCGTCTTGACTGGGATTTGAACCTGCCTTACTACGGCTCCAACGTCATAGCAGCGTAAAGTCCTAACGCTTTAACCACGCGGTCACCGAGGACTTCAAAGATTCTATGTAAAATTTTCAACTGTCTAGCTATAAAGGTTCATAAGATAGACCTTTGTGACAGACGGACGGACGGACGGACACTATATTATTATGGAACCCTAAACAGATTCTTTAAATTTCTTTCTCTATATTTTTACCGATATATGCAATAATTTTGGCCATGTGCGTATATGAATAGATGTAAGTTATGTTTAATACCTAAAATATCATTTTGAGGTACCCATTTTGATATCAGTAGATTACTAGGTTTATTTTCCAAATCCAGATCTTCAAATTTCCATATTACTTTGTACTGCAAATTTGCTATCATAGTAACAATTTCTCTGATAGTTTCCTTAGAAAAACTACTGCTTCTTAAGTTAGAACCCATGCTGAACAAAATTGCACCCTCGGTTGCTGAGTCCAGGAATGACTTAAAATTATCGGGTAATTCTTTTGTTTTTATATGTAGCCCACCAACTTCAATCACAGATGGTGTTAGAGGTATAGAACCACTAGTACTGATATGTGAACAGCTTAACATTAGACTAGCACTATACATAATATCTTCTAATTTATACTTTACAGGAAAATGTTTATTTATCAATGCTTGCTGAGCTGGATAATGGTAGAAAATTTTAAGATATTTGTCGTACCACATAGCCATAGTATTTATGAACCTTTCCATAAAATTCATGGATGGTACACTTCGAGAAAAAGGTGTTGGTAAATACGAGGGAAGATTAATGTTAAAACACAAAGAAAAAATATTTTATATTTTATAAAGTTTGGCGTAGAATATTAAACATCCTGTATGATTTACGATTACACAAGTTTACAAATTCGGGTCAACTTTTGGACCCGAGCAGATGAGAACGATTCTTAACGTTATTTGATACCCTGAACTCAGGGGATGGCGTAAAAAATCCTAATGTGAATTTTTCCTACTGCGCGAGATTTCTAATTCTCGCCCGACCTACTCGGTTCGGCTGTCATCGGCTTGGATCGAAATCCTTGAGATGTAAATTCTACATGAAATGAAGGAAAAAAACGTGTTAAATTTGTCAACGTCGCTCCTCGCAGTCGCTATCGAGAGTTGAGACTCGAAAAGTTAGAGGCTGTCCAGGTTGGTGCTCCATACGTTACGTTAGAAAGTGATATAAAAATAAAATGTTATAATTATGCAGACGCATTGAGTGTTGATAATATTTTTAATCGGAAACAAGAAATAATAATTAGTGGTGTGGTATGGGGCGATTAACTGGAAATTAAATTAAACATTTTTATATAACTGATAACTCTTGTGAGGAAGGGTGAAGGGAAAAGAGACAGATGAAGCAGAAAAACAAACTAATTTTATTGGAAATTAAAACAAAATTGTAATTTTGACAGTTAATGTTTTTTTAGAACATTAGAACGTTATAGCACAAGCATCACGAAGGAGAAGCAGGAAACATACAAAGGTAAATATATTTTAAAAACATATTATGTGCAGTGACTTTCTAACATAATTAATTCTTTTCAGAATCAAGGCCCGTCATATACACGGCAAAATTTAAATAGTTATATATGTTTAGAGCTTTCAAAATTAAAGATATAGATGTCATGAGAGTGTGTATTATTGGTTGCCTATGGTATAATTAAATAAATAAGAGCTGAGAATTCTAATAATGGCAATAATCCCTAGAGTCAATTTAAAGGTTAACTATTCTTTGGGTTAACTGAAAAAAAAATGTTCTGGAGTCAAAGAGTATTTTATTTATAAAATTACCCAGAAGGTCACAATTAAATAATTTTGTATTTTAATTTAGAGACTCTAAGGAACGTTTTTAGGCTATTTTGAGTTGACTGAAGAAGTTTAAGGTACTAGAAAAAAACATTTTCCCCCAACTCAACCTTTTTACCACCCCTTAAATGATATTGCAATTCAATTTTAAGACCTTAATAAGGAAATTTTTTCAAAATATTTCGAATTTATTCATGAACTTTAAGTCGGTCAAAATAAAGCATGGAAGTTGGTATTATATGAAATGGTTTATTATAAAATATAAATGTATGATAAAATAAAATAAATCAAACTGTAGTCCCTCTGGTATTCTAGTGACTGCGAACTGCGGGTGGCTGGTGAAAAACTGCTACTGAAGGTGAGCGTAGGTATACCTACACTATTATTATTTTCCACTATTATTATTTTCACATCTATATCTTCATATAATTGCGGATCCAATCGGAGTTGGATTATCCAGCTGCCAGTACTTGTCCTACACTTTGAGAGGATCTGAAAGTATTTTATTACAAATTAATTAATTACCTTCCACTTAAATACATGCTAATCAAGTTATAAGTAAGCCGAAACATTATGGATACTGAATATTTTGTTTTTTTTTAATACATAACTACAAAAGATAAGCACAAATAAAATTTCCTACCTTCTGGCTTACTTTTTAAATAATCCTAAATAATCCTTCCATTTTCAATTCACAATAATTCACTCCGTTCAGTAACGAACAATAATTCACTCTGTCTGATATACTTACGAAAATATGAGAATACTGGCAACAGTGTTTTTTACTTTCCGAAGACGTTCGGACGCAGTAGTAATATTAGGAAAAAGTAGAATTAGGAAATTCTTGGCGCTCCCGAACTCAGATCTTCAATCCGTTTGTCAAGATCGGCTCTAGTTTTCGAGTTCGCGCATGGCAGTAGCACTGCGCTCTTATAACCGCCCGGGTAGTTGACGCACGGTCAGTTGACGACGTTGATACCACTTGTAAACCAACAGGACCTTTTACTGCCACCTCTTCACATTAAACTTGGCCTTATTAAGAACTTTGTCAAAGCGCTCAATCGCGAAGGACCGGCTTTCTAGTACTTAACCAAGTTGTTTCCAAAACTGTCATACGCAAAAATCAAAGAAGGAATATTTGTCAGACCTGATATTCGAAAACTAATGGCTGACGCAACGTTTACAAAATGTTTAACGCTTGATGAGGCAGCAGCATGGGCATCGTCTCAAAGTGTTGTTCACAACATTCTCGGTAATCATAAATCACCCGATTACAAACAAATAATCGACAATTTGTTGCAAAATTATCACAAGATTGGAGCTCAATATATATATATATATATATATATATATATATATATATATATATATATATATATATATATATATATATATATATATATATATATATATATATATAAGAGACAAAATCTCTCAAGATACATTTTCTGCATTCACATCTTGATTTTTTTCCACAAAACTTGGGCGACACGAGCGACGAGTAAGGAGAGCGGCTGCACCAAGATATAGCGAATCGAAAGGCGATACCAAGGATTTTGACGAAGGCAAGTGCGATTACTGTTGGGCCCTAATCCGTGAAACAGATCCCAAGCAGTATAAAAGACTCAGTTCAACCTCTGTTCATTTCTGATTTATATTGTTTAATTCAATAAATGACCGTTAACAGTCAAAAATAGTAAAATAATGAATTTATTGAATATTTCGAAAACTAGAACCCATCTTAAAGAATGGACTGCTGATTTGGATTCAGCTCCGAAAATTATTTTAGAAATTGCTTTTAGTTGTTTAGGTCCAAAACCGTGTATACTTGTGTTACCATATTTATAGCAAAGTAAGAACGGGTCATTTCAAGTAAATACCTAATATAGTTTTGATTTCAGAACAGTTCTTGTATTTTTAATAATTTTTTTAAAAATGGCTGAGAAATATATATTTTTGATTTATTTTTTAATATCTCTGAAACTATCCAAAATATATTTACTCATATCATAAAATTATGTAAAATGATCTGAGAGGAAGCCAAAAATGCAATAATATACAGGGTGTTCCATTTAAAAAAAATAATCCACATCCGCTCACACTTTTTTGAGCCACCCTATAGAAGTTAAAATATTTTCGTGAAATACATCCTGGTACATACTTTAGGTTTGCACATAAACAAAATTCTCAAGTTTTTTATTCTAGGAGCTACAGATGCCCGACGCACTCTATTGCCGGATCCTGTACTCAGAACATTATGACTATCATCAGTAAAGTAACAGAGATTACTAAAAAATCTCGAGTGTCTTTTGCCCCAATTGTGTAAAGTCTATCCCACGAAGAAATACAAGAGAATGACAGCTATTGCCTGTCATTTTGAGCGACAAATAAGTAAGTTGTATTTTCTATATTTCTTGGATGTGATCTGTAGAACCACAGTTTAAAGAATATAAATATATCAGTTGACCCACTCTTCGCCCGTATCAAAATTCCTCCCGCCGCTCCCCGCCTGTCTTGTAGACTTGGGTCAGTCTACATCCGTTGCTCGACGGGTACACAGCGTTCCAAGTTTATTTTCGTTTTGTTTTCGGTCCGACGCATAGGGTGAACCAAAAATAGTGTTTTAGTTGTTTTGTTCTAATTGTGAATAAAATATCTACTAAAAATATTTGTGCAGTGGATGGTTGTGAAAGTAGAATGACAGATAATATATCGTTCTTTAGGTGCCCAAAAGATGAAGGAAGATATGTGTTTATATAGTATCGGATATTAAGTATATAATAATTAAAGTATTAGACATATTAATTATATTATAATTATGGAAACCTAACTATGAATAAATTGTTTTAAAAATATACATATAAATTAAGAAAAGATTTTACTCGAAATATGCACAAAATATTTACTTTTAACAATTAGTTTATTATTTTAGTAGATATTTTAGAGTAGTATAGTAGATACTTTACTATTATGTTTTGGATTTTGCAGTATTTACCGGTTTGCAAAGTGCATATTAAATTATTTTTAAGATATTTGCATTCTTTTAAATAGCCTGTTTTACTTTTTAGATGTTTGTATTTAACTTTAACTACCTACCTGGAAAGTCCAAATTTTATCGTCAGGTAATAAAAATACGTGCATACAACTTGTTCTGCTATTGACAAGTTTTTTAGAGTTTTTGAATTATCTGCCTTTTTATCAAAAGGTAATAAAAACTACTTGGATACAACTTGTCTTGCCATTGTCAATTTTTTTCAGTTTTTACTAAATTTTATCGAACAGTAAAATTTATTACACAATTAACTACTAACAGTCATAATTACTGTTCATGATAATCATAAAATTTAGAAAAAATTCCAAAAAAATTGACAATGGCAACACTAGTTGTATGCAAAGGTACTTTTATTACCTTACGATAAAATTTGGGTTTTCCGGGTAGGTAATTAAAGTAAAATGCAAACATCTACAGTACGTCTGTCCGTTCTGTAGCTACGGGGTATCTGTGAGAGGGGAAACGATATTCTCTCGATGTTTTTCTTAAAAAATTAGACGACGCGTCCCTCAATAAAAATTCGACAAATTTGCAACTGGCCAATAAAATGAGTGGGCGGAGCGATTTGCGGTGACGTACTCGTCAAGTCGACGTATAAAATATATTGCTGTTTATTTAAATGTTTTTTGTCCGCATTCCTTTCATAGACACAGATCCAGCAGACGTACTGTATAAAGCAAAACATGCTATAATTTAAGAAATATGCAAATTATTATTTAAAAAAAATTAACTTATTATTACTTATTAATTATATTTATTTAGTATACATTTTTCATATGGG
Source organism: Sitophilus oryzae (assembly GCF_002938485.1). Taxonomy (NCBI): domain Eukaryota; kingdom Metazoa; phylum Arthropoda; class Insecta; order Coleoptera; family Curculionidae; genus Sitophilus; species Sitophilus oryzae. Next base: position 1,196,709 of record NW_022146928.1, on the reverse strand, counting down.
GTTTCCATAATAATTATTAATAATAATTACCCTATTGACAATTCCATATTCCAAAGAATTAGGATAGAATAATATATCTAATATTTTAATATTAATGTATTCCCCATAATATGTATAAGTAGAGTCTGATAAGGAAAATAACTTGTAGGTGTGGAGCCTGGAAAAGTGCCTTAGGATTTATGGGATCCAACAGATATGCTGTTAATCAATAAAACTAGTACTGTATTTTTATTTTTCTACTTGCTATATTAAAATTCCTTAGTATTATTAGTTGATCCCTCGTATACGGCCAGCGTTCTGACTGATAAAATAGCACTTCCGCTGCACCCAGCAAACATACAAATTTTTTGTCACCTCGAAGGGTCACGGGCCGCCTTTGAAGTCAAAATAACAATAGAATTCCTTAGAGTGGGCCAACTGGTATGTATTCTTTAAACTGTTGTAGAACTCTTTCCTGACTCATTGGTCAAGTTGCAAAAACTGTCTTATCCCAAATACTAAATTACAAAAAAATGGATGCATATGCGAACGTCAAAATTAATAAATTTAAAGATAATATGGCCAGAGATAATGGTCCAATTCCTTTCTACTTTGGTCACGCTTGGTCAGTTCCAACTAAGCCCCTATATAAACGTTCAATTTCCAGATATTAGTTTAGTTTTAATCATCTGCTGACGATGCTAATATAGTTAGCAAAAAAGCGCGTCCAGTGCAAAAGTAAAGTAAAAAATGTCTATACCTATGTGGCGGATTGATCTCTCCAAAAAAATCCTTTATGGGTATTTCGCCACTGCACTGCAAGAAAATCTACAAAATAAAATAGTTATTTTTTGTAAACACTTCTGCGTTAAACCCTTGTTTATATATTAATAGTTAGTCAATGTGCCTGTATAAGTCGATGCTGCCAACTGGTGGCAGAAATTAAAACATAAAAAGGGGCGGAGACTATTGAATTTGGCAAAGAAGTAGGGACTAGGAATTCTTCGAATTTAATTCTCGGTAAAGAATAAAATATCTTATCTGCTTTGAACCGAATTTTTATCTCAAAGCGTTATTTACATTTTTTATTTTTGGATATGGATTTATATTTATTTTGATTTTCATGGCCCCTTGTTAAATACTAAATTATTATATTAGGTATATATGTATATATTTTATTTCTAGATGGATAATTAAAAAAATATATGAAACTATACCTACCTACCTCTGTAACTTTGAAAAGTATGACGGATTTAACATAATGTTTTTTTTTAAATGTAACATCCTATTTTATTTTAGATCCTGCGTAAAATTATTACTTTTTTATGTATAATCCTTGTATAATGGTGTAACCTAAAACTAGTTTTCTAATATTTCAATTTGTTGATGAAGAAAAAATATTAGATACTATGTAGATATTTAAGGCAGATGCTACAGGGTGTTCAACATATATTAATGGTTAATTCTACGTATTTAAAATTAAAAAAATATCTGCAGACTCTTTCAATGACACAGCCTATACTGAGTGTTTTTTTTTAAAGTGGTTCACCTCTATAACTTTTTTATTTTTTCAGATTCCGAGAAAAAAACTAAATTGGGAATGTTAGTAGGTATATGACATAAATCGAGATTGATTCGTATTCAGTTAGTTTCGGTCACTTCCTGTTTCACCGGAAATGTATACATTTGATTTTTAAATGGTACCCTCGGTATTTTTTATACCGTAAGATCGAATAAAAACGGCGTCAGCGATGGCTATGAAATGAACATCGATGACATTTCTCATATAAATTTACATATAAAATGACAGCGCTTTTCATTTCATAGCCATTGCTGACGCCGTTTTTATTCGATCATACGGTACTTTATTTGATAGAAAATGACATTCTGAATAGAATGACAACTTTTGACATCAACAATCATATGTCAACTTTTGACATTTTCAATTAAATCAAAAATAGCATTTTAAAATTCAATCTAGTGTCATGGCTGTGTTAAAACCATTATTTTTTAATCAAGGATTAATCAAGGAGCTTTGGAAAAATTGATTTGGTCGTCTAATATTTTTTGTGTCTTTTCCTGGTCAGTTGAAATATGCCCATTTCGTATTTTAATCATAACTCAATTTTTTTTAATGAAACGAGAGTGGCTCATTAGCATATTTGGAAAAGCATTTTTTGATACCTAATAAATTTTGGTACCTAATTTTGGTAAATAATTTGGTACCACACACTCCGTATGTCGAGTCAAACTGTCGTTATCTTTACGACCGGTTACATGTTGTTTATTATCATGGCACTCTACTAGATTGAACTTTAAAATACTATTTTTTAAGTAAAAGAGTCAAAAGTTGACATTGAATTATTCTATTGAGAATGCCATATTCTGCAAAATAAAGTAAAAAAATACCGACGGTACCATTTAAAAACCAAAAGTTGTAGTCATTTCCGGTGAAACAAGAAATGACCGAAACTAATTGAATACATCAATCAAGCTACTTTTGAAAAACACCCGATATATTATAATTCTTTCTGATAGATTTTACAAAATCCTTCAACTTCTATTAAGAATGTCATATAACTAAATAAATCACTTTACTTAATGTTTAATAATAAATAATTTTTGTTTTGTCATATGGCAACTTGTTATAATGTAAATGAATTAAAAGAAGGATAAAATTCAGAACAGATTGCAAGCTGTTGAGTATAGGTGTACTTAATATACTTTCTTAACAAATGTTGAAAGGTTTTGTAAAATCACTAGAAAAAATAATAATATATATATCGGATCAGCCAAAAAAAATGTTTGAACACAGTGTAGCATCTAACTGCAAGTATTTTTACATATAAATATATTTTTTTTTCATCTCTGTAAAACACTCCTACCAAATTTGTGTAGTCCAACTTCGGAAACAACTGACAGTTAAGTAACATAGGAATAAAATTTTACTTTTTTTTTAAATTGTAAATACTTACTAACGTTATTTATAAAAAAAAGTTATAGAATTTTAGGCAGAATCGAAAATAAAATAAAAATGGAGTTTTGCATTAAAAAACATGTATCCGCCACATTTTTTGAAGCAACCAGTATACTCAAAAATAACATTTGAACTGTGTCTCTAAAGATTCTCTATACCCTTTTTTTTATTTTTTTGGAATTCCCAAAACAAACGAGATAATTAACTTTATTTCTTTCGTGATATCTCATTTTATAATATTTCGGAAGAATTAATCAGGTATCTTATTTTTATAATTATTAGAAATAAATCGGAATTAAAGGATAAGGGATATGTAAATATATACCATACGATAAAAAAAAACGGCCTCAGAGGTGGTTTGGAAATGAATATCGATGTCATTTGTACGTAAACAAATAGACGCCGTTTTTTTTCGCTCATACCGTATAAGAAAAAAAATTTAATAAAGCAAACGCATTTATTAATACATGTATATAGATTTACATGGTATGAAGAAATTCGCATTATGATCTCTGAAGGTCCCACCAATGCTTGGTTAAAGTGGCGAGTACGACCACTTAGCAGTCACACCTATAATAATTTAATAAAATATGAATATAATAAACAAACTTATTTCTTTTAGATTTTTTAAAAGCGAGTTATATGTGTTAAGTGGTTTTTGATTATTTTAGACTAATTTTTTTAGACATATGATTATTTTAGACCAAATTGTCTGCCCACTCAAACGTCTTTCAAAATTATAATGTAGGAAATTCTTAATATGTTTTAATTGGGAATACTTTTAGAAAGTTTCATTTTCACCAAACAAAACTACGTGTGTATAATAAATTGCAGTATAATCAACTATAATGCACGATATATACTACTGGGGCGTCAAAACTAGATGTTGGGTTTTTCTCAATTATTTCGAACAGAAGTCCAATTTTTCTCTCAAAAATTTTGTCCAACTTTGTTTTGAAAAATAATTTTTAAATCCATAATCGATGTTTATACAGCAATGTCCTCTTTTTAGAATAGATAATTATTTTCAGCTGCATCGATAAAATAAATCATATTTACTGATGCCAAGTAAAAAAATAATTAGGAAATTATTTTAGACATCTAATTCTTAATTTTTGTCGCTGATAAATAGATACATCACTTTTGACGACAAACCTACTAATAAAAATTGCGTAAAAACAAATCATGTTTATTCGCAAAGAGACAATTGAAAACAATTTAATAACTATTAATTTGGGATATAGATCTTAATAAAACAAAAGTTGCATAAAAGCTTTGTTGATTTATGATATAAAATACAGTGTTTCATTTGAAATAGCAAAGAAAAATATAATATCTAGTTTTGACTCATCCTGTATATAATAAACAATTTAGTCTATTTTAATATTATTATATGAATTATATAATTATTAATTATTAACTTAAATTAGTTCAGTAAAAACGTCGATATTACCTATTTTTAACTTAACTTAGAAAGAGAGGGCTTTAAATATATTTTATTATATAAATAATAAAATTCAATCAAAAAAGGGTCAAAATATATTCTTTGGTCAAAATGAACTCTATACGACTACGACATTATGGTATTTTTTGGAATGACAATTTAATAACAAATCCACCAAGCAAAAATACAAAATATAGCCTTTCTTTTCACAAACTCATAACCTTTGCTCATAACTAATAACTTTAAAAGTAAATATATATTTGAATCATCCTGTATATCTATAAAAATACCTCCCTGTCAAATTTACGCTACTTTTGCAAGCATATTTTACAAAAAATATGATTTGAGTGAAAATATAAAATAGGAAATCTGATATGAAGCTTTATCTAAACACAGGGTTGACTGTAGATAAAAAATATTTTACGTTATCAAGTTATTAAGAAAAATTCTCGGAAAAATTATAAAATACACAATATATCTGACAAAAAGCAAAGTGAGAAATGAAACAATTTATAGCATAAAATCAGTATTTTTTTAAACTTTTAAGCAAACTGGGCATTATCGTTTAATCTATCTATCAATCTATCAAATGTTTATTATTAAACTTATCTCAGACTCTATAACATTTTTCCCAAGAGTGATTTAAAACAAATTTATATGAATTTAGAAATAAATATGAACAGTATTTACTTACCTGTAAAACAGATGCTTTTTGCTTAATTAAATATGTTGGAAAATATTATCCAGTAGGTACAAATACACAACACTTAAACACAACAAAATAAACTAATAAAATAATAGTTTCTAATCCAAATTTCACAAATACTGTTTATGTTTCTTCGCGAGGGACGAAAAAACTGAATTTTTAATTACTCAGATATGCATTAAGGTATATTTCAATTCAAAAGCTTATAAATATTTATTTTTATAAGACATAACCTAAACAAACGAAATTACAAGTCGAGAAAGATCAACAAAACTGCCGAATTTAGAAGCGAATATAACTTTTTTCCTTTTTTTTGTCACAGTTGAAACAAACAAGGATAAAGCTATTTTCGTAAAACATGGGTGAAACGTGCTAATAAGTGGCCCAATAGATGTGACCTCGCGCCCTTCCATTTTTGAACGATGGGCGGGTTTAACGGATTCCCCTCAAAGAAAATCGTAGGGGAATACAAAAATTCAGAACGGGCAAGGCGCCACCTAGAAGACGGGCTTGTACTAAGCCCTCATTGTACATCTATTTATACATAATCAAGGGTTAAACCTAAACGGACACTGCTTGTCAGAAGTTATGTTTACAGTTATATAAATTTGCCTAACAAAGAAAAAAATGCTTAACGTTTCGGAAAGTTTATCTCTTTCCGTCGCGTCGTCGGAAGCAAAAAAAAATACAAAGAATAAAGAAAAAAAAACTATTTAAAATATTTAAATTCAACTATTCGAGAACACTTTACTTTTTTAAAACAGATTCTGTTAAAATGACATTATTAATTTTTTTCTTTGTTAGGCAAATTTGTATAACTGTAAACATAACTTCTGACAAGCAGTGTTCGTTTATGTTTAACGCAGAAGTGTTTAAAAAAAATAACTATTTTATTTTGTAGATTTTCTTGCAGTGCAGTGGCGAAATACCCATAAAGGATTTTTTTGGAGACAAAAGTAAAGTATTTTAGTGTATTGTGGTGAAAATCAGTGTTTTAATTTGTTGTTGTAACACCAGAGGTTCTAACCTCTGCTGTTACAATATATAATATACTATCAGTGCTCACCATTAGGTTTTAAAGCAGTTTTCAGTAATTTGAAGTAACTTTCTGTAAAGAGGTTAACAGCAGGGCCCACTGGGTCAGAAGAATCGGTAATAATTACATCAAATTCGTTTTGATGGTTCTTCATATATTCAAACCCATCGCATACTTCTAACGTCAGTTTCGGAGAGTCGAAACCTTTGGCCATAAAGGGGAGATGAATTTTACTCTGTTGTATTACCATATCGTCGATTTCTACCTAAATTTAATAATAAGAAAATAGTGTTAGTAAAATAACAAAAAAAGAGAGAAAAAAATCTATAGTATAGAAAAAAAATTTAAAAAATAATAATAATAAATAGCTCCCGTATATAGCGTTTAACGCCTTGGGAGCAAGGTACAGCTTGCCATGCTAGAGGCGTTCGGTATACAAGGAAGGTAATGTGCTTTGGTAATGTGCCTAGCACTACGCTTCAACCGCCTATTATTGTGAATCCCAAGTACTCATTTATAAGGCTGAGTCGACCTAGGTACCCAAACTATTTTTATTTTAATAAAAATAGTCGGCTGATGAAATGCCGGGTGTAGGGATCTTTAGATCTTTAAAAAATACAAAACAAATTAATAATAATGTTTTAATGCCAGAATATCCAACAAAACATATTACTGTTTCTCCATAATATTAAATAAGTTTGTCAAATAGCATTATATTAATGCGCAGTATAGCATTATTGATAAGAACGATTATTGTAATATAAAAATGTTATAATCTTGAATCTGCAGTATGAATCTTCTTATTTTTTGTATTCATTGTATTTAAATACAATAATAAAAAATTAAATACAGTATTTAAATAGTTAATTTTATTTTATATATTTATTGTATTAGACGATCGCTACAATTTTTGATACCAAGGTGCTTTAACATGTTTATAGGTTATCAAATGCAACTAAACCTCCCATTAAATCACTATATTTAATCTGAGACATAAACAAAGTTTTTACAAAATATTTACTGATAATGCACTAAATGTATTTTTGAAAAACAACAATATAAGATTAGTTAAACAAATAATGCACCAGATATGATTAATGTTGGCTTACAATTTTTCTAAGTGTATTAAAATTTTAAAATTATAGGTAGATGGTTCTCTCACTCTGACTAGGTAAAATACGGAGGAAATATATATTTTTTTACTCATTGGTTTAACCCGGTTTACTATTTACCCCCTAGACATCGAAATCAAATTTCTCATGTCAAAAAACATCCAGACATCTTTTATTATTCAAATATCGATGCTAATTTAGAAATTATTTAGAAACAAATTGAAATAAAAATTAAATCTCTACACCCTGTATCTCCGAAACGAAGCAGTTTTGGACATATATTTATAAAAACATTTTATTAATTTTTGTTTGTGCTACTTATTAATTTTGTATGTGCTACTGTTTCCTGAATATATTTCGGACCAACCTGTATAATCTATACTAATATATAAAATCCTTAAGTGACTGACATACTGATTAATCACGATCCTGCTCAAACCACTCAACGTAAGAAGCTCAATTTAAGCATACAGGGTGATTCTAGGGTGTAGAGGTTCGATAAGAAGGGATTTTTCGAAATTCCAGTTCCAAGAGGGTGAAACCACCCCTCAAATATTACAATATTTTTTATTTAAAAAACGGTCAAGTTTCTGAAAAAACGCTTAAGCACGTATATTTTATTGTGTTTTTTTACATATTTTAAGATTTTTAAAAAACGTATACGGGTGTTTCGAAAAATCTGGTCATTGATTAATCACGATCCTGCTTAAAGCGCTTGACGTAAAAAGTTTTCGGAATTCGAATTCTAAGGGGGTGAAACTATCCCTCAAATATTAAAATATTTTTTATTTAAAAACCGGTGAGTTTTTCGGAAAAACTCTTAAACACGTATATTTTATTTTCTTGTTTTACATATTTTAAGACTTTTTATAAATTTATACAGGGTGTTTCATAAAATATGACCATTGAGTAATCACGATTCTGCTTAAACTGCTTGACGTTTAAAGCTGATTTTTGGGAAGCGGATAAGGAGGGGTTTCTCGAATCTCAAATTCCAATAGGGTGAAAACGCCCCTCAAATATTACAATATTTCTTATTTAAAAAACGGTTAGTCTTTCGGGAAAACGCTTGGACAAGCATGATTTATTTGATTTTTTTACATATTTTGAAATTTTTTAAAAAATCATATAGGGTGTTCCAAAAAGTTGGGTAATTTCTTAACCACGATTCTGCTTAAACTGCTTGACGTAAAAAGCTTATTTTTGGCAAACGGATTTTTCGAAAGTCAAATTCCAACGAGATGAAACTACCCCTCAAGTTATATAATAATATCGCCATATTTTTTTTCTCATGCTGACATAAATGTGAGAAAATTTTATCCAGTTTGTATGTTAATAGCAATTCTTGATTTGCTTTATCATCACCATTACAAATGATTAATACGACGCGAACGAAGTCGCTGGTACACGCTAGTAGATTTATACTTACTTGAACAAAAGTCTTGACCAACGGATGCTTTTGTACTTCCCTAGCAACTCCACCATCGCCACCACCAACAATTAGTACTTTTTCAGGATTTTTATGAGCGCATAATGGCAAGAAGCTGATCATTTCCTGATAAGAAAATTCATCAAATTCCGTGCATTGGATAATTCCATCTAAAATTAGAGCTCTACCATGATTTGTCCTGGAATAGATACAAATGTCATATTTAATTTAATGTAAAACATCAATAGTAATTATTATACCGCGTGCGTCTCGAAAGTGACTCACCCCTATATATTTTTTTTATTTTTTTCAGATAAAAAAATGAGATTTTGTATGTTAGTATATGACATAAATGAGCATTCACTGACTTATTCAATTGTTTTTGGTCACTTCCTGTTTCACCGGAAATTGCTACAATTTTTGATTTTTAAATGGCACCCTCGATATATTTCTACTTTATTCGATAAAAAATGACACTCTAAAGAGAATGACATATCATATGTCAACTTTTGTCATTTTTGCATATGGTTTATTTGAAATTGTAACATGCGGTTCATATAACAACACACAATTTGACTCGAAATACCAATTGTGTGGTACCAAATTATTCGTAAAAAAATGCTTTTTCCAAATATGCTAGTGAGCCAGTGAAAAAAATTATAATATCATTAAAAATACGATTTGGGCATCTTTTAATTGACCAGGCCATGCAAGACACGAAAAGCAGTAGATGATCAATTTTTTTTTCAAGCTCCTTGATTAAATATTATTGTTTTTACCACAGTCATGGCACTCTAGATTGAAATTTAAAATATTATTTTTTTAGCGAAAATGTCAAAAGTTGACATATAATATGTCATTCTCTTCAGAGTGTCATTTTGCATCGAATAAAGTAAAAATTTACCGAGGGTGACATTTAAAAATCAAAAGTTTTAGTCATTTCCGGTGAAACAGCTAGGAAGTGACCAAAAACAATTGAATAAGTCAATCAATCCTAATTTATATGTCATATACTAACATATCAAATCTAGTTTTTATCTGAAAAAATGAAAAAGTTATAGAGGTGAGCCATTTTTGAGACACACCCGGTATAGATTATATTTCACATGTGCTGAATTTTTCACTTACTCATTCCGCTTTGTGTAAATATACATACTTTGAACTAAATTCAAACAACATTTATTATTGTATGAGATTTAAAATATGATAAGAAGAGCTTCCATCTTGCTCAAGCTATATTTGTACTAAAATCTTTCAGAATGTCATTTTCTATCGAATAAAGTAAAAAAATACCGAGGGTGCCATTTAAAAATCAAAAGTTGTAGTCATTTCCGATGAAACAGTTGAACACGTCAATCAATCCTAATTTATGTCACATACTATCATATTAACATACCAAATCTCGTTTTTTTTATCGAAAAATTAAAAACGTTATAGGAGTGAGCCACTATTGAGACGCACCCGGTATAATATTTGTGACATACAGATTTGATCATCTACTGTTTATCGTCTCGTGTGTGGCCTGTTAAAAGATGTCTAAATCGCATTTTTAATCATATAATATCAATGGAACAAGGGTGGCTCACTAGCATATTAGGAAAAATAATTTTTTTACGAATAATTTGGTACCACACAACACAAAATGACACTCTGAATAGAATGACATATCATATGTCAACTTTCGACAGTTTCGCTTAAAAAATCGTATTTTAAGTTTCAATTAATTCTGTGGTAAAAACACTAATTTTTAATAAAGGACCGAGAATAAATCTCGTTTTTTATCTGAAAAAAAAGTTATAGAGGTGAATGAATTTTGAAATGCACCACATATATATATATATATATATATATATATATATATATATATATATATATATATATATATATATATATATATATATATATATATATATATATATATATATATATATATATATATATATATATATATATATATATATATATATATATATATATAAACAAAGGAAGTTATCGTGGAAACTATAAAAAACCGAAGAAAGAAATTTATTGGGCAAGTCCACAGAAAGATTAGTCATGATACATGACTAAAACATGACTACCCGTAGACACTCAGTGTTTCTGCTTTCTATTGATTCCTCCCGTATTGATGAAGCCGGAAGGCAGAAACACTGAGTGTCTACATGGTAGTCATGTTTTAGTCATGTATCATGACTAATCTTCTGTGGACTTACCAATAAATTTCTTTCTTATTTATATTATATATATATATATATATATATATATATATATATATATATATATATATATATATATATATATATATATATATATATATATATAAATAAAATGATGTTTGTTAGTCTCTAAAACACGAGAACGAATAGACTTTAGATTTAACTAATAATTTTGGTTTTTAAATATTTGCAGAAGCAAGAAAGGCTTAACCTTGTTTCTGTAGACCGGTGTAAAAATGTATACCGGGTACATCTCAAATGCGGCTCACCCCTACAACAAAAAAACGAGATTTGGTATGTTGGTATATGACATAAATTGGAATTGATTGACATATTCAATTGATTTTGGTCACTTCCTGTTTCACCGGAAATGACCACTACTTTTGATTTTTAAATGGCACCCGCGGTATGTTTTTACTTCACTCGATAGAAAACAGTGGCGTGGCAAATTCTCGCGGCCCCCCCCCCGCAAACTTTGTAAGGGGGCCCCCCTAACTATACTCAAAAATTCCTCCAAATTCATCATTATTGTGATATCTGCTTGAAACATATTTTTTAACAAGAGCCACAATGTGATATTTTTTTTATATTTTGATAATCGTTTCAACATTTATTTATTTATAATTATAGTATTTATTTATTATTATAGTAAAATTTTAAATATTTATGAAGTACCCTATGGTATATTAGAAAGTCTATTCCTTTTTCCTCGACCTTAACAAAAGGAACTTCTTTACGAGGCTGTCCAAATCTACCTCTTTTGCTCGGTCATTCTTAACTGATATGGCCAGTGAGCTTAGGCGATTTTTTTTCAGCTTAGAAAAAGTTCTTTCTGATTCAGCCGATGTTACAGGGAGAACCAGAAACATCTGGAATACAATGCAAATCTCAGGTATACTGCTAATCAGTAATTGTTTTTTTTTGAAAAATTAAATCAGAAAACTCTCTGATACTGTGAAAATTTTTGCTTTTTTCATAAAGTAAATTTTTTGCTGGAATTAGCTCCAATGCTAGATTTTGTGTTAGGTCGTTAGGATATTTGTCTACTAATACTTTGGCATTAGCTAAGATATCAGATTTCTGGGATTTTAACAATGTTTGTGGGGTTAAAAATTCAAATTTCAAACTGAGTTATTATTATATCCAAACAAGCATAAAAAATTGTGACTTTTAAACGACTTTTAGGATTTTCGATGGGCTCATCAGCTGCTATTTCATCAAAAAAAGGTTTAACTCTACAAACTCTTTGGTTTTTAACTTTTGGGTTCAATATTCCAAGATTTCGCAATTGAAATTGATAGCTCATACACACTTTCAAAATTGTCCCTAAGATTTTCTATTTTAACAAGAACTCCTGATATTAGATCTGTGGCCAGTCCTATGTCAATGTCATTTTTTTGTAAGCGTTTTGAAAGCAAGTTAGTATTTTCCAATATTGTACCTTGGAAATTTAGTAAGAAAATAAATTAGAAATTTTCTATTTTATCTTGTAACATCTTGGCCTCATCTCTATCAGTAGGTTTTTTCAGTATTAACGTTAAATTTAATAGACACTTGACGACGGACAAATAATTAGTTTTTATCGATAGTATACTTTCGGCTCTTGACGACCGTCTAGTTGGACATAATTTTTTTAAAGTTAAACCAACAGTTTTACTATTTTTTATTTCGCCGTTTAGGCTTTGCCAACGGGATAGACTTACACTGAAAAGTTTATAAAGATTCTGAACCGTGTCAAAAAAATTTCTTATCTCGCTAATATTGTTCACAGAGTCATTTAAAATAAGTGTGCTTATGGAAAAAGCCTGGGAAAAAGTTTACCGATATGATACTTTTAATCAAAAACGCCGTGAAAACATGATAATCGCCGTGTGTTGTGTCGCCTAAACAGATTTACAACTAAACCAAATTCCAAATTAACCCGTACAATAATAATTATTATTATACCTGTAGAGAATAATATAGTGTAAAATAATTGTTTTATATCAGCCTAATTATTGCTGAAAAAAGGATTGTGTGCCTAAATGTAATTTCAGTTTTCGGTTTGTTTAATAATTATTTTTGATGGATGAGGTGCGGGGGACCCCAATTTACCCGGGGCCCCCCGCCTCGCGGTGTCCGCGGGGGCCTTTGCGCCTGATAGAAAATGATATTCTGAATAGAATGACGTATCATATCTCAACTTTTGACATTCTCGCTTAATAAAAAATCATATTTTAAAATTCAATCTAGAGTGTCATGGCTATGTTAAAAATGCTAATTCTTAATCAAGGAGCCTTGGAAAAATAGATTTGATCGTCTAATATTTTTAGTGTCTTGTCCTGGCCGGTTAAAAATGTAAATTGTATTTTTAATCATATCTCAATTTTTTTTAAATGGAACGAGGGTGGCTCATTAGCATATTTGGAAAACGCATTTTTTTACGAATAATTTGATACAACACACTTACGTATTTAAAGTCAAATTTTCGTTACGAACCGCGAGTTATAATTTCAAATAAACCATATGCGAAAATGTCAAAAGTTGACATATGATATGTCATTCTATTCAGAGTGTTATTTTCTATCGAATAAAGTAAAAAAATACCGAGGGTGCCATTTAAAAATCAAAAGTTGTAGTCATTTCCGGTGAAACAGGAAGTGACCGAAAACAATTGAATACGTCAATCAATCCCAATTTATGTCATATACTAACATACCAAATCTCGTGTTTTAATTTAAAAAAATAAAAAAGTGATAGGGGTGAGCCACTTTTGAGACGCACCCGTTATAATAAAATAAGAAATCAATACTCACGTTTGTACAATAAGGACGTCCTGGTAGTCCGATTTTCCATGAAACAGTACTTCCTTAATTTTTAATGAAAAACTTTGTCCCGGCCACAACTCGGATATTTCACTAAACCAACCGTTTCTAATAGCATCCATATTATCTGCAACAAATAAACTTTTTGATAACTAACCGGTCTAAACTGGTGTTAATTATTGTAGGTGTGCTTTTGTAAAATTATGTCTACTTTTTCAATTGTATATTAAAACAGAAAAATTATAACCTTTTAAAATCCACACAACGCTTATAAATGAATTAATGTATTTACTACCGAGAAATATTTATATTATTGCAGGGTCTCAAGTGCCTGCGATAATAAGATAAGCTACTTATAATACCGGGTGCGTCTCAAAAGTGGCTCACCCCCTATAACTGTTTTATTTTTTCAGATAAAAAAACGAGATTTGGTATGTTAGTATATGACATAAATTAGGATTGATTGATGTATTCAATTGTTTTTGGTCGCTTCCTGTTTCACCGGAAATGACTACAACTTTTGATTTTTAAATGGCACCCTCGGTATTTTTTGCTTTATTCGATAGAAAATAACATTCTGAATAGAATGACATATCATATACTGGAAGTGCCCGAAAACAATTGAATACGTCAGTCAATCCTAATTTATGTCATATCAAAATTCGTTTTTTTAACTAAAAAAATAAAAAATTTGTAGGGGTGGGCCACTTTTGAGACGCACCCGGTATACTGGGCGGATGAAATAAACAGTTTTTAAAAATAGACCTTACTATTTTAAATATTATAGAGGGTGAGTCTTAAATAAGTGTAAATATTTTTAATATTTATAGGTTTTCATTTGGTGGTTATGATTTCGATCCCAGAAATACATCTATGCGGTTTTTTAGTGATTTTTTTTTTGAAAATTTGGAAATTTTTTTAATAAATTTGAATTGAATAAATAATTTTTTGACATAATATCTTCATAATACGGCAACATAGGTAGTAAATTAAATTAACAGTAAAGAAACCCCAGAAAAGATCCAAAGGTTCTCAAAATGTAAGGAAAAAATATTTTTTTGGGAAATTTTCAAAGTAAAATATCTCGGTTATTTTGTACTTATTTGAAAAACGGCAAAGAGAAAATATGTTTCTTTTATCGAGATCTACCAGCCCTGAAAATATTTGTACTTATTCAAGACTCACCCTGTACACCAGTATTAAACGAGGCAATATTATTAACTTACCAATATATTATTTTGTCACAGTATTATTGTTATTCAAAATTAATTTCAAGTTTAAAAGGAAAAAATTTCGATTTTTTCTCCCAATAAAATACTTTGGTCTCTCTTTTCCATCATATGTTTTAAGTGTCTTAATACTTTTTTAAACATTTTCAAAAATATTTCACTGATAACAAGTACTTCTGAAGTAAAAGTATAACAACCCATCGGCTGTTCTACTTAACACCACTTATATCGATTTCCTGTAAGATTAAAAAATAGATAAATTTATACATTGAAGTTAAAGATTTTGAAATATTTGTTGTTGATAAAAATTCCAACGTACCTGTATATGAATGAAAAATATTTGTCGTACACTAAGGTCGTACATATTGTAATTTCAACATAATAATTTAAACAGAAAACAGAAGAACGAATCAACCGTAAAGGTTGGATATAATGCTACACACAGATGCTACAAGTCTCAATAGAAAACGCGTCTAAAAATAATTATTAAACCTCACACGCCTATGCGTGTCACGTCGTAGATTCGTGATAACGTCACTCAACTTGATCCTCATGGGCACAGCCTATTCACACCCAGCCTGCCGACTAATAGTCATCTAGATATTCGCTTATTTCATGTAACAAGTCGCGTTTATAACTTTTTGATGTTATAACATAGTAATACCCTTGATTATGTATAAATAGATATACAATGAGGGCTTAGTACAAGCCCGTCTTCTAGGTGGCGCCTTGCCCGTTCTGAATTTTTGTATTCCCCTA
The DNA here is from genome assembly GCF_002938485.1 of Sitophilus oryzae. Taxonomy (NCBI): domain Eukaryota; kingdom Metazoa; phylum Arthropoda; class Insecta; order Coleoptera; family Curculionidae; genus Sitophilus; species Sitophilus oryzae. The sequence continues at coordinate 1,181,018 of NW_022146928.1, read as the reverse complement.
CGATTTTCTTTGAGGGGAATCCGTTAAACCCACCCATCGTTCAAAAATGGAAGGGCGCGAGGTCACATCTATTGGGCCACTTATTAGCACGTTTCACCCATGTTTTACGAAAATAGCTTTATCCTTGTTTGTTTCAACTGTGACAAGAAAAAAGGAAAAAAAGTTATATTCGCTTCTAAATTCGGCAGTTTTGTTGATCTTTCTCGACTTGTAATTTCGTTTCGTTTAGGTTATGTCTTATAAAAATAAATATTTATAAGCTTTTGAATTGAAATATACCTTAATGCATATCTGAGTAATTAAAAAATTCAGTTTTTTCGTCCTCTCGCGAAGAAACATAAACAGTATTTGTGAAATTTGGATTAGAAACTATTATTTTATTAGTTTATTTTGTTGTGTTTAAGTGTTGTGTATTTGTACCTACTGGATAATATTTTCCAACATATTTAATTAAGCAAAAAGCATCTGTTTTACAGGTAAGTAAATACTGTTCATATTTATTTCTAAACTCATATAAATTTGTTTTAAATCACTCTTGGGAAAAATCTTATAGAGTCTGAGATAAGTTTAATAATAAACATTTGATAGATTGATAGATAGATTAAACGATAATGCCCAGTTTGCTTAGTTTAAAAAAATACTGATTTTATGCTATATTGTTTCATTTCTCACTTTGCTTTTTTGGAACTGTCAGATATATTGTGTATTTTATAATTTTTCCGAGAATTTTTCTTAATAACTTGATAACGTAAAATATTGTTTATCTACAGTCAACCCTGTGTTTAGATAAAGCTTCATATCAGATTTCCTATTTTATATTTTCACTCAAATCATATTTTTTGTAAAATATGCTTGCAAAAGTAGCGTAAATTTTACAGGGAGGTATTTTTATAGATATACAGGATGATTCAAATATATATTTACTTTTAAAGTTATTAGTTATGAGCAAAGGTTATGAGTTTGTGAAAAGAAAGGCTATATTTTTTATTTTTGCTTGGTGGATTTGTTATTAAATTGTCATTCCAAAAAAAACCATAATGTCGTAGTCGTATAGAGTTCATTTTGACCAAAGAATATATTTTGACCCTTTTTGGATTGAATTTTATTGTTTATATAATAAAATATATATTTAAAGCCCTCTCTTTCTAAGTTAAGTTAAAAATAGGTAATATCGACGTTTTTTACTGGAACTAATTTAAGTTAATAATTAATAATTATATAATTCATATAATTATATTAAAAATAGACTAAATTGTTTATTATATACAGGATGAGTCAAAACTAGATATTATATTTTTCTTTGCTATTTCAAATGAAACACTGTATTTTATATCATAAATCAACAAAGCTTTTATCCAACTTTTGTTTTATTAAGATCTATATCCCAAATTAATAGTTATTAAATTGTTTTCAATTGTCTCTTTGCGAATACATGATTTTTTACGCAATTTTTATTAGTAGGTTTGTCGTCAAAAGTGATATATCTATTTATCAGCGACAAAAATTAAGAATTAGATGTTTAAAATAATTTTCTAATTATTTTTTTACTTGGCATCAGTAAATATGATTTATTTTATCGATGCAGCTGAAAATAATTATGTATTCTAAAAGAGGACATTACTGTATATACATCGATTATGGATTTAAAAATTATTTTTCAAAACAAAGTTGGAAAAAATTTTTGAGAAAAAATTGGAGTTCTGTTCGAAATAATCGAGAAAAACCCTAGTAAAAAACATCTAGTTTTGACGCCCCTAGTATATATCATGCATTATAGTTGATTATACTGCAATTTATTATACATAGGTACGTAGTTTTGTTTGGTGAAAATGAAACTTTCTAAAAGTATTCCCAATTAAAACATATTAAGAATTTCCTACATTATAATTTTGAAGACGTTTGAGTGGGCAGACAATTTGGTCTAAAATAATATGTCTATAAAAATTTAGCCTAAAATAATCAAAAACCACTTAACACATATAACTCGCTTTTAAAAAATCTAAAAGAAATAAGTTTGTTTATTATATTCATATTTTATTAAATTATTATAGGTGTGACTGCTAAGTGGTCGTACTCGCCGCTTTAACCAACCATTGGTGGGACCTTCAGAGATCATAATGCGAATTTCTTCATACCATGTAAATCTATATACATATATTAATAAATGCGTTTGCTTTATTAAATTTTTTTTCTTATACGGTATGAGCGAAAAAAAAACGGCGTCTATTTGTTTACGTACAAATGACATTGATATTCATTTCCAAACCACCTCTGAGGCCGTTTTTTTTTTATCGTATGGTATATATTTACATATCCCTTATCCTTTAATTCCGATTTATTTCTAATAATTATAAAAATAAGGTACCTGATTGATTCTTCCGAAATATTATAAAATGAGATATCACGAAAGAAATAAAGTTAATTATCTCGTTTGTTTTGGGAATTCCAAAAAAATAAAAAAAAGGGTATAGAGAATCTTTAGAGACACAGTTCAAATGTTATTTTTGAGTATACTGGTTGCTTCAAAAAATGTGGCGGATACATGTTTTTTAATGCAAAACTCCATTTTTATTTTATTTTCGATTCTGCCTAAAATTCTATAACTTTTTTTTATAAATAACGTTAGTAAGTATTTACAATTTAAAAAAAAAGTAAAATTTTATTCCTATGTTACTTAACTGTCAGTTGTTTCCGAAGTTGGACTACACAAATTTGGTAGGAGTGTTTTACAGAGATGAAAAAAAAATATATTTATATGTAAAAATACTTGCAGTTAGATGCTACACTGTGTTCAAACATTTTTTTTGGCTGATCCGATATATATATTATTATTTTTTCTAGTGATTTTACAAAACCTTTCAACATTTGTTAAGAAAGTATATTAAGTACACCTATACTCAACAGCTTGCAATCTGTTCTGAATTTTATCCTTCTTTTAATTCATTTACATTATAACAAGTTGCCATATGACAAAACAAAAATTATTTATTATTAAACATTAAGTAAAGTGATTTATTTAGTTATATGACATTCTTAATAGAAGTTGAAGGATTTTGTAAAATCTATCAGAAAGAATTATAATATATCGGGTGTTTTTCAAAAGTAGCTTGATTGATGTATTCAATTAGTTTCGGTCATTTCTTGTTTCACCGGAAATGACTACAACTTTTGGTTTTTAAATGGTACCGTCGGTATTTTTTTACTTTATTTTGCAGAATATGGCATTCTCAATAGAATAATTCAATGTCAACTTTTGACTCTTTTACTTAAAAAATAGTATTTTAAAGTTCAATCTAGTAGAGTGCCATGATAATAAACAACATGTAACCGGTCGTAAAGATAACGACAGTTTGACTCGACATACGGAGTGTGTGGTACCAAATTATTTACCAAAATTAGGTACCAAAATTTATTAGGTATCAAAAAATGCTTTTCCAAATATGCTAATGAGCCACTCTCGTTTCATTAAAAAAAATTGAGTTATGATTAAAATACGAAATGGGCATATTTCAACTGACCAGGAAAAGACACAAAAAATATTAGACGACCAAATCAATTTTTCCAAAGCTCCTTGATTAATCCTTGATTAAAAAATAATGGTTTTAACACAGCCATGACACTAGATTGAATTTTAAAATGCTATTTTTGATTTAATTGAAAATGTCAAAAGTTGACATATGATTGTTGATGTCAAAAGTTGTCATTCTATTCAGAATGTCATTTTCTATCAAATAAAGTACCGTATGATCGAATAAAAACGGCGTCAGCAATGGCTATGAAATGAAAAGCGCTGTCATTTTATATGTAAATTTATATGAGAAATGTCATCGATGTTCATTTCATAGCCATCGCTGACGCCGTTTTTATTCGATCTTACGGTATAAAAAATACCGAGGGTACCATTTAAAAATCAAATGTATACATTTCCGGTGAAACAGGAAGTGACCGAAACTAACTGAATACGAATCAATCTCGATTTATGTCATATACCTACTAACATTCCCAATTTAGTTTTTTTCTCGGAATCTGAAAAAATAAAAAAGTTATAGAGGTGAACCACTTTTAAAAAAAACACTCAGTATAGGCTGTGTCATTGAAAGAGTCTGCAGATATTTTTTTAATTTTAAATACGTAGAATTAACCATTAATATATGTTGAACACCCTGTAGCATCTGCCTTAAATATCTACATATAAATATCTAATATTTTTTCTTCATCAACAAATTGAAATATTATAAAACTAGTTTTTGGTTACACCATTATACAAGGATTATACATAAAAAAGTAATAATTTTACGCAGGATCTAAAATAAAATAGGATGTTACATTTAAAAAAAAACATTATGTTAAATCCGTCATACTTTTAACAAAGTTACAGAGGTAGGTATAGTTTCATATATTTTTTTAATTATCCATCTAGAAATAAAATATATATATACCTAATATAATAATTTAGTATTTAACAAGGGGCCATGAAAATCAAAATAAATATAAATCCATATCCAAAAATAAAAAATGTAAATAACGCTTTGAGGTAAAAATTCGGTTCGAAGCAGATAAGATATTTTATTCTTTACGGAGAATTAAATTCGAAGAATTCCTAGTCCCTACTTCTTTGCCAAATTCAATTGTCTCCGCCCCTTTTTACGTTTTAATTTCTGCCACCAGTTGGCAGCATCGACTTATACAGGCACATTGACTAACTATTAATATATAAACAAGGGTAATACTATAAATAAACTCGGGTCCGTTCGACTTTACGGACACAAGAATTTTAAAAAAACAAAAATTGTCCTGAAAAGTACGTGTTTTAGTAGGTAATATAAGCCAAAAAAATTTGCGGATTATCCAGTAAATTTTAAAATATTGAAATAAAATGATGGTACTATTTGATGCTGCGGAGGAATTTTGAGAGATGGCACAAACATATGATGACATTAACCTGTGCGACGTTGCCGCTATTTTACGCCAATTTTTCACGTGTCGGTCGCCGGAGGAACGGCTCCTACGTTGGCGCCATCACGGTGAATACAAATAAATTATTTTAAAATCTGTGTTTAAAATCAAATCATTGAAAGCACTCAGATTCGAATTAAAATATAAAAAAATACAACTAAACACCACTCACCATAGGAAACCTAACCAAAGCAACCCAAATCCTAACCAATCTAATAATATTTTTGCAAAATCACAGTTAATTATTAAAATTTAAAAACCACAGCTTAACACCCTTCACAAAGAAAAGCTAACCAAAGCAACTCAAATGCTAACCAATCTACTAATATTTTTGCAAAATCACAGTTAATTATTAAAATATAAAAACCACAGCTTAACACCCTCCGCAAAGAAAAGCTAACCAAAGCAACCCAAATGCTAACCAATCTAATAATATTTTTTGCAAAATCACAGTTAATTATTAAAATATAAAAACCACAGCTTAACACCCTCCACAAAGAAACGCTAACCAAAGCAACCCAAATCCTAACCAATCTAATATATTTTTGCAAAATCACAGTTAATTATTAAAATATAAAAACCACAGCTTAACACCCTTCACAAAGAAAAGCTAACCAAAAATTCAAAACCACAGAACCCCTAAAAGAATATCTAACATAACCTCACTTCAGTAGAAAATGATATAAAATAATTATATTGACAACGTCGCAAATAGCATGCGAAGGCCGTCGATCAACTGTCAATCAAAAAGTCAATGGTTGCTAGCTCGGAATATTGTAAATCCATGTATTTTCTTAATTTTTACGCTAACAAAGAGGTTTTCTTGATTTTTTGTGCTTAAACTAGGTCAATCCACATCTATATAATGTAGTAAAGTGCTAATATTCGATGTTTCTACCTAATCTGTATGGAAAATTTAACGTTTTTAGTGTCCGTAATATCGACTGGAACCATAAACTCCACTGGTTGACACATACAGAAAGATAAATTCGAAAAATCTCAAAACGAAAAAAAATATTGTAATTATAACATCTCTTAAAAAATACTGATTATTTTTCATAATTATACATGGTGTCCCAGAAACAAGTGCAAATATTCAAACAGGTAGTATAGTTCGAACCCCATTTGAAAATATACAAGTTGGCAACATATTCTGCAGATAAAAATAAGTAAAAAAGTTTATATAAATGTATGCCCTAAAATGCTTAGATTCGGAGATACAGGGTGTAGAACTTTCATTTTTATTGCAATTTTTTCCAAATAATTTCTGAAGTAACGTCAATATTTGGATGGAAATTAGTGTCTGGGAGTTTTTTGACATGAGAAATTTAATTTTGATGTCAGTATGACTCCTACTTGTAGAGGGCGCTACCTACATATTTTTTAATTAGACTGCAATCATCAATTTGAAATGTTTTTGTGCCAAAAGTTCAATAGAAACTGTTTTATCATCATTTTTTCATAGAAAAATTTACGATTAATTTAAAAAAAATAAAAAGTTCCCAAATTTAGCATTTCAGTCAAATAACTATCTACTCAACATGTTTATTTTTTGTCAATATAATGATATGCATTGACTATTTCCATTCTAAATATTTTGAGAACGGTTGCTCGTAGCGATTTTTACCAAGAGACATTTTTTACGTAAAAAATCACGAAAATGTATATTTTTTACTCAGTAGTTTTATACAGGTACAGGCAAAAAGTTAGTACTCTTTAAAACAGTTAAAACACATGTAAGTTTTAAGTGGCGCCCCGCTGCAAATAAGAGTCATATTGACAGCAAAATCAAATTTCCGATGTCAAAAAAACTCCCAGACACCAATTTTCATCCACATATATTGACGTTACTTGAGAAATTATTTAGAAAAAATCTAAATAAAAATGAAACTTTTACACCCTGTATCTCCGAAACTAAACATTTTAGGACATATATTTATATGAACTTCTTAATTTATTTTTATCTGCAGAATATGCTACCAAAATTTCCGGAATACAGTTTGACAGTGTGAACTTTTTAATTTATTTTTATCTGCAGAATATGCTACCAAAATTTCCGGAATACAGTTTGGACCACCCTGTAGAAATGCACGCCCAGCGGCTCTCAAAATGTTGCCGTTATTTTTTAAAAATTTCAAAGTTAAATAACTCGGTTATTATCAATGTATTTAAAAAATGGTAAAGAGAAAATATGTTTCTTTTGACCAGATCTACAACAAGTCTACAACCCCCTAAAACATTTACACTTATTTCTGGAACGCCCTGTATATTAGATTACCTTCAAATTACAGCCTACTTATATCCAGCCTGCCGATTATTTGCATGGAAATCTACATCTAGTCCTGAACTCTATTGAAATTTCTGCCGCTACATACCGGCAGTTGTATTATAAATAGATATACAGGATGTCCCAGGCTGAGCGTGCATTAAAAGTTTCTAGAGAACTACAATATCCAGATCGGAGATTTTTTTCACAATACTGTTTCATAACAAGATCTATGGATTAAAAATATTCTCAATATGGCGACACTTCCGGACATACCGGAAGTTGACAGCAATTTTCTTATTTTAAATGGGTACCCCCATTTTTTATTACATACCTAAATTCTCTATAAAATTTTATGAATTTTGATATCTAACCTTAACCGTTTTTTGAGAAAAAAAAATTAAAATTTTTGGAGGAAAAAAACTGCCTGTCAAAAAAAACTGTTGTGTTGTCTAAACAACAAATTTAGTGGTTACCACAGCCAGTGTGACATAAAGAGAAGACATGTGGCTATCTATTTAAGAAATTAAATTGTTCGAATGTTATATAATATTGGTCGTAGCAGTCATGGAATTGAGCGATTAAAAAATTATCATGAATCATTTATTTCAAATTTAAACCCACTTTTTTATTTCACTAGTGAAAAGGTTTTTTAATTCCTTACTTTTTGATTATACATGTTCCTATACCTAAAATAAATCGTTTTTAAGTTATTTAAGATTTAGTTTTAAAGAGTAAATTTTTGGTTTTTTTAACCAGCCACTTATGACTTTAATCGTTACGGCAATGTAAAACTATATCTGGCCATGTCATATTGCCATTAGCTATCACTAAAATACTAGATATATTATATTTTCATAAATACACTTATTTTACCAGCAGTATTTACAATATACGGAATTCAAATAATTCGTTTTTTGACAGAAGGGAATAAATTGTCTGACACTTAATGTCAAAGGAACCTAGATAAAATCAAGAAAAATATACGTTTTAAAACTAAATCTTAAATAACTTAAAAACGATTTATTTTAGGTATAGGAACATGTATAGTCAAAAAGTAACAAATTGAAAAACTTTTCACTAGTAAAATAAAAAGGGGGTTTCCATTTGAAAGAAATTATTTATGATAATTTTTTAATAGCTCAATTCCATTTTTTGAATAATGTTTATTGATTTTTAAATTTGTTAATCTGGGTTAACAATAAAAAACAAATAACCAATCACGGCGAGTCTCGATCAATTTCAGGAAACGTGGGGACTAATTTTTATAACACGGGCTTATATTTATCGTATTATTTTCAGAAATGTTTTGCAAAATGTTTCACGAAATATGTCCAGAAATCTTTCGTATAACATTTCGAGGAAAGTGTAGGGGCTGTTTTAGTAAAACAACCGGTACATACCATAGTTGTATAATATTAATGTACAGGGTGGGTCAAATTCGACGCTTTTAAATGGAAACACCCTTTTCTATAGGAGATAGACAAAAACTAATATCGGTGTCTGGAGCTCAATTTTTGTCAAAAATATGATGGTGAAAACTGCATATCGATATCTGTTACCGTTTCGGAGTTACGGGGTGTTTTTCAAAAATATGCATTTTTAACAAATCGCTGTAACTTTTTTGCTAAGGCAAATTTTGTATTTTTATGAAAACATTTCCAAAGCACCTTTTAACGTAGAATTTAATGGTTTATGTATATTTTTTTTAAATTAATAATTTAAGGATTATCAAGAGAAAATTTGATTTTTTATATGGGACACCCTGTATATTTTTAATTTATTGAAAATACTTTAAAATTACCTTTCCAAAAATATAACACACTTGATATTTTGCTCGATTCCTCTTCGAGATATAGAGTATATAAAAATTCGCCGGCTTTAAATAAGTAGGCTTTGAACGGCACCGGCTGTAATGCAAAAAAATTCTAGCTGTGAGCATCAATTAAAACGAAAATAATATTTGCTATGAGAGATGCAGAATTTTATAGCAATTTAAAATATATTTAACTAACATCAACGCATTTAAACTATATCTAATAACAATAAAAATAAATAGCAAACCAAGACATAAGATTTTGCTACAGGTGTTCGACATATCGACCGTCTTCTGTTATGGACAGAGGGGGCAGTTTTTGAACATTTCTCGCGGAATTCATTAACTCAGTAGGTGTGAAATATACCCTCTCATAACTGCTAAGTATTTCTAATTCTTGTCTAGATTATACGGAAGAATAAGGAACCTTTATTCTTCCGCAAATATATCCATGGGCACTAAGTCAGGCGGCCTCGACGGCCAACGGCTGGGGTCTTGGTTAGCTATTCAATTATTCTTGAAATTGACTGCAAAAATTTGCTGATAACTTCAGCGTTCAGAGGCGGTGCGTCGTCTTGCTGGAAATATATTTTTTCGAGTTCCATTAAGGGCATATCATCAATAAGGGGTCCAAAGTCCAAAGCCTACTAGTTAAAAGTGGCGAACTTTTAAAAATTCTGTATTTCGAAGGAGATTATAACAAAATATCAAGTGTGCTATATTTTTGGAAAGGTAATTTTAAATTCTTTTCAGTTTATTAAAAATATAGAGGGTGTCCCAAATAAAAAATCATTTTTTTTGTTGATAACTCTTAAATTATTAATTTTAAAAAAATTATACTTAAACCATTAAATTCTACGTAAAAAGTTGCTTTGGAAATGTTTTCATAGAAATACAAAATTTTCCATAGTAAAAAAGTTACAGCGATTTGTTAAAAATGCACATTTTTGAAAAACACCCCGTAACTCCGAAACGGTAACGGATATTGATGTGCGGTTCTCACCATCATGTTTTTGATGAAAATTGAGCTCCAGACACCGATATTAGTTTTCGTCTATCTCCTATAGGAAAGGGTGTTTCCATTTAAAAGCGTCTAATTTGACCCATCCTGTACACTCAAAACGCAATGGAGACATTTTTGGTCAAAATCAAAGTGTTATATTTTTGTTATTTTTAGCTCTATTTTCATAAATTTTTTAGCAAGTTGTATATAATTATGTCAACTTTAATTAGTAAACTCAGTTTTTTATAAACTTTAGCATTTGGCATATTATACAGGGTTAACCAGGGGTTGTTTTTTTACCCTAACTTTAAAACAGCCTGTGTAATAATTTTGTCTGTAAATTTTTCTAATATATAATTTTACGGTAAGAACCATGTCTCCTGAGCATTTTGTTTTTTGGATCATGTCAATATATGCCTTCGTTAATTTTTTAGAGCAAAATGACTTAAAATTTGCCACCAACAATTTGCAATTTTTTCAATGATCTATTATTTCTTTTTGAAGTTATTTTTTAATATGGCAAGGCGGCTTTGGTGATTTTTATGAACTATATACTACTACTATGAACTGCCCATCATGTTAGATGTTTGGGGAATGCCTGGCAGGAGGGTTAGAGGTCGCGAAGCGGTACCAGCTTCATTAAATAAACTTCGCTTGGTCCTTAAGGGCTCAAACTCACTGACGACCAGGTCGCAACGACCTGGCCGTCGGCTGGCCGGATGCATTGCGTTTTTAGCTGCGGCCAGATGAACGACCAGTGTCAACAGAGTTATCAGATCTAACGATTTTTTACGTTTTACCCATTAGAAAATATTGTTTCAGAAATGTTAAAATATCCGAGTTAACTAAAAAGCGAAGTTGCTATTCACAACAAACAAAAAACATTGTGTACGCGCGACCGACAAAAAGGGAGATATTCTGTTTCTTTTTTCTACTGATATGGCGCCCTTATCGACTTTAGAAGTAAACATATTAGGGCCATCGTAAAAAAGATCGTCAGTCACTGGCTCTAAATATAAGCAGGTAGAAAGTTTAGCTTCCAGTTATTTTCAATGTTTACAATATAACAGAAGTAAATCTCTACAAAACAGTAATGACTTCTATTTTTATGAATGTTTAAGTTACTTTCTTAATTTTTTTTCAAAATAGTGTACCTAGTAGAAATATAGTCTAATGAACCCTGTTTGAAAAACGTTAAATTAAATATAATATTTAAAATACAGTTGTCCTCCTTGTACATGACTAGAATACAACTAAAAAAACTAATTTAATAAAAAAAACAAGTGATTGTAGATAAACTTTAAATATTATTTTTTTATTTTTTAATATCGAAACTCAAAGGTATTATTATACCGAAACTCAAAGGTATTATTATACCTTTGAGTTTACCTGTTATTACACGTATCATACCAACCATAAATAGAGTAGGTATATCATATAAAAATGTTTTGAGTTTTTACTAGAATCGACCCTTGATAAAAAAAGGGATTAGATTTAAGTTTACCTTTGATCCAGTCTGTATACTATTTCTTTGGATTTTCTGCACGTGTGAAAAAAACTACACTAAAAACACTATATCTTATAGAAAATAAAAATATTGTGCCTTTGAATTTGAGGTGGATTTCATCTGAAAATTATTAATAATTGGAAGAAAACCCGGCGAACAAGCGGCAGAAAATAATAATATTTCCGTGCAGTTTTCTGGTCGCAACGACCAACGGACGGCCAGGACGTTAGTGTGCGCTATCTCATTTGATTTAATGGTTTTAGAGGTAGGTGCGGCCTGGTCGGTGCGACCTGGTCGTCAGTGTGTTTGAGCCCTAAAGAAGAATGGGAAAAAATAACGCAATATGATATATGCAGCCTCATTGACAGTATAAATGGACCTATACAGGTAGTTATAGCATCCAAGGGAGGCAATACAAAGTATCAGGGTATTTTTTATATTTTTTTTTCTCTGTTTGTATAATTGAGTATTACAGATGTTTTTTTTTTCTTTTTTTTTCCTATTATCGTTATTAATGTTTATTTAAACCAGGACTGTATCTTCAGTCTTTAACAGTTTGTTTTGATTTAGTATAGAATACCCAATGCAAAATTTGTTTGTCACCAAAACCAACTCGTTATATTAAAAAATTAAAGCAAAAGGTAATGATAATTGAAAAAATTGCAAATTGATTGTGATCAGTTCATTTTCCTCTTAAAAATTAACGAAGGCATGTACTGACATGATCCAAAAAACAAAATACACAGGAAACATGGTTCTAACCGCAAAATTAAATTTTAGGAAAATTTACAAACGAAATTATTGCACAGGGTCTTTTAAAGTTAGGGTAAAAAACAACCCCTCGATTAACCCTGTATAATATGCCAAAAACTAAGTTTATATAAACTGAGTTTACGAATTAAAGTTCACATAATTATATACAACTTGCTAAAAAACTTATGAAAATAAGGCTAAAAACAACACAAATATAGCACTTTAAATTTGACCAAAAATTTCTCCGTTGCGTTTTTTTGCGTCTGAGAGCAGTAATTTCGTTAAAAATTGGACTTGGACATTAAATAGCCAATTTTAACCAACTACGCTAATTTGCGTTCTAATTTTCAAATTCGACTTTTTCCAAATTCGTCAATAAAACAGCAACAACGGGAATTATTTCAGGGCCGGTCTGCACGTCACGGAAATATAATTCAATCGATACAGACCGGCGGTAGAGGAACACGCGCAAAACTCGCTGTTCCCTAAAAATGGCTAACCCAGACGGTCTGGAATATCACATCAAATTCCCCAATCCCAATTTCAATTACAACCAGAACAATGCCGAGTCGGATTTTGTTTTTGTCGTCAATGAGGAAAAACTACCGGTTATTGTTTTGTTCGGATGGGCCGGCTGCAAAGACAGATATCTGGCCAAATATTCGCAGATATACGAGGAAAGAGGGTAAGTTTAGCGGCTTTTGTTAATTACAGTTCACGTATAGCTTTGTACTTTAGTTTTGTGTCTAAATTTTAAAGATGTATTACTGCACATTGTCGTGATCCTGGATTGGACCACCGTCGTCACCAATCTTGTAGTCGCTGCCACCAAATGTTGTAGTTCTCTATTTGACTCGTATCACCACTTGTTGGGAATGTTATTCTTTATTTTTTTATAATTAAATTCTTACTAAGTTGTTATTACTTTTTATTTTTAAACTTTTAATACAAAATATAAATTTAGCAGTATTACGTCTATGAAAAAATTTTATGAATGTCCCCGGTCCCTTCTGTGACCGTGCTTTTATGAGAATGCCCTCTCCGAAAACTCCACGGGCGTACCTACTATTTCAATAATATTTTCAGGTAGGTTTGCAAAAAAAGGGACAAAACGCTGACCTCATTTCTTAAGTAAATAGAAACCAGACATCGCGTCTGAAAGTAAAACGAATACAAAGGAAAACTAAAAAATGATGCAACTTTTATGACTATTTCTTCCAAATTTCATCTTAAGGTAATGGTTCTGTTTATTTGCATCACCCATCTTTCTGAGAAGAATAATAATGTTGATGGTATTTTTCGTACCTTAAATTCTTTAGGCATAGCCGTAGAATAAGGGTAAAAATAATATTTTATACAATTTGTCGAATATACATATACATATAACCATATTAAATGTATGTTCACAACACCTCCCCCCTTAATGAGAGATTTCATGAGGTGAAAGTGATATGAAATCTCAAAACAAATGTTTATATAATTAATTAGTATAACTCAGATGGAAATGAATAAAAGTACATATATAAAAGTATTATACAAGTCTTAACTACTAATTATAACTAACTTACATTCTAACTTAACTAACATTTTTTTTTATAACTATTGCAGATTTAAAAATGTATCAAATGCGGAAATTATTTTTCTTTTAATGGTCGCCTTGATGGTACATACCCAATGGGTCTGCGCGAGGGCGCCTGTAAATTAACATTCTCTTCTTCGGAGTTTTCATAGTTACCTACATTTTCAGAGTTTTGGCTAATATTACGATTATAATGAGCAACATATCTATCACTATTTCTAGAAGATGGTTCCACAGACTGATTAACTCTAATGCATAAGTTTGGAATAATTCCGCAACAGGCTGTCTTGTTAGTACATTTTGTATACAATTTATAAATAATAAAAATAATAGCAAGAAGAGCTAAGATATAGGCAATTACAGATGCTGGAAATGTATAATTGTTTACAAGTTTCCTTTTTAGAATTTCATCACCTAACTTTTCAATATCTTCTAGCTTATGGCTCGCTACATTAAGTTCGGGGATGTGCTTTGTTAATTTCCTATAATGTTCGTTGAGAAATATTTCACTAATGTTTATTTTTTCTTCCTTTATCCTTTCGCAACAATTATCACTAATGTCGAATGGTGGAATAAAATCACTTGAAATATTGGACTGGACTGTATTTCCATGAGGGATTAGCATTGATGATGCGCTATAAGCTTTACATTGTTTACCTATAGTGACACTACCGCAATTTTTTAGTATTACATCTACGTGATTTTTTTTATTATTACATGATATCGTAAGAGTTTCTGGATGAGGAACTGCAAATAACCAAGTGTTACTGGTAATTATTATAAATAAATTAACCCTAAAACAAAATATATATACTAATAATAAGCTAATTAAAATTTATTAATTCTAGTTTTTATAATCTATATATACTGATTATGTTTAGTTTTAATAATAAAAATATTTTAATCTATTTTGCATGAATAGTTTGTTTATTTTTTTCCTTTTTTGAATTGTATAATTTACATCTGATATTTTTTTTATAATGGTATATGGACCAATCCATAAGGCGGAAAGTTTTTTACTTCTGCCACGTCGAACTGATTCGTCGTAAAGTAACACTTTGTCACCAATTTCGAATATTCTGGTATAACTGTTTTTATCGTAATTATTTTTTGATATGTTTTTACATTTTAATAAGTTTTCTTTAGCTAATTGATTAGAATGTTGCATTTTTTGTTTAAGATTGTTTATGAAATCATCATAAGTATAATTGACTTTAGGTGGTTGTTTAACTGATGTTGGTAATGTAGGAATATGTCCGAATAAAAGTTCAAATGGAGAAAATTGTGTAGCAGTGTGAGGTGTAGTATTATATGTAAATGTTGCATAGGGAATCCAATTATCCCAGTCTGTTTGAGATGTCTTAATGAAGTGTCTTAAATATTCTTCTAGAACTTTATGAGAGCGTTCTAGTGCTCCGTTTGACTCTGGGTGATAACTTGTTGTTTGGATCTTTTTTATCTTTAAAAACTTGCAAGTACTTTTAAAAATATCACTTAAAAAATTTGACCCCTGATCTGTGACTAGCATGTCAGGTATTCCGTAAATGCATATAATATTCGTTACAAAATGATGCGCTACAGTTACAGCTTCTTGATTTCTCATAGGTATATTAATTATATATTTTGTTAAATCATCCTGAAAGGTTAATATGTATTTGTGACCATTTTCGGTTTCTGGTAGTGGTCCAACTATATCTAAAAAACATTTTTCGAACGGTTTTGATGCCGTGGTCGTAATTACCATAGGCATTTTTGTTTTTCGAGACTGTTTATTTTTTTGACAAAGTTCACATTTTTTTATAAACTCTTTTATGTCTTTTTTCATACCTTTCCATGTATATAATTGAGATAATTTTTTATATGTGCGGGATGACCCTTGATGACCTCCTAATGGACAATTGTGATTTTCATTTAATAATACAACTTTTTCAGCATCTGAGGGGTTGATAAGACTGTTGTTAAATATTGTAATTTCTGAATAGAGGTCTTTAAAAATATATCTTATCATAGGAAGAACGATTTCCCATTTGACTAATGAGTTGTAATGATATTTTATAAATGATAGTTCGGTTTTTTCGTTGGATATAATATTTCGTAAAGTTAGTAAGCAAGACCAAATATTTTCATAATTAATATCACTGAATGTATTTTCGTTGTCTGTTAATAGAAATATATTACAATTATTTTGTTGATACTGAAAAACTGACGGCATGTCTAAAGGATTTGTGTTATCGTAATGTTCTAAAAATGTATTAATTTGTTTATTTTTTTCTAGAATTTTAAAGTCGTTTTTGTTGAATAATTTTGGCAAAAATAAAACTATAGGTATAAGTTGTGGTGTTTCAAACAGATTTGTGTTTTTTTCTTTGACTTTGGAATTAATAATTATATGGCTTTCGAGATGTGTTTTAAAATTATCATAATTGGTAATAATAGAATTGACATTTGTTGTGCTAACTATTCTACTCAATGCATCAGCATTTGTATTAATCTTTCCAGCTTTATAAATTATTTCATAGTCATATTCTTCAAGTTTTATTCTAAAACGCGTCAAACGAGAACCAGGGTCTTTGATATTAAATATATAGAGTAGGGGTTTGTGATCTGTAACAATTTTAAATCTTGTGCCAAAAATATATGGACGGAAATGTTTTACTGCCCAGACGATTGCAGTTAGCTCTTTTTCTGAAGTTGAATAATTTTGTTCTGCTTTATTTAGAGTTCTACTAGCAAACGCTATTGGACGATCATGATTAACCTTACCCTGCGATAAAATTGCTCCTACTGCGAAATTACTCGCATCTGTTGTTATAATAAATTCTTTGGTAAAATCTGGGTATTGGAGAACAGGTGGAAAAGTTATACTATCTTTAAGAATTTGGAAAGAATTTTCGCATTTTATACCCCAATTAAAAACAGAATCTTTTTTTAATAATTCGGTTAAAGGTTTAGCAATTTTAGCGAAATTTTTGATAAATTTCCTATAATATCCTACAAGCCCTAAAAAAGATTTTATATCTTTAGGATTTTTAGGTTGCGGAAAGTTTGTTACACATTGAATTTTTGATGGATCTGGTTTAATGCCGTTTTCTGTAATAATGTGACCTAAGTATAAACATTCTTTTCGTAAAAACTGACACTTCGAAGGTTGAAGTTTTAAATTATGTTGTCTAAATCTTTGAAAAACTTCAATTAATCTATCGTTATGTTCATTTAAGTTGTTTGCATAAATTACTATATCATCTAAATAAATAAAGCATTTCATACCATTAAGACCGCTTAAAACTGTGTTCATGAGTCTTTGAAATGTGGCGGGAGCTCCTTTTAAACCGAAAGGCATTCTGTTATAAACGTAATGTCCTGTATTAGTGCTAAAAGCGGTTTTATTTTTATCTTTTTCGTCCATTTCTACCTGATGAAATCCACTAGTAAGATCTAAGGTAGTAAAATAATGAGATTTTCCTAACTGGTCTAAAATTTCTGCTATATTAGGTAGAGGATATGCGTTTCCAATGGTAATTTCATTTAACTTTCGAAAATCAACGCATACTCTAAATTTAGGTGATAATGGGTCGCTTTTCTTAGGAACAACTAGTAAAGGACTATTCCAAGGACTGTCCGAAGCGGAAATTACCCCGTCTTTTAACATTTGCTCAGTTTGTTCATTAATTATTTCTTTATGTTTGAAAGGCAATCTATAAGGTTTTACGTTAATAGGACCTTTATTACTTTCTGTCGGTATAGTGTGTTTTATTGTGTTGGTGCTTGTTAGTTTATCGCCTTCTAAGTAAAAAATATCGTTAAAATCTCTACAAATATCTAATACTGAATTAGTTTCTTCTTCATTTAATTGGTCTAGATTAATTTCTTTTCTTATTTTAGCAAAACGATCGATAATGTCATAATTATATGTTTCTATAAATTCGTACTCATTAAAAGAAATAGGTTCGACATTCACTCTAGGTGTATGGATAGTTTGAGCTTCATTAGAAATATTTAATATGCTAACTAAACATTTATAGTTCTGGACTTTTGTTAGGCTTGACCCTAGATATAAATGTTCGGATAATTGTTTTGAAACTACTATGCCTTCGGACGAAGATAAATTAGCTAGAGCAGGTACAATAATTTGACATCTCGCGGGAATTATTGTAGTTGCTTCTGACGGCAAAATTTTAAAAAAATTGTCTTCAAAATTAATGACTCCGTCTTCGTAATTTATTTTGGCTTTATACTTTTGCAAAAAATCGCGTCCTAATAGTCCATCACTTTTAATCGGTATACTATCTGGCACAATGTGAAAAGGATGAGTTATTGCTTTGTTATTGTTTAATTTAATTGGGATGTTACAAACACCTTTAGTAAATACAGGTTCTTTACTTATACCTTTTAATTCTATAATGCAAGTTTTATTTAATTTTAGATTATTTTGTAATAAGATACATTCTTTCAATAAAGATATATCTGCCCCTGTATCTAATAAAAGATGTAATTCTTTATCTTTTATATCTAAAGAAGGGATTTTAATTATCTCTAATTGTTGGTAACTATCGGAAAATAATACTGATTTATGCGGTATGTCAATTAAGTTTTGCTCAATTTTAATTTTATTTTTATGCTCAGGTAGTGTGTAATTCATAGAACAGCTATTATCTAATTTTAAGAAGCGCTTAATCGGCTGCTCGCGACCAAGGCTTCGCTCTCGTTTCCCGAAAAATTTTGAGATGTGCTCGGTTCTGAAAAATAATTATCTGCTGAATTGATTAACGACTGAGAATTTATAGTTTGAATTTGTTGTGGTGATCTATTATTTGAACTATTAAAATTGGTAGTACTGGATTCATTATTGTAATTAGAAAAATTTTGAGATTGTTGAGGTATCGAAACATTTTGCTGCCGTTGAGGAACTTGTGAGTTATTAAAATTTCTTGGATTCTGAGAATATCTATTATTGTAATTTGAACGAGGATTATTACTGTTATAATTGTTACCATAATTACGATTATAATTACGCACGTCGTTGTTCTGATTAAAATTTTGATTGTTGTAGTTTCGATTAGTGAAACGTCCTTGATTATATTGTACTGTATTTACGTCTTGTCTATTTGAAAAATTATTATTGCTATTAAAATTTTGCGGTGGGCGTGTCTGATTATTGCTAGGTACATTTCTATTATATGAGTTACTATTTTGTTCGTATTGCCTAAGCTGTCTACACTGTGATGTTAAATGATTATTTTTAAAACAAAATAAACAGGAATTATTAGAAGAATGATTATTTAATTGTCTATTTCCACGCTCTACAAAACCTATATTTTTAAAATGCGAGTTTTTAAACCTGTCATTATTCTCAAGTTCCATTTCAATTGCTAATGATAAAGCTTTATCTAAATATGTAGTATTTTCGGCAATAATACGCATTTGAATTTTTTCATCGTTGAGTCCTTTTCTAAAAGTATTGACTAAAATGGAGTTTAAATTTTCTATTAAAACAGTAGCTTCGTTATTTGCATAATTTAAGTGACACGTTTCTTTATATTTATTAAAGAGAATTTGTAATCTATCGCCATATTCTTTTACAGTTTCCTCTAAATGTTGCTTTATATTCATTATTTGTGTTAGGAAAATGCGATGGTGGTGTTTTATCAGTAAAGTGCTCTAATAAGAAATCTTTTAGTTCTTCCCAATTTTGAAACTGTTTATATTGTGTTACCTCTTGTGCCTTCCCTTTAATTTAGTACCAAAAATTAAATCTACTAGTAATTTTTTTTTGATCCACTTTGACAATTTTATTATTGAATCACAATTTTTTTAAGAAAAATTGAGTGAATTTGCGTCACCCTGACCATCAAATGAATTAAATTCAAAGAACATCAGTTGGTGTCTTTTACCTCCTGCCATTATTATATTTTATTAATGATTTATTACTTTAGTTTAAGAATTATTATTTATTTTATAGATGTATTTTTTAGTTTGAAGAGAGAAAAAAATGTTACGAATTTTAAGCAATATTTTTTTTTTTTGTTTTGTTATTTGCAGCCCAGAATTATTATTGTCTTAACTTAAATCTAACTAACTAAAAATCAGAAGAAAAACAGTAGCGTCACAATACAGTAAACAAATGAAAAGACTTACCCTGTCATCATCTGGTGAAAACAAAAAGCTTCCCTCTGAGACTTGCTGCTGGACCATCTGGCGCTCCTTCAGTGTCCCCCAATGCTCCAGTCTCGTGTCCGAGGGCTTCTTTTGCTGCTTCTGGTGCACCTTCAAGAACTGCCCGTTGCCTCTATCTTCTTCCAAAAACTGGTAGGTTTCTGCTGCGTCTGGCGCACCTTCAGGAAACCTTGGTAGTTTTTACCGCTGCCACCAATGTCGTGATCCTGGATTAGGACCACCGTCGTCACCAATCTTGTAGTCGCTGCCACCAAATGTTGTAGTTCTCTATTTGACTCGTATCACCACTTGTTGGGAATGTTGTATTCTTTATTTTTTATAATTAAATTTTACTAAGTTGTTATTACTTTTTTATTTTAAACTTTTAATACAAAATATAAATTTAGCAGTATTACGTCTATGAAAAAAATTTTTATGAATGTCCCCGGTCCCTTCTGTGACCGTGTTTTTATGAGAATGCCCTCTGAAAACACTCACGGGCGTACCTACTATTTCTCTTTAATAATATTTTCAGGTATTAGGTTTGCAAAGGGACAAACATTGACCATTTCTTAAGTAAATAGAAACCAGACATCGCGTCTGAAAGTAAACGAATTACAAAGGAAAACTAAAAATGATGCAACTATTTATGACTATTTCTTCCAAATTTCATCTTAAGGTAATGGTTCTGTTTATTTGCATCACCCATCTTTCTGAGAAGAATAATAATGTTGATGGTATTTTTCGTACCTTAAATTCTTTAGGCATAGCCGTAGAATAAGGGTAAAAATAATATTTTATACAATTTGTCGAATATACATATACATATAACCATATTAAATGTATGTTCACAACAACATTAGAAAAAAGGAACCTATAATTATACCGCACTTTCAAATTTATATTATTTTAACTACAGATAATATCGTATAGTGCCAGCTATAAATAAAATAATTTGTTATTTATAGTTACAGTAATAAGTAATTTTTCTACTGCTAAATATTATTTAAACATTAATTTTGTTAGTTTCAGGTATATAATAATACAAAATATTAAAAAAAGTAATATAGAATAAATATTACTTCTTGCTTTATTTATTTTTATGATATAATATCTTGAAGACTACTGAAAACGATAAAGAATTACTTGACTAATGTAAGCAGTCATGTCATTAATAAGTTAATAAAATATACCTACATTACAGTGTTTAAATACATAAGTAATACCACAGACTAACCTAAACAGATGCGACAAACAATGCAAATGTGAAAATTACATTTTGGCGAATGCGCAAGGCAAATTTTTCCGTTAGATTTGTCATATAGGCGAATTTTACAGCGGACCAGCAAAGTAACCTCCATTCGTTTACTAAGAAGCCACGCCTCCTTTGTGTAGAAAATAGAGAGGGAAATTTTGTAGTTCGAATCAAATAGAGATGATTTTAATTTCATTAGTTTTTTTTTCAATTTTTGATACATTCACAATCTATACCTACTAATATATAAAATTTGAGTGACTGACTCACTGATTAATCACGATCCTGCTCAAACCACTCAACGTAAGAAGCTCAATTTTGGCATACAGGTTGATTCTAGGGTGTAGAGGTCCGAAAAGAAGAAATTTTTAGAAATTCCAGTTCCAAGGGGGTGAAACCATCCCTTAAATATTACAAGTTTCCGAAAAAACCCTTAAACACGTATAAGTTATTTTGTTTTTTTACATAATTTAAGATTTTTTAAAAATGTATACAGGGTGTTTCGAAAAATCTGGTCATTGATTAATCACAATCCTGCTTAAAGCGCTTGACGTAAAAAGCTGATTTTTGGAAAACGGATTGACTTTAGGGTGTAGAGGTTCGATGAGAAGGGATTTTTCGAAACTCGAATTCTAAGGGGGTGAAACCACCCTTCAAATATTAGAATATTTTTATTTAAAAACCGATGAGAGTTTTTCGAAAAGCCTAAAAAACGCATATATTTTATTTTTTGTTGTTTTACATATTTTAAGATTTTTTTTAAAATTTATACAGGGTGTTTCATAAATATATGACCATTGAGTAATCACGATTTTGCTTAAACTTGCTTGACGTTTAAAGCTGATGATTTTTGGCAAACGGATTGACTGTGGGGTGTAGAGATTCCATAAGAAGGAGGGGTTTCTCGATTCCAAGAGGGGTGAAAATGCCCCTCAAATATTACAATATTTGTTATTTAAAAAACGGTTAGTCTTTCGGAAAACGCTTGACACGCATAATTTATTTTGTTTTTTTTTTACATATTTTGAATTTTTTTAAAAATCATACTGGGTGTTCCAAAAAAGTTGGGTAATTAACTACGATTCTGCTTAACTGCTTGACGTAAAAAAAATTATTATTTTTGACAAACAGATTTTCTGAAAGTCAAATTCCAACGAGATGAAACTACCCGTCAAATATGACCAAGTTATATAATAATATCGCCATATTGTTTTCTCAGGCTCAAGGACATAAATGTGAGAACATTTTATCCAGTTTGTATGTTAATGGAAATTTTTGAAAATTCCTCATCTCGGGGGATGATATAGGGTGAAAGCTGGTATGAAAAGAAAATTTATTACTACCTGGCATAGAAGTATAATATTTTTACAAAGTTTATGTAGTTAATAAGTCGATTATTTGATCGAACTGTATGTCTATTCGCTTTTTCGTATTAGAAAATCTAGGTATTTTCGGAAAAAACACCCATAGTTTTTGATATAATTTAGTCCTAGAAAATCTAAAATGTATCTTCTTCAGTTTTAGTGTTTTCTCATCCATTGAATGCACATTTTTTAAAAGCATTTTAAATAAAAAAACAAGAAACTTAAACTGAATAGCTGAATTAAACTAAACAATACTAAGAACACCGTGAACTAACTAAATGTAAACCAACAAAAACCCAACAGGAAAATTAAAAATCGAAACAGCAGCTAATAATAATAATGTGATGTATGTAATATCCATATGTGAAACAACTGAAGAAACTGACTTAAAATCCTCTGAAAGCCTTCAATATTCCCATCTTAGATTCTTGGTATTCTTTTCTAGGACACTGTGTGCCAATTCTACTTACCAATTTGTATAAACTATATCGGTATCACGGCACATGCAAACAATATGCCGTGTCTGTATCATAAAAGTACCTATTTGCTATATAAAAAGATCAGCACACTAAATTTTAAATCAATTTAAAATATCAAATAAAATGATAGTAGTGCATAAAACTATTAACAAGCAGGATATAAAAATAATTAAAAGATAATTTAAGCTGGCTAATAGTAGATAGACTTTAGATTAATATTTGAAATTAACAGCTGGAAGTACAGCTAATACAAACGGCAAGCTGACAACAACAAAGATCCTATTCTTTAAGAATTTTATATTTCTGATATTTTATATCATTTTTAATTTTAAAGATATCGTCATTTTCTTTATACATATGTATTGATCTTAACCCATTGTTAAAGTTTGTAAATTTCTCATACTTTACAAATAAATATTAGCTGATATTTCCTAACATCATGTAATTATAGTTATTTATTATTATCCAGGAGAAGCGCTAATACAAGTACATATAATATTTTTAATTTTCACATAAAAAAATTCAAACTGGCAATCTCGCTTTGACTTTATAATCGTACGTCGGCTGCGACGGCTGTGACGACGGCGCGGTGTATCAAAGGCAAGGTTAAATGCGAGAAACAGAACGAAAGAAATGGAAGCTTAGAGAAGGGGGTGTGCGGGAACGATTTGAAGTCACCACGGCTGTTTGTTTGGCCGAATATTTTGCCTTCATCGACGGTATCGCCGCTCTGTCGTCGCACTTCCGAACATAGGTCTTTTTGAACACAAAATTTCCCATAAGGTGTCGCATCTGTTTAAGTTAGTTTGTGGTAATACATAAATATATAAGTAGACATTAGTTATTATTCAAAAATAATTTATAAACTTATGATAATATGTACATTGCATACTCCACAGTGTCCTTAATTAAATAAGGTTTATGTTTTTATTGTTTGTTAGGTAGTCAACTATTTTACTTCCATAATACGAATCGTATTTATAGTCTGTTCTTCTGTCCAACGACAAAATCCTTGACAGTGATATGTCTGTCATTTTAATTTCAAAATAGTTTATTTCATTTTACAAAGAAATAAGTTGGTACAATTGGAACGCATAGCAGAAAATTAATATAGGTATTTAAAATTTGAGTGATAAGTGATTATTTCAAAATATTGTGAAAAAAAACTGTTTAAAACTGAAAAAATCTAATCAAGATATTTTATTTAAAAAAAATATTATGGTATGTGTTAATACAAAACAAACAAGGGTGCGTTTTAAACAAAACATCACATACACATACCAAAAAAATATAAAACGATTTCTTACTTTCAAGCTCAAGCAACTTCATTGGCGTAACTACAAGGGTGCCCGGAGGTGCCGGGACCCCCAGGTTCTGCTGGGCACCCCCCAGAGAAATCCCGAATTATGACTCTTGGCTGCGTATTAATTTTTATTTGCTTGTGATGCAGTAAAAATGACGTTTTCTAGTTTTGTTTAGTTAATATTATTTTGTTGTGTTCGAAAAATATGTTAATTTTTATTTTTTTAGAAAATTTGTAGGTGATTAAATAATCTACGGGAACACGGTTTGATAACCAAGTCTATGAAATTTATTGATAGAGAAATTCACGTAAACGTTTTATTCAAAAAATGTGTTTTTTAAAATTATTTTTCATTTAAAAAAACAAAAGCCCTGGGCCCCCCCCCTGCGCTCAACCCCATTCCCACCCCAGGATAAATTGCTAGTTACGCTAATGGGTAACTTCTTGCATTTATTATTACATTTATCAATATAACTGATATACAAATAAAAAAAATATATTGCAAAGGAATAAATAAAAACACAACATAAATGAAACAAAATTTCTATTAATAATAACACTTACTGAATTTTATACCTTAAAAGTTGATTAATTAACTTTAATCTTATTTTTTTTAAATCAGTATCTTTTGACATTATCTCTCTGCAGTACTAAAATGTATTATTTACCTATCGTATGATGTTATTTTCTGTTATTTTACAGATACTTCAGTTTTTGGTACCATATACGAGATGGTATACAAACTTTATTTGTGGCTAATTCAATTCTCTGGCCATAGTCTTCGGGAAACTGTCTCTGGCGGCCTTTGGCACCGAATATTAACTCTGAACTATGGTCTGGGTAAACACTTAATTTTCCCTCGTGTTTTCCTCCACTTAATTTTAAAAAACACGAAACACACGTAATAACACAGTCCAAAATGCAAAATATTTATCATTTCTATTTGACATAATTTGACACAAAATTATAACCTATAATTTGGCAAGAGTTTGACAACTCTCAGAAATCTTAAGCCGAGTTCATACGCACCGGCGCGGCGCCCGTTTGTTGTTCTTCGTTCCGTCAAACCAATAATATTGAAATATTATGATCTGTCATTTTTGAAATAAACCAATAAAACTGGTTAAAAACAACAAGAGACGACGCCATGGCGGATTTATATATAAACCCATCCATAATTCCATAATTACCTTAAAAAATAATCGAAACTTTTTGTAGTGAAATAAATAGACAAAGATTGGTATGGACGTCAACTGCTTTTTTTTCTGTCATCATTTGACAACTTTAAAAAGTATAACAAATATTTTCCAAGTACACGAGTCGCCTTAGCGCACCATAAGAATAACATATTTGAAGGGAATTTATTTACCAATGGTCTTATAAAATTACACAAGCATCTTAGATCATATTTTCATAGGAACATTTTATGTTATTCCATGGTTATTTCTAACTTTAGTGCCATCCAC
This sequence comes from Sitophilus oryzae, assembly GCF_002938485.1. Lineage (NCBI taxonomy): Eukaryota > Metazoa > Arthropoda > Insecta > Coleoptera > Curculionidae > Sitophilus > Sitophilus oryzae. Next base: position 1,155,118 of record NW_022146928.1, on the reverse strand, counting down.
TGAAAGTGTTATGGTTATGCCTATTTTTTTATATCCTGTAGATATATTTTTATTCAGTAATATTTTACAAAGCCCATTTTTTGAAGATAAGAATAGAGAAAAAGGAAAACTATTTTTTTGCTTCAAATATTATTTAAGTATATTTGATATCAATTAAATTTGTAGTTACGTAGTGGAGGGCGCAATTTTTCAATTCATTGTTACCAACCATGGACATATTCGGCGCCGGGCTGACTAACTGGAATTTAAACTTCGTGCTGGGGATTCAGGTGGTAGCTCTACTGTAAAAAATGCCAAGTTGCCGCATTTATTTATTTATTTCCTCACATTGTCATTATGATGAATAAAATGTTTATTGGAAAAAATAGTATTTTGATAATATCACAATTAACAGAACAATCAACTTAATTAAAAACCATATTATGTACTATTGTTACTGCGGAATCAATAATTAAGTTCATATAAACGTATATAAGTAAATATATTGATTTAATCTTGTAATTATTTTAACCGTAGTATCGAATGACGTTATGAGAGTCATTAAAATTTTATTTTAATGGTCAATAAAAGGCTGAAATTGTCTATGAGGTTGTCGAATCAAGAACTTCGATTTCAAAATTTTTATAGCACTTCGCCATATTCAAAATTATTCTAATAAACCGATTATTTAAGATCTAACTAAATTCGGATTTCAATTTATTTCATTCTAGGATCGCTTGCGTTCGTCCCTTGTAACTCGTCACTTGCATCGCTTGTTCATAATCGAACGATGTCGGTTACTTCAATAATCGAGTACTCGAGCGAATTCTCGCTCAAGTAATCCCATCACTAATTTTAATGTGACATACTCGATAAAAAGCCGAGCGAATTTTTTACATACATTGCAGGTAGCAAGTTTATACGTTATCCGTTGCGTATTTGAGTGACAAAATTTTACGACCTACATCGACAATGCCTTGAAATAAAATAAATCAAGCGAATTACTCGTCGCTTGGTCGCTTGCTACTTGCCATTCATCACCGAAAGAATATGTGCTCTGCGCACGCAACTTACTGCTTGGTGCTACGAGTACAAGCAACAAGTGACAAGTGACGGGTGAAAAACCGTATTTTTAAATACGGGCGATATTTCGCTCGATTCAATCGCTTGAAACTCGAGTACTCGATTATTGAAAGTAATCGGTTTTTCCCATCACTAATCTTTTAGTCTTCTTTCTATTGTAAGTATTTTATATTTTTAATATTTTAGATCAATTTAATCACAAGAGTGAAAAAATAAAAAGAATACAGAAGCGCTAAAAATAAGAAGCTTTTGTTGAAATAAAAAATATTTCATCAACTTCAGATATCTACATAATATAAAGCCACTCAGATTTTAACTCTTGAATTTATCTACCTATACAGGGTGAGTCTTAATTAAGTGCAAATATTTTCAGGACTGGTAGACCTCGATAAAAGAAACAGATTTTCTCTTTACCGTTTTTTCATATAAGTCCAAAGTACCGAGTTTTTTTACGTTGAAAATTTCCAAAAAAAAATATTTTTTGCTTAAATTTTGAGAACCATTGGATATTTGTTGGGTTATCTTTCTTGTAAATTTAATCTACTACCTATGATAATGCTGTTATATTATCAAGAAATTATGTTTTTTTAACTAAAAACTAGAAGTTCTAAAAAAAATTCAAAAACATTATTCGTGAAAAAAAAATCATAATCATGTTTCTGGGATCAAAATATAAAAACATTTTCACTTATTTAACAAAGAATATTTGCTCTTATAAGGCTCACCCTATATAATAAAACTAACAAAATTTATCATTTATAATATCACAAGAGAAAATATTTTCCGGAAATTCTTATCAGGCTACAAATACTTTCAAAATTCTCAAGAGTCAAAGTCTAAAAATATTCCGGAAATAATTTATGCTCGTGTGATATTCCGTATTAAAAACCATTAAAATTAGGCGAAAATTTAAAAATCAAATTAATTTTAGTGGTTGCAAGGTCTGTGAAGTTTTTGTTATTGGGCGTATATTATGTTGATGTATCACTTTTGTTTGAGCTATTACAAATGTTACAAAAACTACTTTTAAAAAATACATTTCACCTATTGTACCCGTCTGTATTTAAAGTAAAAAAATATATGATGGCAATGTCTAATGCCTACATCATATATAATTTCTCAATTACTTGATTTAAACACACGATAAAAACACATAACTACGTATTTATCACAACCCTTTAAAGTTTGTGCATGTTCGATAATCATATTAAGTGCATTTAGAATGGTTAAAAGTCAAATAGTATACAAATTTTCAAACATTCTTTTTAACTAGTCAAACCATCACTTATTACAATAAGAATATTAAAGAATCCTGATTTAAAAAAGTATAATTTATTTTGAACGTTTTTTTTTCATAATTAATATTATTCGAGAAAAAATATATTTTAACTGAGGAGGCCGTGTTTTGGTATTTAGGCATAACTTTTAATTCTAAACAACTTTTCCTAATGACAGTTTGCTGATTTTTTTTTTAAATAAGGGTACTTTACTCTCGTGCAATTTTTATATTTTTTGTCTTACCTTGTATACTATTTGACTTTTAACCATTCTAAATCCACCTAATATGATTATCGAATATGCACCAACTTTTCGCAATATTAGAATTTTGGTAGTGCAATAAATAAAAAAAATCCCATATGTTGCACACTAAAATGACCACACTGTATATGGAATCGTCAAGAGAGAGCCAGCATCCTCCTCAGGCCGGGGCACCAATGAGTCAGACTTGCAATTGGATATAACATTGTCTAGGGATTTTACAAAGTAACCATTTTGAAGCAAATCAGTTTTAATATTACTTAGTTCATAATTCAGAGATTCTTGGTCACTGCATATATTGATTGCTCTATGACATAATGTTTTTATTATATCTCTTTTGGTTGCTTCAGAATGGTTCGACTGAGAACTTAAATATTCCATTGCTTCTACTGACAAAAACATCCAGAAACGGTAGACACAAAGTTTTTCTCTCTCTCAATCGTGAATCTGATTGAGTTATTTTGCGAATTAAGATGAGTGAGAAAGGAATCCAACTGTCTATCGGTTCCATTCCAGATTATAAAGGTATCATCAACATATCGAAGCCAGATTTTGGGTTTGACGACTGCGGTACTAATAGCATTGTATTGGTCCAAACCAATGCAATATCACGATTAATCACAGCAACCTTGTAGATCTATTTTGTGATCACAGAATCTACATTCGCCGTTGTTTCTCAGCTTCATTCTACTGAGGTGTGCATTGAGGAGACAGCGCCTTGTTAAAAACATCGTGACAATCCGAAGATCGTTGTTACTTATATCAAAGAAAATATTTAATTCTCAGTCGTAAGTTCTAAGAAATATCTTTGATTGACTTAGACCGTTGGAGGATTCCCATTCCAAGTTACAGATGGAGTCTTCCAGGTTCTTGAGTTCCGCTTTAAGTTGATTTCCACTTTGAAAGCAAAACGGTTCTGGTTCAGTTAATGGAGTATTCGCTCCTTTTCTAGCTAGATCGTTTGCTTTTTTATTACTTTCTATCCCTTGATAGGATGGCATCCAGAATAGCACTTTTTTTAACACTGTTTTCTTTGTCTGATTGGTCCAGCTTTCTGTGAATTAGTGTTTTATTTTGCTGTTACAACACCATAAGGTTACAACTCCCAACGGTTATCTTGTTCAGCTTCTCTAGTCATTCTATGACCAACTTCGAATTGACGGTTATTGAGTTGATCGCATTTAATGCAGCTTGATTGCCTCTGATACATCTGAGGTGATACATCTTTCACCTCTTAATTAAATCTATTACCTTTTTCAAAAGATACAAATTTTTAAAATAAAACTTTAGTAATAATATAAATTGTACAATATAAAGTATGGAACTAATACGGAACGGAAGCATACGTATAGCGTGAATACAGTCAAAAATACGGAACGGATATGGAATGGAAACGGAAGGTATAGAGAGAATCAACCTTAATTTGATTGTATTCACACTGTTAAACGTAACCATGGAAACAGTACGAAAAACGGAACGGATAGCGTGCATGGTCCTATTCATTTCCATGAGATAGAATATTCTCCGTAAACGGAAAGTAGCGGATACAAAACGTATAAGCACGTATAAGTGATAATCTTTGTGATAATCAACCTTATTGCGCCATCTCCCAATAACATTTATCAGCATCTATATTTCTTATTAGAAATCTGTCGTTATATTTTACTTAGAACAATAAAATTGTCCACAGATTGTGTTGTGGGATTTGTTAATATCTCCAATCGATATGAATACTAAATATGTATTATCTTTCCAGCCTAAATATTAAATTTATGTATTAATTATATAATATTTGTTTTTATTTTCAGATTAATTACTTTAAGATATACAGCGCCGATAAAGCTACTGTTTACCAAACGACATTTAATGGCTGTTATCGGGGAAAAACTAGTCAAACTATTATTTGATTTGAACTTTGAAACTCATCCGATATTTATCCATTGTTTTTCTAATGGTGGAGCGTTCCTCTATCAGAACTTTTCAATAGCATTAGACAAACAAGTCAAACCCCTTCAGGTAAGCACCAAACGAAGAAATGATTTTTTTTTATTGTTTCATACAACAAATTTGTAGACTATTTTGAATAAATATATTAAAAAAGAGCATATCAACACACTTAGAACGAGTACGATAGGGGTTTAAGATGACTGTATTAGATTCCAGTTTATCAATGAGATTCTACTTTCTACTTTTATTTAAAATAATATGCAAAAATATAATGTAGGTGTAGTAGATAATATTGTTATAATCCCGTCCTCATTTTAATCAAATTTGTAATATTAGTTTAGGAATGTCCCATCTCTAATAAAAACCTTCATACCTTTGAGGTCATAAACGACCCTACAATATAATTCTAATTGATAACTTTAACTATTACTGTTGGGAATTTTGATCATAAATTTATATAGCTTTCGCAGACGTCTGTCTATCTGAACAATGTAAGTTTAGGGCAGTGTCGTCCACTGCTCTGAATATTAGATTAAGGATATAAAAATTGTACTGTACGCCTCTGGCATTTCTGTAGCTTAGATATTATTTAAGGAACTGCAAGACAGGCCCTCACAACTTTTTTTGCTGAAACCTTCTTTTTGCTAAACACTCTTTTACTTTTGCTCTTCAACTCTCTTTTTACTCTTCAAAACATTATTAATTCTCACAGTTTCCCTCAGGGTAACTATTGTAATTAGTTTATCATAATTAAAGTTAAGTTATATTAAAAAACAACAGTGTACATTAATTCCACACCCGAAAAGACCCTCAACAAGTTGGCCCTTCTGAAGAGGACCACAACAAAAATTGGCGCTGCGAACAGGATAGGATATAGGATTGGGTTAGTCCAGATAAGGATTCAGGATTGGTTAGGCCAGTTCAGGACAAGACGGGATAGTACGGGACAAAAGGATTCTCAAGGAGGAAAAACAGGAAACTGGTCCAGGAGAATACCGTTGGTAAGTGGAATTTGTATATCTTGTTTAGATTTTGTATCGAGCGTTTTGTATAACTTACTAGTATTTTTTTTAACTCCGTTAAAAAGTACTTTACTAAGTTTTATTAATCATTTTTTTTACTAAATTTATTAACAAAATTTATCATGAATACCAATTCAAATATCGATTCACTATCGTTAGATTTCATATGTAGGTTGATTCCTTTCGGATTTAGCGGTGATAGAAACGAATTAGGACAATTTTTGGCAAATTGTAATAGTGCCAATGAGTTAGCCAGTCAAAATCAAAAATTGCCTCTATTATATTTTATATTATCAAGAATATCAGGTACAGCAAAAGAGCAACTAACAACACAAAGCTTTGAATCTTGGGAAATTTTACGACAAAAGTTAAAAGATTTATATAAAGAGCGAAAACATTATGTCCAATTAATAGAAGAACTAAATAACTGTAGACAGAATTCTAATGAATCCGTAGATGATTTCTTTCAACGTTTAGAAGTTTTATACCATCGTACGATTTCTTCTGCTCAGCAGAGTTATCGAAACGATGCCGAATTACCGGGTAAAACTCAAACAATACGCGAATTAACTTTAAACAGATTCATTTACCATTCTAAACCAGAAATTTCACAAATGTTAAGATATAAAGGATTTAATTGCATTAAGGAGGCTCATAATGCTGCCCTCTGTGAAGAAAGGATATTAAATATGTTAAAAACTAATAAAAGCAACCAATACTGTAAAATATGTCGTAACAATTCGCATTCTACAAATAATTGTTGTAAAAATTATCCGCAATCTAATGGAAATTACCGAGTTCATGTTAACAATTCTAATAAATCTAATAATCATAATTTTAATCATACATTTAATCAACCTTCTTCAAATAGTCAACATAATAATATTAAACAATGCAAATATTGTAAAAAGTACGGACATACAATAGATGAATGTAGGAAATTGCAATATAAAAATTCTTACAATGTATTTAACAAAAACAAAAATCCTAATGATATACAAAATAAAAATTTTAACAGGGTATCGAATCAGAATCAAATACCTAATGAAGTATCGAATATTAGATCCGTAACAAATAATCAACTATCTTTAAACTCCCATGCTCCTCTGGCGGAGAAGACCCCTCTGGAGGAATCGATCAAAATGTTACAGGTCTTCGAAAACTAAAAATTCTTAGTGACGATAACAACTCTATATTTTTAGAATTTAAGTCTGATTTTTCTAATAATAAAGATAAAATATTTCGATTTTTATTAGATACAGGTGCTAGTGTATCTTTAATCAAATTAGATAAGTTAAATCCTGAAATTACTAAATTTTTTCCTAGCGAGAAATTAACCTTACACGGTTTAAGTACAGATTCTCCTGTATTAACGGCGGGTAGTACTATAATTCCATTTAATATTAGGAATCATACATTGAAAATAAAGTTCCATATTCTTAATCAGAAAACAAACGTCCCTTATGACGGTCTGATCGGATACGACTTTATTAAATCACAAAACGCCCAAATTGATTTAAAAAAGCAATTATTCTCTCTTGACTCGCTACCTTTTCCGCTACATCTAAAAATGAATATTAATCCTTATAATAATAATTATCTTATTTTAAAGCCCAGAACAGAAACTGTTATTGAAGTTAATGTATTAAATTCTGATTTAAACGAAGGAATATTACCTAATCTAGAACTCGAAAGGGGTATTTACTTATCAAAAGCTATTACTAAGGTCAATTCTAATAAAAAAGCTTTTGCTACAATTCTAAACACTAGAGTAACAGAATACGAATTAAAACCATTTTCAGTTTATTTAGAACCATTAAATAATAATGCTAAAACTCTTAATATCTTTACTAATTCAACAGATTTATTTAGCAGAAATAAATTATTAAATCAAAACCTTAGACTAGAACATTTAAATATTGAGGAAAAAGGACATATTTTAAATTTATGTACGGAATATAATGATATTTTTCACCTACCTGGCGATAAATTTACTTGTACTCAAACTATGAAACACGAAATTAATTTATCAGCAAAAACTTATAGATATTCGAAAAAACAAAATGTATCTGGACAACAAAACTTTCAGATTGTCCATAAACAAGGCAGAATAAATTCTAATGTAGATGCTCTATCACGAAATATCAACATTAATATAATATCAAAAGACGACGATTATCAAAATTTTATTAAATATCATTATCAAACCTCAGAAATTACTCCGAAACTTGATATTAAAAACTCAAATTTATTCGATAATTTAGATGCTGCTATTTATTTTTCTTCAGATCTGGACGAAAATAATCCATTTTCGCAACACATTAAAGATAATTTCGACTACAATATTAATCAGATAATTTCTCCTAATTTATATTCAATTTACAAATTAAAAAATCATAATAAATTATGCTATTTAATGATTACAAAACATTTTCATTTTGATAAATTAAGCTATAAGGATATATTTTATTCTCTACGTAATTTAAGAACTCAGTTAATAAAAGATGATATGAAAACAATAAATTTACCTGACATTTCACTTTATTGTACACATTTAAAAAAATCTATGTACTACAAAATAATTCATTATTTATTTAGAGATACCAATATTAACGTACATGTCATTAATAGAGAAAAGTATAAACCTGAGACTAAGGAAGAGATTGAACAAATATTAAAAGAAAATCACGATTCTAAATTAGCCGGACACTCTGGTTATACTAGAACTTATAAAAAGATTAAGGAAAATTATAAATGGAACAATATGAAGAAAGATATCAAAAAATATATTAAACGCTGTTCTTTGTGCCAAATAAATAAAATTAATTATAAACCAAATAAGGTCCCTATGGAAACTACATCCACCAGCCAAAAGGCTTTCGAAAAATTAGCGATTGATATAGTTGGTTCATTACCCATTACCGAGAATGAAAACAGATTTATAACTCAAACTAAAGAAAAAATAATTAAATCAAAGCTTAAATCAAAAGAATATTACGATCAAAAAATTAAAACGACTATTTATAAACCTAATGACCTAGTATATATATTAAATAAACAAGTTTCTCCAGGCTTAAGCAAAAAATTATCCCCTAATTTTAAAGGCCCGTATAGAATAACAAAAGTACTTAATGAAAAAAATGTTCAATTCAAATTGGGAAAAAGACATATTATTTATCATACTAACATGATAAAACCCTTTATTTCAGATTAAAATGTTCGCCTTATTTTTATACCTTATACTTTTTCCATTACCCTCTAACACTTCTAATTATCATATAACTTATCTACCTGGACAAGCGGGAATATATTATCATAAATTGGGAAATGCAAAGATATCCGGTTCTGAAATCATTCTTTTCACACACCTAAATTTATCTTATTATAATGATAAACTAAATTCGCTCTCTCACGCATATTAAAGATCTTTTAAATTATGTCATAAGTAATGAAGATACAGGTCTCGATAATAATTTTTGATATAATAATTTGAAAAGAGGAATTTTTAATGGCACTTCATACGCTTTTAATCGATGGTTTGTATACTTGATGCAAAATTTTATGATCAAGCCATAAAATAACTATTTACCGTTAATTACGAAACTCGACTTACTATGAAACAACAAATAAGAATTATTTCAAATACTATTCAAAATTTTAAAGCCAGTATTCACAAGTTTTAACTTAAATTAACAATTTTTAAATATAAATACAAAATTCTTTAATCAATTCAGTAATCAAACTAGTAAGATATATTACGTAGCGATGTGGGATCTATCAAGTTGTACGAAAACCACCGAAAACGAATTCATATGCAAGCATCCTCAAGTTATAAGAATTCAAGAACTTAACTTAACTCCATCAAATCTGGAGCCAGTGAAGATAACAAATTTAAAATTGGATAAACTGAACTTAGCTAATCACAAGCTTAAACAGATGGACGATCTTTTAGACATACAATTGAAGAAACCATTTATTGTGCAACATTCACACTGGTATACTGTTGGACTATCCTCTTATTGTACGATCATCTTATTGTATAATATTCTAAAATGGTGTGGACTCTTTAACCTGCTAAGAAGATTACTATGCTGTACCAAGGAGCCCAGGACCCTCTCTGAAGGTTGCTGTATTAAACTATTTAATACAAATATTAATACTCCAAATCCAATAACTCAGGCCCAATTCGAACAAAGATTGGAAGAAGAAGCTGGAAGAAGTGGACTCCCAAGTAATCGTTCAGCCGTGGAATTTTTAAACTTAAGTGGTCGACGCTCGACTAGAACACCATCGGTTCATATGGATTAATTAAAGACTAAAATGTTCAGTGTATTTTTACCTTTTTTATTTTTTTTTTTCAAACTTTTACTCTTAGAATAGTGTAGTTATTGTGTGTATTGTTTATTGTTTAATTTGACGATTTTTGTTCCCTTAATTTTTTTTTGTCATAAAAAAAAATTTTCTTAGGGGGGAGGTGTTATAATCCCGTCCTCATTTTAATCAAATTTGTAATATTAGTTTAGGAATGTCCCATCTCTAATAAAAACCTTCATACCTTTGAGGTCATAAACGACCCTACAATATAATTCTAATTGATAACTTTAACTATTACTGTTGGGAATTTTGATCATAAATTTATATAGCTTTCGCAGACGTCTGTCTATCTGAACCATAGATAAAAGAAAATAATCTACTATTAAGATAGATATGAAACTTAATAGTAAAATTTTGGGTCAAAGCGCCCCTCCGTGTTTTTAGTGGAGACTACGTTTAAACCAGCGCCTTCGCCTTTTCTGCTGTAAATGTTTTTTATGTTTATATTTGAATTCAAAGGATTTATTTTTAAAGTTACACTGATATATTAGTATATCAGAGTAACTTTAATAAAACATAAGAATATATATATTTTACAATTTATTTTACAGAGTTTCATGTAAATGATCTTAAGTCGACTGGCTGTCTAATGAATAGACCGAGATTTATAGATTTTAAAGCGAACGAAAAAAAGCAAACAACGAATACATACCATATATTTTTCTTTTATCTAAGATACATACCTTATCGTCTTTTGGAAACACGTACATTTTTGCAGTTTTGTTAGTTTCTTTGCAAGATGCAACACAACAAGAAAACAACATTTTTACAGTTAATAAATAATAAAACTATTTCTGACTATGTATTTAAAATTTAGATAGATAGAAAATTAAAATACAAACCAGTATTTGCAAACGCAGGCCCAAATTCAATAAAAATCGAAATTTTTCCTGCGAAAATCAGACTTTTTTCACTGAAAAGGTATTTTTTGATTTATCAGCAGTCATTGTCAAGTTGACAATATACAGGGTGTTTTCGAATTAGTCTAAAAAAATTATTGTGTGATTCCTCATGTGTTCTTAAAACAATTTTTATATAACCATTAGGTCTAAAGTACTTCCTTTCTGATCTACAGGGTGTTAAAAATAAAAAAAAAATCGATTTTTTTCCTTAACATAAATGGCACACCACTGCTTTTTTAAAGAAAATATATTTTTTTCTTGACTGGCCATCCTTTTTCAACAAAATTGATCTTTTGAGTTTTTCTGGTTCATCAAACGGTTGTCGAGAAAAAAATAAATATACTTATTAGGAGCCCGCCTTAATTCGTTTTCTAACGATGTTATATTTTTTAGATTAATTAGAAAACACCCTGTATATGCATATCACAGGCAACCAAATAAACTAGTAACCTCTAAAAATTATTTTTCCTACCACTAGCGACATACCGTGTTTTTAGTGTGTACTAAACTATTTTATCAAAATTTCGCCATATAAGTTTCCAGGCAATGATCTGAACAATGTAAGTTTAGGGCAGTGTCGTCCACTGCTCTGAATATTAGATTAAGGATATAAAAATTGTACTGTACGCCTCTGGCATTTCTGTAGCTTAGATATTATTTAAGGAACTGCAAGACAGGCCCTCACAACTTTTTTGCTGAAACCTTCTTTTTGCTAAACACTCTTTTACTTTTGCTCTTCAACTCTCTTTTTACTCTTCAACACATTATTAATTCTCACAGTTTCCCTCAGGGTAACTATTGTAATTAGTTTATCATAATTAAAGTTAAGTTATATTAAAAAACAACAGTGTACATTAATTCCACACCCGAAAAGACCCTCAACAAGTTGGCCCTTCTGAAGAGGACCACAACAATATCAATAATTTGTATGTACGAGTTTGTATTGAAATGAAATTTTGTGAGCATATGTACGTTAATTCAGAGCACTTTTTAAAAACATAGAGAGTTTTACAGGGTGTCCCCAAAAAAAGTTACATAATATTAAAGTTGTGTTTTTTGTAATGGAACACCCTATATATTAATTGATTTGTGGATTTTGGGAGAAAAATAAAGGTGAGTTTTATAAGAGAAGTATATTATGACAAAATTGTAAGGTTTTCGACATATTTAACATTTTCTAGAAATAAAGAACAATTTTTAAATTACAATAAAAGCTACCTAAATTGGAATTTATCCGGTATAGCCTAATATGTAGTTAAATTAACTGTTGTACTTTAAATCAAATTAAAATTTGATCCAAAAAGTTATACAGGGTGAGACAAAATTAATAAAGAACATTGGTTACCTTTAAAAGTATGTGCTCTTTTATTTTAAATGGAACACCCAGTATAATATTCCGATATTCAATGGAGAATTCATGTCTCTTCAAAATACTATTAAGGTTGCCTACCCCTCAAACAAAGATTTTCCTAGATATTTTCTTTTACATGATTTGATCTGAGTAGATCTTTATTATTTGATAAAATATAGCTGGCTGTGATTTGTCTGACGTTACTACGTCAACATAGCTGTCTAATTAGTCCAACTTTAACAACAAGTTATCATTTTATGTCAGTTAAAACAAAAAAATTCTAGAAATTTGCCGCAAATGCATACTTATCCTACATCAGAGCTAATAGAATACTTGAATGCTCCTGATTTTATCCAGTCTGTTTTGTTCAATGGGGGATATGTTAAAGACAGTGTTTACAAAACTCGACCAACTATTGTCGACAACATGAGAGAAATTATTGTACCTGCTTTTCGAGGTAGAACTCCACATATACTTTTTAAAATGAAAAGATCGTTTTGGAAAGACTATCATTTTATGCAGTTAACAGGAAAGGAAGCATTTTGAGCATTTGATTTTATCTAGCTAATTTTTGTCACATAATTATAGTTTTAATTCTGTAATAATTAAAATATATTTTAAACGTGCATCTTTTTATTACCGTTGAGTATTTTACTCTACAATCTTTAATTTTTGTTATATAATAATAGCTCCCGTATATAGCGTTTAACGCCTTGGGAGTAGCAAGGTACAGCTTGCCATACTAGAGCCGTTCGTTGTACAAGGAAGGTAATGTGGCTAGCACTACGTTTCAACCGCCTATTATTACCTCAGGATTGTGACTCATTTCATCCCAAGTACTCATTTAAGGCTGAGTCGACCTAGGTACCCAAACTATTTTTATTTTAAAAATAGTCGGCTGATGCAATGCCGGGTGTGGGAATCGAACCCACTACCTTCAGATTGGTAGACGAGAACCTGTACCTCTACGCCACTGGGCACCATCATTTTTTGTTAAATTAACAAAAGGTATATCACACCAACCACCCCTAGTTTTGTTCAAATAATAAAGATCTACTGACACAAAATCATAAAAATTTAAATATCTACGAAAATCTTTGCCTGAGGGGTAGGCAACCTTAATAATATTTTGAAGATATATAAATTATCCATTAAACACCGGAAAATATACTGGGTGTTCCAGAATATTTTCCAAAATAAAGGAGTAACTTACTTTTAAAAGTTACTAATGTTCCATATTAATTTTGTCTCACCCCGTATAACTTTTCGGGTCAAATTTCGATTTGGTTGAACATACAATAGTTACTGTAATTAAATATCAGGCTATACAAGGTTAGCTAAAATTTAGGAAGATGTTATCGAAATTTAAAATTTACTCTTCATTTTCACAAAATGTGAAATATGCCAAAATCCTTAGATTTTAGGTATATGCTTCTTTAATAAAACTCACCTTTATTTTTTTCTTAGAATCCGAAAATCAATTAATATATAGAGTGTTCCATTAGAAAAAACACAACTTTGATGTGTAACTTTCTTTGGGGATACCCTGTTCTATATATTTTTCTAAAATGATTTAGTTAACCTACATATGCTGCACATATAAATGACAGTGATCTTCATTATCGCTGATGCTCGGTCATTTGTATGTATAATATATCGAGATTATATTTATAACAATCAAATAATACATTTTTTAGATAAAAGGAGTTATATTTGATTCAGCACCGGGTAAACGACGAGTAATGAGTTTATTCAGGGCTATATCAGCCATTTTGGAAGGCAATATAATTTACAATTTTTCTGTGTCTTTTATTATGACAATGTTTCTGTCGGTCGTCTGGCTGTACGAGGTAATATTTTGTAGAAAAAAAAAATATTAAAAATGCTTCATAAATATTTATGTTTTAGATTGTTAGGAACCAGTTTTCTCCTAGATTAAATGTCCATAGTCACAATCCTTTTGAGAATTTACAGAAGGAAAAAAACAGATGTCCACAGTTGTTCATTTATTCAAAGAACGACGACCTTATACCGCACACAGTAAGTATTTTAGTTAAATCCCGCCAAACCAGTTAAAGAAAAGTAAAATATTAAAAAAAAACAAGTTTTTAAATCTATTTAATTCATTAAAACTACCGATTTCAGAAATTACTTTTTCATTTACATCCTCAAGTAAAATATTTTCTATGGTAACAGTTTAATTATCTCTGTTTTTACATGTTTAATATTTACAGATTGATAGTCATAGATAAAGGAAATAGGTTTAGATTGGAAAGCCCCTCAAAATATATAATTTTTTTGGGTCGCGACCGTTGTACGCGGCTGCTTTAGCGGTTGCTAAAAACAACCGCAAACAATAACAGAAATAATTTTCTCTTGTCAAAGTCCAAATCTTCAAAAATTATAAAATTTTTCAAAATTTAAACCGCTCACATTGAGAAAATACCGAAAAGTGTTTAAAGCAGTGGCGTAGCTACCTAGTGGCTAGGCGGGGCAGTGCCCCGGGAACCCTCAAGCTCAGGGGGCCCTCGAATCCTTACCAGAAATCTCGATCGAACTGAACTTTTGGAAATTTCTCCCATTTTCAAAATAAATATGACAGGTTGCAACCCCACTTTAATCATGACAACTCAGTTGAGAGAAATTCAAAAGTTATGCCTATGGAATTCCCTTAAATTCTTTCTGTAGGTTGGCAGCATGGTTGGCAGTGTTGTCAATTTGACGGATAGTGATATGTGCGTTTTATGTGCAGTGTATTGAACGACATCAATTATGCCTCCAAAACTTTACAAAAATGAAACATCAATTTGAGCGAGGCGAGTAAAGTTTTAGCAGAGACCAAAGCAAAGTTGGAAATTTATAGAAATGATTTCGAATTATTCAAGTGCAAAACCAGTGAAACTACAAGAAAATATGGTATTGATACCCATTTTCAAGAAAAAAGGCAAAGAAAAGTTAAAAAACATTTTGATGATATACTTATATAGTACACTTGATAGTATACTATACTACACTTCTGCAGCAGCTGAAAGGTCATTTAGCAAATTAAAAATAATAAAAAATTATTTAAGAAATAATAGGGGCCAACTCGAATCCGACATTTATCGCTAATAGCAATTGAAAACAAAACCGCATCAAGCCTGGATTTAAACGAAGTCATTGATACTTTTGCGAAAACTAAAGCTAGGAAAAAATTGTAAATATAATTGTTATTTAGTCAGTTGGTAGTTGACCTTTATATAATAAACCCTTGAATCTTCTCTATTTCGTTTTATTAGCCAAACCTACACCAAGTATTAACATTGGCGTAACTACAGGGGAGCCCGTGGGTGCCGGGTCCCTTTCCAGGTACTGCTGGGCACCCCCCAGAGAAATTCTGAATTATGACTCTTGGCTAAGCATTAATTTTTATTTGGGGTGCAAGGGGTAGTGAAGCGACACATATAGCCTAGCTTACCCAAAAGTCAACCTTACCTTCACGCGGTGCACCCTGTTTACACAAACGAGGCTCTGACGTCCGAGTATAGGCGGTATAACCTTACACAACCCCACAGACCTACCATCTTTCTGGGGAAGAGGAGTAGTAAACTACTCCTAGCCGGCCGAGAACGTAGCACAAGGGAACTATTGTCGCGGTCCTCACTGTGCCATAGCCATCCCGTGCTACAGTTGCAGCCAAAACTGTGCGGCAGCGTAACCGTTACAGTTAAACCTTTTCACGCAGCTAACACACATCAATGATGGAACAGTAGTACAAAATCATCATCTGGGGGTAAAATACCCCCTCAGTCGGATCTCCGGGAGGGGGTGCCTACTCGAGCGTATCATCGGAAAAACAAAAAACATCAATGTTTCACGTTTGCGGCGAACGTCCGCACTCTACTGGACAAGATAAATTCAAATCGACCAGAGAGAAGAACAGCACTGGTCTCACAGGAACTCCACCGACTAAATATAGATGTTGCCGTTCTTAGCGAAACCCGCTTCGCGGACGAGGGTAGTCTCACTGAAGAGCATTACACCTTCTTTTGGAAAGGTCACCCCGCAACACACAGGAGAATTCATGGCGTAGGCATTGCAATCAAAAACGAAATCGCCACCAAATTAACAGAAGTGCCTATCGGTGTCTCCGAACGTCTTATGACCCTAAGGTACCCCATATCAGACAAATCTTACGTCAACATCATTAGTGCCTACGCTCCCACCCTAGACGCTAAAATTGAGGATAAGGATAAATTTTACCAAGCTCTACAAAATGCTCTCCAACGAATTCCAAAGCACGAACGAATCATTTTGCTGGATGACTTTAATGCTCGTGTCGGTAGACAACAGGAAATATGGCCTGACGTATTGGGAAAACATGGAATGGAAAACGTAAATAGCAATGGTGAACGCTTATTAACCACATGCACATGTTGAAGGACAAGTTTAAAGGTACCTGGAAACATCCCAGATCAGGTCACTGGCATCAATTGGACCACGTAATCGTTCGAAGGACGCATCTAAAAGATGTCAAACTCACAAAAGCCAGAATAGATGCCGAATGCGGCACTGACCACCGACTTTTAATTTCAAAAATGAAAATCCAGTTAAAACCGAAACATTCACACTGTAAAAAGCAAAACAACATAACCAGATTAAACGTACGGGGTCTAGAGACCAAAAATACCGCCGACGCCCTCCGGGAAGCCATCAAAGAATCACTTCCACCGCTAACTTGTCTCAATCTTGGAAGCTGAATAAGGCTGGACACAATTAAGGGATGCGATTCATAAAACTAGCGAAGCAGTATTGGGAAAGTCCACCAAAAAGAAACAACCATAATATATGAAACAACCATATCATATACAGACCTTGTTGGAACAAAAGAATAGAGCACATCAAGCAGTCACTGCAAATCCACACAATCCAAGGCTGGTAGACAACTTTAAAGCAGCCAACAATACGCTTCGAAGAAATCTGCGCCAATTAAAGGATGACTGGTGGTCACAAAAGGCTAATCAGATTCAAGAGTACGCCACACATCACGATTATTGTAAATTCTTCCAGGATGTAAAAGAAGTATACGGCCCAACCAAGAAGGTAAGCTGCCCAATCATGGCACAAAATGGCGAACTTCTAAAAGAGGAAGAGCAAATTAGAAACCGCTGGAAAGAGCACTACAGCCATATCTTTAACCAAGAAAACAACCCCAATATGGAAGCACTAAATACAATACCTCAGTATAACAGCCTCGATGTATTAGATACTCCAATAACAGAACAGGAAATAATAGCATCCATAAAACAGCTTAAAAACAACAAATCAGCTAGCTGTGACGCGATCCAGTGTGCAAGTAAAGAACTTAATGGTCATCTTAAGGCTCTCTTCGATGTCATATGGGAAAGCGGAGAGGTACCTCAGGACTTTTGCAACGCGAATATAGTGAATATATTTAAGAACAAAGGAAGTGCATCAGACTGCGGAAATTACCGGGGAATTTCACTATTGGCTATCAGAGGAAAAATTCTTGCAAAAATTATGTCAAATCGCCTGCACCCACATATAGAAAAAATCCTTCCAGAATCGCAAACGGGTTTTCGCACCAACCGTGGCACCGTCGATTCCATATTTTCCATCCGCCAACTACAAGAAAAAGTAAAAGAGCAGCAGTCTAAACTTTATGTTGCATTCATCGATCTAACAAAAGCCTTCGATTCTGTGAACAGAGATGCACTTTGGGCAATTATGAAAAAGTTCGGTGTATCTAACAAATTTCTTACAGTGTGTAAGAGCCTCCATAACAACCAGTCAAGAGTGACACATCATGGATCACTGAGCGATCCCTTCCTGACAAGTACAGGAGTTAGGCAGGGATGTGTCTTAGCGCCTCTCTTATTCAACATATTCATGGCAGCGCTCTCCATTATAGTGGACAGCAAACTGCAGGAGAGAGGATTGGGCATTAGATACAGATATGACGGCGGTCTGTTCAACATAAAAAGATTCAGGGCAAAAACACGTACACAATTCATCACAGAATTTCAATACGTTGATGACTGCGCTCTAGTTGCAAACACGTTACAACAATTACAAGAAATGTTGAACACATATACCTGGGCATACGAGGCTTTGGGCCTTAAGCTAAACATCAACAAAACCAAAATCATGTGTATTCCTCCAGAAGATCATAACAATGCTATAAAAATCGGAGAACTATTGGAATATGTAGCGGAATTTAATTACCTCGGCAGTCTGATTTCGGAAAAGGCCAATATCGACTCTGAAATTCAGCACAGAATTAGCAGCGCCTCGAGAGCATTCTGGAAATTACTAGGATTACTAGGACAGGGTTTTCTACAATCATGACTTGAGTACAAAAACAAAACTTGCAGTGTATCGAGCAATTATAATCCCCACCATGTTATATGGGAGCGAAACCTGGGTGCCGTACCGCCGACACATGAACGGATTAAACAAGTTGCAACAGAGACACCTTAGACAACTCTTAAGAATCCGGTGGTTCCATTATGTTTCAAACGTATCGGTAAAAGCTAACTGCGAGAGTATTGAAGTCATGGTTACAAAATGCCGCTTAAGATGGGCTGGTCACGTATGCAGAATGCAAGAAAATCGCATACCAAAATCTCTGCTTTACGGTGAGCTTGTAGACGGTAAGAGGAGGCCGGGTGGACAACTCAAAAGGTGCAAGGACATTTTCCACGAAAACTTAAAGGGGATTAACATGCAGAATCATTGGGAAGAAGCAATTCACAATAGAACTCAATGGAGAAGAATTGTAAACTCAGTTAACAGCGACAACCAAAAAGTAAAGAGGCAACAAAGCAATGAGATTTTTGAACGTCCGGAGTGCGGTAGGCAAATAACATCACCTATCGGGCTTTTCAGTCACAGAGAAGCTCATGTAAGAAAACGCCTTGCGTGACCATCTTTTGATGCGTGTCGAATACTCGTCAGCGAGTAGTGGCAGTATGTGTGTATGTATGAAATTTTTATTTGCTCGTGAGGCAGTAAAAATAACGTTTTCTAGTTTTGTTTAGTTAATATTATTTTTGATGTGTTCAAAAATGTGTTAATTTTTATTTTTTTAGAAAATTTGTAGGTATTTAAGTAATCTACGGGAACACGGTTTGATAACCAAGTCTATGAAAATTATTGATAGAGAAATTCATGTAAACGTATTATTCAAAAAATGTGTTTTTAAAATTATTTTTCATTTAAAAAAAAACAAAAGTGCTAGGCCCCCCCTGGTCTCAACCACAGGCCCCCGCCCCCAGGCCCAAACCCAGGATAAATTGCTAGTTATGCTAATGAGTATTAATTGTAATTTATGTTGTTACTGTTTAAAATTTTTATTACCTGCCCTACAGTGCACAAAAAAGAGCTTAAGTAGCTTAGCATTAAAGTATTTGTATATTTCATATTTTTATTTGTTTTTGCATCAATAACAATTGATGCAATTTGCATCATGCATCATTCAGTGTAAGAAAATAGAGTAAACCATTTTGATTATTTCTGTTAGCTCTTTAAATCAATTTTTTATTGTTTATAAAACCTAATCAGTTTACATAGCAGTGGGGCCCCATCTTTTAATTGGCCCCAGGGCCCTTGGTTACCTAGCTACGCCACTGGTTTAAAGCGTCCATCCCCAAAGTAATTATTGTTATCTTGTAAGTTTAATTTAAATTTTATTTACTCAAACCCGTAATAACTGTGAAAAAGTGGCATTAAAAATTTAAAAAGATGTGCTGTGAGCTGTGAACTGCAAAAAAACATCGTGGATTGTTTATGAATCGTGGATATGTATGTCTCATAGATAGGTATTTCATACATGTCCTTATTTAAAATAAAGATTCTTGTATGCAACACACTGTATTTTATTTATAAAATTAAAAGAAAATAATAATAAATTTGAATAAATAATATTAGTCGATATAATTCCGGAAAAAGCGGAACCGCTCCGAAATTTTGAAAAGCTTTGGGTCGCGACTGTTGCAAGAATAGCGCCAAATAGTGCTTGCATTTTCCTTATGGGCACTTTCCAATTTAAACTTGTTTCATTTATCTATGGTTGATAGTTTTGTGTGACAACTGAATTGTATCGTTACTATATTTTTTCTATTGCTGTGAAATTTTGCTATTTTTTAGCGAGTTTATGTTTTATGTTTATATTCATTGACTTTAAAATTAATATTTGACATGACTTTTTTCTTGACTAGGTAATTAACATTTTTAATTGTTATTTATTCAAAATCTTCCGGTCGAAAAACCAGTGGTTAGGAACGTTTTCGTTACTACCCCACTTTTTAACCGCTGCGCTGGTCTATAAACCACATGACAAAGATAAAAATAGTTATAATAATTATTTAACAACAAAAAATAAATAGGCTACAGGAAGATTTAAGCAAATTGAAATGCACTACAAACTACTTTTCAGTCTTTATCTGGAGTTTCCAATAATATCATTATTAATTTCAGTTTTGATACAATATATTTCTAAATTTATTACCTCTAAACAAAACCAATTATTCGAATAGATAACAAATAACATAAAATAAGCTCAGAAAAGCAAAACGAATCCATAAAATAGTTATTGTATTATTTCATGTAGACTATATGTCGACAGTGGCTGATCCATGGGGGTGGGGGGATTTGGGGACTCAATCCCCCCTTAGGTTCAGTCAAGTAATACGATATTATTAATTTATTATGTCAGAAACGACTCCGGATTATGTATTTTGAGTAAAGTTTTATGTCTAGCCACCCCCTTTCCCGAATCTTGGATTCGCCCCTGTATGTCGAATATGTTTTGACTTGCATTGCCTCTATTATATCTGTTGGTGAATCATCGCTGGAAACAGGAAATTCCATGCAAATTTTGAACTGTCCAAGTAATTTTACAGCGAAGTCGTAAATATATTTATTAAAGGTCTGCATAATATGCTGAATACACATGCCAAATTTGAAAACTTTTGAATAAGCTGATTTAGGATTAAGTCATTTAAGAAAAACTGTATCTATTTTTAAATTAAACTGAACAGGCAACAATGCAAAACGAGGCAAATGCCAACATCATTGATAAAAAATAGCCATCTATTAAGATAGATATGAAAGACTGTTAAGACTACGTTTAGCCCAGCGCCTTCGCCTTTTCTGCTCTAAATGTTTTTTATATTTATATTTGAATATAAAGGATTTATTTTTAAAATTACTCTGATGTATTAGTATATCAGAGTAACTTTAATAAAACATAAAAATAGATAAATTTTACAGTTTATTAAAAATAAATTTTGTCTATAAGCTAGTAATTACATAACAATATTTTTAATAAAAATTACAAAAGTATATTTAACAGAAATATATTTCTTATTCACAAGATATATTTCTTTCTATCTGAAATGTTTCTTTGACTAGTAACTGCAAAATTACATTGATTTATTTTATAATAAGTCAATGTAATATTAATTTTACAGTAAACACTTCTAATATGAAAAATATTCATGAGAGTATAATAAAACAATTTAAAAACTTTTTCTTTTGATGTTGAAGGCATTGTATATCCATAGATGTCAATTCTGTTTTCAATTCAAAAACAAACCGATATTTTTTCAGTCAGACGCAGGTCCAAATTTAATAATACTATTTTTTATTATTTTTCATTGTCAAGTTGACAATACAAGTTGAATACAAATACATTTAATAGACATTATAGGTATTTTATAGACTATCAAATAAACTACTAGTAAGCTCTAAAAATTATTTTTCCTACCGCTAGCGACATACCGTCTCCTTAGTCAATACTAAATTATTTTGTCAAAATTTTACCATATTAGTTTCCTGTCCATGTGCCAACTCATAACCATAGATAAAAGAAAATAATCTACTATTAAGATAGATATGAAACTTAATAGTAAAATTTTGGGTCAAAGCGCCCCTCCGTGTTTTTAGTGGAGACTACGTTTAAACCAGCGCCTTCGCCTTTTCTGCTGTAAATGTTTTTTATGTTTATATTTGAATTCAAAGGATTTATTTTTAAAGTTACACTGATATATTAGTATATCAGAGTAACTTTAATAAAACATAAGAATATATATCTTTTACAATTTATTTTTTTATTTATTTTACAGAGTTTCATGTAAATGATCGTAAGTCGACTGGCTGTCTAATGAATAGACCGAGATTTATAGATTTTAAAGCGAACGAAAAAAAATCAAACAACGAATACATACCATATATTTTTCTTTTATCTAAGATACATACCTTATCATCTTTTGGAAACACGTACATTTTTGCAGTTTTGTTAGTTTCTTTGCAAGATGCAACACAACAAGAAAACACCATTTTTACAGTTAATAAATAATAAAACTATTTCTGACTATGATATTTAAAATTTAGATAGATAGAAAATTAAAAAACAAACGATTATTTGCAAACGCAGGCCCAAATTCAATAAAAATCAAAATTTTTCCTGCGAAAATCAGGCTTTTTTCACTGAAAAGGTATTTTTTGATTTATCAGCAGTCATTGTCAAGTTGACAATATACAGGGTGTTTTCGAATTAGTTTAAAAAAATTATGGTGTGATTCCTCATGTGTTATTAAAACAATTTTTATATAACCATTGGGTCTTCCTTTCTGATCTACAGGGTGTTAAAAATTGAAAAAAAAATCGATTTTTTTGCTTAACATAAATGGCACTGCTTTTTTAAAGAAAAAACATTTTTTTCTTGACTGGCCATCTTTTTTCAACAAAATTGATCTTTTGAGTTTTTCTTGTTCATCAAACGGTTGTCGAGAAAAAAATAAATATACTTATTAAGAACCCGCCTTAATTCGTTTTCTAACGATTTTTTATGTTTTAGATTAATTAGGAAACACCCTGTATATGCATATCACAGGCAACCAAATAAACTAGTAACCTCTAAAACTTATTTTTCCTACCACTAGCGACATACCGTGTTTTTAGTGTGTACTAAATTATTTTATCAAATTTCACCATATAAGTTTCCAGGCAATGCTCATAACCATAGATAAAAGAAAATAATCTTCTATTAAGATAGATATGAAACTTAATAGTAAAATTTTGGGTCAAAGCGCCCCTCCGTGTTCTTAGTAGAGACTACGTTTAACCCAGCGCCTTCGCCTTTTCTGCTGTAAATATTTTTTATGTTTATATTTGATTTCAAAGGATTTAGTTTTAAAGCTACACTGATATATGTATTAATATATGAGAGTAACTTTAATAAAACATAAGAATATACATATTTTACAGTTTATTAAATATAAATTTTGACTACAAGGTAGAAAGTAAATCACAATATTTGATAAAACTTATAAGTATACCATTTTTACAGTTAATAAATAATAAAACTATTTCTGACTATGATATTTAAAATTTAGATAGATAGAATATTAAAAAACATACCGGTATTTGCAGACACAGACCCAAATTCAATAAAAACCAAAATTTTTCCCGCGAAAATCGGGCTTTTTTCACAGAAAAGGTATTTTTTGATTTATCAACAATCATTGTCAAGTTGACAATATACAGGGTGCTTTCTAATTAGTCTAAAAAATTGTGGTGTGATTCTTCATGTGTTTTTAAAACAATTTTTATATAACCATTGGGTCTAAAGTACTTCCTTTCTGATCTACAGGGTGTTAAAGATTAAAAAAAAATCGATATTTTGTTTAAAATAAATGGTACACTACTGCCTTTTTAAAGAAAATATATTTTTTTCTTGACTGGTCATCCTTTTTCAACAAAATTGATCTTTTGAGTTTTTCTTGTTCATCAAACGGTTGCCGAGAAAAAAATAAATATACTTATTAAGAGCCTGCCTTAAGCCGTTTTCTAACGATTTTTTATTTTTTAGATTAATTAGGAAACACCCTGTATATGCATATCACAGGCAACCAAATAAACTAGTAACCTCTAAAAATTATTTTTCCTACCACTAGCGACATACCGTGTTTTTAGTGAGTACTAAATTATTTTATCAAAATTTCATCATATAAGTTTCCAGGCAATGCTCATAACTTACCTTAGCTTGTCAACCTATGATTTTGTAAATGTCATATTGTATTTCCTAAACGTTAGGTGTTTGTAACAAGTTTTAAATTACAAAAAATCATTTCGGGCACACCTAACCCTTTATAGGGCAGTACTAATTATTTTCTAGTTTGATCAAATTGACTTCAAAAATATATAAACTAGCACAAAGGGAGCATATATCTTCTTAATAACATTTTTCAAAAAGTTAACAAATAAGGGAGTGAGGGTGATGTTAGGAAAGCAAATAGATAATTTTAATGATCTAATGTATATGTTACTGTAAACGTCCGAAATGCGGTAAAACCTAGGATAAGCGCGCTAAACCTAGGATTTACCAAAAGCATGTGGTAAAAGCCCGAAAACTATTTATTTTGCTTCCATCCTTCACAACCAAACCAAACCAAACAGTAAGCCCGTGGTTACATTGGATGCGTGTCGGTGCGTTTTCTTGGTCGTACGTGCACGAACGTGCACGCAACAAAAAACAAACAAATGCTATCTACGCAGGCGGTTACGCATCGGAGCTTGCGCGTCCGTGCACGTACGTCTATTACCGTTGATCGGATGAAAAAATCCTGGTTTGTTTTTTTAATACGTGCACGTCCGAGCGTTCGAATTTTTCTTCTCTGGTCCCAATACATTCCCGAAAATTTAAATATTTTTGAATAACAGGTGTAATTTTATTAAATGTTGATGGATAAATCCTAAAATATTCAAAAAATTTGACCGGTTTCTGTCTTAATTCACGAAATGTTTTACATATTTATTTTATTGTCCTCTTCTTGCATATAAATCTGTGGTTATTTGCCAAAAGCTGATATGTCGATTTTCATCATTTTGCATGTATGTATAACATAACAGGTTTCTCCCAAAACTGAAACAGAGTTAAAACAGATATCAAGTAATGACCACATTAGATGCATGCTTATTTTTAAATATTGAGATATCATGTTTTGCCAAACACAAAATTTGGTCTATTTGACATACCAAGGTGACAAAATCTCAATATTGATGAAAAGTGACATATCAGCTTTTGGCAAATAACCACAGAAATAATTTACCGAACATTTTCTTCTTATCATGAGTAGTTATTTTAACATTATATTCTCACACAGCATCAAAGTAGTGGCGCTTGTTTTGACAAACTCGACACTCAGGACACCATGAACGAGCATCTAATGTAACCACTATAATAAAATAGTCGTGCGAGTAAATTCCGTCAGAGCTCGCACGTATAAAAAACGCACGGACCCGCGTCCAATTTAACCGCGAGCCTTAGGATTTACCACACCGCATTGGTAAAAGTACGAATAAGCAAGTGGTAGTAAAAACCAACCAACCCCACTAAATAACCACCTAACCAATGCATTAACACCCTCCAAATAACGAGACAAACCAATGCATTATTACACCCATATTGTTGCTATAAGAAAAATAATTTGTACTTTTACCAATACTGTGTGGTAAATCCTAAGATTTAAATCCTAAGATTCAGATTTACTGTTTGGGTCCGTTTGGAAAAAGTCCAAAATGGAAGCAAAATAAAGAAGTTTTCGAGCTTTTACCACTTGTTTTTGGTAAATCCTAGATTTAGCGCGCTTATCCTAGGTTTTACCGGCTTTCGGACATTTACAATGACATACCTATATAATGTATGAACTGTATGCATCATTCAGTGTAAGAAAATAGAGTAAACCATTTTGATTATTTCTGTTACCTCTTTAAATCAAGTTTTGTTTTTCGAGAAACTCGCATCTTATGATCCAAAATATACAGGATATGTTAACGATTTTAAAAAATATCATCGGAGCATGGAAATTTGGTGCACTAAATTAGAAATAAACGTCACAGATACATTTCATTCTATATTTTTAAATTTTTATCATACGAAATTTGCATAGAAAATGCTTAGACTACAAATATTACTTATATAATATGATACACAGCGAACTCAGTCTCACCAATGCTCACTGGTCGAATATTCAGCCGCTTACTTAGACTTTTAGCGCCAATTCGACAAATGTATAGATATGGTTGATTAAATGGCCAAAGCGCGCATAAAAATAAGCATAGCAAACAAACTGGGCGATAATACGCTTCCACGCGACTGATTAGTTGGTTAAATTAAAGTGGTCGATTTAGTGACCACAATGCTATAAAGGGTTAAATGTAGGTACTATAACGTGCGTAAACAGCACACCAAACTGATAAAATCATTGGTTGAGGAATTATGGCATGTTGACATTTGTCTGGTTTTGCATTGTAACCTGTTCAGTTTTAATTTAAGAATAGATGCAGTTTTTCTTAAATTAGTCAAAAACGGCTTATCTAAAATTGTTCAAATTTGGCACGACTTTCCTGTAAAATCAACAGGGGATTCAATATTTGGACAGTTAAATTTTACAAAGAATTTCCTATGATACTAACGCCGCGCCGATGCCACCACCCGGTATGTTTTTAATGTTTTAATAGGTATGTTTTGGGTAGCCAATAAATATCTAATATCACCAGTTAAATTATGTGAAGCTTTTAGATATAAGTAGTTACCAATCATATGCAGAGAAATTGTGTTCAATGGAGCTCATCAGTAGGAAAATATTGAAAAGCATATTTCTATAAATATGTACAGGGTGGCCCCTCTCATACGCTACAGGGTGAACACTCTATATATAAATTGATTTTAGGATTCTGGGAGAAAAATAAAGGTAAGTTTTATAATAGAAGAATATGACTAAAATGTAAGGTTTTTGATATATTTAACATTTTCTATAAATAAAGAACAAATTTTAAATTACAATAAAACTACCTCAATTGGAATTTACCCGGTATAGCCTAATATGTAGTTAAATTAACTATTGTACTTTAAATCAAATTAAAACTTGATCCAAAAAGTTATACAGGGTGAAACAAAATTAATATTGAACACTGGTCATCTTTAAAAGCATGTTAGTCTTTTATTTTAAATGGAACACCCAGTATATTATTCCGATATTCAATGGAGAATTTATGTCTCTTCAAAATACTATTAAGGTTGCCTACCACTCAAACAAAGATTTTCCTAGATATTTTCATTTACATTATTTAATCTGAGTAGATCTTAATTATTTGATAAAATCTAGGTGGCTGTGATATGTCTGACGTTACTTCAGCATAGCTGTCTAATTAGTCCAACTTTTTGTGTCAGTTAATAATTTTGTGTAATTTAAAACAAAAAAATTCTCAGAAATTTGCCGAAAATGGAAACTTATCCTGCACCAGAGAGAATTGATATGATTCTATTAGTTTGTGAATGCAGTGTGCATTCACCAATTAATAGAAAACTTAAATGCTCCTCCTTTTATCTAGTCTGTTTTTTTTATGGGGATATATTAAAGACAGTGTTTACAAAACTATTGTCGACAACATGAGAGAAATTATTGTAGTTGCTTTTCGAGGTAGAACTCCTCATAAAGTACGCCTTTTAAAATAAAAAAATCCTTTTGAAAAGACCATCAGTTTATGCAGTTAACAGGAAAGGAAACATTTTGAGCATTTGATTTCATCTAGCTAATTTGTGTCACATAATTATAGGTGTATATCTAGTTTTTATTCTGTAATAATTAAAATAATGTTTTAAACGTGTATCTTTTCATTACCGTTGAGTATTTTACTCTACAATCTTTAATTTTTGTTAAATTAACAAAATCTACATCACACAACCACCCTAGATTTTTTCAAATAAAAATCTACTGACGCAAAATCATAAAAATTAAAATATTTAGGAAAATCTTTGTCTGAGGGGTAGGCAACCTTAATAAGATATTGAAGATATATAAATTCCCCATTGAACACCGAAAAAATATACTGGGTATTCCATTTAAAATAAAGGAGTAACTTGCTTTTAAAAGTGACTAATTTTGTCTCATCCTGTATAACTTTTCGGATCAAATTTCAATTTAGTTTAACATACAATAGCTACTGTGATTAAATGTCATGCTATACAAGGTCAAGTAAAATTTAGGTAGCTGTTACCGAAATTTAAAATTTACTCTTCATTTTCACCAAAAGTGAAATATGTCAAAATCCTTAGATTTTAGGTATATGCTACTTTAATAAAACTCATCTTTATTTTTTTCCTAGATGTATAGGGTGTTCCATTAGGAAATACAAAACTTTGATGTGTAACTTTTTTTGGGGACACCCTGTAAAAATACTTTCAGTTAACCTACATATGCTGTCAAAATTTCATTTCGATATAAACTACCGTTCTCATTGGAGCTTCCGCGGCATATGAGAGGCGCCACCCTGTATTTCAATCATAAATAAGAAATGCTTTTAGGTCAAATAATTTGATGTTGGTTGTTGGATAATTTATTCTTTATCTTGAAGCTTTACTCATATGTGTCCATTCTCAATGTTTGATGTCCTACAAGATAACAATGGTCACTTTATGTGTCTTGCAGAATAAAAATTCTAGAATAATTAATTACAGGCAGTGCAAGTTTAAACAGGCATTGTTTAATTATTACTATTAGAAACGTTAGTATCCTGAATTTCATAATTTTATAGGATATTGAACATTTCGCAAAGGTTCGAAGAGATATGGACGTTGATGTGTCAACTGTATGTTACGAGACAAGTTTACATGTCAAGCATCTACCTGAAAATAGAGAGAGCTACGTCACCAGTGTTTTTCAATTTATTAACAAATGTCTGAACGGTATTAAGTGAACTTAGGATCTCTTAGCATTTTTCCAGGCTTTAAATATAAAATGTAATTTATTAGAAAATTATTTGTAAGACCAAAATATTTGTTAAAATGTTTTAAAATTATCTAGACCAAACAATGTATAGTATATTTGATCAAAATTTTGTGAACATTAATGTGATGAACTCATTAATATTGAATACTTACACTTGAGAATCACGAAATAACACACTATGTTTGTATACAGGGTGAGTTTGCTACGATGTTCTCTATGGGTATCTCGGAAACTACTGGAGATGGAGAGTCGGTTAAATGGGGAAAGAATTGCAGTTTTGTGAGTTCATAAATATGCGCCTTTCAGATTTTTGAAAAAGTTCATGGCTTACTATATATTTCGAAAAAAAAACAAAATTTGGCTATTTCAAAAATTGTCTCTAACAAAAATTGCCTTCCATTATAATCTATTTTAGACAAAAAGTTTTCAGATAAAAGTTGTAAATAATCACATCCCTAATGAGTTTGTGTTCTCCATTTTTTTCTAAAGCCTGTCATTTTTGACATATGACACAAACATATGTTTTTTTAAATGGAAATCGTAATTGGCCATGACATAAAAAGTTATTCCCTTAATGAAAGAAAGGTTAAAAATTATTTATATCATAATTATGCAAACTCAGGGATCGGAAGAGGTAGGCCAATAATTGCATGGGCCTCCTCGATGAATTAAGAGAGGCACTCGAAGTTTTAGTTAGCGTAATGTAAATTGTAAAGAACCGTTTATTAATATATTCTGTCTTTTTATAAGTTATAAATCATCACAGAATAAGAATAATATGCCAACTAAGTAAAATTAGTCAAGAAAGATAAGAATTGGCCATAAGCCAGTAATTTTTCGAAATAAACACACTAAGTATACCTTATATCGCCGAAAAGTTTTTTGTGTTATATGTCAAAAATAACAGGCTTTAGAAAAAAATAAAAAAAAAACACAAACTCGTTAGGTATGTGATTATCTACAACTTTTATCTGAAAACTTTTTTGTCTATAAAATAGATTATAATGGAATTAGGGACAAGTTTTAAAATTGGCAAAATTTTTTTTTCGAAATATCTAGTAAGCCATGAACTTTTTCAAAAATCCGACAGGCGCATATTTATGACCCTACAAAACTGTAATTCTTTCCCCATTTAACCGACTCTCAATGTCCAGTAGTTTCCGAGATACCCATAAACTCACCTTCTATAAAAGAGGCTAAACTGAGTTGTAAGAAAATCAGTTATTTAGATGTTATTAAATAGAAAAAAATCTTATATTTAAATACAAATTTTAGCCATTTTTTTTCTTATGAAATTTTGTTAATAAAATATTATAAATTTATGTTAATATTCTAAAAATTAATGTCGCCGAATTTTTTAACATTAATAGTTTAATAAAAATGTACGATGTATAAAAAAAATGTTTTTAGTTATTTACAAAATAAATCCTTTTATATCCTTAAGTTATATTATGCGATGAACTAAAATCTCAATTATGTATTATCATAATATGTTATATAGGGGTGCGTCTCAAAAGTGACTCACCCCTATAACTTTTTTATTTTTTCAGATTACAGAACAAGATTTGGTATGTTAGTATATATGACATAAATTAGGATTAATTAACTTTTTTCCAAATATGCCAATGAGCCACCCTCGTTCTATTTGAAGAAAATTGAGATACCATTAAAAATACGATTTGAACATCTTCTAACCGGCTAGGATAAAACTCTAAAAACATTATATGATCAAATATATTTTCCAAAGATCCTTGACGCCCCCTATAGGTAGGAGCCATACTGACATTGAAATCAAATTTTTCATGTCAAAAAATACCCTAACACCAATTTTCACCCACATATCGACAAGTTCAAAGATTATTGGAAAAAAATCGAAATAAAAATGCAATTTCTACACCCTGTACGTATCACCAAAAAAGCATTTTAGGACATAAATCTATACGAACTTTTATAATTATTTTTATCTGCAACATATGCTGCCGTAGTTATAGACTAACTTTTAGTCTGTGGTGTAACAAACTACGAAATCAAAAACCCTACAAACTTTAATATCATTCAGTTTATTTTATTAATGATACTACTCAGCGTATCTCAAAGACTTGTGATAAAACTTCATTAATCGTTAAGCACTTCTAAAGGAGGGCAGCTGTAATGCCTAATATTCCTTGGCATAATCATTCCATGTTGGTTCTTGGCACACTTTTTTACATAAAACACAACTGCCTTTACTAGATCTTCTGGCACTATACCACCAATACCCGGAATTGCTTCAACAAATACATCTTCGTAAGGTCTCTGAAAATTTAAAATAAATTTTAAATATTCCAGCGTTACACATACGCTTCGTCCTACGTGAGAGACAAAAGCGAGCGAGCAACGCGTGCGACAGCAGAGGGCGATGAGCGCGACTCGCGCGACATATTTCAGTTGCCTGCGATGCCGCTTCAGTCGTGCGACTCTCCTACCTAGGACAGCTTCGTAAGAAAACGTTATTTGATAAATACGCGTCGCTCGCACCGCAATCGCGCGCTTTTGTCCCCCACGTAGGATCAAGCGACAACAGCGGACGATGCGAGCAACAAGTATTTTTTCAAACACCTTTTTCTTCTGAAATCGTCCTGCGTCGGCAATGCAGGACACCTTCATAAGCATAGATAACAGACCTAATTCATAAGTTACATAAAAAATGATTAATTGTTCATAAGAAAACGTTTTTTGATAAGGTCGCGTCGCTCGCACCGCACGAATCGCCCCCGTTTGTCGCCCACGTAGGACGAAGCGATAGTACCTACTATAAAGTATTTTTAAATCCAACAAACTTTAATACTAAATTATTTTTTAGTAAAGTTCCAGACTTGCATATACACGGTGATTCACGGCCATGGGAAATTTGACGTTTATGGAGAACCTTATTAAGATCTTTATTATATTAACATATTAAATTAATGCATGGAACACCCAGTATACCGGGTGCGTCTCAAAAGTGGCTCACCCCTATAACTTTTTTACTTTTTCACATAATGAAACGAGATTTGGTATGCTAGTATATGACATAAATTAGGACTGATTGACGTATTCAGTTGTTTTTCAGGGTCACTTCCCGTTTCACCGGAAAAGAACTACATTTTTTGATTTTTAAATGGCACCCCCGGTATTTTTTACTTTATTCGATAGAAAATGACACTCTGAATAAAATGACAACTTTTGGCATTTTCTCATATGGTTTATTTTAAATTGTAACATGCAGTTCATAACGATAATTTGACTCGAAATACCAAGTGTGTGGTACCAAATTATTCGCAAAAAATGCTTTTTCCAAATTTGCTAATTAGCCACCCTCGTTCCATTTGAAAAAATTGAGATATGGTTAAAAATACGATTTGGGCATCTTTTAACCGTCCAAGACAAGACACGAAAAACATTTTCTCAAGGCCATGATACACAGCCATGGCACACTAGATTGAAATTTAAAATACGATTGTTTTTAAAGCAAAAATGTCAAAAGTTGACATGTGATATGTCATTCTATTGAGAGTGACATTTTCTATGGAATAAAGTAAAAAAATACGGAGAGTGTCATTTAAAAATCAAAAATTGTAGCCATTTCCGGTGAAACAGGAAGTGACCAAAAACAATTGAATACGTCAATCAATCCTAATTTGTGTCATATACTAACATACCAAATCTCGTTTTTTTATCTGTAAAAATAAAAAAGTTATAGGGGTGAACCACTTTTGAGACGCACCCGGTAGATACGGAGATAGAAAAATAGTTTCCATAAATATTACGGTACTAACATACCGGATGTTCCATTTAAATGATAAAATAAAAAAAAACAAAGGTGCCACCTCTTTTCAATGTATGTACTAAAGTACTCTCTGAAAATATTTTTGATAGACGGAACAGGTAAATTATTAGCTTTATGCAAAAATCCGCACTTTAAAAAATATGTTATCACCAGCTCTCTATAAACGTCTAACCTACAATCGCCTTAGAATTGCCGATATGCAAGATTAGATTGCTGTTTTAGTTCAGTAAGCAAGAATAGATATCAAAATTATTTCAACAACGTCGAAATGTCTTGAACAATACACTTGCTTACTTTATCTCCTTCTTCAATTTGACTATCGGTGCTGGTATCACTTTTTGATTTCTTTTCCCCAATAACTTTAAGCTTATCACTTGAACATTTCATTATTTCACTTCCCATAAAATGCTTTACACCTAGAAGAATGGGTAATTGTCAACAAATTGTCAGATCAGTAGGTATTTGTGTGTCTTAAAACTTTAAATCAGCTCGATTTTGTAATAATTTGTATAATCTGTTCAACGACAAAATCATTGACAGTGATAGATGTGTCTGTCATTTTAATTTCAAAGTAGTTAATTTTATTTTACAAAGAAATAAGTTGGTGCAATTGGAACGCATAGCAGAAAGTTAATATATTTAAAATTTGAATGACAAGTGATTACCTCAAATTATTGTGAAAAAAAATGTCTCTGTGAAAAAAAGTGAAAATGTCTCAGTGAAAAAAAATGTCAAATTATTGTGAAAAAAAATGTCCTCTATAAAACTGAAAAAATCTAATCGAGATATTTTATTTAAAAAAAATTATGGTATGTATTAATACAAAACAAACATGGGTGTATTTTAAATAAAACATCACCATCCACATACCAAAAAAATATAAAAAGATTTCTTACTTTCAAACTCTAGCAACTTACATTTATCAATATAATACAAATAAAAAAAATATTGCAAAGGAATAAATAAAACACAACATAAATGAAACAAAATATTTTATTAATAATAACACTTACTGAATTTTATACCTTAAAAGTTGGTTAATTAACTTCAATCCTCATTTTTTTAAACCAGTACCTTTACTATCTTTTGACATTATCTCTCTGCAGTACTAAAATTTATTATTTACCTATCGTGCGATGTTATTTTACAGATACTCCAGTTTTGGTACCATATACGAGATGGTACAAACTTTATTTGTCTAATACAATTCTCTAGGCATAGTCTCCTCAAAACTGTGTCTGTAGCGGCCTCTGGACACCGAATATTAATTATAAGCTATGGTCTGGGTCAACACTTAATTTTCCCTCGTGTTGACCTCCACTTAATTTTAAACAACACGAAACACAAGTCCAAAATGCAAAGTGCAAAATATTTATAATTTATATTTGACATAATTTGACACAAAATTATAACCTATAATTTGGCAAGAGTTTGACAACTCTCAAAAATTTCATAGAGTTCATACTGGTTCATACGCATCGGCGCGGCGTCCCTTTATCGTTCATCGTTCCATTAAACCAATAGTAGTGAAATATGATCTGTCATTTTTTAAATAAACCAATAAAACTGGTTAAAAACAACAAGACGGATTTATATATAAACCCATCCATAGTTAACTTAAAAAATATTTGAGTAACGGAGTAACGCAACGATGAACGATGCATGGACGCGGAAGCGTATATCGTGCGTATATGAACTCGCTTGCCAAACTATAGGTTATAAATTTGTGTCACATTATGTCAAATAACCTGCGTTTGAGAAGATTTTAAACATTTGCGAATTGTTTTTGCATTTTGGTTCGTGTTATTACGTGTGTTTTGCGTCTTTTAAAGTTAAGGGCTCGAACACACTGACGACCAGGTCGCACCGGCCAAGCCGCTGCTACCTCTAAAACCATTATTTCAAATGATACGGCGCACATTAACGTCCTGGCCGTCCGTTGGTCGTTGCGACCAGTAGACTGCACTAAAATATTATTACTTTCTGCCGCTTGTTGCCGTTTTTCTTCCAAATTAATAATTTTTCAGATAAAATCCCTCAAATTCAACGCACAATATTTTATTTTCTATAAGATATAGTGTTTTAGTGTAGTTTTTGCACACGTGCAGAAAATCCAAAGAAATAGAATACAAACTGGATCAAAGGGAAACTTAAATCTAGTCCTTTTTTATCAAGGGTCGATTCTAGTAGAAATTCAAAACATTTTTATATGGCATACCTACTCTATTTATAGTTAATATGATACCTGTTATTATACCTTCGAGTTTCGATGTTAAAAAATAAAAAAAAAATCATATTTAAAGTTTTTCTACAACCACTTTTTTTTATTAAATTAGTTTTTTTAGTTGTATTGCAGTCATGTACAAGGAGGATAACTATATTTTAAATATTATATTTAATTTAACGTTTTTCAAACAGGGTTCATTTGACTATATTTCTACTAGGTACATTATTTTTAGATAAAAATTAAGAGTAAAAGTAACTTAAACATTCATAAAAATAGAAGTAATTACTATTGTAGATTCTCAGTAACAATAAAAAAGGGGAATTTATATTGTAAACATTGAAATAACTGGAAGCTAAACTTTCTACCTGCTTATATTTAAAGCCAGTGTCTGACCACCTTTTTTAACGATGGCCCTAATATGTTTACTTCTAAAGTCGATAAGAGCCATCAGTAGAAGTCCATATCAGTAGAAAAAAGAAACAGAATATCTCCCTTTTTGTAGGTCGCGCGTACACAATGCTTTTTGTTCGGCCTATTTGTTCTGCTTGTTCGTGCGCGCTCGGTTCGTTTGGGCTAAAATGCTCAAGTCTGGACGCACCTTTAGGAACAATACTGTTTTTATCCTTTATTGCTATAATGCTGAAAATCTCTCGAGTTACATGTCTCACTCTACACATATATTAAATTACATACACGTAGGATGTAGAATATTCTGTTATGAAACGACTGATGGAATAGCAAGCATCGCTGATTTGAAAAACATGGAAATAACGGGGTTGGAGATTTTACTTGTCCCATTTACCACACCAGTATTTATTAGCAAATTTTACTCAGTCGGGGTTGGAGATTTTACTTACTTCATTTACCCCACCAGTATTTATTAACGAAAAATCCAAGAATATTTTAAATGCCTTATTTAATATTAGAACATTTAATAAACTCATGAATAGCAATGTAACGTTTTTAGTTCGTTACATGTCTTTTTTACATATGATATATGATGTCTGGCTTATCATCACCGGATTCCCTCTCGTTCAGGCCGGATAGTTTATTTGACGCGTAATTTTTACGTTCCCTAGTCGCCAACCCTGTTATCGTTCGACACAACCCTGTTACTATTCTGTGGAGGCGCGCGCTGTCAACGTCGCTTCTATCAACTCTCTCCGTGCTTAACCTCACTTTGTTTTGACTCTCTGTTGTATCCCAGCTTTTAGAAATGGTTGTGGCCGTTGCGGGTAGCAAATTAGGCACACTAAATAATTAAGTCATTTAATTAACTCGATCAATTGTTACAAACTAAATAACTATTACAAAACATAAGAATTCGGTTTCTTGGCGCGAAACGTGAATGTTGAAGGTCGAATGTCTATCCACAGAATAATCCTTCCTCTTCCTCGATTGACAGATATCAGCTGGACGGCCATTCAGGGTTGTTATTCTCCTCCCGTGGAACCAACCAATCTGTGGCGGGCACTTGCTACCTTCGGAAGTCTGCCACAGGGCTCCCCCCCAGTGAGGAAGCCACTGGTTGCGAACGGTTCTGCTGGCATACGTTGAGCAGCAAACGGTTGGCGTATGAATGTTCCTCCGCCAGTTGATGAGATGCTGGAACATATGCTGCCTTCCAGTCGATCCATGGAGACTCGTTGGGGAACATTCTGGACGTCCACCGTTAGGAACTTGTCATCTCGTTCCACAACTCTGTACGGGCCGCTATATGGAGGTGTCAATGGAGGCTTCACCTTGTCGTTACGTATGAAGACATGTGTAGTCGTCTGTAGGTCGGGATGGACATAGGCGGTGCGAACTGAGTGGTTGCTCGTTGGTACAGGCCTCAATGCTCCCATGGTCTCACGGAGTCGTTGAACAAATCGGTGTTCGTCAGTTGGGGTAGCACTTGGAACAAATAGCTGTCCAGGGAGGCGAACTGGTGCACCAAACACTAAATCGGAGGCTGTACAGGCGATGTCCGGTTTGAAGGTGTTCCGTAGGCTCAGCATGACGAGGGGAAGAGCTTCGACCCAGGATACGACGTCAGCAGCGATGAGTGCAGCCTTGAGGGTTCGGTGAAAGCGTTCGATACATCCATTTGATTGTGGGTGATAAGCAGTCGTCTTTATGTGCTGTACACCAAGTGCTGTGTTGAGCTGGCGGAACAACTGGCTCTCGAATTGTCTGCCTCTATCTGTAGTAATGGTCGCTGGCACACCAAAGCGGGATATCCATCCTTCGAGGAGTTTTTGTACCACTACTTCAGTAGTTATCTCACAAATAGGGATAGCCTCAGGCCATCTCGTAAATCGGTCAATGATCGTGAGTAGGTATCGAAAATTGTCACTAGGTGGAAGTGGTCCCACAATGTCGATATGTATGTGGGCAAATCGTTCGTCAGGCATTCCTAGTGGTGTCACCGGTGTAACAGTATGACGTCCTACTTTGGCCCGCTGACATTGAAGACACTCTCTGGACCACTGCTTGACTTGACGGTTCATATTATGCCACACGAAGCGTTCGGCGATCATTCTCAGCGTAGCAGCGTGTCCAGGGTGGGACTGGGTGTGGAACTTCAAGAAAACATCCCTCTGGAAGGTCGCCGGCACGTACACACGTACACGTCCATCTTGGATTGAACAGTATAGGGGTCGTTCGCTATCTGGTATGACAATGTGTTGAAGGTTTAAAGAGCTTGTGGGGTCCTGCAGAGCTTCTTGTAGACCTTCATCAGTTGTCTGAGCTTCAGCTAACCGGTCAAAGTCAATGGTGATGGGTGATGTTATTGCGTCTACCTCAGGTCGTGAGAGACAGTCGGCTACAATGTTCTTTTCTCCTTGGACATGTCGGATGTCTGTGGAAAATTGACCAATAAATTCCAGCTGGCGGATCTGTCGTGGAGATTGACGGTCATGTCGCTGCTGAAAGGCATACGTCAAGGGCTTGTGGTCAGTGTATATGATGAATGGCATGCCCTCAAGAAGGTAGCGGAAATGGTGAATACCGCTAAATATTGCCAACAGCTCGCGGTCGTAGGTACTGTAGTTACGCTCCGTCTTCGACAACTTCCGTGAGAAGAAAGAAATAGGCTGTAAGTGCTCACCAACAAGCTGTTGCAATACACCACCGATCGCGGTGTCCGAAGCGTCGACTGACATGCTCAACTGAGCATGGGGTGCTGGAAAAACCAACTCGGCAGCAGTAGCTAGGAGTTCTTTAACTCTGGTGAAGGCACTTGATGCTGCTGGGGTCAAGTTGAGGTCCTGTTGCTTTTTCTTTTGGTGGGAAAGTAGCTCGGTGAGTGGCATAAGCTCTTTTGCAGCATTCGGTAACCAGCGTCGATAGAAATTAACCATCCCTAAGAAGCGACGTAGCTGTTTGATGTTGTTGGTTGCGGAAAACTGCGAATAGCACTGACTTTAGCTGGCAGAGGCCTGACTCCAGTTGGGGAGACTGTGACGCCCAAGAAATTTGCCTCTCGTATCCGGAATTTGGACTTTTCTTTGTTGATTTGGAGTCCATTTGCTTCTAGGATCTGAAGAACTACTGCTAAGTGCTGCTCGTGTTCTGCTTCCGTCTCCGAGACTACCAGTATGTCGTCGATGTACACATATACAAATGAACACCCTCGGAAGAGATGGTCGAGGTACCGCTGAAGTGTCTGGGCGGCGTTACGTAAGCCAAAGGGCATACGTAGAAATTCGTACAAACCAAAGGTGTAATAACAGCCGTTTTTTGTACATCTTCTGGGCGGACTGGGATCTGGTGGAATGCATGTACAAGATCAATGGTAGAGAAAATTTTCTTTCCATGTAGCTGATTTGCAAAGTCCTGAATATGTGGCACTGGATAGCGATCAGGCTTGGTAATTGCATTTAACCGACGGAAATCCCCACAAGCACGCCACTGGCCGTTGGCTTTTGGACCATGTGAAGCGGGCTAGCCCATGGCGATTTTGATGGCTGAACAATGCCCATTTGTATAAGTTGATTGAATTCGGCCCGTGCAGCTTGTAGACGGTCTGGTGGAAGCCTGCGCGGCTTGGAGAACACTGGTGGGCCTTCGGTGTCGATATAGTGCTGGACTCTTCCAGGGTCGTCTGGTGCATCCGTTGGTCGGTCATAAGGATGGGCAGTAGATATTCCCACCTCCAACGCGCTTACTCGTCGAGACACACACGTAATGCTGCTTGGTATAGTTGGACACACAAGGCGCTTGTTTCGCATATCTACGGGTGAAACCATGGTGTACGAGGAAGTCAGCACCTAGGATGGCAGTAGTGACATCTGCAACAACAAAGGTCCATGTGACTGGCTGGCCAAAACCAAGGTCAAGTGTCAACTGTTTCTGCCCAAACGTTCTAATACAGGAACCAGTAGCAGAGTATAGGCGTATCATACTAGGTTTTGAAGCAGAACATGCTTTGCGTGGCAGCACACTTAAGTCGGCTCCAGTGTCAACGAGGAACTGCAGTTTTAGGGCTTTATCTGTGACGAAAAGGCGACGTGGTGCATGGGGGGGGCAGTGGTTGTCGCGATTACTGCGCCCCTCTTGATCGTTTTTGAGAAGGTACATGGTGCTCTACACTTCTTAGCTTGGGACCCACATCTCCTGTGATAGTAGCAGTGCCCGTCAGTTTTCTCGTCCACACTTACTTTGTTGTTTAACGCAGGCTTTCCGTCCATGGCCATGATAGGAAAACTAGAACATTGTATATATTTGTCAGCTTTCTTGGCCAATTCCTCCAGGTCTCCATCCAGGATTGCTATGACTCCCCGGGCTTGGGGTGGTAGGCGGTCTAACCAGAGTTTCTTTAGAACCTGCGTAGAAACGTTATTTGAGGCCAAAGCTTGCATTCGGTGGAGAAGCTGTGTTGGTTTAAGGTCGCCCAAGGTCATCTCCATAAGCTGGTGAATTTTGTCATCAGCGCTACTGTCATATCTCTCTAACAGTCTAGTTTTGAGGTCTTCGTAGGCCCTACCTCTAGTTGGATTTCGTAGTATGTCGGCTACCTCTAATAGGACCTCGCTGTTTAAACTTGTTACGGTGTGATCGAACTTGCAGTCATCAGATGTTATTTTGGCTTGCCTGAATTGGGCTTCCAGGCGTAGGAACCATAGTTCGGGCTCTGTGCGCCAAAACTCCGGTGCTTTAATCCCTACACGGGCAATAACGACTTGATCGTCGGTTTGGAAGTCGTTCGTGTCGGAGGTGGACATTGCGTATCTGAATTTGTTGCACTCACACGTTCGTCGGGGTCACCAATGTGGCCGTTGCGGGTAGCAAATTAGGCACACTAAATAATTAAGTCATTTAATTAACTCGATCAATTGTTACAAAACTAAATAACTATTACAAAACATAAGAATTCGGTTTCTTGGCGCGAAACGTGAATGTTGAAGGTCGAATGTCTATCCACAGAATAATCCTTCCTCTTCCTCGATTGACAGATATCAGCTGGACGGCCATTCAGGGTTGTTATTCTCCTCCCGTGGAACCAACCAATCTGTGGCGGGCACTTGCTACCTTTGGAAGTCTGCCACATGGTCATTATTTAAATCTTGCTGTATAATCTGAATCAGCTGCTATTTCAAAGCAACAGGTAAAGATGAAATATTATCCTTTTAGATTCGATATTATTATTGAATATTTTTAGGGTAGAGTTACGGATGTCCCAACTTGTATTTGTGTTTTGCTGGCACGTTGGCGTCCCTTTTCTTTTGTCCTCCAGAATGTCACATGGAAGAAAGGACATGTTTATTATTTATTAAGCCCTCGGAAGTATTTCGAGGTAGGTTTATTTTGTTTATTAGACCTTGTTTGGTTTTAAACAGGAGTTTCATATTTTTAGGGTCCAAGATACGGACTGTGTCCAAGGTACGGACTATTTCCAAGGTACGGACAGTGTCCAAGGTACGGACTGTGTCCAAGGTACGGACTATTTCCAAGGTACGGACTATTTCCAAGGTACGGACTGTGTCCAAGGTACGGGTAGTATCTTATGTATAGACATTATCTTATGTACAGATGTCCTGTGGACGAGTGTCCCCAGTAAGAACGATTTTTTCTTACATATAAGTGCCACAGCGTGGATGTAGCTTGAGTCCTATGCTGCTTCGTTCCCAGCTGTAAGCTAGTTAGTTACGGCTGTACCAATTTATGGTGTCTCATGCTGGCCCCTTTGGTTGTGTTGGATGGCTGAGTACAGAGATGCGAGACCACCTCACGCTGCTACTGTTTGAAGCAAGATTACATAAAGAACAGCTAAGTGTAGATTTACGTTCTAGTTTTTATGTTTAGATTTTCTATATTTTCAGTCTTAAACAATAACGTACATCTTAAGTAATATCGTACAGACTATGTTCAGTGGTTAGA
This sequence comes from Sitophilus oryzae, assembly GCF_002938485.1. Lineage (NCBI taxonomy): Eukaryota > Metazoa > Arthropoda > Insecta > Coleoptera > Curculionidae > Sitophilus > Sitophilus oryzae. Next base: position 1,113,724 of record NW_022146928.1, on the reverse strand, counting down.
TTGTTAAGAACATTCATGTCGATATAATCTTTAAAATATAATTTAGATCTTAGGTTTCATTGCATTACATCTTGTAATGGTATTACTTTTATAGATATTATTGCACTATTTTAATAGATGGATAATCAAACATAGATTCTAGAATCTACAGGTGTAACATCTTCGATTTAGCATCATATGGAATATATCAAATTAATTAAAGTAATGCTACATTTCATATTTTCTCTTAAACTTTACATGTCCTGTATTTTATCGTAGTTGTTTTCATTGATATTTAGTACGACTCTTACCACCACTTTCTTTGACATATAACCACTATATATTTACTAGCACTCTACAATGTCATGTATCAGCAAAGAACGTCATGAATAAATATAGTCATTAGTTTTAAGTATTATACAACTGTGTTTTCTTTCTCTGTACATGCCTGGCGCCCAATATCTATATTTCTTTTGTTAATTATCTATAAATCTATATATCTTTTGTTAATTATGACTGATTAATTTTCTCTCTAGTGAAATACCTTATCCACGACTGCTCTCCGATGAAAAGCTGCCGTTGGCAGTGGTAGTGGTTTAAAAAACGCTACAGCAACTTCGCTTTTTAGTTAACTCGGATATTTTAACATTTCTGAAACAATGTTTTCTAATTGGTAAAACGTAAAAAATCGTTAGATCTGACAACTCTGTTGAAACTGGTCGTTCATCTAGCCGCAGCTAAAACGCAATGCATCCGGCCAGCCGACGGCCAGGTCGTTGCGACCTGGTCGTCAGTGAGTTAGAGCCCTAGTGAAAAAATCGAGGAAAAATGAACTGTAGACCCAGAGCACAGTTTATAGTTAATATGTAGTGCCCAGACAAAGAGTTTTATACACCAATAAAGTTACCGTCAGTAAAGTTTGTATACCATCTCGTATTTGGTATTTGATACTAGAAACAAGAGTATCGGTAAAATAACGACATCACACGATAGGCAAATAATAGATTTTAGTACTGCAGAAAGATAATGTCGAAAGGTACTGGTTAAGAAAAGTTAAAGTTAGTTAATCAACTTAAGTTATACAATTCAGTAAGTGTTATTAAAATGTTTTATTTTATTTATGTTGTGTTTTATTTATTCCTGTGCAATATTAAAAAACTTTTACTTTTAATCACTTGTCACTCAAATTTTAAATATATTAATTTCCTGCTATGCGTTCCAATTGTAACAACTTATTTCTTTGTAGAATAAAGTAAACTATCTACTTGGAAATTAAAATGACAGACCCATATATCACTGTCAAGGATTTTGTTGTTGGACAGACTTTATACACTATTTTTTGATACCCTATATATTTTTCGTAAGTCTTTTTAAATTTTATTTAATATACTCATTAAGAAATCAATAAAAAATGGTTGATTGTTATTACAAAATGTTACCTTCTTCTTGGGATTGTGTAAGAGGCATATCTGCTATGAGTTTGCATTTAAACTTTTCCAGCTCATCGTCTGTTTCTCCAGCCATTTCCTGTTGTAACGCCTATAAATTTATTTTAATTAGATATTACTAGAAAATATTAAATTAACAGATATGTACTTTTAGTCGCTCCAAATCTTCTTTTAACGTAATGTCTTCATCGAATACGTGTTCTAAATCTCTAAGTGGTTCATTACTAATTGTATCTACTGACTCGTATTCCTTCGCTTCTGTTTCTGTTTCTATAATTCAAAAATAATAAGATTTATTTATACATATTTGGAATTAAATTGAAATTATTGAAAAAAATATATCTATACCGTCCATTTTTTCGTCAGATTTTTCTTCAACATCTTCATGTTTTTCGTGTTCAGGTTCGACCTCCTTACTAGTTTCTTGATCATCAACGCTATGCTTTTCAACGTCAGTCTCTTCGATGTCTTCCTCGCCTTTAAAAAACATTTTAATAAATTACTTAAATATTGCTCCAAAAAATCGTTTATGGGTGTATTTTGTCACTGATTATTTTTAATTTTACGTATGTTATGTTCTTTAAAATCAAAGAAGCGATTGCCATACATTACTAACATCTATACAGATGCATGAGCAATACATTTATTTTTATTAGACTGTATTAAAAAAGCCTTTTTTATTTTTCTTTTAGAGGCTATCGCTTCTTTCATTATAATTTTGACGTTATTAAAATTTATTCTGTGCACTGTGTCCCATGAATGCTGACAAATCTTAGATTTGTGAAAATCTCCCTTTCTTAAATAATCTTTATGTTCTTTAATTCTAACATTATTTATAATTATTACGTAATGTTCGAATTAAAGAACATAAAGATTATTTAAGAAAGGGAGATTTTCACAAATCTAAAGGTGCCATTACACGGCGCGTGGAGCACCGCGCCTGGACCGTCGACTGCCGCTCCACGCTCCGTGTGATTGGGTCGGCGCGCCGATTTTCGGGTCACGGGCCTGGTATATGAGCAGTTAAGGCTGATTCATGGTACACCGTGACGGGCCGGGGCCGTGCGACGGTGAAGGCACGGCCAAACATTGTCAAATGGTATTTATACCTATGCATTCATGCTAAGCCGAGCACGGGCCGAGCTTCTACTACCGTGTCTACTTTACGGAACGTGCCCGGCTCGGGTACGGCCCGGTGTACCATGAATCAGCCTTTACACGGAGTGTGGAATCCCGCGCCAGGACACGCCTGAACCGTGAACTACCGCTCCACACGCCGTGTGAATGGGTCGGCGCGGAGATCGTCAGGCGGCGTGTCGTTCCCGTCAACTGGCGGTAAACTGCACACTCCAAAGCAAACGCGTCGCGAAAAATTTTCGCCAATAATTTTTTTAATTTAGTTAAATTTAATTGTTACATAATTTATTTAAATATCTCCATTTAATACGAAAATGCATAATTTGATATTCGCTTAAAGAAATCTATATATATCATATTAATTAGGTGGAAAATTACTGAAAATACGGGTTATACCAATATACTCTACAATCTTATTGTTTAAAATAATTATTATTATTTATTCTAAATGTTGTATAAAGGGTAAGGAACACTAGATAAATTTTGCTGAGGTGACTTATGTATGTATGAGTAATAATTACTGTATTTTTTAATAATGTTTATTGCATTTATACTTCTAAAGATGCGGTTTTCACATCACTATGCTACTTTTTATGAAACCAAAGATGCTCCAAGAGTTGTCCTAGTCTTTTTAGTTCCTAAAATACAGAGCGAATTTTAAAATGTTGCATTTTTCGACCCCATCGTATATTGGTTAACATATCGAAAAGGTGAAAACTAAAAAATAAAAAACTCAACGAGACTAATTGAGTTTTTTTTATATAGAATCCAGTGACGTTAACTAGTTTCGCTTGTAACTCTCATTTTCGAAATATGACTTCTATTTTATAAATGACACCCAGTGTATTATTTTTTATTTTATTTGCCTAGTTATGGGCTTTCTAAAAATACGATATACTCTAATTATTTTCATAATTAAGGTAAAAAAATCATTATTTAACTTTTGAACATAAATAAACCTGGTTTAAAAAAGTATTATTATCTTATTTAATTTAATTTAACCAGATGATTTTGCTTTCCACTTTGTTATCTTAATAAACTGCACTGAAAATAAAGTTGGGGAATAAATTAGTATTATTCGATTGTATTAATTTAAACCCAATTTAAACCGATAATCTATGTTAAAAAGTTATACAATGCATTTTTTGTATCTGCCTGCCGGTCGGTCGTCCCATCGGCGCCGGCGCACAGTGCGGTGGATGATAAGCCTAGCGGGACAAAACCGTTTTGTTTATAAAAATAAGCCAAAAAATGTGTACTGATAAGAATAAATAGTGTTCATTCCAACTGATATAAAAATGCATGAATTATTTTTTGGTCGTATACATTTTTATCAACAAAATTTGATAGTTTTCTGCTCAGCCAGGTAGAGGTCATACGAAAACAAAATATTTACAAGTGCATACATTCTATTCCAAACCCAAAATATGTTGGAGATTGCCAAAGGTATGTAAAAAGGCGTTTTAAAACCAACATCATCTCTTGACCGTTTTGTGGGATATCATGATGCAATTTTTAGATCCCAACTCTCTTAGTAACGAAGAAAAGAAAGGTGTTAAAACCCATCTACGATCATTTTCTCTTGTTTTTTTTAGAGTTCAAGCTTAAAAGGTGGCCCTAAAGTTTTATTCCAATTGGCTAGTATAATAACGAAACAAAGACTCATTAAAGGGCTAATTGAAGAGCATTGAAATGAAGAATTAGGTTTTGCAAGTACTATGAACTTTAGGGCTAGTGGGGGTAGGAATGCTGCTGTAATCGTTGAAACCTTAACTGAAACTCCATCGAAAGACACTGCGTTTAAAAAATCAATAAATAACACATTGGTGTCATTTATTGATTTTTACTGACTATTGAGTCAGTTCGGCAATTTTTCTCAAGACAAAAAAATCCAAATGATGTTCTAGTTAAATAAAGCATGACTATATGCAAAATCCTTTTTTAATTTCTTATAATTTCTAATGAAAACTAAATGATTATTAGTAGTTTTAATAAAAGTTTTAAAAATTGTCTTAGATACTTACTATATATGAATTTACAATTACAGAGTGTTAAAATTAAAATTAAAATAACTGTTTTATTTATTTTTAAATAAAATATATTTTTTTAAATAAAATATATTTTTTTAAAATAAAATATACAGGGTTTTACAAGATCACAAAGTAATTAAAAAATAACTGCAAAAAAAAAGTTTTTTTTAAGTATTTACCTGATATCATAATTTTATTTATTTAGCATTAGTTTACAGTACGATTTTTGTGTATCACGTACGAATAATATAATAGTTTTATTATCTTGTTATTATATTTATTAATAAATTAAGTTGTTAATAAATAAATAAATTTAACCCATATGGGTGCTATACATATATTAAACCATTTGCTACGTTCTTAGATTTTAAGTCCCAAACATCGCTCCTGAGGTTTTGTCCGGCTAGAATTACCACCCGCCGCACTGTGGGGCGCGTCTTGGCGCGTCTAGGCGCGGCGCTTCACGCGCCTGGAGCGTGGATCGGCGCTCCACACGCCGTGTAATGGCACTTAAGATTTGTCAGCATTCATGAGATGATTCATGATAAATACCATACAACAGTGGCGAAATACCCGTATAGGATTTTTTGGAGAGATGAATCCGCCACATAGGTATAGACATTTTTTAAATATTGCTAATCAAATTGACATACATACTTTTTATTTTATCCTCATGTTTATTTGACAAATCATCTTCATCTTCGGATTTACTAAATTAAAAAACAATCATTTTTTTTAAATGAATCTACTAGCAATACTATTTAACTAATTACTTAAAATTTAGATATAATTTGAAAACCGCTACGAATAAAGCTTGATTTTCATGCATCCGTTATCCGACGATACGATGATACGATATTAATTTTATTGGTTGAATTGAAAGACTTCGTATCATCGTATCGTCGGACAACGGATGCATGAAAATCAAGCTTTAATTATTTCAATAAATCAAATTCAAGAAGAAAGCATAGCAACAGTTTTTGAAGTGAAACTTCTTTACGCGTACTGGGGGTAAAAATTGAAGGCCGTGGCACACGAGCTAACGTCATGAAAAGTGATAACGATCGAAAAGTGGTAAGCCAATGAGGAAGGTGAGATGGGTCTTTGGAGCATCGTAACTCGGGTCCTATATGAGCTAGCGGCTGAAACCTTAGATATTATAAACTTCGCGTATAAGTAAATTCGCTTCATTTTTGTTGAAGATACGTCAGCGACATTCGACTATCTGATTATTTTTGTCTTTGACACCGATTAATCAATCGTCTGTCTTTCTTTTGGGCATATGTCATTTTTATGTAATAAAATAGAAAATATAAATACAGGGTGGCGCCTCTCATACGCCTCGGAGGCTCTAATGAGAACGACCTTTTGTATTGAAATATAATTTTGTGAGCATATGTTCATATTCAGAGCACTTTTTTAAAAATATGGAGAGTTCTACAGGGTGTCCCCAAAAAAAGGTACATATCAAAGTTGTGTTTTTTGTAATGGAACACCCTATATATTAATTGATTTTCGGATTCTGGGAGAAAAATAAAGGTGAGTTTTATAAGAGAATGAATCTCTAAAATGTAAGGTTTTTGACATATTTAACATTTTCTAGAAATAAAGAACAATTTTTAAATTACAATAAAAGCTACCTATATTGGAATTTACCCGGTATAGCCTATATGTAGTTAAATTAACTAATGTACTTTAAATCAAATTAAAACTTGATCCAAAAAGTTGTACAGGGTGAGATAAAATTAATATTGAACATTGATCACCTTTAAAAGCATGTTACTCTCTTATTTTAAATGGAACACCCAGTATATTATTCCTATACTTAATGGAGAATTCATGTCTCTTCAAAATACTATTAAGGTTGCCTACCCCTCAAACAAATATTTTCCAAGATATTTTCATTTACATGATTTGATCTGAGTAGATCTTTATTATTTGATAAAATCTAGGTGACTGTGATATGTCTGATGTTACTTCAACATAGCTGTCTAATTAGTCCAAGTTTAACAACTAGTTATCATTTTGTGTCAGTGAAAACAAACTAAATTCTCAGAATTTTGCCGAAAATGCAAACTTATCTTACATCAGAGAGAATTGATATGATTCCATTAGTTGGTGAATGCAGTGTGCATTCACAAATTAATAGAATACTTAAATGCTCCTGATTTTATCTAGTGTCGATTTTTTATGGGGATATTTTAAAGACAGTGCTTACAAAACTTGGCCAACTATTGTCGACAATAGCAGAGAAATAATTATTGCAGCTGCTTTTCGAGGTAGAACTCCACGTATGCCTTTTAAAATGAAAAGATCCTTTTGAAAAGACCTACACTTTTTTAAACATGTCGTTCAAATCCTTCAATTTAATAGTTGTTAGTAAGAAGAGTCACTTCAAATATGCGCACATAGTGCACACACAATTTTTTTCAAGAATTTTTATTTAGTGACAAAGTCAATTGTATAAAGATCTCTATACTATATACAGGGTCCGGCAATAGTGCGTCGGGCATCTGTAAATAAAAAACTTGAGAATTTTGTTTAAGTGCAAATCTAAAGTATGTACCAGGATGTATTTCAGGAAAATATTTTAACTTCAATAGGGTGGCTCAAAAAAGTGTGAGTGGACCTGGATGATTTTTTTTAAATAGAACACCCTGTATATTATTGCATTTTTGGCTTCCTTTCATATCACTTTACATAACTCTAAGATATGAATAAATACATTTCGATAGTTTCAGAGATATTAAAAAATAAATCAAAAATATATATTTTTAAGCCCTTAAAAAAATATTAAAAATACAAGAACTGTTCTGAAATCAAAACTATACTAAGTATTTACTTTAGATGGTCTGTACTTACTTTGCTATAAATATAAAAATCTTAAATTATACAGGATGTTCAAAATTCTACGCCAAACTTTCTAAAATATAAAATAATTTTTCTTCGTTTTTTTAAATAAAACACCCTGTATATTATTTTTTCAATAGATGGAGAATTAAAAAATGAACATTTTTGGTATTTAGAGTATTTAAAAATTTTTAACGAGTTCGCAGATATTTGCGGTTTTATATTTCATATGGAATTTTCCACAGTAAATTTTTATCAAAGCCACCCAATGATTTTTCTCTCGTATTTTACCATTGAAAGCGCCATATGAAATAATACTGCGTGTATCTGCGAAACCGATAAAAATTTTGAAATACTCTAAATACAAAAAATGTTTATTTTTTAACTCTCCATTTAATAAAAAATAATATACAGGGTGTTCCATTTAAAAAACCAAAGAAAAATTATTTTATATTTTAGAAAGTTTGGCGTTGAATATTATTTATTTATTCGTGTCAGAGGCATCATCAAGATTACATTACATATACATATAATATCACATACAACAACAATAACAACAATAATTACATATAATAATAATAATAATAATAAGTAAAATTGCAAACATAAAAGTTATACATGAAACCACAGTACATTAAAACGATTAATAGATATAAAACAAACATAGCATATATAAACATCATTTGAGACGGGAAACTAAACATATTTTGCCCAGAAGCGGGCGACGTCAATTGCGTTCGACTTTGCTGCCATAAGGTCCTCTATAGTGCACTTGGCGGGGCACAGTGGGCAAGTATACATATGTTGGGTGGTTTTTAGTGATATTTATAATATCTCAACTTACATTGATTGTTTCTTTTTCTCTTCACTTTCAAGCATCAAAGGCGTTGAATATTGAACATCCTGTATGATTTACGATTACCATATTTATAACAAAGTAAGAACAGACCATCTAAAGTAAATACCTCATATAGTTTTGATTTCAGAACAGTTCTTGTATTTTTAATAATTTTTTTAAGAAGGGCTGAAAAATATATTTTTTTGATTTATTTTTTAATATCTCTGAAACTATCGAAATATATTTATTCATATCTTAGGGTTATGTAAAGTGATCTGAAAGGAAGCCAAAAATGCAATAATATACAGGGTGTTCCATTTAAAAAAAATCATCCAGGTCCACTCACACTTTTTTGAGCCACCCTATAGAAGTTAAAATATTTTCCTGAAATACATCCTGGTACATACTTTAGGTTTGCACTTAAACAAAATTCTCAAGTTTTTTATTATAGGAGCTACAGATGCCCGACGCACTATTGCCGGACCCTGTATAATAATATAATAGCTACATTAATAAAAATGTATGATCATATTTTGCTCAATATTTATAATATCTCAACTTACATTGATTGTTTCTTTTTCTCTTCACTTTCTTCCACATCACTTTTTGTACTTTCTTCTACATGTTCTGTACCTTCCTCTGCCTCTTGTTCCATCGCTATATTATCAAGAGCCACATCTAATTGATCAACTGCTTCTTCATCCTCCGCCATTTCTTCTTTAAGATAGTCTAAAGAGTAATGGTCATCATCAGGCAGACTTGGACAAGACACCACTTTATATACATCATCCTTTTTTTCAGTTTCCTCGGCCGATAGGGTTGAGCTTTTACTTTCACTACTAAAATAGTATTAAAGATTGTTGATTTATAATTTGTGTCTATAAAATAATAGGTATATATTTATCTACGTCAGAGAGTTAAGAAGCTCTTAACTCACTCATTTTTAGTGAGTTAATAGCTTCTTAACTCACGCATTTTCATTACCGCACTCCTTGTTTAGATGACTACCAAAGAGAAAAAAATATTTTGTAAAACATTTATTTTGCACTAAATACAAATAAACTGTTCTATTGATAATAATAATTATAAAAACATGAAAACTTATTTTATTATAAATGTTAATGATACAGTTTGAAGTAAATGCCCGATGAAGCATATATATTTATTTTAATAGATATCATAGTACGTATCATTGAATAGAAAGCCCCAAGAGACGAAGGCTTATAAGTAGCGGATAAATTGGGAAAATTTAGGAGTACCTTTTCATTTTCATAGTTGGGTACTTTTATTTCGGTGCACCATTTTTCATACTTAGAGTATGTATATTCATACTTCTGTTTCGATCTTGCTGGAAGCAATCCAGAAATGGCTCTGAATGTCTCTTCTTCAATGTCAGAGGAATACTTTCCGAATCGCTCATTTTTTAAACTAGTGACATCAATATTATTTACTGTCATATTGACATTGTGTTATTTGAACAAAGGTATTAAGGTAATAAAATTGATTTTTAGAATAGGTATATAGTTAAGTAACAATAATTTTTTAAATTCATTGTGTGTTTTTATAGTTAGACGTAGATAAAATATTGTACAACACACGCGAGTTAACTCCATTAAGATATTTGTCCTTGTAAATTAACTTTCACACGCGTATCTTAATGATTATGTTAACTCACTTGTAATCGTAAATATCTATTACCTCCGCTCAGTTGTAGATAACACATCTTCGTGTACTTCTTCCATGTCCTCAACTTTTTGAACTTTTTCCCTCCATAATGATAGCAAAGAGTCTCTAAATAAATAGTTTCTTAGTATTTGATCGTGTGATGCATCAATATTTGCCAAAAATGTGTAGAGGTCTATAAAAGTTTCACAGCTTATTATGGCGGATCCCCCTAAAAAAATACTATAAATAACTGTGGAGTATATTTGGTTAGCAACTCACCTTCAGGTTCTTCACTTATGATTTCGCAAAGTAAAATCATCGTGTGTGTTAGATCCTAGAAATATAAATTAAATTATGCAATGACTAGACAATCTGCAGATTGAATAAAACTTAGTTTACATCTGATAGTGTTCCTGCACACAGAGCAACAAATCTTAGCCATGGAATAGCTTCCACATCATCAAAACCACCAAGACATAATATTTTGATTAATGTTTTGTGTTGCAGGCAAGCTCCAATCCATCTGTCCCATAAGACCTACGCACACGAAATTCAGCATTTTTATCACTTGGTCAAATTAATCAAAAAGAGTATATATGTTCGAAATATAAAATTTAGAAGATAAAATGCAGAAAATGGAAAATAAATCATGTAGCTAATCTACTATACCTTAAATGAAATGGTCAAGTTGTTTTGAAGCTGAAAAATTAAGGCTTTTAACCAACCAGGGGTAATGCCATAATAATCTCGCGGTATTGGATATTCCAATCTTGGTTTTACCGGTGGAGGAATATTTAGAGACAAACAACGGAAATAAGCAGTAGACCATCTAGAAAATGAAAATAGACACTTGTAAACCATCATATAGCTAAATATAAAATGTCGTACCGTAAACCGTTAATAAACATGCGCTGTTCAATGCAGAATGATCAGTTTGGGTTATTTAGTCGTATTTTATATACACTGTGTCAATTTTAAAACCCTTAATATCTTTCTTGCACACGTCAATTTTATTTGTAAGGGGGACAGTTTAAATGAATATTTTTTGCCTTTTTCTTTCAAACCCCTAGGGGGGGGTGTAGATGTCACTCTTACAATCTTTAATGGGAATGGGGGTCAAGTAGCACATCGTTTTAAAGGGCATTTAATTCTCTGTTCAGTGGTATCCAACTGTGTTGCTTTTTGTCCAGAGGTTTCCGGATAATCGCGTTTCATAGTTGCACAAACAATTAAACATGTCTGCATTCAGATTTTGGTTTTCAGGCTAATGTTTACTCAAAAATTATTGCAATGGATCTCCTTGTAGTACAAATGATTAGAATATTAAGTTACACCACTTACGCCCTGTCTTATAAGTTGTTCAAAATGTTATTCATTTTCCTGCAAACAATAAGAAAGTCTCTTCAAACTCCTCTCTAACATTTCGGTAAACTTCACCGGGAATTGACCGGCATTCTGTTGTACTTCGCCTTTTAAGATCATAAATATCAGTAAGTTGTGTCTCATAAACATGGAATTTAAGATGTCCCTAAAGAAAGAAGTCTAAGGGTGTTAAATCCGGTCATCTTGGAGGTTATTCAATTGGTCCCCTTCTGCCAATCCATGTACCCAGAAATCTCTCGTTTAACCACTGTCGGACCGGAAGAAAATAATGAGATGGAGCACTGTCCTTCTGGAATGTTAACAAATCCCCCTGTATTTGAGTATCTAGCTCTTGGATGATAAGAGGATCAATAGTTTCTTGAAGCATATTAAGGTACAGATGACCCCTGTCAAGTTTCCTTCAATAAATAAAGGACCAATAATGGCATATCTAAGATAACCAACCATAACATTAACTTTTTGGGGATATTGTGTATGTCCTTCTCGAAAAATATGCGGGTTTTCGTCACTGCAATAATCGTATTTGAGAAAAGAAACGTTAATGTTTATGATTTTTTTCTGTTTATTAGTATTTCGACCCCCCTAGAAAAATGTAATGGCTATGTCCATGTTGCTATCTAATCTTCTCATCAACTACAAGGAGACCCATTGCAATAATTTTTGTGTAAACACCAGTCTGAAAACCAAAATCTCAACGCAGGCATGTTTAATTGTTTCTGCAACTTTAAATCTCGCGATTATTCGGAAACCTCTGGACAAAAAGCAAGAAAGTAGGATACCACTGAAAAGAGAATTAAACGCCTTTTAAAACGATGTGCCACTTGACCCCCATTCCCATTTAATATTGTAATGGTGACATTTCCCCCTTCCTAGAGGGATAAAAGAAAACGGCTAAAAATATTAATTTAAAGTGTTCCCCTTACAAATAAAATTGACATGTCTTTCCGATTTTTCATATTTTTGACTGCGAGAAAGATATTAAGGGTGGGTATTTTTAAAATTGACACAGTGTATATTTGACAGCATGTAGTAGAGATAACTTTATTTTTGAAAATGACGAACCCCATACATTACACAATGTGAAAATATGAGGAATGTACCAAAGTTATACTGCTATCACAAAGATACTCCACTTTAAGGTAAAATTAAAATATATTCTGTAAAAGAAACAGATGGCAACTGATAAAACTGAACATACATTTTATGTAATTTATATTATAAAGTAAATTATAACAAGAATATATTCAATTATTATGATTTTATAGTCCGAGAGATATATGGCCAAACATTATATTTCACTTACTTTAAAAGATCTCGAGGCTGAGTGCGAATGGCAGCTTTAGCGTACTGTCTCAAAAGATATGGAAAAGTTGGTGGTATGCATATCTGTTCTGAACAGTACATTTCATCCGGTAGACCAGGCATTTTCAAGTATATGGAGCTAAATGATTAATTTGACTTTAATATTTTAAAAACTTGTATAAAGCACGTTGTATAATGTTAGTTTTTAATCATCAAAGTCGATCAAAGTCTTTGTCACAAGTCATCATTTGTATGTAACAGTAGTTGTTATGGAAATATCGATTACAGGGTGATTCAGTTAGGCTTCCTAAAAAGCTATATATTAGGTTTTTGGTTTGTGAATTTTTTTTACATAATATGGGGGTAATTGTAACGCACATTTTGAAAATATTTTTGGAAAAATACAGGGTGATACAAACATATTTTCAAACAAAAAGTTGTATATTTTTAAATGGAATACTATATACTATATTTTTTGCTCAGTGGATTTGACACTAAATTTCGTTCTAAAAATAAAATAATGTCGTATAGGTACTATACCGAGTGGTTTTTGAATATAACCGTTTGTAAACTAAATTTACTGCTTATATAAAGCCCTTTTAAAATTCTAAATTCGACGAATTATTATTTTTTTTAACAGAAAGTAGTGTATAATAGTATCTTCTTCAAAATTCCTTTTACCAAAATTTGTAATTTTGTTAAAGTACCTAAGTTAAATTTGGATTATAAGTTAACAAAAGTCGATATACAGGGTGGTCCGAATTGTATTCCGGAACTTCGGCAGCATATTCTGCAGATAAAAATAAATAAAAAAGTTCGTATAAATGTAGGTCCTAAAATGCGTAGTTTCAGAGATACAGGGTGTAGAAGTTTCATTTTTATTTCGATTTTTTCTAAATAATTTCTGAAGTAACGTCAATATTTGGATGTTAATTGGTGTCTGGGAGTTTTTTGATATGAGAACTTTGATTTTGATGTCAATATGACTCCTGCTATTAGAGGGTGCCACCTACATGTGTTTTAACTGTTTTGAAGCGTAATAACTTTTTGTCCGTATCTGTATAAAACTACCGAGCGAAAAAATATACATCTGTGTGACTTTTTACGTAAAAAATATCTCTTCGTAAAAATCGTTACGAGCAACCGTTCTTAAGATATTTAGCATGGAAATAGTTAATACATGTCATTATTGACGAAAAATAAACACGTTGAGTAGATAGTTATTTCACTGAAATAATAAATTTGAAAATTTTAATTTTTTTTAAATTAATCATAAATTTTTCTGCAAAAAATGATGATAAAACAGTTTCTGTTTTGGCACAAAAATATTTCAAATTTATGATTTCAGTTTAGTCAACCATGTTTAATTAATGTCAGTGATGACAGGTATTAATAATTTCGATTCAAAATATCTCGAAAGCCATTACTCGTAGCGACTTTTACCAAGAGACCTTTTTACGTAAAAAACGTCGTAAATGTATATTTTTTTACTCCGGAATACAGTTCTGACCCTGTATTTGATCTGTAAAATATTTATTTCCGTTTGTTATCAAGTTGCCCAAATTCTTGTTAATTTAAATTCAAACCTATATATATTTTTTTAAATTAAGACTAATAAAATTGCGTTTTAACGATATGTTCCTGATATGTTCCTATAACTAAACCTTCCGGTTAATTAAGTAGAGTTATTTAAATATTAATAACTCTATTATTATAAGATTATTTCAAGAATTTCGTTGCAATGGCAATTGAATATTTCTCATGGTAACGATTTTCTTTAAACCAAACAATTTTATAAAAGAATGATTATCTTTTATATGATTTTACTGAATAAACCAGAAGGTAAACCTGATTTAGGTACATGGTATATTGTTATAATTCAATGTTATTTATGTTTCGATTTTTTAAAGACTTTTAAAAGGCTTAATTTTAAAAGGCCTAAATTTAAAATAGCAATGATTTGGGTGGTTTTATAACAAATGGAAATATGTATTTTTTGATCTCTTTGATCCGATCTTTGATCGGTTGATTTACACAGTTCGAATATGCCGACTTAGCCTATAAACTAGTAGTGGGAACTATCGAATGAATACCTACTATCGAAATATTCGATAGTTGCAATTCATTCGAATAATTCGATAGCTAGTAAGAAAACATTCGTTGAAAACTATTCGAATAAAAATTATCGAATAGATGCGTCATCTGCCTTGAAATATTGTATTCTAGTAATTCGGCAGCAAAAACCATTCATTTATAAAATTCATTCATTTATGAAATTCATTTATTCGTCAGGATCGATTATAATAAAATATTAACTGGATTTTAGTTGTCGCCCGGCGACGTAGGTTTCTTTCCGAGAAACCCGACAGCGGTCGGTGGCAATGCTATGAAAGAAGCGGGCATCTTAGATTTTTTGCGGAGTCAAATAAAGATAAGGACACATTAATTTTTTTATTGAGGTGCTAGTATTTACACAGAAAATACATTATGAAGGGCGCTGTTGCCATATATTCGTATTAGTTGGTATTAGCCTTTTAGCAAAGAATATTATTCTTTAGCATTAGTTAGTTAGGGATAGTATGTCTATATGTTTTGCATTTTTTTTATTAATATTCTGTTGTTACACTGCAATAATACTTTTTATTTTGGATGTAGGAAAATGATTTTTAATGTTTTTAAGCAAAGACTGGTTTAATAAATAATAATAACAGTAATAATTTGTTATACCTATTAACAACAAAATTTAAAATCATTTAATAATATAAACATTTTTTTAAGTAGTAGCTTAATATAAACAATAAATAGAAGTCAAAAGTATTTATATTAGATCCTATTTAAAAATAATATAGTCTCTAAATGTGGCAACGTTGGTTTATTAAATAATAATAATTACAGAACTAATTTGTTATATTAACAACAAATTTTAAAATCATGAAATATAAACATTTATTAATTTTCTAAGCAAGCAGTGTAATGGAAGGAAAATATAAATAAAAAATTAGAAATCAAAATTATTTATATTACTTTTTATTACTTTATATTACTATTTAAAAATAATATTTACTTTTACTGGCATTTACTTTAAAAAATAAATGAAATATTTCTTTGCAAAAAACTACATGTAAGAGAATTAGCATAAACAAAATACAAACATCGTTAACTTTTTTTTAAATTGGCACGTGTAAAACTTTCAATTTAATTTTCTCACCCCATAGTTTGAGTTCGATAACCATTTACTTAACCACATTACTTAAATATGATTATTATAAGTTCAACTAATTCATATTATTAAAACATCTAAAATACAAATATGTATTTTTAAAATTAATTCTAAGTTCATCTCATCTCTCTTAAAAATTGCTACTTCTCAAAATTTCCGATAAAAAAATAGACCATATACCATATAAAATAAAATAATTGAAAGATCGGGCTTCGGAAAATCACACAAATTTTCGGAAAAATTTTGACACCTGCACACGCATACAATCGTCAATTAATAAAACGACTATTTTAGTATTTTAAATATTTTAATAAACGCAAAAATAGCACAGTATTTATAAGGCGAAGTTATAAAAATTTGGAAGAACTAATAAAGCACTGACGCACACAAAAATCAAACGAATACTAAATTTCATTTATCAAAAGCATTCGATAGTCGTGGCTCAACGATAACCATTTAGTCGCACGGCGAGGTTATCACATATGCTTTAGTATACAAATGAATGAATGAATGATTTTATTCGAATAAAACCATTCGATAGCTGAAATCATTCATTCAGTAACCATTCGATAGTCTAATACATTCGATAGTTCCCATCGCTACTATAAACCAAATTTAAGCTTTCCTATGCCTAATTTATGATTTAACCAACAAAAAAATTTAACGATTCAAGATCATATTTTAGTCAATTTTATTCATGTTTTATTTCTTTCCCCGAAAACTGTTACTGTTGTGTACGTTAATATAATAGAAAATTATATGAGATATGATATAGGAAAGTTGTAGTGTACCGGGTGGCCAATTAAGAATGGACGCCGGCTGTATCTCAGAAACTACTTATCGTATAACATTGGGAAAAAAATTCTAATAAGTAAATCGACCAAGAGAAATCGCTGGAAATTATTTAAAGTTCGAAAAATGTCCGCTAGGGGGCGTTTCGCTGATAGCCAATCAGAAAACAGGGTTTTTCTCAAAAATATGCAGGTGAACAGGTATTTTAAATATTATTATTATAATCATCGAGAAATTTGTAATTTTTTTGATGTAGAGTGTTTTACTCTCTCATAAAATAAAGTGGTGGGGGAAGGTTAAACTTGCTTTTATTAAAATAAGGATAACTCTGGTTTAGGTTAACCGATTTAAACAAACTAGAGCTTGTTTAAAAGAGCTTTTCTTCCTTAATGATCTCCAGTGTAAATTTTGTTTCCATCATTTTTTTCGTGCTAGAGGGCGCTGTTTGACATCATAACAGATATTGCGCTTTTGCATAAAAAAATTAAATAGGAGGCTATATTTCTGTTTACGCAGTTAAATAGGGCACAACATTTCCAAAATATCAGTCTATCTATCAGTTGTCTCTAACCGGAGATATTAAGAGAACAAATTATGTTAGGCTGCCGCTTAGAATTATATACAAGGACAGAAAGACAGTCAAAGCTGTAGTAGGTCTACTAACAGGGCATTGTAAGCTAAATAGGCATCTAAAGCTGATGGGATTGACAGACGAAGCTATGTGTAGGTTCTGCCAATCTGAAGAAGAAACGTCAGAACACATTTTATGTCGGTGTGACAGCCTGGCAAATGTGCGGTTCCCGGTAATAGGCAATGATAGGCCATTGCCAAGGAGCTACATGGAGGGTTCAGTCTCCAAGTTGCTAAACTTTGTGAGAAGGATAGGACTGGAGAATGTAATCTAAGGATCAGAAGAGGACCACAATAGATCCGAGAAGGTCGCAGTGGATCAGGCCGAAAGCCACCTCTAAGAATCTAATCTAATCTAGAATTATATAGTCTAAAAATTATAGTAGTAGGCTAGGAAACAAAAAGAGGTAAATTAGTTACGTCAAAATATCAAAACGTTTAAGTTCAGTTTTCACGTATCCGAATTTCGGGCGTTTTCTTAAAAAAGATGACGTCAAGTTTTTAAACGTGTTTATGTAACATTAAAATGTGTTTATCTAACATTATCGTCCATCCATAATTTTTACGAATTTCTTGGTTAATTATACGTAGGTAGTTCTCAGATTAAAATGCCCGAAAATCGGACAATCAATAATTTTATTAAAATTTCTAAGAATTTTGTGCTTTTAACAGAAAACGGTCAAATTTCGTATGGCCGAAAACTAGGGGTTTATTTCATGTAACGTCATTTAGCTATTAATCCAAGTTCGTCCTTGATTTCACTTGTTGTCGTGTTTTACCTGTTGTTTGTGTTATTTATTATTGTATTATAAAGTTTATGTCGTTAGGATCACTTTTTATATAGCCCCGAAGGTGCGAATGTTAACAATATGCACTACTGGTCCAAATCTACCTTGGATGCAAGTAGTTCAGCACCAAGACCGTTGGTCGGTACATCTTTGCCAGGAATTCTAGGATAACAAATGATTATCTGAATGAAATGAACTATCCATAATTTCTAAGAGATGAATTGCCAATTTTGTTAGGGGATCCAATCTGGATCCGATCCATCATGATGAAAATGCATTTGTTGTAATTTCGTCAGCATGAATGCTGTTGGTGTAGATAATGCAGTTTGGTGCAGTTGTGTCGCATATTTTGCTATGAAGGTGTGGGGCTTCTTGGATACCACTTACTTTAGTAGATAGAGACGCTGGAGCGGCATATATCCATGGCTGGCTAGGTCATCGGATTCAATATGCTTGGGTTTTAATTTATGGGGTTGAATCAAGAACGAACATGGATAAATAACAATTAAATGGTATTAAAATGAAATGAAAATATATCTTTTGATATTTTGACGTAACCAATTTACCTCTTTTTGTTTCCTAGCCTACTACTATAATTTTTAAACTATATAATCCTAAGCGGCAGCCTAACATAATTTGTTCTCTTAATATCTCCGGTTAGAGACAAGATAGAAAATTGCGGTTTGCGCTGATATTTTGGAAATTTTGTGCTCTATTTAACTGTGTAAAGAGAAATATATCTTCCTATTTAATTTTTTTATGCAAACGCGCAATATCTGTTGTAATGTCAAACAGCGCCCTCTAGCTACCACGAAAAAAATGATGAAAACAAAATTTATACTGGAGATCATTAAGGAAGAAAAGCTCTTTTAAACGAGCCCTAGTTTGTTTAAATCGGTTAACCTAAACCAGAGTTATCCTTATTTTAATAAAAGCAAGTTTAACCTTCCCCCACTCTTTATTTTATGAGATAGAGCAAAACACTCTATATAAAAAAAAATACAAATTTCTCGATGATTATAATAATAATATTTAAAATACCTGTTCACCTGCATATTTTTGAGTAAAACCCTGTTTTCTGATTGGCTACCAGCAAAACGCCCCCTAGCGGACATTTTTCGAACTTGAAAATAATTTCCAACTATTTCTCTTGGTCGATTTACTTATAAGAATTTTTTTCCCAAAGCTATACGATAAGTAGTTTCTGAGATACAGCCGGCGTCCATTCTTAGTTGGCCACCCGGTACTATAAAAAATGTCTTTACCTGTGTCTGTGTAGCGGTAGCGGATTCATCTCTCCAAAAAAATCCTATATGGGTTTTTCGCCACTGCAAGAAAATCTACAAAATAAAATAGTTAGGTTAGGTTAGGTGAGGTTAAAAAATAATAATAATAATACTTACAAAAGGTATTAATTGTAAATCTTTTTATATTATTTACATCGTTTGAAATTACTTAAAAAAGTATTTGTTTGAAAAAATAGCATGTTCTGTTAGGAGTAAAAATGACTTTTTGTGATTGTAATGTCAAACTTACAGCCTCGTCACAGAAATTTTTATTTTATTCCTAACAAAACAATATACTATTATTTCAGTCACATATATTATTATCATTAATACCATATGATCAAATAAAAACGGCGTCAACGATGGCTATGCAATGAAGATCGCTGTCATTTTATATATAAATTTATATGGGAAATGTCATCGATTGTCATTTCATATCTATCGATGACGTCGTTCTTATTCGATCATACGGTATAACTCATTTAAAATAATTACTAAAATGTTTTTAAACGTATTAGCTACAAGATAGAAAAAATGCTTATGCACGTACCTACTCTTTTATATTTGGTTAAAAGGTATATTAGAAGAATCATATTATTTTACATTATACAGCATTACAGACGCTAAAAATAATTTTACACATAAATATTATAAATACACTTCACAATAACAGAAAAAAGTGTATAATAAAAAAATACATTATATTTTTTTACAGACAAGGTAATAGCATGTTATGGCCAGTTTGATCATAAAAGTTTTATCATACAAAATGTATTTGCTATTTTTATATTTAAAATGTAATATTATATTCTTGAGTACATCAATTGTAAACAAGTACAAAAGATTTTTATCGGATAAAACATTTGTGTTGATATAAGTCTGTACGTCGCAAACATACTGTTTACTTTTCTTGATTTAATGGAAACTAATGGACTACAAAGAAAATATTATTCAAGTTTCACAACAATAATCAAATACAACCAAATATTCTAGAAGATACATAGTATACAATTTACAGTGACCATAAAATGGACTATGGAACGAAAAGTTTCCTTAAAATAAAGAACTTTTGGGTAAAATTGAAAACTTTTAATTAAAAATTATTCATTTTTTTATTTTTAAATAATAAAATAAAAGCTATAGATTCTGTTATACCTTTGTATAACATTGATCATATTGTTTTAGAAATTAAATCAAGAGATAATGTTCTCAGAATATCAATATCAAATCATTCAACCGTTAGTACTAAGCGCAAGAATTTTTGGTCTCTGTCCAATCGTGTTCGCAAAAATCGGAAAGTTTTATGAAGCAAAGTACTCAAAGGTTTTAGTTCTTTATAGTTATACTATTGTAGTATCAATTGGTAAGTAATGTTCATGTTCAGAAATATACATGTAGTAATAATTTTAAATTATACAAATTACGAATATTAAGAAATGACTTTTTTAACTTTTTTTATTTAATTATGCACTTCATTCTATATACATATATATTTTTATATCTTCTGATTTTTTTTACTTTCTTGGAATTTAGGTTCGGGAAAACTCTAATTAAGTTTTTATTTGGGTTTTTATATCTTTATTTCATTTTTAAAAGGAAAAACAAACGTTTCGGCCAAACATTACAGCCTTCATCAGTGTAGTGTCAAATCAAAAAAACAGTGTCGAACATAATCCAAAAATCACATACAAAAAACCCACAAACACACATAACATAATGTTTACTATAATTAATAAACTAAAATAAACTTGTCAAAAGATGACCACATATTTTTTAAAATTATCATTCGTAACACTAAAACTATCTATGTATATTGACTGATTGTGGGTTTTTTGTATGTATTTTTTTATTATGTTCGACACTGTTTTTTTGATTTGACACTACACTGATGAAAGCTGTAATGTTTGGCCGAAACGTTTGTTTTTCCTTTTAAAAATGAAATAAAGATATGAAAAACCAAATTAAAACTTAATTAGAGTTTTCCCGAACCTAAATCCCAAGAAAATTAAAAAAAAACAGAATTTTTAAAAGCAAGGTTCAAGGTTCAAGAATAATAAATTTTCCAAGTATATTTTTATATTATGTATTTTTATGTACCCTGTATATACAAAATGGAGTTCATGTGGTATATACAGGGTAGGTCTTAAATAAGTGCAAATATTTTCAGGACCGGCGCGGCGCGGCGGTAGATCTTGACAAGATCTTGACAAAAGAAATACATTTTGTCTTTCCCGTTTTTCATATAAGTTAAAAACATCCAACATATTTTACTTTGAAAATTTAATAAAAATGAATGTTTGCTTAACATTTTGAGAACCACTGTTTTTTCTTCTCTATTTTCGTTACTCTATTTTAATCTTCTACCTATGTTGCCATTATTAATATACAGGGAGGTCCGAATTGTATTCCGGAAACTTCGGCAGCATATTCTGCAGATAAAACTAAGTAAGAAAGTTTGTATAAATGTATGTCCTAAAATGGGCTTAGTTTCGGAGATAAGGGTGTAGAAATTTCATTTTTATTTCGATTTTTTCCAAATGATTTCTTAACTAACATCGATATTTAGATAAAAATTGGGATCTAGAAGTTTTTTGACATGAGAAATTTGATTTTAATATCAATATGACTCCTATTTGTAGAGGGCGCTACCTACATATGTTTTAACTGGTTTGAAGAGTAATAACTTTTCGTCCGCACCTGTATAAAACTACGGAACTAAACTAAAAAAATATACATTTACGATGTTTTTCACGTAAAAAAGGATTCTTGGTAAAAATCGCTACGAGTAATGGTTCTCGAGATATTTGGAATCGAAATGATCAATACCTCTCTCATCATAGACACAAATTAAACACGTTGACTAAATAGTTATTAGACTGAAATGATAAATTTGAAATGATTTTGTGTTAAAAGTTCAACAGAAATTGTTTTATCATCATTTTTTCGAAGAAAAATTTATGATTAATTTAAAAAAATAAAAAGTTACCAAATTTATCATTTCAGTCAAATAACAATCTCCTCAACATATACATATGTTTATTTTTTGCCAATAATGCATGTATTGACTATTTCTATTCTAAATATCTTGAGAACGGTTGCTCGCAGCAATTTTTACCAAGAGATATTTTTTACGTAAAAAATCACAGAAATGTATATTTTTTCACTCAGTAGTTTTATACAGGTACGGACGAAAAGTTATTACACTTCAAAACAGTTAAAACACATGTAGGTAGCGCCCTCTACAAATAGGAGTCATATTGACCTCAAAATCAAATTTCTCATGTCAAAAAACTCCGAGACACAAATTTTCATGCAAATATTGACGTTAAAATTATTTGGAAAAAATTGAAATAAAAATGAAATTTGTGTGCACCCTGTATCTCCAAAACAAAGCATTTTAGGATATACATTTTACGAACTTTTTTACGTATTTTTATCTGCAGAATATCCTGCCGAAGTTTCCGGAATACAGTTTGGACCACGCTGTATACGTCTCGGTATACGTTATTTGAAAATTTTAAAAACTGAAAATTTTAAAATTTTCTAAAATTTTTTGGAAATATAAAATTAAAAAAAAGTTTTCACAAAAAAAATCATAAAAGGTTAAAAAACTTATGTTTTTTTTAACCTAGTATATTATTGTTTTAAATTATTTGCTTATATATTTATTTTCATTTTTAATATATAAGGTAAAAATGCATTTTTAAAATTTTTAATTTAAATAAAGCTAGTTTAAAAGGGTAATATTATTTTACTTAATTTAATTTAGCTAGATTATTTTGCTTTCCATAGTGTCATCTTAATAAAGTGCATTGAAAAGAAAGTTGTGGAACTTTAAGATAACATGCTGCCAATCTGAGTTATTGATATTTTTAATGCACTTGTGCAATACATAATTCTACATGCAGGAACTAGCACCTACTATAAAACGGCCGCTTTTTTTCCTTGTTTATGAAAATAAGTATACAGTTCAGTCATTGGGGATCAAAAAAGGGGCCTGCTTGGAAAAAAGTCCGGAAGTTTTGAAACTCTGCAAGTTTATAGGTTTTGGGGTCCCTAACTAAAATCCATAAAATGCACATTTCCAGACTTGCCGCCGGCGCCGCCATCTTGCCAAGATGGCGCCCAAAATCGGTATTTTGTGAATATCTCGAAAACTATGCGTTTTTCGCGAAAATTTGAGGAGAGCAAAATTAAAGAGAATGAAATTTCCTATAAAAAATGTTTCATAAAAATTTTCGCTAAAGTCAACCGTTTAAGCACAAAACCCCTGGAAATTTTACAATTTTGCGTAAAATATGATATATTATTGTTACGTTTTTCGTCGGTTCCATGTGGATAGAAAGTCACAATTTATTTAAACACAATTTATTTAACACTAATTAACAAAAACAATAACGATTAAAAGACTTAAAGAACTATTTATAACTTATTTACAATTTATCTAATAGAAATTTATTTTGAATTAGCGCGGCGATTGTTGACTGTTGATTGACTTGAAAAAATAAAACAAATTTTTGGAACTTATCAACAAATTAACATAAAATTTAAGTAATACTTTTATCTATGAACGCCAGTGCACTGTAAAAAAAATGAGTGAAATTTCACTCAGATTTCACTCAATACTTTCTCAATTTCTGTCCACACCCGATTGAGTGAAATTTCCACTCTATAGAACTGAGTGAATCTTCAATTCTCAGAGTGAAAAGCACTGAGTGTTTTTACTCAATCGGGATTGGACGAAAGACTCCTTTTTTACTCATTATGGTCTTATTTCGCACGACGGCGCCGAAAGTACTTGGCGCGTCCCTGCTTAATTCTATACATGAAAACCTCTATGGTATCGTGCTTTTACGTTTTCGATAAGTTATAAGATACCCGAGGATGGAAAAATGCATCATTTTAAATTCTAATTAGGCCAACTTCATTCTATTTAAATTTAAAAATTAAATTAAAAAAAAATAATTTTTAAATTTAAATAAAATGAAGTTGCCCTCTGTATCTCACATATTATCAGCTAATTTAGAAATCTAAAAATCCTATCAGATAGTCCTAATAAAGTGCCTATGAGAATGTGCAATTAGTTTTTTGATTTTCTAAAAAGTAACGAGAGGAAAAAATAAAATTGATTTTCAAAAAAATCCGTTTTTTCCGAAAAACTCATCAGTGCTTAAAATTTTTTAAACTTTTTTGATGGCATTTTGGTGGAGATTCCAAAGCGCAACTTTGCCCCAATTTAACCATTTTTGTATCTATTACGATTACCGAGATACCAATGCTCGTACCTCGAATTTGTATAGCACCCTGTATAGTCTGACCAACCTAAATTTTAGGTTTATTCCATAGAATTGTAATAAATGTATGTTATTGGACTAAGGATTTGATACCCTCATTTACGAGGGGTGTCTCTGTTGGAATTACATGTCGACTATAATAATTCTATGGCAGATATAATATTATTTTCTTTGCAGTCGTTGATAGACTATTTGCAGTAAAATAATATTTTGACAGTAAATGTATATTTTTTACCCAAGTGAGACAACCCTCTCTCAGCTATAAGTGATATAGTTATAAGCGTTAGTTCGTATTATAACAACAATCGAGAGATATACAGGTTGTTAATTTGTTTATTACTCGCGGCAAGAGCTTTATGGTTGAAATATGGCAACCTCGGCCCGCTCGTCGAGAGACGACGCGACGCGGACGGAACGAGTCGGCAGCTTAGCTTTTAGTACTTATTTGGAATGTTGTCATTCTGTTCCCCAATAAGTAACCGTCCAGTTAACAATCTGTATATCTACAATCTTTTGAGATATTACAAATAAAAGGTCAATTTATTAATGAATTATTCTATTTTTAAAAAGGTATTGGAACTATTCTGGGTGTTCACGCAGATGCCACTTGCGGAACATGCACCATAAGAATGCGAAAAAATAAAACATTATTTATATCAGCTTGTGATATAGCTATTGTGATTATTATAGCTTTATACGGAATATTGGCCATTCCATACAGAATGCGAACATTTATCAAGTTACTGGATATATGGACTAAGGTAAAATTATATTTTTATAATACCAAATTTAGTTGACGCTACAGCCTATTCATTGCTGATGATTACGATCATTTGCATGAAAATCTACGTGCTACACAGGGTGGTCCGAATTATATTCTGGAAACTTTGGCAGCATATTCTGCAGATAAAAATAAGTAAAAAACTTCGTATAAATGTATGTCCTAAAATGCTTAGTTTCGGAGATACAGGGTATAGAAGTTTCATTTTTATTTCGATTTTTTCCAAATAATTTCTGAAGTAACGTCAATATTTGGATGAAAATTGGTATCTGGGATTTTTTGACATGAGAAATTTGATTTTGTTGTCAATATGATTCCTACTTGTAGAAGGCGCCACCTAAATATTTATTAACTGCTTTGAAGAGTATTAACTGTTCGTCCGTACCTGTATAAAACTACTGAGTACAAAAACAATCATTTATGACGAAGTATGAAGTTATCTTGGTAATCGCTACGAGTAATGCTTCTCGAGATATTTGGAATCGAAATTATAAATCCTACCTGTCATCAGTGACATAAATTAAACATATTGACTAAATAGTTATTAGACTGAAATCATAAATTTGAAATATTTTTGTGCCAAAAGTTCAACCAAAACTGTTTTATCGTCATTTTTTCACAGAAAAATTTATGATTAATTTAAAAAAAATAAAAATTTCCCAAATTTATTATTTCAGTCAAATAACTATCTACTCAACGTGTTCATTTTTTTGTCAATAATGACATGTATTGATTATTTCCATTTTAAATATCTTGAAAACCGTTGCTCGCAGCTATTTCTACCAACTGGCATTTTTGCACTCAAGCTAAGCATTTTAGGACATAAGTTTATACGAACTGTTTTACTTATTTTTAACTGCAGAATATGCCGCCGAAGTTTCCGGAATACAGTTCGGACCATCCTGTATAATCTGGCATGTATACGCGAACAATAATTGCAGTACTTGACATGCGAATACTGAAGAAAAAGTTAAGATGACCTGGCAATAAATAAGTTGTGGTTGACATTAGATACTTTCTTTTATAAATAGTTACATGAAGGGCAAGAGGAAAATACTAACCATGTCCATTTTATAGGAATTTTTAAGTAATCAACTTAATCTGTGGAGAATACCAACTTTCAAACACATGCTAAGTTATAATTGAATGTTGGCTTGGCGTATTTCAGTTGATTTTTAAAATTTCGACAGCAGGGCACGGTACGGCAGAAACCAAAACTTTCCTGCTCTGTATTTCATGCAGTTAGGGTTACCGTTTATATTGATCACATTGAAATAATATTAAAATCATGATTTTGTCATATATTTAAATATTATAGTTTTTACTATTAAATTAGCTACTAGTTATTGAAACTACAAAACTCTTAGGTACGAAGTTTGTGTGATGTAACGCTGTTTCGGGTAGTAAAAATTAAGTGAAACAGAACCCAAACTGGGCGACGCGTTATGTTGTGGCAATTTCAAATAATAACGAAATTGCCGAAAGAGTGTCAACACGAAAAGGAGAGCATATAGGCCAGTCAATCTGGAGGTTGAGGTGGAAAAAATTAGTAACCAACCGATCTCAACGGGAATGTGTAGATAATGATCTCCTATTTAACCCCTCAAAAGTCCCATTCGGTCCCAGTGGGGGAAGTTTGAAAAAAACCGCCGCCATCTTGGAATTTTTTGGTTTTTTTTCAAATATCTCCGTTTGCATAACTTTTTTCGAAAAAACTAAAGATATGTTTTTTGTAGAGAATTAAATTTAGAATAACCTTCAGTCATTTTTTTTTTCTAAAATGAAAACTAATAGAGATAAAGCCATATTTTACTATACGTTTTATAAATTTTCCATCAGCTTTAATTTTTGCGTTAACAGTATAGTGTTAATATAGATAACCAAGCGAGACCAAGTATAAATTTAAGCATTAAAACAATTAAAAATAACGTTTAAATATTATTTATTACTAAAATTATTTTTTTGCAATTGCAAAGACAGTGCTCTAAAAATTGCTCTTGTAGAAAACTGGGTCTTAAATGTTTTTCAAAGTGTGGTTAGTGCTACGGAATCAGTTGCACAAACTTTTGTATTTCAGTTGAGAACGAAAATGACGCTCTGGATGGCGTCATAACAGATTTCATTTAATAAATTTAATTTAATAATAATTTTTTTAACAATAATTTTATTTAATAAATAATGTTTAAACGTTATTTTTAATTGTTTTAAAGCTTAAATTTATACTTTGTTTATCTATATTAACACTATACTGTTAACGCAAAAATTATAGCTGATTGGTTTAAAAAAACTGGAAAATTTATAAAACGTATAGTAAAAAATTGCTCTATCTTTATTACTATTTATTTTAGAGAAAAAATTAATAAAAGTAAAATATTCTATATTTAATTCTCTATAAAAAAATTATCTTTAGTTTTTTCCAAAAAAGTTAAGTAAACGGAGATATTTGAAAAAAACGAAAAAATCCAAGATGGCGGCGGTTTTTTTCAAACTTCCCCCCTGGGACCGAATGGGACTTTTGAGCGGTTAAATAGGAGATAATTATCTACATATTCCCGTTGAGATTGGTTGGTTACTAATTTTTTCCACCTTTACATATAATACTCGGCTACGTTTACTGGCCTAATAATTGAAGGGGTGGCTACAATAACCAGGCAGCTTCACTTTTTCACGCAACAGAGATATTGTTACTGAGTTACCCTTTAAAAATAGTTCTATCGTACCCTGCAATAATCAGGTGTTTTTATATAATAGCCACTACATAAGGCAACGTTATTGGAGCTACCTTGCTTTGGGTTTGCAGCAAGACCCGGCGGACAGTCCTTAGAGCTGTCAGGACCACAATGATGTTAGTGTCTTCTTCAAAAGCCCATATATCCAACAAAAATTAAGCTATTGATATACAGGGTGAGTCTTAAATAAGTGCAAATATTTTCAGTGCTGGTAGATCTCGATAAAAGGATCATATTTGTGAAGCTCTTTACCATTTTCAGATAAGTCCAAAATAACCGAGTTATTTAAGTTAGTTTGAAAATTTAAAACAAATGATTTTTTTTGAAAAAATTTTGAGAGCCACCGGATTTTTTTCTGTATTTGCATCCCTTTTATTACCGGAACCATGGAGTAAAGCCGTAACTATGGTAATATCAGAGATTAAGAAATTATACCGTGGGAAAATTTGCGGTGAACAGGCAGTTCTAAAAAGTTTTCTAAAAATATACAGAGAAATTTAAAAGAAAATGCACGATTTCAACATCATTTTTTAGCGAAAAAACCTCATAGACGTCGCGTTGTGTTCCTGTGGTCAAAATATACAACCCATGAAAATATTTGCACTTATTTAAGACTCACCCTGTATAAAGCTAGTGAATAATAACACTAAAAAAGGTAAGAAATTAATCCTGTATACTGTTTTTCAGATCGACAACGTTATACCAATATCAAACCACCAGAAGTACAGGAAGAAGTCGATCGTTTTTCTATTAACAACTTTGTTAAATTTCACTGCGTTATTTCTTTTCGATATCATATTTTATTGTTTTCCAAAAGGAATTACTATTACCATGCGTGGAATGGTAGACAGATCCATATTCTACTTGAAAAAGTACACAACTTATTACTTACTGTACTATATAATAGTATTTCAAGAAATTTTCTATTGGCATCTGATATCTTATATTCACATTCGAATGTCCAGTTTAAATAGGAATTTGAGGAAAGAGAAACAGGCGATTTCATGTTTGTTTAGGAAGATCTTTACTATTCGACAAAAATCAACAATAATTGTTAACAAAATCGAGCTCAAATCGAACGAATCTCTTAAATTTGAAAGAAACATAGGTAAGTACAATGTAGGACACCGTGAGACAGACAAAGAACGTCCTTGCTGATTTAAAACATTTCTATAAAGAATTTGGAAACAATTTTGTGTTTTACATTTCTTAATTTATTAATCTACGACAATGTCATTATGACACATTTAACATTGTCATTTGGATCTCATTATGGCTTTCGTAATAGCACTAGCAATAATAAATAATAATATTATAAGTCTTTTATCTATGTAGCACTAGTGCTATTATGAATTCATAATAACACGCAAATTTTAAAATAAGAAACAAGCAAAAAAAGGTACCTAAATACGTCTATTTATTGTAAACATTAATTATAATATCAGTACAATTGGTTAAATTAATTCCAGACGATGACAGGTGAGTTGAATTTTTAGAAAGTAAATTTTTATTGCAAATTAACATTGCCAGAAATGTTACCCAAAATATTACATGACACTTTTTTCTTATTTTCTTTGGAATTTTCTATATAGCTCTCTGCCACTGTGTTAGAGCGCCAACCACCATGTCTTTTAACAGATAATAAATCCACTCCTGAATCTGCAAGCAACGACGCAGACGATCTACGGAAACAATGTCCAGTGTATTGTTGAGGATTTGGAAGACTTAGGAACAATGCTATTTTATAAGGCATTTTCCCTAAAATATTAATGCCAGCGGGTTGCTTAATACATTTTCCATTTCTGTACCCCACAAAAAATCGAGTATGCTTTCTGTTGCTTGGCCGCATAGCTATATATCTTCGAACCATTTCCACCATATTTATTCCTTCAACATTCCCTTTCGTTATAAAAAAATCTCGTGATATCTTTGTTTTCGTAAATGGAATAATGACATGAATGCATTGTCCTTCATCTTTAATATTTTGCAGCTGCAGATTTGTCAACTCGATAAGCCGCGCCGGCAGGCTCCCGCATGTCCCACTATCAATGAAGGTTTTGTCAGGAAATAAGTTTTATCATCAGCTTCCAACAAAAAACGAGTTATGTCTTCTTTTCTTAAAATTCTCGATTTTTTTGACCGAAATCCTTCCGATTTTCTTTTTAGATATGCAATTAAATGGACGTACTTACTAATATCTGTATTTTTCTTCACTGATATAACTGAACGTAGCATGGAATAATATACCCAAAGTGATGAAGCCTTCCTATGTTTTGAAAGATGTTCAAAATATGTCAGGAGAACCTTTTCGTTACTACCTATTCTTGATTCCTTTCCCTTAACCCCTAATCTTCAAGTTTTACATAGGCTTGCTCGTACGTTTGTCTTGATTTTTCGGGAAGTAGGGAATCGACAACGTTTTGCGCAATGCCTTCAATATCCGAAAGGACACTTTCAGAATCAGAATGGGAATCCCCTGAGTTCCGAGCGTCGACGCATCGGCCCGGAACGAAGCGGTTTGATCTTGATTGAGATCGTTTCGGTTACCCAGTAGTAATGTGTCGATCCCGCAGTAATGACGTCTAGGGCTTGACCTTGCCAAAATTGTCATTCCCCAGCCGTCTTTGACGCCGTTTTTTTTTTCGATCGTATGGTACAATTACTTTAAAACCTAGAATTATCTTATAGTAGTTTGTATTGAATAGGTGTTAGGAAGTATTAAGAATTGTAAGTTTTTTTTTAATGATTTTAACTACTTAACTAACTCTCTTCTGTTATTTTTAACGACATTTTCAAAATAATCGAAAATCAACAATTAGAAGAATATTTTCACCTATTTTTCTGTTTTAGCAGACAGAATGATAGAACTATTAACGGTATATGGAAGAATTAGAGAATCCGTTGAAATTGTCAATTCAACTGCGTCTTATGGAGTTGTAGTAAGTAATATCTACCAATATATAACCACAAAAAGAACTTAAATCGTATTAAATGTTTTTTTTTTCAGTTGTTAATATTAAGCTGTTTACTTCATTTGATTGTGACCCCGTACTTTTTATTGATTGAAATAATCAAAGCAAGAAGTAATATGTTTATTGGCTTACAAGCGTTATGGCTAGCTGCACATATTGGTAGGCTGCTCATTATGGTTGAACCATGCCAGAAATGTTTAAATGAGGTATAACATCAGAACTAGGGTTAACATTTTACATGATACTGAAAACACAAACTTCGTACTTTAATAATATTGTTGCATCGAAATTATATTGTTTATCATTATAATTATAAGAACAAACGACTTACCTGTAGGAAGTTCGTTCTGAATTATATGAGTATCCTCGTCCAAATAGATATACACCCGTAGTATCATTATCATACTTTATCGAGCACATTTTATTCCCAATTACGTAAAGAATGCATTTTTTGTTAGCCATAGGCCTTAGTCATCCGTACCCGACCGTCAGTCTTCTCATAACATTATTTTGCTTTCAAATCAAAAAAAGAATTTCTTGGGAGGGCTAGTATTGGTAGGGTCGGGACCTATCTATTTGGACGAGGATACTCATATAATTCAGAACGAACTTCCTACAGGTAAGTCGTTTGTTCTTATAATTATATTTCGTATCCTCGTCCAAATAGATATACACCCGTAGATGTTGAAAGAAAAGAAATTCTTTTGTGACAGTTTATATTTTGCTATTTTTTTTAAAACAGGTGATGTAAAATATACATAATCGTATAACATAACTATAAACGTATATTTAAATATAATATGTCAAACCCACAAAACAAAAATATATATAATCTACTTCTACATACATGTTATTATAATATATAACAAAATAGCAACAAAAAATTAATGTAATATAATATGCATCACATAATTATGATTCTAAATTAGTAAAACCAAACCAAACACATAGTAGTAGTATAACACATACATATTATACTAAGGGTCGGCATTTTTGGTCTTGGGCGCCGGTTTTCATGTGTACGAAGAGTACCGTCAACACGCTTAGTAAAATAAGATATACTGAAAGGCGAGTATTTTCCCAAGCGCATGGAATCTAGCGTCAGATTAAGTAGTTATGTAATAAATACTTCCTATTTTTGCTCACTCCGACTTACTAGATTGCCATAACGACTCACTCCTATACATGTAAACGCCGACCTAAAGGTTCGCTTGCCAGCGGGGTATTAGTATAACACAAAAACATTTAATGTTTTTGTGTATCGTTTTTTTTTTATAATCGCAACACAGTCCCTTTTACCTAATTTTGTGTTTTGTTTAATTTGTATATTAATATATAAAAAAAGGTAAATAAACTATTTGAATTTGAATAAGAATATAAGTATTTACATTAACATTATAGTACCTATTTATTACATTAACAGAATAAAGAGCAACTTACTAGAGCAGTTTATAATGACTATACTTACTTCCTGCCTGTTTTTATAAAGTTATTTTTTTTTCCTTTATTCAGTGGACGATTAATTTTTTGAAATACTTTTGATGTTGATGTCCACACTATGGTATTCTTTATTTGATCTATATTAAATCCCTTTCTG
Organism: Sitophilus oryzae; assembly: GCF_002938485.1. Taxonomy (NCBI): domain Eukaryota; kingdom Metazoa; phylum Arthropoda; class Insecta; order Coleoptera; family Curculionidae; genus Sitophilus; species Sitophilus oryzae. The sequence goes on along the minus strand of NW_022146928.1, from coordinate 1,081,003 downwards.
TAGGCCGCTGAAGACGTCGCGTATGTAATACTATGAGTACTAAACAGTTTTGTGTTGATTCCACTTTCGTTTAACACCTCCTTTATCCAGCGACTTATAGACTGGGAACTTGCCACTTTGTGGTTTTGTTGGGTTTTTTATGAGTAAGAAAAAGATAATTCTCTTCCCCTCTTAATGATTCAGTTCTTTTTAGGTAAGCTTCTAAAGTGCTGGCAAACATAAATCTTAATAGAAGAGTCGTCTACTTTAGCTATATTTTTTAGTGTCTGAATTCTCTGTCCAGTTGCAAGAATTAGGAGAGTAGCAAGCTTTTTTGTGAGCAATTCTAATGAAAAATTCGAGTGGACACCATCTTTTTATAAATTCAAGGACAAGTCAAGGACAATCGACGATTTCCAGATTTTAGTAGTGATAAAATTAAGGTGCAAATATTTTACACCTCCCATTCTATTAGTATATGATATTCTTGGTCTCAAAAACCTCTAGCGTTTAAATAATTACAATAGGTACCCTAACCCGATTTTGATGCATCAATAACCTAGTAAGTAAGAGTATATTGAGGAGGCATGAAATTTTGACCTGCATATTCTGTGTTTCTGAGTCACCAGCCGTAAACTTCAGAAAAAAAAACTTGTTGGCACAAAGAACCGCATTATAATTTTCATTATTTTCCTTAAGGGCTTTGTATTTAGCTCATTCAAATCTCTTAGTATCTATAAAATCAGCTGTATTTATCTGCGGGACAAAAAGAAATTAAAGTGCTTGTAAGTTGCTAACAAACCATCTTATAGTTAGTATGGATACATACTATCTATTTTCTGGAAAATTTCAGCACTAACATTTTAATCTTACATTTCTTTGTGTCTGTATGATATATTTTCATTAATTTTGTATTTAAGATAAAATCTAAGTATGAAATTTCTTGAGTAGACGTGAAGATACTCTTTTTTTTTTATTTATTTATTTACTTATTTTTTTTTTATTTTTTTTATTTTTTTAATTTATATTTCCAGTACATTCCGCTAAATGTTTGTCTAATAAAAGAACATCGTCAAGATAGTTTAGTCACAATCAAAAAATGTTTTCCCTTAAACAGTTGTTAATTACCTGTGTTCAGGGGGTTGAAAAACATATGCATAGTGCAAATTCCAAGAAAAAGAGCTTAAAATTCATTTTTTTTATTACTATTATTATTATTATTATTTATATTTTAAAAGTATAATTTAAATTCCAGTTTTCTGCAATGAGAGTTTCTGGATAACTATATTGTTTAGGTTAGTCTAAAATTTTAGGTTTAGGTCTACTAGTTTAGGACCTAAAAGGTATCGTAATCGCAACCATATTTATTATAACCTTTTAAATAACTTAAAACAAGTTTGTTATGTGTTATTTTCAACCATTGGCTGTAAATAGTCAATTATACCAGCATATTTGTTTTAGTTCTAACCTGAATATTGTCTCCTCCAATACATTCTGCCTTCTTTGGAACTCTTGATCCCCCTCGTTCTAAAATGACTCTTCTAGAATTTCCCCTTCCTATCTTCTCATTATTCTGTCTGTGGACCTTCACCTGGATCTCAAAGCACTCGTTTTAAGTGTTTTGATTTCTGAGATGAGCCTGCCCTAGTATTTTCAACATTCTTGGCTTCTATGCATTTTCACTAAAACTTTACTAAGAAGCAAATCATCGCTTATTTGGCCAATCGCCATGCTTTTAGTTTTGCTATTCAAGTGTGAATTTAATAAAAAAAAGAAAACCTTACAATGGTTCGTATAGTAGACTTCTCCCTAACATAACGATTTCCTTAAATCTATCAGACTTTAAGGGCAACTGCAACCTTGGTTATTTTCTTTGAAAGTTCCACTAACCTTGTAATTGTTTGGTCTGAGTGGTGACATTGTTTTACCTAAAAACGTGCTGTAGGTCTATCAAAAAATAATATATTTCTTACTTTCTGTTGAAGAAAACATTATTTGGACCTCCGGATTTAACCTCGGTCCTTAAAATATACCGCAATTGCTGGGGATGGGAAAAATATTTTAGACTGTCTTTCGTTTCTGTAATTTTAAGAAAGATAAGCATCCACCTAATTTCAAGTGTGTCACATATTTTAGGTCCTACTCCTACATAGATCTTTCTCTCTCTCTCGAATTTGAATTAATTTATTTTTTTCTAGATTTGATTCCAAGAACGATTGGAATTAAATAAATATAAGTTTATTGTAAGCCATAATAATGTAAATACAATTTTTTAACCAATTTATGCTATATTGCAACCAAAAGATCTCTTAATTTGTAATGTAATTATATAACATGTAATTCTAAGACAAATCTTAATATAAACTCACTATCTGAATCTGTACCTTTAATAATAGACAAAAAAAAACATTTTTGGACAGCGTTTAAAATATTTTTTAATAAAATATTTTATAAACTCAGCCTAAGCCTTGTATATAAGAATATATAAACAAGGGCCTAAAGTACATTTGTGTAACTTCAGCAGTTCCTCGTCCCCATAGCAAGATGTTTAGTTTAAGCCTTGGTGAATCGATAGCAGTCCTTACTTAGCATTTTAGTCACCTACTCATTTTTGTAAACAAATAGCCTTGGGGTTTTTATTATTAAACAGATTCAGATTCGTTTTGACCTGTCTAAAAAAATAAAGTTCATTATTTTATCAAAAGTGAGCAAAAAACACTCTAGAAAATGGAAAATCAACTCAGTATCGTTGCGTCATCTGCCGCTGTGAAAGCACTCCGTTCGGTGCAGGTTGGCCGGGTATAACATAATAGTTGCCTGTTTGAATACAAGCTTTTATTTAATCAAAACTGCAAAGCAGAATTAGTTCAAATACAGCCACAGAATAAAGGATCCGATATCTAGATCATTTTACAGTTCTGAGACATACTAGCGTAAATATGAGTGAAGGACTAATGCTGGGTTTCAATTGTGTATATGAGCATATGCTTACATCCACAAAGGTGAATTAATACCCAAGCGGAGTAAATATTAGACAATATCATAATACTTGTCTCAATTTTCAATTCCAGCCGGAAAATACAGATCATAATTAATGTAACCCACGTGTATATATTATATCAGGGTGGATTAACCCAGTTAGTAATTAACTAAAAGTAAATCTGTTTACCTCTTCTATCTCTGAAAATATATAATTGCACTTTCAGTACGCCCCCTGTTGACAAAAAATAGCTTTAACAGTTATAAGCTATTACATGCAATTTGAGACTTAACAGTTATGTCTCTTTTATATTTGGCTTTAACATTTATAGCCAGTATCTACAACAGTATTTAGAAACTCACTTTCGTTCTCATCACTAGTACTACTGTACACTCTTGAGCATGTTGTTGATCCAAAAATCCAATTTTTCTTCAAGAGATGTTCTTTCTTTCTTTCCAGCTCATTTTCATCACTCACTAGCACTTTAAGGTACGTTTATTACACGGCATTTTATATTGCTTCTAACTATACTGTTTACTCGACAAAGCACAATAATGTTATGAGAAGACTGACGGTCGGGTACGGATGACTAAGGCCTATGGCTAACAAAAAATGCATTCTTTACGTAATTGGGAATAAAATGTGCTCGATAAAGTATGATAATGATACTACGGGTGTATATCTATTTGGACGAGGATACGAAATATAATTGCTTTGAAAGAAATGTTAACGTACATCTAAAAAAAATTATATTTCGTATCCTCGTCCAAATAGATATACACCCGTAGTATCATTATCATACTTTATCGAGCACATTTTATTCCCAATTACGTAAAGAATGCATTTTTTGTTAGCCATAGACCTTAGTCATCCGTACCCGACCGTCAGCCTTCTCATAACATTATTGTGCTTTGTCGAGTAAACAGTATAGTTAGAAGTGAAAATAAAAATGCCGAAATATAGTAACAGGAAACGTACCTTAAGTGCTAGTGGTGATGAAAGTGAAAGGCTGGAAAGGGAAAGAAGACATCTCTTGAAAAAATTGGATTTTTTGGATCGAAAACGGCGTATAAGAGTGTACAGTAGTACTAGTGATGAGAACGAAAGTGAGTTCTAAATACTTTCGTAGTTACTGGCTATAAATGTTAAAGCCAAGTATAAAAAGAGACATAACTGTTAAGTCTAAATTGCAGGTAATAGCTATAACTGTTAAAGCTATTTTTTGCCAACAGGGGGCGTAATAAGTAAGTAATTATTTTAGAGATAGAAGAGTAGAAGTAGATTTACTTTAGTCAATTTACTAGCTTGGGTTAATCCACCCTGTGGATATAATTATATACACGTGGGTTACATTAACATGATCTGTATTTTCCGGCTGGAATTGGAAAATGGTAAGACAAGTATTATTATTCTGTCTAATATTTACTATCTTGGGTTAATCCACCTTGGTGGATGTAAACATATACTCATATACCTACACATTGTAACCCAGCATAGTCCTTGACTTATGCACGCTAGTATGTCTCAGAAAACTATTAAAATGATCTAGATATCAGATCCTTTATTCTGTGACTGTATTTGAAAAATCTGCTTTGCAGTTTTGATTAAATAAGCTTTTGATTAAATAAGCTTGTACTCAAACAGGTAACTATATATTATGTTATACCCGGCCACAAAACGCCGAACGGAGTGCTTTTCTACAGGGCAAGGTGACGCAACATTGTTGTTTGTTTACCTTTTTCTAGAGTGTTTTTTGCTCTAGAAATAACTTTTGATAAAATAATGAATTTAATTAAAATTAATTTTAATAACTTTTGATAAAATAATGAACTTTATTTTTTTAGACAGGTCAAAACGAATCTGAATCTGTTTAATAATAAAAAATAAAAACCCCAAAGCTATTTGTTTACAAAAATGAGTACCTAGGTGACCGCTATCGATTCTTAAACCAAGGCTTAAACTAAACATCTTGCTATGGGGACGGGGAACTGCTGAAGTTACACAAATGTACTTTAGGCCCTTGTTTATATATTCTTATATACAAGGCTTAGGCTGAGTTTATAAAATATTTTAAACGCTTTCCAAAAATGTTTTTTTTGCCTTTTATTAAAGGTACAGATTCAGATAGTGAGTTTATATTAGGATTTGTCTTAGAATTACATGTTATATAATTACATTACAAATTAAGAGATCTTTTGGTTGCAATATAGCATAAATTGGTTAAAAAATTGTATTTACATTATTATGGCTTACAATAAACTTATATTTATTTAATTCCAATCGTCCTCGGAATCAAATCTAGAGAAAAAAATCAATTAATTCAAATTCGAGAGAGAGAAAGATCTGTGTAGGAGTAGGACCTAAAATACGTGACACACTTGAAATTAGGTGGATGCTTATCTTTCTTATAATTAGTAACAGAAACGAAAGACAGTCTAAAATATTTTTCCCATCCCCAGCAATTGCAGTACCTATATTTTAAGGACCGAGGTTAAATCCGGAGGTCCAAATCATGTTTTCTCCAGCAGAAAGTAAGAAATATATTTTTTGATAGACCTAAAGCACGTTTTTAGGAAAAACAATGTCACCACTAGACCAAAAAATTACAAGGTTAGTGAAACTTTCCAAAGAAAATAACTAAGGTTGCAGTTGCCCTTAAAATCTGATAGATTTAGAGAAATCGTTATGTTAGGAGCATCCTACTGTACGAACCATTGTAAGGTTTTCTTTTTTTTTTAAATTCACACTTGAATAGCAAAATTAAAAGCGTGGCGATTGGCCAAATAAGAGATGATATGCTTTTTAGTAAAGTTTTAGTGAAAAATGCAAAGAAGCCAAGAATCTTGAAAATACTAGCAGGCTCATCTCAGAAATCAAAACACTTAAAAATGAGTGCTTTGAGATCCAGGTGAAGGTCCACAGACAGAATAATGAGAAGATAAGAAGGGGAAAATTCCTAGAAGAGTCATTTTAAAAAGAACGAGGGGGGAACAAGAATTCCAAAGAAGGCAGAATATATTGGAGGAGACAATAATTCAGGTTAGAACTCAAAACAAATATGCTGGTACTGGACTATAATATATAATATGCTGGTACTGGACTATTTACAGCCAATGGTTGAAAATAACACATAACAAACTTGTTTTAAGTTATTTAAAAGGTTATAATAAATATGGTTACGATTACGATACCTTTTAGGTCCTATACTAGTAGACCTAAACCTAAAATTTAAGACTAACCTAAACAATATAGTTATCCAGAAACTCTCATTGCAGAAAACTGAATTTAAATTATACTCTTTAAAAATATAAATAATAATAATAATAATAATAGTAATAAAAAAAAAAAATTAAGCTCTTTTTCTTGGAATTTGCACTATGCATATGTTTTTCAACACCCTGAACACCGGTAATTAACAACTGTTATCTTGACCATGTTCTTTTAATAAACAAACATTTAGTGGAATTTACTGGAAATATAAATTAAATAAAAAAAAAAGAATAATAAATAAATAAATAAATAAAAAAAAAAAAGTATCTTCACGTCTACTCAAGAAATTTCATACTTAGATTTTATTTTAAATACAAAATTAATGGAAATGTATCCTACAGACACAAAGAAATGTAAGATTAAAAAGTTAGTGCTGAAATTTTCCAGAAAATATAGATGGTATGTATCCATACTAACTATAAGATGGTTTCTTCGCAACTTACAAGCACTTTAATTTCTTTTTGTCCCGCAGATAAATACAGCTGGTTTTATAGATACTAAGAGATTTGAATGCACTAAATACAAAGCCCTTGAGGAAAATAATGAAAATTATAACACGTTCTTTGTGCTAACAAGTTTTTTTTTTCTGAAGTTTACGGCTTTTGGCTCAGAAACACAGAATGTGCAGGTCAAAATTTCATGCCTCCTAAATATACTCTTACTACTCTTACTTACTAGGTTATTGATGCATCAAAATCGGGTTAGGGTACCTATTGTAATTATTTAAACGCTAGAGGTTTTTGAGACCAAGAATATCATATACTAATAAAATGGGAGGTGTAAAATATTTGCACCTTAATTTTATCACTACTAAAATCTGAAAATGGTCGATTGTCCTTGACTTGTCCTTAAATTTATAAAAAGATGGTGTCCACTCGAAAATTTCTCATTAGAATTGCTCACAAAAAAGCTTGCTACTCTCCTAATTCTTGCAACTGGCCAGAGAGTTCAGACACTAAAAAATATAGCTGAAGTAGACGACTCTATTAAGATTTATGTTTGCCAGCACTTTAGAAGCTTACCTAGAAGAACTGAATCATTAAGAGGAGAAGAGAATTATCTTTTTCTTACTCAAAAAAAAAAAAAAAAAAAAAAAAACACAAAGTGGCAAGTTCCCAGTCTATAAGTCGCTGGATCAACACAAAATTGTTTAGTACTCACAGTATTACAGACATACGCGACGTCTTCAGCGGCCTACAGAAAGGGATTTAATATTGATCAAATAAAGAATACCATAGGGTGGACCTCAAAATCAAAAGTATTTCAAACAATTTATAATCGTCCACTGAATAAAAGAAAAAAAAAATAACTTTATAGAAACATGCAGGAAGCAAGTGCAGTCATTATAAACTGCTCTAGTAAGTTGCTCTTATTGTGTTAATGTTAATAAGTATGTTTTATATTTTTCTAATTACTTATAATTCAAATTCAAATTCAAATAGTTTATTTACCTTTTTTTTTTAAAATACATTAATTAAAATACAAATTAAAAAAAAAAAAAGCAAAAAATTAGATAAAGGAACTGTGTGGCGCTTTTATAAAAAATAAAAAACCGATACACAAAAACATTAAATGTTTCAAAATCAAAATCAAAAGTATTTCAAACAATATGTATAATGTATAGGAGTGAGTCGTTATGGCAATCTACTAAGTCGGAGTGAGTAAAAATACGAAGTATTTATTACATAACTACTTAATCTGACGTTAGATTCCATGCGCTTGGGAAAATACTCGCCTTCTGTCTTTATTCAGTACATCTTATTTTACTAAGCGTGTTGACCGTACTCTTCGTACACATGAAAACCGGCACCCAAGACCAAAAATGCCGACCCTTAGTATAATATGTATGTGTTTTACTACTACTATGTGTTATACTAATTTAGAATCATGTGATGCATATTATATTACATTAATTTTTTTTGCTATTTTGTTATATAATATAATAACATGTATGTAGGAGTAGATTATATATATTTTTGTTTTGTGGGTTTGACATATTATATTTAAATATACGTTTATAGTTATGTTACTATAAATTGTATTAAATTAATCAAATGTTAAATGTCAAATAATTAAATGTCATACGATTATGTATATTTTACATCACCTGTTGGAAAAAATAGCAAAATATAAACTGCCACAAAAGAATTTCTTTTCTTTCAACATCTACGGGTGTATATCTATTTGGACGAGGATACGAAATATAATTATAAGAACAAACGACTTACCTGTAGGAAGTCTGTTCTGAATTATATGAGTATCCTCGTCCAAATAGATAGGTCCCGACCCCTACCTATACTAGCCCTCCCAAGAAATTCTTTTTGATTTAAAAGCAAAATAATGTTATGAGAAGGCTGACGGTCGAGTACGGATGACTAAGGTCTATGGCTAACAAAAAATGCATTCTTTACGTAATTGGGAATAAAATGTGCTCGATAAAGTATGATAATGATACTACGGGTGTATATCTATTTGGACGAGGATACTCATATAATTCAGAACGAACTTCCTACAGGTAAGTCGTTTGTTCTTATAATTACAGTATATTCTTATTATAAGCGAGACATACTATATTCATTTTTTACATAGACTAATTGATAGGAGCAGACTTACTAAATGCACTTAGTCCATTTTTTAGGATTTTCAACGAAAGGTGGCATTGCAAACTACATACAAAGAGTTAAAATATGATGCCAGAAACGACGTGTTAATAGATATTTACGATACAAGTGAGTTAACAGCATCATTAAGATACGCGTGTGACCACACAACCACACAAGTATCTTAATTGCTGTCCTCCATTCGCGAATTTCAAGTTCCAGAGCTTTACGCCCTGGGCTACTCAGAACGGTTCTGAAAGGAGCTGTGCGCGATAGCCCGTTGCCTCCACATGGCGCGGAATAGTTCTGAACTTTATGACTCAATTGAATGGAGTGAGAGTATCGCGTTCTTGAACAGTTCAGGGCCCGTATTCTGTAACTTTGAAACGCTTTTAGTCGCTCATCGTATATGACGTTAATTTTCACTGAGCGCGCACTTAATTAACGATTTCGGTATTCTCGTCTGACGCGCTTAGCGTCTTTACTGATTGCGCTGAGCGCTTTGAAAACGGTTGCCTTAAAGGATCGTTTTGCTTGTCGAACTGTCAGTGAAAATCGAAAAAATTGTGATTTTGTGCGTTATCTTGCTCTTTAGTGAAAATTACTACTTCTTCTATAAATTCCTCAATAAGTAATTGATAATTTACGACTCGGCAGCTATAAATATTGTTCAAAACATCGAAAATGCTGAGAAGCGTCTTCAACACTTCTCTCGTATAATAAGAATAATGACATATCCATAGAAAAATTGCTTGACATAACTCAACAATAGGTTATGAAATTCACGTAACATTGACATTTTTCATTGTTACATCCGTCAGTTATCAACTTTTGACTATTACCTACATTAGAAAATGTAATGTTGCCAATATGTGCTTAACGCGTATCCAGAAACATGATTCGGATGGCAACGAGAATACCAAAATCGACTGCCTTGCGTTTCGCTGATCGAATACTTGCGCTCACCGCTTTGAAAACGTAACGTTTTGATGTCAAAGTTACAGAATACAGGCCCAGAGCTGCACAACTGCGTGAATGGAGGACAGTAAATGGAGTTAACTCGCGTGTATTGTACAATATTTTATCTACGTCTAACTATAAAAACACACAATGAGTTTTAAAAATTATTGTACTTAACTATATACCTATCCTAAAAATCAATTACCTTAATACCTTTGTTCAAATAACACCATGCATGGCAATGTCAATATGACAGTAAATAATATTGATGTCACTAGTTTAAAAATGAGCGATTCGGAAAGTGTTCCCTCTGACATTGAAGAAGAGGCATTCAGAGCTATTTCTGGATTGCTTCCAGCAAGATCGAAACAGAAGTATGAATATGTATCATTAAACAAGGAGTGCGGTAATGAAAATGCGTAAGTTAAGAAGCTCTTAACTCACTCAAAATACGCGAGTTAAGAGCTTCTTAACTCACTGACGTAGATAAATACATTTTATCCCATTCGAATTAAATGGCGAAAATACCTTAGACTTTCTATGTGCTGTACGTGCATTTGCGTTAGACAAATTGCAGAAGTATGTCCTTATGTGCAGTGGACTAACAGCTTTTTGTTTGTCATTGCCAGATGAAGAGTTTTTTTTTATACTACAACTTCTCTATTTTTTGAATATTACTACTTAAAATAATGAATGGAACTACGACTGGGGACCATGTAGTTGGGGATATGAATCGTGGCAGCAAAAAAATAAAGAGAAATTTCACGTCTAAAGGACAGTCAATAGTTTTTTCAATTTTTTCAGATATCATCAAAACTAGATTTTTCACATGTAGGTGTACTGTTTTTTTGTGATTTTTTGTCCATTTTCTAAGTATACTAGTTTTTCGGTAAGTTTAAGGACAGTCAAAAGGACAGTCAACAGTTTTCTCAATTTTTTCAGATATCATCAAAACTAGATTTTTCACATGTAGGTGTACTATTTTTTTGTGATTTTTTGTCCATTTTCTAAGTAACCTAGTTTTTCGGTAAGTTTCTTGCAAACAGTGAGGCAGGTTTACTTTGTTTTTCAAAATTCGAAAAAATGGATAAAATGTATCTAGAAAGTCTACTCCTCAATTACCAGCAGTGGTTTACTGATGAACGAAAAAAAAGGCTTAACGAAAAAAACCTACTTTTTTGTCCGCTAGGCAAATTTGTTGATTAGTAAACCACTGCTGATAATTAGTCCGTTGAATTAATGATACAGGGTGAGTTTCCTACGATGTTCTCTATCGGTATCTCGGAAACTACTGGAGATAGAGAGTCGGTTAAATGGGGAAAGAATTGCAGTTTTATGGGGTCATAAATATGCGCCTTTCAGATTTTTGAAAAAGTTCATGACCTAATTCAATTATAAACAATTTTAACAAAAAAAAATCAGAAAAAAGTTGTAGACAATCACATCCTTAATGAATTTGTGTTCTCCGATTTTTTCTAAAGCCTGTAATTTTTGACATATAACAAAACATATGTTTTTTTTTAAATTGAAACCATAGTTGGTTATGGCTTTTCAGCGATATAAGCTATATTATGTTTTTTTTCACAAAATTACTGAGTTATAACTAATTCTTATCTTTCTTGACTAATTTCACTTAGTTGGCATGGTGTTCTTATTTTGTTATGATTTATAACTTATAAAAAGACAAAATATATTATTAAACGGCTCTTTACAATTTACGTTACACAAACTAAAACTTAAAAAAAATAATATCATTACATACATTTTAAGATATTTTAGAACATTTCCAAAAATCTGACATTGTTTTAAGTACATAAATGCATCTTTTTAAAACTGAATTTCTAGCTATTCTCACAGAACGACCGGTCGACTTAATTAAACTTCTCCTGTACCGCCTCTTCGAGTGCAGCTCTTAATTCTTCTTAAGTTCTTTTGTAAAACTTGCTGTTAACCATAACCGAAGAAAAAATCTAAAATTGATAGGTCAGGTAGTTGAGGAGGCCCATGCAATTGCTAGGCCCAACTAATTAGTCCACCTCTTTCTATCCCTAAGTCTACATAATTATGATATAAATAATTTTTAACATTTCTTCCATTGTGGTAGTGTGTCATAATGAAAGTCATGTTGGAACCACTCTATTAATGAGCGAGTATCTAAATTTAACTTTTCTAACATATCTTGAAAACCGTTCTCTAAAAAACATAAGTAATGTTCACCGGTCAACGTATGCTCGATAATGTATGGCGAAGAAAAATTGAACCAATAATCTTACACGCTTATCTTCATTTGAAAAATTCATATTTACAATTTTTGTTTATTTAGGGTGTATTTCATTGCTTACCTTGGTTATGGTTTTATGGTCCGTTATGGGTCCGTTTCTATCGGTTTCCTGAAAGTGTTCTTATTACGGAACACGGTTCCTGAAAAATTCGGTTATAACTGTCACCAAACTAACCAGTGCGAGAAGGCTGGTTTTTCTGGTTTTGTTTGTCAATCAGTGTCATCTATGTGACAGAAATCAAGCAAATATTGGAAGTTCGAGTGAAATTCTCATTTAATTTCTAAAATTTGTAATAATATTTTCCAAAAGTAATGGAGGTAGGCAGTAAAGGTAAATAAATTTCATTAAATAAATAGAATTACTTATTAAGGCCATTTAAACTTATCATGCAGTCATTGTTTCTTAAGAACATTTAAAGAAAACATGAAAAACAAGACAACAAGTAATCGTGAATGTTTTGTAAGCTATAAAAATATAAATATTGATTAGATTTGTTTATTTATTATTGATCTGTTTTAATATTGGATTTGCAAATCTTCACTTGAGCTGTCTAACGAGTTGAACAGTTTATTAATAAAGTACTTTTCAATATTAAACTCCATTGAAAAGAAGAAGCAAACGTAAAAGCAGAAAATAGGTACATTAAAAATGCATAAAAGATAAATTTTATAATAGATTGAGAAAACGTCACCATTTGACGTTTCCAGTATTTTACCAAACCGTTGCGTATCAAAACGATGTTTTTCAGGAACCGCTCTTTACCGTAGTTTACCGGTCTGGTTCGCCTGGTTTTGCAACGGAATACAGCCTTAATTTACAAAGTTTGGATGTGACAGTTTCACCTTTTTTAGAGCAACAATTGAACTTGTTTCCATGGCTAACTAAATGAATTTAGTCAAGAAAGTAGTGTGAATTGGCTATAAGTCATCAGTACTTTTGTGAAAAAAAAACATATTATAGCTTATATCGCTGAAAAAGCTTAAAAAATGGCGCTTTTTTATGAAGTCATGGCCAACTATGGTTTTTATTTAAAAAAACATATGTTTGTGTTATATGTCAAAAATGACAGGCTTTAGAAAAAATCGGAGAACACAAACTCATTAGGGATGTGATTATCTACAAATTTTATCTGAAAACTTTTTGTCTAAAAGAGATTATAATGGAATTCGGGACAATTTTTAAAATAGCCAAAATTTGTTTTTTTCGAAATATCTAGTAAGCCATCAACTTTTTCAAAAATCTGATGCATATTTATGATCCCACAAAACTGCAATGCTTTCCTTATTTAACCGACCCTCTATCTCCAGTAGTTTCCGAGATACCCATAGAGAACATCGTAGGAAACTCACCCTGAATAATCTTTAGTTGGAACAACCGAAGGTCTTTATTTAAACTCTTCTTTTTTGTAGTACAAAATTACGAACAAATTAATATCTGAAATGATTCTGTTAGAATGCGATAAAGAAACTAGAAGATCGGTAAGCTATTTATAATATTATTGATCTTTCTAATAAGAATTTGAAATTGCTATTTTCATTTTCTTTGCAACTTGCAGTCATCAATAATTATTATACATTTTAACGCATTCTTCTGGCTTGCAGGTGAAACAATTTGCTTTGCAATTTTTTTATGCTGACATCAACTTTCATGCATGTGGATATTTCAATATTAACAGGAAACTTCTTACTTCGGTTAGTAGATAGTAATATTAGAAAGAGACCATCTATTATTTGATCCTTACAGCGATTAATTCTAAATATTTTAGGTGTGTGGAGCAGTTACAACTTATTTGGTAATCTTGTTCCAATTCAATGGGAACGAAGAAAGTAATCATGAATAAGAAATGGAAAAGATCTTTTTGTGAAAATTAATGATAACTATATTTATAACTAAGGAAATCTAGGAACTATTAAAAACTTAATAGAGTATCCAATTATGGATTTCGACAACGAAAATACTTTTTTAAAAAAATTTTATTTTTCATAAAGTATGTTTAACAGATACAATGAATACAATGGTTAAGAACAGAATGACAATTTTAATGCGCTTGGTTATATTTATAAGTTCGGTTTCGCTCGCGTCTTCGTGGGAAAACCATGCTATTTCCTCTCTGAATCCCACAAGCCAATTTTTTGTTAATGTAAATTTTTATGAAGGTCTCTTGTACGACGTTGATGTCCTGAGGAAGGAATGAATAAATTCCGAAAGCTTGTCAAGTAACAAAGTGTATTAATTCTATTTCAAACCCTTCCGACTGCAACCCCACTAGTTCCTAGATTTTCTTTCTCACTAGTCAGTCGATACTACTGTCTGCTTTATAACTAAGTATATAATATTATTAGTTAATAAGTCAATAATATTAAATTGAGTAATCTCCTATATGGATTAATATAATCTCCTATACCGGGTGCGTCTCCAAAGTGAGTCACCCCTATAATTTTTTTTATTTTTTCAGTTAAAAAAACGAAATTTGGTATATTAGTATATGGCATAAATTAAAATTTAAAAATCAAAAGTTGTAGTCATTTCCGGTGAAACAGGCAGTGACAGAAAACAATTGAATACGTCAATAAATCCTAATTTATGCCATAATATGTTTTTTTTATAATTGGATAAAAAACGAAATTTGGTATGTTAGTATATTATACTAACATACCAAATTTCGTTTTTTAACTGAAAAAATAAAAAAGTTATAGGGGTGTGCCACTTTGGAGACGCACCCGGTATAGTAAAAGTTAGTATTAATGTTACTTAGTTAAATTAGTAGTTATTTAGTATTATTATGTAATAAGTTCGAAAATTTAAAAAAAAAATTGATTTATTTAAAAAAATTAGAGTCACTGGATTTTTGTCTGTATTTGCATCCCTTTTAACGCGGCAACCATGGTACACTATCAGAGATAACCAAATTATACCATGGGAAATTTGCGCTGGACAGGCAGTTGTAAAAAGTTTTTAAAATATACCGGAAAATTTAAAAGAAAATGCGCGATTTTCAACATTTTTGCGGAAAAAC
Organism: Sitophilus oryzae; assembly: GCF_002938485.1. NCBI lineage: Eukaryota > Metazoa > Arthropoda > Insecta > Coleoptera > Curculionidae > Sitophilus > Sitophilus oryzae. Next base: position 1,065,916 of record NW_022146928.1, on the reverse strand, counting down.
TCATATATCATCCCTGAATATATTTGCACTTATTTAAGACTCACCCTGTAAGACTAATATAGTATTTTCGACTAATATAGTATTTTCGGTGTTATTTTAATATTTAGTAATATAGTATATCATAAATTATCTAAATATTATAATAAAGATTAATAAAATAACTACTACTTATAAAAAGAGAATAAATTTTATTAGACACAACACGTGCCTTGGTTAATTTTTAAGAGCTAAATGAACTTGCTACCAACAATTTGCAATTTTTTCATCTATCATTAGAGCTAAAAATAAAAAATATATAACGTTTTAAAAACTAGACCAAAAATTTTTCCGTTGCGTTTTTTTGGCATCTGAATGGTATATATCAAAGGAACATTACCTGATTTACCTGCAATATAAATTAACTTGAAAATGGAGTAACGATTCAGTTTCATCTTCAAAAATATAGAATTTAATGAAAATATTGGCGAATGCGCTAGGCCAGCAATAAAACTTTTAAATTGACTTAAATTGTATATTTTTATTTACTAATTTTTCCAGCCTTTGTTCTACTAATTGATACTAATAAGAAGCTAATAAGATCTAAAGGAGAGGTATGAGACGTGAGACTCTCTGTGGGATTATCTTTGATAGACTAAAAAATTGTATAAAATTACTAAAATTAGTTAGTTATTCTCTTCCTCGTTACTACCTATAAGTAGAGTATACAAATATAGGCTTTTTACAAGTGGAATGCAAAAAATGGATAGTAAAGATTGAAAACAAGCAATTTTTTTAAAACTATACAGGGTGGTCCGAACTGTATTCCGAAAACTTCAGCAGCATATTCTGTAGATAAAAATAAGTAAAAAAGTTCGTATAAATGTATGTCCTAAAATGCCTAGTTTCGGAGATACAGGGTGTAGAAGTGTCATATTTATTTCGATTTTCCTCAAATAATTTCTAAAGTAACGTCAATATTTGGATGAAAATTGGTGTCTGGGAGTTCTTTGACATGAGAAAATTGATTTTGATGTCAATATGACTCCTATTTGTAAAGAGCGCCCTCTACATGCTTTTAAACTGTTTTGAAAAGTAATAACTTTTTGTCCGTACCTGTATAAAACTACTGAGTAAAAAACTATACATTTCCGTGATTTTTATGTAAAAAATGTCACCTGGTAGAAATCGCTAGGAGCAACCGTTCTCAAGATATTTAGAATGCAAATAGTCAATACATATCATTATTGACAAAAAATAAACATGTTGAGTAGATAGTTATTAGACTGAAATACAAAACAAAAAATTTAAAAAAAAGCAATATAGAGACCATCAGAACCCACTGTTCAGCAAAAAAAAATTATGCCATATTTTATTTAATATTTTAACATTCAGAAAACAATCTGAGACATCAAGTTGCATAACCCGACTTATTCATTTAAAAAAATGACCTAATGACGTATATTAATTCGGACCCAAAAATCTGTTTTTGGGGACACCCTGTAGAACTCTCTATATTTTTAAAAAGTTGAACATATGCTCACAAAATTTAATTTCAATACAAACTGTTGTTCTCCGTGGAGCCTCCGCGGCGTATGAGAGGCGCAACCCTGTATATAGGGTGTTCCATTACAAAAAACACAACTTTGATGTGTAACTTTTTTTGGAGACACCCTATAGAACTCTATATAATTTTAGAAAATGCTTTAAATTGACGTACATAAGCTTACAAAATTTCATTTCAATACAAACTTTTGTTCTCCTTACAAAAACCGCGTAGTATATGACGCGCCACCATGTATAATTCGATTTCAATCAAAATTTCAGTGATTAGAATATAGCCAGAATAGGTATAGTTTATGCATTAGATTTATTTATTTCAATAAATTTACTTTGAAAGAAAAATAAAAAAATAAAAAATAAGAAGGAAATAACTAAGAATTTACTAAAATAAAAAAATAAAAGCAACGAAAAAAAATGGGTAAACATTTTAGTATTTTATCTATAAAACACAATACAGAAGGTTTCACATTAATACATTCACAGTAATTGAATTCCGAGGTAAAAGTCTCTGGGCACTCTCCTATTTACCTAGTTTTAATAAAATAGCATATCTAATAAAAAATCAAGTTAGGCTGCAAATATAATATGCAACAAAACCCGCCTTATCCAAATAATTTTTTATATTTTTTTTAAATTGAATATTAATTTTTATTTCTAGAAAAACGAGATACAAAACAATGATTCCACTCAATGGATACGTTTTTAGTGTTCCGTACCCAAAGGGTAAAAACGGGAACCCATTACTAAAACTTCGCTATCCGTCCGTCCGTCCGTCTGTCACAAAGAACCGTTATAGCTAGACAGCTGAAATTTTTACAGATAATGTATCTATGTTGCCGCTATAAGAACAAATACTAAAAGCAGAATTAAATAAATGTTTATAAATAAAAAAGTACTTTGACTAAACATCTTTTAAGTAAGAATTTTACATAAAATCTTTCAAGTCCTCGGTGGCCGCGTGATTATAGCGTTAGGACTTTACGCTGCTATGACGTTGGAGCCGTAGGCAGGTTCGAATCTTAGTCAAGGCGACTTTTTTTAATCGTTTTTTTTTTTAATTTTTACATATTTTTACTTTAACCCTTCGTACGCGAGTCCGACTCGCACTTGACCAATTTTTTTTGTAAAATAACGCTTCAAACATTTGCAAAAACAGTTTTTGCATATTATCTCCAAACAATATTTGTGGAATAAGACGGGTTTTACAACTTGGCGCCTCATATGTAGCATTGATAAGATACAAGATATAATAATTTATTGATATTATTTACTGACGTAATAAAACAACTACTATATTATTTATTTTTATTTTACGTTACATATAGGACTGTTATTAAATCTACTAAAGAAATTATACATTTGGAATACTTTTCATCACAATGACCACTCTTCTTTCCGACGTCTTCCGCACGAAGTATTTTTTTCGTAAAGCCAGATTGATACGATTCCGTTTCTGCTACTGAACTGTTCGTTTTCTCCAAATCCAGAGACGGTCTATAAAAAAACACAAAAATCTTATTTAAATCGTGACGTATTAAAAAAATTATACTAAAAATCTATCAATAAATCCAATTTATGAAAAGAATCAATAATATAAAATGAAGTCTAAAGGTAGTGTAGTATCAGACATAGCTACTTTGGTTGCGCAGCACCTTAAAAAACTGCGCAACTTGATCTGCTGCAAGTGTGAATACCTAGGCAACCTGCAACGTTGCGATCGCAGCTTGGTTGCGTAGGCTACTTTTTTGTTGCGCGCCGTTTAAGAAATAGCCGTGTGTGAACAGTTGTTGAGGAAGGTTGCAAGTGCAGCAAAAGATTACTAATTGGTTGAAACTTTTACTGTGGACATCAGTGCAGTAGATATTCTGTTGGTATGCCCGAAATGTATACACTTTTTTTCAGTTAACTCCAGGATTTATATGTAGGTATTTAGTAAAGAATTAACTGACAAATTGCGATGTCGTCGAAGTCAAAACAAGCGATTTGGAACAGAGAACAAGTGAAATGTTTAATAGAAGCGGTAGAAGCAAGGGAGTGTTTATGGAACGTAAAAAAAGTCCATTCTACCACAACTAAACGAAAAGACGAGCCGCTATTTCGGAAATTTCTTCTGAATTACATATGCCCGATGAAGACATAAAAAAGAAAATTCACACGTTGCGTGCACAATGTGCACAATATTCGAAAGAACGTTCAAAAATGAAAAGTTCCAAATCTGGTTGCGCAGCAGACGAAACCTACAAAACAAAATGAGAATTTTACGGCATGTCGTTTTTGTCGCCGCTTTTGTTTCGCCGCCAAAGTCATATATAAATATGCCGCTGCTAACATTGTCTCGTCATCCATTTAAAAAAAAACGCAACCGTCTCCCAAAATGTACACACACGATACCTTGAGCTGTGGATGGTGTACTGTTGAATATTGCCTCTCCAAGGCTGCGGCTACTAAAATATGTTGCAAAAGTAGCGCTTTGGTGTGAACATATGAAAAGCATGTAGAGTCGATCTGTAACTTTTTTAGGCAGCTACTGCGCGTTTTTGGCTACTTTCTGCTGGTGTATCAACACTATAATGTATGCAGCTTTTGCAGCGGCTGCAAAAAATGTAGCTATGTCTGATACTACCTTTAGTAGACCTAAAAAATAAATCCTCTATGGGTATTTCGCCACTGCACTGCAAGAGAATATACAAAATAAAATAATTATTTTTTGTAAACACTTCTGCATTAAACCTAAACGGACGCTGCTTGTCAGAAGTTATGTTTACAGTAATACAAATTTGCCTAACAAAGAAAAAAAAAATGCTTAACGTTTCGGAAAGTTATCTCTTTCCGTCGTCGGAAGCAAAAAAAATACAAAGAATAAAGAAAAAAACTATTTAAAATATTTAAATTCAACTATTCGAGAACACTTTACTTTTTTTTAAACAGATACGTCTACAGGAAACCGTTGACGTTCTGTTAAAATGACATTTTTAACTTGATATTTAAACTTCAAAATTAACAATTACTACCTGATAACAATTACTTAATAAGGTAAAACCAAAAAGCCCCAAACTTTCTGTATGATTATTTTTAAATTTTACGTATGTTATATTTATTTATCTTGTTGTATCTATTGTTCTTTAAAATCAAAGAAGCGATTGCCATACATTACTAGCATCTACAGATGCATGAGCAATACATTTATTTGTATTAGATTGTATTAAAAAAGCCTATTTTATTTTTCTTTTAGGTGCTATCGCTTCTTTCATTATAATTTTGGCATTATTAACAAATAATAAAAAAGAAAAGAAAAAAATACACAAAAATAGACAAAAAAAATCATAGACACAATGATAACTGTAGCAGTATCATAGACCGATACTGGGAACAGTGGCAACGCCGCGACTACCGGCGAGGTCGGAGATCAGCTGACGTGCCGGCGATCGATAGTTTGGTAGAAACGGGGACTGTAAATAAGAAACGTGTTTGAGTGTTTTAATATTTTTGTTGATGTATTAAGTTGATTAATTGTTAATTTATTTGTTTAAACTCGACTTGTGAGTATTCATTTCTACATTTTGGCGACGAGGATAAACAACTAAAGGTATGTAAATAATGCACTTACGACAGTTACGACTTTTAACCAAACAAAATAAGATTTTGGTGCATTAAATTTATATTAATAAAGCATAATATGTATGCACTGATGAAAAGGAAAGAAGGCATAGAAATGTATGCAAAACAAAGTTTTAATTAAGCATAAAGGTATGCAATATTATGTTACTTGTTACTTTATGTACATATGTTTGGGGTCCCTATAATAAACATTAAGTTGTTAAAGCATAATATGTATGTGTATAAAAGAGGGGGAAGCATAAAAGGTATGCAATGTGGAGTTCAAATATGCATAAGAGTATGCAATATGTTACGTATTCTAAATAAATAATATCTAAACGATTGATAAAGCATAAAATATTGTTAATAAAGCATAAAATGTTGTATGCAATGTAATATCTAAACGATTGATAAAAGCATAAAATGTCGTTAATAAAGCATAAAATGTTGTATGCAATGTAAAAAAAATGCAATGTAAATCGTAATATAAAACAATATAAAGCGTAATAGGTATGCATAAAACAATGTAAAGCGTAATATGTATGCGTAAAATAAAAGATTATAAAAGCATAAAATGTTGTATGCAATGTAAATCGTAATATAAAACAATATAAAGCGTAATATGTATGCATAAAACAATCTAAAGCGTAATATGTATGCATAAAATAAAAGATTATAAAAGCATAAAATGTTGTATGCAATGTAAATCGTAATATGTATGCATAAAACTATGTAAAGCGTAATATGCATGCATAAAACCAATGAAATCGTTATAATTTGGTAATAAACAAATTCCCAAATGCCAATATTGTTGTTTGTCAAATTGCAGAGGCAACTTGACAACATGGATTTACAAAGGGAAATAAAACCAAATGCACGACGACTGGCAAAAAAATGGCAGCGCAGTCTGGATATATATTTTCTGGCAACTCCATAACTGATGTTAAAAAAAAAAAGAGCAAAACTCTTACACTATGGTGGAAGTGAGCTCCAAGACTTGTTCTACATACTGCCTGGCGCGAATGTCGATAAAACCGTCGAAAAAATAATGTAGGGACATTGCAGTTGAAAAATACAACCCAAAAATTCATTTACCCACTAGTAGATATAAAAAAACATTTTTTGGTAAACTCAGTCTCAAATAGTTTCTGAAAAATAAAATTATTTTTTTAAAAAAGGTCCGATTAAATATATATCTCCGAAACGAAGCACTGCTTACGAACGACATGTATTCTTTGGATTCTGCCAAAACACTGGGGAACTAGTAGAGCAATTCGCATATCGTTTAAGGAAACAGGTAAGCAAATGTAATTTTACACATGATGTAGATGAGTATATTCGATTTATATTATAATATCAAAAACGAACAATGAAAAACTACAAGTTTTCATTTTGAAGCATGACAAACTCAAAGCATCCCACTTCATGAAGTATTAAGCCTTGCGAAAGTATAGAAATGGCTACTTTCGAACATGCGTCGGTTAAGTAGAGCTGGTTAAGTAGAGCAGTAGCATCGTAGGGACTAAAATATTCAGCAAAGTAACTGAGAAATTAACTCAACTGTAACTGGTAAAATATTTACGTTAAGTTAAATTGTTTTTGCAGTCAGGTTTCCCAGACACTTTAAAAATCCGGATATGTCTGGGTAAATCCGGACGTATAGAAACCCTAATAAAAGATATATGCAGATGTTTTTGAAAAAACTTGGGTAGTCCGTGACTAAAACAGAAATCTAAAAAAAAAGTTATTTTTTTTGAAAAATGCCACTGTTTTAGAATCCAAATGGAACCCAGTTTGTCAATGGCTATTTTTACTCGTAATAAAATTTGTCTAACCAACAAAACCATTTAACTTTTCAGGTGGTACAACAAATACACTGACGCGACATCTATAGGGCTTGACCTCGACAAAATTATCATCGAGGGTCATTCCCCCGCCGTCTTTGATGCCGTTTTTTTTTATCCTATATATTTATTATTAGATATAATGGCAATATAGCCAGTTATAATATATAGTTTTGATCACTAAAAATTAAGATTTTTCAACAATGTTACAAGGGGTTCAATTTTACTCTGTAAGAGGATGAAATCACTGGTCTAGCTAATAAAGTAATATCATTTAAAAGAATTTTTGTGATAATATTAATGTGTCTAAAGCCAATGGTAACAAAATTTTATAATATGTACAAATTGATATATCGGGTGCGTCTCAAAAGTGGTTCACCCTTATAACTTTTTTATTTTTATCAGATAAAAAAAAACGATATTTGGTATGTTAGTATATGACATAAATTCCAAACTAGCATTTATAGTGGCAGGTGGCAGATACGTAACTGCTACTATCAAAGCCACCACAAAGTGGGCAGTGACCTACGGCGGCTACGTCGTATATTCGTAGCTGCTAAGTAACTGCGACCAAAATTGGGAAAGATTTTGAGTAGCCGGGTAGTGTCTTGGGTAGTTTTGCCACTAAAAGAGTTACTATGATGTGTTACTATAAAGTAGTCTACTGGTGATGCTACTTATCTGCTACGAAGCTGCCTAGTCGCGGGTTCGTAGCAGCCAAGTGTTTTCCACCGACATGACATGTGGAACTTTCGTTAAACTGTTAAACTTTATTCGCAGCGACCTCTTCAGGCGATTTCACATTTCATAAAAATAAATGTCATGATGGAAAATTATTATGGAAGCCATTATTATTTTTTTCGATATTTATCCTGCGATTTTAAGGTCTTTTGTAGGTAAATTCCAGAACGCAATCGACTTTTCTGAATAAATTAGTGGGTTTATATGACAAAATTTTCGAGCGCCTCTCAAAATATTTCAAATTTTTATATTATTTGCAATAGAAACTCATGAAAAAAAATAATAATAATTTGCTTGAAACTGGGGTCAAACTTTAAAATATTAGTCCACCGTCAGTAATAACAAAATAACTAAGGAAAAAAGTTTTTAATCTAGGTATATTTAGCTTGAAAACGCATAATGTTTGAGCCATTTGGATGTTCATCTAAAAAGTCATGAAAGAATATGGACGTTTAATCCGAAAAATACTTTATAGTTCCATGTGCTCCTACAAAGTACCGGGAACAATAACATATTAGGCCAACTCTACCCGTTTGGACCTTCAAAATCTTCGGATTGATAAAGTGACAATTGTCACATTAAGAAATGCCTAGACGATGACAAGTTGTGGGAATCTGAAAAATTAATACAAACTTATAAACCGTTCAAAACAGAATATTGTTTTCATGAAAATATACTTCTACGGGGACACACCAAAATTGTAATGCCAACGGCCTTACATGGCAAAGAATTGTCACTAAGTCATGAAGGACACCCAGGAAGAGATAATATGAAACGCTTACTACGAGCCTATGCCTGGTGGCCGAAAATATATTGATATATTCCGAATATGTAAAACAGTGCCATGGGTGTGCTTTAGTCACCGTAACGAACATACCCGAACCCCTTAAGATGAGAAGTTTCCCTACTACCCCCTGGAATGACATAGCCATAGACTTCTGTGGGCCAATGCCTAACAATATCTACCTGTTAGTAATCATTAACTATTATAGTCGATTCCCAGAAGTGATCGCCATAAAAAATCACCTCGAGGGATACAACAGAACAACTTCGGAAGTTCTTTTCTCTTCTAGGACTACTCAAGACTATAACAGCTGATAATGGCCGACAGTTTATCAGCAATGAATTTAAATGTTTTTGTAAGGAACATGGAATTACATTATATTCAACCCCACCATAATGGCCGCAAGCAAATGGACTGGTCGAAAGACAAAACAATTCAATACTAAAAAGGCTCCGCATAAGTGCAAGTAAGTACCTCAGGAAGTGATTAGCAAAAGGACCTTCAAAACTACTTTCGGCTTGATAGAAATACCTCACACCCTGTAACTGGCGTCTCTCCAGCGCAACTTCTTTTTGGCCGCGCTATTCGAACAAAAATACCATCCATTGGTGAACAAATAATTCAACACCCTGACCACTGTGAAGTGTAGGATAACGACACAAACTTGAAATCTAAAACAAAAGAATTTGCTGACAAAAGGCGACGAGCAAAGACATCGGATATAAACGAAGGAGACACGGTTCTAGTAAGAGCAGAGAGAAAGGAAAACAAATTTAGTACACCGTATCAAAATGAACTATACGAGGTGATCAATAAACACCAAGGCGATGTTACCTTAAAATCAAATACAACAAGCAATACAATACGGTGAAATATCGCATATTTAAAACTCTACGCTCCCAAGTTATCGACGTCCCCCACCAGTGAAGAAGATGCCCAAGACGAAAGAATTTCTCCACATCCGCCAACATCCTCCAATAGTGAAGAAGAAGCCCAAAATGAAAGCACTTCCCCACAAGGTCTACCTCTTCCAAAGCTAAGGATTAAACTTGGTCCAGACCCTTCGTGCACGCTGATGGATTAATAAATCTCGAAAGCAAAGGAGAGGATGTAGCAGTATCATAGACCGATACTGGGAACAGTGGCAACGCCGCGACTACCGGCGAGGTCGGAGATCAGCTGACGTGCCGGCGATCGATAGTTTGGTAGAAACGGGGACTGTAAATAAGAAACGTGTTTGAGTGTTTTAATATTTTTGTTGATGTATTAAGTTGATTAATTGTTAATTATATTTGTTTAAACTCGACTTGTGAGTATTCATTTCTACAATAACAATACACAATATATACAACTTACAATTCCATACATACGAGGCGTTTCGGAAAAAATAAGAAGGATAGGAAAACAATATAACTAAACCAATGAATACAGAACAACAAACAAAAAATGTAATATACCAAATACCCTGTGAATGCGATAAATTTTACATTGGTGAAATATCTAGACCCATAAATGTTACAATTAAAGAATATAAAGATTATTTAAGAAAGGGAGATTTTCACAAGATTTGTCAGCATTCCTGGGACACAGGCCACAGAATAAATTTTAATAACGCCAAAATTATAATGAAGGAAGCGACAGCCTCTAAAAGAAAAATAAAAGAGGCTTTTTTAATTCAATCTAATAAAAATAAATGTATTGCTCATGCATCTGTAGATGTTAGTAATGTATGGCAATCGCTTCTTTGATTTTAAAGAACAATAGATACAACAAGATAAATAAATATAACATACGTAAAATTTAAAAATAATCATACAGAAAGTTTGGGGCTTTTTTGGTTTTACCTTATTAAATAATTGATATCAGGTAGTAAATGTGTGTGTTAATTTTGAAGTTTAAATATCAAGTTAAAAATGTCATTTTAACAGAACGTCAACGGTTTCTTGTAGACGTATCTATTTTAAAAAAAGTAAAGTGTTCTCGAATAGTTGAATTTAAATATTTTAAATAGTTTTTTTCTTTATTCTTTGTATTTTTTTTGCTTCCGACGACGGAAAGAGATAACTTTCCGAAACGTTAAGCATTTTTTTTCTTTGTTAGGCAAATTTGTATTACTATAAACATAACTCCTGACAAGCAGCGTCCGTTTAGGTTTAACGCAGAAGTGTTTAAAAAAAATAATTATTTTATTTTGTAGATTTTCTTGCAGTGCAGTAGCGAAATACCCATAAAGGATTTTTTTGGAAAGATGAATTTTTGCATTTTTTAAAAAATAAATGTCAAAACATTTTGAAATTAAAAATAAACACAAATGATGGAGTCTAAAAATAAAGCAACGACATATTTCTGTTACACTTCATTAGGTAAAAATAGAATATTGATAATACGACATAATTAGTTTTACGTTGTTCACATTTTTTTATCGTCATTGGAATGTGTATTGTATACATTCTTTTACCGTTTTCAGGAATTCCCTATTTACAAAAAAAATAATCTCGTAAGAAAGACGTATTTTTTTATGGTTTGTAATAACAGTTTGATCTGTTTTGTTATTCTTATGGTGTTTGTTCTATATTTTGCCGTATAGTTCCTAATTAAATCCTAGCTACTTACTGCCGACATTTTTCAAAAACAAAGACATAAATTACCTAAGCTACAACCTCACAGAAAACTTAAATCTTTTTTGGTTTAAATAATTTTAATAACTAAAGTCGTTTGATTTTAAATAATTTCTTTAAATTACTGTCTGTATTAATTTTTTAATAATATGAAATATATTCAAAGAATGATATATTTTTTCAAATTTTCATATTGTATTAATATTTCAGTAAGCTATCTATCAGTGCAGCATCATAGCATCTCATCACATGAAAAAATTCATTAGGTATGTGGACAGAAAAAAAAATCATCAATCGAATCTGGGAAAGTGTTTTACTGGTTTTTTGCAAGTATAATTCTATGCTCTTCAACCCGATAACTGTATAACTAAGATAAATTAGGTTTTTACATTGTTAAATGGAATACATAGGGATGGAACATAATAAACGACAAAATGAAAAATAAGTTTGAAAATACTTCGACAACATTAATAGATGAGTGGTTAAAATAGACGATATTTCACCAAAAATTAATGCCATTTAATAAACAAAATAATCGAGACGCGTGGCGTCGAGATTGACTAATTCTCGAGACAATAATGTAAGATGTCCAAGCCAATAATGTAATAATAAGATGTCCAAGCCAATGTTCTAATATCTAGGCAGTTAGTTGACCGAAAACTGGGATCAATCAGCAGAAATAAAAGCTCGAATAGAAATAGCCAGAGCATCCTTTGTAAAACTCAAAAAATGTCTCTGCAGTGAAGATATCAACTTAAAGCTTAGATTAAGAATGCTAAGGGGTTATTTGCAACTCTACTCTATGGTTCAGAGGCTTGGACACTTAAAAAGGCCGAAATAGAGAAGCTTGAGACATTCGAAAGATGGTGTTATCGGCGTATGCTGAGGATTGCATGGACTGACAAGGTTACAAATGTAGAACTGCGACGCAGAATTCAGAAGGACGAAGGTGATCAGAAGGACGAAGGTGATTAACACCCTTAAAAAGAGAAAACTTGAGTACTTTGGACACATAATGAGAGGACCTAAATATGCCCTGCTGTAGAACATAATAGAAGGAAAGATAAAGGGCAGAAGAAGAACAAGGAAGAAGAAGAACATCATGACTCAAGAATTTGAGGGAATGGTTTGGAATGACTTCAAACCAGTTATTCAGAGCAGCCGTTAACAAAGTTAGAATTGCCATGATGATATCCAACCTCCATTAGGAGATGGAACCCGAAGAAGAAGAAGAGACAATAATGAAAACTTTCCTCCGAGTTTTGTATACTATTTTATTTACAACCACATTATTAATTAAAAAATAAGGACAGTATTTTATTTTGAAAAAAAAATTGTCTTTTTCTGTTTTGGTATTTCCATATCTATAGTTACCGGTACCAGTGGTTGTTATGGCGCAAACCTTCAACAGCAAAACAAACAACCAAGTGACAGTTTTGAATTTATCGTTCACTTTTTCGAATTTATATTAACATAGAAAGCCAGAATGTTGTCGGAAAATTCTGATAATAAAGACTACTTTAATATTGGTACTCCACCAGAACTTACAGAAGCTGCAAAAAGAGCAGAAGCCAGTTTACTTCCAGAGAAAAGTAGGGGGCGATATGAAATAGCATTGAAAGTATACGAAAAATGGTGTGCCGAAAGAAATGCTAAGAATATTGCTTCGGAGACAGTCTTGATGGCATATTTTAGCAACATGGCAAGGCAGAAAAAGCCATCTACTCTTTGAGCTACATACAGCATGATACGGACAATGCTAATTGTTAATATTCTTGTTTATTTTTGTTGATGTTAGATAAGTATTTAATAAAGATATTACAAGAATTTTTGCTTTCATTTTTTTTTAATTTGCTTAATTAAATGAGGCGAGAAATAAGAAAAACCCAGTGAGGAAAATGGGAAGAAATGTAGATTATTTGACACTTTCAAATTTTTTAAAAGTCAGTAATAGTAGTATTACATATGTGGTTTTAAATAAAGTATTTTATTTAGTAGAAAACCGTATCGTGCAATTGCGAAGTCATTATAATTATGACAGAAACAAAGATGTCTAATATTGATACTAACAATTTATAACAAGATTGTTGAATAGAAATAATCTTCCATAGAAACTAAATAAACTGTCTTGGTTTTACATGAGATGCTACAACACTTTGTAGTAGAAGGATTGCGTTCCGAGACTTGACATATTTTACATTCTATGTTTTTGATGGGATAAAATTTACACAAGCAAATAATACTTACGTAAATAAGAACTCTACAATTCTTTCAAGAGTAGAATCATCTTTTTTGTACATTGGTATTTCAGCTATCTCACATATTGACCTGTAGATGCATTGTCTTCCGTGCAATCCAAAGCTAAAAAGTTTATATATATATATATATATATATATATATATATATATATATATATATATATATATATATATATATATATATATATATATATATATATATATATATATATGATAGAATCATAGACTTAAAATAAAATATAGACTGACCATCTCATTCATAAATAGCTGGAACATGCGGTCAGACACTGTCTTGTTATTGTTGTGTTATTGTTTTAGGTTATAACGAGTGCGACACGAGCGATAGATAGGTTGTCTCTGTCGTAACGGTCGTTCCCTGACGACTCTGCCGAGAAACACAACACTGTCTTTCGTTTCTCAAGTACACCTGAACTCTCCGTAGCCGGGTAATCATCATAGCCGGGTAATTTTTTTATTTTAATGAAGCTATAATTAAATTAAAAATATATCGTATTTAAACTTTTTTATATTTTATTAAGATTTAGGAGAGGTTTTTTTTAAATAAAAGTTTAGAAAAAAACGTTTTAGAGTCCAAAAAGGATAAAAATTATAAAATATAATCGAAATAATCGAAATTACGTAATTTTTGAAATTAATAATAAATTATTAATTTTATTCAAACATTTACAACCCCTAATATTAATCAAAACAGGATCTATTCCACAGATATAATAGAATCGGCGACAGGGAGAGAAAAAAATAATATATGATTGTTGTAATTTTTTTTCTGGTTAAGTTATGTCTTATGTAAATTAGAGAAAACATAAATCCAATCCATTAAAGCAAGGAAGGTGATAGGAAGTGGATAAAATGAAAACTACATATATTTAACTCGGTACTGTCTTTATTATACCGGGTGCGTCCCAAAAATGGCTCATCCCCCATAATTTTTTTATATTTTCAAATAAAAAACTAAGATTTAGTATGTTAGTATATGACATAAATTAGGATTGATTGACGCATTCAATTGTTTTGGTCACTTCCTGTTTCATCGGAAATGACTATAACTTTTAATTTTTAAACGGCACCCTTGGTATATTTCTACTTTATTCGATAGAAAATGACACTCTGAATAGAATGACATATGATATGTCAACTTTGACATTTTCGCATATGGTTTAATTGTAATTGTAACACGCGGTTCATAACGACAATTTGACTCGAAATACCAAGTGTGTGGTATCAATATATTCATAAAAAAATGCTTTTTCCAAATATGCTAACGAGTCACCCTTGTTCCATTTGAAAAAATTGACATATGTATGATTAAAAATACGATATGTACATCTTTTAACCGGCCTAGACAAGACACGAAACCTATTAGACGATCAAAACTATTTTTCCAAGGCTCCTTGATTAAAACTTAGTGTTTTTAACAACAACATGGCACCCTGGATTGAAATTTAAAATAGGATTTGTTTTTAAGCGACAATGTCAAAAGTTGACATATGATATGTCATTCTATTCAGAGTGTCATTTTTATCGAATAAAGTAGCAATATACCGAGGGTGCCTTTAAAAATCAAAAGATGTAATCATTTCGGTGAAACAGGAAGAGACCAAAACAATTGAATACGTCAATAAATCCTAATTTATGTCATATACCTACTAACATACAAATCTGTTTTTTTTATCTGAAAAATAAAAAGTTATAGGGGTGAGCCACTTTGAGACGACCCGGTATATTAAAAATATTGTTTCATAATGTAATATCATTTTAAAATTCTTGTATGTTATTTTAGATTCTGATTTGATAATTTTAGAATAAACCGGAATATATTTTAATAAAAACATTATTAATTATTAACAGGGTTATAATTATGATTTTGTTACAATGTGAGTAAGTAAATAATGTAATGTAAGAGAAAAAATTCAGATTTTACATTTTACTAAAATATTATCTAAATAAGCGCCTTTCTACAACAACGCCACTGACTCCCAATGGGTAAATTGAGAGTTGCCTACCGGTCAAAAGTCGTTTCAAGACTTAAATGGATTATTTAAGTCAAATTTCTTGCAAATTTGGCACTGGCAAACCATATTTTATAGTTCTTGAACAGAAAAAGTCAATAAAATAAACACTTAAGGACTACAAGCTAAGAAAATGCGTTAATACAGCCGGGGAGATAGCGGCAACAAAGCTTTACCGCACACGTGCGACACGTACTACAAGGTAATAAATGAATGAATAGGCTCCCTCGCCTCTAATCGGTGTTGTCATATTGTCAAGAACTTATCCTTTTTAAACAGTATCCGACTTATAATTTAGTAGTATAAGGACTATTTAATACATCTGTGGAATATTAAAACCTACTTTATTAAACTGTAGTATTAATATCTCAATATATGTGTATAACAAGAAAAAAAATATTGATAATATTAAAGACGTGACAACATAGGCTGGATGAGGAAGGCTCGGTCGACTGTACCCAGAAGTAAACATGTGTACAAAAAATATTGTTTGTCCGCGTTGAGATGTAAATAGTGTAGTCTATATTTTATTTTAAGTCTATGGATAGAATGCATAAAACTGTTTATTTCTTTACTGTTATCATATCTTTTTTTAACATTATTATTATTGTTCAGAGAGTTTGTAAGATCTCCTCATATTATGCTTCTAACCCCAGCATAGAGTTGAAATGCATAATTATGACGTAACAGCTTTATCAATGAGTTTAACCAAAACAAGGGCACAACAGATCAAGATTTGATTTGGCACTCTATATGACTATTTCATAATCTTGTATGAAATATATCGTATGATCGAAAAAACAACGGCGACATAAACGGATTGGGAATGACAATCGATAATAATTTTTACGAGCCTCTAGGGGCAATATCTAGACAAAACTTGTCAAAAAATAGAAGCAACCAAAAACAAGCTTCACTTCTAAGCCATATCCAGTTGAAAAAATAAATTAGATACCTTAACTAAGATTGATAACTTATGAGGAAAAGAGCTCATAAAATGAAAAATCCTCCTTAATTACTTTGTTTCGTACAATGACTAAAGAATCCAAGGACAAATAACACCCGAGAGCAAATTGTTACATTGTCACCAATTTTCTTAACCTAGTTGTTTGAAGAGATATTTATATTTTTTGATAAATGTTTTGACTACGCCTATGGTGTATACAGTGGTATCATACTAATTAATTACGAAAAAAACGTATTAAAATGTTAAAAAAATGTACAAAACTAGTGTATCAACGTATAGCACACAGCAAGTACATATAATATCAGAAAAATAATTATCGAATTCAATAAGAAAACTAAGAAAACGCTAAAAAGGTGGAGAGGACTGTTTATTTAC
This sequence comes from Sitophilus oryzae, assembly GCF_002938485.1. NCBI lineage: Eukaryota > Metazoa > Arthropoda > Insecta > Coleoptera > Curculionidae > Sitophilus > Sitophilus oryzae. The sequence goes on along the minus strand of NW_022146928.1, from coordinate 1,049,163 downwards.
CTATGAAACATAACACCTGACTTTTTCTTATCGCTGCTTCTTTTACACTTGGAAGCTGAACAACTAATCACCATTGTAATAAAGTTTATACAAGGTTCACTACACACAAACTATTAAAAATCGCTAAAATTGTCGCTGGTGACCAGCTGATGACTCATTCCTTGCCATCAAAAGAATGGCGTCTAAGGTCACAAATTCTGCTGCAGCCCGTATACCGGCGTTACATGTCCTTATATTCTTTAGTCATTGGTTTCGTATATAACATAACCTAATTATTAAAATATTTCTAAAATTTCCATTAGTAAACATATATCTTAAAAAATATACAAGTATTAAGATTCACGACAGGATAAAATGGATTAATTTTTATAGAGGCTTACTCATTTAGGTACTCAAGTAGGACCTAATTAATTATGTATAATCTTTATTGTCTTTTTTAAATTAAATTGGGAATTTGTAATATATGCATATTCGTTCAAAAAAAACTTTTTTGTATTTTAACAAGTAAAAAAACAATAATTTAGCAGTAAAACATTAAAAAATAGAAATAAACTTAATTTTCAGATTTAGTTTAATTATTTAAAAAAAATAACTTACCTAGTTAAAATTTTTGAGAGGTAATCGTAAAATTTTACTCTTGGTAAATCAAAGTTCATGGTATTAGATCTCACAGCTATCGTATTTGGAACAAAGTCGCTTATATTTTTTGGCAAGTTGTACTGCGACTGAAATCCCCATGTAAGATTTATGGATCTTCTTGGCAAGATGAATGGCACTGACAATCCATAAGTGAACTAAAAAATTTGTAGTTAATACAGAGTGTTTCAAAAAAACATGTGCCATCTCACGTGGGGAGATTGTTCACATAAAAATATGATTTATTTTTTTATATCAACATGCATAGGTCCGATTCTGCTTTGTTTGGTAACTACAGGGTGATATATATATATATATATTTTTTTTCTCTCAGCTTAAAGCCGGTTTTAACGACTAAGTCGGGATAATTCTTATCAACGGCCTAATGGTGGTTCAACACACTGCGAACGATAGAACAGGTAGAAAGAATTGTGGACTTCTGCATGGTAGAGATGATTCTTTCCGGGTTGTGAAGTTGGAGTTTTTAAGGCTTTGAACAAGGTTTACGTATACTAGGCCGTTACAGGTAAGTATTATTGGTAATATAAAAGTCTTGGCTCAAATCGTATATCGCTTTTAGTTCTTGCGCCAGTGCTTCATATTTTGTGATTTTCTCTTTTCTTGCATTTTTAATATTTTCGTCTAGTGGTATTGTGATATCCAGCAGGTAAGCATGTTTTTGTTTTTTTATAGAAGACTACTATATCAGGTCTATTATGCTGCACAGTACGATCTGTGATGATGTCAGTATCCCAGTATACTTTTACGTTTTCGTTTTCTACTATTTTTTCAGGTAAGTATTGGTAGGCACCCGGTTGTGCCTGTCCAGATAATGCCGCGGTGCAAGATAGGTACATCCAGAGCAGATGTGTTGAATTGTTTCCGGAAAGGCATTGCATGGTCAGCATCTGTCATTAGGTAAGTCCTTTTTGGTTGCGACTATTATTTTTAGGAAATTTTAGTTGGTATTTGCTGGTCTTGTATAGCTATAATAAATCCTTTGGTCTCAGCTCTGAGCTCTCCATCTCTGAGAAAACAATAATGTAGTAATGACAGATTTCGGTCAACGTCTGGGTTATATAAGTTGGATGGATATCTTCCGTGCAAGGCTTTCCCTTTCCACTCTTCGATTAGTTCCTCAGCACCCATAGTACCTGCAGGTAATCTTTGACCTGCTAAGTTTAAAGGTGTGAAATTCCTGTCGGCGGTCTTAATAGCTGAAAGGAGAGGGTCATTTGATTGGTCAAAGTAATGCTGCAGACTTCTGATGTGCTTTTCATGCATAGCAATGAGACTAATAATTCCTCTTCCACCTTTGTCCCTGGCATGTAGAGTCTAATGGTTGAAGCATGGGGGTGGTGCATTCGGTGCCTTGTCATTGATGTTCTGACTTTCCTATGGAGAGACTCCAGGTCGGTTTGTGACCATTTTAGAACTCCGAATGTATTAAGAATTACAGGTGCTGCCCGCACATTGATCGCAGCTATTTTATTCTTCGCATGAAGCTCTGTTCCCAAGACTTTACAAACCCTCTTCATAAATGCATCCTCCGCAGTCTTTTTTATTACTCCATCATCAATTTTTAGAGCTTGATAGATGAGCCAAGATATTTGTAGGTTTCACCCAGATGTAACGGTGAGAATGTTATTTCATTAGTTAAAATAATCTCGTTAGATTCTTGGATTTTCCCTTTTTTACAGTGCAAGAATGCACATTTTTCCATACCGAATTCCATACGAACAGCTTGGCTAAAGGATGCTACCGGTTTATTATAATTTAAGTGTTTTTAAAGAGATATTTTAATGTTAAAAAGTGTCGACAGATTTAACAGGGACGTGCCTATCATTCAAGAGTTAGAAACTCAAATTGATGCAGAGGGTAATCCAGTTTTACAGGAGGATTTGTTAACATTCCAGAAGGACGGTGCTCCACCTCATTTTCTTCCGGTCCGACAGTGGTTAAACTAGAGATTTCCGGGTACGTGGATTGACAGAAGTGGACCAATTGAATGGCCTCCAAGATCACCGGATTTAACACCTTTAGATTTCTTTCTTTGGGGACATCTTAAATCCAATCTTTATAAAACAACCTACTAATATTGATGATTTTAAAAGGCGAATTGCAGTCAATCCCCGGTGAAGTTAGGGAGGAATTTGAAAACAGACTCTATTATTGTTTATAGGAAAATGGAAAACATTTTGAACAACTTATAAGATAGGGCGTAAGTGGCGTAACCTAATATTCTAATCATTTGTACTACAAGGAGATCCACTGCAATAATTTTTGTGTAAACACTAGTCTGAAAACCAAAATCTCAATACAGACATATTTATTCGGAAGATATTATTCGGAAATCTCTGGAAAAAAAGCAACAAAGTAGGATACCACTAAAAAGAGAATTAAACCTTTTTTAAAATGTTGTGCCACTTGACCCCCATTTCCCCATTTGAGATTGTAAGGGTGACATCTACCCCTCCTAGGGGGTTGAAAGAAAAAGGCTAAAAATATTCATTTAAAGTGCCCCCCTTACAAATAAAATTGACGTGTCTTTCCGATTTTTCATAATTTTAACTGCAAGAAAGATATTAAGGGTGGGAACTTTTAAAATTGACAAAGTGTATATTTTAATAACCTACCACTAACTCTATCTACTACTACTTCTAACTGCACCAAACTATGCATTTCCGCACCCATATTTATAGCAACTTTTTTCATATTTTTTGATGAGGAATCAATAAGTACTTATTTAACACTTTGACCAGTTCATGACATTAAAAAATTTTAAAGGTGTAGACGTGAATTAAGGCAAGTTAATAAATCTGCGTTTATTGCAGCAAGAACGCCAAAATTGACAAAACATCATGATAATACTTTTAACCAGCATTAAACGGCCTTCACAATTTTGGCAACAAGAGAAAAAAAAAGACAGTAGCGCACATCTTTTATTCAGAAAAGTATTCCAATCAAATTTTTTTTAGGTTTAAAATATATCGCACTTAAAGTAACTTTTACCCTCAAAATTTCAATCAAATCGCCAAAAGCACTTGAATAAAAATTATAATAAACGAAAAACAATGAATACTTTAACCCCCTGCAGCTACAAAACAAAGCAGAATCGGACCTATATTGATATAAAAAATAAATAATATTTTTATGTGAGAAATCTCCTCACGAGAGATGGCACATGTTTTTTTAAACACCCTGCATATTTAATTTTTCCACTGATTTGGCTAAAACTAAAACCCTTCTTAAGAATTAACCATCAATTATTAACCACAACACTAACGTTTCGAGACCAGTTGATGGTTCAAAGTAATCTGTAGGCATGTCCTTCTGCAATAAGATTTTGATGAAGTGCAATAAGACCTCTTGGATTATGCGTTGGATGTTTATAGTTGGCTCAGACGATGTTCTGCAACTTGGATGATTACTTATATCGATGCCTTTGGGTATGAGTTCTAGCATATGTTTTTCTTGAAGTCTGGCTTAAAAAGACCATCAAAACGAACCATCAACTGGTCAAAATTTATCACAGTCATAAGACAAAGATCAAAAAATATTGCTGCATTTATCCTAACATAAACAGTTTTAGTAAAACCCATTGGCGTAACTACTGGGGGTGATCGGGGATGCCGGCCCCCCCCCCCATTTACAGCTGGGCACCCCCCAGAGAAATCCTGAATTATGACTCTTGGCTACGTATTAATTTTTATTTGCTTGTGATGCAGTAAAAATGACGTTTTCTAGTTTTGTTTAGTTAATATTATTTTGTTGTGTTTAAAAAATTTGTTAATATTTTTTTTTTTTAAATTTGTAGGTATTTAAGTAATCTACGGGAACACGGTTTGATAACCAAGTCTATGAAATTTATTGATAGTGAAATTCATGTAAACGTTTTATTCAAAAAGTGTGTTTTTTTAAATTATTTTTCATTTTTAAGAAAACAAACGCCCTAGGCTCCCCTGGGCTCAACACCAGGCCCACCCCAGGATAAATTGCTAGTTACGCTAATGGTAAAACCACTAAACAAAAGTCTTTTTTCACGTTATCAGGTGCTGTCATTATGTTGCAGAGATTAAAAACTAGCATTACTTAATTCTCTTACCTGTAAGACTGTATTTCGTGGAAATAATAGATAAAATGATCGTTTGGATAAGTGATGTTCACTGTCGCAATCAGTTAAAAGACAGAAAATCACAATAATAACAAACAACTGCCTGAACATATTATTTAGTGGACTTGCTTCTGGACAAAAACTACCGTCAAAATGCTTAATAATTACTAATAAGAACTAAAACAAAAATGCATACTCTTTTTTAAATCAGTAAATATGGCTGGATAAAGAAATAGTGGAGCGGTTTTGGGAGAATGAGATATCGATCTTTTAAAGTTCTGGTAGTCAAAACATAAATTTGGGCCATAACAGATTTACGGTCATCATGATAATTAATATATCGAGATATTATTTTTAGTATTTAACTCTTTTTTAAATTATAAATGTTGGGAATTTACTCTAATCCTAAAGTTCAACAATTGGTTTGATTAATTTTTTAACCTGTTACATTTTTTATATTTTATTTTTGTAATTACAAAATTAAAGACTTTAATAAAAAAAACAACTTATTGTGTTGGTAAAATGTTAATTGCAGTTACTTATTAGATTCCCTTGCAGAGCTGTAAGCTCACAGAAAACTTAAATCTTTTTTTGATTTTAATCATTTTAATGACTTAAGTCATTTAATTTTAAGTCATTTTTCGAAATCCGACTTAAGACTTAAGTTTTTTTGAAAATGATTTGTGAATGCAATATAAAAATCGGAGAAGAACTATTAGAATACGTAGCGGAATTCAATTACCTCGACAGTTTAATTTCGGAAAAGGTCGTCAATATCGACTCTGACATTCAGCACAGAATTAACAGCGCCCCAAGAGCATTCTGGAAATTAAAAGACAGGGTTTTCTACAATCATGACTTGAGCACAAAAACGACACTTGCAGTGTACCGGGCAATAATAATCCCCACCATATTATATGGAAGCGAAACCTGGGTGCCGTACCGCCGACACACGAGCGCATTAAACAAGTTGCAACAGACACCTTAGACAACTGTTAAGAATCAAATGGTATCACCATGTCTCAAACGTATCAGTCCTTGAAAAAGCAAGCTGCGAGAGCGCTGAAGTCATGGTTACTAAATCCCGCTTAAGATGGGCTGGTCACGTATGCAGAATGCCAGAAAACCGCAGACTAAAATCTCTGCTTTACGGTGAACTTGTAGAGGGTAAGAGGAAACCGGGTGGATAACTCAAAATATACAAGGACATTTTCCACGAAAACTTAAAGGGGATTAACATGCAGAATGAGTGGGGAAGAAACAGTTCACAATACAACTCAATGGAGAAGTATTGTAAACTCAATTAACAGCGACAACCAAAAAGCAAAGAGGCAACAAAGCAATGAGATTTTTAAATATCTGGAGTGCGGAAGAAAGATAACATCACGTATTGGGCTTTTCAGTCACAGAAAGAAAACACCTTGCATAACCATCTTCTGATGCGCGTCAAATACTCGTCAGGAAGTAATGGCAGTAAGTAAGTAAGTAAGTGAATACTATTATTATACCAGTATAATCAGATATTTGATATAACAGTTTACATTAATTTTTATACATTTAAAAAATCGGGTTTGATCGCTATAGTTTGTTAAGCTGGATTGGCTTTACCTCAAAAATATTTTTTTTTTATATGTACATCTATTTAAGATTACAATATTGTGAAACAGAAATTGGCTGTAAAATATATAATGCTACGATCTCTGAAAACTAAACTGATATTTACATGTAATATTAGTATTAGTCATAAATTTTAACTTACCCTTAAAATAATTTGTTCGTTTGGTACCAACAAAACTCAAACATGAAAGTAATGGTTTAAAAACGCTACACTAAAGTATCCTACCAATATTTGTTTTTTCAAAATATTAGTGATACAGTTACGGGCAAACATAATTTATGTAACCAGGGTGTTTGTGCTATCCATTAGGACACTAAGTTACAAGTCACAATCAATTTGTAGCTTTTGGTTGACAATTAAAAAGTATGATACATTATCACTCTGATTGAATAATGTAATAAATTATATTGTGTCATTTTGTAAAAACATTGAAGGACCGTATTTTTAAAGCCACAAATTCAACACTTGTATTTGAAGTTAAGTAATTATATGTATTACTTTTTGACGTACCGCTGTATTAAAGCGCGTGAAAAAAATTAGCGATTATTATTATTATATTAAGATATTTGATGTTTAAAAAAAATATTATGAAAAATGTACCACTATAAATACCGTACGATAACATAGTATTTAATTAATATTTGCTTATAACATTTTTTGTTTTAAAGGTATAATTATTATTTATTTTTTTCTGCATATTGAATTCTAAATCAGGCCGAAATAGCTTGTCCTACTCTAAACTAGCATAGGGAAATTGAAACAATTTTCGTTGCACGTCATCAATGACACCATGCGTTGTCTTATGGAGTTTGCTATATATACTGGCAGGCATAGATCAAACCGGTTTCAACCAGGACAGCGTAGTTGGCCAGAAATCGAGTATGATTACAATATGATCATCCAACATATACGAATCAATCAATAATATAATTATTTAAATAGTTGGTTATTCTGATTTTAGTCTTTTGGTATTGCCATCCAATTTAAGAAAATCGGATAGTTACCCCCGGATATATTACTTACGGAAGATCACTAAAATGCTATAAAAATAGGAGAAGAACTATTGGAATATGTGCCGAATTCAATTACCTCGGCAATTTGATTTCGGAAAAGGCCAATATCGACTCTGAAATTCATCAAAGGATTAGCAGCACCTCAAGAGCATTCTGGAAATTAAAAGACAGGGTTTCCTACAACTACTTGACTTGAGCACAAAAACGAAACTTGCAGCAAAGATAATTCTACTACGTGTGTTAACTATAATATTCTTTTGCAGTGTGCCGAGCAATAATAATCCCCACCATGTTATATGGAAGCAAAACCTGGGTGCCGTACCGCCGACACATGAACGCATTTAACAAGTTGCAACAAAGACACCTTATCGAGGGGTGTCTCACTCGGGTAAAAAATGTACACGTACTGCCAAAATACCCTTCCACTGCTAAGCGACTGCCAATGACTATGAAGAAGACTGCCTATGACTGCCATGTAATTATTATAGGTGACTGCCATAAGACTGCCAATGACTGCCAGCGACTGCCAAGAAAATGTACAGGTAATTCCAATAGTGAGACACCCCTCGCACCTTATAGACAACTCTTAAGAATCAAATGGTTCCACCATGTCTCAAACGTATCTATCCTTGAAAAAGCTAGCTGCTAGAATATTGAAGTCATGATTACAAAATCCCGCTTAAGATGAGCTAGTCTCGTATGCAGAATGCAAGAAAACCACCTAGCAAATTACAGCATCTTTGTTTTACGGTGAACTTGTAGACGGTAAGGGGAAACCTGGTGGATAACTCAAAAGGTACCAGGATACTTTCGACGAAAACTTAAAGGGGATAAACATGCAGAATGAATTGGAAGAAGCAATGAACAATGGAACGCAATGGAGCAGAATTGCAACAACCAAAAAGTAAAGAGGCAACAAAGCAATGAGATTTTTGAATGTCCGGAGTGCGGAAGAGGGATAAGGTCACGCGTATCGGACTTTTCAATCACAGAAGAGCTCATTGAAAGGAAACGCATTGCGTAAGCATCTTCTGATACGTGTCAAATACTCGTCAGCGAGTAATGGCAGTATGTATGTATGTATGTATGTATGTATGTATATACGGTTAAATATAGTACAGAGAGTATTTATATGGTGGATTTCATTTCTATTTCTACGAAATTGCGTATATTTCGACTTAAAGATATGATAAAACATTATTGATAAGATTACGAGCATGGGGCAAGATAATTTTATTTATATAACGTCATTATAAGGTGTACCGATAAGAGACAAGACAATTTACTTAATTGATTTATGTCACAATTTACTATATTGTTCAATTTTTTTTCCTATTTTAGTTAATTTAGTGCTTGCTGTTGTTAATATTGCACAACTTGCTAATACCACTAATATATTACTTTTATTATTTATTATATTATTAGATAATTTGAAAAAAATATATTGATGTTTGTACATTTAGCAACTAGAACAACAATTATTTAATAAAATATTAATAGGATCTTTGTACAACTCTTTTTAAAACCAAATATTTATATTTTGTGTGCTTATTGTGTACAATATACCTAATATTTGTGTAAAATATACGGGGTGGTGCATTGTCGTTGGAAATATAGGAAATCCCATGCAAAATTTTGAACTTTCCAAATATTGGCTCCCCTATTAATTTTACAGCTAAGTCGTAAATAGTTTTTTAAAGGACTTCCTATGCTGAATACACAGGCAAAATTTGAACAATTTTGAACAAGCCAATTTTAAGTAATCTAAGAAAAACTGCATCTATTCTTAAATTAAAACTTCAGTCAAATGTCATTCAAATATCAACATACCTAAGTCGTCAACCTATGATTTCATCATTGTCCAATGTAATTTTTTGTGCTGTCTACACTACTACGTTGCAATACCTACGGTTAGTCTCACCGAAATGCATTTTTGTAAGTTAAAACTGGTTCGAATGCGGCAAGAGCCTTATGTAGAGAAAATACCATTTGACATTGACAAAATTATAAGGTTCTGTTCAAATTTAATTTAAAAATAAATGCAGTTTTTCGCAAATTACTTAAAATCGGCTTGTCCAAAATTGTTCAAACTTGGTATGTGTATTCACCTTCAAAAACCCTATATTTACAATTTCTCTGTAAAATTAACATAATATTTTTTATAGATTGAAAAAAAGGTCAATCTTTAAATATTGCTTTGTGATAGTATTAAAATTTGTTAAGGTTGGTTAACTGGAAAATAAATAATTCATTATATTAATAGTTATTTATTAAAAAAAAGTTACAATGCGAGGCAAAGTTTGACACGTAGCTCTAACTTAAATTTAACAATAATTCTAAGACAGCAAGTCACATTTATGAAAAAAATATAAACAAAAAATTGATTAGAATTAGAACAGTACCAAATAATACTAAAAATTAAACATATTAATACTGATTAATATTGCAGCAACTGTATACACATCTTAATCACAAATTAACAGTATGTTATTCTGTGTCTTAATAGCTCAGAAATAGTAGTTAATTGTTAGATATTCTTTATTATCACACGGTACATTAATACTAAGACATAGAAATTTATAAAAAAATAGATTACTACTTGTCAATATTTATAAAACACATATCTAATGTAAGAATAACATACCCTATACCAAATATGGTACAATACATTTTGCATGTTGTCATGTGATGTTAGTAAAAATATTCGTTCAAATGAGTTTATTTGTTGCTGAAACTTGAAGTTTTCTGATTTATCTTGATGAAATCTACTTGTTATCTGTATCCAATCAAAAATATTTATTATCAATTTAGATTGAAAATCAAGATTAAATCATAAGATGCACCGATTATACATACATCATCTGGTCACACTTTTATTATAGGTGATACTGCAGCACATTATTCTTTCAACGCACTAACTGATCAACCATCATCCCACTATTCGTTTCCTTCGATGACCAAACCGAAGTCCAATAAAATTGTTTCTAGGTGACACTCTTAACAAAGAATGGCGTATGTATGAGAACAAGTTACTCTTTAATTTCCAGTTTATTGAAAACTTCCATCATAGATCCATCAGCTGCCATACCCCAACATTCTGGAACATCTATCATGTAACTACTTGATTCATTACTTGCTGTAGAAGGTGCTGCTTGAGGTCGAAAACTCCTTCCTCTTGGCCTAAAACTTCTTCCCCTTGGTATAAACGCTGCGTGAACTTTAGGTTGAATTTGAAATTCATTATGGGTGATACTGTTATCATCAACACTATCCGTTACGATTTCTTCTTTGGGTGTGTCATTATTCAGAGGTGTGTCATTATTCAGAGGTGTGTCATTATTGATGTCTTTTAACTTATTATTGACGTTTTTTTCTTTCTTTTTGCAGTCACATTTAAAATTTTCTGATGTAAGTTCATTGTTGGCGTCATTTTGGCAAACACACTTATGTTTCGAATGTTGATCGTCAACATAACACTGGTTAATATTTATATCCATAATTTTTTACTAAATCGCGCAGCAACGAACGTTTTGTAAACTCACTACCGTGAAAAATATATTAATACCTAAAACTGATCGTAAATATATACTCATTGAAATAATTATATCTATTCTTATCGATAACTCCCCTCTTATTCACATTATCTTACTTGTACGTCGGTATATAGAGTGATTCAAACTTGACGATTTGGGCTAATCGAAGGAAACCGGTAAATGAAAATATTGGTTGATGTATAATTCTGATGTTAATGATGACAAAAAAGCGAAAACAGTGTCTAGAAAGTCAGTATCATATCTTTCTTGCACATTATAATTTTCTTTGTTTAAAAGACGCAATAACGACACGTTTATACCAATAACGACATGTTTTTTGCTATCGTTTTGTTTGAACGTTTCTCAATTATTAAAACAAACGTAGATACTTATAGAAACTAAATGAATGTTTATATTAGGTTAGCAGTCATTTGAATTTGAAGACTTTCCATCAAACTGAATGAAAACCTCGTGCATAGCTTTTAATAGACGTGCTTTTCTTTCTTAAACGGCCCGGAAAGTGACCATTAAAGATTTTTTTCTACAGTTCTCTTAACAGATTTTTCGGTACTTCGGCTAAAATCGTTTATCCACTGTATTAATTATATATTTATATTTTAATAATTTAAAGACCGAAAATAGGCGTCAACTTAAAGGAAGTTGAGAAGACGAACTAAGGAATGCCGAGATCTCCCGAGAGCACCGTGTATATTTTCACGGGACCTCCTACTTAACGCTTTCGCTATAGAGAAGTATAGAATCTATTGTGTCTCTCTTTTATTTAGTTTCTCTGTGGCTCCCGTCTCCTTTGACTCGTGCTGGAAACAGGAAAACCGCCTCTAGACCGAGCGCTCCCAAGACGAGACGAGAGGCACCGAGGCAAGACGAGAGCCCCAAGTACACACTCGGGGGTCTCCACACTCGCCTTGTCTCGCCTCGGGTCTACTCGGCGAGCGTGTATTTGGTAGCAAATGTTCAGAGTGCGAGGCGAGAGTTTAACTCACCTTGTACACTTCATGCTTAATCTCTTACAAATTGTGTGAAGTCACTATCTAGCCTCTCATATAGATCTTATCAAATACTAGACACATGGTTTTAGAAGCAGCCGATGCTTTTACGTCATGTAAACCCTGTGAATTACACAATATATAATATCGACACCGATTCGCTGATAGATCGATATCGATATTTGTGATATAGCAAAAGTTCCTTTTGTGGACTAGAAAATATCCAAAATATATCGAAGAATGAATTATTTGGAGTCTATTAACAACAGTGATTATGAGCAATCACCAAGAACAACAATTGGTATCCCGTTTAAAAGTGATTTTAAATATTTGTTCTAGATTTGTTGCAGATTTAATACATGTCACAAAACATTAATGGCAATTCAACTTATTTTCTAAAGACAAGATTTTTTTAAATAAGACTCAATTTTTGCTTTAAAAGTTTTAGAAGTATTATTAGCGTTAAAAGTCAAGTAGTATTTTTTCAGTATCCGGAATAAAATTAAGAGTCAATTTCACTAGTCCGAAAAAGCAAAATAAGCGTTTGGCATTTAACGTTTTATGTAAAACTGGCTAGGTTAGGTTAGGTTGTAAACTCACTAGGTATTTTTACACAAATGAAGAAAGAAATTAAAGATAAAGTATTATACTATATCCATATTGTAGCACATTTTTAGACAACTTCTTTATTTTTAAGACTTCGATGGTCAAACATCAACAAAATATTCCTGATGTTTAGACTAAATTTTCTCGAAAATAAAGACATAATTTGACATTCCGTTACAATAGGGACATAGATTGAAGTTTTGTGATTACAGTGATATATAATTTATATGGTTTTATAACAAATTGCTCGCTATTTTATGGCAAATGCTGAAGCTCTGCAAACATTAATCAAACCTTAATCAAAGCACGTGTGTTTAGAATTTTGGGTGTGGCTTAACACGACAGGATCGGGCTAAGCCTTATGCAGATTTCTGAAATATAATATATATTTCCTTCGGCCACATACCCGCTTTATCCGACCCCTGAGAGCGACCCGAACAGTACTGCGTAATAGACTCTTAAGTTAAAAAAATAAACACATTCAGTCGATATAATTCTATTTATCAATACAATATAATATGTAGAAGTAATGTATGACATTACATGATTTTCAAAAGCATCTATATTATAAACAACTCTAAATAATAAATAGTACTGAGTCTGTGGTTGGCTCCTTGCAGTGGAGTGCTTTAAGCCCTTATGAGATACATACCTCGGAATTCATTTACTGTAAACGAATTTTTATAAAACTTTTTGCCATTGTATTGTTAATAAGATATATTACAAATTTTACCTATTTAAATTCGTTGCTTTTACTTTAGTATTTAAATAAACACACACATATACAAATGCATACATACAAGATGGCTCCGTTTTTTCCGGAAAAGCTCTGTATCAGGATTCCTATATGAGATTTTCACTCCAAACCTTTTACAAAATATATGTTTAATGGTAGTTCACATTTCAAAAATAGTTTTATAGATATACAGGGTGAGTCAAATATATATCATTTATTTATTCGAGTTTAATGAATTTTGCTATAAAATTCTGGTTCCAAAAATACCTTAATACCATAGAGTATACTAAGTGGTTTTTGAATTATGGCCACGTCCATGGGGACGTCAATCTGGACCTTCGTCCGGGAACCTTCGTATGAGAACTTCTAATCGAGACGATCGACTTATTGTAAGTTTATCGCTAAGAAACCGCCGTTTGCCAGCTTTTCAAATTGATAATGAATAGCACTTAAGAACCGTACATATTAACTAACGGACTACAAGAAAAAGATTAAATGAAGCAAATCTTATGTCAAGAAGGCCTGTTTCGGGACCAGAACTTACTAGATGTGTTGACTAGGCCCAAAAGCAAAGGCATTGTCTTTTGTCTTAATGTAAAAATTACGAAAAATGTTAGTGCCTTCTTTAAAACCGAATATGTCCATACAAAATAAAGCTAATGAGATGAACCAAAAAACAAACCATCGAGAAAGGATGTATCTAGATGACAAAATATTTTTTTTTTAAATTTCTTGCTATTTTAACGTATTTCACAGGGTGTTTCAAACTTTCATCAAAAATATCAACATTTTGTTTTCCTTCGTATAATTAACAGATGGGGAGTTTCATTTTTAATTTAGAAAAAGATACTAAGAAGTCAAATAATTTGGCAACACACTGCTTAAAAAATCATCTAAATCGGCCCATTAAAATAAAATATATTAACCTTTAAAATACATCAAAGTTTTAAGATGCCCGTATTTTTCACCGGCACGAATGTATTTCAAAAACTATACATTTTAGTCATATAACTTTCTAATAAAACAAACCTTTATTTTTTTACTAGAATCCAAAAATCAATTAATATATAAGGTGTTCCATTACAAAAAACATAACTTTGATGGGTAACTTTTTTTGGGGACACCCTGTAGAACTCTACATAACTTTAGAAAAAACTTTAAATTGACTTACATAAGCTCAGAAAATTTCACTTCAATACAAACTTTTGTTCTCCTTGCAAAAACCGCGTCGCATATGACGCGCCATCCTGTATAATTCGATTTCAATCAAAATTTCAATGATTAGAATATAAGCAGAATAGGTGCATAATATGCCTTAGATTTACTTATTTCAATAAATTTACTTAGAAAAAGAATTAAAAAAATCAAAATATTAAGAAGGAAATAATTAAGAATTTACTTTTCTTACTAAAATAAAAAATTAAAAGCAACGAAAAAGAATGGGTAAACATTTTAGTATTTTATCTATAAAACACAAGACAGAAGGTTTCACATTAATACATTGACAGTAATTGAATTCCGAGGTAAAAGTCTCTGGGCACTCCACTATTGTGAAACATCGTTGAAATATTAGTATTGTGTGAGGTTCAAGTTAACGTCTCCTTTCTGCTGCAATGGCTAAACTGGACGGGACCTACTTGTTTACGCGGAATCCGAACCGCGGTCCTCGGCCATATCATGGTCAATGGCCTACCGACTTAGGAAGTGTCTAAATTAACTCTTACTCACGAGATATCCGATCTCATCCGGCCTTGAACCGGCGTGAATGAGCAGTGTGTATCAATAGATTTTACACTTTTCCCTTTTTGGACAACAGCACGATGCAAAGTTTCGAACCGGTCACCTGTCCATCCACTAGCATCGCCTTACGTCGCTTAACTTCGGTGTTCTAATGGGAACCGGTGTTTCGACGTAGCTGGGCCGTTGCAAATATTAGCATTAAATATTTTTTTTTACATCTCAAGCGTGTTTTATTAAAATACTAATAACTCTAAATAAATTTATATTTTGTAAAATAATAGAAATATTTTGCTTTGAATTTTTAAAACATGTTTCACTTTATAATTTATGATGACAAAGCAATGCATGAAATACCATACAACTACTGTTTAAATCTTCTGAAGTAATGAATAAAACATCAAAATATCATATTTGAAGTCACTGTATTTCTCTTGATCCTGTTGAATATACTTTCTAAACAGCATGCTCCAATAAGTCATTTCAAAAAGCGTACCATCGATTGAGTAACTCCATAACTGATACCAATACCAGCATACCAGAAGTAATTGTTATACATCAAAGGTTAATATTCTTCAACTTCAACTTCCTTGCAATTCAAACTTATTAAAAATTTCCATAATTGTTCCATCAGCACAAACACCCCAACTTTCTGGAACGTCCACGAAAAATTGTGGAGAGGAACTGCCCGTAACTTTTGACATACGAGTATTCTTCAACATATTCTCCCTTAACAAAAACACAATATCACTTAGATTACTGTTGTCTTTGATTTGCTTCCACACCAGATGAATCGTTGCAAACTATAGCACTTGACGCTTCTCAAATAGTTAATTGGAATGAGTAAGGAACTACATGTTCATAACAATTTATATACATCCTCTTATTCATAGTCTCAGATATAAATTAATAGTCGTGACTAATGTCTGAAAGGTATTGATAATAACTCCAGGTTAATATGTAATGCTGCCATATAAAGCAATTTTTATCTTAACTTACTTAGTTATAACTTTAAATTAGATATGTGACTTTTACAGGCTCACTACTTTCAAAAAATGTACCAATATTAATTTTTGATTTATCAGATAAGATTATTCCTAGATAAGTATACCATACGATCGATAAAAAAAAGGCGTCAAAGACGGCTGGGGAATGGCAATCGATAATAATTTTGGCGAGATCAAGCCCTAGACGTCATTACTTGACCCAGACTCTTCTTTATTTGTCAATGCCGCTTACTACCAGTTGACCTTAAGATTGTTGTAATTTATTTTATGTTATTATTAAATGATCCGCCAAAATCATCATCAATTGTCATTCCCCAGTCGTCTTAGACGCCGTTTTTTTTTCGGTCATACGGTAGTTGACAAAAGAACAGGAAATAAAATATAGCTTACTATGAACTTAGTAAGTATATATAGTTATAGATAATCTGTTTTATTATAAAAATATAATTTTTCGTATTTTTTTTTATTTAAATTAATTTAAAACACAACATTAAAATTACTGTTAAATCTAAAAAATAGACATAGTCTGTCACCAATTTATAATTTTATTTGCATATTTATCAAATGAATGAGGTGCGCTTTTTTATTTGACCATTATTTCCAGTAAATTCATAGTGAAATTCATATAAGCAGTAGAAATATTTTGCTTAATAATTTTAACTTAATAAATTATACTATAAAGTATTAAATTCTGTACAAAAACGAAACATTCTTATTATAAAAATATAACTACACATCAAAAATATTTTGTATTAGAAAGTTAGTAGTACTTTAAACAGATATTCAACATAATTTCTAATAATATTGTTAAAAGTTACCAAAATTGAAAACATAATAATGATATATAATTTTATTTAATAGATTCAAAAATAGTTTATAAATAACGAATAGCTTTAATTACACTTAAATTACAAACGCCTCTAAATAACTTATACTAAACACAATTAATTTCTGTTCTAAAAATTTAAAAGAATTAAAACATTTACATGTGCAAATCAAGATTTTGTTATAATGTTTAAATCTATATCATTTCCATTTTTGGATTTGATGACCATCTCTCTTCTTTGGCAATATAATCCTAGATTTGACGAACTGGACATCTAATTGTTATATTTCTTGCAGTACCTCCGGTTTTGATCCAATTGAACAAAATACAGTATTCCCCATAGAGGACCCAACCTTGGATTGGTTAGCTTCATAGCTGATACCAGCATAGACATTTACAAAACAGTTTAAGTCATATTAAAAGGATTATTGAATACATAATGTTCAACTGCCTTTCAGTTGAAACTTGTTGAAAACTTCCATAATAATTCCATCAGCGCCAACACCCCAACTTTCTGGAACATCCACGAAAAATTGGAGTGAGGACGGACCGCTCTCAGCTTTTTGCATATTCTTCAACAGTCCCACTAAAAATACCATATCACAGTCTTTTGCCGTCTTTGAATTTGCTTCTTCACTAGATAAAAACTCGGAAATTTTGAAATTGATACTTCTCAATTACTTATTGGAATGAATAAAAAGTTACATGTCCGTATCAATTTATACATTCTATCTTACTCACAACTCCAGATAACAATTATAGGACATGACTAACTAGACAACCGCCAAAGCATATTACTAATATTTAAGGCGCTTAGAATAAAAGCGATACAAGTGACTTTTTGTAAATGTAGATTTAGATAATTTAGGTACCAATTTATTTGATATGTGGTCTAGCGGACCCCAAGCACTATTTAAATCTCTCTAAAATGTTTACGTTTAATAGGCCTCGCCGCGCCATATACCTTTAAGCACACTTTAATTAGGGTACCAATATGCAACTCTGTTAAAGGCGCACTTGATTTTATCAAGTACTGTTCCTACCAGCGGGGGCTAAAGTTTCATTCTGTGTAGCACCACCACGCCAAGAATGTTTCATTATTAGGATGGTAGGTAGTCTAAAAAGTGTGCCTCACTGGGACGGTATTTCGAGGAAGGATCAATTGAGTGGTTTGATGAACTTAAAGAGGCTTAAGTGAAATGAAGATCATTGAGACATTGATTTTTCTCCGAAGAGTAACCATAACTCCGATTTTGATTCTCTTACTTATAGAATAGAGAAAATTGAATAATCAATATCTACCAGAAAATCAATATCTACCAGAAAATAAAAAGATGTGGTGTCAACTATATGCCAAGAAAGAACTGACAAAAAACAAAAATCTCATGAATCAAATGTACACGATCCATGAGCGGCAAATGCAAATCTATTAGCATGAACTGTATGTAATCGGGAGATTAATATATTTAACAGAAATTGATATTTAAAATGTAATTCTAACTAGCTTGACAAACAATGTCTTCTCTCGGCCGAAATCAACAATCTCTGACATTCAACTGTTTCCAACGCCTACTACTCCGCTACTCGCCAACATCAGCGGTCACGGGGTGCAGCTGTGGTGCAGGCACAGCGTGAAAATGACTGCCTATCATAAGGATCATAGGCGTCGATAACATGTATTTGAAAAACACATTCAAGGTCTGCAGTTTTGTTGAAAAAAAATATGTTTACCACTTTAGCTTCACATTTCAGTTGTTTGTACTTTTAATAATACTATAAAATCATAAAATATATATGTTTTAAATTTCTATGGATTTCTTAGCCAAGTTATATTTCTGTTGTCAAAAATTCCTAAAAAATACGTTTTACTTTATTTTTGTGTCCGTTTTTATTAATTTGTTGAAAATTAATGAAATTGTTTGTTTACAAATTTGAATATATTGTAAACAGTGTTAAAATAAAAAGCTTTTTATAAAATCTCTTCATCATGTATTTTTAGCTGAAAAAAAAATCGGGGTCTGTCGGACTCCAGCACGCCATAAGCAGTGCAAAAAATTCACCACGCCAGTTGAGGATTAAGTTCATTTAGAACAAAAAGTTACTTGTATCCTTTTTATTCTAAGCCCCTCAATTCCAATAAAGGTAGTAAAAAGTATAGCTTTTTACAGTGAAGTTAACATAGTATAATTAAGAATAAACTATGAAAATTATATTCTTATATGATCTTTTATTTTTTTTATCCACAGTATGCATAATTACTATTACAAAAAATGCACCAGCAGTATTTTGTGATTCATCAGATAAGATTATTCTTAGATAAGTCCTACCATACAATCGGAAAAACGCCTATAGCCTATTGCAGAGTGAAGTTAACTTATTAAAAATAAACTATGGAAATTACATTTCTATATCATATTTTAAAATTTTTAATCCATATTATGGACAATTAGATATGACTAATACAAAAAATGCCCCGACATATTAATTTTAGATTCATCAGGTAAGGTTACTCTTTAACAATTATTACAGATTATTTGTTTTAAGTAATTTTTAAAAACGTAATTTTTGATCGAACTATTTATTTTAAGTTTATGTTAACTTACAACAAAACATTCAAATTATTGGTAAATCTAAAAAATAAACATAGTTTGTCAACAATTTCTAATTTTATTTACATATTTATCAAAGAATATAAGTGTGCTTTATTTATTAATTTACTTTCCTTCTCAGTAAATTCATATTGCATTTAAGCTGTAGAAATATTTTGCTTTTTAAATAATTTACAATAATTTTAATTTAATAATTTGTTTATGAAATAGTACTTTTTAAATAGATATTCAATATATTTTTTAATAATATTGTTAAAACTTCCCAAAATAAAACACATTATATTAATAATATTTAATTTTATTTGACTGATTCACAAATAGTTTATACATAACGAGTGGTTTTAATGGCATTCATATTAAAAACATCTCTAAATAACTAATACTAAATACAATAATCAATTGCTGTTCAGAAAATTTAAAACAATTCTCAATTAAAAATTACATTTGCAAATGATTTTTTTTGCAGACAACTATTGTTTAAATTTACATCAGTTTCATTTTTGGATTGGATGAACATCTCTCTTCTTTGGCAATATAATCTTAGATGTGATGAACTGAACATCTAATTGTTATATTTTTTGCAGTAGCTCCGGTTTTGGTCCCATTGAACACAATAAAATATACTCCATAGAGGGCCCAATATTGGATTGATTAACTTCATAGCTGATACCAACATAAATATTTACTCAACAATTTAAGCCATAGTAAATGGATTATTGAATATATTATGTTCAACTGCCTTTCAGTTCAAACCTGTTGAAAACTTCCATAATAGTTCCATCAGCGCCAACACCCCAGCTTTCTGGAACGTCAACAAAAAATTGGAGTGAGGACGAACCACTCGCAGCTTTTTGCGTATTATCCAACATAGTCTCACCTAGCAAAATCGCCATATTACAGTTTCTGTCGTATTCGAACTCACTTCTCCGCTAGAATGAACTCAATTTTGACTCTTGATGCTTCTCAAATACTTGATTGGAATGAATAAAAAGTTACATGTCCGTTTCAATTTATAAGTTCCATCTTACTCATAACCTCAGATAACAATTAAAGAACATGATTAGTTCTCAAGGTATATTAATGTAATAATTGCGTATCTTAATAAAGTAAGGAGAAAATATAGCCTATTGCAGTGAAGTTAACTTATTAAAAATAAACTATGAAAATTACATTTCTATATCATATTTTAAAATTTTTAATCCATACTATGGACAATTAGATAAGACTAATACAAAAAATGCCCCGAGATATTAATTTTAGATTCATCAGGTAAGGTTACTCTTTAACAATTATTACAGATTATTTGTTTTAAGTAATTTTTAAAAACGTAATTTTTGGTCGAACTATTTATTTTAAGTTGAAGTTAACTTACAACAAAACATTCAAATTACTGGTAAATCTAAAAAATAAACATAGTTTGTCAACAATTTATAATTTTATTTACATATTTATCAAAGAATATAAGTGTGCTTTATTTATTAATTTACTTTCCTTCTAAATAAATTCATATTGCATTTAAGCAGTAGAAATATTTTGCTATTCGAATAATTTACAATGATTTTAACTTAATAATTAATTTATATCGAAAAAGTATTGAATTCTTTTCATACACACATTCTTATAAAAATATAATGAGACATATTTTGTTATTGTAAAGTTTATGAAATAGTACTTTTTAAATAGGTATTCAATATATTTTCTAATAATATTGTTAAAACTTCCCAAAATAAAACACATTATGTTAATAATATATAATTTTATTTGACTGATTCACAAATAGTTTATACATAACGAGTGGTTTTAATGGCACTCATATTAAAAACATCTCTAAATAACTAATACTAAATACAATATTAATTAATTGCTGTTCAGAAAATTTAAAACAATTCTCAATTAAAAATTTACATTTGCAAATCATTTTTTTTTTGTAGACAACTATTGTTTAAATCTACATCAGTTCCATTTTTGGATTTACTGAACATCTCTCTTCTTTGGCAATATAATCTTAGATGTGATGAACTGAACATCTAATTGTTATATTTCTTGCAGTAGTTCCGGTTTTGAGCCCATTAGAACACGATACAGTATTCTCCATAGAAGCCATCCAACCTTGGATTGATGAACTTCATAGCTGGTACAAGCATACATATTTACACAACAATTTAAGCCATATTAAATGGATTATTGAATACATAATTTTCAACTGCCTTTCAGTTCAAACTTGTTGAAAACCTCCATAATAGTTCCGTCAGCGCCAACACCCCAACTTTCTGGAACGTCCACGAAAAATTGGAGTGAGGACTGACCGCTCGCAGCTTTTTGCATATTCTCCAACATAGTCTCACTTAACAAAAACACAATATCACTTAGTTTTCTGTCGCCTTCTAACTCGCTTCTTCACTAGATGAAAACTCGCAAACTTTGACACTAGATACTTTTCGAATACTTGATTGGAATGAGTAAACAGTGACATGGTGACAACTAATAGATGCTTTTTGATTCAAAACTTCAGATACTGCCTTGTGGCCATGATTACTATCTGAATGCTATCAATAAAAACAACTGCAGATCCCAACACGAACGGTAGTTTATATAGAAAAGGGGATTTGGCGGCTGGCATTTTCAATCAATGATAAGATAATAAACCACCTGTAATGGGTATGAAATCATCGACACATAATAAGGCAAACAAACGTCACGGAATCTCGAGTTTGGACCTGAATGAAACACACTTTCCGGGAATATTATATGATCTTTAAGTTCAATTTCGTCACATTAGTCAGAACATATAAATTTTTAAAAAATAAAGGCATGCCATGTTTACCCTAGTTTATTACCCACCCTTTAAAAAGGTGGTTTATTATTGATCTGAAATGTTGCAAAACATTATATAAATATTACGTAAAAATCAATTATTGTTTTTACAAGATAGATTAGTTTTAACTTAATTCGAATGAACTAAAATTAGATAAGTTTATATTTTTAATCTACGCATGTATAACAATGATTAATTTAGTTATATAATTTATCAATTTTTAGGAAAATGTGATTTAATTTATTAGTTTAATTATTACTATTATTCTAAGATCCAAATATATGAATACAAATAAAATATACGATAAATAAAAGGAACATTTAATTTCAGAATATTCAGAAACCGGGAAATACCGATGTGTAGACTGATGTATATGTCTCCTAGATTGACTTATAATATAAACCATTTGATCGGGCTTTAAAATAAAAAATAACTGATAAGTATAATTCCTTATTTGGTAAATTACCAAAATTTTATATTTTATGAACATAATTTGAATAATTAAAAAATCTGAATTAACTTTCTTTTTGAAAACTATCGTTTATAGTCTGCCCAATGACTCAAGGTGTATTTGGACAGATGATATCCAAAAAATGACAGAAAATACATTTGTCTGTGAATCAAATTATGAGACATAATTGTCACTGTCAGGGATCCTCCCATTGGACAGATTATAGATTATAGATAAAGGTGCATTCTCACGACTGGTGTACTTGACAAACATTTGTTATTGGAATATATTTGCCATGTCGTGAGAACGGTTTCCTTGGTCACTCGTCGCGTCCCCACTCTCTGTCGGTAAATATAGCCCGAGTCAAAGGATAACAATAATTATTCGTACACTTGCCAAGTGTACTTTACCAGCCTTGTCTATACTTGCCAATGCGTAAAAAAATGACTGCGCAAATAATTGCACTGTTATAGAGTATGTCCCGTTTATTTCCGGATACTAGTGTTTTTCGAATTTAATTGCGGATAATTTAAAACGTTAAAACAATAGTAGATTATATAATATCAAATTTACATTAATAACTTCAATATTGGCGACATAGCTAAATCGTTCTCACAGCAATAAATGGAGTGGGCAAATGAAGACTACACGGGAAAAACCAGATATGTCACATTTTCATAGGAATTAAGATAGCAATACAACTTTATAGACAAAAATGTCATTCGAGAAAAATGAAAGCAATAATACGCTTAGTCCCAGAGATATTACAGCTTGGTTATTTTGCCATACAAAGGAAAAACCAGAGTAGTCCACGCGTAAATGGCAAAAACCAGAGATGTACTTACGCATGGGCGACAAGCATGCATCTTGCAGTTAGTATTATATGCTATAAATTTATGTATTGCAATAAAAACCTACTTAAATATTAATTTTCTTCCTACAACTAAAAAATAATAGTTTAGATTTAGGTTTTATACAACCTTTAATTGGACATCCCTGGTTTTTCACCTGTTTTGTTTTGCATTTTTACATTTCTATTTAGGTATTTCAGAATATGGCGATAATTAACAATATTAATCATTCAGAATTGGTAGTAATATACATTTTTCTAATTATTCAACCGAAAATAACATATTTCTTTAAAAACACTAAATTGCATTTTTCTCGGTTCCAATTAAAATGGACAACGCTGTTTTTCCCCGTGTAGTCTTCAAATTATGTTGTTTTGGAATTTATGGATTTATACGAAAATGAGCCCTTTATATGGATGGCCAAACATAAAGAACATAGAAATCGCATTGCAGTGTACAGTAAAAGAACTTATCAAGAAAAAAGAATCACTAGCAACGACAATTTCGGGACGACCGGTATCCATGGATGCGACTATACTGTTTACTTGGCAAGGATTTAAACAATGTTTGTGCTGGTGTACTTGTTGAAATGGACACGTCGTGTGAGCGCCACACTTGTCAATGTTGTTTACAAAGTGGGGGTGGTGGCCATACCTGCCAAGTACGTAAATATTGGCGTACTTGCCAAGTAGACGAGTCGTGAGAGTGCGCCTTAAGGCCGAAGTTCAACACAAGGTTCTGTGAGAATCCTTTGAAGTTTTAGAAAAAATGTTCTTGCTTGTACGATCCTACATTTTTTGATATGGTATATAGAACAAAACTCTTTACTTTGTCAATATTATCAACAATTATGTACTCTGTGAAACTGTGCTAGGCTGAGTCAAAAGCTTACTTTCACTTGAGGTTTGTGAAAAAATATGACTTATCATTCTTTATGACTGTACAAAATATTAAATCTTCCTTCCCACAAATAGGACATCGATTGGGGGGATGTATATTAGGAATTTCTCCTATTCTGATAAGAACTTTGGAATGTAAAATTATTTATGACTAGTATAGGTACTACAATAATCGTCTTATCGTCTGTAAAATTTCATATAGATTTAATTTTGAATAACAAATTTTTGTATATAACTATAAAAAGAAATATAACTATAAAAAGAGGATGAAGATATTTTTTCCACTTTTTGAAAAGAGCTTTATTCTTTACTAAAATCTTCTAATACAAAAAATATGTATAACAGAAGTTTATCTTCACTAGAATATGAAGCTTTATAACTGGAATATGGCGAACAGCAACAATTAATATAGTATAAATAATTAATACTGTAATGCGAGAAACTAATGTAAGATGGAAATTGCTCATCAAGATAAATATTACAAGACAAGCGGTGACGAATGTTGTAATTGATCCAAATGAGTAATATAACTAACTTATGTGGTAATACTCATTGCTTGCCAATTAAGTACTGAATTTTCTTCAGGACTAGTATAAGAATTTTACTAAACTCAGCATTTGGACATTTCATTAGTAGATTAGAGATTTTCGTTAACATTTAGTAATAATTATGTATTCCTAATACAATAATACAACACAAGTTTTTAAATAAAGACGAATTAAATTTAATACAATATTTACTTACAAAATCTGAATACAGTAAAAATTGTAAAATCCCTAAATTGTGAAATCAGTGGCCGCTTAACCATAAGATCAAATGGTCAATGCCCCCCCCCCCCAAAAAAATCAGAAGAAAATTAGAAAAGAAACTATTTAAATTATACTTTTTGTAAATCACTTTTTTTCATCCTAAGATATTCAAAACTATTCCCAAAAATCTTCAATTTGTCCAATTTTCGCTTGAAAACGTTTTATTTTACTCATTTTCTCTACTGCCGGTCAAAATTTCATTTTGTCCTTCGTTCCCGCTATGTTTTGCATGTATTAAACTCCAAATGCCTCGGCTCGTGACGCCAAGAAGGTAAGGTGTACTAGGTATAGAAAATATAATGGGTTAAGGTGAGATAGATATAGTTTATATTGGACATTGGCCGCGTCTTTCATAAAAAGATTTCAATCATAATATCGCTGGAAAAATTTCGCCGTTTGAGCAGTTTGGGTGTTTATAAAATCTCAAATTATTAAACAACCTACATTTTTGTATCATTTATCGCGTATAATTATAAGATTAAACAAACTTACCTAAGTGAAGTTTGATCATAATTATATGACCGCCTCTTCCGAATAGATCACTATGTAGTTCACTCTCTCGCCGTAAGGTGGAGCCACGCATTTTAAAGCCAAACAAAAAATTGTGTCGATCCAGACCCTTTCCCGGAATATATCACGCCGGGCCGCCTTCAATTCATTACTTCAAAGCCGGAACTGTTGCGATAGAATAGATCACGGGTTCCGGGAGGAGAGTGATCTATTCGGAAGAGGCGGTCATATAATTATGATCAAACTTCACTTAGGTAAGTTTGTTTAATCTTATAATTATATTTCCCGCCTCTTCCTCTTAGATCACTATGTAGATGTTCAAAGTAGAGCAACAGTTTTAGTAAGAATAAATAAAACCTATCACTAGAAAACTTTATTTATTCTGCAAACAAACAAAAAAAAATATATATATAAATTTTAAAGAAAAAACTTCCCTAGATTATACTTTTCTAGGCCAACTTTTACACACTAAATGATTATACTTAATAACAAATTGTCCTTAATAGTAAATTTAAAAATATATATTTATATTTAGCGATTGTAAATACTATATCTAGGAATTCTAAGGTTGTATTGCTTATTGCATGACAATTATTGCTTGCGCAAAATTATCAGGGGTCATTAGAGGCCTGTTAAAAAATTTTGCAAACACTTGAGATGACTCGTGCCACCCTGCTATATTACGTATCGTATCGATGTTACCCCTGTTAATAGCTGCCAATATGGAGGCGTGTCTGGTACTATGCGCGTAAAAACAGATGTATCAATTCCACTCTTATTTAAGACCCAACGAATCCACCGACTGATAGACTGAGCGGTTGCTTCTTTATGGGGTTTTTTGTAAGTGAGGAAAAGTCGTGACAGTTTATCTGTTTGCCTTGTTGCGGTTCTGTTTAAGTAGCACTTCGCAGCACATATTTTGGTTCTTTTTTTTTTTTTTTTTTAAATTATTAAAAATTTTAATTTATAGTTATTAACGTAATAAGGCCGATAAACAACAAATAACGGCCGGGCTGAAGTTTGTGATCCGAGGCGATAGCCGAGGATCATAAGCAGCCAAGGCCGTTATTTGTTATCGGCCGTGTTGCGTTCTAGATTTTCGTCATACTGCAGATTTTTTAGAGCAATAAACACTACTATTTAATAACAAATTTTATTGAACAATAACACAAGTAAGGATAAAAAATACATAATGTCTTATACTAAAATTCATTTTTCATGATAATGAACATGGAAATTAAAAGTGCACTTGTTGTTCTTAGAAATCTGTAATCCTTCCCAGGGATTTACAGATTTTATAGAAGAAGATGATGCTACTGAAGAATGGCAAATATTTGTATCCACTAAAGACACATTATTTTTGGAGCTATCATGAAAAAGTTGATTTGTTATTTTCATTCTTTTGGAAACTGATTTTTCTATGTAAGTTTCTGCCACTGTTGAAGACTCCCATCCTCCTAGCTCCTTTAGCGATAGTAAATCACCACCATTTTCGGCGAGCATGGTTGCTGATGATCTACGAAATGAATGCCCTGTATAACGTTCTGGATTCTCCAAGTTCAAAAATTTTGCAATTTTCTGCGGTACGCTCCCGATGGTATGTATACCGACGATTTGCTTAACACACTTGCCTTTCTTGTAACCAATGAAAAATTTTGGATTGTCAAAGTTACGAGGACGCAGGTTGATGTATTTTTTATATAAACCATAGGCATCAAACGGAAGGCCCGTTTTTGGAATAAGAAATTTCCTATCTTTCTTATTTTTAGTATTTCTTAATGAGACAAGAATATTTTTCTCCGAATCTTCGAAATCATCAACTGTGAGTGACCAAAGCTCGCTGCGCCTACAAGCTCCAAAGAATACCAAGCACCAATACAATTTTTTCGAGTAACCAGGTGTAATCATCGGCATCCAGTAGAAAATTATTTATGTCATTCTCCGACAGAACTTTGGCTTTTTTGGTGAATAACCTTCGTTTTTGCGCCTCAGAAACATGAACAGTTTACCAAATCTATGAACAAATATAATTTAGATGAGTATGATTAAATATCGAAGAATATAATGGCTTTTTACCTTGATATGTCGATGTTTTCATATACTCTCAACGCAAGCTTCAGCATGGATATCTTTGTCCACAGTGATGTAGGAGAATACATTTCAGACATTCTTTTAGCATAAGCCAGCAATACCGCTTCATTTACGCTGTTTATACTTCTATCCTGCCGCCACTTCAAAAAATTGTCATATTCCTGCTGATATCTCTCTCTGGTTATAGTCGGAAGTAAATTTTGAGTAGCCGCAGCCGCTTCCTCCTGTATTTCCAACGGAATTTCTCGCGACATCTCGCTATGGTCTATTTTCCCAATTTTTGAAAAGTCCAACTGACAATAAATACATGATACAAAGAATACAAGGTATGATATTGCGCAGGTTGGTCACTACGTCACAGGTGATAAAAGGCACTATTGGTCGGCAAGCTCTGCGCGCCAATTTCAAATTGTCAAACAGATTGTGTCATCTGTGAAATTTGATTGTATCAAAATGTGAAAATAATTTTTCAAATGTCAAGCTCGATGTCAAAACATAACTTTTGGGGTTATGTCCTAAATCTTCCCTATTTTAGGTCTTTTTTTATTAGTGGCAATTGAACAATATGGATATTTTTTTGTATGGCGTATGACGTCACAGGTGGTATGCGCAAACTTAACGAAATTGGAGCCGCTATCGATCATACCTTGTTTTCTTTGTACCATGCAATAAATAGTCATTGTTGCATGTGACAGACGTTACGATTACCTTAGAAACTTAACGGCCGCCGGCCGTTATGATAACGTCCGGCGGACGTTATATGCATCTTTTCCATTCTGATTTTGCTTATGTTATAATAATATAACAATATAGTATGACGAAAAATAATTAATAAGAGTTGGTATTTATTGGGAGCTGTTGTCTTAATTCTGGCTGGAACTTTTATTTCTATTTCTATTTTTTTTTTTTTTCGATATTTGGATGTTTCGAACTTCTATTAATGAAAATGTTTGTACTCTGTGTGCCGTTATCAGGGCCATTACCTTCGATAATTTACGTGTCAACATTTCTCAACTAATTTTTTCATTAGAGTAACAAGTCCCTACATAATCTAAAACTAATGTCGGATTCCATGTTACATGGTACTTGGGTAAAGGTGGTCGTTTTTGGTAAAATTTGGTAATCACCCTTAAAAATCTTTTAATTTGATAATCTTCACCGACTTGTGGTGATATTAGCAATGCCAGAGAAAAGCGTACAGTGTTTACCGCTATAAATGTTTACCGTTTTAGCTTTTTTTTTTTTTTTTTTTTTTTGTGATTGCAAAAATACCACCATAATTTTAACCCATTTCCATATTGTTTTATCGATGACTCAATGTCAAAGATGATATTAACACCTCAATAGCTTCTTCTGGAACCTTTCTAACGATCATGTCCTGCCGGATAAGAGACCTGATTCCAGGGAAAGGTTGGTATATAGAGCATGGGGTGTCCTATCAATGCATAGTTATAATTGAGCATTAGGAGCAAAAATTAATGACTTTTTGATAAGTAGAGACTGAAATAACGGACCAGAGTTGACTTGGCCACCAGGGAACCACTACGATACCCTCATCTTTATCAAATTATTGCAATTATTTTTTGCAGTGGAGTAATTATTTTAAGCATGAAAAGTATAGTTTGCCCATAATACTATAAATGCTCAATAATTTCAGCCCTAGGATCTTTAAACTAAGAAGCAAATCTGCTACACTTTGCATTAATTCTGGAAGCAAATAAGTCAACTTCCGGCGTTCGGAAATTACGGCAAATATTTTTGAATCATAATTTGCAATCGTAAATCCAGTTTCAGTATCTAGGCAACGAGATTCTTTATCAGCACTAAAATTTTCTTGTGACTTTATATAAGAAGCAAAGATAACTAAGTTGCGCTGTTCACACCACTCCCACATTTCCCTAGCAAGACTGTTAAGATGTGGGAACTGAATGCCACCCATTCTGATAGCCATAGCGTAGTATTGTCTATCCGCAATAATATTTCACAATTAACAAGATTATTCGCAAAACATTTTAGCCTAAAAAATGTCGCTAAAAACTCTCGCTAAAAATAATTTATGATTACTTTTATCTTTTTTAGACCAAAAAACCCCGACACTTATCCCCATTACAATAAACGCCCCAACCCGTGAGGGAACTATGACTGAAATTTCTAGTTTACGGGTAAAACTATGAAAAGTATTTTTGCTAGAAAGGTGATCTTTCCACCACATAAGGTCAGTTAAAATATCAGAAGTAATTTTTATTCCATGTTTATAAGACCCATATGACTTTTTTAGAGCTAAATTTCCTCTTTCGCTATTTTTGGTATAAAGCCAATCATATTTGATATCTGGGCCAGCCGCAATAAAATCCCGATCAATTTCGCAAACTCTCGAATGGTAAGTTTAACACTATTTTCAACTATCAACAGTATTAAAAAAAAACTAAGTATTTAATATTAATACATGGAACAAAAACGCTCTTCTCCGAATTAATTATAAATCCTAAATCTAGCAAAATTTGCTTTGTAACAGTTATATTTAATAGACATTCTTCATAAGTACGGCCCATTAATAGAAAGTCATCAATATATAACACCGATAAAACTTCGTTCCCGTAAGTAATATAATACGGGTTTCAGCAGTTTGGTAAATAGATAAGGCGCTGTATTAAGGCCGAAAGGAAAACAAGTGTATTCATAAAGTTGCCCAGGAAACACAAATCTCAGATATTTACGATGCCGTTGATGTATAGGGATCAAGTGGTATGCACCCTTGAGGTCTAAAGATTCAAGAAACATATTTTTAGTTAAGAGTTTTTTGACCATTTTATGATCCTCTAATTTAAAATGTTCTGTTTTAATAAACTTGTTGAAGGTTTTTAGATTTAAAATTAATCTAAATGATCCGTTCGGCTTGGGTGTTAACAAAAAATATTTGAAACAAACTGATTGCTTTTGGGATTACATCGCTGAGCCATTCAATCAGATCCCTTGTGTGTGCTCCCCCCCCCCCTTCTTTACGAAATGCTGTTAAAGATTTTTCTATTGCCACTAAAGCGGCTCTCATTTGGTTTTGTCGGTTGCTAGTCTTTGATCTCAATTCTTGTGGTGTTCAGTGGGAACTGCTAGAATTTCTAAATTAAGTTTGGGAGCACTTGTTTGAGACTCAGATTATTAGGAGGAGAATAGTTTTTGCACAGGTAGGAGAGCATTTCGGCGTCGAGTCCCTCCTATAATATTTTAAACCAAATTTGAGAGAGAAAGGAGTTTACAACATTTATATACATATAACACATAAATTTTTACTAAACTCGTTAGCAAAACAAAAAAAAAACGGTTAAAACATAAAATTATAGGTTGAAATGCAACATCTCAAAACTTGTTGGCGTTAACACATGCCAAAACTCGTTGGCGTTAACACATGCTAACCTGCAGAAAGAAAAAAAAAATATATTGAAATAAAGTCTGTTCAGTTAGATAATAGAATTTTGACAGACGACGAGAATTTTGAAAATTCTGGATAGCGTAAACCCATGCCAAAACCTGTTGGTGTTAACACAGGCCACACCAGAACACCTTATCACTGAGTGCGCCGAGACGACAACCATTCGTGTCATGAACTTTAGTACGTCTGATGTCGAGGATGGAGAGCTGGCCTTTGTGGAGCCGTCTCAGATACTGGCTTTTGTTAAAGCCCTGAGACTGTATGATGAGTTATAACTCGTTATAACTCAAGAAAGGGGAACACACAATAGATCTATCAGGTAGCGGTGATTAAATCGCCTCCTAAACATTCTACATTCTACATCACAGGCCAAAACTCGTTGGCGTTAACATAGGCCAAAACTAGTTGGCGTTGACACAGGCTAAAGCACGTTTGCGTTACTACATGCCAAAACTCGTTGGCGTTAACACTTGCCAAAACTCGTTGGCGTTAACACATGCCAAAACTCGTTAGCGTTAACACATTCCAAAACACGTTGGCCAACACAGGCCAAAACTCGTTGGCGTTGATACAGGCTAAAACACGTTGGCGTTACTACATGCCAAAACTCGTTGGGGTTAACACAGGCCAAAACTCGTTGGCGTTAACAATATTAACTGTGCTAACAAATGTAATGTGCTAACAGGTGTAATGTACCAACTCTGTACTATATTAACTATTGCCTATAACGATATACTTATTATATATTCTTAGTCTAATCAACTAGGATTTTAACAATAATTGACATATCACATAGACAAAAACTTTTACTGTTCTAGTTAGCAAAAAACACAAAAAGTTATAGAATAAAATTAGAGGCTCATGAAATGCCAATATCAAAGCTCGTTAGCATCGTATAAAATTAGAATTTGTGTCAACCAAACCCGTTAAGTAGTACTTGGTAGTACTATCCATTGTTTCCACTTACAACATTGTTAAGCGTAATAGTCTACAGGGTGTAAAAAGGAAAATATTTTCAGGTACTCACGTTCCGAATCAGAAGGTCCATAATTTATAAGTCCAAAAGTTATAAATTGATGGGTAACATTGTAAGGCACTTTGTCATCTGTAGTGTAACACTAGTGTTCGAATCCACTGGTTATCACTCGCGTGCGATTTTTTATAAATGACAGACGGTGACGCGACGTGGTTCCACTCACACGCGAAAGAATAATGAATTGAAGGCGGCCCGGCGTGATATATTCCGGGAAAGGGTCTGGATCGACACAATTTTTTGTTTGGCTTTAAAATGCGTGGCTCCACCTTACGGCGAGAGAGTGAACTACATAGTGATCTAAGAGGAAGAGGCGGGAAATATAATGTTTGGTTTAGTCAATATAAATCAATATTTAAATTTTTAATATCGAAAGAAATCCAATCTAGTTTTAGTTATGGTAGCCGAGTGTTTGAGGTGTAGCGCGAAATTTATGTAGGTAATAATTCATAATTTTCTGGTTACAAATAAATGATAAACTGTGGTTCACTGATTCTGGAACAGATATTTTAAAATAGACAACATGGTGTTTAGTTTGTGAAAGCGTGCGGTTAAAAGAAAACAATTGCTTAAATTTCGAAAAACCTTTAGAGAAAGAACGAAGAATTATTAATTTTATTAAAATTAATAATAACCATCTATCAAAGAATGAAATCGAAATTATATTACCATAGAAACGCCTATTGATCTGGACTTCAACTTTGGGGAAAAATTCAACTATATTTTGATGTTTTTTTTTAAATTTTCTCTAAAACGGTATGAAAATTTGGAAAAGTTAAAGGGGATTAACCATTTTAGATTAAAGCAAAAATTTTAATGAAGAATGCATTTTTCTCAAAATGTCAAGAATAAAAAACTTCTTCCTCTTGTAAAGACAATCCAGAGACATACTGCAAAGCCCGATTCAAACTAGGATCATGTAATGCCTGGCTACATGTAATTTTGAGTTAATACAAATAACAAATTGAAATACACCAAAACTAGAAAATCCAAGCACATCAAAATCATATCGTTCATTACAAGTTTCTTTAAGTAATTTTAAAATACCAAGTTATTTTTCGATGATGATCACATGTTTGTGCTATATGATTGTATTAGGTATTTTTGGTGATGATGCAGGTAAGTGATAAGAAGTATAGTAACAAAATTTTTACCAGTTTTTAATCACAAATTTCACTCTTGATAAGATATGAAAACAATTAAAGACATAAACTAAGAATGTTAAGCTATAAGTAGTGTCACAATTTGGTATGTTGATCAAACATGTGCAAGTATATGAGATAGTAAATTTCTACAAACGTACATAGAAAATAACTGATTTAATCAGAATAAAACAATAATTAAAAGTATCCTGTCTAATTTGCTAAATCGATAGGTATGTGATCAATATTCCTAGTTACTATTCTCCAAAACTCTTAACAACTCAACAATAAAACTCCAAATAAACTACAAAATTTCTTTTATACATCTATTTTATTTTTTATTTTTGTATTTATCTTCTTTACTGTTTTTCCTACTTATATGAAAAGCCCTTGGAATTGTCAATTCACGATCAACATCACTCAGAATATAAGGAGTACACTATAATACAATTAAGTGTATACCCACAGAAAACCGTGATCATACCATTCACCAGAAGAAGGAAAATAGACAAACTGAAACCGCCCATTCTTCTTGGTGAGACAATTCCGTTTGCGGAGGAGGTTAAGTATCTAGGATTAAACCTGGACAAAAAACTTAGCTGGATCTCTCATTTGGAAAAAACATCAAAAATGGTGCTTGCTATGCTCTATAGGCATGCCGCCGAATTTGAAATGCTGAATAGAAGCTGGGGATTAAACCCCAAAAATATGTACTGGCTATACGTGACAGCCATCAGACCTATTATCACGTATGGTGCAGTTGCCTGGTGGCAGAACGCCAACTAAACAACGGCAAAGAACAAATTGCCGAAACTACAACGACAAGCATGCTTAGCAGTGACTGGTGCCTTCCATTCCACGCCGTCAAAATCTATGGAAACCCTACTTGACTTACCTCCTCTACAAATTATTTTAGAAAGAGAGGCGAGATGGGCTACATATAGGTTTCTAAATCTAGCACGAGAAAGCCAACAAACAATCATGTTCACACAAAACCGACTAGTAGACGAACTACAGTCGGATGAGATTCTGGGAATGGTTTCGGATCTCACACCACCAGTCCAACTTTTGACAGGCACCTACAACGTCCTGTTTCCAAATAGGGACGAATGGGATAAGCCGAGAAACGGTTTATTACATGTGGAAATGTGTTGGTACACGGACGGATCCAAAACCGAAAAAGGATCTGGCGCAGGAATTTACTACAGCAGTTCAAAGACTGAGATCTACCAAAGTCTTGGAAAATACACCACAATTTTTAAGCTGAGCTATATGCTATTGAAACCTGTGTGCAACGGCTGGTAGAACGGTTAGGGTTAATATAGGTTAATATACCGGGAAAACAATATGCATATTTTCGGATAGTCAAGCCGCGTTGAAAGCACTTGAGGTAACGAAAAGCACGTCAATGACGATTATTCATTGTAAAAAACTACTCAATATATTAGGAGATAGGAACAAAGTGTCGCTAATATGGGATACCGGGACATGTCGGCCTAGAGGGAAATGAACGTGCTGATTCCCTCGCCAAAATTGGTGCAGGCTCGCCTCATTCGTGGGCCCAGAACCGGCACTTAGCGTTCCAAAAAATCTCGCAAGAGACAGGCTCTGCGAATGGGTTAGGGGTGCGACGTTCCGGGACTGGAATGATTGTGCCGAAATGGAACATGCCAAGAAAATCCTAGCAGGGCCATCCAAACATAGAACTCCTAAAGGCTGGTAGGAATGTAGCGCGTACACTCAGTGCAGTGTACACGGGCTGAGATATCACACCTACAAAGGATGGGACTGGTGGAAGGCGCCGAATGCCGACTCTGTATGGAGGATGACTAAACAATGAAGCACGTTATGTGTACCTGCGCCACTGGAGGCCGGACCAGATTTGATATGTCTGGCAAACCCATGCTAGAGCTATCAGAACTAGGAGACCTATCACCCTCGGACATAAAGGCCTATGTTAAAAGGCTGGGTCTGGAGGGTGAACTTTAACGCTTTTTTTATCAAGAGCGTTAAAGTTCACCCTCCAGAGCTTGTAGAAACTGAGCCACAATAGGCCCTCGCGGCCGCAGTGGAGGGTCTCATGGAAACCACTCTTAGTCAAATACAATACAAAAATACACTATAATGCAGAAATTAATAAAGAAGGAATCTACATGTTGAATTAACAAACTATTTTACTGATTGCAAAATACTAAATTATAATTATTTATAAAATATACCAATTTAGAAAAAAATAGAAAGAAAATCAATCCAATGAATCAATTGGCGCCAATGTAAAATATTAAATCATTTTTAAAATTGATTGTACATCCAGTGAGTCAATAGGCGCCAATATTAACATAAGTTGCTACATCATTTTTAAACTGATTATGTGTAACACATTATCCTGTCTCTAATGTATTTTATCATTTATCATTATTCCACAAATATATATATCCAAAAGTTCAAACTCTAACGGACTTGAATCATTTTTTACATGACAGGTATTCACCATTATGTCATCCTACGTTGAGTATTTATAATCACAACATTTATTGACAAATACTGATTGGCAAAAATAACTTCCGTAATTCATTGAATTATAACTATTTATGATAGGATATGATACAATAATCTACTTAATTATCCTAAAATTTTATTATTAAAAGTTTATTATTTGGTATTAGTAATTGGCTAGTGTATATAATAAAAATATTTCAGACATGAATTTACCTAAAATAGTATTTATTTGGCAGGTTTTCACTTACTGTTTTGTGTATAGATATTTCATAGATAAAAGGAAATAATCATCTATTAAGAAAGATATGAAAAACTAAAATAAAATATTTTACGTGAGGTGTATTGACGTTTGAGATTATTCATTACAATACAAATCTTTTCTTTAAACAAGAAGTTAAGACATTAGCTCGAGAGAAAAGAAAATCGTATTTGCAATACAGTTCCAATGTTATAATGATTATAAAATTGTAAGAAATAGGGTCAACGAGAATATCCAGCAAATTAAAAGAGAGCATTGGGAGACTTTTTCGAGTGACATAAAACATGATCTGTACAGAAGACAAAAGAAAATATGGAATCTATTGAGAAATCGGAAGAAACCAATAAATGTGTGAATACAAAGATTCATCTCTCCAGAAAATCCTATAAAAAGAGGCTTTTTAATATAATCTAATAAAAATAAATGTAATGCTCATGCATCTGTAGAGAGAGTAATGCTTCTTTAATTTTAAAGGACATAACATAAATAAACATAACATACGTAAAAATTAAAAATAATCGTACAGAAAGTTTGGGGCTTTTTGGTTTTACCTTATTAAGTAATTGTTATCAGGTAGTAATTGTTAATTTTGAAGTTTAACTTGATATAATCAAAGGATATAATTTTGGATATAATGTTATTTTAACAAAACGTCAACGGTTTTTATAGACGTATCTGTTTTAAAAAACTAAACTGTTCTCGAATAGTCGAATCTAAATATTTTAAATAGTTTTTTTTTCTTTATTGTATTTTTTGTTGTCTTTGTATTTTTTTGCTTCCGACGACGGAAGGAGATAAAATTTCCGAAACATTAAGCATTTTTTTGTTCGTTAGGCAAATTTGTATATCTGTGTAAAATCGCTATTTTTGGGGCTTACTCAACCGGGTCTCACAATGCAAATTCACCTCAAATATCCATTTAGTTGGTCATTGGCAAGCACTCTCTCATTGTACATGAAAATAACAAAACAAACATTTACTGACCTGGATAAAATTGATAGTTAAATAGTAAGACTCACCCGGGGGACTCCGTCCCCTAGCTACTGATATATTCTATTCAATATATCCCATTCCATATTTTCCATCTAATTCAAATATCATTCGGTTATATATTGGTTAATCATCTTCAACTAGCTAGTGTCACCTGAAATAGTATAGGGGCTTCCCCCGGACGCAATTCTACCGCTAAACAGATTCGCATCCCAATCGAATAAGCTAATTGGGGTACCTCACTAGTCTCTCTACCCCAACGCCGCATCGTGTCAATCGAGAAGACAAGGGAGACCTCAAACTCTCAAGACCAACCTCGAAGGCAAGACGTCACAAGAGGTTTTCTTCTGGTCAAACGACCCGTTGCCTGACAGTACATGCAACATTAACTTTCAACCCCCAAATATCAGCTCTATGACAAAACACAACACAACAGCCGGCCGGCCTATCTACTACTGACCTGCCGCAGGCAAGCTAAGCCTCCTCTTACATCACAATTTTACCGGATCGTAAATATTTACATTACTTGCCAATGAATCATACTATTTTCTCTAATCGACTTTCAAATAGAGTGTTTTAGCATTACTAGATAAATAAATAGAGAGTTTCCGAATTATAAAACCATTATTATATCCAACTTATTTTCCAAGTTTTACATCTGTAAACCCAACTTCTGACAAGTAGTTTTCGTTTGGGATTAACGCAGAAGTGTTTACAAAAAAAATAACTATTTTATTTTGTAGATTTTCTTGCATTGGCGAAATACCCATATAGGATTTTTTGGAATGGGAAAGATATTTCTAAAAACTTTATAACTCGTTGGAAACCAAGTCATTAACACAACAAATACACAACGAAAGCGAAAACGTTAACCAATTCCAAATTTATGCCATTCCAACAAAAAAACTAGAGAAAATGGCAGCGAAATTAAAAAAACAGAAAAGCTCCAGGCATAGATGAAATAAAGAACGAAATAATCAAATATGGAGGTGATACTATATACCATCTGAATTACAGATTCTCTTAACAAAATACTCACCGACAAGAATATACCATCCGAATAGAAAAAAACCAACTTGATACCGATTTTTAAAAAAGAAGAAAACGCAGATCCACGAAATGATCGAGTTGTCAGCTTGATGAGTGCCATACAAAAACTGTTCACTAAAATTTTCCCAGAAGAAATAATGTCAACCGAAATTTGTGAAGAACAGCAAGGATTTTTAGGTCTGCAATAGATGCCATATTAATTATCCGCCAAATAACCGAAAGCACCATAGAGTTTAATAAGACAGCTTTTATGTGCTTCATTGATTTGGTTTGGGTTGGGTTGGTTACGCAGGCATTCAAAAAAGGAGAATTCACTCGAATATAATAAAAGTACTCGAAGAGCTGAATATCGAAAACTACTACCCATA
Organism: Sitophilus oryzae; assembly: GCF_002938485.1. Lineage (NCBI taxonomy): Eukaryota > Metazoa > Arthropoda > Insecta > Coleoptera > Curculionidae > Sitophilus > Sitophilus oryzae. The sequence continues at coordinate 1,010,527 of NW_022146928.1, read as the reverse complement.
TGTAAGAGCGGCCAATAAACTAAGCAGAAAAATAGCTACGACAACCAGAATCAAACAAGGAGATAGCTTAAGCCCAATACTGTTTAACACCTGGTTTAACATCATAATAGATGAAATCATAAATGAAGTAAAGCAAACTGAAAAAGGGTATCGACTGGGAGCTAAAGAAGTAAAAATAACATGCTATGCTGACGATGCAGTAATCATATCTGAAGACAAAAATAACTTACAAAACTATTTAATATGGAAATACCAGTAAAAAAGGAAATCTCTTGCAATATCTAGAGAGCCTAGATATTGCCTAGATTCTTGGTCCTAACGTACGAAGAAGAAGAAGAAAGAGGAGGAGGAGGAGGAGAAGAAGCTACGGAGGATACTCATGAGGGATAGCATTAATTGTTTATCTCTATGGCTAGGATTTGCCAAAGGTAAAGTTCGAATATATTTCTTATTAGTCTTTTTATCCAAAGGAATATTGCATTGTAATCCCAACTTGTTTTTTTTTTCTTTACCCCAAACTTATAATTTTTCGGCAACATATTCCTTTTGAACATGATTAGTTATAAACGATGATTTTTCTTACGAAATAAAATCGAAATGAACAAGATAAATTCAAATTCAAACTTGTCTTCGTTTTATCTTTTTACTATTGTTTGTATAGTCTAGATATTATCAAATTACTAGATACTTCAAAAAGTGTGTTCATTTTTAAAAACAGATGATCACATTAGTTACACAATTAAAAAATTGAGAACACATTTATCATTTGCGGTTTTTTTTTAATTTGTAATTTAGAGTTTTTAAGTTAAATATCATATTATCTAAATAAATAAATCAAAGTCAGCTTAGTTACACCATTTACAACTTAAGACGATTTTAATGATCTCTAATTTGTGGCATTCGTCTCCGTCGTGTAAAAAAGTAACTATTAAAATATCGGAAAAATAACAAAACAAAAATAATTTTTAATAATAAAATTAATGTTTAAATAAATTCGGTTTAGAAGCCCGCTATCTGCAAATTACTACAAAATAATCACATACTAGACATTATAATGATATGTCTAGTATGTGATCTCTCACCTATGATGCGGATTCATCTCTCCAAAAAAATCCTATATGGGTATTTCGCCACTGCACTGCAAGAAAATCTACAAAATAAAATAGTTATTTTTTTGTAAACACTTCTCCGTTAAACCTAAACGGAAACTACTTGTCAGAAGTTATGTTTACAGTTATACAAATTTGCCTAACAAAGAAAAAAATGCTTAACTAATGCTTAATTCGGAAAGTTTATTTATCTCTATCCGTCGTCGGAAGCAAAAAAAATACAAAGAATAAAGAAAAAAACTATTTAAAATATTTAAATTCAACTATTCGAGAACACTTTAGTTTTTTAAAACAGATGCGTCCACGGTTTTTTGCTTGCGACGACGAAAAGAGATAAACTTTCCGAAACATTAAAACAACAGTATCTTAATATATGCGTTTTATTATCAATATTCCGACCACCCAAACCACCCCAAACCATGCAAAATTTTTAATAATCTTAATGAATAAATTAGAAAACCTTCATATTGAATCCATTTATTTTCCATATCGTTTTGATTAGTCTCAGATTATTATGGAAAACAAATTTAAATATCGCCAAAAAATAATAATTTTGTTTAATTTTTTATTTGTTTTGGCATTTTCACGCTAGTGATAAATATTCAAATTTCTTAAATTTATTGCCAACCAAATGAGCAAAATCAGCCTCGCCAACTACTTGAATCATTTTTGATCTCTCTGTACTTTAAATATCTACGGATATGTCACCGGAATCCATGCTTTTATTTCTGGTTTCTTATAAAGGAAAAAAAATGAATTTGTAATTTCCGTTTCTCGGTGACTTATCCAAAAACGGAAATTCATTTATTTCAACAGTCTTTATTGTCCGCTAATGAGTAATATTGTCTATAATAGTTTATTTAAGAGTAACTAATGTAAATAAACAATTGCAAAACTCTACTTTAAGATCAGCCGATAAGACTGATAAACTTAGATAAGATTTTTACGTCTAAAAATCTTATCTAAGACGATTTGAGAATAAAAACTGAAATCGTAATAATAATAATAATATAAAAAGAAGCTATCAATATCTTAGCCAAATTCTCTAAACAAAAAACAACTCAACACCAAACAAGTTATAACTCATCATACAGTCTCTGAGACGGCTCCACAGAGGCCAGCTCCCCATCGGTCGACGTCTCGGCGCACTCATTGATAAAGTGTTCTGGTGTTTCCCCATTTTCCCCACAGAATCTGCCTTCAGCCTACTGAGGTGTTCGTTGAGGAGACAATGTCCTGTTAGAAACCTAAGTATAAATATCTTGAAATTGAAATCAGCAGAATGTGGAACACGAAGACGAAAGTAGTCTCAGTAGTAATTAGTGCACTGGGTATGCTTATACTAAAGGGCATAGTAAGTTTATCAAACTTATACCTGGCCACCCATCAATGAACGAAATAGGTACAGAAGATATATTTGCTGGGAACAGCACACCAATGCCCTCTATAAAAGATCAGCCTACGGGCGGACTTTTGTTTACTTCATCAGCTGTACATACTTAGATATTGGGTTAGATTCGGTATTCATATTTTGTTGGTTGATTTTTGGTATTATTTGTTATTGTAGTGCAAAAAACTCATTATTTTAGTGTTTAAGTGACACTATGATGGGTCACTATGATGGTCACTCTGTTTCTCATAAAAAAACACGAAACATTACACGTTTTGTTAAGTGCTTTAACCTAAAAGTGCCCATAAATTTTTTATTTATCGTGATTTTTGTGTGTGTTTTTTAAGACTAACAATTCATCAATAAAGCTTAAGTGGAGTGTGTTTTTGGTGCTGTGCTTCATCTTTGTTGTGTTCCTGGTTGAAAGGATAGTTATACTAGGCAGCTTAAAGTATCCGGAAGAGCAAGAAAAGTGGGTACGAGTAATAAATCAAGACAATTCTATTGAAAATATCTTTAATAAATTTAAAAATAATATTCTCCCAGGATGGTATTAAAGAAAACTGGACAATTATGTTTATTTTATTCATATTGTGGAATCTCCACTCCAAGTGTTGTTGTTCAGCTTCGATAGATTCAAACACGTAAGATAAACACTAAGTTGGTATTATGATCTAGGGAAAAATAAAGAATATGTGTATTAAAGATCATGAAAAAGATTATTATTTTGAGTTCAAATTTTAAAAAAGATTTTTGTAAAGACAAGACTGATACAGTTTAAAAGAAGAATGTGTTTTTGTTTGATAATATATAATGTATGTATTATTTATAATACCAAATTAATATCAAATATTTAAGTGATGGCTGAATACAATATGAATAAAATAACAATAAAATTGGTATATTTGCATAATACAAAATTAAGTTTTAAGAATAAAGGTGTTACTAAAAATACTAAGAAATTCATATTTATTTGTTTTAATTGGTCTAATGTTATTTACATTTTATGTAAGAATTATACCGTATCATCGAAAAAAATCGGCGTCTAGTTGGCTTGGAAATGAACATCGATGACATGCCCTAAATAACTGTACACATAAAATAATTAACTAGAATTTTACAATCTTGGAAAATTTGATATTCTTGAATCTTGTTTCTAAATATACTAAATTTTTTGATTTTCTTGGGATTTAGGTTCGGGAAAAACGCTGATTAAGTTTTCATTTGGTTTTTCATTATTTTTATTTGGTTTAAAAAAAAAACGGTTCGGCTAACATTATAGCCTTCATCAGTGTTGTGTCATATGAAAAAAATAGTGTCGAATATAATCCAAAAAATTACATATAAAATATTCATACCACGCACATAATGTTTACTGCGTACTGCGTACTCCATAGTCAATGTAGATAATTTTAGTGTTAAGAATAATAATTTTAAAAAATATGTGGTCATGTTTTGATTAGTTTATATTAGTTTATTAATTGCAGTAAATATTATGAGGTGTGAATTATATTGTATATGTAATTTTTTGGATTATATTCGACACTATTTTTCTCATATGACACAACACTGATGAAGGCTATAGTTAGCCGAAACGTTTTTTTAAACCAAATAAAAATAATGAAAACCCAAATGAAAACTTAAATCAGCGTTTTTCCCGAACCTAAAAATCCCAAGAAAATCAAAAATTTTAGAATAATTTTACATATAAAATGCCAGCGATCTTCATTTCATAGCCATCGCTGACGCCTTTTTTAGATAATATTGTATTATTTGTAAATATAATTTTTCGAAGATTGATACTTGCAAGATATACATATAAATTTTGTGAATGCAAATAATAATACATCACTATTATTAGATATTGAATGTTTTTTGTTAAATTAGATCGATTTTCAAACCCCAAAATTTAAAATATATTTACATTTTACCCATTATGTTATGTACCTATACACTATTTGTACATCGTAAAACATTTGCTGCATTTGTATGGTTCATAGTTTATTTGCCAAAGTATTTATTAATATAAATAGGTATATATGTTGTCGTTATTAACTGTATATTATGTATTTTTCATGTAAACTATATCATTTTTAAAATACAAACCAAAAATCTGAGGAATAATTGTGTTTTCCATGTATTCTACAACATATTTTTTATTAATCCGTAGTATCTAACTAGCGTGACGTCATAAATCTCGCACCAAGGCTGTTCTATTAGAGACGGCATTGAGCACACATACTCCGAAAGGTGTTAGGTTAGGTTATAGGGTGAATACCTTAGGTTAAAAAGGAATTAGATTAAAAACAAACAAAAGAAAATAAAAACATTTATTAAAGTTTAAAAATTAAAATTAAAAATAATTACATAGATAATAGTTATAAAAACATAATTTTAAAAAAATATTAAGTAATAAATTATTACATCTATGAATATAATCTAAAATAAAATATTTAAAAGAATTGTCTACAGTATAAAATATTGGTACAAATGTTAAAATTGTTATATTAAAATTAATCCGAACTACGTAGCCACTAGCCAGTAGTTTTGTTCTATAATGACATTACATTTATAATTCATCTTTGGAAGTACACAAACAAAATTTGGTATAATGATTGACTTTTGGTCACTGTTAGACATGTTGAGCCTATAAAAAATATTATAATTTGGATAAAAATTAATTACAACTAATTAATTTTTATCTTCAAACAATTCTTAAAATCTATAGTCCGTCTAGAAAGTATCCGGAAAAATAAATAAATAAATAAATAAACAAATGCCTTTATTGTCAAAAATTTTTTCAATTTGTAGACAAAGGTAAACTAACAAACAAAATAAAAAAAACAAGGTAGACAAACAAACAAACAAAAGATAATACAAAACATTATACAAATAATATTGTCAGTCTTATTGTTAAAATAAACATTTATAAATGTTTACAATGTCAAAAAACAGAAGAATAAAAATAATATTCAAAAATATTTAGCTAGTTTATAGTAAAATACCAATGACCTCTAAATAACTTCATTTCGATGTCATTAGTAAATATAGCAATAGCAAACATTAGAACAGTGTTTACAAGATCAAATTCGATTTTCAAAATATAATTCATTTACGGCGTAGAAAGCCTTGTCTAGTAAATAAGAGTTCAATGCTTTGCGAAATGAAAAAAATGATGTTATGGATTTGATTTCAAATGGCAGGTGATTCTGAGTGGATAAGTGTGAGATGGCCTTTCTTGAGGAGCTGATACATGTTTACGTATTAGGCAAACGGATTCAAATATAAATAAGGAAGGAAGAGTCAATATTTTTAATTCTTTAAAAAAGTCCCGGCAATGAGTTCTGCTGTTTAGTCCCAGTGAATATAGAACAGCTCTCTTCTGGAGCCTGAAAATGCGGTCAAATTGAGTCGCACAACACGTACCCCAGAATGGAAGGGCATACCTGAGGTGCGACTCAAAAAGTGCATAATAAACAGTTCTAGCCACTGACAAGTTAAGCTCCTTAGAAACAGTACCTTAATGCAAAACAGGCAGAGCTCAATTTTTTGACAAAGCTTCGATATGTATGTCCCATTTCAGAGAATTGTCCACAACAAGCCCCAAGAACTTTACAGATTTGACGACGTCAATGGTGGTGTTGTTAAGTACAAAAGGCTGCAACGAGTTTTTATACGACAAAGCTTTAGTTTTAGAAATGTTGAGAGTCAGGAGGTTCGAATCGCACCAAGATTTAATGGTGATTAAGTCATTTGATATAATCCTATGAAGTGCCGTGATGTCCTTGTTGTTCCAAGTGAAGCTAGTGTCATCCGCAAAAAGACATATTTTGCCACTGATGTTTATGTTAGCAATGTCGTTAATAAAAAGAAGAAACAAAATAGGGCCTAGTACTGGGCCTTGTGGTACTCCACATTCTATTGGCTTGCTAGAAGACAACGTGGTATCCACCCTCACAAGTTGACTTCTGTCGCTCAGATACGACTTAAACGATTCGAGAGATGATCCCCTGAACCCACAGTGCTGCAGTTTATTAATTAAGATCTTATGATTTACACAATCGAACGCCTTAGAAAAATCACAGAAAATTGTTGCTGTAGAATGATGGTTGTTTAGGCTGGAGTAAACATTATTAAGCAGGGAAAACATAGCGTCATTTGTGGACTTGTTGCTTCGAAATCCAAATTGATATTCAGTAAGTATTTTGTACTTAAACAGAAAAGCCTTCCAAAAGATACCAGCCTTCTTTTAACCAACCTTTCTATGATCTTAGATAGCGTTGGAAGGAGTGCAATTGGGCGATAGTTAGAAGCTTCATCTTTGTCTCCGCCTTTATGCAGAGGAATGATTATTGCCGTCTTAAGACATTTTGGAAAAATACCATTTTGGAACGACATGTTTATTAAAGTTGTTAGGTGATTCAGAGTGCTTTCTGGCAGATTCGAAAACATTTTTAAAGTTAGCCCGTCGGTCCCAGAAGAGGATTTATTTTTGATGGTATTAATTGTACTCCGAAGCTCTTCAAGAACTACGGGCGAAAAAAAGAAACTGTGTAAGTTTACATTATCATTAGAGAGATAAGAAAGTGGATCATGAGGAGGACATATGGTATTAGTTAAGTTTTTCGCTACATTTACAAAGTAATCGTTAAGGTTCTCAGGTGAGGTAGAGATATTGCTAGACGAAGAAGCTTTGTTTCTCAATTCATTCACAATAGACCATGTTTCTTTAGCAACATTACCAGAAAAGAAGAAAGCAAAATTACAATTATCGATATATATTTTTAGGACTAGAGTTAAAAAAAATTATAACAAATCATTAATATTATTTACTTATACAACCTCCATTTAACTCCAAATACTTAACTAAACGTCCAGGTACACCCGAAACTAGGTCCACACCATAATGTTCAGTGGCGGCAGTCCAGGCCTGTAAAACTGGGCGAATCAAATCTTGTTTATTTCGTGGAACTGCTCGTTCCAGTTCAATCTTCATTAGTCCCCATATGTTTTCAATGGGACTAAGGTCTGGTGAAGCTGCTGGCTATGGAATTGTTACCAAAAATGATGTTCTTGCATCCAAGCTGGAGTATAGGCATCTTGCATTATCCTTCTGAAAACGCCACCCCTCTGGATATAAAACATGAGCCGTTTCAAGAAGAAAACCATTTAAATTAACAGTTCCATCAACTATACACAGAGGTGTAACACCACGCTGAGATCAGGGGCGGCTCGTAGCACTGGAAGATGGCGAGGCACATTAGAAGAGAATTTTTATTAGTATGTATATAGGGTTGCCATTAGTACGAGGAAGTTCTATATAAAAAAAAATTGGCGCCGGGAGGCACGTATAACCGCCCATACTAAAATATGTTAATATCTCGAAAACTGTGACTTTGACTGATTTTGATGTTATTACAAATTTTGTTGCAAATATTATTCCTAATCTTAATTTGAAAACCGCGTTTCGCTAGCTACTGTAATTTTGGAGTTACGATTTTTTAAAATTTTTAACCCCCTCCTATACCCCCTTACCAACGCCTGATCCCAATAAAAAAAAATGGCAAGATTCTCGGGTGGCATAGTATTTTTGTGCCAAATTTGGTTAAAATCGGTTCAGCGGTTTTTGAGTTATCGTGTTACAGACGGACAGACGGACGGACAGACACCACGAAAATACTTTGTATTTAGGTCATTTATGACCCAAATAACTCATTTTGAGTGAAATTAAAAAAACTTTTTTTTCGCCGAGATAAGTATATCCTAAAAAAATATTTTCTTTAAAATTGCAATCGCATTACTATTTTTCTGTACAGAATTGGGTTCAGCATAAAATTCAGCATACATCACACTATTCATTTATTTGAAGCACTATATATGCGGGATTTCCATGATAATTCATATTTGAAAAATTTCATCTTTTAAAAAGTGGTAAAAACCTGGAGAAAATTTAACTTATTAATATATTATTGCTTAAGTACGTATAATATAGCGAGGTATGTAGGATAAAAAAAGAAATCCGAGAAAAATTCACATTCACAGGGATTTTTTTATGGCGCGGCCAACATTGCAATATTATAATGCTATATCTCAGTTTTTTTTAAACGCAATACACACTGTATATTATTTTTAGTATTTTAGATACCTACAGACTTGAAAAGCGCACATTTTGGTATTTAAAATATTTCTAAATTTTTAACAGTTGCGGAAATAGCCTTATGTAATATAATTCGCAGTATTATACCTATTACATAGGGCTATTGCAACAGTAAATTCAAAGCGACCTCAGGATATTTTCTCTTATATTTTACTCTGTATGGTAAAATTTTGTTTTTTTTACCCGTCCTATAAAAATAAAACAAAACGAAATCTGTAACAGGTCGCTTTACTTTTTGACTATACACAATTTATCTAGAAATGATTCGAAAAACTTTACCTGGGGAAGTCCTCTGATGATGCATGGCCCCTCTAAATCATCATATCAATCAACAATAAGTCACTGTCCACTTTTTAGGTATTTACTTAATATGTACAATAATCACTAAAAAGAGTAATTAAACATGCAATTCACATTAAAAAACGTAGATATTAATCAATTAGAGACAAAACAGTGTAATTACCGGCAGAATTAATTCAAACTAAGCCAAATTCCCAAATAATGCAATTCTGCATTTTCAGCCTGTCGCCAGCTCCGCGCGCACTGAATAAGTATCAGCGAGAGCGAGCGGCACGTAATTTTCAGTTTACGTTGAAATAAATGTAAGGCTCCGCGCGCACTGAATAGGTATCGGCGAGAGCGAGCGGTGCGAGCGGCGCGATCGTCACGACCCACAGTGTATAATTTGGATATCCCAGGTGGACAAAATTCACCGTGTATATTTAAAGAAAAAACTTTAGGAATGTAAAGTAGACTGTCTAGCTATCACAAAAAATGTATATATTTTGCGACTTGTTTCGTTCGTATTGAGAAGAGTAAAGATAAAAATGTGCTGGAAGGATTTTATTTATTTTAGTTCCAAATTTTACCTTAATGTAGATGTGTATAATTAACATTGTGTGCTGAAATTTGAACAAAGCAATGGATGTTTTATATCAGGGTAAGTTTGCTTAGTCCTATACATATATTTATTATAGAATTCCTTTTGTCTGAGTTTGAACAAAACATCTTTTTTTATAAAGTGTTAAAAAAATAAAATAACTATAGCTTTGATAGAGAATTTCTAAAAATCCCCGCATATCCCCGGATTGATTTTGTGCTATGTTATACTCGAACGTTTTAGCAAACATTATCTCTAAATAATGTTTGCGCATTTTTTGCTCATTTTCTTAAATTTCACTTTTTAGATGTCCGATGCACACTAAGTGGAATGGAATTTTTTAATGCGTGGATCAATTTGGCACTAAAAACAAGCAATAATGATGGTATGTTTAGTTACATTACAACTAAATTTGATGTAACTAATGCTTCATTGGAAAATATAAAGGATATGAAAGTGAAAATTTCAAGGTTTTCCGGAAAAAATAGGGGAAAAATATTATGCTTGTTCAAGGAAACGGGAGAGATTTTTAGAGAAACATAGCAACTGGCTAAATGGATACGAATTTACACTTTTTATTCAACAGGCAGTTCCTTGTGGCTCCACATCAGGCATCAACGTAGGTAGACCCAAGAAGGATTTTGAGGATTTGTCTTTTAAAAGCAAGAAAAGACGAGTTTCTGACCTTGTAGAAAAACAAAGCACTTGCGAATTAGCCACTGCAACCGAAGTTGCTTTTCGAAAATCAGGCCAAAAAAGTACAGCATCGGCAATAAGAGGCTTAACTGAAAATTCAAAAAAAGGTAAAGAGTGTAAAAAAATCCAGCGGAAACGAAAAGTCGTATGTTATCAAGTGATGAAGCCTTAGCTTATTATATCGAATCAAAATCCACAGTATACACATACAGACAAACAAGAAAATGGTGTCGTAAAGCAAACCATGTGGTATTTCCATCATACCATAAAGTAGTTAAATCTAAAATAGCATGCTTTCCTTCTTCGGAAGAAATTTTTATTACCGAGATTCGTGCAGAAATTAAGTTACAAGCTATTTTAGACTTAACCGCTAAAAGACTTGTGCAAGTCCAAGAAGAAGTTATTGTTAACATGCTGCCCCATTCAAATTACTTTACTTTGATTAGCAAATGGGGATGCGATGGGAGTTCTGGTCATAGTAATTATAAACAAACATTTTCTAATCCTGATTATTCCGATGAGTATTTATTTGTATATAACTTTGTTCCAATACAACTTAAAAATCAAAGTGACGATGTTGCTTGGCAGAACCTCAGAACATCCTCAACAATGTTTTGTAGGCCGATAAAATTTATATTTTCTAAAGAGACGACTGAGTTGACAATTAGCGAAACAGAAAAAAATAAAGCTGAAATTAAAAATCTAAAGCCTACAACTTGCAGAGTTAACAGCACTGATATAAGAATTTATCATACCTTACATTTAACAATGGTAGACGGAAAAGTATGCTGTGTGTTGAGCGAAACTCAGTCTTCTCAAAAATGCTATATTTGCGGTGCTACCCCTAAATTAATGAACGATGAACCTGGGCAGTATGTTAGCAATCAAGACAACTTCGAATTCGGTTTATCCACATTACATGCCTGGATTCGAATATTTGAATGTCTCTTGCATATTAGCTTTAAAATAAATATAAAAAAGTGGCAAGCTAGGACTGAAGAAGAAAAGCAAGAAGTAAAAGCCAGATCAAAAATCATTCAGCAAGATTTTAAAAACAAAATGGGACTTAATGTGGATAAACCGAGACCAGGCAGCGGCTCTTCAAATGACGGAAATACTGCAAGGCGGTTTTTCAAAAATTATAAATTAAGTGCTGAAATTACGGGGTTAGATGAAACGTTAATAAAAGATCTCTCAATACTTTCACTACTACAGACTTTCTTCAGGATACGAAATTGATATTTTGAAATTTATAAGGAAATGTGAAAGTATACGAACACAATATTTGGATCTTTATTCCTGGTATTATATGCCATGTACACTTCATAAAATCTTGGTTCATAGTCCAGAAATAATCGAAAAAGCGATTGTTCCTATTGGCCAACTTTCTGAAGAAGCCCAAGAGGCAAGAAACAAAGACATTCGCAGATTTCGGCTACATAATACTAGGAAAAGTTCCAGAATATTAACAAACAAAGATCTTTTAAATATGTTGTTAGTCACATCTGATCCCGTAATAAACAGTTATAGGCAGATACCTAAAAAAAAATGCAATCGTTTCCTCCAGAGGTAATTGAATTACTTGTAGCACCCAGTATTGATACAAAAACCGAACAAATTAAAAAAGTGCTTAAAAATTTTAATATAGAATCATCCACTAGTAGTTCAAGTTATTCAAACGAATATTCTGAAACTAATGATGAAGACGAATAGTTGTTAAAAATTTTTTACATCGAATAGTGAGATTTATTTCTAAAATTTTTGTTTCGACATACTTTGTAGACGGATTTAATTTATTTATTGTTTAGTTGAATAAAAAAAATTAGTTGGTATGATTTTTTTAGTTATTTATATTTCTTTAAGAATTGAATGAAACCTTCATTTTGTAGTATCTACTTAAAATTGTCATGTAAAAATAACCCCATGTAAAAGCTTAAGACATGTTTTAGAGTACTATATAGCTAAGATATACTTAAACATGTTTTTGTAATTTGTGTTTTGATAAACATCATTCAAACGACTCATTTTCACTATTATTTTTATACACATATAAAATATTTTACATAAAAAGTTTACTCACGTGTTTCAAGCAAATTAAAAAAAATAAGTAAAATATATATAACTAAGCTTAATACGCTAAACTAAGTTAAATTAGACAATAAGATAATTTTGTCTTCACCCAGAGTGCCCATTTGGAACACTGTGCGACCGGTCGAAAGTCGATTAGTAGCCGCGCACTGAGTCGCACGATCGACGTCGAGAGTACGTCACCAGCATAAATTTGAGCATAGATGAGGAGAAGTTTATTCAAATTTAGTCAAATTCATTTGGCATTTCAAAAAGTTATAAAGTATTATTACTATTTATATTTTTATGCAACTTTTTATATTTTATGCTTTATGATGGAAATTGATATTATTTAGATCTTAACCAAACACACATTAATATATTTAGATCTTAACAAACCACATAAAATTAGTGAAATAGAAAAAAATAAAATATACTACATGACTCTTAGCTTGACCGATTTTAACAAATTTGGTATAACTCAAAAGGGTTTAATTTGTTCTTTAAAAACAAAGCTAGATATGAAAAATAGTTAAATAAAACTTCTATTTTTAGTTTTTTAATCTAAATAAGTGTCATTACAAACATAGATTATTAAATATATAGCTTTATTTCTTAAGCTTTGTCCATTTAAGTTTAAGTATTGATCGAAATTAAGTTATTTGTTTAATGTTTGATAGATCATTTTTATTCGATCTTCTTCAGAAATCTATAATATACGTAAATAATGTTCCTACGTTAATGGTAAGAAAAAATTAATATTAAACACATTGTTAGTGATAAAATTGTATTGTATATTATAGATTTTGAAGAAGCCCGAATTAAAATTGGTCGAAACGTCAATTATTAAACAAAATGTAAACACAAGTTTCGTTTTATCCACTACTGACTTAAAACCAAGATTTTAACAAATTAAAATATAATAAAAAAGTCAAAGAAAATTGAAAAAAAAAATAAATAGTTTTTATAGTACCGTATTATCGGTACGTAAGGAACGACATCAGCGATGGCCACGAAATGAAGGTCGGTGCCATTTTATATGTAAATTTATATAGGAATTGTCATCAATCGTCATTTCCCATCCAACTGGACGCCATTTTTTTCTCTATCATATCGTATTTTTAATTTTTATACGAATAATTTGTTACCACATACCTACTTGGTATTTCGAGTCAAACTGTCGTTATAAATACAGCCATTGTCGTTATATCACTCTAAATTGATATTTAAAATACTATTTTTAAGCGAAAACGTTAAAAGTTGACATACGATATTAGCCTACTTCGGGCTTTTCTTATTACTGCTTCTAAACCGTCCTGAAACTGTGATACGCATGCACAGAAGGAAATATGTGGCAATTTTTTTGTCTGCGCACGTGCTGTAGGGTTCTAGAGTTCTAGGACGGTTCAGAACCAGTAATAACAAAAACCTCAACAAACCTATTGAGTGTATATCGTTTTCTTCAGAATTTCTTGCTATCAAATAAAGTAAAAAATACCGAGGGACCATTTAAAAATAAAAAGTTGTCGTGTCATTTCGGGTGAAATAAGAAGTAATCAACATAACAAACCAAATCTTTTTTTTTTCTAAAAGAATAAAAATGTTATCGGGGTGAGTCACTTGTGAAAAGCACCCGCTACTTATATATGCACATTTTACTTAAATTTACTTAACTTTCCTTCTTCGAAAGTATTATAAATTACATAGTTAAAGAAACAAATTACATAGTTAAAGAAACAACAATACCCACTACCTTGTTTTGCAATTTCACGCAAAGAATCGAGGTTATTAATAATAATTTTACAAGTCGAGATCACAAAACGCCATCGGTAATTGTCGCCTGTATAGACATCAAAATGAAATTACATCATGCTTGGCGCCGCCACCGCGCCGGTAAGATGTCTACGAGAGATCGCGAAAAAATGCCTTAAAATAAATTAAAAAAATATCCAACTACTTTATTTGTTGTTTTATTTTGGGGCTATGAACGTGACTATTATGTTACATCATGTAACCAATTTTCGTATGTTATTTTATTTCGCTATTTCAACCCACAACTAAACCAAATCCACCATAAATTATTTATCAATATAAGTTTTACTTACTAGAATCTCCCGTCTTTTTGGATATTTCAGACCAAGCATTCTCTCTGCGTACAGTATCATAATAGTATCTATTTTTTGGGTCGTACAGTATTATATGGTCTCGTACACTTTCGATTAATAATTCATCGGACATGTTTAAAACAGTTGCTCGGTGTAATATTCCAAATCCCCTTCCTAGCGTATTCTCTCTGATTTCGCCCGATGGCGTTTGGTACCGAAACGGCGCCGAGCTCTAAGCGCACCGATCCGATGCGGCGGGTTACTTATTTCAACGTAAACTGAAACCGGCTAACGTGTCGCTCGCTCTCCGCCGATTACTCTGCTTCAATGCGCGCGGAGTTAAGCACCGCATCAGATCTGCGCTTCGGTGCGCTTCGAGCTATCGACGTTACTCGCGCCATCAGGCGAAATCAGAGAATGCATGGGAGGGGGGCGAATAGTCTACGCCGAGCGACTGTTTTTAGTGGAGCGGTTTTTGGCATTAAACATGTCCGATGAATTATTAATCGAAAGTGTACCGAGATCCATATCATACTTAATAAGGAGTTTTCTGATAAAAATTTCTCTAACAAGCACGTAATCTATATTACATTGCCCTGTTCATTAACTGAATCGTCAAACTTATCGCGTTTATTTTGCTTGTTTTGATCGCTGACCGCCATGTTGATCATCGTAGCTGAAATAGAGAAAATAATATTTAACATTGAATAAATATTTGTTATCTGATTTAATGCGTCCATTTACGTCTTCATTGCGGACCATGCTGAACATCACCGATGCCGATAATACGATGTTGATCGCTCCGTAAAAGGTACAAATAATAGAGAAAATAATATTTATGTTTGAATAAAAATATTTGTGTTATTAAGTATCTACCGTATGATAGAAAACGGCGTCTAGTTGATGGGAAATGACGATTGATTTCTTATAAATTTTTACATTAAGTGGGGTAAATTAAAAATTTAATCTTCATTTCTTTATGGTCATCACTGATGCCGTTCTTTTTCGATAATACGGTACTATAAAAACCATTTATATTTTTTATTTTTCAGTTTCTGCTTACTTTATTATATTTTAAGTTTTTAAAATCTTGGTTTTAAGTCAGTAGTGAATAAAACGAAACTTGTGTTTACATTTTGTTTAATGATTAACGTTTCAACTAATTTTAATTCGGTCTTCTTTAGAATCTGTAATATACAATACAATTTTATCACTAACAATGTGTTTAATATATATTTTTTTCTTACCACAAACGTAGAAAATGATTTATACGTATATTATAGATTCTGAAGAAAACCGAATTAAAATTGGTCGAAACGTCAATCATTAAACAAAATGTAAACACAAGTTTCGTTTTATTTACTACTGACTTAAAACAAAGATTTGAAAAACTTAAAATAAAAGCTATATATAAATGTGTGTAATGACACTTATTTAGATTAAAAAACTAAAAATAGAAGTTTTATTTGACTATTTTTCATATTTAGCTTTATTTTTAAAGAACAAATTAAACCCTTTTGAATTATACCAAATTTGTTAAAATCGGTCAAGCTAAGAGTCATGTAGTATATTTTATCCCCATCTTCCACTCTATTTCACTAATTTTATGTGGTTTGTTAAGATCTAAATATATTAATGTGTGTTTGGTTAAGATCTAAATAATATTAATTTCCATCATAAAGTATAAAATATAAAAAGTTGCATAAAAACAGGCTAGTAACAATACTTTATAATTTTGAATGAATGGTTCTGACCAAATTTGAATCAGCCTCTCGCTCGTCTATGCTCACGCGTATGGTGAATGCGCGTTACACGACCGCCGAATGCGTGCGACTCGCATCCCGATTGGCAGTGCGAATTGTTATCGATACTTTAACGCAGCGGTTGCTCAGTCGCCGCGCACGGCGTTACTGTCATTACCAGGCCTTATTCTTCGTCCAGTAGCTTGTTTCTTTTCATTGAGAAGACGCATGCCAGCCGCTTCGGCAGATAACATTGAACATAGACAGTGGCGAGGCGTCCCGCATATTTAAAGAATTGGGCGAGAGCGGATATATCGAGTTTAAAGGGAGCGCGTTAGCGAATATCGACGGGTTTCAATCGACTTTCGACTGGTCGTGTCGGTCGCGCCGCTCGTACCGCTCGCCTCGCCGATACCTATTCAGTGCGCAAATCTCTTGGGCTGATCGGGAGGATACATACTTTAACGAACGGCTTTTAAGGTTAAATTTACATTTGAGGCTCGCCTCAATACGGTCTTTTACGCGCTACTACCACACTACTATCTACATACATTTTATCTCTTCAACTAAAGGCGGTTTATGCTTTTTCTTTCATTCATAGGGTTAAGATTCCGCTGTCGCCCGGCGATATACCACAATACGCTAGACAAGGGTGCGCCTGCATATACTCTTTTAAAGAACAAATGAGATGGAGCACATCGTCGATCGCATATGGGAAAGGGAGCGTAAAGGAATACTATCGGACGTAATTTATTGTAGAATTGACGGTAAAAAATAAATCACTATTGATGCAAATAGGAAAAATATGTACCATTGTGATTAAAGATGTAACAGGATTGTCGCCGTGTAATTTTTCAAATGTATTGGTGAGGCACTCATTCGCCTCATAGACGTGCTTCCGCCCCTGGCTGAGATACAGCCTTCAAACCATACTTTTATTAGGGAATTGAACGGTAACATTTTCTTGATCTGATAATAGGTGGTTTCCATGGAGCTGGAAACAATTTCGTCAGGGAATAAACATTATTAAATCATCTTCTTTGAATGCGTTGACAAAAATCCATTGCTTTCGCGACGCTTACGCGGTCTCTCCTGAAACTGGTTTTATGCCATTTTGCTTATCCTTTATTGTTATGTCATCTGTTGTATCAGCCTGAACACCTTTTTTCTAGTACAATATTCACCATTTTCTCCCTTTTTTGCGACATGATTGTCGCCGAGTTTACAATACAACAGATGGTAGTTACGTGATTTAGCCTTTTTAGTCGGGACCTGACGCCACGATGCTGTCTTGGTGCCAAAAGTAGAAATATATGGACCTCTGGGATATTAGACGTGATTTTGTTCGCCTGACAATCGCTTGCAAAACAATATCAGAATGACGATTTAACTGTCGCGTCATACTGATAGTTACCAATAAAAATAAAATACATTAAGCTTCAGGAAACAATGTATAAAATTCTGTTCTGATCTACACATCATATTCTGCCGTACGACCATATCAACTTACTTGCTCTGGAAATTCAATTATGAAGAATAGAATCCTTCCAAGGGCAACATTATACTACGGTTATTACTCAGTACCTTAACTGGTATGGCTTCCGATAGCAAACATAATGAAATGCTGTTTTCTAATAGCGATGAGAACAAAACAGCGCCAGTGAACCTGGCAGTTTTAACATACATGAGGATACGCAGTTATTGAATTGTGATACCAGTCAGGCGGTCGTATGCACTTACATTTAAGAGCTTTTTGTACCGTAATCAGCCAGTTACAGTCGATGAAGCCTGACTGTTGACAGATTACTCAAAGGCCAAAATGACATTAGTTTGCTCTCGCAAATTTGAAATATAATTAGTGAAAAAATTAAAAACTTTGTTAACTATTTCTACCACTGATAGTTACTACCACTACTCTTAACTCCTGAATGACTACCCATACAGTTAATGTCCAAATGAAAGGTTTCATTAAGGAGACACATGAGAAACAAAAATATGTTAAAGTAAACCAAGTGTTCATCTAGTTCTAACATATACATATGAGACAATGCAGGTTTGTCGGTAGCACAGTGTAATACAGCGTATGTTGATACTGTAACAGGTATGTGTGCCTATAGTGTTAATAAGTACTGTAAAAAATGTGATAGTATATATATATATATATATATATATATATATATATATGTATATATATATATATGTATATATATATATGTGTCGTCACATTTTTACAATGTGTGTACTATAGGCAATAACCATGATACAAAGTATCACACATACATAGACTTATACATTGTATGTCCTTATATACCGACGTCAGATTTCATCATTTTAATAACTATTTGTTACGTTACAAAAAACTCTTTAGAATCTTAAGTGCATATGGTATACAACTAGTAAACACTGTATCACACAATTCTATCAATATAAACCTGCGTGTATCTCATATGTATATGTTAGAACTAGATGAACACTTAGGTTCACTTTAACATATTTTGTTTCTCATGTGTCTCCCTTGTAGAAACGTAATTTCATTTGGACGTGCTGTATGGGTAGTCATTCAGGAGTTAAAATTAGTGGTAGTAACTATCAATTAGTAGAAATAGTTAACAAAGTTTTAATTTTTTCACTAATTATATTTCAAAATTTGCGAGTAATGTCATTTTGGCCTTTGAGCGTAATCTGTCAACAGAAATTGTGGTTGTAAATCAAGAACGGTTAGGTTAACTGTTGTTGGTTGAAACTAAAAAGTGTATTGTTTTTTGTTTTATAAGTTAATTATTAGTTTTTTTTCTCTATGTATACAACGGACTACCGCCGCAACGGACTAAGCTGTTGCTAGGATATTCTATTAATTTTAATTGAATTTTTTAGACATTGTGAATGGTCGTAAACTAAAAGTCCGTCTAGAAAGTATCCCGAATTTTATATATTTCCTACTTTTAATGTATTTTTTTTCTGTAACATTGTAAGACAACAGTAATCTATCACGTAGGTTGTGCCGATAGTAGGCTATGACCAAAATCGCATGGCAACACCATCTGTCAAATATTGTTGATTGTAAACCGGCTTAAGATTTGAGAAATCATGTCGCAAATAAAAAAAAGGGAGAAATGGTGGAATATTTGTATAGAAAAGGTGTTCGAAACGTTAAAAAATTAGTGCAATTGACTTGAACTCGGAAAAAGTGCAGTATATGAGACAATAAAGAGGATAAAAAATAGCACAGATATGAAGCATAAACCAGTTTCAGGAAGACCGCGTAAGATTCGCGAAAACAATATGGATTTTTGTCAACGTTTTCAAGAAGATGATTTTAATAATGTTTTTATTCCTGACGAAAGTTGTTTCCAGCTTGATGGAAACCACCTAAAAATCCTATCAAAAGAAAATGTTACCGTTCAAGTTTCAAAATTCCCCAATAAAATTATGGTTTGGGGAGCAATATCTCAGCCAGGGGCGGCTTGTCCTATGAGGCAGATGAGGCAGTGCCTCACCAATACATTTGAAAAATTACACGTATTAATCGATACATCTTTAATCACAATTTTATATTTTTTCCCTATTTGCATCAATAATAATTGTATTTTTTTACCGTCATTCTACAATAAATTACGTCGATGGTATTCCTTTAAACGCGCTCCCTTTCCCATATGCGACAAACTCGACGATGTATATCCATCTCATTTGTTCTTTAAGAAGTATATGTGCAGAGGTTTGCCTCTCGCCTTTCCTTGTCTAGCGTATTGTGGTATATCGCATTGCCGGAGCGACAGCGTACACTGGAATCTTAACCCTATAGAATGAAAAGAAAAAGCATAGGCAAAACCTTTAGTTGAAGAGAGATAAAATGTATGGAGTAGTAGTGTGGTAGTAGCGCGTAAAAAGACCGTATTGAGGCGAGCCTCAAATGTAAATTTGAACCTTAAAAGCCGTTCGTTAAAAGTATGTATCACTTCCCGATCAGCCCAAGAGATTCGCGCACTGAATAGGTATCGGCGAGAGCGAGCGGTGCGAGCGGCGCGACCGACACGACCAGTCGGAAAGTCGATTGTAGCCGCGCACTGGAGTCGCACGATCGGCGGTCGAGAGTAGGTCACCAGCATAAATTTGAGCATAGACGAGGAGAAGTTTATTCAAATTTAGTCAAATTCATTCGGCATTTCAAAAAATTATAAAGTATTATTACTATTTATATTTTTATGCAACTTTTTATATTTTATACTTTATGATGGAAATTAATATTATTTAGATCTTAACCAAACACACATTAATATATTTAGGTCTTAACAAACCACATAAAATTAGTGAAATAGAGTGGAAGATGGGGATAAAATATACTACATGACTCTTAGCTTGACCGATTTTAACAAATTTGGTATAATGCAAAAGGGTTTAATTTGTTCTTTAAAAACAAAGCTAGATATGAAAAATAGTCAAATAAAACTTCTATTTTTATTTTTTTAATCTAAATAAGTGTTATTACAAACATTTATATATATATATTATTTTAAGTTTTTAAAATCTTTGTTTTAAGTCAGTAGTAAATAAAACGAAACTTGTGTTTACATTTTGTTTAATGATTGACGTTTCGACCAATTTTAATTCGGTCTTCTTCAGAATCTATAATATACGTATAAATAATTTTCTACGTTTGTGGTAAGAAAAAATTATATATTAAACACATTGTTAGTGATAAAATTGTATTGTACATTATAGATTCTAAAGAAGACCAAATTAAAATTAGTCGAAACGTCAATCATTAAACAAAATGTAAACACAAGTTTCGTTTTATTCACTACTGACTTAAAACCAAGATTTTAAAAACTTAAAATATAATAAAAAAGTAAACGAAAACTGAAAAAATAAAAAATATAAATAGTTTTTATAGTACCGTATTATCGAAAAAGAACGGCATCAGTGATGACCATGAAATGAAGGTCGGTGCCATTTTATATGTAAATTTATATAGGAAATGTCATCAATCGTCATTTCCCATCCAACTGGACGCCGTTTTTTCTATCATACGGTAGATATATGTACAAATATTTTATTCAAACATAAATATTATTTTCTCTATTTGTACCTTTTACGGAGCGATCAACATAGTAACATAGGATGACTATTTATCAGCTGTTATTACTAACGTCAAAACAAACCAAAAATTAAATAATATGATAAGTTTTTTGACGATATTTAAATTCGATTTTCAAAATAATGTGAGATAATCAAAACGAGATGAGAAATAAATGGGTTTAATTGGAAGGTTTTCTAATTCAGTTATTGAATAAGTGTAGTAAACAATATAGGTTACGTGCTTGTAAGAAATTTTTATCAGAAACCGCATATTAAGTATGATATGGTCTCGTACACTTTCGATTAATAATTCATCGGACATGTTTAATGTAAAACCGCTCCACTAAAAACAGTCGCTCGGCGTAGACTATTCGCCCCCTCCCATGCATTCTCTGATTTCGCCTGATGGCGCGAGTAACGCCGATAGCTCGAAGCGCACCGAGCGCACCGATCTGATGCGGTGCGCGGGCTTAAGCTCCGCGCGCATTGAATAGGTATCGGCGAGAGCGAGCGACACGTAATTTTCAGTTTACGTTGAAATAAATGTAAGCCCGCGCACCGCATCGGATCGGTGCGCTTAGAGCTATCGGCGCCGTTCGCGGTACCCGACGCCATCAGGCGAAATCAGAGAATGCATGGGAAGGGGACGAATATTCTACGCCGAGCGACTGTTTAGTGGAGCGGTTTTTAAACATGTCCGATGAATTATTAATCGAAAGTGTACGAGACCATATAATACTGTACGACCCAAAAAATAGATACTATTATGATACTGTACGCAGAGAGAATGCTTGGTCTGAAATATCCAAAAAGACGGGAGATTCTAGTAAGTAAAACTTATATTGATAAATAATTTATGGTGGATTTGGTTTGGTTGTGGGTTGAAATAGCGAAATAAAATAACATACGAAAGTTGGTTACATGATGTAACATAATAGTCACGTTCATAGCCCCAAAATAAAACAAGAAAATAAAGTAGTTGGATATTTTTTTAATTTATTTTATCATCAGCATTTTTTCGCGATCTCTCGTAGACATCTTACCGGCGCGGTGGCGGCGCCAAGCATGATGTAATTTCATTTTGGTGTCTATACAGGCGACAATTACCGATGACGTTTTGTGATCTCGACTTGTAAAATTATTGTTAATAACCTCGATTCTTTGCGTGAAATTGTAAAACAAGGTAGTGGGTATTGTTGTTTCTTTAAGTATGTAATTTATAAAACTTTCGAAGAAGGAAAGTTAAGTAAGTTTAAGTAAAATGTATGCATATATAAGTACCGGGTGTTTTTCACAAGTGACTCACCCCGATAACATTTTTATTCTTTTAGAAAAAAAAAGATTTGGTTTGTTATGTCGATTACTTCTTATTTCACCCAAAATGACACGACAACTTTTTATTTTTAAATGGTCCCTCGGTATTTTTTTACTTTATTTGATAGCAAGAAATTCTGAAGAAAACGATATACACTCAATAGGTTTGTTGAGGTTTTTGTTATTACTGGTTCTGAACCGTTCTGGAACTCTAGAACCCTACAGCACGTGCGCAGACAAAAAAATTGCCACATATTTCCTTCTGTGCATGCGTATCACAGTTTCAGGACGGTTTAGAAGCAGTAATAAGAAAAACCCGAAGTAGGCTAATATCGTATGTCAACTTTTAACGTTTTCGCTTAAAAATAGTATTTTAAATATCAATCTAGAGTGATATAACGACAATGGCTGTGTTTATAACGACAGTTTGACTCGAAATACCAAGTAGGTATGTGGTAACAAATTATTCGTATAAAAATTAAAAATAAGTTATGATAGAGAAAAAAATGGCGTCCAGTTGGATGGGAAATGACGATTGATGACAATTCCTATATAAATTTACATATAAAATGGCACCGACCTTCATTTCATGGCCATCGCTGATATCGTTCCTTACGTACCGATAATACGGTACTATGAAAACTATTTATATTTTTTTTCAATTTTCTTTGACTTTTTTATTATATTTTAATTTTTTAAAATCTTGGTTTTAAGTCAGTAGTGAATAAAACGAAACTTGTGTTTACATTTTGTTTAATGATTGACCTTTCGACCAATTTTAATTCGGGCTTCTTCAGAATCTATAATATACAATACAATTTTATCACTAACAATGTGTTTAATATATAATTTTTTCTTACCATTAACGTAGAACATTATTTACACGTATATTATAGATTCTGAAGAAGATCGAATTAAAATTGGTCGAAACGTCAATCATTAAACAAAATGTAAACACAAGTTTCGTTTTATTTACTACTGACTTAAAACAAAGATTTTAAAAACTTAAAATAAAAGCTATATATTTAATAATCTAATGTTTGTAATGACACTTATTTAGATTAAAAAACTAAAAATAGAAGTTTTATTTGACTATTTTTCATATCTAGCTTTGTTTTTAAAGCACAAATTAAACCCTTTTGGGTTATACCAAATTTGTTAAAATCGGTTAAGCTAAGAGTCATGTAGTATATTTTATCCCCATCTTCCACTCTATTTCACTAATTTTATGTGGTTTGTTAAGATCTAAATATATTAATGTGTGTTTGGTTAAGATCTAAATAATATCAATTTCCATCATAAAGCATAAAATATAAAAAGTTGCATAAAAATATAAATAGTAATAATACTCTATAATTTTTTGAAATGCCGAATGAATTTGACTAAATTTGAATAAACTTCTCCTCGTCTATGCTCAAATTTATGCTGGTGACGTACTCTCGACCGTCGATCGTGCGACTCCAGTGCGCGGCTACAATCGACTTTCCGACCGGTCGCACAGTGTTCCAAATGGGCACTCTAGGTGGACAAAATTATCTTATTGTCTAATTTAACTTAGTTTAGCGTATTAAGCTTAGTTATATATATTTTACTTATTTTTTTTTAATTTGCTTGAAACACGTGAGTAAACTTTTTTTATGTAAAATATTTTATATGTGTATAAAAATAATAGTGAAAATGAGTCGTTTGAATGATGTTTATCAAAACACAAATTACAAAAAACATGTTTAAGTGTATCTTAGCTATATAGTACTCTAAAACATCTTAAAGCTTTTAAATGGGGTTATTTTTACATGACAATTTTAAGTAGATACTACAAAATGAAGGTTTCATTAAATTCTTAAAGAAATATAAATAACTAAAAAAATCATACCAACTAATTTTTTTTATTCAACTAAACAATAAATAAATTAAATCCGTCTACAAAGTATGTCGAAACAAAAATTTTAAAAATAAATCTCACTATTCGATATAAATGTCTTTACCAAAAATACTAATTCTATTTTTAACTATTCGTCTTCATCATTAGTTTCAGAATATTCGCTTGAATAACTTGAACTACTAGTGGATGATTCTATATTAAAATTTTAAGCACTTTTTTAATTTGTTCGGTTTTTGTATCAATACTGGGTGCTACAAGTAATTCAATTACCTCTGCATGAAACGATTGCATTTTTTTTTAGGTATCTGCCTATAACTGTTTATTACGGGATCAGATGTGACTAACAACATATTTAAAAGATCTTTGTTAATATTCTGGAACTTTTCCTGGTATTATGTAGCCGAAATCTGCGAATGTCTTTGTTTCTTGCCTCTTGGGCTTCTTCAGAAAGTTGGCGAATAGGAACAATCGCTTTTTCGATTATTTCTGGACTATGAACCAAGATTTTATGAAGTGTACATGGCATATAATACCAGGAATAAAGATCCAAATATTGTGTTCGTATACTTTCATATTTCCTTTTAAATTTCAAAATATCAATTTCGTATCCTGAAGAAAGTGTAATTAAAAGTATTGAGAAATCTTTTATTAACGTTTCATCTAATCCCGTAATTTCAGCATTTAATTTATAATTTTTGAAAAACCGCCTTGCAGTATTTCCGTCATTTGAAGAGCCGCTGCCTGGTCTCGGTTTATCCACATTAAGTCCCATTTTGTTTTAAAATCTTGTTGAATGATTTTGATCTGGCTTTACTTTGCTTTTCTCTTCAGTCCTAGCTTGCCACTTTTTTATATTTATTTCTTGGTGTTACTATGCAAGAGACATTCAAATATTCGAATCCAGGCATGTAATGTGGATAAACCGAATTCGAAGTTGTCCTGATTGCTAACATACTGCCCAGGTTCATCGTTCATTAATTTAGGGGTAGCACTGCAAATATAGCATTTTTGAGAAGACTGAGTTTCGCTCAACACACAGCATACTTTTCCGTCTACCATTGTTAAATGTAAGGTATGATAAATTCTTATATCAGTGCTGTTAACTCTGCAAGTTGTAGGCTTTAGATTTTACTCAGCTTTATTTTTTCTGTTTCTGCTAATTGTCAACTCAGTCGTCTCTTTAGAAAATATAAATTTTATCGGCCTACAAAACATTGTTGAGGATGTTCTGAGGTTCTGCCAAGCAACATCGTCACTTTGATTTTGTTGTATTGGAAACAAAAGTTATATACAAATAAATACTCATCGGAATAATCAGGATTAGAAAATGTTTGTTTATAATTACTATGACCAGAACTCCCATCGCATCCCCATTTGCTAATCAAAGTAAAGTAATTTGAATGCCAAACCTCCCCGAACCCTGCACGAATCTCGGTAATAAAAATTTCTTCCGAAGAAGGAAAGCATGCTATTTTAGATTTAACTACTTTATGGTATGATGGAAATACCACATGGTTTGCTTTACGACACCATTTTCTTGTTTGTCTGTATGTGTATACTGTGGATTTTGATTCGATATAATAAGCTAAGGCTTCATCACTTGATAACATACGACTTTTCGTTTCCGCTGGATTTTTTTACACTCTTTACCTTTTTTTGAATTTTCAGTTAAGCCTCTTATTGCCGATGCTGTACTTTTTGGCCTGATTTTCTGGAAAAGCAACTTCTGGTTGCAGTGGCTAATTCGCAAGTGCGCTTCTAGAGCCTATTAAGTATCGAAACTCGTCTCTTTCTGCTTTTAAAAATAAACTCTCAAATCCTTCTTGGGTCTACCTACGTTGATGCCTGATGTGGAGCCACAAGGAACTGCCTGTTGAATAAAAAGTGTAAATTCGTATCCATTTAGCCAGTTGCTATGTTTCTCTAAAAATCTCTCCCGTTTCCTTGAACAAGCATAATATATTTTTCTCCCCCATTTTTCCGGAAAACCTTGAAATTTTCAATTCTCTTTCATATCCTTTATATTTTCCAATGAAGCATTAGTTACATCAAATTTAGTTGTAATGTAACTAAACATACCATCATTATTGCTTGTTTTTAGTGCCAAATTGATCCACGCATTAAAAAATTCCATTCCACTTAGTGTGCATCGGACATCTAAAAAGTGAAATTTAAGAAAATGAGTTAAAAATGCGCAAAACATTATTTAGAGATGCTCTTGCTAAAACGTTCGAGTATAACATAGCACAAAATCAATCCGGGGACATGCTGGGATTTTTAGAAATTCTCTATCAAAGCTATAGTTATTTTATTTTTTAACACTTTTAAAAAGGTGCTCTTTGTTCAAACTCAGACAAAAGGAATTCCCATAATAAAATATGTATAGGACTAAGCAAACTTACCCTGATATAAAACATCCATTGCTTTGTTCAAATTTCAGCACACAATGTTAATTATACACATCTACATTAAGGTAAAATTTGGGACCAAAATAAATAAAACCTTCAGCACGTTTTTATCTTTACTCTTCTCAATACGAACGAAACAAGTCGCAAAATATATACATTTTTGTGATAGCTAGACAGTCTACTTTACATCTCTAAAGTTTTTCTTTAACATACACGGTGAATTTTGTCCACCTGGGATATCCAAATTATACACTGTGGGTCGTGACGATCGCGCCGCTCGCACCGCTCGCACTCGCCGATACCTATTCAGTGCGCGCGGAGCCTTGTTACATTTGGTATTTCCCAACGTAAACTGAAGATTACGTGCCGCTCCGCTCGCTCGCGCCGATACCCTTTCAGTGCGCGCGGAGCTGGCGACAGGCTGAAAATGCAGAATTGCATTATTTGGGAATTTGGCTTAGTTTGAATTAATTCTGCCGGTAATTACACTGTTTTGTCTCTAATTGATTAATATCTACGTTTTTAATGTGAATTGCATGTTTAATTACTCTTTTTAGTGATTATTGTACATATTAAGTAAATACCTAAAAAGTGGACAGTGACTTATTGTTGATTGATAAGTGATGATTTTAGAGGGGCCATGCATCATCAGAGGACCTCCCCAGGTAAAGTTTTTCGAATCATTTCTAGATAAATTGTGTATAGTCAAAAAGTAAAGCGATCTGTTACAGATTCTTTGCTTTAGTTTCATTTTTATAGGACGGTAAAAAACAAAATTCTTTACCATACAGAGTAAAATATAAGAGAAAATATCCTGAGGTCGCTTTGAATTTACTGTTGCAATAGCCCCATGTAATAGGTGGCTAATACTGCGAATTATATTACATAAGGCTATTTCCGCAACTGTTAAAATTTAGAAATATTTTAAATACCAAATGCGCTTTTCAAGTCTGTAGGTATCTAAAATAATTAAAAATAATATACAGTGTGTAATTGCGTTTAAAAAAAAAAAAAAAAAAAACCGTAGATATAGCATTATAATATTGCAATGTTGGCCGCGCCATAAAAAAAATCCCCTGTGAATGCGGAATTTTTCTCGATTTCTTTTTTATCCTACATACCTCGCTATATTATACGTACTTAAGCAATAATATATTAATAGTTAAATTTTCTCCATTTTTACCACTTTTTAAAAGATAAATTTTTTCAAATATGAATTATCATGGAAATCCTGCATATATAGTGCTTCAAAATAAATGAATAGCGGATGTATGCTGAATTTTATGTTGAACCCAATTCTATACAGAAAAATTTATAATAAAAAAAAAAAAAATTTAAAGAAAAATATTTTTAGGGATATACTTATCTCGGCGAAAAAAAAGTTTTTTTAATTTCACTCTCAAAATGAGTTATTTGGCAATTTAATCAAAACATGTGCGCATTTTCGTGGTGTCTGTCCGTCCGTCTGTCCGTCTGTAACACGATAACTCAAAACCGGTTGAACCGATTTTTAACCAAATTTCAAGGCACAAAAATACTATGCCACCCGAGAATCTTGCCATTTTTTTATTGGGATCGGGCGTTGGTAAGGGGGTATAGGAGGGGTTAAAAATTTAAAAAACGTAACTCCAAAAATTACAGTAGATAGCGAAACGCGGTTTCAAATTAAGATTAGAATACATTTGCAACAAAATTTGTAATAACATCAAAATCGTCGCCAGTTTCTTTGGTATATTAACATATTTTTAGTATGGGCGGTTGGTATGCGCCTCCCGGCGCCAATTTTTTTATATAGAACTTCCTCGTACTAATGGCAACCCTATATATACATACCACAAAAATTCTCTAATGTGCCTCGCCATCTTCCAGTGCTACGAGCCGCCCCTGATCTCAGCGTGGTGTTACACCTCTGTGTATAGTTGATGGAACTGTTAATTTAAATGGTTTTCTCTGTTAGGAAACGGCCTGTTTTAAATCCAGAGGGGTGGCGTTTTCAGAAGGATAATGCAAGATGCCTATACTCCAGCTTGGATGCAAGAACATCATTTTTGGTAACAATTCCATAGCCAGCAGATTCACCAGACCTTAGTCCCATTGAAAACATATGGGGACTAATGAAGATTGGGTACTAAGTGGAACGAGCAGCTCTGCGATATAAACAAGATTTGATTCGCCCAGTTTTACAGGCCTGGAACTACCGCCACTGAACACATGGTAGCAATACGTAACTGAACGAAGTAATGCGGGTTTTTTAACAGGTGGAAAAGTCTCAGTGTGTGGGTGATTAATGTTTTTATAATTTAAGGGTGAGGTGACATTATATTAATTATAAGTTTATACAGACCGGACCACCGTAGTAGTAATATAGGCAGAACCGGACGAATTAGCGTATACCCAACTGCCGGAGCAGAAGTAATCGGTACACACTGTTATGTATATCTGGATGATATATATAATAATATTTTCAAGCAGGAATGTGCAGGAACATCTAAAGAAATTAAGAACTGTCTTTGACAAGATACGAGAAGCTAATTTGACACTCAACCCGGAGAAATGCAATTTTTAAAAAACAACAGAGACACCATATATCTAGGCTTTTATTATATCGAACAAAGGCATAAGGCCCTGCCCTAGAAAAACCCAAGTGATTAAGAATTTTCCCAGACCACAGACAGTTACAGAAATAAAACGGCTTTTAGGTCTAGTAGGATATTATAGACGGTTTATATTACAGTTTGCACATTACTCTTCAGCATTGACAAGATTGACGAAAAAGAATGCAAAGTTTATTTGGGATAATGATTGTCAAGAAGCTTTCGATTATCTAAGGGAAAGTTTAACGAAGGCACCTGTTTTACAATACCCGGACCCCGACCGAAAATTTTACCTGTCTACGGACGCATCGAGATTCGCAATCGGAGCCATATTGCATCAAGTTTACGACGGACAAGAACTACCAGTGGCGTACGCCAGTAGACAGATGGTAAAAGCAGAATTAAATTACAGTACAACAGAGAAGGAATGTTTAGCACTTATTTGGGGAATTAAACAATTTAGGAATTACTTATGGGGACAAGAATTTACAGTATATACCGATCATCAACCACTTAAATGGCTAATGGGAATTAAAGATCCGAGTACTCGTCTTATGCGTTGGTCATTAGCGTTATCAGAATATACGTTTAATATAGAATATAAACCAGGTAAAAAACATACCAACGTCGATGCTCTTTCACGAATAAGAACAGTAAGATTTATAGATACAGAGTGTGAACCTTTATGGGACCGTCAAAATAATTTACAACAGAAGATACTAAATTAAAAGGTAAACTATATCAGGATACCTGTAAATGGTAAACGAAATAACTATTTTATCGATGTTGATGGATTATTATAAAATAAAGGAAAATTATGAAAGCGAAGATGTACTAACACTACCAACGTGCTTAATCAAAGTAAATAAAAGTTTATCACGACTTACCTTTTGCAGGTCATGAAAAACATACAATAGATTAAAAAAGATTTGCCGCCTATAAGAAGAATAAATATTGCCAAGAGCTGTATCAATGCGTGTGAACCATGTGCACGTAGGAAAACCCCTAATCATTTAAAACCCGCTCCACTACAGAAATTTAGTATACCTAGAGAACCATTTTATAGGATAGCTATGGACATTGTTGGACCTTTACCGGTCACGTATAAAGGTAACAAATACATATTGACAGTACAGGATGCATTAACAAAATATGTGGAAGCCTTCCCTCTACCTGACCAAACAGCTCCTACCGTAGCGAAGGCATTTGTTAAGGGAATTATTTTACGACATGGGACTCCGAAACAATTATTAACGGATTTAGGAAAAAACTTTGTGTCAAACCTTATGGAAAATATCTGCAATGTACTTCAAATTCAACATTTAAAAACAACAGCTTATGGACCACAAACCAACGGAGCTTTGGAACGATTTCACAGAACTTTAAAGGACCTTTTATCCCATTATATAGAAGACAACCAGAGAGATTGGGATGAATGGTTACCATACGCACTTGCAGCTTATAGTTCAGCCACACATTCGACAACAGAAGAGAGTCCATTTTACCTGTTGTTTGGGCGAGATATGGACTATCCATTTGAAGAGATTTTTAGACCGCTTAGAATAAAATACGATGCAGATACAAACTACGTTTCGGAATTTCTCCAAAGAATGAAAATAGCACATCATAATGCCATAAAAAACTAGAGAAAAATGTTTGATCGCTGTCATACAAACTTCAATAAGAAAGCCGAACCACATAAGTTTAAGGAAGGTGACCGAGTATATGTATATCAACCAGCAACAAAAATAGGAATAAGTAGTAAATTAGATAAAAAATGGGAAGGCCCTTACCGCATAATAAAAATACGAGGGGTAAATGCAGAGATCAGAGAAATTCACGGAAGAAAACAGTTAAAAACGCACGTAAATAGATTAAAATTCTGTAACACCTGTCCGAAGATGGAAGATAAATTAGCTAATGTTCCTACTAACCGACGCCCACAAAATAAGCCGCCCCTAGATTTTGATAGCGACGAATCAGACGAATATTCAGAAGTGTCGTTCAAATTACAAAGATATGATATGCCACCCAAGGAAGTTCAACATATATCGGAGATGGAAAATTATATCACAGGGGAAAACAAGATTACTCAAAATAAGAATTTCGGTGGAAAGGATTCACCAGCATATAGGACAAGGAGTAGATACCAGTTACCTTAACCTTGAGATATCTTAACATTTCTTTTATCATTTTTTTTTATTATACTAATTTTTTTTTAGGGTGATTATTTATTATTTGGAGGGAACGTTTTATTTTTTTTTATGTTTTAGAAAAATGTGTAGAATTTATGTAGGCATCCTCCTCTGTTCCCTATTTACCATCCAACATAGCATGGCGGAGATAATCGCCTATGACTGCGCGGACCAATCGACGGAGCTGACGAAGGTGTCCCTCCTCAACGTGAAGCCCTGCCTCGACCCTAGGAACCACAGTGAGACGTCCCACAGGAGAATCCAGTTGGTACAGAAGAGGCAGTACATCCCAGTACATGTGTATACATGTCAAATCACCGTGCAGTATCTCATCGAACATTGTGGAATGCATAGCCACAGAAGCACCGTAGCTGGGGGGTTAGGCAAATATATCCAGCATTTAAATTCAGAGGAATGCATGAAAGCGCACCACTTCTTGCAACTGAATTTAGAGGGTATTGGAGCAGGCGTGGTGTCAAAACTAGTTCGAAACGGGACAATAGAACTTTCGGCAACATTACGGGGACACAATGATGCAAACGGAAAATGCGAAGGCGTGCGTTTTTCAGTTGGAAATATACAGTATGTTGATGTCGTCGTTAATGCAGCTATATCCATCACCCTTCACGATTATGAAGCACTAGCCGACGTCGAAAGAAATACTGTCAGATTACGCACCGGAACAACATGCAGTTATAATGATGGCAGTTGTTTCGATGACCTAGAAGGAGAGACAACCTGGCAACAACACTTAGCCAGTATGTGTTCTTCGAACGGAGTAGATGTATTGTATGAAGGCAATGCTACATTATTAATACTCAGCAGAAATCCACCAACTAAATATGTCATCGTCGAAACAGAAGATACAGTATTCGCACTAAAATTATACGAAACCAGAAGGAATTATGCGCGCAAAAAGCTTGGCAAACAGAACAAAACCGCCTACTTATAATTTTTGAAGATGCCGTTGGATTCTATTACCATCGAGCTTTAAGACTGCCACAAAATACAGACTTAATGGCCCAAGTTTTAAGTAAATTATAATTTTGGAAATTGCCTTAAAGAAAACAAATGGCCGAAGTTATCTATGACTCAATTTTAAGAAGATGCGAACTTCGAGAAAAAATTTTGTTAAACCGACTGACTTTAGCAAAACAATCGCCTAATGCAGTTGGAAACTTAATTAAAGATACAGCTGGTTACATTGCTCGTGTAATGGGAGATGTCTTGTATATCGCTAAGTGCCAACCGATAGTAGTGGAATACCGAAGAACTGACGAATGCTACCAAGAATTACCTATATCCTACCAAAACCGCAGCTTATTCAGAACACCAATCACACATATAATAGTGGAACATGGAACGAAAATAGAATGCCAACGATTACTCCCCGCGACATTCCTCATAGAAAACCAATGGATTGAACTCGGTCCCGAAATGAAACGCTCGTTACCCGCAACCGAACTAGACGCCAACGACGAAGAAGACAAGTTTACCATGAAAGGAATTTCCATCTCACCAATTAGCTCCAATGGAATTTATAGCCGGGAAGACATGATAAACTTTCAACAAGCCCTACTCTACCCTAACACCCGCCAAGCGATTACCAACCAGATGACGAGAAGAATCGCCGGAATAGATAAATCTGACAGTTACTACATGCCTAACCTCTTCAGCACGAGTGAGTTCAAAAGCTTGGCCCATTCAGCAGCAGAAGAAGTATGGGGGTTCCTGTCAAAAATGGGAAATCTGTTTTCCATATGCGGGTTTATCTACACAGCACTATGCCTAGGTAGCTATTGCCTAGGTGTCATAGTGAACTTCTTCCAATTGAGGACAGCCACTAAGAACCACCCTAAGAGACGCCGTTACCTTCTAGCCAGTCTATGGAATAGGCTTGCCCTTTCTTATCTCTACCGTCTACACCAAGAGCAGACCCCAACAGCCCAGCCTGACGACATCAATAGAACGGACACCGATATGGTTTCCGTTCGAATCGAGCCAGCATCAGCCCAGCGTTTTATCCAGACATCTCAGGAGTTTCCCAGTCAACAACCCCGGTGAAGCCGTGCAACGACCCAAAGTGTCCGGTAAAATAGTGCGGTACGAGTAGTCGACGATACTCGAGCGCGTAAATGAAACATCGTCCAGTGACATTGCAATGCGACCAACAAGACAGTGAGAACTAAAGAAGTCACTTCAAACAATAGTGCGAAAGCAGGACGCGAATTATGAAAAGGTGCGCGAATCATGAAACGTGCGCGAAGTGTCAGCTGAAGTTATGTCGCGGTACACCGTTCAAGGAACCAAGGAACAATCTTCATTTTAGTTAAGTAATTGATATAAGATAGTTTGTAAACGGAATCGTTTTTTCTAAACTATTGTTTAGTAATTTGGTTGACACTTTTTTTAATTTTTTTTTAATTTTTTTTATAGTTAATTAATTGTTTGTGTATTAGGGAAACAATGATTTACTCTTATTTGAGGGGGCCAGTTTTGTAACATTTATTTACAGCGAAGAAAAATAAGCTATCTTGTTTGGGGTCTACACGTGTTTCCGCCCTTAACAAGATAATTTTCTAGGAAAGTCGTAAAATCTGTTTAGTCAAACAGATTTTACGACTTTGAGGGACCCTTCTTTTTCTCTGGGGAAAACTAAATATTTTTCTTTTCGATTTAAGAATCTCACGATCATAAAATTAATGAATTGCCTTATAGAATGGATGGGAACCAAGAAATCTTTAATAGAAATCAACAAAGTCGTAAGAACTAAGCTCTAGCCAGACTAAATAAACAGACCCTTATAGAGAAGCCTCTATACAACGCGACACCAACTATTTTTAATATCCATGTCCCATGCCACATGTTCGAAAAATCGACGACTTAGCCCACCCTGTCGAACAAACGTTTTGAATATAAATAAGTTAAATAACTAAATTAACAAGGTTCACGTAACGTTATCCTGAAGGATTGCTCTCCTTTTTTATCCTATGCAGGTCCGAAATTTGAGAAATAAATACCACTGAAATATATAATGAATATAAAATTAGAATTGTGATTTGGTAGGTTTTTTTTTAAAGGTTAATCCTCAATTTGTGTTAGGTAAAAATATAGTAAACAATGATAGGGTAAATTCAGGAAATAATGAGATTTACGTAGATATTTATGATAATTGAATTTAATAGCTGAAGTTAACATTACTAGTGCCATCTAGGTTATATGGTGTGAGTTAAGCCTAAAACACTAGGGGGTTGGAACCTCCTCGGCCAATCAGAGGGTACCGGTAAAAGGGTGCCTGATGATGATACGAGGAACCAAAACCATGGGTGGAGCCTACAAACTTACCCCACTTATCCTGGATGAAACAAGTGCTTACGAAAAATAATTTTCTAAATCAGTTCACTTCTGTCTTTTTAAGTAGTTATTGACCGTGTTCGCTTTCGTGGTGAATCTCAGTATTTCTTGGTATATTTTTTTTTATTTTATTAGCTTTGATTTCTTCTTAATTTAAAATACTAAGTTTTCTTATTAACATATATTTTTTGATATCAGTTTACTAAATTTATTTCTTTCTTTTAAATTAAATCCTTAATTTAAATTTGATTTCTTATTTTTCTCTTTCTTAAATTTTAATTATTTTATTTCTTTCTCTAAGTTAGTTTTCTGATTGATAGATATCTATCTTATATATAATCTTAGGTTTCATTGTTTAAACGCTTTTTTCTTTATTACTTTTAAATAGTTGTTATTTATTTTTTTTGTTTTTCTTTTATTTTTCGCTATTTAATTTCTTGTATTGTAATAAATAGTGTTGTGTAAAATCAGCATTTTATTTCTACTTGAACACCTTAAACCTAAAATTTAAAAGAATACTGAGAAGGGTCCGTCGATCGTTTATGCAAGAGAGAAGTACCGAAGCATTGACAGCACAGAGCCACAAGTCCACAAGTTCCTGCTGACCAGATTAAGACATTGTTGGTAAGTCCTAGTAGAAGTTGAATACTAACTTTACAGTGAGGATCCACGATGAAGAGGCTTTATTACGTATTTTTGATTAAGTTTTATCTTGGTAATTTTAAGTAATAATTTACAGAACGCCACGAAGATTTCGTTGCTCTCAATTAATCCAAGTGCCCCGCTCAATTAATATTTAAAAAATATTAACACCATTTTTTTTTTTATTTTGTTTTATTTGCAATGTTAAAATTCATCACAAATCATATACAAAAATATAAATTAATTAATAGCGATTATTAAATCTAGTCCACTTGTAATAATAAATAAATAAACTACAATTAGACTTAGTAAAAAAAATATTTTATTTTAGCGATGACTTGAACCAAAAAGATTTATTTTTTATATACAATAGTAGGGGTATACAGGGTGTCCTAGGCTGAGCGTGCACTAGAAGTTTCTAGAGTATAGAGTATCTAGATTGGACATTTTTTGTACGTTATTGTTTCACAATGTCTCTATCGATAAAAATATTTTCAAAAGGCGGCACTTTCGGAAATGCCGTTAATTGACAGCAACTTTCTTATTTTAAATGGGTACCCCCATTTATTATTACATGCTTAAATTCTACGTAAAATTTTACTAATTTTGATATCAAACATTCTATACCTAACATTAGCTGTTTTTAGGAAAAAAAAAATAATTAAATTTAAAAAAAACCTGTCATAAAGATGTGTATAGCCTAAACGCCAAATTTAGTGATTACCACAGCATCTGTGATATTAAGAGAAGAAATGTGACTATCTATTTCCAAAATTGAATTGTTCGAATGTCATATAATATCTCCGTAGCTGTCATGAAATTGTGCTATTAAAAAAATTAAAAAAAAGTTATAAATACTACTGAAAATATCAAAGAAATAAAAATTTGATTTTCTTCATAAATTAATTTATAGGATCTGCAATTTTACACAAGTTAACATGAGTATTAGGTAATATTTTTTTTGAATATAAATATCAATATATTTTATCAGCCAATGAATCATATACAAAAATATAAATTAATTAATAGCGATTATTAAATCTAGTCCACTTGTAATAATAAATAAATAAACTACAATTAGACTTAGTAAAAAAAAATATTTTATTTTAGCGATGACTTGAACCAAAAAGATTTATTTTTTATATACAATAGTAGAGGTATACAGGGTGTCCTAGGCTGAGCGTGCACTAGAAGTTTCTAGAGTATAGAGTATCTAGATTGGACATTTTTTGTACGTTATTGTTTCACAATGTCTCTATCGATATATAAATCATTTTTCCCAAATGGAAACCTACTTTTTTTATTTCACTAGTAAAAAGGCTTTTCAATTCGTTACTTTTGGATTATACATGTTCCTATACCTAAAATAAATCGATTTTAAGTTATTTAAGATTTAGTTTTAAAGCGTATATTTTTCTTGATTTTAACCGGTAGCTTATGACTTTAAACGTCAAGCGATGTAAAACAATATATCTGGCCATGTCATATTAGCTTTGTTCGGGTTCTTGTTATTACCGATTCTGAACCGTCCTAGAACTCTGCAGCGCATGCGCAAATTAAATGTCTTCATATTTCCTTCTGCGCATACGCCTTACAGTTCTAGGACGGTTCAAAATCGGTAATAAGAGAAACCCGAAGTAAGCTAATGTAACACTTTGTTAAAAAATCAGTATATCATCAATCGTCATATCCAAGCCAACTTTGCGATTTGTTTTCGATCGTAGGGTATAGTATCTATCAATAATATCAACCATTTGATATCACTAAAGAGCGAAAATACGAGATATATTTGTATAAATACACTTTATAAAGATTTAAGGCAGCCAGTATTTATAATCTCTGAAATTCAAATAATTATTTTTCTTACAGAAGAAAATAAATTGTCTAATTGTTTGACATTTATTGTCAAACGAAGCTAGGTAAAATAAAAAAAAAATATACTCTTTTAAACTAAATGTTTAATAACTTTTAAAATTTTTTAGAATTTAGAATGAGTGGGAGGGGGGTTAATCACTTCGACCTTACAGATCCATTGTGTCCCCCTTTCTTGAATCATAACTCATCATACAGTCCCAGGGCTTTGACAAAAGCCAGTATCTGGGACGGTTTTATAGAGGGTAGTTCTCCATCTCCAATATCAGTCGTACCAAAATTCATGGCACGAATGGTTGTCGTCTCGGCGCACTCGGTGATGAGGTGTACTGGTGTTTCCCCATCTTCCCCACAGAATCTGCATTCGCCGTTTCTTCTTAGTTTCAATCTACTGGGGTGTTCATTGAGGAGACAGTGTCCTGTTAAAAACCCCGTGACAATCCGAAGATTGTTCTTACTCAGACCCAGGAAGATCTGTGATTTTTCTTGATCATAAGCCCTCAGAAACTTTCTTCGAGTGTCTTAGACCATTGCAAGATTTCCATTCCAGGTTGCGGATGGAATCTTCCAAGTTCTTGAGTTCCGCCTTGAGTTGGTTACCACTTGGAAAGCAGAACGGTTCTGGTCCAGTTAGTGGAGTGTTCGCTCCTTTCCTAGCTAGATTATTTGCTTTTTCATTGCCTTCTATCCCTTGGTGAGCAGGCACCCAGTGTAGGAGGACTTTGTTTTCTTTGCCTAATTTATTCAGCTTCTCTATGCATTCTTTGACCAATTTCAAATCGATTGATACTGAGTTGATCGCCTTTAACGCTGCTTGACTATCAGATAAGATGGCTATTTCTTGTTTCCGATAGTTCCTATCTAAGATAAGTTGTACGCATCTCTCGATAGCGTAGATTTCTGCCTGTAGGATACTAGGGTAAGTGCCCATTGGTTCGGAGTAATTAGCTCTCGGCGCAAACACTCCGATCCCTGTTCCCGTATTGGTTTTGGAAGCATCAGTATACCAAGTTATGGTATGGTCTTTTAACTGCTGGGCAAGCGTTTCGCTCTTCCAATCCTTCTTATTGCTCAATACTACATTGACATGTTTGTCAAAGTTGTACGTTCTTGGCATATCGTCCACTGGGAGTTGCAGGAGTGGTATTTCCTTTTTGAGGGTGTTCCAAGCCCCTGATCTGACAATTCTCCCAGTACTAATTCCGTTAGTGACCATTCTAATCATTGTCGCATTGGCATATCTACCAATGACAATGTGCAGTGGTGTTAGATCTTGAATGACCTCCATTGCTGCTGTTGGACAGGTTCTCATGGCTCCTGTGATGCAAACACATACTAGTCTCTGGACTTTGCATAGGTTTAGCCTTGCCGTCCGTTGCTCTAGTTTTGTGTACCAGGCAACTGCTCCATAAGTAATCATGGGTCTTACTATCCTGGTATACATCCAGCGCAAAATGTTAGGGGAGCAGCCCCATCTATTTCCGGCCAGTCTTCTGCATTCGCATATCATGAGAGCCTTTATGGCTTTGCTGGTAGTGTTCTTAATATGCCTGTTCCACAGGAGTTTACTGTCCAGGGTTATTCCCAGGTATTTAACTTCCTGGTGTTGGCAGTATTTCCTTTCCATCTAGTTGGATTTTTTTTTAATAACTTAAAAACGGTTTATTTTAGATATTGAAACATGTATAATCAAAAAGTCACGAAATGAAAAACCTTTTCACTAGTGAAATAAAAAGACTAAGTTTCTATTTGAGAAAAATTATTTATGATAATTTTTAATCGCTCAATTCCATGACAGCTACGGCCGATATTATGTGGCATTGGAACAATTTAATTTTCGAAATAGATCGCCACATGTCTTCTTTTTATGTTAAAGACACTGTGATATTCACTAAATTTGACGTTTAGGCTATGCACATTTTTTTGACAGGCAGTTTTTTCATCCAAAAATTTTAAATATTTTTTTCTCAAAAACGGTTAATGTTAGGTATAGAGTATTTGATATCAAAATTCATAAAATTTTACGTAGAATTTAAGCATGTAATAGAAAATCGGGGATCCATTTAAAATAAGAAAGTTAATTTCTTCCGGTATTTCCAGAAGTGCCGCCATATTGAAAATATTTTAATAGATAGACCTCGTTGTGAAAGAATTATGTATAAAAAATCTCCCATCTAGATATTGTAGTTCTATAGAAACGCTTGGGACACCCTGCATATTGTTTTTTTTTAAATGGAATTGATATTTATTCTGGAAATTTTTTTAAGATACAATTTTTTTAAGATTTTTAAGAAGCAGACATCAATATTTAATAAATTATGTTTTAAGTTTCATATACATATTTAGTGAATATACTCACTTAATTGCCATCGATCGATTAAAATTTGTCTACAACGTTACCTCCTGGATCGACATTAGTATTTTCACAAACGGAATAGTGACATTTTATTTCTCCTGGCGTCTTATAATTATCCAGTATTTTATTGCTATTTGTCCTCTCCTGACGATTATAGTCGCCAACCGTATTGTGTTGTTTATGCGATACTGCAAAAAAGTAAATTTTGTAATATTAAAATATATTAAGAACCTTCATTAATATTACGATCCTTACTTCATATTTATGACTAAGAAATAACTATTGTTATACACCCTCTACACTATACGAAAAACAGTCCGAAGCAGATCAAGGTCGTGTTTCCGCGTCTAATTTTTTCTCGTCTCGACTTACCTCTGTTTGCCTTGGCCTACTTTAATTTATTAAGGACGCCTTAAAACTACTCATAAAATTGCGGAGAAGGGGGGGGGGGGATTTTTTAGTTGTCTCCTGTGGTCTCGTTTAATTTCGTTTTGTCTCGAGCTACTTCCACATCAAATCGCTATCTATACCCGAGACAAAGGACTTTTTTCATAAATCTCAGTGAAATAAGTAAACCTAGACATTTCTAAAATATCTGTTGTTACGATGATATTGCCTTAATTACACCTCATTTTATGTTGGTATACAGGGTGAGTCTTAAATGAATTAAAAAAAAATTCCGTAAATTTTGAGAACCATAGGATGTTTTCTGGGTTTTCGTTCTAGTAAATTTAATCTACCACACCTATGTTGCCATATTATCAACAAATTATTAATATTAATTATTTAAACTAAAAACTAAAAAAAAATTCCTAAAATTTTTTCAAAAAATTTCAAATTTTTATTTTTTTTTGGCGAAAAAAAAAGTCGGACATGTGTAGAGGGTGTTTGATATTTTACAATCATAATAAACGAAACGATTTTAATATTAATGTATACTAATAATTGTCCGTTTTTCAGAAGTCTATTTAATTTTAATATTAGATTAGATTCAAAAGACATCTCTACTTGAAATGTATGGTATTATACCGTGCTGGCCACTGTTACTTTTGGGTCGGCATTTACATGTGTGGAAGTAAATCGCATAGGGATCTTATTAAGTCGGAGTGAGAGAAATGCGACCGACCGACGCGACGCGCGACGGTGTACTGTTGCGGCGTTGCTGATACGCCTTTCCCTATCAAGTAAAGTAAAATCGCGACCGCAAACCGCTTATTTATAAAAGACTTTTTTTCAAGAGATAACTAGATAAAATCATTAGACATGTTTCTGAGCATCTGAAATGGAATTATAAGGATATCGTTAGGGTGTCATTTTTTTTTAACGAGAAAATGTCAGTAATCGCGATAATTTAAAAACTCAACCAAACCAAACCAAACCAAACACATAACAGGCCATAACTCAAGAACCACTTTAGATATTGAAACTTTTTTTTTATTTTCAAGATCGGATATTTCACAATATGTTTACATAAGAAAAATTCGATAAGGTTGTTTTTCCATTCAAAAATTGTAAACAATCCATCCATTTACTTTTAGAGCATAGCAATTTTCAGCAATCCTGTAATTTTTTTATTGATAAAGATTTTCACATACTGTCTACAAAAAAAATACAGCAGAAATATTAACAAAGTTCTTGAAAAAATTACAATCTATTATTTCTAATAGATTTCGAGTTCTAATAGCGCGACCACTATCGAATACCCACTCAATTCATGCAAGTGTTTCTAGCTTGCACTTAAAAAAATTCGAGCTATAGGGAAAATTACAACAACTCGTTAATAAATAAATAAATTAAGTATCACGAGACGTAATTTGAGTGATTGTTAACATTCACTAGGGAATGCTAACAATTACGCATTGGACTAGTGAATGTGGTATTTTAAAGAGATTTGTCGACTTTTCCTAGTAATTTCCAACATTCACTAGTGAAAGTAACATTTACTAAAGATTGCCAATAAAACTTATTATATTGTACAAGGCGAGTGTGGTGAGGAAGAATGTTGGTGGAAGATAGAAGAAAAAAACTTTTAAGAATATTGTATCACCTCAATATTCAAGCTGAACCACTTATCTTAAAATCACAATTTAATTCTTTAGTAGGTATATTTATTAAAAATTCATTTATCAATATTAAAATGGAAAACATAGTAAACATTTTAGAGCGTACAAAACAATTAAAAAAAAAACATTCATAAACATAAGATTACTTATTGGTACAAGGTTTTTTTAATAAAGTTTTTCATCGTGGACAAAATAAATGCCCGAATGTTCTTCAACGGGAGTTATTCGGTTTTTAAAACCCGTTACTTCAAGCATATCAAAACGTTTAATAAATTCATAGTCACTAGGTTCCTAAATAGATTTTTCTCTTGCACGCTTAACTTTTGCTATGAGTTCATTATATTGCAAAAATGAAAAACAAGCGCTATTACATTCTTGCGAGTGCTTATAACCTAAGAGCTGACGACATATTTAGAGAACATATTTTAGGCAAGCTAGAATAACTAAAAATGTATAGTTCATTAACCGGTGAACCCAGAATCCTAAGTCTAGTTGGGGGGTTGGGGGTATTTCACTACTGCGCAACCCATTACATTTGCAAAAAAATAAATCCAAAAAACATTCTTTAGGCAACTTGAAATTTGTTTATTCTTAAATTTTAGCATCTATTTAACCTAGAAATAAGTATGCCAGACTTTTTTTTCGGGTTTAAAGTGTAACCAGACCATTCCAAATATGTTTAATTACTATACCTGGAAAACATACTTTAGGCATTCTAAAAATTTTACAGCGTGTTTATTAGATGATATTAAAAAATATGTGTTAATTGCCAGACGAATTCAATGGGATTTAATACTTGCCAGACGCGAATAAAGATTTTAAATGAGCGCGATAAGAAAGTCTTATGAGTATCTATAAGCGCGAGAAAGATAGTTTATTGAGACCCGGTCGGCAGCCGATGCGGCTGACGTAACAGCATTTTGGAGTCGTAAAAACTTTAAAAAAAAGTAACTAATATTGAATAAATAAAAAGAAACATTTTTTAATAAAAATGTATGATTGAAATCCTTTCAATACAAACTTTTTTTTACAAACTACACAACTTAAATGTTTTTTATCCATTGTGATTTAGTAGTTAGTAGCGAAATTAGTAGTTACTAAAATATTTATTTGCAGTAATTATTCTAAATTATTTACACTATGCACGTCAATATTTAATTTATAAATACATATTTGTACATGGTAACTTAATTCCAACAAAATAATCTCTGAATTAAAAGCCTGCAAATAATTGAAATGAAACCGAAAAAAAAATTGTTTTTATGAAAATTTGAAGTACATACCTACTCCAAAATACTGTTACGTCAGCCGCATCGGCTGCCGACGGGTCTCAATAAACTTAATCTTTCTCGCGCTTATAGATACTCATAAGACTTTTTTGTCGCGCTCATTTAAAATCTTTATTCGCGTCTGGCAAGTATTAAATCCCATTGAATTCGTCTGGCAATTAACACATATTTTTTAATATCAAATAAACACGCTGTAAAAATTTTAGAATGCCTAAAGTATGTTTTCCAGGTATAATAGTTAAACATATTTGGAATGGTCCGGTTACACTTTAAACCCGAAAAAAAAAGTCTGGTACACTTATTTCTAGCTTAAATAGATGCTAAAATTTAAGAATAAACAAATTTCAAGTTGCCTAAAGAATGTTCTTTGGATTTATTTTTTTGCAAATGTTATGGGTTGCGCAGTAGCGAAATACCCGCAACCCCCCAGCCAGACTTAGGATTCTGGGTTCACAAGTTATTAAACTTTATTTTTTTTGTTATTCTAACTTGCCTAAAATATGTTCTCTAAATATGTCGCCAGCTCTCCGGCTATTAGTTTACCTTAATGTTTCACAGAAAATTTCTTCCATAGGGAAAATACCGCACAGCACTGTTTACAACGATAACAAAACAATTATATATAACCAAAAAAACAAAGCGAATTTACGCCAGATTTCTGTCAACGTTGCCAACGTTTAGCCCAATTTAATGTTATTCTTATATTAGGTTCGTTCCCAGAGCATCAGCGAACTGTCCAAAATAGTTGACCGAATTAGTAATCTATGTTTTTTTAGTTTACGACATATCTATGACTTGGTGTGATCAACTACATTTGACAAGTTTCTGACCGGTTTGGATGCTTGTGGGAACAAACCTATCGGCTATTATTCAACTTATCCTTATTTATCCTTATATTTTATAACATGTGGCAACCGCGCTAACTGAATCTTTCATTCAAACTCACTGCTATCGTCCAGGGAATGCTAATAACATTCACTAGTAAAAGTTGGTTTTAAAAATAGCTGTTGAGCTTTTACCGGCATAGTCTTAGCAAATCAGTGAATGTGAGCTTTTACTAATAATCGTTAACAATCACTGATTTCCAACTATTACTGTAACATACAGGGTGAGTTTTCTACGATGTTCTCTCTATGGGTATCTCGGAGACTACTAGATATAGTGAGTCGGTTAAATGGGGAAAGAATTGCAGTTTTGTGGGGTCATAAATATCCGCCTTTCAGGTTTTTGAAAAAGTTCATGGCCTACTAGATATTTCGAAAAAAACAAATTTTGACTATTTTAAAAATTGTCCCTAATTCTATTATAAGCTATTTTAGACAAAAAGTTTTCAGATAAAAGTTGTAGATAATCACATCCTTAATGAGATTGTATCCTCCGTTTTTTTCT
Source organism: Sitophilus oryzae (assembly GCF_002938485.1). Taxonomy (NCBI): domain Eukaryota; kingdom Metazoa; phylum Arthropoda; class Insecta; order Coleoptera; family Curculionidae; genus Sitophilus; species Sitophilus oryzae. Next base: position 965,947 of record NW_022146928.1, on the reverse strand, counting down.
AAAGCCTGCCATTTTTGACATATGATACAAACATATGTTTTTTTAAATGGAAATTATAGCCATGACTTCATAAAAAGCGCCATTTTTTAAACTTTTTAGCAATGTAGCTATAATATTTTTTTTCGAGAGTTTTAGCCAATTCTTATTATTTTTAAACAATTTTACTTAGTTAGCCATGGAAACAAGTTCAATCGCCGTTGCTCTTAGAAATGTGAAGCTGTCACATCCAAACTTTTACTTAAAAAAAACTTATTAAAATAAACAAAAATTGTAAATATGAATTTTTCAAATGAAGAAAAGCATGTAGATACTCGCGCATCAATAGAGTGGTTCCAACATGACTTTCATTATGACCCCCCCCCCCATAATGAAACAAATGTTTTATGCAAACTCAGGGATAGGAAAAAGTGGACCAATTGCATGGGCCTCCTCGATTATATACATTTTAAATTTTTTTATGCGGTATGGTTAACAATAAGGTTTACAAGAAAACTTATGAATTAAGAGAGGCACTCGAAGTGGCGATGGCGGTACGAAAGAAGTTTGATTAAGTCGACCGGTCCTTCTGTGAGAATAGGTAGTAATTCAGTTTTAAAAAGATGCAACTCAAAACAATGGCGGATTTTTTGAACATTTTCAAAAATAACTTAAAGTGTATGTAGTGATATTATTTTTTTAAGTTTTAGTTTGTGTAATGTAAATTGTAAAGAACCGTTTAATAATATATTCTGACTTTTTATAAGTTATAAATCATAACAGAATAAGAATATCATACAATCTAAGTGAAATTAGTCAAGAAAGATAAGAATTGGCTATAATTAAATTTAACTTTTCTAACATGTCTTGAAAACCGTTCTCTAAAATACGTAACATACACCGGTCAACGTATCCTTGAAAATGTATGGTCAAGAAAAGTTGAACCAATAATCCTACACGCTTTTCTTCATTTGAAAAATTCATATTTACAATTTCTTGGTTTATTTTAATTTAGAAAGTTTGGATATGACAGCTTTAAATTTCTGAGAGCAAAGACGATTTTTACGAAGTTTATTTCCATGGCTAAGTGAAATTGTTTAAAAATTATAAAAATTGGCTATAACTTAGTAATTTTTCGAAGAAAACATATTATAGCTTATATCGCTGAAAAGCTTAAAAAATGGCGCTTTTTATGAAGTCATGACCAACTATGGTTTCCATTTAAAAAAAACTTATGTTTGTGTCATATGTCAAAAATGACAGGCTTTAGAAAAAAGCGGAGGACACAATCTCATTAAGGATATGATTATCTACAACTTTTATTTGAAAGCTTTTTTTCTAAAATAGCTTATAATTGAATTAGTAGTCTCCAGTAGTTTCCGAGATACCCATAGAGAACATCGTAGGAAACTCAACCTGTATATAATAATTGAAATATCGGTTTTCGTTGATTCAGAAACATTGATGCATCAGTTGCATCCTTAAACTTGTTGCAAAGCATTTATTGTGCGATTTTTAAAAGGTAATAGATTTAAATAGATTGAATGTATATTTACCAGTGTCAGAGCTATCTGACTTAAAGAACCTTAACATTTTACCATCTGGTCCAGTATCATAATTTCTAGGCACAGAGATTACACACCTAGGTTTTCGTGAGACAGCATCGCTGCTGTATTTTCCATTTTGACTATCATCCTTTTCTTTCGAACCCATATCTTTTAAAACGAAAATTATATCTGAAATAGATGAAATGATTGAGCAGTATTAATAAAATTATATTAATGGTAATGATTAATTTTAAGTTGTTATTAAAGAATAGGATTGTACGGGTTCTCAGAGATATTTTTTCAAATTTAATTTTTTGAAATAGATAGCCACATGTCTTATCTTTACTAAATTACTACTTATTTTACTAAAATATAATTTTACCGTCAGAACCATGACTCCTGAGCATTTTGTTTTTTGATTCATGTCAATACGTTACGGTTAAAGTCCGATGTCCGGTTAATGTCGACATTAACATGTTAAAATGGCAACGGCTTAGCTACGTTGAAACACCGGTTTCCATTAGAACACCGAAGTTAAGCGACGTAAGGCGATACTGGTGGATGGACGGGTGACCGGTTCGAAACTCTGTATCGTGCTGTTGTCTAAGGGAATAGAGTAAAATCTATTGATACACACTGCTCATTCACGCCAATTCGAGACCGGATAAGATCGGATATCTCATGAGTAAGGGTTAATTTAGACACTTCCTAAGTCGGTAGGCCACTGACCATGATATGGCCGAGGACCGCGGTTCGGATTCCGCGTAAACAAAGTAGGCCCCGTCCAGATTAGCCCTGGCAACAAAAAGGAGACGTTAACTGAAATCTTTACTTTTTTAACATGTTAACGTTTGGGTTAGGTTATGTTTTTGGTTGTTTTTTTTTTTTGTTGTTTTTTTTTTTCGGACCTTAACCGTAACAAATACATCCTTTGGTTAATTTTTAAGAGCGAAATGAACTGATCGCGATCAATTTGAAATTTTTTCAATTATCATTTTTTTTAAGTTAATTTTCAATATGACAAGGCGGCTTTGGTGATTATTGTGAACTATATACTACTATGAACTGCTCATTATGTTCGACATTTGGAAAATGCTTGGCAGGAAGTTTAGAGGCCGCCAAGCGGTACCAGCTTCATTAAATGAACTTCGCTTGGTTCTTAAAGAAGAATGAAAAAGCATAACGCAATAAGAAATATGCAGCCTCAATGACAGTATGAACGGACGTATATAGGCAATTGTAGCAGCCAAAGGAGGGCAATACAAAGTATTAGGGTATTTTTACATATTTTTTATTTTTGTATACTTGAGCCTTAAGTACAAATGTTTTCTTTTTAATATCGTTAGTTTTCTTATAGTTATGAATGTTTAACGTTTTTTTTTAAATTTTAGTATAGAGTATCCAATGCAACGCAAAATAATTTTGTCATATTAAAAAATTACATCAAAATGTACGAAAAAATTACAAATTGATCGTGATCAGTTCATTTCGCTGTTAAAAATTAACCAAAGCATCTATTGACATGATCCAAAAAAAACAAAATGGCTCAGGAGACATGGTTCTGACAGAAAAATTATATTTTAGAAAAATTTACAAACGAAATTATTGCACAGGGTGTTTTAAAGTTAAGGTAAAAAAACAACCCCTCGTTTAACCCTGTATAATCTGTCAAATACTAAAGTTTATAAAAAACTGAGTTTACGAATTAAATTTGATATAATTATATACAGCTTGCTAAACAATTCATGAAAATAGAGCTAAAAATAACATAAATTTGACCAAAAATTGTTCCGTTGCATTTTTTGCATCTGAGTGTAGGTGAAAGATGGGACCTTTCATTTTTAGTTTGGAAAAAGATACTAAGAAGTTAAGTAATTTAGGTACATATTAAATCATCAAAATCGGCCTACTAGAACAAAATATATTTAACTAAAATACATATAAAAATTTAGGTGCCCGTTTTTCGTGCCGGTGAGTGTATTTATGTATAAAAAAGCATTTTTTTCATGGAAATAAAAATTCATTTTTTAATTTAAAATCCTATTAATCCTATTAGTTAGAATTTGCAGTTTCTGAAACTATGCAGTAGCAATATCACTAAATCACAAAAATATTCTGTATCTGGCTCAAAAAAACTTACCTAAATTTAAATAAATAATACAGGTTGTAACAATTGATTCTAATAATAATTATAGATATAACCATAAATTTTAACGTTTTTTAAGTTACTTACATTTTAAAGGATACTGTATGAATTCATTATTTTGTAAAATAGCTTGGGGTCTGAAGTTATCTAGACCCCCCAGAAGAAAACTAATGACATTCTGAAGTTTACTTTGTCATTTGGTATTAATGATTTTTGTTTATTTTGCTATAAATAAAGTATTGTTTATGGGTTTTCCAAAATCGAAAACGGAATTAACACTTACCTAGCAATTAAAATGTCTTCTTAAGTTCTTATTTCGCTCACTTTACTGCTTCTTGTTAACACATTCTAGTTTGTTTATATCGTTCCATAAAAATGGTGAAAACTAAAGACTACTAATAAGAGAATATTAAATATCTCCTTGTACTTATAAGGCATATTTTAAAATAAAGCGTATTTAGATTAAAACATAATGACATATTTAAATGAATTTCACACCTAGTCACTAAGTTATTTCCAATTGTGACAGGATAAAGCTTGCGGAAGGTCCTAACAAATATAAAAATGATTTATAGCTTGTGTTAAATGACTTGTTAATTAAATTAATTGATTCTTTAGATGAAATTATTCTCTTTCAAAAATTTTCAGTGGAAAGTAATAAAAAGCTTTCTTTAACATAATAAACATCCTATTTATAGATCCTTAAAGGTTGATTCTCACTATACCTTCCATATCAGCTCCCTTCCCTTCCGTTTACATAAAATATTCTTCTTCTTCTTTTACTTATTTGAGATTTTGATATCTTTCGATCTGTTAATTTTAAGGTTGCCTCTGTAGGAGTTCATGGAAGATGGACTGCCAACTGTCTTTCCATCTTTTTGGAGGTCTTCCCGGCTGTCTCTTACCCATGGGTTTCCCTTCAAGGGCTATGCCTGGTAGCCTGTTTTCTTCCAGCGGTTTACGTGTGCAAACCATTGTCTTTTTCTTTGCCTACCCCATCTCACTACGTCGTGTATTCCACATTGTTGTCTGATATTTATGTTTCTAATTCTGTCTCTTCTAGTCTTCCCCATTATAGTTCTTAGGTTCTTCATTTCAGCGACTCTTAACATGATTTTGATCTTGTTTGTTTCCTCTCAGATTTCTATGCTATATGTAATTAATGGTCTGATGCAGGTCTTATAAATTTTAATTTTGGTGTCTGTTTGCATGAAGGGGTTTGTCTACACTATTTGTCTCAGACATCTCGACATGGCCGTTGCTCTGTTTATCTGGCTTCTCAGATCTTTCTCTGGATCATGGTAGTGCGACATATCTATTCGTAGGTATCTGAACTGTGATACCTGCTCAATAATTTTGTTTTCTACTACTAGTTTGCATTTTACCGGCTCTTTAGAGAAAGTTAAGCATTTAGTTTTTTTCTGTGGAGATAATCATATTTAATTCTCGGCTTACCCGATAGAATTTATGAAGCTGTCTTTGCATATCGTCCTCTGTCTCCGCGATAATGGCTGCATCGTCAGGGTAACACACCATGCTAACTCTGTTGTGTCCCATTCGGTAACCGATATTCATCGAGTTAAAAGATTGAATAAGAAGGGACTAAGGCTGTCTCCTTGTCTAATGCCTCCTGGTGTTGGTATGTCTCGTGTTAGATTATTACCTGCTTTCATTTGAGTTGTGTTATCGATATTTAGCTTTCTCATGATTTTCACAATATTGTCAGGCACTTTAATCTCTTTCAATATGTTTATAATGTCAGATAGGCGTACTTTGTCGAATGATTTAGTCAAGTCGATGAAACAGTTATATGCTGGTGTATTAAACTCTATTTCTTTTTCTTTAATTTGTTTAATGATAAATACGGCGGCGGCGCGGCGTCTGTAATTGCTCGATTTCGTCTAAAACCTTGTTGTTCGTCCCTATTCGTAATTTGTTCCTCGAGTTTTCCTTTCAAAATATTAGTGAAGAGTTTCATGGTTGTATTGATGTGACAAATCTTTTCGGATTAATCACTGACACGTGACTATTTTATAATATAAAAAAACAATTAAGTTGAGCGGAAGGTAAACTTGGATAAGAAGTACACCGACTCTTTAAGGCGTATGCTTAATGCTTTGTCTTGATGATATTAGTTAAACAAATCTACTATTACTTACTTTAATTGCGGCCTAATCTCTGCCCGAAAATCTGTAGCTCTTTTCTCGAGTCTTTTCTGGACTGCTCTGGAGATATTCTGCCCGTTCATAAGAATCTTATTTATATACTTTTAAACTACTCTTGGTTATTTTTACTATAGAAATAAAACTGCCGAGTTTTCAGAAAACATTTAAATTTAATATTAAAGAAAAAATAAAGAACAAAAAGAAAATATATATAAAAATTTAAGTTACTTATTATTATTCAGAATTAAAAAAAAAGATGGAAAAATCCAAGAAAATTGTCTGGTGTCTGCTATTATTGAAAAATATGTTAATTACATAATCAATTGAACCTTCATTACTAAATCTTACTACAACACATTAAAATAATTTAAAGAAGGATAATAAAACAGAAATTAAGAATATTTGACAAAAGAACTTAAAAAGACAACTATTAGCAGACACCAGACTTAAAACTACAGGGGGTCACATCCTGAACTTTACTGAGCTTCGCGAACCCGAGGGAGAACCGTCTCTTTTAGAAACTTAAACCGAACTAATTTTTCTGTCTAAAAACAGCCCCGAGGTTCCAACATTCCAGGGTTGAAAGGTGGTGCATTCGGTACTTAGCCAATAGGATCATCCCTAAAGGTACTGTTCTTTGTTTGATTAGTCAGCTTGACACCGCCCTTCAAACCAAGTTGGTTCGACCTCCCGTTGTTAGATGGCAGTAATATGACCATTTTACGTATTCAATTCTCGTTTGGCGCCATTTACATCTAGGTACGTGCTTTTCTAAAGTTTACAGATCCTTTACAAACATCCGGCGATAGTTAAACATGTTATCAAGGGTGGTTATTGGTTTTACAACGTCCCAGCGTTTTTATCTAAGGTCTATCTTTACAATTTTTCTGTTTACTTCTAAGTTCTGCAGTTTATTTGCTTTGTCCTTCTATAAGTTTGGGAATTTAAAAATATTCACGTTTGAAAGATGTTTGTTTTATTACTTCCTGTTAAAAAGATCCTCTCCCGAAACTAACAACCGAAAACATCGACTTGAACGTAAAGGACACAGGAAATAATCTGTTAATAATATAAATAATGATATAAAGGAAATAATCTGTTACATTGAGGAGAGTTATGCTTCTGTAGTTTTCGGGTGTAGTTTTTTGTCCTTTTTTAAATATCGGAATTGTGACGCTTGTGTGCCATTCTTGATGAGTTTCTGATGTTTCGAGAATCTTACATAAAATATTATATCATGTAAATGAATAGGACAATGCACACTATCCGTTCCGTTTCCCTTCCGTTCCATATCCTTTCCTTCCATACATTTTTTTGGCGGACAGACTGAAACGTATCGGAAACAGCGTTGTCAAGTTCTTCCATTTGTATAAGCTCTGTTAAAATTTTGCTGATATTATTTATTCTTTCGCCTCTTAATTAAATCTATTACCTTTTTCAAAAGACAAATTTTTAAAGTAAAACTTTCGTAATGATATAAATTTGTACAATAAAAAGTATGGAACTAATACGGAACGGAAGCTTACGTACAGCGTCAATACAATAAAAATACGGAACGAATATGGAATGGAAACGGAAGGTATAGTGAGAATCAACCTAGCTGCCTCGGATACTACTCCAAATAATAACATTTTTGGAGTACTGAAGTTTGGAATGTAGAATGTAGAATGAGTAAGAGGGGGGGGGTTAATCACTGCGACCTTAAAGATCTATTGTGCCCCCCCCCCCTTCCTTGAGTCATCACACCGTCTATAACCCACCATACCCCTGTTGTAGAGGGGACAGGGTATTTCCCATCCTCCTCTGACATCAGTTCTTTCTCCGAGGGTACACACCCTTTCACGGTTGGAGTTTGGCCCTCCGTGCCGCCCTTCACAGTCGAGGAGCTTGCCTCCGGCTGAGGAACCCGTGAGGTGGAGGCTTGGATAATCTGTCTCCATTTTCTCCACTTCTTTGAAGTTTGGAAACTGGAGTAGTTTAATAATCTAGTGTTTCTTGAGTTTTTTTTTAAATGTTCACTGTTAGTTTACTTTAAGGGATTTCTTCAATATAAAACTAACTACATATACATAGATTTATTTAATATTTTATAATACTGAAATGAACAAACTAGAATAAACTCATAATTAAAATAATAATACCTTGCAATATAAACTATTTAGTTCTGTAAATATATTGAAAACTATATAAACTTTAATTAAATTAACGTTGTTATACAAACTATCAAGATAACACATAAAATCATAACAATAAACATACTTTTTATCAAACAACTCATTAACATTCGTTCTTATTTTCACTTAAACTCTATATTACAATCACTTATCTCATATTACAATAAACGTATTTTTTACTTACTGAATACTGAATCAGTGCCAATTAATACTGTAATATTAATTTAAAACAACTAAAAAAGCTAATTGAATAATATTATTTATCTATTAAGCTTATTAACAGGAACATCGTTTATTAGTTTAAAAATTTTAAATTAAAAAAAATAAATAAACAGTCTTATATTTGACATTAAAGCTAGAAAATAATCAGTTTTCTGTAACTTCTTTTTCTCTTCATCTGAAAGAAAAACATATCTAATTAAAAAAATATTATCACCAAATTGTAATTTTCTTATAGACGAAAGGTATTTTAAATCTGATTATAAGGAATTACATCCTCATAACTACAGGGTGAGTCTTAAATAAGTGCAAATATTTTCAGAGCTGGTAGATCTCGATAAAAGAATCATATTTTTTCTTTACCATTTTTCAGATAAGTCCACAATAACCGAGTTATTTATGTTTGAAAATTAAAAAAAATGTTTTTTTTTTGAAAAATTTTGAAAGCCACCGGATTTTTTCTGTAATTGTATCCCTTTTAGTTCCGTAACCATAGAGTAAAGCCGTAACTACGTGAACAGACAGTTCTAAAAAGTGTAAAAAGTTTCCAAAAAATATACAGGGAGATTTAAAAGAAAATGTAAACTGCTTCCATACGCTTGACTTCGATTTCCTAGTATTCGCGGGTGTCAACTGCTTAATCTCCCGACGAATATTTTCTTTGCTTTCATGACCGAAGCGAAACATTTTTTTAAGCCGTACCTTTTGACAGCTTCAAAACTGAAATAGTTTTTAGGTTTGGGTGTCACTTAGTTGTCATAGCAAAATACAATTTAATTATTTGATTTTCAAACACAATTTTGTGTGGAATTTTCTTACCGAATACCACACGAGTATCCCTCGTCTTCGATTCGGGATAATTTTCAAAATATTCATGAGCGAGAAAAAATTTCCGGAAATAATTTGACCTCTAGTGGTATTACTAGTGAACATTTGTAGATATTTAAGTAACCTACGGGAACACGGTTTGATAACCAGGTCTATGAAATTTATTGATAGAGAAATTCTTGTAAACGTTTTATTCAAAAAATGTGTTTTTTAAAATAATTTTTCATTTTTAAAAAAACAAAAACCCTAGGCCCCCCTGGGCTCAACACCAGGCCCCCCCTCCAGGCCCACCCCAGAATAAATTGCTAGTTACGCTAATGGTTAGAGGATGATTGTAGAAATTTTTAAAAATCATTAGTTGCTGAAAAATTCCGATATATAACATTTTCTTTCAATTTGCTAAATTATAAACTTCAATTCAGATTCATTTAAAATCACCTCCGGGAAGGGGTGAAAAATAATTATAAAGTACTTTTTTCAAATTTTGGGAAAGTAACCAGGATTAGAAAGAAAAAATTCAAGTATGTTGTAGAGCGACAAATTCGCCATAAAAATGTCTATACTTTTTTCTCAAATTAACCGAGATAGGGTGGTTAGAAGCTAGAGGATGATAGTAGAATTTTAAAAAAAAATCATAAGTTGCTGAAAATTCAGATATTTGATATTTTCTATCAATTTGCTCGAAAATTATACCGGGTGCGTCTCAAAAGGGGCTCACCCCTATAACTTTTTTATTTTTTTCAGATAAAAAAACGACATTTGGTATGTTAGTGTATGACATAAATTAGGATCGATTGACGTATTTATTTGTTTTTGGTCACTTCCTGTTTTACCGGAAATGACTACAACCTTTGATTTTTAAGTAGCACCTTCGGAATTTTTTTACTTTATTCGATAGAAAATGACATTCTGAATAGAATGACACATCATATGTCAACTTTTGACATTCTCGCTTAATAAAAAATCGTATTTTAAAATTCAATCTAGAGTTCCACGGCGATGTTAAAAACACTAATTCTTAAAAAGGAGGCTTAGAAAAATAGATTTGATCGTTTAATGCCAGTGAGAAAATGCTCAAATCGTATTTTAAAACATATCTCAATTTTTTCAAATGCAGCGAGGGTGGCCCATTAGCATATTTGGAAAAAAGCATTTGTTTACGAACAATTTGACACCACACACTTGGTATTTCGAGTCAATCGTTAAGAACCGCATGTTATAATTTCAAATAAATCATACTCAAAAATGTCAAAAGTTGACATGTGATATGTCATTCTATTAAGAGTGTTATTTTCTATCGAATAAAGTAACAAAATAACGAAGGTGCTATTTAAAAATCAAAAGTTGTAGTAATTTTCGGTGAAACAGGAAGTGACCGAAAACAATTGAATACATCAATCAATTCCAATTTATGTCATATACTAACATACCAAATCTCGTTTTTTTAACTGAAAAAATTAAAAAAGTTATAGGGGTGAGCCACTTTTGAGACGCACCCGGTATACTTCAATTCAGATTCTTCACAGAAGCCCATTGGATAGATTGACGCATGCGCGAAAGTTACCTAACTTATAATTATTTGCAACCTTATCCCCTCAAAAAGTATTTTTCCATTATTTTATACCCCTATTTGTAAATGACAAGTAAACAAACTTCTAACGCGTACGGCAAATTTATGAAGTCATTACAAAATTCGTAAAAAATAATTTTATCTAGAAAAGCTGTTTTGCTTTTAAAATGAAATGTTTAAGAGTTTCTACTATCATCCCCTAGCTTCTAGCCCCCCTATCGCGGTTAATTTTGATTTGAGCAAAAAAAAATTTAGAAAGTTCATACTGAGACAAATAAAATAAAAAAAGTAATATACACGGTGTCCCATTAATATCCCAAAAAATATAAGTTTAATTCATAATTCGAAAATAACAGCTTTCAACATAAAGCTAGTGCTCCTCTAGAATGTACGTCAAAAACTCTACTGAACTCAGTTTTCACCTTTTCTATAAGTTATAGGATAATCATGATACGAGGAGAGCCAAAAAAAATGTAAAATTTTCAAATTCGCCCTTTATTTCAGTAACTAATAGGGCAAGTGTAGCAAGTTTCATAAAAAAGGAGCACAGTGATTTAAAAACCGCATCTTTGTATCTTTATTCATAAACGAAAAATATGCAATGAACTCGTATTAAGAACATAGGTAAAATAAAAGTATTTTTACACTTACTGTTATGGAAAATTAAAATTCTTCGGCAACTTTCCCATCTGGCTGGGTATTGCCATTTTCCGGAACAGAGGAAACATTCCTCTTCCTCCTTACTAACGCTTCACCATCAGATTGATCACCCATTTTTTCTTCATCGTTGATGTCGTCAAGTGTAGTTTGCTTTTCCTCTGATGTATCCATACCAAACCAACGCTTAATTTTATCTAAAATGTACACCATATTATTAAAAAAAAATGTCAGTAAGTCAAAAATATAGATATATAATTCTAGGAAGGGAAGTATTTATATTCTAAAAATCTTTCAGAACCGTTTTGGATAGTTTTTGTTAAAATTATTAAACAACACATCACACAATTCACCTTTTATTATATACGATTTGATGTTTAAACGTTGGTGTAATAAAACGAAGGAAATATAGGTGACCAGTGACGTAGGTAAATCTACGCAAAAACGTCAATAATCGGTATATTAGATCATTCAATAGAATACTTGCCAGATTCATATTCACTGATTGATGTTTATATAGATAAAGTAAACATTTGGGCACATCCTTATTAATATTTACTAGAAATATTGGTATACTAGATTCATAGTACTAAAATAATAATATGAATTTATGAAACTACAATATTGTCTACAAGCAAAACACACAAGTCCGATTTATGAATTTCTGACTTTATTATATTTTTGACTTTTTAATTACAAATGATTATTTACAAATCATTTATATATTACAAATGATTTATATTTTATCATATGGGGTGTCCCAGAAATAAGTGCAAGTATTTTAAGTATTGGTAGATCTCGATAAAAGAAACATATTTTCTCTTTATCGTTCTTCAAATAAGTGCAAAATAACGGCATTATTTTACTTTTTTTTGCTTGATTTTTTGCTCAAATTTTGAGAATCACTGGATCTTTTCTGCATTTTCTTTCTTGTAAATTTAATCTACTGTCTATGTTGCCATATTATCAAGAAATTATGTTTTTTTCTTTTTATTCTTGGCTTTAGGTCGTTGGGGTTGCAAAGATGTTACTGGATTTTGTTCATTATTTTATTTTTATTATACTCATAAAAATAAAGTAATGAACAAAATCCAGTAACATCTTTGCAATCCCCACGACCTAAAGCTAAGAATACAAGAAAAAAATATATAGTATACCAGGTCAAAGAAACGAAACAAAAAAGAAATTATGTTTTTTAACTAAAAACTAAAAAAAAAATTGGCGAAAATACCTCAGAGGGACATCTTGATATATAAGCCTATACTATGAAAAAAAGCTCAGTTTTCAAAAAATTATAAGTTTTATTTTTAAACTATTTTCATATTTATTTAGTTTATATTGTAGAATGTAGAATGTTTAGGAGGGGGGATAAGCACCGCGATCTTACAAATCTATTATGTGTTCCCCTTTTCTTCAATTATAATGGGTTATTACTAGTCTAATACAGTCACAGGGCTTTGACAAAAGCCAGTATCTGAAACGGCACCACATAGGCCAGTTGTCCATCTTCGACATCAACCGGATGTGTATCTAATATCTAATAATTAAGATATTAATAATAGTGAACAAGAAACGATGATTCAGTGCAGTCATGGTAGGCTTTGGAAAAAAGTTGCTTTTGACGTAATAGTATAAACGTCAAATTGTTATTAGATCAACATTTTGATATTTTTGGCAGCGTTTTTTATCTTTTGATTGCTTTTTCAAAATGCCAACAACTTCAACTACTTCAAATAATAAAGTATTTTGAAAAAGCATTTAAAAGATAAAAAAACGCTGCTAAGACTATCAAAATGTTGATCTAATAACAATTTGACGTTTATACTGTTACGCGAAGAGCAACTTTTTTCCAAAGCTTACCATAACTTCACTGAATCATCGTTTCTTGTTCACTATTATTAATACATATCTTAATTATTAGATATTAATACATCTGATATTATGATATTCGGGTATATCGTCGATTTTAAAATAAACTAACTGTTTCTATCTTGTAAAAATAAGGTACCTAATTAAGAGCTTATTTTTTGGTATTTATTATAATTTTGCTAATATCTTCGGTTTGAAAGAAGATATCAAGATGCGGGTTTCGCTGACTTTTTAAGCTTATACTACTCTTTACTATCAGCTAATAAAACACATACTATCGTATTTAATTTTTTTGAAAAAACGCACTATATTTGTTAAATTGTAAGAAAGCGCCCCCTAGCGTCTACGTTCAAGACCTTATTATTATTATTTTTATGGTATATTATAGAGTAAGAAACGCTCTTTTAAACGAACTCTCATTTGTTGGATTCTGATCATCCAGTCCGGAGTCATTAACATTTAAATAAAGATAGATCTACCCTTCCCCCACCACTTTATTTTAGCAGATAGGGGAAAATAGCCCTAACGAAAAAAATCCAAAATTTACTGAAGATTATGAAGCTATTATTTATAGTACCCATTATCTAGGCAAAATTCTGTGAAAAATATATTTTTCTTATTTCCCATAGCAGTTGCGCCACCTAGCGACCGTTTTACAAACTTGAAAATAATTTCCAGCAATTTCTCATAGTCTCTTTAGTTATAAATATTTTTTTCCGTAAGCCCTACGGCTAATACTTTCCGAGATACAGTCGAGAGCTATTCTTAGTGGGACACCCGGTACAAAAATTCATGGCACGAACGGTTGTCGTCTCGGCGCTAAGGTGTTCTGATGTTTCCCCATTTTCCCCACAGAATCTGCATTCGCCGTTGTTTCTCAGCTTGAGGTCTCCTCAACAAACACCTCAGTAGATTGAAGCTGAGAAACAACGACTGTTTGTATTAGGATTAGGCTTATATTTGTTCAGAAGCAATTCATTCAAATATTATTAGTTTTTAGACGTAGTGTGTTTCTCTTGTAGACGGATGATATAATCGATTTCATTATAATGATACTAATAATTTCTTATATACTTTTATAGATGCATACTCTACATGTGTAGTGAACTGCTTATTATAAACCGGTATGGAAAACGCTACAACACTCACATCAGTAGTTGATACACAGAGCAACTAGTTGATAACAGAGCTTTGATCGTAACAAGAGTTCACTATAAAAAAATTATATTTTCTAACTAAAATTAAGATTTAAATTTTATCATGTATGTGACACTAGCAAAGCTTATACATACAATAGGAAGAGAATCAACTTAATTTTTGGTCACAGCGCCTCACCAGCTAGGCCTGCTCTCTGATTACACACATACTATTTCAAGAGTTCTTATAATTTATATTAATGTCCCTGTTTCCGATGCATCACACAATATACAGGGTTGTTCACCATATACGACACGGAGTATTGTAGCTAAACGAATACATTTTTACAAATTGTAAGTTTTGGGTTCGTTGAAGGGCTATTAGAGCTACAATTTAAAAATATTTTTACATGATACAGAGTGTCCCAAATAAATAAAAAATATCAAAGTTGTATTTTTTAAATGGAACACCCTTTATATTATTACATTTTTAGTTTATATGATTAAAATAAAGGTAAATTTGATTAAGGTTTATCACCCTTAAACCTTACCGTTTTTTAAATATTTTCAATTTTGTGAAATTGCAGTAAAAATTTTAAGGCTTCAGTTCTCCAAGGGTATCAAAGTTTTTAATACTAGATATTTACTGAAGTTTAATTATTGATCAGTTATTGTGTTGCAATAATAAAAATAATACTACCTCATACAGAGTGTCTAAAAATTTATTTTAAATAATTTCCAGCTTTAAATGGCAATAACTTGTTTAATTTAAATAGAACACCCTGTATGTTTTAGGAGAATCAGATGCACAATTTAATTGTTCATCAAATTGTATTATACCATTTTACCTATCCCTTCAAGTTTTCGTAGAAAATGCATTTTCTTATAATTTAGACCTCATTTATCAAAATACCCATGGAATATTGTTATTTTAGATTGTTTTTAAAGCAACAAATGTACAGGTGCTAAAAACGATAATATTATACCAGTATTGGTATACAAAAATAAAACTATTTATATCTTTATAAAAGAGAAACATTAATTAAATATACCGCCATTATTTCCGCTAAAATATTAATTAATTACATATTTAATTGTATTAGTTAATAAATTATTCTAAATAAATGTGGATTTGGAATCAGAAATCAATATAATAATAAGTTATGAAAATGAACGCCTCTGTTGTTATAAATAAGCATCCGTCAAAAAATGAAATAACATTTTTAAGGTGTTACTTTTTACCAGGCTGTCTAATGCACATACAAAATTAAGGTTTTTAGTATTTGGAGCAATTATTATTAATCAACGCAAACAGTCAATTAATGTAGTTTGAATACTGGAATCATATTATTTTGTTCTCTTTTACAAATATTTAAACATTTTTTTTATTTTTTAATAACATAAACGAACTATATCGACAATATTAGTATCCGTACCATTTAAAAATTTGTTACATGTTTAAAAATAATCAAAAATGTCAATATTCCATGGGTATATTGATTTTTGAGGTCTAAATTATAAGAAAATGCATTTTCTACGAAAACCTGAAGACATAGGTAAAATATGATACAATACATTTGATAGACAATTAAATTGTGCATCTGATTCTTGTAAAATATACCGGGTGTTCTATTTAAATTAAACAAGTTATTGCCGTTTATAGCTAATTATTATTTAAAATAAAATTTTAGACACTCTGTATAAGGTAGTATAATTTTTATTAATGAAACACAAAATTTAGTAAATAGACAATATCAGTACAATATTTGGTTTTAAAAACTTAAATACGCCTGGAGAAATAAAGCATCAAAATTATTTATTTTTGTCAAAATACTGTATTTTGACAAAAACCTAAATGTTTCAAAAAGGGTAAGATTAAAATGCGGTAAACCTTAATCAAATTTATCTTTATTTTAATCGTAGAAACTAAAAATGTAATAATATACAGGGTGTTCCATTTAAAAAATACAACTTTGATATTTTTTATTTATTTGGGTCACTCTGTATCTTGTAAAAATATTTTTAAATTGTAGCTCTAATAGTCCTTCAATGAACCCAAAACGTACAATTTGCAAAAATCTAAGAGTTTAGCTACAATACTCCGCGTCGTATGTGGTGAACAACCCTGTATATGTAACTTAAGGAAATCTTACAACTATAATATATTGTCAGTTTGTAATATTTCTTAGCCAGAATTAATGCTGATGCATGATACATGAAATTAAAAATATTTCGAATTATGATATGTGACATTAAGAGTCTATTACGCTGTACTTTCGGGTTACTCTCAGGGGTCGGGTAAAACGAAAACGGTCGGGTGTGTGGCCGAAGGAAATATATATTATATTTCAGAAATCTGCCTAAGGCTTAGCCCGATCCTGTCGTGTTAAGCGACACCAAAAATCCCAAACACACCTGCTTTGATTAAGGCTTGATTAAGGTTTGCAGAGCTTCAGCATTTGCCATAAAATAGCGAGCAGTTTGTTACAAAACCATATCAATTATATATCACTGTAATCACAAAACTTCGGTCTATTTCCGTATAGTAACGGAATTTTAAATTATGTCTTTATTTTCGAGAAAATTTAGTCCAAACATAAGGAATATTTTGTTGATATTTGACCATCAAAAATCTTAAAAACAAAGAAGTTGTCTAAAAATGTGCTACAATACGGATCTAGTATAATCGTTTATCTTTAATTTCCTTCTTCATTTGTGTAAAAATACCTAGCCAGTTTTACATAAAACGTTAAATGTCGAACGCTTATTTTGCTACTTTTTCGGACTAGTGAAATGGACTCTTAAGTACGCCTATGTTCTAATAAACTAAATAAATGTTTAAAGAAAAAGCCATAAATGGCGTTACCTTATCTTTAAAAATGATAAGTAATTTTATTTTCTACCAAAAATCTCTCATAATCGTTATAATGCAAAATTGCAATATAAATTATTACAAATACTTAGAAAATTGTTAAAAAGAGAACAATACAGTAAAATCTCTATTGGATTCTATATTCTAACC
Organism: Sitophilus oryzae; assembly: GCF_002938485.1. NCBI lineage: Eukaryota > Metazoa > Arthropoda > Insecta > Coleoptera > Curculionidae > Sitophilus > Sitophilus oryzae. Next base: position 948,638 of record NW_022146928.1, on the reverse strand, counting down.
ATACTAGCACAGAATATCTAGCTACGCAACAGAAAAATACTCGAAATGGAAGAGCTAAAATTGCACAAATAAAATACTAGATGGCGCGACAATATCATAATCAGAATATAATTGGAAATTTTGAACTTTCGGTTATGGATCGATGCGGATCGACGGCACGTCGACGGCATTGACGCCCGGTTAAATATGCACAGTTGCCAGATTCAAAAAGATTTTAATTGGCATCCCACTCGTTTTCTGGTTTATAATTATGGAGTGTAGAGTTTATAATAGTTTCTTTCTATTCTTCTTTTCTTGTCAGATACACTTGTATTAATTATTCGTTTGGCTTTTAAGATAGTTTTAAGTATATTACAAAACATATACTCATAAAATACATTTTTAATATACACTACCTTATATTGTTAACTAAGAAAATACCTTTAATTACCTTTAAAAATGTACAGGGCAATTGATAGTGATATTTATTAATGCTGGAACGTTCGTAATGGAAATAATTTATTAAAATGCAGTACAAAAAAACTTAATTGACTAAAAAAATACTATAATAACAAATTTCTACTGTTTGCCACGTTATTTATATAGACCTAGGTAGATTTTAAAAAGTGACACAGGCACAATTAATAATATCATACTCGGTATAAAAGTTGCTGTCACGACATCGTACAGTAAATTAAAATTCGTAAAATAAATTAAAATTATTAATTAAACAAATCTTTATAAAGAAACGCATACCAAATTTGGGCCCAATCGCAATCCAGGAAATGATATCATAAGTACCATAATATTGCAATGTCACTGAAGATCCGTAGTATACCAAGTTTAAGCCCAATCGAACGCCAGGAAATGGTATCGTAATATGGTACTACATTATGGTACCTCTTCATGGTATCATAATATTGCAATGTCATCAAACATACGCAAGTATATATCAAATACAAGCCCAATCGAACGTCAGGAAGAAACCAAGTTTAAGCCCAATTGAACACCATGTACGTAATATGGTACTATTTTATGGTACCATTTGATATGGTTTATGGTATCATAATATTGCAATGTCATCAAAAATACGAAATTATATATTAAATGTGAGTTCAATCGAACGTCAGGAAGTGGTATCATAATACGGTACTATAGATGGTACCACTTTACATGCATCATAGTACCATGATATTACAATGTCACCGAATATACGTAGTATATCAAGTTTAAGCCGAATCGAAAGCCATGCACATATGTAGTATGGTACTATATTATGGTACCACTTGATATGCTTCATGGTACCATAATATTGCAATGTCATCAAAAATACGCAAGTATATATATATCAAATATGAGCCCAATCGAACATCAGAAAGTGGTATCATAAAATGGTACTATAGAAGGTACCACTTTATATGCTCCATGGAACCATAAGATTACAATGTTACTAAAGATAAGTCGAATACCAAGTATCGAAAGCCATGTATCGTAATATGGTACTATATTATGGTGTACTATTTCCCATAAAAATTTACATATAAAATGACAGCGATCTTCATTTTTTTATTTCATTTTTTCTAACGCCGTTTTTTCCCGATCATACGGTATAAAGTATGAACACAATTGAACGTCAGGAAGTGGTATTATAATAGTAGAACAATATTTATTATATTATCACCGGATTACAATTAAAATTCAGGATTCAATTACAATCAAATGTCAGGAACTGATTGTAATTCAGCTCGTAAGATTTAACTCCATCTAACATGGCAAGTTAAATACTTAAACGTTTGAAAAAAGAGTTCTGATCTATTTTAATGTTTAAATGACGTAGCAAATTTAAAGGTAGGCTGTATCAGGAAGTATTACAATATAAATTACACAATGGCAACACTGCACAAAATTCTTTTAAATTTCGTTTGTAGAAAACTGTTTTCTTTAAAATTTATCGCCCTCTGTTATGTAGTAGCAAAACTACCGCATCAAAATATCTGATTTGGAGACAGGCTTTTAAAGCCTGTCTCCTTTTGATACCTACAATTTTATGCATGTAACGAGGCTTCTGTTGCGTAGCTAGATATTCTGTGATACTAGCATACATCATTAGCAGAAGCAGATGACTAAAATTATTGGAGAAAATTAATCAATTATTTATAAAGCACTCAGCTGGTATTGTTGCGGAGTGTGACACTCACAACCCAGCAAAAAAAACGACTCGTCTGAATAATCGATAAACTTGTAAATATTTAATTAAATTATAAGGGTAAAACTAAAATATTATTAATTATTTAATATTTTTTACTATATTAATTTAATACAAATTGCAATATAGTTGCACAATACCATTGCATGCATTAAAATCGATTGAACATGGATATTGTTTTAATTTTCTTTAAATCATTGTTTACAAATGACTTACCTAATATATGAATAAAATATTCAGTATTTGTTTCCACAAAACCTTAACTTACGCACACATAAATACATCTAAACTAAGCAAAATAGATAACCTAAAGGTTTAAATATCCGTACTAAATTAAAAATGAATTTCCGAACATTTGTTAGAAGTATCAATTAGTACCTTCATGACAAATTGATTTGTAAGTATTTCTAAATAGGAAAAAATTATTCTAATAGAAAAATGATTATCTATAAAGTAAAATATTCTTTATTAAATAATAATAACAAATTAATTTAAAATTCTCTTTTTAATTATTTCAAATGTCACTACTAATGAAGAGGCTTTAAACAAATATTACCTAAAAGTGAACTGTTTTCTGGTTAAACCTACATAGTTTCTCGAGAAATACAGGGTCAGTCTTAAATAAATGTATACGGAGTGTTTCAAAAAACATGTGCCATCTCTGGTGGGGAGATTCCTCACGTAAAAATAAGATATATTTTTCATATCAATATAGGTCCTATTCTGCTTTGTTTCGTAGCTACAGGGTGTTAAAGTCTTAATATTTTTTCGATTTATTATAATTTTCTTCCAAGTACTTTTAGTGATTTGAATGAAATTTTGAGGGTAAAAATTACTACAAGTGCTACATATTTTAATGCTAAAAAAGTGTCGATAAATTCATCATGGACGTGCATATGGGTTATCAATGGAATATTTTTCAAAAAAAAACATGTGCGCCACAGACTTTTTTTCTTTTGATATGAAAATTGTGTAGGCCGGTTAATGCCAAATAAAAGTTATCTCTTGATATTTTGTCGAATTAGGCCTCCTTGATGAGATAAACGCAATTTTATTAATCACAATAATTATTAAAATTAAAATAAAAATAAAATTAATAAATTATATTTTTTACCTAATTTATTATTAAATATTATTACTATTAGTTACTATTACTATTACTCCAACATACAGCAATTTCAAATAATAAAATTATGGTATTTAAGATAATTACTTAAATCTTATTTTTACGGGAGGAATCTCCCCCACGAGAGATGGCACATGTTTTTTAAGACACCCTGTATAAGTGCTGTAAGTAGGTGAATATAGTACGATTGTAGTACGATACCAGAAATACGCCTATGAGGTTTTTTCTCAAATAAAATAAATATTTTTGTATTTTTCGAAATTCGCAGTTAAAAACATAATCTTGATAATATATGGTAACATATATAGATTAAAAAAAAGTCAGTGGTTCTGAAAATTTAAGCAATTTTTAATTAATTTCAAAGTAAAATAACTCAGTTGCTTTGAACTTATATGAAAAATTCATTCTTCACAAAAAAATTTGCTTGTTCCAAAATGGTTTTTACCTAATCCCGTTTTTTTTTAGACTTTTCAAAACCTCAATACCGTTTTAGAGGAAATTAAAAAAAACATGAAAATATGCTTGAAATTTTAAAGAGAAGAAAAGAATTTTAGAAAGTCCTAAAAATCATAAGGCGCTATGGTAATATAATTTCGATTTCATTCTTTGATACATCGTTCTTATTAATTTTGATTAATGTCATTGTTTTTGCCGATTTTATTATTAACAGCAGCGTAAACATTTTTTGTTTTTTTTCTAATAAGATGCAAAAAGAGCTTAAGAATTTGGAAAAAATCCAAATATATATTATTTTTTATTTACGTGTAATTGTAGTTATAAACAAGCAAAATATCTTCAATTTTCAGGCGTATCTCATATAAAAATATTAAAATGTTATCTTACTAAGGAAAGCATTGTAAAAGGTATTTTATCAGAATTCCGCAATTGCAATGATTTAAAATGACATACATAGTAATCATCAAAATAATATTGGGAAATCCCTTATACGTATGAATTATTTGTTGACACTTTACATTAGCACATGTATGGATAATATGAATAAAATTAACAAAGGACGAGAGTGATGATTGACGATAAATAAACAAATAGATTAATAAAAATTTAACTGTTTTTAATAAGCCTTAACCTAATAACTTTTACAAGGATATCCTTGAACGTTATAGCATAGAGGTAATACTTATTGTGCTATTAAATAATGCTTAAATCGAAATATTTGTAATGAAAGTTTAAGGGTCTAAGTATTTAGTAACTTACATCGACTTCTGTATTAGCAACCTACACTACAAATACTGCATTGAAAAATCTATAACTAGTTTCAGGTCAAGTTAGAATCCGAGGTAAATTATTAAAAGATTAAATAATCCATATATGTTATCGATCAACATAGGGCTTTGTTTTAAACTAGTTATTACCTCGAACTTGCAACATACTTATGCCAGTCAAATTAGTTAAAAAAGGTTAACCAGTGAAATAAATTTCCACAGTTTTTAAAGTAAAATCCCTTTAACGGTATTTAACGGTTCCTCTATACTTTTGACTTCTTCTTCTTCGTCGTCGTCGTCTCTTCATGTCTGAAGAATCGTGACATTATGGCTATGTGCAGCTAGTGATTTTGATCTTCCATCGTTGGCGATCTTCCGCTTCACGGAGATTTGATTGAAATGGATGACCTGTAATATTTGCTATTTGGTCAAGCCATCTCGATGGTGATCGTCCTCTGGGTCTTCGGCCTTCTATTTTGCCTTGTACTATGATTTTTTCAAGGTTGTCTTTACCTCTGCGAGTAATATGACCGAAGTATTGCAGGATGCGTCTACGACAGATGGTGGATAATCGATCTGTGATGCCGAGTTCATTAAGAATTGACTGGTTCGTTCTTCGAGCTGACCATGGGATACGGAGCATTCTCCTCCAGCACCACATCTCAAATGCATCTATACGGTGTCTATCAGCGCTGTTGACCGTCCATGACTCAGACCCGTATAGAAATATGGAGAACACCAAAGATCGAACAAGGGTCTTTTTGGTGTTTTTAGTAATGTTCCTATCTGTCCATATTTTTCTTAAGCTCATCATAGCCGTCCGTGCCATTGCTATATGCCTTCTTATCTCTGCTTCACAGCCCCCATTATTTGTTATTAAAGACCCTAAGTATATAAATTGATCTACCGTAAAATGGGGGGAATAGAAACATAGTGGTGAATAGAAACAAAATTTCTGAAAAAAATCAAATCACGATTAAAAATATTCAAAGTAAAAAGAGTCGACATATCTAATTTTTCTATCATTGGTAATACACAATAAAATGTAAAAACTATATTTTTATCTGTGGCAGCACTGTTTCTGTAAATCAGCTGATCAATAAATGTGAGATCGATTTATCACCTATTTTGTATGGCGCGAAAACTTTATAAATAAAATATTTATTTTTAAAGTAATACTGCTTGTACATGTAAGTTGTTATATTATATGTATTGTTAATTATTGTTAAACCTACTTAAATATGTAATAAGTTACTGTTTCTAATCACCTTGTTGGAAGTAGAATAGATAAAAACCTTAACGTCAGTGTGTGTTTCTATTCTCCCGAATAGCAGGTGAATAGAAACACAAATGTTATTTTTATTTAATATTTATATGCATATTTTTCAAAAATCAAATTATATGTATACGCAAAGAACAAACAAAGACCCATGTTTTAAAATATTCGGGAAAATAATACCACATTTTTATCAACCCGTATAGGTATCGCTAATAGCCTACGAAACTGTTTCTATTCACCCCAGTTTACGGTACCCTTTCTATATTGGGGAAGAGGTTGTGTCAGGTTGTGTTATCGAACTGCACCACTTCTATCAATCATCACACTTTTGACTATATACCGGGTTGTTCACCACATACGACACGGAGTATTGTAGCTAAACGATTAGATTTTTACAAATTGTAAGTTTTGGGTTCGTTGGCGGGCTATTAGAGCTACAATTTAAAAATATTTTTACAAGATACAGAGTGTCCCAAATAAATAAAAAATATCAAAGTTGTATTTTTTAAATGGAACACCCTGTATATTATTGCATTTTTAATTTCTAGGATTAAAATAAAGGTAAATTTGATTAAGGTTTATTACACTTAAACCTTACCGTTCTTGAAATATTTTCAATTTTGTGAAATTGCAGTATACATTTTAAGGCTTCATTTCTCTGAGGGTATCAAAGTTTTTATTGCTAAATATTTACTGAAGTTTATTTATTGATCAGTTATTGTGTTGCAATAATATACAAAATACTACCTTATACAGAGTGTCTAAAAACTTATTTTAAATAATTACTAGCTTTAAACGGCAATAACTTGTTTAATTTAAATGGAACACCCTGTATATTTTATAAGAATCAGATGCACAATTTAATTGTCTATCAAATTGTATTAGACCACTTTTCACCTATCCCTTCAAGTTTTAATAGAAAATGCATTTTCTTACGATTTAGACCTCATTTATCATATACCCATGGAATATTGACATTTTAGATTGTTTTAAAACAATAAATGTACAAAATGTACAGGCTAGTAATATTATCGTTCTTAGTAAAACGATAATATTACTAGCCTATTTGTATGCAAAAAAGAAAACTATTTAAATCTTTATAAAAGAGTATACCATTAATTAAATATAACACCAGTATTTCCGCCCAAATACTAATTAATTAAATATTTAATTGTGTTCGTTAATAAATTATTCTGAATAAATATGGATTTGAAGCAGAAATCAATATAATAATAAGTTATGAAAATGAACGTCTCTGTTGTTATAAATAAGCATTTGTCAAAAAATGATATATCATTTTAAGGTGTTTTTACCACACTGTCTAATACACATACATAATTCAGTTTTTTAGTATTTGGAGCAATTATTATTAATCAACGCAAACAGTCAATTAATGTAGTTTGAATACTGGAATCATATTAATTTGTCCTCTTTAACAAATATTTAAACAGTTTTTTTATTTTTTAATGAAATAAACGAACTATATCGACAATATTAGTATCTGTACTCTTTAAAAATAATCTGAAATATTAGTATTCCATGGGTATATTGATAAATGAGTTCTAAATTACAAGAAAATGCATTTTCTACAGAAATTTGAAGAGATAGGTAAAAAATGGTATAATACAATTTGATAGACAATTAAATTGTGCATCTGATTTTCATAAAATATACAGGGTGTTCCATTTAGATTAAACAAGTTATTGCCGTTTAAAGCTAATAATTATTTAAAATAAATATTTAGACACTCTGTATAAGGTAGTAAAATTTTTATTATTGCAACATAATAAGTGATCAAGAAATAAACTTCAGTAAATATTTAGTATTAAAAACTTTGATACCCTCGGAGAAATGAAGCCTTAAAATTTATACTGCAATTTCACAAAATTGAAAATATTTCAAAAACGGTAAGGTTTAAGTGTAATAAACCTTAATCAAATTTACCTTTATTTTAATCGTAGAAACTAAAAATTCAATAATATACAGGGTGTTCCATTTAAAAAATACAACTTTGATATTTTTATTTATTTGGGACACTGTGTATCTCCTAAAAATATTTTTAATTTGTAGCTCTAATAGTCCTTCAACGAACCCAAAACTTACAATTTGTAAAAATCTAATCGTTTAGCTACAATATTCCGTGTCGTATGTGGTGAACAACCCTGTATATATAGAAAAATATAAAAGAAGAACGGATTTATTGGGCAAGCTTAGAGTAAGATTAGCCATAAGACATGACTAAAACATGACTACCCGTAGATACTCAGTGTTTCTGCCTTCCAGCTTCATCAATACGGGAGGAATCAGCAACGATAAACTAGTGATCCTGAAAAAGAAAAAGGGAAGCAAACGAGGCACAAGGCACCATTTGCAACCTGGTTAGGCAGCAGCTCACAATTCGCAAGCGTTACCACCTAAAACCCGCTGCGGAGTCATTCCAGCACACCTCGCCGTTGTCACCTTGGCCCAGAGGAAGTAATAAATAAAAGATGTTATCGTCGGGACTGTAATAAAAAGAAGAAAGAATTTGTATACGCACCTTAATGGTGCAAGTACACACTCGCCGAGACGACCCGAGGCCGAGACGAGGCGAGTGTGTACTTGGGGCTCTCGCCTGCTCTCCGGCCCCTCGCCTCGGACTCTGAACGTTTTGTACCAAGTACACGCTCACCGAGGTGACCCGAGGCGAGACAAGGCGAGTGTGTACTTGGGGCTCTCCTCTTGCCTCGCTGCCTCTCGCCTCGTCTTGGGAGCGCTCGGTCTAGAGGCGGTCTCTAGCACGAGTCAAAGGAGACGAGAGCCACAGAGAAACTAAATAAAAGAGAGTCAATAGATTCTATATTTCTCTATGGCGAAAGCGTTAAGTAGGAGGTCCCGCGAAAATATACACGGTGCTTCTCAGGAAATCTCGGCATTCCTTATTAGTTCGTCTTCTCAACTGCCTTTGAGTTAACGCCTAGTTTTGGTATTTAAATTATTAAAATCTATACTAATATATAAAATCCTTAAGTAACTGATATACTGATTAATCACGATCCTGCTCAAACCTCTCAACGTAAGAAGCTCAATTTTGGCATACAGGTTGATTCTAGGGTGTAGAGGTTCGATAAGAAGGGATTTTTCGAAATTCCAGTTCCAAGAGGGTGAAACCACCCCTCAAATATTACAATATTTCTTATTTAAAAAACGGTCAAGTTTCCGAAAAAACGCTTAAACACGTATATTTTATTTTGTTTTTTTACATATTTTAAGATTTTTTAAAAATGTATACAGGGTGTTTCAAAAAATCTGGTCAATAATTAATCACGATCCTGCTTAAAGCGCTTGACGTAAAAAGCTGATTTTTGGAAAATAGATTGACTTTAGTGTGTGATTCGATAAGTTCAGTTCGATAAGAAGGAATTTTTCGAAACTCGAATTCTAAGGGGGTAAAACTGTCCCCCAAATATTAAAATATTTTTTATTTAAAAACCGGTGAGTTTTTCGGAAAAATTCTTAAACACGTATATTTTATTTTGTTGTTTTACATATTTTAAGATTTTTTATAAATTTATAAAGGGTGTTTCATAAAATATGACCATTGAGTAATCACGATTCTGCTTAAACTGCTTGACGTTTAAAGCTGATTTTTTGGCAAACGGATTGACTGTGGGGTGTAGAGGTTCGATAAGGAGGGGTTTCTCGAATCTCAAATTCCGAGAGGGTGAAAACGCCTCTCAAATATTACAATATTTGTTATTAAAAAAAGGTTAGTCTTTCAGGAAAACGCTTGGACAAGCATAATTTATTTGTTTTTTTACATATTTTCAATTTTTTTAAAAAATCATACAGGGTGTTCCAAAAAGTTGGATAATTTCTTAACCATATTCTGCTTAAACTGCTTGACGTAAAGAGCTTATTTTTGGCCAACGGATTTTTCGAAAGTTAAATTCCAACGAGATGAAACTACCCCTCAAATATTACCAAGTTATATAATAATATCGCCATATTGTTTTTTCTCATGCTGACATAAATGTGAGTAAATTTTATCCAGTTTGTATGTTAATGGAAATTCTTGCTTTGCTTTACCATCATCATTACAAATGATTAATTCGACGCGAACGAACCAGCGACTTCGTTCACGCTAGTATAAATATATAATTAATACAGTGGATAAACTATTTTAGTCAAAGTACCGAAAAATCTATTAAGAGAACTTTAGAAAAAAAAAGGTTCTTTAATGGTCACTGTCCGGGCCGTTTATGAAAAAAAACGCGTCTATTAAAAGCTATGCACGAGGTTTTCATTCAATTTGATGGAAAGTCTTTAAATTCAAATATATTACTGCCAACCTAATATAAACATTCATTAGTTTCTATTTCATAAGTATCCACGTTTATTTTAATAATTGAGAAGTGATCAAACAAAACGGATCCATTTTGAAATATTAGCAAAAAACATGTCGTTATTAGTATAAACGTGTCGTTATTGCGTCTTTTAAACAAAGAAAATTATAATGTATATGAAAGTTATTATGATACAGACTTTTTAGACACTGTTTTCGCTTTTTTGTCATCATTAACATAAGTATTATTACTCAAAATTATTGATTAATCTCTTTTATCCTCAGACAAAAATAAAGATTTATTTTTTATAATGTAAAATAGTTTGTTTTAATATTATTAGGTAAGCACGTTTTTATGCAGCATTATGTTTTTTTTTAAATTTTAATACACCTCACCTCGGCAAAATAAAGTCGAAAATACAGTTTGTTTCGATCCTTGGCAGTTACGTCAACATTTTCGACGTTATACTGGTTTTCATGATTTTTTTCATGACAAAAACGGACAATAGAATGATAATCTGTGACGTAACAGCCAAGGATAAAAAAAAGACAAAAAACAAAAACGTAGATGCTTCTATAAAATACCAAAAATAATCACAGGCGGATTTATCTTTTTCTGTTTGAAACTAATATATGCAATTTGATTTTGTGGATTTCACTGTTTTTTTTTTATTTTCTCGACTCTCAGGTCGGTTTTAAGGTGCCATTAAAGGGCGCGTGGAGCGCCGCACCTGGACCGTCGACTGCCGCTCCACGCTCCGTGTGATTGGGTCGGCGCGCCGATTTTCGGGCCACGGGCCTGGTAAATGAGCAGTTACACGGAGTGTGGAATCCCGCGCCAGGACGCGCCTGAACCGTGAACTGCCGCTCCACACGCCGCGCCGTATGAATGGGTCGGCGCGGGGATCGTCGGGCGGCGCACAGTGCTTCGAACATATGGCTCTAGAGGACAAAAATCCAAAATTTCTCTTTTATTGTAAGCAATTTATTCAAACTAGGTTTATTTGACACAAATGATGAGTACTCTCATTGTACTAAATGATGATGTTCTTAGTCCCACGTTTATGAAAAAAAAATCTTATAAATAATAATAATGTTGGTGCTGTGTTCCATCTAAGCAAATAATAAGTTATAGTATGAAAACGGTGTAAGTATTAAATTAATTCCTGTGATAAAAAAGAATTGAAATAACATTAGAACATGATTCCTACAATATAAGCCTAATATAAGATAAAAATGTTTTTCTTTAATGAAAAAGAAACATTAATGTTATATTTAATTAAAAAAAAAACTTAAGATACTATAAATTTACTTCAGGACAACAAAATGCATAGATCGTAACTACTCTGATTCAGGAGAATCACTGCTAACAGAATCTGCCAAATTTATAGTATCCAAATCACAGGTAGATGAAGTATCCTCACATATAAGATATTTCTGTACATCATTTTCTAATATGTTACTTTTTCGCGTTGTTACTGTTCATTTTGTCGGTATGAGGGGTTCGGATGTTAATAGTTACCTCTTTAATAGACCATATCCATATATTATTTTTTCCTTTTCTTGTTTTGCTCTGACGTTTCGCTCCAACATAGTGGACTTTTTCAGGCACAAGTGGTGTCTCATTTGACTGGAAGGTTCATCAATATCTAATAAGAACATATTTTTTGAAATACAAATAATTTTGAGTTCTTGTCCTTATGATCAAGCCAAGTATTAGCCAGATCGGCATTGCTTATCAATTTTACTCCATCTGAAAAGTATTATAAAATAAAGTTCGTCGCAAGCAGACGCAGGTGAACTATACAAAAATTAAAAGTGTATGAATATGGCAACAAAAATATTCAATAAATACGATATGTTTTGATATGTTTTTTTAAAATGCCTTTTTGAAGTTTGAAAACGTAAAATTTTTATACCCATTTAAGAATCATAAAACTAAACAATCACGAACTTGTTTAGAAATAAATTTAAAGTACATACCTTGTTTAACAATATCCATAGTGGCTTTCAATTAAGTACGTACCCGTTTAACTCCATAATATACAGAACTACTATGAATGTTATTCTTTTCACTGATGAGATAATGATCGCAAAATTTACTTTTAGAGAAAATATTTGCTAACAAAAAGGCTGTTTATGAAAAATAATATACAGGATGGTTGAACATTGCTATAAGTATAAAATTATATATTCAGATATTAGTAAATATTAACTTATTTTTTGATTTTTGTCCCTGGGACGAAGCACTGTGCGGCGTGTCCTTCCCGTCGACTGGTGGTAAACTGCACACTCCAAAGCAAACGCGCCGCGAAAAATTTTTCACCAGTAATTTTTTGAATTTAGTTAAATTTAATTGTTACATAATTTATTTAAATATCTCCATTTAATGCGAAAATGCATAATTTGATATTCGCTTAAAGAAAAATATAAATATCATATTAATTATGTGGAAAAATTACTGAAAATACAGGATATACCAATATACTCTACCATGTTATTGTTTAAAATAATTATTATTATTTATTCTAAATGTTATATAGAGGGTAAGGAACGCTAGATAAATTTTGCTGAGGTGACTTATGTATGTACTTATGAGTAATAATTACTGAACTTTTTAAATGTTTATTGCATTTGTACTTCTAAAGATGCGGTTTTCACATCACTATGCTACTTTTAATCAAACCAAAGATGCTACAAGAGTTGTCCTAGACTTTTTAGTTCCTAAAATACAGGGCGAATTTTAAAATGTTGCATTTTTCGATCCCATCGTATATTGGTTAACTTATCGAAAAGGTGAAAACTAAAAAAAAATAAAAAACTCAACGAGACTAGTTGAATTTTTTATATAGAATTCAGTGACGTTAACTAGTTTCGCTTATAACTGTCATTTTCGAAATCTGACTTCTATTTATAAATGACACCCAGTGTATTATTTTTTTATTTTATTTGCCTTGTTATGGGCTTTCTGAAAATACGATATACTCTTTTTACCTTAATTATTTTCATAATTAAGGTAAAAAATTATTATTTAACTTTTGAACATAAATAAACCTGGTTTAAAAAGTATTTTTATCTTATTTAATTTAATTTAACCAGATGATTTTGCTTTCCACTCTGTTATCTTAATAAACTGCACTGAAAATAAAGTTGGGGAATAAATTATTCGATTGTATTAATTTAAACCCAATTTAAACCGATAATCTATGTTAAAAAGTTATATAATGCATTTTTTGTATCTGCCTGCCGGTCGGTCGTCCCATCGGCGCACAGTACGGTAGATGATAAGTCTAGCGGGACAAAACCGTTTTGTTTGTAAAAATAAGCCAAAAAATGTGTACTGATAGGAATAAATAGTGTTAATTCCAACTGATATAAAAATGCAAGAGTTATTTTTTGGTCGTATACATTTTTATCAACCAAATTTGATCGTTTTCTGCTCAGCCAGGTAGAGGTCATACGAAAACAAAATATTTACAAGTGCATACATTCTATTCCAAAACCAAATTATGTTGGAAATTGTCAAAGGTATGTAAAAAGGCGTTTTAAAACTAACATCATCTCTTGACCGTTTTGTAGGATATCGCGATGCAATTTTTAGATCCCAACTCTCTTAGTAACGAAAAAAAAGGTGCTAAGACCCATCTACGATCATTTTCCCTTGTTTTTTTAGAGTTCAAGCTTAACAGGTGGACGCCCAAAAGTTTTATTTCAATTGGCTAGTATAATAACGAAACAAAGACTCATTAAAGGATTAATTGAAGAGCATTGAAAATAATAATTAGCTTTTGCAAGTGTTATGAGCTAAGCTAGTGGGAGTATTGATACTGTTGTAATCGTTGAAACCTTAACTGAAACTCCATCGAAAGACACTGAGGTTAAAAAATCAATGAATGACACCAATAGTCAGTTCGGCAATTTTTTTTTTAAGACAAAAACATCCAAATGATGTTCTAGTTAAATAAAGCATGACTATATGCAAAAGCCTTTTTTAATTTCTTATAATTACTAATAAAAACTAAATGATTATTACTAGTTTTAATAAAAGTTTTAAAAATTGACTTAGATACTTATTATATATGAATTTACAATTACAGACTGTTAAAATTAAAATTAAAATAACTATTTTATTTATTTTTAAATAAAAGAGAATTTTTTAAAATAAAACAGGGTTTCACAAGATCACAAAATAATTAAAAAATAACTGCTAAAATATTTTTTTTAAGTATTTACCTTATATCATAATTTTATTTATTTAGCAATAGTTTATAGTACGATTTTTGTGTGTCACGTACGAATAATATAATAGTTTTATTATCTTATTATTGATAAATTAAGTTGTTAATAAACAAATAAATTTAACTCATATGGGTGCTACACATATATTAAACCATTTCCTACGTTCTTAAATTTTAAGTCCCAAACATCGCTTCTGAGGTTTTGTCCCGCTAGAATTACCATCCGCCGCACTGTGAGGCGCGTCTTGGCGCGGCGCTTCACGCGCCTGGAGCGTGGATCGGCGCTCCACATGCCGTGTAATGGCATCTTTAAATTGGATCTAAGAAAATTTTTTGCCCAAATTTTCACAAAAGTGTTATTTTATTAATAAAATAAATAATTAAATATACAGTGTATCAATTTTAAAACTTCCCACCCTTAATATCTTTCTTGCAGTTAAAAATATGAAAAATCGGAAAGACACGTCAATTTTATTTGTAAGGGGGACATTTTAAATTAATATTTTTTGCGTTTTTCTTTTAACCCCCTAGGAGGGGTAGATGTCACCCTTACAATCTTAAATGTGAATGGTAGTCAAGTGTCACATCGTTTTAAAGGACGTTTAATTCTCTTTTCAGTGGTATCCTACTGTGTTGCTTTTTGTCCAGAGGTTTCCGAATAATCGCGTTTCAAACATGCAGAAATAATTAAACATGCCTGCATTGAGATTATGGTTTTCAGACTAGTGTTTACACAAAAAAATATTGCAATGGATCTTCTTGTAGTACAAATCATGATGGATCTTCTTGTAGTACAATAAGATTAGGTGGAAACATGGACGTAGCCATTATATTTTTCTAGTGGGGTCGAAATACTAATAAACAGAAAACATCATAAACATTAGCGTTTCTTTTCATAAATTCGAATGAGTGGCAGCCTCTAATCAGGTATACAGGAGGATTTGTTAACATTCCAGCAGGACGGTGGCTCCACCTCATTATTTTCTTCTGATCCGACAGTGGTTAAACGAGAGATTTCCGGGTATATAGAATGGCAGAAGGGGACCAATTGAATGGCTTCCAAGATCACTGTATTTAACACCCTTAGATTTCTTTCTTTGGGGACATCTTAAATCCATTGTTTATAGAACACAACTTACTGATATTGATGATCTTAAAAGGCGAATTACAGCAGAATGCCGGTCAATTCCCGGTGAAGTTTTCCGAAATGTTAGGGAGGAGTTTGAAAACACCCTTTATTATTGTTAACAGGAAAATTGACAACATTCTAAACAACTTATAAGATAGGGCGTAAGTGGTGTAATGTGATCTTATCATTTGTACTATAAAGAGATCCATTGCAATAATTTTTGTGTAAACACTAGCCTGAAAACCATAATCTCAATGCAGGCATGTTTAGTTATTTCTGCATGTTTGAAACCTGATTATTCGGAAACATCTGGACAAAAAACAACAAAGTATGATACCACTGAAAAGATAATTAAACGCCCTTTAAAACGATGTGCCACTTGACCACCATTCCCATTTAAGATTGTAAGGGTGACATCTCCTCTTTCTAGGGGGTTAAAAGAAAAAGGCTATAAATATTAATTTAAAGTGTCCCTCTTACAGATAAAATTGACGTGTCTTTCTGATTTTTCATATTTTTAACTGCAAGAAAGATATTAAGGGTGGGAAGTTTTAAAATTGACACACTGTATAGGTTATATGATTAAACAAAGAACTGCGCGGCGTCAGAGTTGGCTTGGAAATGAAAATCGCTGTTATTTGATATGTAAAATATTATGGTAAATGTCAATAATCGTAATTTCCAAGCCAACTAAACGATTTTTTTCGATCATACATATTATATACATATACTCGACATATTCAGTAGGTACCTATAAAAGCATTTTTATTTTTGTTTATTCTATGTTCAACATGAATAAATTTTCAATACATAATCGTTGATTTTTTATCCAAAGATATTTTCGTCAAACGTATTACAGATACTCGTATTACCAGGCGTATTACACACTAGGGTGTACCTGCGACTTCGTTCGCGTCGAATTAATCATTGTAATGGTGATGATAAAGCAAAGCAAGAATTTCCATTAACATACAAATTGGATAAAATTTTCTCACATTTATGTCATCATGAGAAAAAACAATATGGCGATATTATTATACAGGGAGAGTCTTAAATAAGTGCAAATATTTTCAGGGCTGGTAGATCTCGACAAAAGAAACATATTTTTTCTTTACCATTTTTTAAATAAGTCCAAAATAACCGAGTTATTTAAGTTTGAAAATTTAAAAAATTGATTTTTTTTGGAATTTTTTTTCGGATTTTTTCTGTATTTGCATCCATTTTAGTGCCGTAACCATAGAGTAAAGGTGTAACTATGGTAATATCAGAGATTAAGAATTTATACCGTGGGAAAATTTGCGGTGAATAGGCAGTTCTAAAAAGTTTTCGAAAAATTTAAAAGAAAATGCACGATTTTAAACATCTTTTTTTTGCGAAAAAAAACTCATAGACATGTTCCTGGGGTCAAAATATACAACCCCTGAAAATATTTGCACTTATTTAAGACTCACCCTGTATAACTTGGTAATATTTAAGAGGTAGTTTCATCTCGTTGGAATTTGACTTTCGAAAAATCCGTTTGCCAAAAATAAGCTTTTTACATCAAGCAATTTAAGCAGAATCTTGGTTAAGAAACCAAGTATGATTTTTTTAAAAATTTCAAAATATGTAAAAAACAAAATAAACTATGCGTCTCCAAGCGTTTTCCCGAAAGACTAACCGTTTTTTAAATAACAAATATTGTAATATTTGAAGGGCGTTTTCACCCTTTTGGAATTTGAGATTTGAGAAATCCCGCCTTATCGAACCTCTACACCCCACAGTCAATCCGTTTGCCAAAAATCAGCTTTAAACGTCAAGCAGTTTAAGCAGAATCGTGATTACTCAATGGACATATTTTATGAAACACCCTGTATAAATTTTTAAAAATCTTAAAATATGTAAAACAACAAAATAATGTATACGCGTTTAAGAGTTTTTCCGAAAAACTCATTCCGAAAAACTCACCGGTTTTTAAATAAAAAATATTCTAATATTTGAGGGGTGGTTTTACCCCCTTAGAATTCGAGTTTAGAAAAATCCCTTCTTATCTAACCTCTACACCCTAAAGTCAATCCGTTTTCCAAAAATCAGCTTTTTACGTCAAGCGCTTTAAGCAGGATCGCGATTAATCAATGACCAGATTTTTCGAAACACCCTGTATACGTTTTTAAAAAATCTTAAAATATGTAAAAAAATAAAATAAAATATACGTGTTTAAGCGTTTTTTCGGAAACTTGACCGTTTTTAAATAAAATATATTGTAATATTCCAGCCGCCTTTTTACCGTACCAGGGGATGAATTTTAAAAAATCCTTTCTTATCTCACGTATACATCATAAAAGGAACCCCTGTGCAAAATTTCAGCTTTCTAGTGTTAAGGGTTTGGTCTGGGCGTTGATGAGTCAGTGATGAATGAATCAGGACTCTCTTACAGATTTATATAAATATAGATATAGATTTTAGCAACACTGTCGCTTTCAGATCCACACCGTCTTCGATATGCCTTCGCTAGCCGAATTAGAGAAAATAAGTGTTTTATGCGTTGACCGCAGAGCGATTGGTGTCTCCACCATACAGCACTTGAGGCGTAAGGGGAAATCAAATCAGCCTTGCCACGAATTCGTCCATTAGGTTGCCTATTTCCCCAATTTATTAAGGAAAAAAGCCCCCAGTTGGCTTGGAAACGACGCGATCGATAACATTCCCCATTTATTTTTTCATATAAAATAACAGCGATCTTTATTTCAGAGGCATCGCTGACGCCGTTTTTTTTCGACCTATTGTCTCTTATGCTGATTAATTATTCTGTTACGCAAAATGTTCAAACTGCACTCGTTGTGAAATATTTATCCACGAAAACTTGTTTTTAAAAACAATCTTTTTTTTGTTCACATCTAATTACCTCATATTCACTTATTAATATATATTATAAAGACAATAACTATATGAAAGTAATAATATTGCTTTGGGTGTGTCTGGGAGTACTGCAAGGTGATATATTGACTGATACTGACTGAAAATTTTAGGATATTTTTTTTTATTTAGCAGATATAATTTTTTTTGAAATGATTGCGGAGCAGTTTGGTAAGTAATATGTTCTAATAGTTAATAATAAGTTTTTATAATTATTTTTTATTATAGTTATTTTATATTTTAAAATTTAAATTTATAATTATTACAGGGTAACCCAGGCTTCCAATGAAGCTCTGTATTAGGTTTTTGATTTGTGATTTTCATTTCAATTTTTCTTACATAATATATGGTAAAAGCCCAATTACCGTCACTGTCCTAATTCTCGTCATATTCCCATATTTTTTAAAAAAATAAGAATCTCAGAAAAAAAATTCCACAATAAATAATTTTAAATATAATAGTTGTTTTATATATCTAGGAACGTTGCAATACATCTTTTTTTAAATGGCCCACTTCATTTACGTGGAATAACGACTATTTTAGTTGGAAGTTAGACGTTGATGAGAATCCACACATTCCTTATAAGCTAAGCAAAGCAACAGTCCTCTTGATTTTCTATCACAATCAGCGCCGGACTTAGGCCTAGGCCAACTATGCCCGGGCCTGGGGCGGCAGATTTTTAGGGGCGGCAAATTTTGAGCATACCAAAATATTTATCTTTTTTTTAACTTTTATTTGTTCATAAAATATTTGGAATATAGCCTTAACCGATTACATATTTATTTATTTAACTATTATTTTTGTTTAAATATATAATTCGCTTGGGTTATTTTTTACTACATTGTGCCATGCATCCAGTTAATAAATACATTGGTACAAAAATACATCCAAAAACACGTTGGTCTGCACGAAATGAAACTTGCCAATCACTATCTTTGTCTTCCAATGAAATAAAATCCACGTTGGAGTCAATTTCTGAAGACGATACCGAAAAGCCTAAAACCCGATTAAACGCTTCTATAGTCTCCTTAAACTATTCTATAAAAGCCTAGAAATGGGTTTTATGGCGGTATTTTGGAGAGACGTTTTAAATAGATTAGATGCGGTCAATAAAAAGCTTCAAATGGTGGATATTGATCTACAACTTGCTGCAGATTTATATAGCTCATTGGAAAAATATTTTTCTGTAATTAGAAATCTAGATAATACTAAATCATTTGAGGAATATGAAAGAAGGGCCATAGAATTGTTCGGTGAGAAAGAATATGCGGCAGATAAAAAGAGAAAAGTGATACGGAAATGACATTGTGATGTAACCAATGATAATGAAACTCTATTTAACGCTAGGGACGATTTTAGGATAAATGTATTTAATGTTATTATTGATAAATTAATCGTTGAAATTTCTTACAGGAAAAATGCCTACAATGACTTTTCAACCAAATTTGGTTTCTTTAGTGATTTATCTACTTTAAGTATTGACGACATTACCGATAAGTCCAGACATTTAATAACCTGTTATCCAAATGATTTAGATGAGTCAATGCCTAATGAATTAATACATTTTCGTGACTTTGTAAAATGCATTAAGTCAGCAAAACCATCTGCTAGAGATAGAGAGCTTCTTAAAATAATTTATGAAAAAAACGCTCAAGACTCAAGACCTGTTTCCAAATACTTTCATAGCATTAAGAATCTTCTCATGTACTTTTATTACTAACTTTTCTGCTGAACGCTCGTTTTCTGCATTGAAACGTATTAAAACTTATTTACGGTCCACTATAGAAACAGAACGTCTAAATCACGATGAGGAAATTGATGAAGATGATGAAGTAATTGATAATTTTGCGAACAAAAAAGTACGTAAGAAACCTTTATAGGCATATAAGCAAACCTTATAGTTTTGTTGTTCGTTTGTTGTCATTTTATATGAATATTTTAATATTTATTTTATGTTCTGTGTTTATCTGTTCTGTTGGTCTATTCTGTTGTTGGTCCTGTATTCAAATAAATGTTTTTTATATCCGTAATTTTTTTAATTAAAAAAAAATGTTAAGGGGCGGCAATTTTTTTTAGCCTGGGGCGGCAACTTCGTTAAGTCCGGTCACAATAATGTAATTTAGTAACTAAGGTCCAAATATAATTAATTACTAGTGTAAAAGGTTTTTTTTATTATATGTATTCATATAAAAAAATATGTTTTTTCTGTAATATTAATAAAAAAATGGGTGACGGTTTTCGGGACACGTCACAACGGAGCGTACCGTATTTTATCGTCACCATTGACGAAGATTGGGTCATTATAGACAGAATTATTTGATTCAGTTTAAAATTCATTTTTCTATAATTTAAATATTTCTTTCCATAAATGTAAGTATGAAGATGCTCTATTTGATGTGCCAAATTTTCGTCACTCACTATTATTATTAATTCTACCTTAAATTATCAATTAAAAATGGATGACGAGAACTGGATGTCTGCGACGGAATTTAGGCCAATTAATATAGGTTTCCTGTAAAATACCGGTGATTTTAAAAATGGAAAATATTAGAGTTCGGAAGATATTTTGGACTATATTAAAAGGGATATTGTTACCAAAACTAAAAAAAATAAAAGAGGTTTTTATGATATACCTGATTATGATATTATATCTAATTGATATACCTGATATTATATCTTAAACTGATATGCCAAAGTAAAACTAATTTCTCAAATTAAAAGTTTATTTACTAATTTAAATGTACTTATTTACTAATATGATGTTACTGTTTTTTTTGTTTGTTTTTTTTATAAAAATGTTAAATACTTTGTATTCACTAATTATTATATCTGCATTATTTTTGAGCATGATGTCGGAGATATTCTTAATTCAAATTTTATTTTGTATGCTTATTTTTTTAATTATTTAATTGTTTATATCTTGTTTTTTGCAATGTGTCGCAATTGCTAAATAAACTTTTGTAAAAAACAACGTTTTTTGTGTATAATAATACATATAAAGATGTGACGAAAATTGGGATAAGTTGGTGTCGATATATAGGTAGAGAGGTGACGATATTTAGAACAATTATTGTAGTTTTTTTAGTTTTTCTTTAAAATAAACGAAAATATCGGTCAAGTTATTAAAGTTTTATTTAAACTTTAAATAAAAATATTCCTCAGTGTCATATTTAATTTTCTTGTAAGACTTATACTAAATAATTTGGATTTTATAGCTAACTGAATTGAGATATTCCCTTAATGTGACGATAACTGGGACATTTACCATAGTTCAAAAATTGTTCTTTATTTCTAGAAAATGTTAAATATGTCAAAAACCATTACATTTTAGTCATATACTTCTCTTATAAAACTCACCATTATTTTTCTCCCAAAATCCGGAAATCAATAATTAATATATAGGGTGTTTGTTCCATTACAGAAAACGAAAAAAAAAACTTTGATATGTAACTTTTTTGGGGGACACCCTGTGGAACTCTCTATATTTTTAAAAAGTAATCTCTATTAACCTAAATATGCTCACAAAATTTCATTTCAATACAAACTGTCGTCCTCCTTGGAACCTCCGAGGCGTATGAGACGTTGTAAAAATATACAACTTAAATTTGAAAATATGTTTGAATCAAATGTATGTTGACAAAAATATTTTGAAATTTAATTTTAATCTCTCTTAATTTTTTACACTCGTACTTTCTTAAACCTCCTAAAGAAGTTAAAATATATTTTTCTGAAATACATCCTAATACCCTTCTAATACGTACTTTAGATTTGCACTTAAACAAATATCATATTTTTTTTATTATAGAAGCTACAAATGTCTAAAATACATCTCTTATTAAAAGCATCTTATAAAGGACCCTATATTATCTGTATTAAGCTATATCAAAAATAAAATTAGTTAAAGAGGCAAAAAAACAAAATTACAAAATAAAAATAATGTAAGTAAATATATTTTTGGTTATTTTTTGTAGAGTTCTCAACTTTTGAAAATCAAAAAATCTCTAAAATCTTAGAGGAATATCCATTCATCAAAAATGACAGTGATAAACATGAAATGCATTCCTGCGAGGGGGATCTTACACCAATTCAAAAATTCTATGATGGATCAAAAATTCTCATTACAGGATCAACTGGATTTGTAGGTAAGTCTAGTTATAAGACAGTTGTAGGTGTCTCTACCAGATCTCCACAATGTACTGGCGATTTAATATCTAAAGGCGCGTTCTCACGAGTCAAGTTTAGTTGAACAACTTTAGTTGACCAACAAAAATTGAATGAAGACTTGATCAAGTAAAGTTCACCTTCACATATGCAGCAGAAATTTATAGTCCCGGTTCAGTTTAAAAATAGCGTCGATCGAAATTGTTCGTGAATGTGTACAGGTGATTACAGTTTTAATACAAGACGAATTAAAAAAAAATATGTGATGCAATCAAATATCGTAAAAAACGTCGTTTTTGTCTCATTGTTAACACTATTTTTTTATTTTCAATAATATTTCTTGCCAAAAACTACCAAAACTTGATTTCAACTTGAAAGCGATTTGTGACTTGAACGACAAAAGTTTGAATGGATCAAACTTTTGTTGAACAACTAAAAAGTTGATCAAGTCCATTGTAACAGTAGTTCTCACTATAGTTTTTATTCAATTTTTGTTGATCAACTAAAGTTGTTACTAACTACTCTAACTAAAATTGTTCAACCAAATTTGACTCATGAGAATGCGCCTTAACCGATAGGTTTCGACAGTACCCATTGAAATTATCCGCGATGTGTTTGTCATATTTCGAAATGGACCAGAGCAGAGCTCAGCTGATGAAGGATAAGGGCCCAGAAACCGGTCGTGAGAGGTTGGTTTATTTTCCCGAAATGGACAAACACAGCGTGGACTTTTTTCATAGCCAGTTCACGGCAAGAATTATATAATTTATTGATAACTATACTAGAGTAGCAGTAGAGTTGTAGCAGTAATAATAATAATAATAAAAAATGTCTATACCTATGTGGCGGATTTATCACCCCAAAAAAATCCTTTATGGGTATTTCGCCACTGCACTGCAAGAAAGTCTAAAAAATAAAATAGTTATTTTTTGTAAACACTTCTGGCGTTAAACCTAAACGGACACTGCTTGTCAGAAGTTATGTTTACAGTTATACAAATTTGCCTAACAAAGAAAAAAATGCTTAACGTTTCGGAAAGTTTATCTCTTTCCATCGTCGGAAGCAAAAAAAAATACAAAGAATAAAGAAAAAAACTATTTAATTTTTTTTAAATTTAACTATTCGAGAACACTTTACTTTTTTAGAACAGATACGTCTACAAGGAACCGTTGACGTTCCAAAGTGGCGAAATACCCCTAAAGGATTTTTTTGGAGAGAATAATAATAATATTTTACTAGTAGTAATTTTACCTATATTAATAATGTTAATAATGTGCTTCTAGGAAAAATTCTACTCGAAAAACTTCTTAGATCTTGTCCAACAGTGACTAAAATTTACCTCCTGGTGCGTAGTAAAAAAGGGAAATCGATGGAAGAACGAATTGACGAGATGTTTGACGACATAATTTTCCAAAGAATGAAGCTGGAGTGTCCAAAATTTAGAGAAAAAATCGTAGGAGTTCATGGGGATTTGGACCTACCTGAGTTAGGGTTGAGTATTCAAGACCGAAGACTTCTTATAAATGAGGTAATCATGTTCGTATTTAGTAATGCACTTACAGAGTGACCCAGGCTTCCGAAGCTCTATATTAGGATTTCGGTTTGTGATTTTCATTTTAATACATTAAAATTTAATTATAGTAATGTATCTATGGATTTGCTTTGATTTAATTATTAATTAATTATTAATCATTAATTATTAATTAATTATTATTAAACACTTTGCCAAACGTATGAAAACCGAGAAACTGTGCACATAGCTAAGAGACGTGGAAGGGGATATAGCAGATTTGTCGCAGTTGACCGGTCGACCTAATCAATCAATCAATACCTCTGTCAGTACTTAAAGTTCTAGGAAGGGTGTACGTCATGCATTCAGCTTCACGATTTAATTACGTCTCGTGATACTTAATTTGTTTATTTATTAACGAGTCGTTGTAATTTTCCTTATAGCTTGAATTTTTTAAGTGTAAGCTAGAAACACTTGCATTTTTGGTAAAAATATGTGGAATTGAGTGGGTGTTCGATAGTGGTCGCGCTATTAGAACTCTGAATTGAAAAATCGATATCTCGAAATCTATTAGTATCATAATAGATTGTAGTTTTTTCAAGAATTTTGACGTTTCCTCGTTATAAAAAAATGACACCGTAACGATATCCTTATAATTCCATTTCAGATGCTCAGAAACATGTCTAATGATTTTATCTAGTTATCTCTTAAAAAAAGTCTTTTAAAAATAAGCGGTTTACGATCGTGATTTTACTTTACTTAATAGGGAAAGGCGTACCGACAACGCCGCAACAGCACACCGTCGCATTTCTCTCACTCCGACTTAATAATGATCCCTATGCGATTTACCTCCACACATGTAAATGCCGACCCAAAAGTAACAGTTACCAGCACAGTATACTTTATAGTATTATACTCTGATTTTTGAAAAATGTTTTTTTTAGAAAAGTTTATACCTTTTAAGACATCACTGAAAAAACAAATCTATCGGCCCAAGGGCGAACGCATTTGAACCAATTTCGCCATGCTCTTGATATATGCCAAATGCATGGTTCAATTGGAGTAATTTCAAGATGCATTTGGGATAAACGCTTTAGAATCGCTGGTTGCCATGACTACAGCCTTATCTTGAAAGTATTGCGATTTGCATGACTTCATACCAAAGTCTTCAAAGACCATTATGAAAACGCGAATTTACGGCAGAAGCACTTCAACTTTGTTATGAAGTACTGCAAATTTGCGATAGAAGCACTTCGAATTTGTTATGAAACACTGCGAATTTATGACAAAAGCACTTCGAATTTGTAACAACATAGTGGAAATTTGCGACAAAATCATTACGAATTTGTAACAAAGGCACTGTGGTTTTTGTAACTAAAGCACTGGGAATTTGTTACAAAAATTCACCTTAACCCGAATCATACAGGGTCAATTTTTCTTTCAAATATATTTGCAAATAAGTGTTATTTGAGTGTATGTGGCGTTATTTATACCTAATTAAGTAGACAACAATATCAATTATTTGCAGCAAATATATTTGAATTAAAAATTGACTTTGTATGGTTCGGGTTAGGGTAAATTTAAAAATAATACAAAATTTAGAAAATATTTTTATTGTTTATTTGGATGTATCTTTGCTTAACAAAAATAAAACTTTTTTTAAAGATAACTTATACTAAAAATAAAAGAACATTTTAAGTTTCACATTTGAAATAAACAAAACTAATATATATCATTTACATCACTGTTTTCATCAAGTTGATGATGGCTGATGGATACTTCATTTATTACTTTCAAACTTTCAATAGCTTTGATTAATTTGATTTTGTCCCCCAGAACATTATTTACTAGAATTATTCACTTCTTCTTGTGAAAGGCACTTTATTACATCGATTCCGTCGATATTTTGCTCTGCAAGAAAACAAAGCATATTTTACATAAGTCATTCACAATACAAAATATGAACAAGAGCTGATAAAAAAATTTTGTTCAATTGTAATGAAATATTTAGCATTTGCTACAAATGCTCGCGCATTTAACCTAAGAACACGAAGGATTTCAGATGAAAAAAGATGGACGTCCATCACCAACTTATTTTCTGTAGTTCTTTCTGATGAAATCAGGAATTTTCCAAGATACTTTTATTTATTTTTCTAAATAAATAAACTATAACCAACACAGTCCTATAATAGTGTTACGTTTTTCGTCGGTTCCGTGTGGATAGAAAGTCACAATTTATTTAAACACTATTTATTTAACACTAATTAACAAAAAAAAAACAATAACGATAAAAACTTAAAGAACTATTTACAAACGATTTATAACTAAGAATTTATTTTGAATTTTAGCGCGTCAACTGTACTCGTCTATTTATAACTGCCCTCTTTAGGCTACAGCCGCCGGCTTTTATACCTACAGCTAAAGATTCCTAGAATAGTCCATAAATCGTTAGATGCATAGAGAAGGTTTTGATTGTTCTCGTATGTACTACTCCATTCCAGTGGAACTCGATTTTTCTCGAACGTCCGAATGAATCATTACGGTATCTATTCTTTAATGCGATGTGAAGGTCATCTGAGGGCGGAACATAAAGTTATGCTCGTCCCGAGATGTACACGGTGAATGAAGGTATTTGCAAAGCTGGCCCCTGGTGCATTGAAAAGTCTGGTAGAAATAGCAGTCTACAGTTTTCTCTCCCGATCTCAGCTTTGAGTTGTAGCAGCAAACGAGGATCTCGATTCCCGTAAATCTGAACAAGACTTCAATCATGTTTCGGATTGTACGCCAACTCAAACCATCGAGTCCACACGCCAGCTTCGGAATGGCCAATCGTGTAATGTTGTTGTTTAGCAAGGCTTCTCTCAGTTCAATCAGGGTGTTCCATAGATTGAGATAAGTCGGCTTACTTGGGGACCATTCCTTGGTGACTAGGTAGAAAATGTGCCTTGCTTGACCATGTTCATTGTCGGTTAGCCTCAAGACGCTTCCAACCTCTGGATCCTGTCGGCGTAGTTCTCCGACACGCCCAAACATCTCATTGAACGTCGCAGCGATTCCTCTGGACATCCGCAAATCTCGGGCCACACAGTGAGCGAGCGAATAATCAGGAGGCACGGAAAAGAGGTCTCGTTGTTCTTCTTTGGTTACACCATAGCGAGCCTTCTGACTGCTGTTGTATCGGGCCATGAAATCGTCAAAGGACATCTCCGAATCAGGGGGATCAAAGCTGCAGGTTCTCACGGTCCAAGCACGATCCTCTATTTCGTCTTGCTCAAACAGTTGAAATGGACTACCCTCGGCTTTCCTTTTGGCAATTTTCTGATACGGTATACGACGTCATTAATCCTATCCATGACTTCGTATGGCCCTTCCCACGAGGATTGTAGCTTCGGAGATAACCCACAACGTCTCTGCGGGTTGTATAGCCACACCAACTTCCCTGGTTGGTATCCTCCATGCTCAACTTGAATGTCGTAGTGTTCCTTCATTCGGTCACTAGCACTTTGAATATTTAGGCGGACTCGCTGATGGATGTCGTCCATCCTTTGACGTAGTGTGTGTACATAATCTTCTCCGGCGACTTCTTCTCCCGGTCGGCAACCAAATTTCAGATCACAGAGTAGGCGCACTTCCCGTCCCATAACGATGCTGGCTGAAGTTTGCCCTGTAGATTCTTGGGTGGATGAACGGTGAAGGAATTTGTCCCAGTCTCTTTGGTGGTCAGAGACTACTTTGGCCAGATAACGGTTGATAGTTCTGTTCATGCGTTCAACCATCCCATCGGATTGTGGATGTAGAGCAGTCGCCCTGGTCTTGCTGATGTTAAGGACTTCACAGAGACGCCTTGGAGCAGATTGGACTCGAAGTTTCTTCCCTGATCGGAATGAAGCTCCATGGGAACACCAAACCTGCAGATCCATTCTTTAACAAGGGCATCAATGGTGGACGCTTCTTGATTTGGCAACGCGTAGGCCTCGACCCATTTGCGGAGTAATCCATTACTACCACAATATATTTGTTGACATCGTTCGACTCTGGGAAAGGACCAACCACGTCGATCGCTATTCGTTCGAAGGGACTGCCTACATTGTACTGGCGCATTGGGGCTTTACCGCGCTTTTGTGGTCCATTGATGGCGGCGCAAACGTCACATTTCTTGCACCATTTCCTCACATCTCCTTTGCAGTTCACCCAATAGAACCGTTCCCGCAGCTTGCAAGTGTCTTGGTAACACCGAGATGTCCACCGCTGGTTCCATTGTGAACTTCCTCCAAGACTTCCGGGATCCTCTTCTTTGGAATGACGATCTGCCTTCTCTCTTCTTGTCCCTCCGGTCTCTCGATCACACGGCGAAGTAGTCCGTTATCTATTACCAAGGAATTCCACTGAGCCCAGTACGACTTTACGTTCGGCGAATATCTGCAAACTTCTTCCCACGTTGGTCTTAGGTCTGCATTTTTCTAGTTAATTACTAAACCTAATTCTGGGTCACTGGTTTGGTCATTTGCAAGATCTTCGGGTTGCCAAGTATCATTAACCACAGTTGTTCTTACGAGTTTCGCTTCTTTCTCTTCTGCTCGGGAACAATGCTTACAGTCCTTATCGCAAGGTCTTCTGGAAAGTGCGCCGGCATTTCGATGGATTGCCCCAGCTCGATGTTCTGTGTCGAAGTCAAATTCTTGTAATCGTTCGATCCATCTAGCTACCTGCCCTTCAGGATTCTTAAACTGCAACAGCCATTTCAAAGCAGCATGGTCTGTTCTTAACAAGAACTTTCTTCCATAGAGATACTTGTAGAAGTGTTCCACTGCTTTAACTACGGCTAGTAATTCTCGTCTGGTCACGCAGTAGTTCCTTTCCAGTTTTGACAAGGTCTTACTAAAATAACCAATTACTTTTTCTTGACCATCCTGGATTTGAGACAGAACAGCGCCTAATCCAACATTGCCAGCGTCGGTATCCAATATAAAGTTTCCGTTGCCAAGGGGGTAGCTAAGTATGGGCGCACTAGTCAGGGCCTTCTTCAATGTTCGGAATGCCTCGTCAGAATCTGAGTCCCAAGAGAAACGCCTCTCGCCTTCTGTAAGTCTGGTTAATATATTGGAGATGGAGAACTAATATTGGAGATGGAGAACTACCCTCTATAAAACCGTCCCAGATACTGGCTTTTGTCAAAGCCCTGGGACTGTATGATGAGTTATGATTCAAGAAAGGGGGACACAATGGATCTGTAAGGTCGAAGTGATTAACCCCCCTCCCACTCATTCTAAATTCTAAAAAAAAAATTCTAAGTCTGGTTAATGGTTTAGCGATGGTGGCGAAGCCCTGTACATAACGGCGATAGTATGTGAATATATGGGATAAAGACTTAAAGAACTATTTACAAACGATTTATAACTAAGAATTTATTTTGAATTTTAGCGCGTCAACTGTACTCGTTTATTTATAACTGCCCTCTTTAGGCTACAGCCGCCGGCTTTTATACCTACAGCTAAAGATTTCTAGAATAGTCCATAGATCGTTAGGTGCATAAAGAAGGCTTCGATTGTTCTCGTATGTACTACTCCATTCCAGTGGAACTCGATTTTTCTCGAACACGTTTTTTCTCGAATGAATCATTACGGTATCTATTCTTTAATGCGATGTGAAGGTCATCTGAGGGCGGGACATAAAGTTAGGTTAGGTCGAGTCCACACGGGTCCACAACAATAGTATTATTATACTGTGCTACCAAGGTGAATTTATGTAAAAATCATCTATAACCCAATCGTAGGTCGCGGCTTTATAATGCGTCATATTTTTTAACATTCATGCCATGATTGAATAGTCAAAAGTACAACCAAACAATGGGTAAAATATGAAAAAAAAAGCAAAGTAAATAGTAAATGCTTCTTTGTACTCTCTTTGTTTGTTGTTTATAAACTGTGTATAAGTTATTTCCAGAAATTTAAGCAAAATCTTTTGCCACGTTATCTTTCTTCATTCCACCCATTGTTTATTTGTTTTTATATAAATCCTCTTAGGAAATCATGCATAAACAAAATCAAACAAAGCCTTATTGTTTCTACGTTCCTTGAAATGTTGATAGCAAATGTTCTAGGCGCCACTTGGCCAAAAATTCTTCCACGCTGCTCATATTCGTCGACAAAACACGCTCCACTTGCTGGTTGTTCAAAGGGACCGATGATACCTACTAATACTAATACTAACACGCACGTAAAAGGTTGATCGCGTCACGATGCAAATATAGGCAACAATGGCTACTTATGCCAAGAGCGCCGACTTGCTACCAAAAGCATGGCTTTCAGCTGAAAAGTTTGACATTGGAGATAAAAGCATATAATTCCAATAAAAGGAGTAAGATGAATCCACGCAAAATTTGTCCCAAATGCAATAATTTTCTGCTAAAATCCGATTTGCGAAAAAAGCATGGATTTTAATTTAAAACTCTTAAATTTGACGTGAAAATAATTAATTTGCCTGAATGGCATAACGAGGCAAATGCATGGTGAATTTACCCCAATACCCTTCTTGATGTCATAGCACTAATGATCCAAATAAATATGAGCGTACGCTATTCCTTTGAGAAACCCCATAAGTCCGAGAGTTACGGTGTTTCTCAAATGAAAACCAAAAATTGTATTTTTTGGACTTACGGGGTTTCTCGAATGACCGATTTAATTGCAGTGGTTTTGTTTGGCACAAAAGCAGTGCTATTGAATTTAAGGAGTCTCCCTTGGCAAAAAAGCGAAAACGGCAAATGCGCGGAATCATTTGCCATTAAAGCATTAGTTTTTTCAGTGATGTTATATAGATCATACCAAATAAACGTTTATTTGGGTGATCCACCGGCACAGCGTTGCCCACTTTTCCATATTTTCTTTTAATAATTTATTTGTGGAGAAACAAAAATAAAATAATTATAAATATATAAACAGTTATTATTTACATCAACAAAACTCACCTTCTTAACAGCATTTAAGGGACGTAAATGTATCTATGTTGGTGGTGAAAATTTCAACTGTTTAGCTATAACGGTTAATATGTGACAGACGGACGGACGGACGGACAGCGAAGTCTTAATAGGGTTCCCGTTTTTACCCTTTGGGTACGGAACCCTAATAAAAAAGTACTTTCACTAAACATTATCTTTTAAGTAAGAATTTTACATAGAATCTTTCAAGTCCTAGGTGGCCGCGTGGTTAAAGCATTAGGACTTTACGCTGCTATGACGTTGGAGCCGTAGTAAGGCAGGTTCGAATCCTAGTCAAAGCGACTTTTTTTAATAGTTTTTTTTTTAATTTTTACATATTTTTACATATTTATTTTGACTTTTTATATATTTATTATTGATTAATACAATTTTTAGTAATGTGTTTCTTCATTTTTTTTTTAAATTACTTATACGCGCATTCAAAATTTCAGCTAAATCGGAAAAAAAAAGTTTATAATAATATAGTGTCTAATGTTGTATAGATAATGAATGGCGCGATTCCGACTCGCACTTGACCAATTTTTTCCTTTTTTTTTAACTTTTTTCACAAAAGGGGCATAAAAATGTTCTAATAAAGTTGCGATGAGTTTTTTACGGCTATGAAGCTATCTTGTACCAATTGGCACTGAAAGAGGTTCTAAAAAGAAAAATGTTTGACTTCAAGATCAACATAATAATTAATTTAAACCAAAAACTCATAATACAAAACTAAAATGTCAAAAACGAAAAACAAGAAACTGACAGATAAAACATTATGTGTAGACGGTGCCTTAGGTAAAATTCAAGTTAAAAAATGAATTAGTTCAAATTAAATATAAAAAAAAAATACGTACTTTTTTTACAGGTTAGCATTATATTCCACGTTGCTGCAATAGTTCATTTCGATGAGAAACTCAAAACCACTGTAGTCATGAATACTCGAGCCGTAAGGGACTTGCTTAATATGAGTCGAGAGATGCCAAATTTAGTATGTTGTATGCATACATCTACCATGTATTCCAATTGTCCGCAGACAATTATAGAGGAAAAAGTCTATCCACCCGCATTTGACGGTCACAAACTCATTCGTATGATCGAATGTGTACCTGAAAAAATCCTAGCAGAAATCACACCCAAGTAAATATTTTCTATATCTTTGTACGGGGTTTATTCCTTACAAAAAGAATGGGTATTTTGCCACTTAAGCAAATATCTAAAAAAATAGTTATCTTTTTTTTTCTTTTGGCGGTTTTATTTTTTTTACTACAACCTTTGGTATTACAGCAGCAAAATAAAACAATGCAAACTTTAACTTTTGCACGTTTCGCTAACCATTAAAACTGGATTTAAAATTTAAACTAGTGCTGATAGATTTTAACATCTGCTGATGACGCAACAGGGTTTCAAAACGCTCGTCCACTACAAAAGTAAAGTGTTTTGGTGAATTGTGGTAAATTAGTACCGTATGATCGAAAAAAATGGCTTCCAGTTGGCTGGGAAATGACGATCGATGACATTTCCCATATAAATTTACATATAAAATGACAGTGATCTTCATTTTATAGCCATTGCTGACGCCGTTTTTATTCGATCATACGGTACTTTATTGTGCTATTTCTTGTAAAATACTATGCATAGAATCCAGCAAAAACCAGCCTGTTTACTAGAGCTTTTTATAATAAATTCACGTAAGCAACAATAAACTACCTGCTGTAATGAGATAACAACAAAAAAAAGCAAAATAAAACACTAAATCACAACAATACACCAAAACAATTTTACTTTTACACTGGACGCGCTAAAAGTACAAGAAATAAAACTCAAACTCAGTTTTAATCATCTGCTGATAATGCTAACATGGTTAGCGAAACGCGCGTCCAGTGTAAAAGTAAAAGTATTTTGATGTATTGTGGTGATTTAGTGTTTTATTTAGCTGTGTAACACCAAAGGTTCCAACACCCAACTGTAATCTAATGAGATAAGGCCAAAAACTTATAATGTCTGTATATGAAATAAATTACTATTTTACTAAGACTTATCTTATATGGTGTCCAAAAATTCAAAGATGTGGAAGTCTTTTGGAAGTAGAAAATTTTGTTTACAGACCATTAGTTTTTTCTTTTTCATTTTTGCATTGTTAAATCCATGGTATGAAAGAAGCTTTATTATTTTCAAGAACTACCGTGAAGTAGTTTAACGGCAACATTATTTGCTAAGATATTCTGATAAGATTTCTGAATTTTCAGACTTATAGAGTCATATCCAAATACATACACTTTTACTAAACAAGTGGCAGAAGATTTGGTTAGAAGAGAGGAAGAAAATCTGCCTGTTGCCATCTTTAGACCGTCCATAGGTAAATAAACTTTGAGATGCATGAAAATTAGCAATACTATGTGATATTGTCCGCTAAGCATAGCATGCGAGAATCATATTATCTTAACAGCTTTATATTTCTTTGTATGTCCATTCGCGTATTCGTTTCTAAGAAATAGCATTATTCTATATTAGGGATACTATTCCATATTTGGGTACTTTCCTCTACAAAATGCAATCTCCATAAAGTACAAAATAATCTACCGTTTCGTCTACCCGGCCTGGGTCAATCAGGCGGGCTAGACGATCCTCTGAGAGTAGGTCTTAGCGGAGCAGAAGCACGGAGATACTTCCGACTGCTCAACGAAGGACTTGCTCCAGAGGAAGCAAAAGCGAAAACACTCCTCCGAAAAGGGGAGAGTAGAGAAACCAAGAAACAACCTGACTCATCTCCATTAAAGGGCAAGAGAGCGAGCGAGAACCTCTCACCTCTTCTCCGGCAGGGAGAGGAAAAAGCCAGGATGGAAAGCCATCCAACACCGGGAGGCAAGCAGAGACGTATCACCATCTTTGCCGCTATTGCTGGACAATTAAAAATGGCGGTGCTGCCAAAGGATTTCCCAGAGGTTGCTCTGACCACCGACCAGCAAACGTCTCTAGAAGAGGCTACTGGACGAAGAAGTGGCAATCGGATCGCAACACGACGATCTACAAAATGTGGGTCAGCTGCGTTTTTCGGGGATACACTTTCGGGTGGTCATGATCCTCATAAATTATGTATCTCAAGAATCGGCGAATTGGTTGGTGGAAATCGCACCTAAGCTTAAAAATTGGCAAGGGCTGAAACTGGTTGCAGTGAAGGGAGAAAACATCTCTAAAGGGGCGGCCATCACCGTCTTTCTGCCGAGGAGCAAGGGGACAGACACCACCTATCTGCTGAGCCTTATCCAGGGCAGAACTTCAATGTAAAGACATCGAGTTGGCGAGTCATCAACTCGAGGAAGGAGGGTCATGGTCAGGTCCTCACAATAAGAATTTACCTCAAATCCAAGGGGGCAATAGAGAAAGAGGGACATATCCTCTATTATAGATACGGGACAACACCGATATCAGGTCTAAGGAGAGACCAAGTTAAAGAGGTGGAGAAAATGGAGACAGATCCTCTAGCCTCCACCTCACGGGTTCCTCAGCCGGAGGCAAGCTCCTCGACTTTGAAGGGCGGCACGGAGGGCCAAACTCCAACCGTGGAAGGGTGTGTACCCTCGGAGGAAGAACTGTTGTCAGAGGAGGATGGGAAATACTCTGTCCCCTCTACAACAGAGGTATGATGTATAGACTGTGTGATGACTGTATAGACTGTGTGATGACTCAAGGAAGGGGGGCACAATAGATCTTTAAGGTCGCAGTGATTAACCTCCCCTCTTACTACTACCTCTTCTACATTCTACAAAATAAAAAAATAAAAATGCGCGAAAATAAAAAATTTTATACAATTTTTCAAATAATTTAGATCATATAAAAATATAAAGTTGTTACAGACGACTGATTTAATTCATTATTCTGTTTAGTCGTGTCTACCTATAAGGAGCCATTTCCAGGATGGATAAATAACATGTACGGACCATCTGGAATATGTACCGGTACAGCTGTGGGACTTCTTAGAACATTGCATTGCGATGCAAATTCCAGAGCAAATCTCGTTCCTGTTGACATGTGTGTCAATATATTAATCGCAGCTGCTTGGGAAGTGTCGTCGATTCATAAGAAAGGTAAAAAGCTATTTTTGTATAATATTACTATAAAAACTTATTACTTACTATCAAAAAATATTGACTGATTAATTTATTAATTGCTTTTTTTATCGTGGTCATTCAACTTTTAATAATTTAGTTGTTTTATATCATCAATCAACTCTAATAATGTGATGCTTGTAGTAATTTTAATTAGTTTTAAAAATGTTTATTTTTAACAGTCTCTGTGGTATAAAAAAGATTACTGAATGTTTCAATATTTTGAAGAATATATACATATACCATTATTGCCATTACTCGCTGACGAGTATTCGACACGCATCAGAAGATGGTCACGCAAGGCGTTTTCTTTCATGAGCTTTTCTGTGACTGAAAAGCCCGATACGTGATGTTATCTGCCTATACCGCACTCCCGACATTCAAAAATCTCATTGCTTTTTTGCCTCTTAACTTTTTGGTTGTCGCTGTTAACTGAGTTTACAATTCTTCTCCATTGAGTTCTATTGTGAGCTGCTTTTTCCCACTCATTCTGCATGTTAATCTCATTTAAGTTTTCGTGGAAAATATCCTTGTCCCTTTTCAGTTGTCCACCCGGCTTCCTCTTACCGTCTTACCGTAAAGCAAAGATTTTGGTATGCGGTTTTCTTGCATTCTGCATACGTGACCAGCCCATCTTAAGCGGGATTTTGTAATCATGGCTTCAATACTCTCGCAGTTAGTTTTTTCAAGAACTGATACATTTAAGATATGATGGAACCATTTTATTCTTAAGAGTTGTCTAAAATGTCTCTGTTGCAACTTGTTTAACGCGTTCATGTTTCGGCGGTACGGCATCGGCACCCAGATTTCGCTCCCATATACCATGTAACATGGTGGGGATTATAATTTCTCGGTACACTGCAAGTTTCGTTTCTGTACTCAAGTCATAATTGTAGAATACCCTGTCTTTTAATTTCCAGAATGCTCTTAAGGCGCTGCTAATCCTGTGCTGAATTTCAGAGTCAATATTGGCCTTTTCCGAAATCAAATTGCCAAGGTAATTGAATTGCGCCACATATTCCAATAGTTCTTCTCCGATTATTATAGCATTGTTGTGATTTTCCGGGGGAGTGCACATGATTTTGGTTTTGTCGATGTTTAGCTTAAGGCCCAAAGCCTCGTATGCCCAGATATATGTATTCAACATTACTTGTAATTGTTGTAACGTGTTTACACAGTGTATTGTACAGTTGTCAGCGTATTGAAATTCTGTGATGAATTTTGTACGTGTTTTTGCCCTAAGTCTTTTTATTTTGAACAGACCGCCGTCATATCTGTATCTAAGCCCAATCCTTTCTCCTGCAGTTTGCTGTCCACTATAATGGAGAGCGCTGCCATGAATATGTTGAATAAAAGAGGCGCTAAGACACATCCCTGCCTAACTCCTGTGTTTGTTAGGAAAGGATCTCTCGATATTTTGAAGAAAGTGTTTTACTGAATATTTTAATTTTTTTTTTCATCATTAATGTTAACTGATGTGTGAAGCTTTTGTTCAATATCAAATTCAAAAAATCATGAAAATAAAAATTGTTGGTATTTCTTTTATAATACATATTTTTATTTATTTTTTTTATAATACATATTTTTATTTATTTATAATAACAAAAATATATAAGTAAATAATATAAAATAGTAAATATTTTAGATCATTATTTTTTTAGCCATTAAAGAGGGTATACCCTATGAAATTCCAGTGTATAATTATGAATCCTATAGTGTCAATCCTATAACATGGAATAGGTTTATGGCCATAAATAAAAAGCAGGGTCATATTTATCCATCTATTAAACTCATATGGTATTACAGCTTTGGACTATATAAGTCCTATCCAGTATATGTGTTTGTAACTTTTATCCTGCATACGATTCCAGGATATTTGACTGACTTAGTCTTATTCTGTATGGGAAGAAAACCAAGGTAAATACACTTACAACTAATATTCGAAATAAAGAATATCTCAATATGTTGCAGCAATATGTTGTTAACTTACTAAAATTTTGTATAACAACAAGCAACATTTTGTATTTTAAATCCTAAACGAATAGAGTTTTGTTTAATTTATTAAGTCTTGTTTTTTATTTCCAGAATGGTTGCAACTTACAAAAAAATCAACAAATTCTGCCAGGTTATGTCTTATTTTATTACCCGAGAGTGGAAAATGGAATCTAATAGAGTACAAAGCCTAGTAAAGCATATGTCAGACAGAGACCAAAAAATATTCTTTTGTGACTTAAAAAAATTAGACTGGGTAGAATATTTCGATTATTATATGCTTGGTGTCAGAATATTTTTGCTTAAAGACCCTCTTGATACTTTAGCTGCTGCTAGAACAAATGCGATAAGGTAATTATGTAAATTTAACTTATAATAATGTTGCGTTATTATTCAAAATTCTGTAGTCATATTAGTACATTTGGTTAATACATCTAGTACACTAGTTGACAGACAAGAAGAAAGTATGTTTTTGCCATTTCTATAGTTAAGGTAAGGTAGGGTAAATGCAACCAGGAAGTCGAATACCGTTTTTTTAAGGTGCATAATGTTGTCAAATATAAAAATTTTACTTTGAATTTTTGTTTAGTTCATTGGAGATTTCTAGGTTAGGTATAATTGTCAAAACATTGAAACTCTTACAAGTTTTGGAAAAAAAAATATGTATGTAGTTTAATGTAGGTGATTGCTTTTTCCCGACGAGAGCGGGGAAGTGCAATCAGATTTCAAATTATACGTAAAACCTTGTTAAAATCAAGCCGAGAAAGGCCATTAGATTCTCACATGGAAATAAAAAACTGGAGAAATAATATTTTTTGAAAAAGTTTGATTGCAAAACAGTACCACTGAAAAAAAATATATTTCTTAACGTTGTATGGATGCTTTACAAAATGAAGAGATACATTTTTCCAACAAATAGGCAACGGATTAACTTAAGTAAGGTAAGTATAGGTAAGTACTAAACAATTCAGGGAAGAACGTAAGAAGGGGAAAAAGTATAATGTCCACGTCTAATTAACGGTCCTTTTAGACATTCTAATATCTCGTCCTTATACACCATTGACTTGTCATCTACTTCTGAGAAAACAAAGGTATTTTGTGATACTTTTGTCCAATAGCCACTTTTAAAAAAGAACAGTTATAAATTCTAAAGGGTTCGATTATTTCGGTCACAAGACCGATAAATATCTTCTCACTCTTCGCGGATTTTAATATAACTTTTACGTATGTGCCTACAGCAATTTCTTCTTGTTTTTCTTCTTTCTTATTTAGTTTCTTCAATTTGCTCAATGGCACCTCTTCGGAATCACCTTCAGATTCAGGATAGTTATGTTCGAGTCAAGTTTCTCCAAGGTAGTTTTTGCCGTTCCTTTGATAGGGTCCTAAGAGGCTATCTCTGGAGGCATTTGATTCCAAATCCATGTCATCGTCGCCGTCGGTGTCGATATAAGTTGGTTCTTCATAAACTGAAGAATCAGAAGAAGAACTTGGGTTCCTTTTTGCCTGGCGTTTAAATATTCTCTTCGATGCAGTACCACTAGTACTTGAACCACTATCGTTTTACTTGGTGTGTTTCTTTTCTTTTGTGCTCTTGCTGTCAAGAATTGCGTGTGCCACCGTAGATGTTAAAACTTCAGCACCTGATGAAATTTTTCCATGTCTGCTGGACTTGATTTACCGATTTATTTGATCATATTGTTTCTAATAAAATATTTTGAAACTCATCATTTTGCTCCGGTTGTTGCTCGGTTTGGTCTGTTATAGGTTCCAAATTCACAGTGACGTCTTCTGTCAACCTGTTGTTTTGTTGCTGAAATTTTTGATATCTTAACCATATGTCAGGATCATACATTTCAGGGCTAAGTATTTCCCTGTTGCCTTTTCTAAAACCACTTTTGATAATATTCATATCCACGTTCGCCCAAACTTTGCCAAATAGGAATGCAAACTCTGCTTTGAAAATACGCTGTCCTGGATTTTTTCGTTGCTAAACACACAAATTTTCATCCCAAGTTACTTTAACTGATTTGAAAACGGAGAGGTCCAAAGGCTGCAGCAAATGACTTGTGTGGGCTGGCAATTTTAAAATTTCTATCTTTTGAGTGTTTGCGAATGCGATTACTTCTTCTGTAACATGTGTAGCATGTCCATCGTAGATAACCAATACAGGTCGTTCTTCACCCAATGCAGGAACCAAATAATTCTTTAAAAAATTGATAAAGATTTCACAATTTATCCAAGCATTTTTGCTGGCGGCAAATGTCATGTTGGGGCATTTATTATCTTTGCTTGCGGGTATCCAATTGGACCATAGATTTAAACCTTTAAAAATTACGAGAGGTGAAGCTTTCCCACCATTAGCATTAGCAGCTACCAAATAGGTAAAATTTGCTTTTCCGGTACCTCCAGTAGTTCTTGACGATGGTCTTCCCTTTTCCCCTACAACTTTGGTCTTACTAGGATCGGTGCACATACAGTACGTCTGCTGGATCTGTGTCTATGAAAGGAATGCGGACAAAAAACATTTAAATAAACAGCAATATATTTTATACGTCGACTTAACGAGTACGTCACCGCAAATCGCTCCGCCCACTCATTTTATTGGCTACTTGCAAATTTGTCGAATTTTTATTGATGGGACGAGTCGTCTAATTTTTTACGAAAAACATCGAGAGAATATCGTTTCTCCTCTCACGGATACCCCGTAGCTACAGAACGGACAGATGTACTGTACTAGTTTCATCCAGATTTCATACTAGGTGTGGTTTGTCAACCAAATTTAACCGTTGAAGTGTTTTCTCCAGCAAATTGAAGTATTCACTTATTATAAAAGGATCAGTTTGCTTTCCACAGACTGAGGCTTTTTATGGCTAGATGATTACGCTTTCTAAATAGAATAAACCAGTCCTTTCCGGGGCGTCCATTCTTAAAGGGAGTTTGAATTTTGGTTCTATTGACATATTGTTGAATGACATCCAAAAGTTCCTTCCGTGATAGTCCAAAACCACTTTTTTCCAAAGTTTTCAGATATTGTACCAGCAATTCTTCATCTTCCTTTCTCAGTGCTGTACATCGGCCCCCTGTCTGACTTTTTTTCCACGACGTTCAGTTACATAACACTGTAGGGTACTGTCGTATGATATAGAGTAATTTTTCGCCGCTGCTCTTACGTTTAATACGTTTGATGTTACGCTCTGAATAGCAGCTGTAAGAGTTTCTTTTGAGTAACCTCGTCCTCGTTGTGTCTTTCTTACATAATTTCTGACCATCTGGAAAAAAATATAGATCGGGAAAGTGCAACCAATTGATTGCACTTCCCCGCCGAAATATGATTGCACTTGCCCCAATGTGGAGTTTCAATGGGGCAAGTGCAATCATGTATACAATACAAAACATATTTGATGATTCATATTTAAACTCACAGAATACAAAAACAACCCCCCTATAGCCTTACATCTTACGTAAAATTGAACACTCACCTTTAATTTTTCACAAAAAAATCGCAAATTTATAACACACGTGCTACGCATAAATACACTCATTCCCTTACGTTCGGTAAAAGATTTGTAAACAGTTGACACCAGTTGCCGCGAAGAGTCTGTGACTTATGGCCAAGGTTCGGAAAACTACATGTTACTTTGAAAAACTACATAAACTACATTACATGTAGTTAATGTAGTTTATGTAGAGGGTGTAGTTTATGTAACCTATGTATGTAACTTTCAAATATCAAAGATTTGAGATGAGGTTATAACAATGGGAGTTATGTATCCAGCCTTCATTGTTCAATAATGCTGATGCAAGATACCCTTTAATTATAAATAGCGAAGACAGGACTTCAAACAACGGATTGATCTATCGACAGCAGTGCAGAACGAATCTCTGCCCGTCACCATATCAATTTTTTCTATTGTTAATTAAATAAGTTAAAAGTAAAATATAAACTAAAAAGTAGTAAATAAATCTTTGGTTTTCTGAGTTAGAATTATTTTTTAAAAATCAATTTTTAATATTGGAAAACATAAAGTGGGTTATAATAAGTTGAAGCTTTAAAAACACATAATGTATTTAAGAAAACAGAAGAAATATTGCTTTAAATATAATATTTACATCATGTTATCTCTATTACACCTCATACAAAGGAAAATTATTCATAATATCAATACATAGTTTATTAACGTAGTTTTCATGTAGTTAATGAACAGGAAAAGACGTAGTTTTTGAAGAAAAACTACACGTAGTTAATCAGGTAAATTACGTCTTAATTAACTACTTCCGAACCCTGCTTATGGCGCGTTCTTAATTTGAGTGTGTTCGCTTAGATGGCGACAGTAGTATTAGTAAAAATATTCTTATTTTGTTAATAAGTTGACTGATTGCATTTACCCCATGTGATTGCATTTACCCCACCTTACCTTAGTAAATCTATCTATAGTAACGTAAATGGAACACTAAGACCTAAAAATAAGCCAAACAAATATAACAAATATGGCCAAATAATTAATACCTATATGGCAAAATAAATATTCGGTATTCCATTCAGTATTGTTATTTTTTTTTAATAGGTATACTAAATTATTATCACAATTTTTCTTTTTCAGATTCTACTACCTTCATCAGTTTGTAAAAATC
This sequence comes from Sitophilus oryzae, assembly GCF_002938485.1. Taxonomy (NCBI): domain Eukaryota; kingdom Metazoa; phylum Arthropoda; class Insecta; order Coleoptera; family Curculionidae; genus Sitophilus; species Sitophilus oryzae. The sequence goes on along the minus strand of NW_022146928.1, from coordinate 906,865 downwards.
ATGTCGATATTCCTAATTCTTCTGTTTCTATATTGGTTGTTGCTACGATTTGTGAGTTTATAATGAAATTAACTTTATAAATAAATATGTAATTTAATCAAGAAAATAAATAATTACTCTAGGAAAAATTAATAAAGGATTTTTGATACTTTGTCATATTTATTTTTTTATGTAATAAATAATGTGAATAAATAAAATTAAAAACTAAAACAATTATGTCGAATAATATTGTAAAAAGGGGTTATCGGAAGTACTCGCAACATATGTTTCTGTCATGTCTTATATGTATTTCTTCTTTTTCTTCTTCAAGTGTCATGTTCCTAGTGAACGTTGCCGACTGCCATATTAACAATATCTCTGTTAATCCAATAAAATTGTCATTTGAAAAAATTTAGGCCCTTTGGGGTGGTTTTCAAAAAGTTTGTTTTACAGCAAATTGACCCGTATGAAAGTTGTTCATAATAAATAATGGACAAGCAACTTTTCCGCATTATTTTTTTTGTAGCTTCATTATTTTTGGAGATAGCGTCCGGTTCATGATCAAATTGGGGTAGTTTCATAATTTTTGTTTAGTTCTACAAATTTACCAACTTAAAGGTGTTCATATTAAAATTACATACAAACTTCCCTATGATATGTATTTATTTCAAAACGAAACATCAATAGCACTTGTGAATTTCCTGAAAAAAAAGATATTTAAAGCTACCACCACTTGTTCATGATCTGGGCGCTATCTCCAAAAATAGTCAAGTTACAAAAAAAGTTCATAAGGCAAAGGTATATGTACTCTTATTTTGAACGAATTTCCTAGGATGAATTTGCTGAGAAAAGAGTAAAATTGAAAACTACCCTAATTTGTTCATGAACTGGACACATTTATTATGAACAACTTTCATACGGGTCAATTTGCTGTAAAACAAATTTTTTGAAAACCACCCCAAAGGGCTCATGAAACGGCCGCTAAGTCCGGAAATAATAAACTTATAAAAAAATCATTAGGGGAACTCATAGATGTTCTTATGTACAATTTGCGTCTAATTATTTTGTTGTAGTACAGTTTTAAAAAAACCACCCCTATTTCTCAAAAACCGCAAGGGGAAAATTTCCAATTTTGTTAAGTTTACATTCAGAAGACAGTCGCTGACAAACTCAGACAGTCGCTGACATAATCAGCTTGTCCGTAATTTTTTTTTCACTCTCTATACGACGCGCGGCGCGCGTCGCGACGATACAATTTTACTGGGTTATGTATCGCTCTCGATCTTGCGCTACATGGTGTAATTCATCCGCGCTCAGGGTGCATCACAGGGGTGCATCCATCATCCATATCAGAGTATAACAAATCAAGTCTAGTGTTGGGAAAATTCGAATTAAATAATACGACTAATTCGATAGTAAATTAAAACTAACTAATTCGAATTATCTTTTTCGATATAATCGAGATAAAAATTAGTAGTATTTTATATTATATCTGTGGTAACCGAATTACAAATGAACATAAAACATAACATCTTATGGACGAATACGAATATTAGTAATTAGTATAGTACTATTAGTAGTATTCTTTCGTTCTGAACGAACTGAAAATTTTCACTTAAACTGATTTATAAAGGGAATCGACAAAGACAGGAACGATCCGATATAGAAAAATCCAGAAATCATTGTTATTTCCTATACCACGTAGGAATAAATCAGTTTAAGTGAAAATTTTCATTTCGTTCAGAACGAAAGAATACTACTATTATTTGGTTCATTTCCATCTCACCCAAATTTCAGCGAACACTAAAATTAATTTTCTTCTTTTAACTAAATAATTATTGATTGCAGCTGATAAAATAAAAAGAAATACTAACCGCACGTAAACAAGGACATACTTATATCTTATATCGTTTTAGAAGAAGCTTTTATTTTAGATATGAGCTTTTCAATAGGAATTGAAACAATCATAAACTCGGCACTTTTAAATTTAAAACTTTAAATTATGGTTTAATTTATAAAACGGCTTCGGCACAGTTAATAGAATACATTGAATAAAGATTTTTATTTTTATTTTTTATTCAGTGATAGAATATAGGTATGGCAATGGTTCAGGGGGTTTGTTTAAAATAGCCCCTAGACGAGCACTAGCTGGGACGAATTTATTTTTAGGTTAAATTTATAATACTACTAAATAATTCGAATTATTAATTCGATTGTGAAATATGAATTATTACTAATTATTCGATGGTGAAAATAATTCGATTATTCCCATCACTAATCAAGTCCATACCATCCTAGAAAAAGCGGAACGGCGCCGGCGCCGGCGCACAGTGGATCGACCCAGAGAGGATCGACCCAATGCAATTTGCTGGACATTCAGCAATTATGCAAAATTTCTAAATCAAGACATTTTTTTGAATAAATGTGTTCTAAATTCTTCAAATTTGTTAAAAATAGTCATAACTTTATTATAGTTAACTTACTGAATAGTGCAAGAGTTTTTCCATAATATATATTTTATTTGAATTACCGTATTAAATTGACTATTACAAATTAAACTGCATAATTTCATACTTATTCCAAAACTTAATGAACTTTTTATCATAATTTTATTCTATATGAAGTATGACCTTGGGATTTGTCCAGTTAGAATACCAACATGTATTCAATAAGAATAATTTTCAAAGTCTTAATATTATATAGTGTATCACAAAAAAAATAAATTGTAATCTTGAGTTTTAAAAAAATGCTTATATATGCATAAACTATTTTTTATCTGTTATTGAGGTTAAAGGCTCCTTAAAAGAAATATAAAAAGATTTACTGGCCACTAGGCGCCCCTTTAGAAAATATACAGGGTGGCGGATTAATGCGAGAAAGTCCAATATCGTCGTTGTTGACAAAGATATGAAAAAAAGTTCTACACAGATGTTTTGACACAGATGGTGCATATCCTAAAAAAGATGTTGTTGTATACAGGGCGTCCCAAAAAAGTTATGATAAAGCTTTATTTTTTTTAAATTGTACCCCCAATTTTTCTGTACATAGTACCTTATTCAGGACTTGTTTAGCCGGTAAGGCACACTTCTATCGGGCCTGTACTAATTTCAATGATGTTGAGAGCCTGGCATCTGTTGATATATTTGGCGACTCGCTGCGTCAATTCAGGACTGTTATGGTCCAGCAAATGAAGAATCCTAGCATTTTTTGATATTTTTTATTGTAGTTCGTTAGAATTAAAGTTTTACTTTCACTTTTAAATTTATACTAGGTGTTATTTTTTTTAAGATTACATATAGATTTGTTATATTTTGCATTGTACTTTTATTGTTGATTTGTGCTTATGTTAGCTTCATTTATTATGAATGTTCTGAATTTTTTAGTGTACAATGGTGTACACAATAATTATCTTTAATTTGGGATTTCCTGTTAGACAATAAACTATTATTTATTTATTTATTTATTTATTTATCTTTATCTGATGCACCTAAAATATACGGGGTATATACAGGTCCATTTAAATTAAACCAGTTATTGCGCCGTTTAAAGCTAATAATTATTTAAAATAAATTTATAGACACTCTGTATGAGGTAGTATTATTTTTATTATTGCAACACAAAATCTAGTAAATACAAAAACTTCGGTACAATACGTGTAAACCTGCTTTTTTAACCGATTTAAGACCGTCCGAGGAGTAATAAGTACCCAGCTGGCAGCCAAAAGGTACCTTGCTGAGCAACGTGTAGTTTCTTGCAGGATCCATCCTAGCTCCTCTCATTAAGCTTCGGTCATTCCTAGCATTTGTCGACCTTGGTCTATCCTCCCTATGCCTCTCTATGATAAATCTAGTCTCATTAAATCGGGTTTAGTCTAGTCTAATCTAATCTAAGTCTAGAAATTACACTTTAGGTGACTTTAAATCCATCAGCCACATCTATCTATCGCGCACAGCCAAGAAGCAACCCAATGGTTTGATTTGCTTCCTCTACTGTTAAAATGACGTCTGTTATATGTAATATCGCAAACTGCCGCTTAGCAACAAGCAAACAAATTCTATTCTAAACAAAAATTAAATGTACACTTTTGATGATAATGCTTTTTATTTGTTTGGGTACAATTTTTTATGTTTACAAACAGTATTTTTTAAACACAAACGACCTAGGTATTATTTTAACACATTTTTTCTGAAAAATTTTCTTCCTAGCGAAATCACAATATCCTTAAATTTTTTCGATTAGTTTAATAAAACGTTATAATTTTTATCAAGATCAATTTTATTAAAAAAAAAACTAATACACATATCAAAAATTATTTATCCTATCCTATTTTCTTAAACCAATATTTTGAGCACATAAATTAAATAAAAGTATTGGAACTTAATGTAAGCTAATACAAGCCCTTGTATATTTATATCACAATGCTAAATATGTTAAGATCTCTAACGGTAAACGAAAAACCCGTACAATATTTTACATAAATAGATTCTTATTATTTAGAGAGGTAGTCTCATAATAAACTTAGAAACTTTAGAGCCAGCGAACAAAGGAACTGGAAGATGACGAACAGAAATAGGATTTTTACAAACTGATGGACGTAGTAGAACCTAAAAAAGAAAAAGAAATATTAGTTGTGGTGCAATTAAGCTTCATTCAGAACCTCCCAATTAGTGGAATAAATTAGTAGTTTCAATTGAACTTTATACTTTTTAGTTTACGAGCATTCACAATGTCTAAAAAACACAATTAAAATTAATAAAATATCCTAGCAACAGCTTGCGTTAGTATGTTGTATTCATAGAGAAAGCATAATATTTAGCTTATAAAACAATAAACTTTTGATTTCTAACCAAAATTTTTCTTGACGGGTGATAATCAAAGGCCAAAATGACATTCCTCGCAAATGTTAGTATATAAATAATAAAGTATAATTAGTGGAAAAGTCAAAAGTTTGTTAACTTTTTCCACTAATTAAAAATTACTACGCACTAATTATGACGTTCTGAATGCTTACATTAATATTAAGCCGCGTCCATGCTACTCGAACAAACGTGCATTATTGTTTACCGAATGCAAAACGTTCATCATTTAGTTTATTTATTTAAACACCTTATATATATGCAGTATAGAAAATTAACTGTATAAATCGTATTAAATACTCGGATAATGCATTTTTAAGAACAGCAGTTCCCAGCATCACCTTTTGCAAGCATTCTTTTTAGAGTACTTCCACATTTTGCTTTAAAATAATTAATAAACAAAATCGTGGGCACTTAGTATGCACTTTGTCACAATCCACAAAAATGAACGTATTTATCATATTTATTATATCACAAAATGAACGTATTTATACACTCTATAGCTCTAAAAACTTTAAAGATACCTTTTTCACATTTAAAATTGACAAAATAATTAACTCATAATCTCTCAGCTGTTATTTTTATAAGTTTACCATAGGCAACTAATAATACACACTATCATGACAAGGCCGCGAAGGCTTTGACAAGGGCTACAATGACGTCACAACTGTCAGCTGAAGCGCGGGAAGAGGCGAACGTACGTCATGAGAATGAGCAATCCTATTAGTTTACCGTTCTTGGGTAGATTTATAATTAATAAAGCCAACAAGTACAGCTAGCGTAGGCCTATTAAGCCGCGTCCAAGCTACTCGAACAAAACGTTCGCGAACATATATAATTCACACTATATACTCGTAGCAGTAGGTCGTAAACGACGGCACAGCCCATCGCATCGGTCCCGAGGACTGAGGTGCGGGGAAGAATGCGACAACCAGTTTGCTTTAAGACCTGTATTCATTTTCAGCCGATTCTACCAGGTGTTTCTCAAAAGGGGCTCACTTTTTTATTTTTTCAGATAATACAATGAAATTTGGAGCTGTACTTGTTGGCTTTATTATTTATAAATCTACATATCTCACAATTTTCACTTAGTATCTGTTTAATTATATATCGCGAACATTGTGTTCGAGTAGCTTGGACGCGGCTTTAGGTGAACAAACTTCTACGACTAATTGAAACTACTAATTTATTTCACTGATTTTAAGGTTCTAAATGAAGCTTTACTCTAGTCATTGAATAGAAAGTCTAAGGAAGAAGTATAATGCTATTTTGTAGTCGTGCAATATAGTAACTATTCTCACTGAAAATGTGTTCTCATATTCATACTATGCCTTCAGTAACAATAAACCGGTGAGGCTATCAGTTGAGAACATGCCTTGATCCACTAAAAGTAGACCAGCCTGTATAATAAATTACCTTTTCCAATTTCTTTTAGCAGCTGCCAAAGTGTCAAGAGGGTCTTGAATCAAAAATACTCTTATTCCTCGTACATAATAAACGAAGTATTCTTGCCAATTTAATTTTTTCAGGTCACTAAAGAATATTTCTTGATCTCTATCTGACATGCTGTTGACTAGATTTTCTACTCTGTTGGACTTTATTTTCCACTCTCTAACTGCAAAGTAGGATATAACTTTTGAGTATTTGTGTATTTTTTTGTAGGCTGCAACCATTCTGCAAATTTTAAAATAGGGCTATATAAAATACTATTAATGCGCGCTCTAATAAAGGTAATGACTTGTTTAAGAAATTAAAAATTGCTTTAATAATGACAAAGCAAATATTAATCTTACAAAAATGAAAAATGGGTAAATGTACAGGATGTCCTAATATATAGTAAACATAGAACTAATAAGCATTTTTAAAATTAAAATATGTTAATTGGACATATTTTACATCTAGACAAAAGTTTTTTGACAATCACAAATAAACGACAAAAATAAATTTTATTTTTGAAGCATTTTCGCCAACTAGACTATTATCGCCTACTAGATGTTAACGATGGGTGTAGCAAGAATTATTTTCTATATATACGGGATGAATCTTCAATAAGTGCAAATATTTTCAGGGCTGGTATAGATCTCGATAAAAGAAACATATTTTCTCTGCCGTTTTTGAAATGAGTTATTTTACTTTGAAAATGTAAAAAATGGTTTATTGCTTAAATTTTGAGAACAACTGGATATGTTCTGGGGGTTTTCTTACTTATAAAATAAATCTAATACCTATGATGCCATATTATCAAGAAATTATGCTTTTTAACAAAAAAACTAAAAAAAAATCTTCTTTTTTTCTCGAAAATAACTCATAACCGTGTTTCTGGGGTCGAAATCTACCACCCCTAAAAATATTTGCACTAATTTAAGATTCTGTACAGGGTGAAAGAAAAGAGAAATACAGGAAATACACGATTTTCAACTTTTTTTTTGACATGTTCTTGGGGTCGAAATATACCACCCCTAAAAATATTTGCACTTGTGTAAATACCTGTATGACTCACCCTGTATAATATATAATATAATATATAATTTTATATCCTCTAACGGACTAACGAAGTACTTTTGTATAGAAGTAAATAGTGTTCAATTATGTAGCTTATGTCGATACCAAAATATATAGTATTTCCTTGCCCACAGAATATTGCAACACTCTGTATAGTGGTAAAATTCGCCTAAAAATTATCTATTTCCGAATAAAGGTACATTCAGGCTGAGAGCGTCTAGCGTCGCGTCCGCGTGTCGAAATGGAATCAATTCACTTAACTTAAAATAGACCGTTCAGGCAGACAGCGTCGCGTTTGGCGTTGCGCTAGCGTCCGCTGAGCGTCCGGGTTCGAGTTCAATGGGGCGCACAGAGGGGATTTTTTCCAAATTCGTGGTCAAAATTTAAAATTCTGAAATGAGCAATATTCTCATAATTAATATTTGAAATGACAGGCAACATATCTATCTATTAAGCTAAAAAAAATTATTATAAATTTTTACCGTATTCTCTAGTTACGTTGATCCAAAGTTAGCTTTAGCAAGACAAAATGTTATGCTGGCTGTCATTACTTAAATTTTCGTTACTAATGACGTTTGGTTTTATTGTGTTTCCAATAATTTTTTGCGAAAAGTGAAACATGGATTGTGTACCTTCATGTATGTAGAATAATATAATATTTTACTTAGTAGTATTTTAAAAATGCATATATAAACTTTTATTGGTTTTGTTTTCTACTGTTCAAAATGAAAAAAGAAAAAATTAAGCGTTCATTCGGTTAAGCATTTGGTACCCTATTAATGCGTATTAAGCTCAATGCTTTTCACTGTCTTATTTATCAATGCTTAATCTTATTAACTGTGTTAAAAATAACTGCTAGTTTTTGCTAATCTGTTCAAAATAACAGTTTTTTGGCTCTAAACGTAATGTGAAATCTACTTATATAATAGAATAAACTGTCTCACACACACACTAACAGCCACTTGCATCAACATTTTTTTTAAGAGACCGTTAGGTTAAGGGTCTTTTAAGTGCCATTTTAACACTGATTGATGACTTGTGTGTCACGTCAAATAAATGGCACCTTTAAATTTAATTGTCCTTTAGTTAACGGACACGTAAAAAAATGTCTGTGAAAGTGACTGTAAGTGACGGATATAGGCACATATCAATGCACAGCTTAAGCCTCTGGGTCTAGAGACTCGAAATTTTGCACAAAGGTTTCTTATACAAAGTAGGCGAGCAATAAGAAAGAATTTTATAAAACTTGAATTTAAAGGGGTTGTAACTACCCTTTCAATATTGAAATGTTTTTTATTTAAGAAACCACTGGTTTCGCGACAAAATGCTTGAACACGTATTTTTATTTTTGTTTTTGACATACGAAGATATTTTTTTCCACAATGATTGTCCCATAGGGGGTGAATACAACCCCCTTTTCATCAAGCTGAAACCAATGGGAGTCAAAAGCTGAATTTTGGCTTACGTATAGATTGTTAGGTGTAGATGTGTTTGTGTTCAATAAGTAGGGTATTTTTCAAAACCCAAATTTTAAGGGATGAACAACCCCTTAAATATTTTTTATTTAAAAAACTATTGATTTTGGTGAAAAGCGATAGAAAATACGTGTTCAACCATTTTTCTGCAAAATTAACCAATTTTTAAAATAAAACATATTTTAGGGGTTGTACACTCCCTTAAAATTTATATGTAATGAAAATGAAAAACATAGGAACAATTTGCAAAAATACATGTTTAAAGATGAAAACTACTGAATATTTTCTTCTAATAATTAATATTACCTCTGTTTCGAACTTTGCAATTTTTTGTCACCCTGTATAGCATCAAAGTGTATAATAGACATTTTCTTAGTAAATATGACTCACTTTTAATGTAAATACTAGTTTTGAAAAGAAATAGTAAGTTTATGCTACAAAAATCATTTTGGACACGAATTTGGAAAAAATCCCCTCTGTGGGGCGGACGCGATGCAAACGCGACGCGACGCTCGACGCTCTCAGCCTGAATGTACCTTAAGTATAGTCTATTCAACAGAAATATCCTATCAACATTTGAACTAAATTCTAGGTTCGTTCGCTATAAAGACTACATTTACCTGCAATATAAAGAACTTTGGCTCCATTTACTTGAAATCAGTTATGTAAGAAATATTTGTTTATTTAGTATTTGAAAGCCTTCTCGAATAGTATGTTATAAAAAAAATTCTGCCGAAATGCATCCTTTCTGTCGAAATGCATGAGTTTGAGTTGCATGAGTTTTTCAACTTTAGAATAACTGAAATCAGGATTACTTTTGTTTACTTGAAATCATTACAGTTGAAGGTTGGAACCTTTGGTGTTACACAGCAAAATAAAACACTAAATCACCACAATACACCAAAACACTTTTACTTTTACACTGGACGCGCGTTTCGCTAACCATGTTAGCATCATTAGCAGATGATTTTAAAACTCAGTTTCATGAAATCAGTTATGTAAGAAATATTTGTTTATTTAGTATTTGGAATTCGGAAGCCTTTTTGAATATTATGTCATTATGTCATAAAAATTTTGCTGCGAAAATGCATAATTTTTAGTTTTTCAAACTTTAAAATGTTTCTGTTTTTCATTCTAGAAAATTTTCTAAACATAGACACGCAAAAAAAACTTCTTGCGAAAGTGTACCATTTTCATTTATTGATAAAATATTGTAAAATATAGCAAGATTTGAAAAGTACTCGGCAATAATTGGAATTCGTAAACAGACACGTTTTAGCTTATAGCGTGTTTTGATTGGTTTGATTAGGTTTGTTTTGGTTTGGTTTGAATTGTTGGTTCATTTTTGTTTTTTCTCGGTTCGGTATTGATGTCTAAATTACAATACCTACTAGGTTAAGTTCATACCTAGACAAGAAAAGTGTTTAGAATGTAAAGCAGGAACACGTTTTCATGTAACTGATTACAGTTATTCTAAAGTCGGAAAAAAGAGAATGAGGCTTCTACATACTGGATGTTTTTTATAAGTGATTTCAAGTAAAAAAAACTTCACCCAGAAATGCAATTAATACTTTTTGGCATTGGCTTCAACTAAATGATATGAACATGAAAGTTTCTTGACCTAAGCACTATTATATTTACAAAATGTTATTGGATACCAAAATTAAAAATATATTTACCTTGGTTTCCTTCCTATACAGAATAGTCCAACATCTGCAAAGAGTGCAGGTATCGTATGCAGAAAGAAAGTTACAAACAAATATATTGGATAGTACTTATAAAGAGTTAAACTATAATACCATATGGCTTTAATGGATGGATATATCAAACCATAATTTTCAGTTAACTGCATGTATTTGCCCCATGTTATCGGTTGAGAACTGAAGGATTCATAATTATATACCGGAATTTCATATTGCTGGCCGTCCTTGATGGCTGAAAAAAATACTTAGGGTCATTTTTTTATGCTACATAATAGTATATTTATTATTTTATTAGTAGTAAAAATGATACTTTTTGTGGCGGGGTTGTACGCTTGACATTACAAGCGAGGTACAAAAGTCATTTTTACTCCGAATAGAAGACGCAATTTTTTTTCAAACGTCACAAATAATTTTTTAAACAATTTTAAACGTTCTAAATAATATAAAACAATTTAAAATGTAAGTAATTATGGTAGTTATAAATATATAGAGAAACTACGCACGTTGAATTTGACACTTTATGTCAGTTTAATAATATATTTTTGTGAAAGCGTTTAGAAATTGACAGTTTTTGATATTTATTCGAAATGGCATTCTTTTAGGCACTAGTATCTGAAAGTGACACTTGTGTAGGCACTAGTGCCTAAAAGTAAACAATGAAACGTTAGAAACAATGAAAATATGTATTTATTATAAATCTTAAAGATACAATTATTTAAATTATTAAAGTGAATACAAGAGGCATCCAACTTTTCGTCTCTAAGAGAAATGCAAGTTGTAGGAGTGGGAATAAGTAAATTTCTTGTAGGTACTTGCAATGCTTCTGCTTCTACTTAAACTGCTTTTAATTTCTTATTTGGCGTATCTTTCTGTCTCATGCCATGATTCTATTTGCTATTTCGGTTTTCTGTTCAATTGAATTACCCTATTACCCTATTCAATGTAACCTTCAGCGACCTAGCTTGATCACCAACCTCCATGTGGCTTTAAAACTGTTATGTCCGCTCCTGAATCTGCTAGCATTGTTGCAGATTGCGCCGGAAACAATAACCAGTGTATTCAATGGCGTCCACAAAAACTCCGCTATCTTTTTTGGCATACCTTTAATTGTATTGATTCCAACTGGCAGGGTACAGCATTGATTTTTTCGATATCTATTGATCCCTCACTAATCGTAAACACTCTTGGAAAATGAGTTTTTGTATTCGGAATCTTCACACTGATAAATGACTGACAATCTTTAATGGCATCTACGGTCAAAAACGTGATTTCTTCCCTCCTACATGCTCCAACGATTAAGACAACTTTAGCTAACAGGAATTCTTTGTCATCGGCTTCTTTCATAAAGGGTTCTATTTCCAGTTTTGTAAATACCTTTGATTTCTTTGCTTGATATACTGGTATCCGGAAGCTTTTCCTTTTAAAAATGCAATAAGATTTGTGAATTTGCTAATATCTACGTTTCTGTTCAGGTAAGTCATGGTGCCGAGAGAGCATCGAATATTTACTTCACACAGTTGACGGCTTAAGGTAGTGGATTACTTCAGGAAATAGGCTAGCAATACCTTTTCTGTAAAATTCTCAACATGCTTTTCTTTGACCCAGGTTTCAAAGTTGTTGTAGGTGGTCTCGTATAAGTTTTTCGACTTCTCGGGCACTAACGTGGATAGCGCAGTTTCAGCCGCTTGTTGAATATCCAAAGACTTGTCATTATCACTCATTTTTCACAAAACTTTGTAGGAAATACGACGACGTGTGAACCTGACAGAACTTTGTCATTAAACAATGCATAGACAATGCCTTATAAACCGATTACCAGAACATTTTAAAAAATGTTTAAAAATAAATAATAATAATAGCATGAAAATCTCAAATTATCCGCTTTCATAAAAAATCTTGTATGAAATTCTTTGAGAAAAGAGTGTTTTAAGCACTTGACGCATTGTCCAATTGTTGAAATTGTTGACAATTTTGCGTCCCGTGCTTAAAACACATTCATTTCGCAACTTGTTACATAAATAGCTATTTCGTACTTTTATGCTTAGGCGTAAAAGTGCTTTACCTTTATGACTAGGCGTTAAAATTCCTTTTCGGTATTCAATCACATCGCAAAAATTAATACTTTTGTGACGATTGAAAAAAAACTGTATTTTAAATGAAAATTAAATTTCCAAAATCGTCACCAAGGATGATTGATGATTAAAATAGTTAATGATGAAAACAAGTGGGTTAGGTTTTTAAAAAAAAAAAACAATTAATAATTACAAAGGGAATTGCACAGTTAGTCTAGTTTAAAGTTGTATGTTGTAATTATTTTACTCGTAATAGATAACTTATATTATGAAAAGTTGTTGTTTTACCTTGTTTATGACTTAATGCGGTTTCCCAAGCAGCTGCAATTAAAGAGTTGACGCACATGTCAACGGGTACGAGATTTGCGTTACATTTTGCATCACAATGCAGTGCTCTAATAAGTCCAACCCCAGATCCAGCGCATACACCAGTTGGTCCGTACATGTTATTTATCCATGCTGGAAATGGTTCTTTATAGGTGGAAACAACTAAAACGTAAAATAATTGAAATATGTCATCTGGATAAAATTAAAGTATTAGGTTATCAATTATTATCAAAACAGGTCTGTGAAGAATAATGATCAATCAGGTCAGGCAGAAGATTATTTAAATCAAGTACAAATAGCGATTATAGCCTTTCCAAAGAAGAAATAATATGACAGTTTTTTGTCAATTTAATTGAAAAGCAAATTGTTTTTGACTCCAAATTTTTGGTCGTCGTTGTCAAAATCGTTTCTTCTCTCATTAGACAGACCCTATAAGATATACCGTATGATCGAAAAAAAACGGCGTCCAGTTGGCTTAGAAATGACGATTGATGACATTTGCCATATAATTTTACATATAAAATGACAGCGATCTTCATTTCATAGCCATCGCTGACGCCGTTTTTATTCGATCATACGGTAGTAAATACACATGAAATAAAACTTATTAAGGAAGAAATGCCGTGATCAAAAAAAAACAGCACCCAGTTGGCTTGGAAATGAACATCCCCCATATAATTTTACATATAAAATGACAGCAATCTTCATTTTATAGCCATCGCTGATGCCGTTTTTTTTATGCTTCGGTATCGAATCATTCAATCATACGGTATAATGATATCATTGATATCTATGTATACGTGGTCTAATTTTATTTGGTCTACTAATCGACATCATAGATATACCGTATGGCCAAAAAAAAACGGGGTCAGCGATGGCTATGAAATGAAGATCGCTGTCATTTTATGTGTAAATTATATGGGGAATGTCATCGATGTTCATTTCCAAGCCAACTGGACGCCGTTTTTTTTTTCGATCGTACGGTATTATTAGTTAAAGTCCAATTTCTTTAGCTGACACAAACTGACATCCATTTTTATTACCTTACAGTGCTTTTTAGTGACAATAATTTGAGTTCTTACAGAAACCTAAATTATTTTAAACTGTTTTTTGATACTCATGCATAAAAAAAAATAGATTGTTTTAATGATTATTCCTGCACTATACAGGGTGAGTCTTAAATAAGTGCAAATATTTTCAGGGGTGGTATATTTCGACCCCAAAAACACGTCTATGAAATTTTTTTCGCAAAAAAAGATTTGGTTGAATCTCGTGCACATTCTTTTAAATTTCCCTGTATATTTTTCGAAAACTTTTTAGAACTGCCTGTTCGCCGCAAATTTTCCCACGGTATAATTTCTTAATCTCTGATAGTACGGCTTTACTCTATGGTTACGAAACTAAAAAGGGATACAAATATAGAAAAAAATCCGGTGGCTCTCAAAATTTTTCCAAAAAAAATATTTTTTGTAAATTTTCAAACTTAAATAACTCGGTTATTTTGGACTTATCTGAAAAATGGTAAAGAGAAAATATGTTTCTTTTATCGAGATCTACCAGCCCTGAAAATATTTGCTCTTATTTAAGACTCACCCTGTATAACGACTTATGTTGTAATTATATGCTACTTGATAAAATTTAAATGAATTCATATTAAATGAATTAACTTACCTATAGCTGGTCTAAATATGGCAACAGGCAGATTTTCTCCCTCTTTTTTAACCAGATCTTCCGCTACTTGTTTTGTAAAAGTGTATGTGTTTGGATATGGCTCTATAAGTCTAAAAATTCAAGAGTCTTATCAGAACATAATAAATAATGCTGTAGTTGAACTACTTGGGTGTAATTTCTTCTAGGATTTTTTCAGGTGCACATTCTGTCATGAGTATTAGTTTGTGGCTGTCAATTGCGGGTGGATATACTTTTTCTTCTATTACCGATTGCATACAATTGCCAAATATTGTGGACGTGTGCATAAAACATTTCAAGTTCGGCATTTCTCTGCTCAACCTAAGCAAATCTCTCGGGGCTCGAATATTAATGGCTACGGCAGTTTTGATTTTCTCGTCAAAACGAACTGTTGCAGCAACGTGAAATACAATGTTGACCTGTAAAAATGTATTGAATTAATATATTTTCACAAATCGTATTATTTACTCATTTTCAAAAGATCCACTGGATATCAAAATTTAAGCAAAAAATTATTTTTAGGGTTCCGTACCCAAAGGGTAAAAACGGGAACCCTATTACTAAGACTTCGCTGTCCGTCCGTCTGTCACAAAGGTCTATCTTATGAACCCTTATAGCTAGACAGTTGAAATTTTTACAGATAATGTATCTGTGTTGCCGCTATAAGAACAAATACTAAAAACAGAATTAAATAAATGTTTATAAATAAAAAAAGTACTTTCACTAAACATTATCTTTTAAGTAAGAATTTTACATAGAATCTTTCAAGTCCTCGGTGGCCGCGTGGTTAAAGCGTTAGGACTTTACGCTGCTATGACGTTGGAGCCGTAGTAAGGCAGATTCGAATCCTAGTCAAGGCGACTTTTTTTAATCGTTTTTTTTAATTTTTACATATTTTTACATATTTATTTTTACTTTTTACATATTTATTATTGATTAATACAATTTTTAGTAATGTGTTTCTTATTTTTTTTTAAATTACTTATACGCGCATTCAAAATTTCAGCTAAATCGGAAAAAAAGTTTATAATAATATAGTGTCTAATGTATAGATAATGAATGATACGGAACCCTTCGTGCGCGAGTCTGACTCGCACTTGACCAATTTTTTTTGGATATTTTCAAAGTAAAATAACTCGGTTATTTCGGACTTATGTATTTGAAAAACGGTAAAGTTAGAGCAACAATTAAAAACGGTAACCACGAGTTAAATAAATCTTAATTAAAATAATAGTACAATCTAATAAATAAAGTAACCAGAAGATAAAACAAATCATAATGATATTCCAATAACATTATAATTTATATTTAGAATACAAATACATGAAATCCTTTTTAGAATGAGGAATTAAATTTTTATTACATAAATAGATTGAAATAATTAAAATTTACATATTTAATTATAGTTTTAATTATATCTGCATTACTATAAAGGAACCCACTACAGATGTATTATTGTCGCAAATCCATGTTTAATAAGTATATTGTTTTATTTACTAATATTAATAAAATATTAATATAATATAAATAGATATTAATATAAATTATACAGTATGCCACCGGATTGCCTTTACAAGAGGAAAACCTTTTTATTATTGACATTTTGAGGAAAATGCATTCTTCGTTAAAATTTTTGCTTATTCTTAAATGCTTAATCCTATTTATACTTTCCCAAATTTCCATACCGTTTTAGAGAAGAGAAAATTACGAAAACATCCTAAAATTAAGAAATTGGCACTTATCAAGTTTTTCCCCTGAACCCTTCAAATTCTAATTAAGTATACCGGGTGCGTCTCAAAAGTGGCTCACCTCAATAACTTTTTAATTTTTTCAGATAAACATCGAAATTTGGTTTGTTAGAATATGACATAAATTAGGATTGACATATTCAATAGTTTGTGGTCACTTCCGGTTTCACCGGAAATGACTACAACTTTTGCTTTTTAAATGGCACCCTCGGTATTTTTTTACTTTGTTCGATAGAAAATGACACTCTGAATAGAATGGCATATCATATGTCAACTTTTGACATTTTCGCATATGGTTTATTTAAAATTGTAACATGCGGTTCATAACGACAATTTGACTCGAAATACCAAGTGGGTGGTATCAAATTATTCATAAAAAAATGCTGTTTCCAAATATGCTAATAAGCCACCATCGTTCCTTTATAAAAGATTGAGATATGATTAAAAATTCGATTTGGGCATCTTTTAAGCGGCTCGAATAAGACACTAAAAACATTAGACGATCAAATCTATTTTTCCAAGGCTCCTTCCTTAAAAATTAGTGTTTTTAACACAGCTTATATATAGTTAGATTTATACTCTAGATTATAATTTAAAATACAATTTGTTTTCGAGCAAAAGTTGACATATGATATGTCATTTTCTATCGAATAAAGTAAAAAAATACCGAGGGTGGCATTTAAAAATCAACAGTTGTAGTCATTTCCGGTGAAACAGGAAGTGACCGAAAACAACTGAATACGTCAATGAATCCTAACTTATGTCATATACTAACATACCAAATCTCGTTTTTTCATCTGAAAAAAATAAAAAAGTTAGGGTGAGCCACTTTTGAGACGCACCCGGTATATATAAATGTAATAAATAAATAAACAACTGAAAAATTCGTTGGAAATTATAGAATATTTATTTAAAAAACGTAAAAATTATATCATCTCAGATTTTTTTTCGCTTGCTTAATACTTATGATAATTAGGACCAATTAAAACAATCAATTATAGATAAATAAATAATACACAATTTTTGTAATTTTTATAATTCTCATTTTCCGGGTTAATTACAACTAGTTTTATCAGCAATTAAAACAACTAGTAAAATAAATATTTTAATACTTTCACATAATACGAGAATAATATACACTGTGATTAAAAAAATCATGATATACGGCCCCTGTATGTATTACATTTCATCATTCTTACCTTATCACAAAACTTCTTGATCGTAAGGTGATATTATACACGTACGAAAAAAAATATATATGGTATGAAATTTATTTTAATATTACTCATAATCCAGTAAAATTATATCGCCGTATAGAGAGCGAAAATAAAAAAATTACGGGCAAGCTGATTTTTTCAGAGTTTGTCAGCGACTGTCTTCTGAGTGTAAAATGAACAAAATCGGAAATTTTCCCCTTGCGGTTTTTGAGCAATAGGGGTGGTTTTTTTAAAACTGTATCACAACAAAATAATTAGACGCAAATTGTACATTAGAACATTCTCTATAAGTTCGCCTAATGATTTTTTTTATAAGTCTATTATTTCCGGACTTAGCGGCCGTTTCATGAGTCCTTTGGGGTGGTTTTCAAAAAGTTTGTTTTACAGCAAATTGACCCGTATGAAAGTTGTTCATAATAAATGGACAAGCAACTTTTCCTCATTAATGTTTTTTGTAGCTTGATTATTTTTGGAGATCCAGCTCATGAGCGTCCAGTTCATGAACAAATTAGGGTAGTTTTCAATGTTACTCTTTTTTCAGCAAATTCACCCTAGGAAACTCGTTCAAAATAAGAGTACATACAGACCGGACCACCGTAGTAGTAACATAGGCAGAACCGGACGAATTAGCGTATACCCGTCCGCCGAATAAAAAGCAGGCGAAAAAATGCCATAAAATAAAAATAGGTAGATATGTGATAAGAATGTTTCAGAATTTGTATTTATTCGTGTTTTAATAGCCTAAACGAATACATAGATTCTCGCGACAGTTCTCGTGTAAAATTTATTTTTTAAGTAAAATAATGGATGTTTACGTGAGAGTTTAAGTTCGTGAGAAAGAGTTTAAGTTCGTGAGAAACATCAAATTGTAAAATTGTATTTCCAAAATAGGTCTTATCGGAATATACAAACAATTTTTCCACAAACTTTTGTAAACAGGCCAATTCCATCTTTACCTACTGTATCAAGAGTTATTAATAATTTTGAAACAGATGAGTGCGTGTTCCCACAAAAACACAAAAAGCCTGATGTGTTGATTAATGAAGAACAGGAGTTAAAGCAAGTGTTCATTTGTGCTACCGCGGATCAAAATCCCACGTTTTCAAGTAATCAAATTGCTGAGGTTGTCCTGCCCACAATGCCCGTATTGTTCAAGAATATTTGAACAATACTTTTCCCAACCGTTTAATTAGTGGATATAGAACTATTTTGTGGCCCGCTAGGTCACCAGATCTTTCTCCCAATGACTTATTTTTGTGGGGTTATGTAAAATCCAAAGTGTATGGTCATAATAGGGCTAATAACCTGGATGAGCTTCAAGTAAAAATACGAGAGGCTTTCCAAACTATTAGCCAATGTCAGACGGGGATTTTACGACCGCCTAGGCTTCTGTCTAGCACAAGAAGACGGTCTTTTTGAACACTTGTTATAACTTTTTCTTATTTAGAGTAATATTTTAGTTTTTTTTTTGAGTTTAGAGAATTTATTTATTTTTAGTTTTGGCTTGTAAACACACTCAAATAATAAATATTTAAGTATTTTCATTTTAAATGTTACCTTAAGTGAAGGTAATCACTTAAAATGAAAATAATAAATACTCGACACTCCTCGCGTCGTATTCCTAGTCTGTCACGACCGACCCGTCGAAGCACAACTGCAACTGCGTACTCCCTGACCAGCCGACTAGCCGGCAATCTCGAGTACGAACGCAAAACGGGTAAACGTAAATTCGTCCGGCAACTTGCTATGTTACTAGTAGCCTGGTCTTCTCTGTATACCTATGCCTTATGAACTTTTTTTGTAACTTGACTATTTTTGGAGATAGCGCCCAAAAATCTCAATAAAAATCAAATATCTCAAAAATCCCAGCTATCTCCAAAAATAATGAAGCTACAAAAAAAATCATGAGGAAAAGTTGCTTGTCCATTTATTATGAACAACTTTCATACGGGCCAATTTGCTATAAAACAAACTTTTTGAAAACCACCCCAAAGGGCCCATGAAACGGCTTCTAAGTCCGGAAATAATAAACTTATAAAAAAATTATTAGGCGAACTTATCGAGAATGTTCTTATGTACAATTTGCGTCTAATTATTTGTTGTAGGACAGTTTTAAAAAAACCACCCCTATTGCTCAAAAACCGCAAGGGGAAAATTTCCGATTTTGTTTATTTTACACTCAGAAGACGCTTGTTTATTTTACACTCGCTGACAAACTCTGAAAAAATCAGCTTGCCCGTTTTTTTTTTCAAATGACAATTTTATTGGACTATCAGCTGTTACCGATGAAGTGTACTAAATTTATTTATAAAAATCCAATTTTAATCGATCAATAAATATTTTTACACCCTGCAACTTTTTCGTATATTTTATAAAAAAGTAACTAGAAACAACTTAGCAAGTTCAATATTATATACTTGATTATACAGGGTGAGTCTTAAATAAGTGTAAATATTTTTAGGGGTGGTATATTTCAACCCCAGGAACATGTCTGAGGTTTTTTTCGCTAAAAAAAGATGTTGAAAATCGTGCATTTGCTTTTAAATTTCCCTGTATATTTTATCGAGATCTACCAGCCCTGAAAATATTTGCACTTATTTAAGACTCACCCTGTATACTGATAAACAGTATTTTTATGGACGTGAATAATGTATTACTTGTTGGTGCAAATACACCAAGACATTAGAAAGTAATAAATTTAACCATTAAAAAATACTTAAGCACTAATATGACAACGTTACTTTCAAAAGTTCCATATTTTGACGTTAATTCTGGTTTTACTACGTAAAATAAATTTTACTGGAATTAATATTATGAACACAATAATTTTCTGTAAATGACAGTGTGAGTCGGAAACTAAAAAAGATACGCTCTCGGTTAAATAGAGGCAAAGTTGCGCAATATTATGTAGAGGGTTTAGGAGGGTGATTAATCACCGCGACATTGGACAACTGGCAATGGTTCAAAACTTGGCTACAAGCGATTTTCTAGGAATTTTCCTTACCGATAAATTATTGACAAGAGTGACAGATAAAACTTGACGATCTTTCAGTAATTGAGTTCACCTGTTTTTCGTTCTAAAGCGTGCGTTGAAAGGAGACAAACAATTTTTGGTAACCCATAATTTGTCATTCGAACACTATTTGTCTCCTTGTCGTGTTAGGTTAGGTTAGGCATTGACTTGCCCGCCATTTTATTTCTTTTGTTTACACGCTGCACTTTGCTTTGCAAATTTAATACAATAATTATTTAGGCAAATATGGGTTTTTGATAAAACTCCTTGGACTAATGTGTAGGCAGGGCCGGATTTCCGCCTGCAAGGCCCGGGCCTAGGGGCCCCATTCAATGAGTAGCGCGCAACTTTTATATATAAGCTCCAAATTGGCTATGACATGGGGGGGGCCCAAATGTCAAGTGCCTAGGGGCCCTGGATGTTTAAGTCAGGCACTGTGTGTAGGTAAGTGCAGATAAATGATGTGTACTATTTTTTTTCATCTTCACATGTTCATTGTCATTCTCCTCATTTAGGTAACAGAAAAGGATCATCAAATCAAACTGAATTTTATGATTTTTCATCCCAGGACTGATAGTAAAATATATATTTTATGGATACCTTCCTAAAGACCAACGATATGACCCATCGGAAGAAACGGACCATAGTATAAAACAGAAAGGTGATATTGTTTCTTTCCACTTAGGATATTGAAATTATATGCTGTATGTTTGGAATAATCGTCCAGTTGGCTTAAAAATGATGATCGATGACATTTCCCATACCCTGCTGGCAAGCCAAACCTTGGGTCGGCGTTTACATGTACAGGAGTGAATCGTTATGGCAATCTAGTAAGTCGGAGAGAGCAAAAATACGAAGTATTTATTACATAACCACTTAATCTGACGCTATATTTCATGCGCTTGAGAAAATACTTGCCTTCTGTGTTTATTCAGTACATCTTATTTTGCTAAGCGTCTTGACCGTACTCTTCGTACACACGAAAATCGGTACCCAAGACCAGAAATGCCAGCTCTAGTATAATTTTACTTTCAAAATTATGATATATATCTTCATTTCTAAGCCATCTACGACGCCGTTTTTTTCAGTTTTGTTATATAAATTATTTTGTCTCTTGATCGGTACTTGTAACATTATTCTTTTAATTTTATATTTTTTTGTGAAGAAATTATATTTCTGTTGTATATTTAATATTGATATTAAACATATCTTTAAAAAAATGTGTATTTTTTGTGTTTTTATGTATGTCATAACTAAAAATAACTAAACTTCCCCCCATACGTGACAATATAGTCCGTAGTTCCTACAAGCGATATTGGAGGCGCTAGTAGCAGTAGGCGCTTCAACAGTGTAAATAAAAGGATCATCATTGACGTTTAAACGTCAATTTCACTTTTCTTTTCTTCTGCATTTGTGTTTTGTGAATTATAACGAGTTATAATTCATCATACACAGTGCCGATCCTAGGGTGTCGGCCGCCCGCGTGCAAAGACCTAATGTGCCGCCCCCCCCTTTAGAAAAGTAAAAAATTAATAAAAATGCAAATAAAATTTGAAACGCAAAATTTTATTTTATGGCCAGCCAGGTTATAATAGTGAAAAAATACTTTACCAAGATACTAAAAAACAAAAATAAATCCTTATAAGTATAAATAGACATTTTATAATTACAAATACAAAACAACAGTATATTCACTCAGAAAATACAATCTTATAACAAAAAGTACTTAAACATCATAAATCTCGTGAAAGGTATGTAATCAGTCCTTCTACAAAGGTTACCTAATAATTAACTATAAACTAACTTTTCTGGCTTTCTGAGAAGCAAATTTGTCAATAATTTCGGTCAAATCAATTTTTTCAGAGAATGCGGATTCGATAGAAATGATGGCCAAATCTGTAAGCCTTTCTTGTGTCATATTATTTCTTAAGTAATTTTTAATAATTTTTAATTTACTAAAACTTCTTTCGCCTGAAGCCACAGAAACAGGTAAGGTTAAAAATATTCTTAATGCCAGAGCAAAATTCGGAAAACAGGGAATGAGATCATTTTTGACTATTATCTCTAATATTTCAGTTGGCTGTTTTTCACCTGGAAAAATATCTTTGAATGAAGTTAGTTCATTAAAGAGTTGTATACCGTCTATATCTTTCACGATATTTTCTTCCTCCCGTACCTGTAACTTAATATCTAAGTCCATGCAGGCTTTCATAAGGTTTTCATTAGAAATTTTATGAAACTCATACAGAAAGCAGAATATTGAATAGCACTCAGATAACAAGGTAAATCTTTCATTTACCGAGGAGATCGCGTGATCAAGAATTGTAAAATAGAAAGCAGTTTTGAACTGTTGGACGGGATTTGAAATTGGTTCATCACTACCCTCGTAATCAAATAAACGGGCCTTTTTCCTAAGCTTTGAGATGGGAAATTCAGGATCAGTACCTAAATCTCTAACAAGAGTTGTTGCTGATTCGACAAATATTTTAAAATTATCGTCAGATCTTTGAAATTCCAAATATTTTTTAAGATTGTCTAAGCCTTGAATGCATTCCGCGATATTCAATTTAGGATTTTGAAGCATTTTACTTAAGACATCAATTCTTGATAATAAATCATGCCAAATTAAAACTGAACACAAAAATTTAAATGTTTGTAGACTTTTAATAATTGATTTAGCACCCATTTTTGTTTTCGTGTCTCTGGTAGGATCTTCAATTAAGACATTTAATGCAGTAATAATGTTCTTTAGGTCTTGTTTTAGAGGTCTAATAGCATTGATACGGCTTTCCCACCTTGTTTCACTTAACGGTTTTAAAGTTAGACTTTTTACGTGCTTTTTTAGTATATCCCATCGATATGGGGACGCAGAAAAGTAATTATAAACCTCTTGTACTATATCAAAAAAGCCAGAAATTTCACCACTAGAGCTGGCAGCGTCATTAACGACGAGATTTAATGTATGAGCCGCACACGGCACGTATAATGCTCTAGGATTTATATCCAGAATCCGTTTCTGAAGCCCTATATTTTTCCCTTTCATGTTCGATCCATTGTCGTAGCCCTGACCCCTTATATCTTTAACTTCAAGTTGCAGACTAGGTAATAGCTTTTCTAATAGAAAATTGCACAGGCCTTCTCCGGTGGTATTAGTTATTGGAAAAAATCCTAGAAAAAATTCTAAAATATCTACCTTACCATCAGTAGTATTCACACACCTAATTACAAACGTTATTTGTTCTGTGTGACTAATGTCTGGTGTAGAGTCGAGAATAATAGCATAATATTTGGCGTTCTTGACAATTCGTGTTATCTCATTACGGATAGAGTCTGCTAAAATATTGATTATCTCATTTTGAAAATGCTGCCCTAAGTAGTGTGGAATACGGGTTTTGTTATCTTTACATTTACTGATATTATTAAGGTGTTCTGAAATAACTGGATCAAATTTGGCCAACATCTCTACTGCCTTTAAAAAATTACCATTATCTTTATGATACAACTTCGTACTAGTTCCTCTGAATGCCAAGTTTTGACTCGCTAAAAATTGTACTACAGCAATCAGTCTTTCAATGATGGCGCGCCATCGCTTTTTCTCCCTGTTGTAAACATTTTGTTGTTCCGCGTCAATAGTAATTTTTTTTTCCAGCCTTATCTTTAACTCGCATCACGATCTAATAGAATTTACGTGTTTTAGAGTATTTTCGTGCTTATTGAGGTAGTCCGAACAATGACGCCAATCAGAAAAGCCAGTATTTACAAGTTGTGTTGAACTAACTTTGCTAAACAATTTACATGCAAAACAAAAAATACGATTAAGTTTTATGGAATAGGAGAGCCACGCGCGATTTATTTTCTCCCCGTTCACTAAAGTTTTGATATAATATGAACTGCTAAATTTTCTGCCATCCTCATCCACCGGAAATTTAAAATTTGTTACTTGTTTGGGACCATGTTCTACCAATAAATCAATATATGTTTTCGTTAAAATGTTAGGCCAAGTACCTGGATCATCTAGGGCTATTTGAGCAGAATCCTCTTCCTTTTCAGTCTCATCTTCACATTCGGGCTCACTGGGAATGAAACTGTTTGATGATGTTGATGATGAACTTGCCATTTCATCGCCTTCATCAGGTGTGAGGTCCTTGGATTTGGTGTTTTTATCGTCATAAGTACTGGTGGATGGTTGTGAATAATCAAACACCGCATTTTGAATCAAATCTTTTTGTTCAGGTTCAGGTTCAGTTTTTTCCGGTTCTCTGAAATATTTTCTCAATGCTCCCGCTTGTTTAGAGATTTCTTCTATTCTTTTATTCTTCTCTTTTCTATAGAAGGCACCCGACTGTCTTTTAGTCTTTCTGGAAGACATCTAGAAAAAATTATAAGTAGTTTAAAAAAACAAAAAAAAAACGCTTTTACCGTTTAGTATAAAATAATATAATTTACCTAAAATGTTTAATAAAAAAGCGTAAGTAGGTGTATGCCTTTCAAGGAAACGCACTTTAAAGCGCCTCATTTTTTTATTAAACATTTTAGGTAAATTGTATTATTTTATACATTTTAGTACAGTAAAAGCGTGTTTTTTTAGTTTTTTACACTATAATCTATTTTTCATGTTTTTAGTTTTGGAATAAACAACTTTTTATTTATTTTTTATTTTTTTTAATTTTTTCCCCTTTCACCCTTTAGGGGATGAAATAACAACTTTTTTTCGCAAGTCATCTTAATTTATCGTAATCTATCCAAAAGTGAAAACCACATATCTCTAGATATCACTGTTCTCGATATATACAGAAAACTACCCCTTTCACCCTCTTAAGGGATTATTTTTTAGCAAATTATCTTTATATTTCACATTGCATTGTCATCGGAACTGAACCAACATGCCAAATTTCAATTTCCTTTGATAAGCGGAAGTGGTTCTAATTCAAGTTACAAGATTTATTACTTACATTTACTTATGCGGCCATTTGAAAACGAAGCAGCGTTAATTTTGGGCACCCCAAGGCATTTACGAAAAAACCCTCGGACACGTCGATTCTTTATCAAAAATCGACTTGTCCGAGAGTTTTTTCGAAAATGCATTGGGGTGCCCAAAATTAGCTCTGTTTCGTTTTCAAATGGCCACCCTATACTTACAAACTTACAAGTGAAGAATATAAAAATGTGTTAAAAAGACAAGAAATACGTAAGTATACCATCATGACTCAGAGATGCAATAAAACCAAAACTTTTTCAGAAATATTGAGATTTCTCGGAAAGGGTTACTCCTAGCGATGTTAAAGAAGTATATAAATATCATTACTTTTTTTGGTTAGAAAAACTGTAAGAATATGGTTTATCCCCATTCTTGTTAAAAAAATTAGAGAAAATTATAATTAGGTATAAATAATGATTTGTATTCGTAGCGCTCTTTAACGTCTAGGTAAAATCGAATACCAATTTATAATTACTCTCCTCAAAAAAAAACCAGTCGGTTACAGAATTTTGTAAGAAAGTAAATTAAATCACTTTTCATCAGCTTTTATACAAAACATTTTTCTCTAAAATGTAAAACAGGAACAGGGGACAGGAGAGTTAGTGTAAATTACATCAAATTAATAAAATAAAGTTTTATACTTACCATAATACACTATATAGTTTTGATATTCTGCCATGGAGATCTTCGATTTGAGTATCGGGACAGATCACGGAGAGATTCATTACGTTCGGTTATATTCGGTTACAATCGGCACGCCATCGCCAGAGCGAATCAGTTTACTACGATTTACAATCAAATTCTACGCAAGCATGTAGGGGAAATATAGCGGGGCGAGCAGAGTTTTCTTCCTCTTCAAGGACATTTCGAAATTCCCTCAGGTCAGATTTTTTTCCAGTAGCGTTACATTTCAGGGATTTTTTAACATATATTTTGTAAAATAAAAATGTTTTCTGTATCAAAAAAATGAATAACAACTACTTAACCTATTTTTAGTTTATTTAAATAACATAATAATATCCTAAGTGCATATTCACTAAATTTGTAAACCCTTTAAAAATAGGTAAGCTTGAGAAATAAAATAATTGAAAAATTTTGCTTGATTAATAAAAGTATAAAGGTAGATGCGGTCTGCGGCCGCCCCTTTTTTTGGCCGCCCGCGTGCGGTGCACGCGCTGCACACCTACTAGGATCGGCCCTGATCATACAGTCTCAGCGCTTTAACAAAAGCGTGTATCAGAAACAGCTCCACAGACGCCACCACTCCAAATGCGACATCAGCCGTATCAAAGTATATGGAATGAACGGTCGTCGTCTCGGCGCACTCAGTAATAAGGTGTTGTGATGTTTACCCATTTTCCACAGAATCTGTATTCGCCGTTGTTTCTAAGCTTCCATCTACTGAGGTGTTCGTTGAGGATAGGTGTCCTGTTAGAAACCCCGTAACAATCTGAGGATTGTTCTTACTTAAATCAATGAAAATATTTGATTTTTCTCGATCGTAAGTTCTCTAAAACATTTTCGAGTGTCTTAGACCGTTGGAGGATTCTCATTCCAGGTTACGGATGATCTTCCAGCTTCTTCCGCTTTAGGTTGGTTTCCGTTTGGAAAGCAGAATGGTTCTGGTCCAGTTAGTGAAGTGTTTGCTCCTGTTCTAGCTAGATCGTTTGCTTTTTTATTTCTTTCTATCCCTTGGTGAGCGGGCACCCAGAGATTTTATTTTCTTTGTCTAACTTGTTGAGCTTCTCCAGGCATTCTTTGACCAACTTCGAATTGATGATTACTTAGTTGATCGCTTTTAGTGCTACTTGACTATCGGATAAGATGACTATTTCCAGTTTTCGAAAGTTCCTATCTAAGGTAAATTGTACGCATCTTTCGATAGCGTAGATTTCTGCCAAAGGTTACTGGGGTAGGTGCCCATTAATTCGGAGTAGGGTAGAACACCCGGTTGTGGCCACTTAGCCGATTGTAGCCACTTCTGCATAAAATGCCAAATATTAGGTTTTTTTGGTCAATTTGGCAAATGTGCAACCACGTAGATGTGTATATGATAACATACAATTATTAGCGGCCTCTAGGTTGAAAATTGAAACTATAGGTGCATCATGTGTCTGCGTGTAACGGCTTTCAAAATGCAGTGTCTGTAAATTGCTCAATTCTAAGCGAATTTGTTAAGGATCACAGTGTAAGTAAACAGGCTATATTTTGCATTTTTTAAACTTTATTGCTTCAACTTTTGAATAGGTTAAATGAAGGTGTTTAAACCTTTTAAATTCTGTATTAGGTTAGGTTTCTTCTTCTTCTAATTTAAAAAAAAATAAATGGCCACAACTGGAATAGGATTGTGGCCATGACATGGCCAGAACCGGCAAAGTTAATATGTATTTGTGGCCACATACTAAAAACCGTGTAAAAACCGCACCTTTTCGATGTTGTCTTTTTGAGTTAGGGTAATTTCGGGGGAAATGGCCATAGATGGCCAACTTATTTGTAGTTTTAAAAAATAAGATTTATTTGAAATATGAGAATTATAGTTATTTAGGTATGATATAAAAATAATTTGACTAACCATCTCTCCCGTATGGCCATGTCCCCCGGAATTAACCTATGGTAATTTAAAAAATTTCAGATGGTAGAAAAAAAGGGTTCTTTTCAACTAATCCCAAGAAGATATGGAAGCAGCATTAAAAGCCATCCGTGAACAAAATATGGCTGTGTCAACGGCGTGCAAACAGTTTAAAGTACCCCGGACTTCGGTGCGAAATAGATTGTCAGGTAAAACTTCAGATAGCTGTAGAAGAGTTGGCCCAAATGCAGTACTTGGGTTAGAAGTTGAAAAAAAATTGGTGAAGTGGATTCTTCATCAGGCGGCAAAAGGGTTTCCGATTAATCGAGAAGGTCTTCTATATTCGGTACAAAAGCTAATAGAAGAATTTAAAATACCGACTCCCTTCAAGAATAATGTTCCTGGAGACAAGTGGTTTAAGTCTTTCCTAGTTAAAAACCCGGAAGTATTTAGGAAACATTCGGAATACATAAACCAAGCAAGAGCGGCTGTTACGGAGACAAAAATCAGGCAATGGTTTGAAGATGTGCGGCAGCAATTAGGTCCTGACATCGAAATTCTGAACCACCCAAATAGAATTTTTAACCTGGACGAAACAACGATTTTTTTATCACCTAAAGGCAATTTAGTCCTAGGGGCAAGAGGGAAAGGTGTCTATGACGTTACTACTACCTCTGAGAAAGATAATGTAACAACCCTGATGGTTGCCACCGCAAGTGGTCAATTTGGTCCTCCCTTAACATTACCTAGAGAATATTTTTGCAAGAATGTGGCCACAAATGGTAGTAAATGTGGCCACAAATGGGAAAAATCGTATGTTTTCATAAAATGCTCATTTTCTGTTTATTAAGAATACAAATCTTTAAAATAAAAGCAGATTTTGAAAGAAAAATGTTGGAAAAGCACCAAAAATTTTGCTTTATCTTCAAAATTAACTACAAATATTTTTTTCTGATAAGTCAAACTCTAAAAATCCCTTAACCTGGCCACAACCGGTGCTTCTACCCTATTTAGTTTTCGGCCCAAATACTCCTATCCCTGTCCCTGCTATGGTTTTGAAAGCATCAGTATACCACATTATGGTATGGTCTTTTACATGCCGAGCAAACGTTTCTCTTTTCCAATCCCAATTTTATTTCTCAACACTACAGTGGGCGCAATATGATGCTCATTAGAATTCCAGCGTAAAGTATAAAAATTCCTTCCGCAGCTTTTTGAAAGAAAACCGAATATTTGCAGTTTCATTTTTAATTTTCTATGGCAACAAAAAAAGAGGCATGAACTTAAAATACTATTTTTCTATGATTTTATTGGTATCGATAGAACAAAATTGCTACTTTTTGTGTTTTCCACACTAATGCCTTCCTACGAAATGTATCACTATTTTTTTCAACCTGTGTGTAGGTAGCTTGTAATAAAGACTTCAATGACTACCCTTACATTTCAAATATTCATGTATTATTTTTATAGCATAGCATAGGTTTATAAATAAAAATATAATTACCTCATCTACAAGAAGTCTTCTGTCTTGTATACTTAACCCAATCCCAGATAAAGTACAATCTCCACCGACTCCTACAACTTTGTGCCTATATTTTGGACACTCCTCTTTCATTTTTTGGAAAATGACGTCGTCAAACATTTCGTCAATTCTTTCTTCCATCGATTTTCCTTTTTTACTACGGACTAGAAGATACATAGTAGACAATGTAGGGCAGGATCTAAGAAGTTTTTCAACGAGAATTTTTCC
Source organism: Sitophilus oryzae (assembly GCF_002938485.1). NCBI lineage: Eukaryota > Metazoa > Arthropoda > Insecta > Coleoptera > Curculionidae > Sitophilus > Sitophilus oryzae. The sequence goes on along the minus strand of NW_022146928.1, from coordinate 876,987 downwards.
TTAAAAAAAATAATTATCATTAACACATTATTGCTCAAAAATACACGTAAGATATATTTAGAATACCGTAATTAATTGTTTAGATCATACTGTTCTGCTATGACATTATTGATTCTACACACGCATAATATGGAAAAATAGAATTATGGTAAGGTAATTATTATTTTAAGCAAATATATTTAAATTGCATTTTTCGTCCATCATACTTAAAAATACAGAATTTGATAAATTATATGTTTGATAATTTACGTTTGTGCTTAAATCTAATTGCATATAGGTTTTAGCTTTAAAATCACGGCAAGTACTAAGTTAGTAAGGTAGTATACAATAGTAAGGTACTAAGGTAGTATTAAAAGGAAATATGGATTTTGTCAATAGGTCAATGTACACACGTTATAATATATTGTACATTGTTCCCAAACTACTGCTTTAATGATGTAAGGTAATTTAACACAGAAATTGCATTTCTACTTTGCATATCGTCAGTTTTATAACGAAAATGCGTATCTCGATTTTTGGCAATTTCGAGATATCAACTTCATGACTGACTCATTGGATATGTCCCAAAGGGTCATTTTTCAGCACGGAAAATTGGCTGTATCTTAATATTATATCTTATTAATTTTATATGCATTTAAAAAATTGCCCTATGTTAAAAATTAGAATTAATAAATATTTAGAATTTTTCAATTGCTCTTCTCAAAAGTTGCAAAAATCGAGATACGACTTTTATACGTCATAAAGCCGACCATATCTACTCAACTACATCTACTTTTAAAAAATCAATAACTTAATATATCCTTATATCTCTTAATGTATAATAAGCTGGAAATATAACTTCTTGATAAATCAATAAGTCTTCAGACAATATCGCAGTAGAGTTTAACTAATCTAACAACCATATCAACAGCTATGGTAGGCTATTAAGATCGCCAAAAAAAAAGTTTTTTTAATTTCACTCAAAATGAGTTATTTGGGTCATAAACGACCTAAATACAAAATATTTTCATGGTGTCTGTCTGTCTGTCTGTAACACGATAACTCAAAAACCGCTAAACCGATTTTAACAAAATTTGGCACAAAAATACTGTGGCACCCGAGAATCTGGCCATTAGTTTTGGTGGGGGTGGGGGGTTGGTAAGGGGGTATGGCAGGGGGTTAAAATTTTTAAAAAATCGTAACTCCAAAATTACAGTAGGTAGCGAAACGCAGTTTTCAATTTAAGATTAGGGATAATATTTGCAACAAAATTTGTAATAACATCAAAATCAGTCAAAGTCGCAGTTTTTGAGATGAAAAAAAAGCCTTTACTTTGAAACTAAAAGAACTGCCTACCAACTTTTTATTAACATATTTTAGTATGGGCGGATATACGTGCCTCCCGGTGCCAATTTTTTTAGAATTATTGCATGTCCAATATTATTTTATAACTTACCTAAAAATCCTGTAGATCCTGTAATGAATACATTTGCTCCATCATAAAATTTTTGAATTGGTGTAAGATTTAAGTCTTCCTCGAAGGAATGAATCTCATGTATATCTGTAACATTTTTGATGAATGGATATTCCTCCAAGTTTTTATAGTTATTCTGGTTTTCAAAAGTTGCGTAACCTGAAACAATATAAAAAATAATGATATTTACTAAATATTTATTATTATTTATTTTTTTTTAATTTCCCCCAGTATCCTATATATATAATTTTCGCAAAATAATATATATATATATATATATATATATATATATATATATATATATATATATATATATATATATATATATATATATATATATATATATATATATATATATATATATATATATATATATATATATATATATATATATATATATATATATATATATATATATATATATATATATATATATATATATATATATATATATTTTTTTTTTATATTTTTTAATTTCGCAATCTTCTTCCGATGCGCAGTAGTGAATGCAACGGGTATCGGCAGCCAGACGGGCCGCATGCTGTTCCAGAGAGCATAGTGAAAGATATATTGCCATAGTAATAGATAAAGAGCCATTTTTCTTAAAATACTTTCTCAAAAACGTTGACTACTAATATTTTCATTATTTTTTTTTAATTTTCTCCCAAACGCTATGGAAATTTGGAAATGTATAAACGCGAACAACCATTTTAAAAAAACAAGCAAAAATTTTTATAAAAAATGGATTTTTCTCAAAATGTCAATAATAAAAAAAGTTGTTCCTATCGTACAGATAATCCGGGGACATACTGTATAATATTTTAAAAAAATGTTAATAGCATAATACATATAAGTAACGTATGATCGAAAAAAAAGGCGTCAGCGATGGCTATGAAATGAAGATCGCTGTCATTTTATATGTAAAATTATATGGGGAATGTCATCGATCGTCATTTCCAAGCCAGCTGGACGCCGTTTTTTTTTCGATCATGCGGTATTATGGTGCCTGCTTACTAATATGGATATTGTAGTAAGCAGTAAGTGAGTTCTTTATAAGTTTATGTAAATACAATAAGTACAATAAAGTTTTAATGTGTTTAAGTGTTTGGCATTTTGGTTAAATTAAATTGTGTTTAAATTTCGAGGTTGGGTTGGAAACAATAAAAGAACAAAACAATAATAACATTATAAAAATATTCCAGTAATCCGGATACGTCCATAATTCGGTGCTAGCTGTTCCGGTATGTGCACGAATTATGTGTTATGTGATCGACTGAAAGTATTCAAAAATATGCATTTAAAAATCTCCTTATTTATTAAACACATATTTGGTTAATAGACTATTATCTATCTACCATCTAATAACGCCAGTTTTCCTCTTTTAAACCAATTTCAAATTTCTCGTACTTTTCGAGATCTTGTAGGTGTATGAACATTAGATGTATGATTTTTGGCCACCCTGTATAGCTTACCGTATTCGATAGGTGGGAGAATATTTTTACTAAGCTGTGGAATGGTTCTGAATGTATCACATCGATTGTATTTTGTATCGTTCCCATTACCTACTTTACCCGAATATCCGCCTGTGACATGTACCGTTTTTTAGGCAACAAAGAATGGTTAAGCAGATCCTCTTTCATTTATCTCATTTTACACGGTTCGGCCTACTATACAACAAACGTACAATGAATGACAAGGCACTCTCTCCAAAAACTGGTTAGGTATATGTCACACACGTGTAGCTTCGATATTCAAAAATTAATCACATGTTCTTCAAACTAAGGACAAAATACCTAAACTTGTTTTTTATTAATTCCTAAATCCCCAGAAGATTGATATTTGACGCCAATAATATTTTTTAAATGATTTTTTAATCGTAGATATAAACATGATATATTCATAAAACTTGTTTTGAATAATTAGCAAAATCGTTGACCTTTTTAATTATAATTATATTTAAAAAATATATTATATACTATTGCGTAAAGTGTAATCCTTAGAAGGGTATAATATATGATAAAAAAATAACATTTAAAAATGAATATTTGTTACAGTCAGCATGAATAAAATTAAAATAATTTAAGCTTTCAATTTATTTTTTTGAAATTATTTTCTATTTATTCTAAAATCATGAGAAAATTAACACAAAGAAACAAAAAAAATATGGGTAACCTTAAAATTCACATCAAACAACATAAATCAATTTAACCAAATTTGTGAAAGAACCCCTATATTTTTAAATTAAAAATGCAAACATCTATTATAATATAACATAAAATATATGTAACTAATATATTGATCAACATTATACTAAGTAATAAAATAACATATTTAAACTTCAATAATTTATAATAAACATTATAGGAACTTCAAAAGAGAAAAGAAGGAAGATCAGTAAGAAATAGCATCATTAAATATATTATTAAGAAGAGTTTGATTTCGACCGCTAGTAAGTATATAAAAGGACTTTCTCACGTAACAAAATTTTAGGAACCGGGGATTTCCATACAACGCCACTAATAAACCGGGATTTACCGGTTTTGTTGGTACTTTCGGTACTAGCAAATTTTTGTTCAATGATTGTGCAGTTCGTCAAACAGCTAGCAAGGACTGGTTTCCAGAAATGAAACCGATAGAAAATTGTGTTTTAAATGAAAATATCAAATTATTAAGTAATCAGTCATGAGAAAGTGGTACAGTGCCGTTTTCGGCTCTTCGAAATATGGTGGCTGCGTCGCTGATGTTACACCAACCCCGTATGTTTCTTAGCCAGGAATGTTGTTTATTTCTTCCTGGGCCTCGCCGTCCCTCTATTTTTCCTTGTAGAATCAGCTTAGGAATGTAATATTTGTCTCCTCTAAGGATATGGCCGAGGTATGAAACTTTTCTTTCTTTAACTATATTAAGCATTTCTCGTTCATAACCTGCAGTTCTTAAAACTTCTTCGTTGGTGGCATGTGCGGTCCATGGTACACGTAAGAATCTCCGGAGAGTCCACATCTCGAAAGCCTCGATGCGGTTCAGTGTTCTAGCCTTGAGAAACTACAGCTTAGTTCGGGTTTTTGTTATTACCGATTCTAAACCGTCCTAGAACTCTACAGCACATGCGTAGATGAAAAAATTACCCTACAGATTTCCCTCTGGGCATGCGTATCATAGTTCTAGGACGGTTCAGAATCGGTAATAACACAAACCCGAACTAAGCTCACGTTTCTGCGCCGTATAGTAAGATGGGTCATATGTAGCACTAGCATGTACCCGCGAATTCGTTCGCGTCGAATTAATCATTTGTAATGGTGATATGATAAAGCAAAGCAAGAATTTCCATTGACATACAAACTGGAGAATCGTGGTTAATCAATTGTCCAACTTTTTGGAACACCCTGTATGATTTTTTAAAAAATTTCAAATTATGTATAAAACAAAATAAATTATACGTGTCCAAGCGTTTTCCCAAAAGACTAACCGTTTTTTAAATAACAAATATTGTAATATTTGAGGGGCGTTTACACCCTCTTGGAATTTGAGATTCGAGAAACCCTTCCTTATTGAACCTCTACACTCCACAGTCAATCCGTTTGTCAAAATCAGCATTAAACGTCAAGCAGCTTAAGCAGAATCGTGATTACTCAATGGTCATATTTTATGAAACACCCTGTATAAATTTTTAAAAAATCTTAAAATATGTAAAACAACAAAATAAAATATACGTGTTTAAGAATTTTTCCGAAAAACTCACCGGATTTTAAATAAAAAATATTCTAATATTTGAGGGGTGGTTTCACCCCCTTAGAATTCGAGTTTCGAAAAATACCTTCTTATCGAACCTCTACACACTAAAGTCAATCCGTTTTCCAAAAATTAGCTTTTTACGTCAAGCGCTTTAAGCAGGATCGTGATTAATCAATGGCCAGATTTTTCGAAACACTGTATACATTTTTAAAAAGTCTTAAAATATGTAAAAAACAAAATAAAATATACGTGTTCAAGCGTTTTTTCGGAAACTTGATCGTTTTTTAAATAAAAAATATGGTAATACTTGAGAGGTGGTGTCACCCTCTTGAAACTGGGATTTCGAAAAATCCCTTCTTATCGAACCACTACACCCTAGAATCAACCTGTATGCCAAAATTGAGCTTCTTACGTTGAGTGGTTTGAGCAGGATCGTGATTAAACAGTGAGTCACTTAAGAATTTTATATATTAGTATAGATTATTTGAGGGGCGTTTTCACCCTCTTGGAATTTGAGATTCGAGAAACCCCTCCTTATCGAACCTCTATACCACACAGTCAATCCGTTTGCCAAAAATCAGCTTTAAACGTCAAGCAGTTTAAGCAGAATCGTGATTACTCAATGGCCATATTTTATGAAACACCCTGTATAAATTTTTAAAAAATCTTAAAATATGTAAAACAACAAAATAAAATATACGTGTTTAAGAGTTTTTCCGAAAAACTCACCGGTTTTTAAATAAAAAATATTCTAATATTTAAGGGGTTGTTTCACCCTCTTAGAATTCGAGTTTCGAAAAATCCTTTCTTATCGAACCTCTACACCCTAAAGTCAATCCGTTTTCCAAAAATCAGCTTTTTATGTCAAGCGCTTTAAGCAGGATCGTGATTAATCAATGATCAGATTTTTCACAGAAACAACCCTGTATACATTTTTAAAAAATCTTAAAATATGTAAAAAAAGAAAATAAAATATACGTGTTTAAGCGTTTTTTCGGAAACTTAACCGTTTTTTAAATAAAAAATATTGTAATATTCCACCCCTCTTTTTACCCCCTTAGGGGATGAATTTTAAAAATAAAAGGAACCCCTGTGCAAAATTTCAGCTTTTTAGGGTCAAGGGTTTAGTCTGGGCGTTGATGAGTCAGTGATCAGTCAGGACTTAGAGATTTATATATATAGATTTTACTACCCGTAGTCTAAGTACTAGCGGGAGACTGCGTGCTAATAGGAAGTTTTTAAGTTTAAAAAATATTGATTTTGCATAATTCGTTCTAGGTTTAACTTCCTCATCGCAATCCCATCGTTCATTGATCATAGCACCTAGATATTTAAATCGTGGTACTCGCTCTATAATATTTCTATCCACCGTCAATGCGGTGTTGATTATAGGTTGGCGTCCTATTACCATAAGTTTGGTCTTGGTAGCGCTGATTTTAAGACCGAAACGATTTTCCATGTCCTCTATCTTATTTATTATTTGCTGGAGATCCTCTAAAGTTGGTGCTAGGATTGCCGTATCATCCGCATACCTTAAATTGTTAAATGGAACTCCGTTAATCTTAATTCCTCTGCTTTCTCCTTCCAGGGCCATTTAAAATATCTTTTCGACGTATATATTAAAAAGTAATGGTGACAGTATACAGCCCTGGCGGACTCCTTTACACACACTGAAGGTGTCTGTGGATAAATTTTTGTTAACTCTTATCTCCGCGGTTTGGTTCCAATATAGTTCCTGTATGATTCTAATGTCTTTGGCGTCTATTCCTATCTCGAGCAATCTGTTTAAGAGAATATCGTGTTTAACGTTGTCGAAAGCCTTCTGAAAATCTATGAAGCACACAAAGACATCTTGGCGTTGATCATAACATTTCTGGATCAGTAGCTTGATTGAAAACAAAGCCTCTCCCGTACCCACCCCTTGATGAACCCGAACTGTGTCTCTCCGTTTTTTTTCTTCACATTTCGAGTATATACGAGCATGCATGACTCGAAGAAAAAGTTTCAGAGCATGACTCATTGGAGAGCATGTCTTTTGGAGATGCCTTTTTGAGAATTGTTATAAAAGTTGATTTTAGCCAGTCGTTTGGAATTTTACCCGTATCGTATATTCGATTGAACAGATATGTGAGATGCTTTGAGTCAAATATTTTAAGAACTTCTGCATGCACGTTGTCATGACCGGTGCTTTTTCGATTTTTCATTGCTTTCATGAACAATTTACATCAAGAAAAATAAACCAACTTAACTAAATTTGAAAAAAAAATGCAATTAAAAATGCAAATGCCTTTAAAAATATAAATAGGCATAACTAATACATTTAGCAACATTACACTAAATAATAAAATAAAATATTTAAATTTCAATAATGGGTAATAAACATTATAGGAGAAATTCAGAAGTAATAACAATATAATATAGCATCATTACTTATTTAGAAGAGTTTGTTTCGACCGGTAGAAAGTAACAATAATATTTTTTTTTAAATTATTTTTATTGAGTCCCGAAAGTATCGAAGAAACCGTGATTTCCCGGTTCTGAACCCTAATGACTATATATGACGGCTTTTCATTATAAGGAAATGTTACTCAATATTAGTTAAATTAAAAAGAGCGTTAAATTTTAAAACGAACGCTTGAAATTGGTCAAAAATTACGTATTTTGTTGACCGCATGCAAATATTGACTTTGTAATTTAAATGTTCTGGTACAACATTCGTGGTACTATATGTATGTTGTTCCACGCTTAATCACACAGTTTTTCATAAGTGATAAGCAAACTTTTCGTATTTATTTTTTACTTCAGGTGACGTTTTCATTTGGCATTTTTTTTCTAGTGAGGAAAGCTTTACTTTTCATTATTAATTTGTAATTTTTAATTCATTATTAAACTATATCTTATTTCTGTTATAGACTTATTATTGTTGTTTATTGCGTCTTAATTTAAATGACTGGAGAATAAAGAAAAAATACCTACCAAACCCAAGCTCCTTCTAGTTTCTGCATACATATTAAAACCTTTCACATAAAAAATAGATTAATATTTATTTCCTTGTACTCGAAATAAAAATGGGTAAAAATTGCTTATTCATTAAATTATTTTTTAAAAAACTTAACCATATCTATAACAAACCACACAAATTATATTTAATTACAGCCGATATAATACCCTTTCCAATAACTGTGAAGTAATTACTAGTTATGCGTTCTATGCCTTCATACAATTGTTATTATTTTTTAGTATATGTACTACCAATATAGAGTTTTTAGAATAGCCTTTTATAGGATATTTGTATTAAAATTAGTCTTGTGCTTTCGGTATTATAAAAAGCTTAACAAATAATATGATCTATAAAAAATATAGTTAGAATTCTCGTTACATACTATGCTGCAAAGTTCTTCAATAAAAAATACAAGTAAAATTTATTTTTTTATATATAGTTACTGAACCTATACTGCTATTAAATACCTATTGGTTATAAATAGTTAAATATGAAAACAAATTGGTTTTGTACAATACAATAAACTTAATAACAATAAAAAACTAAACCTTAAATATAAAAACCACTGTCGTTAATTTGTAGACATGAAGTACAAATGTACCGTGCAATCAAGTAATTTTGTGATGAAGCTAGCTTTGACTTCGATGAGTCAAAAAATGGAAATATAATTTTAATTTTCTATATATAATTTTATAATTTTCTATGTTAAACATTTTACGTTATTAAATTAATATATTTTTTTTTCAGAACTTTACTACAATTAGGAATTTCCACACACTTTTTCACCAGATATTGATTTCACCAATTATCTAACCTTTGTATCATAATTTAATGTTTCCAAATTATAAAGTTGCATAAGTTTCTTGGTATTCACATAGATGAGTTTTTGAACTTGAATATTGACTACATTTCCCATAAACTAAGCAGCGCTTTCTTTGCACTGGGAACTGGGAACTGTTTCTAAGTACATGAATCCCCATTCAAGAATTCTCAAACTGTTTATCATTCAAAAAATATTAGCACAATAATATGTGGAATAAAATATAGAGAAAGCATTAAAATTAATAATTATCAAGCATTTAAATCGCTAGATATATTAACTTGTGTTAAGCTAACACAGCCCCTTAAAAAAAATGAAACTATGTGAAATAATTGCCGTGAAAAGGAAAATCGCCAAGTATGTTAAATCGATGGTTGTGCTAAGTTGATATTAAGTTAGCACCACCATTATTGGAAATCGCTGAAAGGACATAATTAGGAACTTTACAGTATAGCAGGAATTTGCCCTTCATAGACATAATTAAAAAAAATATCCTCCGATCATTCTCTATCCCCCTGCATCAAAAAATGTAATAACATCCAGGTCATATATTAAGTTGGCACAACCATTCCAGTAACCGTTAAGAAAAATGCCTGAAATTGGGTGGATCAATTGCCGTTAATTACCGTAAATATATCATGCAAACGAAAAATTTTCCGCTCTATTATTTGTTTATAAAATAAATAATATTTAAAATAACGTAAATGATAACGTCAAATTACCGCGAGTTTCAGTCAGAACCTCGCAATTAGTGGAATAAATTATTGGTTTCAATTAGTGTAGAAGTTTGTTTTTTTAATTTCAATGTAAGCATTCAGAACGTCTAAATTAGTGGTAGTCATTTTCAATTAGTAGAAAAAGTTAACAAACTTTTGACTTTTCCACTAACTATACTTCAAAATTTGCGGGAAATGTCATTTTGGCCTTTGATTATCTTCCGTCAAGAGAAATTGTGGTTAGAAATCAAAAGTTGATTGTTTTATTATTTAAATATTGGGCTTTTTCTATGGATACAACTGACTAACGCAAGGTGTTGCTAGGATATTCTATTAATTTTAATTGTATTTTTTGTGAACATTGTGAATGATCATAAACTAAAAAGTATAAAGTGTAATTGAAACCAGTAATTTATTCCACTAATTGCGAGGTTCTGAATGAAGCTTTAATAATCACTAAATGGGATCAATAATGGCTTTTTAGTATAACAGGAATATGCCGCACTTAAAGAAGGCGTGAAATCTAAAAATGTACCGCTAATAAAAATATAACGTTTTAGATTACATTAATTTTTAATTTAATAATTAAGCTTCATTTAGAACCTCACAATTAGTGAAATAAATTAGTGGCTTCAATTACACTTTATACTTTTTAGTTTACGATCATTCACAATGTTTTAAAACACAATTAAAATGAATAGAATATCCTAGCAACAGATTGCTTTAGTCAGTTGTATCCATAGAAAAAGCCTAATATTTATTAGTCTCTTGACGGAAGATAATCAAAATACAAAATGACATTTCTCGCAAATTTTGAAGTATAATTAGTGGAAAAGTTAAAAGTTTAATAACTTTTTCTACTATTTAAAAATGTCTACCAGTAATTTTGATGTCCTCAATGCTTACATTGAAATTAAAGAAACAAACTTCTACGCTAACTGAAACCACTAATTAATTCCACTAATTGCGAGGTTCTGAATGAAGCTTTACTATTAATTTTGCAAACAAATAAAACACAGCGAAATTTTTCTAATTGAAAATATTATGTTAAAATATACTCCGGATTTGTTGATAATACAAAAATAAACTATAGTAGTAAAAAATTAGTAAAAACAAACATTGGTTTTGACCTTAAAGCTTATCAATAAAACAAACGCCCGCATCAAGGTAAACTGACGCGTTGCAAAATCGTTGGGGGTCCTTGACTTTCTTCAATCGCATATTACCGCGAATGATTTAATTAAAGCTATCAATTTAGTGATTATCACTATAAATATATCGTAGTTTTGATCGAGCCCCCCCCCCCCCATGCTTTGACTCTCATAATTTTTCTTCGGACAGAAGAAATTCGAATTTTTCATAAGAAATGTTTAGCTGTCGTCATTCAAAGACAAAATAAAAATATCGGCATCATATGAAATACTATTTATTATTTATATGATTTTAGGTTTATTTTCACTATACAGTGTGTCCCAATATTCCATGGACATAGAACCATATAGAACTACTAAGTATTTTTGGAATAAAAATAAGTTCATTGGACCCAATTTACCTCTGTATACAAAAGTGCTTGGTTTGTCAGCTAGAGGACATCAAACTTTCACAAAACAAACACATTTTTAAAGATATTTTAAGAACCGTTTTTCCGATTTGAATGAGATTTTGGGTGACTATGTTTTGCTAAGTGTTTTAATATCTGACTTTCACAAAAATCAAGAAAAAGTACGGGAAGGGTAAAAACTACCCCCACCATTATATACACTTTAGTATAATTTCTAACTCCACCGACAACTAATTTTTGTTTTGTAAAATGGTCCTCCGAGTATATACTACATTTTTTTCTCTTGCAAAAAAAACGCTACATCGCCCAATTTTTGAGAAAAAAGTTTTTGGAGATTATTTTTTTGCAAAACCAGACATAAAATATACAGGGAGTTCCAATATTTCGTGGACATAGAGCAACTACGTATTTCTTGAATCAAAATAAGAAAATTGCATACAATTACTTCTATACAAAGTGCTTCGTTTGTCCGTTAGAGGGCATCAATCAGAAATAAACGCGAATGATAATAATTAATTTAAAATTTATTTGTTTTTTCAAGCTTTTTATGAAGCCTGTTGTCAAATATTATTTGTAGTACTAACATAAACTTCCTTATTTTAGCTAAATAGACTATTAACACAATAGATTTTATGCGCCTACATTGCTTGATGTGACAAGAAACATTTTTTGGAAGTTAGCTTTGGGAAAATTCAACAATGCGATAAATTTTACATTGGTGAACATCTAGACCCTTAAATGTTCGAATTAAAGAACATAAAGATTGTTTAAGAGAGGGAGATTTTCGTAAATCATTGATCAGCATTCATGGGACACAGGGCACAGAATAAATTTAAATAACGCCAAAATTATAATGAAAGAAGCGATAGCCTTTAAAATAAAAATAAAAGAGGCTTTTTAATACAATCTAATAAAAATAAATGTATTGCTCATGCATCTGTAGATGTTAGTAATGTATGGCAATCGCTTCTTTGATTTTAAAGAACAATAGATACAACAAGATAAATAAATATAGCATACGTAAAATTTAAAAATAATCATACAGAAAGTTTGGGGCTTTTTGGTTTTACCTTATTAAGTAATTGTTATCAGGTATTAATTGTTAATTTTGAAGTTTAACTTGGATATATATATATATTGGCATTTTAACAGCACGTCAACGGTTTTTGTAAACGTATCTGTTTTAAAAAACTAAAGTGTTCTCGAATAGTTGAATTTAAATATTTTAAATAGTTTTATTCTTTATTTTTTATATTTTGTTTGCTTCCTACGACGGAAAGAGATAAACTTTCCGAAACGTTTAGCATTTTTTTGTTCGTTAGGCAAATTTGTATATCTGTAAACCTAACTTCTGACAAGTAGTTTCCGTTTGGGATTAACGCATAAGTGTTTAAATAAAATAACTATTTTATTTTGTAGATTTTCTTGCAGTGGCGAAATACTCATATAGGAAAACCGCTACATAGGTATAGACATTTTTTAATAAAATATTGTTTATAGTTAATGCACCATCCATCATGAATGTACCTATTAAACTAAACAAGATTCTAACAGTACCGTTAAAATTTCGTATAAGTAGACAAACAATGTTTTGTGTGTCCTAATATTTTTAGAAAGTTGAGGTACCTACTTGACATTTTTACATTTAAATAAATTGAATGTACTTCTATAATTTAAAAATACATATTACTTTTTATGAATATTTTCAAAACCGTTATTTGCAAACGATCAAAATCTAAAATAGTATTTAAATACTTTTATAATCTATCTGCTTACTTGACATTTATCAATTATTCTGAATTTGTACGATTTTGCCGAATTAAATTATACAGGGTGAGTTTTGAATAAGTACACTTATTTTTATTGTATAGCACTTGTAGATTTCGATAAAAGAAACATATTTTCTCTTTGTCATTTTTCAAGTTCCAAAATAGCCGATTTTTTTTACTTTGAAAATTAAAAAAAAATTGCCCAAATTTTAGAAATCATTGGATTTTTTTCAGTATTTTTCGTTCCTCGAAATTTAATTTACTACCTTTGTTGAAATATTATCAAAATATTATGTTTTTAAAGTGACAGAAAATTCAAAATATTTTTCGAAAAATAAAAATTTTTCCATAAAAATGTTTTCGCAAAATTTATGTTTAGAAGATCGACTGGCATGTTTATGAGAACGAAATATACCACCTCTAAGATTATATGCACTTATTTAAGACTCGACTCGCCCTGTATATATGTTTGGTAATTTATAATGGTGATATTAAGATAAATATACGGATTTTTACAAAAAATTGACCATCTTTTTGATACTTTATATTAGCAACTGGGTCAAGTCATAATGAGTTCAAGACCAAAACGCATGCCGTTTCAAAATTTTGTAACATACACAGAACTTATTCTGAATAATAATATTTTTTAGTGATTATGTAATTGATGATACATTGGATGTATTTTAATTAATTTGTTTTTAAGGATGTTTTAATTAATTTAGTATAAAAATTGTTCTCTACCTGTAACAAAAAAAAGAATTACTAATAAATGGTATACAGTGTGTCCTCGGATTGTCTTTACAAGAGGAAACACTTTTTTATTGTTAACATTTTGGTAAAAATGAATTTCTCATAAAAATGTTTACTTGTTCTAAAATGGTTAATGTCGTTTATACTTTTTCCAAAATTTCATACCGTTTTATTTTGTTGTTTCAGTTTTGCGCCATTTTTTATCCGGAACAAAATAAAAAGATAAGTTTAATTACTAAACGGATTACCATTAACAAGCCATTTTACCCCTATTAACGCGACCCCGCATCTGAGAGTCGAATTTGAAATACCCAGTATACAAAGACTTAATACAAAATCAGTAAATTAATTATTAATTATATAAAAAGAAAGTAATTATTATTTTAGACGTTTATGGAGGTGATAGAATTTGTTCGAAAATTTGGATTTTTACATAAAGGCACCTGTTCCATCTCTATCTATGATCTCTATCTAAAATATTTTCAGCGTTACAATGTTGCCGCGTCATTTGAAAAGTTATACCATCTTTCTTATTTTAAATGGAACAACCGGTATATTATTACATTTTTGGAAACCTTCTCATATGTCATAATTTTTCTATTATACTAACCTATACCTCTAACATTTTTTGAGTTAATAAATAAAATATGTGTAAAATTGACAAAAACATGATGAATATATGATTATATTCATAATATTACCTACATTATATATTGAATAGCATTAGTGAAATCATGAACTGAACATTTTAAAGTTGAAATTTGGATTATAAATTAACGAAAGTCGGTATATTCGATCTGTCTCAACCAAATGATTGGATATTATACAGGGAGAGCAAAAGAATAATTTATTTCTGTTTGTTGCTCAAATCTTTGTTATTTTAAATTGAACCCTATATGTATATCATTTAAAAAATCAAAAGATATATCATGGTCCTTTCCCTAAACCTTCCAGTTTCGTAGAGCTCTTTAAAAATTAATAATTCTATTATTATAGTCCCGTTTCAAAAATTTCGTTACCATGACATTTTAGAAATTTAGCAAGTAAAGTCTAATTCTTGGTGCCGGGTCACAGCGGCATCCAAGGCGACGAAAAAGCCCATGAGCTAACTAGGCAAGGATCATCGGCATCCTATCTTGGTCCAGAACCAATACTGGGAATACCCAAATGTATGGCCCGTAGTGCACTAAAACTCTGGATCAAGGAAAAGCAGAATGTCCACTGGAGAAACAGACAGGGGCACAGGCACAGCAAGGCTTTTATCCAAGGACCTAGCTCTAAAACCGCAAAAGAACTGCTAATGTTTAGCAGGAATAAATTGCGGATTACAACAGGCCTCTTGACAGGACACATGGCTGTCAAGTGTTACCTGAACCAGCTCAACCTGTATAAGATTATTTTTTTTTATCTATGACCTGTATCAAGGAAGTCTTTGCTGCAGACTCCTGAAAAAAAATGCTGCGATAAAGATCCTGAAACCGCGGAGCACATAATATGTCACTGCGAGGCTCTGGATCGCAAGCGACACTTTTTATTTGGGAAAGCTACGCTAAAACCGGAGGAACTATGCTCCCATCCTATCAAGAACCTGCATAAGTTAGTGCAGGGCACAGGGATAGGAGAATGGGTGCAGATATAGAAATGGGACAAACACAATAGGCCTCACAGGTCGCAGTGTTTCCGGCAGAGGACGGCCCCTTGTTGTCAAAAAAAGTAAAGTCTAATTGATACCTATTATTGTCTATAACGAATATCTGTCATGGTAACTGTGTTCTGTAAACGAGACGACTGCATATATAGAATTATTATCTTTTAAATTGCTTTACTGAAGAAACCAGAATGTTTAGATTTTTTTTTGACCTCCCTGTTTGATTTGCAATCGTTTGATTTAGGTAGGTCAAATATGTCGACTTTCCTTAACCTATAAACAAAATTTTAGCTTTCAATATTATGATTTAACCAACGCTTATTCAGTATCATGTTTTTGTCAATTTTACACAAGTTTTATTTGTTACATCGGAAACTATTATGATATATTAAAGTAATTTCAAAAAATGTAAATGTAATAACATACCGCGTGTTCTATTTAAAGTAACAAAGATGGTACCACCGTTAATATGAAGCGGCAGTCGGAGCAGTTAGATGTCTTTCTACAAAAATCCAAATTTAAAAAGAAACGGCTAACGTGGCATGACCGCGAATCACCCTGTTTATTATAAAGTAAAAACCAAAGCAATTAATTATTTCGATCAAATGTATAAATAAATTAGCCTTGTTTTTTATAAATATCATAATATAATAACTATTTTATTTAAAACACTTGAATAGTGCACGATTAGAAGAAAGTCAAGGTCGGTCAAGGATTTTACAACATTGATGCAGGTGTACATTATACAGAGTGTCCCAGAAATAAGTGCAGGTATTTTAAGGCATGGTAGATCTGGTCAAAAGGAACATTTTTTCTCTTTACCGTTTTCAAATAAGTCCAAAATAACCGAGTAATTTTACATTAAAATTTAAACAAAAGATGTGTGTTAAATTTTGAGAACCACTGGATCTTTTCTGAATTTTATTTCATGTAAATTTAATCTACTACCTATGTTGCCATATTATCTATGTTTTTTAACTTAAAACTAAAAATATTTCTAAACAATCTTTATTTTCAAAAAAAAAACACAAAAAAATCTCATAGGTCTGTTTCTGAGGCCGAAATATACTACCAGTTAAAATACTTGCACTTAGTTCTGGGAGACCCTGTATAAAATTATAATATTGTTGAACTCAATAAACATTAAAGTCAATTTTTTTTCTTTTTTTTTAATTTATGCATTTGTAAAAGATTTTCAGAGATATTTAGTGCAATACCTGGCAGGCTTATCTATTGGAGCTAATAAAAACAAGGGTGTCAAATATTCCGAATTTAAAATATTTAGCAAAACACCAAACCTACGTCAAACGGATATTTTGTTTTATTGAAACTGGTAAAATTGCGGTACAAAATTCCGGACGCTCCTGCTCGAGGGTTAAACACAAGAAATTTGTGACAAGAACGTAGTTCGAGTGTTTCATTTTCAAATGCAACCAAAACGCGAATGTAATAAAACTGTTTATTCACAAAAACTTGTATAGATTTCGTTAATTATAAAATTTTTTATAGAAAATATTAGCAGGAACTATTATTTTTTTAAATCGAACAAATATAGCATTTAGCTTCATTCAGAACCTCGAAATCAGTGGAATAAATTAGTAATTTCAATTAGCGTAGAAGTTTGTTCATCTAATTTTAATGTAAGCATTCAGAACGTCATAATTAGTGGTAGTAATTCTCAGTTATTAGAAAAAGTTAAGAAACTTTTGACTTTTCCACTAATTATACTTCAAAATTCGCGAAGAACGTCATTTTCGCCTTTGATTATCACCCGTCAAGAAAAAAATTGGTTAGAAATCAAAAGGTTATTGTTTTATAAGCTACTCGTAAATATTATGCTTTCTCTATGGATACAACAAACTACCGCAAGCTGTTGCTAGGATATTTTATTAATTTTAATTGTGTTTTTTAGACATTGTGAATAATCCTAAACTAAAAAGTATAAAGTGTAATAATTGAAAACACTAATTTATTCCACTAATTGGGAGGTTCTGAATGAAGCTTTTTTGTTATGGTAACTATGTAATATTAATATAAACAAAACTTGACAAAAGTAAAACTGAGTGCTTGTGTCACAAGAATTTGAACTGCAGCAATTTTTGCGAAAGCTCACCAAAATGTTCGTATATTAAGTTTCAGATTGTGGATAAAAAAAGTTTTATTATTAAATTCAAAAAGAGAATAAAATTAAGATATAAAATTAAAAATACATTTTTTAAATTTAAAAAACTAAACCCAAGAAAATAAGTCTGCTATTAAAAATAAATATTTAAAATATTCCACCGATTTTTTAACAAAAGAAATATAATTAATAATCTAAAATATTAACTCTATAAACTCCAGTAAATTTAAATATTGAGAATGAATATAAAAAATAAACAATTAAATCTAACATTATTTACAAAAACTTACCATAACGATCCGCAACCATTGTAAAAAGAAAATCTCACCAATTCAGAAAGAAAGAATTAATCACTAAAAGTACTGCCTTCGCCAAAGTGTAAAGAAAGCGCGAATATTTTTGGTAACGATGTGCGTGTCGACAGTACCAACTGATGTATAGCCGCTCGCCCAGGTAGTCCTCACAGATGCACCAAAACAATTCTACCTTCGCACTGTCACGTCTTACCAATAAATACACAGAAGGTATTCAATCTGTATTTGAATGACACTTATCCGACTCTATAGAAGTTGGTAGACGGTACCGACCAAGGTACTAATAGTGACTTAATAATGTACTAGTATTTATAAACTATGCAACAAACGATTTGGCTGTTTAAAATGCGTTTTAGTGCGGAAAGTTTGTACGTAGAAATTGCCCCATGTAAATGAATTTTTAATTCGATTTTGAGTTGTTGCTTACGTCAAAATAAAGTAAATATATTTTTTTTTAATATTATACAGGGCGACCTAATAGCTTCACTGTCTAAACCTTTGTTGAGTGTTCATCTCTTGAAAAAAACTGGATTTTTCACGGCTAGAAAAGAAATACAGGGTCCGGCAATAGTGCGTCGGGCATCTGTAGCTCCTAGAATAAAAAACTTGGGAATTTTGTTTTAAGTGCAAACCTAAAGTATGTACTAGGATGTATTTCAGAAAAATATTTTAACTTCTATAGGGTGGCTCAAAAAAGTGTGAGTGGATCGGGATGATTTTTTTAAATGGAACGCCCTGTATATTATTGCATTTTTGGCTTCCTTTCAGATCACTTTACATAATCCGAAGACATGAGTAAATATATTTCGATAATTTCAGAGATATTAATAAGTAAATAAAAATTATATATTTTTCAGCCTTTCTTAAAAAAATATTAATAATACAAGAACTGTCCTGAAATCAAAACTATATTATATATTTACTTTAGATGGTCTGTACTTACTTTGCTATAAATATGGAAATCGTAAATCATACAGAATGTTCAAAATTTTACGCCAAACTTTCTAAAATATAAAATAATTTTTCTTTGCTTTTTTAAATAGGACACCCTGTATATTATTTTTTCAATAGATGGAGAATTAAAAAATTAACATTTTTTGCATTTAGAGTATTTCAAAAATTTTAACGGTTTCGCAGATATTCCCGGTTTTGTATTTCATATGGCATTTTCGACAGTAAATTTTTATCAAAGCCACCCAATGATTTTTCTCTCGTATTTTACCACTGAAAGCGCCATATGAAATAATGCTGCGTGTATCCGGAAAACTATTAAAAATTTTGAAATACTTTAAATACAAAAAACGCTCATTTTTTAATTCTCCATCAAATAAAAAAATAATATACAGGGTGTTCCATTTAAAAAAAAACAAGAAAAATTGTTTTATATTTTTGAAAGTTTGGCGTAAAATATTGAACATCCTGTATGATTTACGATTACCATATTTAAGCAAAGTAAGAACAGACCATCTAAAGTAAATATCTAATATAGTTTTGACTTCAGAACATTTCTTATAATTTTAATATTTTTTTTAAGAAGGGTTGAGAAATCTATATTTTTGATTTATTTTTTAATATCTCTAAAACTATCAAAATATATTTACTCATATCTTAGGATTATGTAAAATGATCTGAAAGGAAGCCAAAAATGCAATAATATACAGGGTGTCCCGTTTAAAAAAAATCATCTAGATCCACTCACACTTTTTTGAGCCACCCTATAGAAGTTAAAATATTTTCCGGAAATACATCGTGGTACATACTTTAGGTCTGCACTTAAACAAAATTCTCAAGTTTTTTTTTATTCTAGGAGCTACAGATGTCCGACGCACTATTGCCGGACCCTGTATACAATATTAAAAATCTCTATCTATATTTTTTTTAAACATCATCGAACTGAAACCAGCTTGTCAGTGACTTTTTACGAGTAAAAGAAGTGAGCCTAAACATGGCCTAAACGAAAAAAACAATACTTCCCCTTAACCGTATCGGAACGTCAACATGTTTATAATAATAAGCGTATCTGCTAAACACTAAAGCGTTCTTGTTTTCTTCGCTTTTGACGGCGGAAGGAAATATACCTACTGAAACGTCAAGCATTTTTGGTCAGTTAGGCAAATTTATTTTACTAATTAAAATCCAATTACAATTTAAGACAATGAATGGTTTCCATTTGCGTTCAATGCAGTGATGTTTACAAAAATAAATTACGAAAATCTAGAATTATATCATGACAGGGTGACCTAATGAATACAGGGCGTCCCCATATTCCGTGGACATAGAATTACTACGTATTTTTGTTTATTTTTTTAAGTTCGATGCCTCTAGCGGACAAACGAAGCACTTTTTTATAGAAGTAAATTGTATGCAATGAATTTTGTGCAATGTTTTACAACAAAAGACTATAATGAAATAGATACTTTCAGTCTTCAATCAAAATTAAATCAATAGCAATAGTTAGGCGGTTTTTAAAGAGCTTTAAATGATTAGAAAGTTTAATCTAAACTTGGTTATACGGTAGACTCGCGATATAGTGAACATGCTGTATAGTAAACTACTCTAAATAGTGAACAGACAATTTTTTGTTAATGTATTCTGTAGAGTGAACAAAGTGGCTCTCGAAATAATGATCCCAAAAGCATATGTTCGTCAACAAACACGTCGATACAGGAAAACGATTTTAAACGTTTTGTTTTCCTTTGTGTAATTGTATCACAGCAGTTTCTTGCGGATTGTGATTGCATCAGGTCGTTTCGCGGGTGAAATATGGCAAAAAATAGAAAACATTTAAGCCTAAGTGATAAAGCCAAGATATTAGAAGACTTAAAGAAAAGTGTAGGGTTGACTGTTTTATCCAAAGAATATGTTATTGCTAAATCTACCATATGCTCTATTCGAAACAGAAGGGTAAACATTTTGAAAAAGATTAACAATACTTTTAACGGACCAGGAAAAATGAAAACCTTAAGACATTCAGAGTGTCCACGAATGGAAAAAGCTCTATATAAGTGGTTTCTAAAACAAAGAGAGAAGAATCTTCCCGTGACCGGTTTAATGATCCAAGAGAAGGCCAAGCTGCTTCACAATGAATACAAAGAATCTTCGCCTTTCCATGCAAGCAGCGGCTGGTTGCAAAAATATAAAAGGCGCTTTGGAATACGTTACTTAAAGATTTCAGGAGAAAAACTGTCATCACAGCCTGAGCTTGTTCATCCTTTCAAAAGAAATCTAGAAGTAAAAATTAAAGATCTTCAACTGTCGGAAGATCAGATTTGCAACGCAGACCAAACTGGCTTATGTTGGAAGCTTCTTCCTGGAAAAACATATGTAGCTCGCGAAGAGAAAACAGCTCCAGGAAGGAAAACCGAAAAACATAGAGTGACCTTTCTAGCATGCACAAACGCGGCAGGACGCACAAATTAA
Organism: Sitophilus oryzae; assembly: GCF_002938485.1. Classification (NCBI taxonomy): domain Eukaryota; kingdom Metazoa; phylum Arthropoda; class Insecta; order Coleoptera; family Curculionidae; genus Sitophilus; species Sitophilus oryzae. The sequence continues at coordinate 855,681 of NW_022146928.1, read as the reverse complement.
AACCACTAGTAATTGGAAAATCCAAAAATCCTTATCATTTCGAAATTTCAACTGTCCTGTTCATTATAGAAATTCCAAAGCTGCTTGGATGACAGCAGCAATTTTTAGAGAATGGGTTTACAAGATGTTTATTCCAGAGGTAAGTTTCGCAATAGGAAAACATTTTAAATTGTACCATTTTTACGAACAAAAACGACTTATTTCATCTGTGTAATTTTGAACCCTATAAATTTGTTTTTGCCACGATTTTTTCCCTTTTTTGCTGTTCCTGCTTGTGATTTAAAGTTTTGTTTCAACTTGTTTCAGGTGACAAAGGTCCTACGTAGTCAAAATCTGCCAGTTAAAGCCGTCCTTTTGTTAGACAAAGCATCAAGTCATCCACCCCCTGAGGAACTAAAAAGTGATGATGGTTCCATTTTTACTCTTTACATGCCACCTAACGTTACTCCATTGATACAACCAATGGACCAAAATGCGATTCGTTTAACAAAACTGTTTTATGGCAAAAATTTGTTGTCTCAGATTATTGGTACCAATAAGGATATAGGAGAAACTCTGAAATCTCTTTCTTTAAGAGACGCCATTGTACATTTGGCCCTGGCATGGAAAAATTTAAAGCCTGAAGTTATAGAAAAATGTTGGCACAATCTACTTTCGCTATTAGCCAACGAAGATGATGATGAAGAAGAAATTCCTTTAAGTGTTCTAAGAAGTCGAATAATGAATGAGAAAATCGATACAGTAAGATCAGAAATTGTTGATTTACTAGAAGCCTTCAATCCTGACGTCAACATTCACACCATGGATATAGACGTTGGAATAAAGATATTTTGCCGAATAAAGAATCTGAAGACCACAGCAAAAGTGACGAAAATTGTCAAGATCAAGAACGGGAAGAAGTTGAAGTAATAAGAGAACGTGTGACAACTGAATCTGCGATCAAATCACTTAACAACGTAATTCAATGGTCTGAAGAAAATGAAGTGAATACTCCAGTCTGCTCGTTTTAAAAAACTTAAGAAATGAAATGGTCCAAAAAGGGTTTATGAGACAAAAAACACAAACAAAAATTACCTCATTTTTCGATAAAAAAGAATAAACTACTTTTTTATTAGTTCAATATACTTATAACGTTTTTTCCATAGTTAGTAAAGTTCGTTTACTAATGACAACTGTTGTTTTAGTGAATTTTTGGAATATTCCATATAGTGAACAAATCGATCCAGTGAACTGGCTTTGCATTAATTAGTTCACTATATCGCGAGCCTACTGTAATAATATCATAAACTACTACATCTTTAAGACGAAAATTTTGTGAGTAATCATCTAAGCAAAACAAAAAAAAACGTTCCATTTAAAAAACAACAGTTTAAAAATATATTTGACTTGTCTTATATATTAACGATTTTTTTAATGTACAGGGTGGTCGAAATTAGTCTGTTTTAACAGAGAAAATCTATTTCCTGACTAGATAGAGCAAAACCGACATAGATGTCATGGGCTCGATTTCTGAGACACGTTTAAAGGCGTAAACCGCCTGTTGTTATTTTCACTGCTAACAGAGATACCGGGTCTTTTTGATTTTTTTGCCATTTTGAAAATTGCCTATAACTTTTTTATTTCGCTGAATAATAAAATTCTGTAAAAACGTTCTTAAGGCACTTTTTAAGCACAAACCTTTGCTTGCTCTTTTTGTCAGAAATAATAAAAAATATAATTTTTTAAATGGAAATCGTAGTTGCCTATGAACTTAAAAAAATGCTGGCGTTTAACCCTTTCCAGCGATATAAAGTTATGGCTATCTATTTCTAAGAGTGAGAGAAATATTACGGTTTTTATCTTTATATCGAGGCGGGCTTTGATTTTGAGTTGACTTATTTGCCTAATTATTTTTTGTCACAATTTAATATTCAATATTATTATTTATGTACATAATTAAAGACTTTTGAAAAGGTAAATTAACATTTTATTATTATTAATAATTGTAATTATTAGTATTAGTAATTACAACTGAAATCGAAAAAAACGTATTTCTTGAGTGACGAATATAGTTTTCTAAATCAAAGATGTTCAAATTGAGCACCTCCTTGTTGAATACACAATAAACATCTTTTGCGCACAGAGTTTCAACGATTTATTAGGCGAACTGGTTTAATAAATCCAAAAGCTTGCCTAGTAGCCTTCTGTAATTTTTCTCTCTTCCCAATGGTTCTTCCCTTATATATTATAAGGTCTTTTAATTTCCCCTATAAAATAGTCGAAAGGAGTTAAATCACAGAACCTAGCAGGCTAAGATATGTGCTCCTTGTTCCAACCCAATTCTCTCTAAATTCTCCATTTAATAGTTCACTAACCCTGGCGTTTTAATTGTAATTGGTAATACTAATATAGAATGTTAATTTACCTTTTCAAAAGTTTTTAATTATGCAGATAAATAATAATATAGAATATTAAATTGTGATAAAAAATAATTAGGCTGTGAAAAAATCAAGGCCCGCTTCGATACAAAGATAAAAAACCTAATATTTCTCTCATTCTTAGAAATAAATGCACATAACTTTATATCGTTCGAAAGGGTTAAACGCCAGCATTTTTTTAAGTTTATAGCCAACTATGATTGCCATTTAAAAATTATATTTTTTTTATATCTGGCACAAAGAGCATGTATAGAAAAAAAAATGACTACGCCACTGGATTGTGCTTAAAAAAGTGCCTTAAGAACGTTTTTACAGAATTTTATTATTCAGCGAAATACAAAAGTTGCCCATAACTTTTTTCCAAATGGTAAAAAATTCAAAAAGACCCCGTATCTCAGTTGGCAGTGAAAATATCAAGAGGCGGTTTACGCCATTAAACGTGTCTCAGAAATCGAGCCCATGACATCTATGTCGGTTTTGCTCTATCTAGTCAGGAAATAGGTTTTCTCTGTTAAAACAGACCAATTTCGACCACCCTGTACATATACCGGAATATTTTATAAAAAATAATTGGAATTGATATTATGGCATATAGAAAGAAAACTCTACATGTAGAGCTTTTTGGGCACATTGTATCATCCTGTATAAATAGTCTGTCTGTTGTACAATTATTATTGCAAATGTTGCTTGTTTATGACTTTTTTATCATTCATCATCTGATTCATAATGAGCAAAGATATAAAGTTGTATACTAAACAGTTAAAACAGGTCAATTACATGCCAGAACTTCCTAATTGTAAAACAGAAATTGTAAAACATAAAATTTGTAATTTAATATTGTGGTGCATTTTGGTTTTGTATAAAAAGTAAATAAATTGTACGTCATTGTTTTTGGTAATTATTATATTCGATATAGAGTTAATACATAATGAAAACAATTAGTAACGATTTAGACACCAAAGGACAGTTTATAATATTTTATTGGAAAAAAATGGTTTTAATACTTATTTGAAAAAGTTTATTGTGAATAATATTCCAAGATCCCAAAATAAATTTATAGTATATTCAAGTTGTAGAATGTAGAATGAATAAGAGGGGGGTAATCACTGCGACCTTATAGATCTATTGTTAGATCTATTGTTGTCCCTTCCTTGAGTCATCACACAATCTATAACCCATCATACCCCAGTTGTAGAGGGGACAGGGTATTTCCCATCCTCCTCTGACAACAGTTCTTCCTCCGAGGGTACACACCCTTCCACGGTTGGAGTTTGGCCCTCCGTGCCGCCCTTTACAGTCGAGGAGCTTGTATCCGGCTGAGGAACTCGTGAGGTGGAGGCTGGAGGATCTGTCTCCATAGTAAACATCTCAGTAGATTGAAGCTGTGAAACAAGGGCGAATGTAGATTCTGTGGGGAAAATGGGGTAACACCACATCACTGAGTGCGCCGAGACGAAAACCATTCGTGCCTTAACCTTTGATACGACTGATATCAGAGATGGAGAGCTACCCTCTGTAAGTCCGTCTCAGTTACTGCCTTTTGTCAACGCCCTAGGACTGTATGATGAATTATAACTCAAGAAAGGGGCACACAAATGATCTATCAATTTGCGGTGATTAACTTCCCATATTCCATACAATCTACAATATATCTATTGTCGCAACAACTTTCCAGACTGGACTGGCAAAAGTGGTGCTTGTTTTCAGAGGTGGGATCTGGTAACATCCAACATCTCTTTACGTGGTTTTCTCACATTTATTTTATGTTTTACTGAATAATTCATTACACCCGCAAGTAAATTCTCTCTTTATACATATCTAAAAAACTCAAAATTTAAGTGAAGATGCAGTCAATAATCACCACACAAGCAAATAAAACTACTTTTTCAAATTTGTCAAGCTTTCGAGAATTTTATTCCCATCATCAGGACAGTTTCTAAAATGTATAAATAAAAACGGAATTAAAATTGTATAACTTAAAAAACAACCTACGACTTAGTCAATTACCAAAAAAAAACCATCCTCTGCACAAAAGGCCTTAAAACTAGCATCATATGACATTCGAATACAAGGACATTTCCCTTATAAAATATTAAAATACATCCAACGACGTTACTTTTCTTTAAACACAAAACAATTTTTTTTTAATTTACTAAACTAATTTCTACATTGTTGTTTCGAGCTTGATCAAACAGTGACTGTTTAATAAAGTACCAATGAACTGAACATTCTGGAATGTTGTTGTGTTATCTGGATATCACTTAAATTTTGAGTTTTTTTCTCTTAACTTAGTCAGTCACGGCTAACCTGCTATTTTTTCATATCTAAAAATGTACCGAAAATAAAAAATATCTGAAACTGTACAAACCACCCAAAAATAAATTGACAAAAACAAAATTGATAGTTACTGTAGGGAAGAAATAACAAAAACAAAAATTCAAAAAAGTTTTGAAAAATCATGTTTCTCATTTGTGAAAAATTTCCTATCCACCAAATTATGCATTTAATAGCTGTTTACCCAATAGTGGTTAATGAGCTTCAACTATTTGAAAATGTTTATTTTAATGGAATTTTTTTGGAAAACAAAATACCTGTAATTGAGTTTCTTCTATATATCGTAATTATGAAAAATATGAAATACAGTAATTACCTCATGCGTTCTTATTGTTTGTAAAATAAATTTAGCTATAAAATAATATGCATATTAAAAATAATTTGTTTATTAGTATCCATCAACAATTTCTTACAGTTTAAAAATATATGTTATAATATAGGGTGATTCACGGCGATTGTATGTTAGATGTTTATGAAGAACTGGTGATGGTATTTTTTGAAAATTTGGATATTTACATAAAAGCACCTACTCTATCAATCTAAAGTATTATCAGCGTTACAATGTTGCCGAATCATTTAAAAAGTTGTATATAGCATCTTTATTATTTCAACACCCAGCATATTATTACATTTTTGGGAACTACTTTCATATCTCGTAGATTTTCTATTATAAACCTATATACCTATCTCTTAAAGTTTTCAGAATAACAAATAAAATATGTGTAAAATTGATTCGAATATGTCGACTTTTATTCCAGATCATATCTTTGTAAATTTTTTCCATGAAATTTAGGATTCGATCGAAATTTGTTGAAATCAACTGAAATGCACCAAGCCTATAAATATAAATGATATCTACACTATGAATTCATCACTGAAGAAAAGAAAATAAATAAAAAAATGTAATTTTTAAAAATAATAAAATAATTAATAGTTTTTAATAATATTATTTTCTACAATATTGCTATTCTCTACATCCTACAAGAGTAGATGCGGTAAAAAGCTAAAGTTGTCAAAAGACACAACAGAATTTTTAACCTTATAGCTGCCTTTATTTGAAACCTTCGTACTTAAAGAGAGGAAAAGAACAAGCGAGATTTAATGAGTTTAAAATTATTATATTGAAATAATGTCTATTATAATCATATTACTATAGACAATTCATTAAGACAGTGACAAAAGTATTAAGGGTTTTCCAGGGGCGGATACAGAAATTTATTTTAGGGGGGGAGGCCGGAATGTGTTTTAGGGGGGACCCAAATAAAAGGTCATGTAGAATATGCTTTTTAGAGCGCCATTTTTAACCCAAAAGCCTAATTTTTAACCAAATTTTTAGATTTTAGGAGGGGCCTTGGCCTCATGACCCCCCCCCCCCCCCGGCCACTGGGGTTTTCAAGTAAACAAAATAATTAAAAGAAGTAAATGACTCCTTTTCTTATAATTATGTTTTCGATTTAGATTAAATGGAATTATTTTTATGAATGAAAATAAATTACAATTGCTCTTTTTTCAAAGTCCGAAATAACGAAGATATTTTACTTTGAAAATTTTCAAAAAAAATGTTTTTTTGTTAAAATTTTGAGAACCACTGGATCTTCTCTGGATTTTTTTTCTTGTAAATTTAGTCTAATACATACTATGTTGCCATATTATCAAGAAATCATGTTTTTAACTAAAAACTAAAAGAATTTCCAAAAAATTTTTTCAAAAAATTTCGAATTTTCAATTTTTTTTTCCGCGAAAATACCTCATAGGCGTGTTTCTTGGGTTGAACTATACTGCCATTTGAAATACTTACACTTAATTCTAGGACACCCTGTAGAATAATATTATATATTGACCTATCAACCTGAGGAAGATGTTCTAACTCGTGATGATTTCAAATATACAGGGTGTCCCACAATTAGTGCGACAAACTGAAAGGGGTTGTAGAGGGCATCAAAACAAGTCATTTGAGTATAGGAAAACCCATGTCCGGAAATGTGCCGTTTTGGCAGGAAGTGGAGTGAAACGTAAATTTCAAGTTGCATTATTTATTCAAAACATTTACAAAAACCGCTCAAAGTGCCGTCCATTCTGTTGAAGATACAAATGCACACGCCTGGACGGACTTTCAGTTTGTCGCACTCATTGTGGTACAGCCTGTAGAAGAAACATCAGAAAAGATCAGAATACTAAATAGCCAAAAACATTATCACATTAAATTCGTTTTTAAGTTTGAAACTACTCTAAGAAGTTTCACACGACTAGTTGACGATAGTTTCCTATAAATGTACGACCTAAAAAACAAAAAAATGAGAATTATTGAATTCAGGTATTGCAGACTATGTTTAGTCCATTAACCGATTCTACATTAATCAAAATTATTATTATCAATTATCAATCCAAAAATAGAAATTTAAATGAATGTAATTAGTAGGGTTGCCACCTTTTTGCAGAGTAAAAAAGGACATTGGACTATCAAAAAGGACCGGTAGGAGAGGGGAGGGGGTAAGCTGTTGATTGCGAACCGCCGATTATAAATCGCCACTATAATTTTGAAAATTCATTTAAAGATCAAAATGGTTTAAAATAAAGCCTAAACTATCATCTGAGATTAAACGGGGAGTTCTAAATAATGTTGCCGATTCTAAACAATAGTATACTGTTTTATTAGAATTAAAAATTATACTTTTTGCGGCGAGACTGTACCGGGTGGCCAACTAAGAATGGACGCCGGCTGTATCTCAGAAACTACTTATCATATAACTTTGGGAAAAAAATTCTAATAGGTAAATCGACCAAGAAAAATCGCTGAAAATTATCTTTAGGTTCGAAAAATGCCCGCTAGAAGGCGTTTCTCTAATAGCTAATCAGAAAACAGGGTTTTTCTCAAATACAGGGTGTCCCAGAAATAAGTGCAAATATTTTAAGAGGTGGTAGATCTCGATAAAAGAAACATATTTTATCTTTATCGTTTTTCAAATAAGTCCAAAATAACGGAGTTATTTTACTTTGAAAATTTCCAAAAAAAAATATTTTTTGCTAAAATTTTGAGAACCACTGGATCTTTTCTGGATTTTCTTTCATGTAAATTTAATCTAATACCTATCTTGCCATATTATCAAGAAATTATATTTTTTAACTAAAAACTAAAAAAATTTCCAAAAAATTTTTCAAAAAATTTCGAATTTTCATAATTTTTTTTTCGCGAAAAAAGCCTCATAGGCGTGTTTCTGGGGTTGAACTATACTACCAGTTAAAATATTTGCACTTATTTCTGGGACACCCTGTATATGCAGGTTAACAGGTATTTTAAATATTACTATTATAATCATCGAGAAATTTGTAATTTTTTTGATATAAAGTGTTTTGCTTTATCTTATAAAATAAAGTGGTGGGGGAAGGTTAAACTTGCTCTTATTAAAATAAGGATAACTCTGGTTTAGGTTACGCGATACTAGGGCTCGTTTAAAAGAGCTTTTCTTCCTTAATGATCTCCAGTATAAAATTTGTTTCCACAATTTTTTTTCGTGGCAGCTAGAGGGCGCTGTTTGACATCATAACAGATATTGCGCTTTTGCGTAAAAAATTTAAATATGAGGCTATATTTCTCTTTACACAGGTAAATAGAGCACAAAATTTCCAAAATATCAGCGCAAACCGCAACTTTCTATCTTCTCTCTAACCGGTAGGCTAGGAAACAAACTAGTAGGCTAGGAAACAAAAAGAGGTAAATTATTTTCGTCAACATATCAAAACATATATTTTAAATTCATTTTAATACCGTTTAATTATTATCTATCCATGATTCGTTCTTGATTCGACCCCATAAATTAAAACCCAGGCATATTGTATCCGATGACCGAGCTGGCCGTGGAAATATGCCGCTCCAGCGTCTCTATCTACTAAAGTAAGTGGTATCCGAGAAGCCCCATCAAGCCCCATCAAGCGGCATCACTGCCTCAACTACACCAACGGCATTCATGCTGATGAAATTGCAACAAATGCAATTTCATCATGATGGATCCCCTAACAAAATTGGCAATTCATTTCTTAGAAATTATGGGTAATTCATTTCATTCATAGTTAAAAAAGTCCAATCATTCGCCATCCTAGAATTCATGCGTAAACATTTACCGACCAACGGTCTTGGTGCTAAACTACTTGCATCAAGGGCAGATTTCGAGCTAAGTTAAGATTCGCACCTTCGTTCGGTGCTATATGAAAAGTGACCCAAACAACATAAACTTTATAATATAATAATAAATAACACAAACAACAGGTAAAACACGAAAACAAGTGAAATCAAGGACGAACTTGGATTAATAACTAAATGACGTTATATGAATAAACCCCTAGTTTTCGACCATACGAAATTTGGCGGTTTTCTGTTAAAAACAATATGGCGACACAAAATTCCTAGAAATTTTAATAAAATTATTGATTCTTCGACTTTCGGACATTTTAATCGGAGAACTAATTACGTATAATTAACCAAGAAATTCGTAAAAATTATATGGATCGCTGATAATGTTACATAAACACGTTTAAGTAATTATGACGTCATTTTTTTAAGAAAACGCCCGAAATTCGGATGCATGAAAACTGAACTTAAACGTTTTGATATTTTGACGTAACCAATTTACTTCTATTTGTTTCCTAGCCTACTACTATAATTTTTAGACCATATAATCCTAAGCGGCAGCCTAACATGATTTGTTCTCTTAATATCTCCGGTTAGAGAGCAGATAGAAAGTTGCGATTTGCGCTGATATTTTGGAAATTTTGTGCTCTATTTAACAGTGCAAAGAGAAATATAGCCTCCTATTTAAATTTTTTACGCAAAAGCGCAATATCTATTATGATGTCAAACAGCGCCCTCTAGCTACCACGAAAAAAATTGTAGAAACAAAATTTATACTGGGGATCATTAAGGAAGAAAAGCTCTTTTAAACGAGCCCTAGTTTGTTTAAATCGCATAACCCAAACCAGAGTTATGATTATTTTAATAAAAGCAAGTTTAACCTTCCCCCACCACTTTATTTTATGAGATAGAGCAAAATACTCTATCTCAAAAAAATTACCAATTTATCGATGATTATAATAGTAATATTTAAAATACCTGTTCACCTGCATGTTTTTGAGAAAACCCCTGTTTTCTGATTGGCTATTAGAGAAACGCCCCCTAGCGGGCATTTTTCGAACTTGAAAATAATTTCCAGCGATTTCTCTTGGTCGATTTACTTATTAGAATTTTTTTCCCAAAGTTATACGATAAGTAGTTTCTGAGATACAGCCGGCGTCCATTCTTAGTTGGCCACCCGCGTTTGATGACATTACAGGTGAGGAACAAAAAGCAATTTTTACTCCGAATAGCGGTATTTTTACTCCGAATAGCGCTATTTTTTTCAAATGTCACATATAATTTTTTAAACAATTTTAAACGTTGCAAATAATACAAAAAAAAATTGAAAGTAATGCCCTGTAAGTAATTATATATCGAGAAATATGATTACATTCGTTGAATTTGACACTTTATGTCAGTCGAATAATATACTTTCGTACTTTTGTATACCTATGTGTTAAAATGCTCTACTTTTATGCCTAATCGTTAAAAGGAGTTTTCATATCGCAATTATGTCGCAAGAATTAATACTTTTGTAACGTTTGAAAAAAAAACATTTATTTATAAGTTTTACAACATGTCTAATTAAATTTGATAAAAGGAATATTGCTGGTTGTTGTAGATAATCTTCTCAAGGAAAATACGTGAATAAAAAAGACTTTTTAGGCCGAAAAAAGTCAAAAGAACCATTTGCTCCAAAAAAGGACTGTCCTTTTCAAAATAGGGCAGGTGGCAACCCTAGTAATTAGTAAAATGTAATGCTGGCGAGCTCACGCGTTATAAATTGATGCAAAGCTGTAGATTCTTTGTCATTGAAAAATCTTATTTCACAACATTTAGGAATATCCGTAAGGATTAACATTTACGAAAAATATCTCTGTTTTCACACAATATTGAATTCCTATGAAAATTAGCAACTATGTATCTAAAATAGTACGAGCGATGTATATATTTCTATTTTGAGATGCTTCTGAGAAGATGACATTAGGAAATACAAAAATGTATTTAATATTGATTTATAAACAGTTTCAATAGTGTGGAAAAAAATGACTAAGTATTTTAATAAACTACACTGTTAAATGAAAATTATCAGAACTTGTCTATATTAAACGAGTTTTGATAGGCTAATTTGTCAAAATCGTCAAACTTAAATACGACAAACGTCAAAACATCAACCTATTAATGAGTTAAAATTAATTGCGATGACCAGCAGAAGAGTAAAATTTGTTTTTGATGTACAGGGTGGTCGAAATTGGTCTGTTTTAACAGAGAAAACCTATTTCCTGACTAGATGGAGCAAAACCGACAGAGATGTCATGGGCTCGATTTCTGAGAAACGTTTAATGGCGTAAACCGTCTGTTGATATTTTCACTGCCAACCGAGATACGGGGTCTTTTTGAATTTTTTACCATTTGGAAAATTGCCCATAACTTTTGTATTTCGCGGAATAATAAAATTCTGTAAAAACGTTCATAAGGCACTTTTTTAAGCACAATCCAGTGGCGTAGTCATTTTTTTTCTATACTTGCTCTTTTTGTCAGAAATAATAAAAAAAAATAATTTTTTAAATGGAAATCATAGTTGGCTGTAAACTTAAAAAAATGCTGGCGTTTAACCCTTTCCAACGATATAAAGATATGTGTATTTATTTCTAAGAATGAGAGAAATATTAGGTTTTTTATCTTTGTATCGAAGCGGGCCTTGATTTTGTGTTGACCTAGTTTCCTAATTATTTTTTATCACAATTTAATTTTGTATATCATTATTTATCTGCATAATTAAAGACTTTTGAAAAGGTAAATCAACATTCTATATTAGTAGTACCATTTACAATTAAAAAGCCAGGGCTACAACTGCACTATTAACTGGAAAATTTAGAGAGAATTGGATTGAAACAAGGGATCCCATCATCTTGGCCTGCTAGGTCCTGTGATGTAACTCCTTTCGACTTTTTGATGGGGGAAATTAAAAGGCCTTATATATAAGGGAAGAACCATTTGGACGAGAGAGGAATTTCAGAAGGCTACTAGGTAAGCTTTTGGACTTATTACACCAGTTCGCCTAACTCTACTAACAGTAACTCTGTGCGCAAAAGATGTTTATTGTGTATTCGACAAGGATGTTTGAATATCTTTGATGATTTTTTTTTTTAAACTTTATTCGTTTTTGTTTTGTTCTTTGTTTATTGTATCGATCTCATTTGTAATTATTAATACTAATATAGAATGTTAATTTACCTTTTCAAAAGTCTTTAATTATGCAGATAAATAATAATATAGAATATTAAATTGTGATAAAAAATAATTAGGCATATAGGTCAACACAAAATCAAGGCCCGCTTTGATATAAAGATAAAAAACCTAATATTTCTCTCATTCTTAGAAATAAATACCCATAACTTTATATCGTTGTAAAGGATTAAATGCCAGCATTTTTTTAAGTTCATAGCCAACTATAATTTCCATTTAAAAAATTATATTTTTCATTATTTCTGATAAAAAGGGCAAGCATAGAAAAAAAACTCACTACGCCACTGGATTGGGCTTAAAAAAGTGCATAAAGAACGTCTTTACAGAATTTTATTATTCGGCGAAATAAAAAAGTTATGGGCTATTTTCAAAATGGTAAAAAATTCAAAAAGACCCCATATCTCAGTTGGCAGTGAAAATATCAACAGGCGGTTTATGCCATTAAACGTGTCTCAGAAATCGAGCCCATGACATCTATGTCGGTTTTGCTCTATCTAGTCAGGAAATAGGTTTTCTCTGTTAAAACAGACCAATTCCGATCACCCTGTACATATATTATTATGTTACAACCATATACGAAAGTTTCAGATAAAAAAAAACGATATTTGGTATATTAGTATATGACATAAATTAGGATTGATTGACGTATTCTATTGTTTTTGGTCACTTCCGGTTTCACCGGAAATGACTACAACTTCTGATTTTTAAATGGCACCCTCGGTATTTTTTTACTTTATTCTATAGAAAATGACACTCTGAATCGAATGACATATCATATGTCAACTTTGACATTTTCGCATATGGTTTATTTGACATTGTAACATGCGGTTCATAACGACAATTTGACACAAAATACCAAGTGTGTGGTATCAAATCAAAACTTGTAGTCATTTTCGGTGAAACCGGAAGTGACCGAAAACAATTGAATACGTCAATCAATCCCAATTTATGTCATATAAAAAAGTTATAGGGGTGAGCCACTTTTGAGACGCACCCGGTATGTGAAAACAGACTATACAGCATCTGTAGCTCCTAGAATTAAAAATTTGGGAATTTTATTTAAGTGCAAACCTAAAGTATGTACTGGGATGTATTTCCGGAAAATATTTTAACTTCTATAGGGTAGCTCAAAAAAGTGTGGGTGGATCGGGATGATTTTTTTTAATGGAACACCCTGAATATAATTGCATTTTTGGCTTCCTTTCAGATCATTTTACATAGTCTTAAGATATGAGTAAATATATTTCGTTAGTTTCAGAGATATTAATAAATATATAAAAAATATATATTTTTCAACCTTCACTAAAAAAATTATTATAAATACAAGAACTGTCCTGAAATCAAAACTATATTAGGTATTTTCTTTAGATGGTCTATAATTACTTTGCTATAAATATCGTAATCTTAAATCATAGAGGATGTTCAAAATTCTACGCCAAACTTTCTAAAAGATGAAATATTTTTTTTATGTTTTTTCATATGGAACACCCTGTATATTATTTTTTTATTAGATATAGAATTAAAAAATGAACAATAAATCCGGGGATGACAGTTTTTAGAAGAGCCAATTAGCTATCTTTTAGTAAAAAAAAAGCAACTTTCTAGAGCAAGTCGTTACTTCAGTAGAGACGACACAATAAACATTAGCATTTTATATGTAGATGTGGTTTTAGTTTCATTTGTACCTAGAGTAAATTAATAATATAGCAAGAGTTGTCTCACTTGGGTAGAAAATATATGTACATGTACCTCCAAAATATCACTTTACTGACAAGCGATTGCCAATGACTGCCATATATGACTGCGAAGAAGACTGCCTATGTCTGCTATAAGTAATTATATACATAATTATTGTCGAATGATGTCAATGTCTGACAAGAACACCCTGTATATTATTTTTTTATTAGATATAGAATTAAAAAATGAACATTTTTTGTATTTAAAGTATTTCAGAATTTTTAATGTTTGTTTTCTTTGATTTTAAACCGACTATTTTATTTATTGGTCCAGATAGCGTAAAACGAGAAAAAACAAAGGCATGCATTTTCATTAAATAATGCATTCGTTTACAGTATACTTTAAAAAGTTAAGTAACTTGACGTATATATTTCTAATATGCCAATTTTGTACTTATCCTATAGTTCACTTCTAGGGTACAGAGTTTCCTTATACTATGGTACAGATATATACACTTAACTATTCTTTTAACATTTTCAAATTTGTTTTTCATTGTGTTTGTTATTGTAAGTACCTTTTTAGGTACAGTGTGAATATTTTTAATTCAACTGTGTACGCACGCAATTTAAACAAAAACAAAAACAGCATTAGATCAATCGTCATTAATGAAATAATTAAAAACTTCCATTTAATTGGTACGTTTAAGTGGTAAGTTTATATATAGGTTTAGCTATCATATTGTTATGAGGGATTGGAAATATTATTCGTTGTATTAAACATATATGTAAAAATTCAGTAAATAATCATAACATCAATCCAAAAAAATACCCATAAAGGATTTTTTCGCCACTGCACTGCAAGAAAATCTACAAAATAAAATAGTTAGTTTTTGTAAACACTTCTGCGTTAAACCTAAACGGACACTGCTTGTCAGAAGTTATGTTTACAGTTATAAAAATTTGCCTAACAAAGAAAAAAAATGCTTAACGTCTCGGAAAGTTTATCTCTTTCCGTCGTCGGAAGCAAAAAAAAATACAAAGGATAAAGAAAAAACTATTTAAGATATTTAAATTCAACTATTCGAGAACACTTTACTTTTTTAAAACAGATACGTCTACAAGAAACCGTTGACGTTCTTTTAAAATGACAACAATGATTTTACCAACCTACATCAATAAGTTTCCCGTTGCAGTCAAACCAGTATATAGGGTGGTGACAATTTCGATGCTGAACGTTTGCATTAACAGCTAATCATCAAAAACAATTAACGATTATACCTTCTTTCTTTGAAAAGTCAGCCCTTTGCTTGGCATACTTTTTTTTTAAAATAACATAATCACTCAATTCTGTGATTGCTCCCTATAGATTATTTAATTTTTACCTTGGAGTTTATTATGCATACAATAGGTTTTAGATTTAAAAACAGATTTTGATATAACGGTAATGAACAAATTTGTTATTTTATTTCGTTATTCACTCCGTATCAGTAGCATTGCTACCGCCACCGCCATCATGTATTAATATGCAATAAGAAATATTATGTTTTACTTAACCTTAAACCTTTTAACGGCGATATTGTCCTGCAAATTTATAACAAATTACGCTAATCTACGACACTAATCTACACCTTTAACCTCTTTTTACCTTAAATAGTAGTGATTTAACACCGGTTTTAACAATAACCAATTTCGACAGCTTAAGAGTTCATTTCACTATAGTCCGAAAAAGTAGCAAAATCAGCGTTCGGCATTTAACTTTTTATGTAAAACTGGCTAGGTATTTTTACACAAATAAAAAAGGAAATTAAAGATAAAGGATTATACTATATCCGTATTGTAGCACATTTTTAGACAACTTCTTGATTTTTAAGATTTTGATGGTCAAACATCAACAAAATATTCCGTATTATGTTTGGACTAAATTTTCTCGAAAATAAAGACATAATTTAAAATTCCGTTACAATGCGGAAATAGATTGAAGCTTTGTGATTACAGTGATATATAATTTATATGGTTTTGTAATAAATTGCTCGCTATTTTATGGCAAAGGCTGAAGCTCTGCAAACCTTAATCAAAACACGTGTGTTTCAAATTTTAGGTGTGGCTAATACGGCAGGATCTAGGCAGATTTGTAAAATATAATATATATTTCCTTCGGCCACACACACCCGCTTTACCCGACCCCTGAGAGCGACCCGAACACTACAGCGTAATAGACTCTTAAGCAACCAGCTTGATGTCAGAGCTGCAAGCCCACAGAAAACTTAAGTCTTTTTTTGATTTAAATTATCTTAAACTTAAGTCATTTGATTTTAAGTCATTTTTCGATTAAGAAAGCCTTTTTCCTTATAGTTGGGGTGCACAACGTATAAAAATAGCTTCCCGTGGGAAACTTCATGAAGGGAAGGTGCCAATGGAGTTGTTTTATCAGAAAAATTATGTATTCCATTAATTTTTATGGTGCATTGTCACAGATGTTGCGTTTGTTTGGAGTGCGTTAAACAAAATGGCCGCCATAGCAATATAGACAATGTGCGCTATCGTCGCCGCTATTTAACTGATTTCAATTTTTTTAAGCTTGTTAGAAAGGTAAAAAATAATATTTTGGTTGCTGGTTGGATTTAAAGTGAAAAAAATTGAAAAATATTTTGTTATATTATTTTTACCAAAATAAAATATGGTCTACGCAGGGTCTACGTTATAATATAACGTACCTATATTATGAGTTCATGTATTCATATTATGAATTCATGTATTTAAAAAAATTAAGTGATACATTTGCACATATACAGGGTGATTCCTGTAAGTCGGCCATGCTTTCGAGGAATGATAGGGGACGTCGAAATATTAATTTTGATATACAGCACACTATGGGTCGGAAATGCCTCTTACGCAAGATACAGGGAGTTATTAAAGATATTTTTTAAAAAAAATTAAAGATATTTTTTAATAGTTTTTTTAACAGTTGAAGGTATCGTTATAAAATGTTATTATAGGAATCTACTTAACAGACACACTTTAAATGTAAAAAGAAGATGTTTTAGTATCAACCAGTGGCGTAGATGTGATACACATCGGGTAATTTAAAAAAAAA
Source organism: Sitophilus oryzae (assembly GCF_002938485.1). Taxonomy (NCBI): domain Eukaryota; kingdom Metazoa; phylum Arthropoda; class Insecta; order Coleoptera; family Curculionidae; genus Sitophilus; species Sitophilus oryzae. Next base: position 838,803 of record NW_022146928.1, on the reverse strand, counting down.
TAGTACGCCACTGATAAAAATAAAAATTTCGGAGTTTTTTTATTTACTCGGTTTATTTTCAAGAAAAGTCTCTTGCAGCTTTCTTATATCTAACACCATTTTGTCACAATTTAAAAATAAATATTTTTTTAATGAGAACCTTAAATATGCGAGTTATTATAACTACCTTAAAACTACGAATTTTATTATTAACAATAAAAAAAATTCTAGTTTAAATTTATAATTTTTTAAAAATTTATTTAGAGCTAATAGTAAAAAGTACTAAAGTTACCCAAGATGAAGGGAGCTAACGATGCACATGTGTTTCTGCCCTCTAATTATAATAATTCGCTGTATTTAAGATTCTCATTAAAAATTTATTTATTTTCTAATTGTGACAAAATGGTGTTAGATAGGAGAAAGTTGCAAGATACATTTTTTCTTGGAAATAAACCGAGTAAATAAAAAAACTCCTAAATTTTTATTTTTATCAGTGGCGTACTATTTTTTTTTTTTTGAAAAATTACACGATGCGTATCACATCTACACCACTGGTTGAAACTAAAACCTCTTCTTTTCACATTTAAAGTATCTCTGTTAGGTAGATTCCTATAATGAAATTTTATAACGATACCTTCAACTGTTAAAAAACTATTAAAGAATATCTTTAATTTTTCAAAAACTTTAACACCCTGTATCTTGCGTAAGAGACATTTCCGACCCATAGTGTGCTATATCAAAATTAATATTTCGACGTCCCCTATCATTCCTCGAAAGCATGACCGACTTACAGGAATCACCCTGTATATTAATAAAATTACAAATCGGTATCATCACTATCAACCATCATTACCTTCGTCGGCAAAATCAGGCGAATGCAAATTATCACAAGTTGGTTCGTCCGCATTACAACTACACATTTCTGTGCAAGGCATATTGTTTGCTAAACATTTAGATGGTGGTGAACATCGATTTTTAAGACACGAACATCTAATCAGTTGATGAAGAGACTCTGGAGCACATGGTTCTTCACACATAACAGGTGTAAGCACCTCGGTAAGCACTCCCTCTTCCAAATACCAGCCGTGTCCAATTGGATTAGGGATGACTACATTTGGTTCATCATCTTTTGACCACACAAAGGCTTGAAGGTTAGCTCTCTTAATTGCGGGTACAAGGGAACCTCTAGTGGAGGGTAACTTATCTCCAAGGGCTAGTTTGGCAGTAAACATTGACCATCGTAATTCTGCAAGTGATTTTGTTAGAGTGCTTGCTTTATAAATTCGACAAATAAATATTTCTAGCTGATGCAAAACATCATCAGGTACTAAATCATTGGTACCAAGTTTTTGCAAGGCAGTATTCTTCACTCGCTGAAACAAATGCCTTACAGTATGACAACTTTCCTTTTCCAAACAAACTTCCGGTGGTGTCACAACCAGATATTGCATGGAACCCGGGCAGTGCTGAAGATTTTAGTTTTTAACTGATATTGCCTCGCCTGACGATGGTACAAAGAAGGTGTTTTCAGGAAGCCTTGCATAGCGCCTCACTAGCAAAACTAAAATATCTCTATCATTAGCAAATACCAGTAGTGTATCTGCACCCCAAACTTTCGCATTAATAGCATGAATTATAATTTTTGTTTCGGCTTCTTCTTGAGTACTCTTTAAACAATCCAAAGAGCAGTGCGTCGCAGAAACTTCAGTGCGCCATCTTACATACTTAAGTCTTACATACTCAAAATATATTCCAAAAACTGACACTGATGGCATAAAATAATCTGTTTTTAGCTTAAGATGGAATATCATCGAATCTATCATTTTTTCGCAATGCATGTTAGGAATATTTTTTTCAGCTAGTTCAAATACCTTTCGATCAAAATAAGATAAATTGGAATCGGTTCAGCAGGGACCGAAATATGCCACTTGGTTCATAATGAAGCGACGGCTATCTTGGATGACGTCATCATAGCCACACGCAACATCTGTGAAAGTGTCACCATCGACATTATTGGACTACATGTTTTTATCTATCGATTAGTACCACTAGTACCTTCCCTTCATTAACTTTCCCACGGGACACACAATGCTTCCGTACTATTAAAGAAAGGCTTTTGTCTTTTAAAAGAGTCTTTTTACAGAAGAGCCAAGAATAAAGAATAATTCAGAATCAAGAAGAAAGAAGAAAGAAGAATCAACAATCAATACCACTAGCAAATAAAAAGATAATTTTTCGGATTCTGTTTTGATTATTTGCCGTATTAAGATTGATTGTGTTGATTCTCACTATACCTTCCGTTTCCATTCCATATCCATTCCATATCCGTTCCATATCCGTTCCGTATTTTTTATTGTATTCACGCTATACGTAACCTTCCGTTCCGTATCAGTTCCATACTTTTTATTGTACAATTTATATCATTACCAAAGTTTTATTTTAAAAAATTGTATCTTTTGAAAAAGGTAATAGATTTAATTAAGAGGTGAAGGAATAAATAAATATCAGCAAAATTTTAACAGAGCTGGTTCAAATGTAAGAACCTGACATCGCTATTTCCGATACGCTTCAGTCCGTCCGCCAAAAAAATGTATTGAAGGGGAGGATATGGAACGGAAAGGAAACGGAACGGATGGTGTGCATTGTCCTATTCATTTACATGATATAATATTTTGTGTAAACGGAAGGAAAACGGAAGGGAGCCGATATGGAAGGTATTGTGAGAATAAACCTTTATGCGTACATAAAAGGTACATAGTGAGTCTGTTTTCTTTCAAGGGAATGAAGTGAACCCACACTCCATTATGTAGACCGAAAAATGAACAAAAAAAATTGATCTCGAATATATTCTCCAGCCCCCCCTTTAGCTTATGCCGTCGACATATTACATAGTGACCAAAACATATCACCGGTTTTTCATGGACATGTATTCGATGGCATCTTATCTGTACTGGATACATATATTTCATATCTATTAAACGTTTAGTTACGTAATCGAGACCGCGATTTTTAAATTCATTGTTGCCAACCATGGACATATCGCCGTGCTGACTATCTGGAATTTAAATTTCGCGCGGGTGATTCAGGCGGTTGCTTTGCTCTAAAAAATGTCAAGTTTCCGCGTTTATTTATTTATTTCCTCACATTGTTATCTTATGCCACTTTAATAAGTTTCGACACTTTAATTTCGGATATTACGAGTTTATTTAAATAAATAGTGTTGTGATACTTTAAGCTTGAAAATGTTTCTAGCAGTCCTTGCAGTCGAACATAGTTCTTTTTAGAACCTCTTTTAGTGCGAAATGTACAAGATAGCTTAGTAGCCGTAAAAAAACTCATCTCAACTTTATTAGAATATTTTAAACGGAAAGCGGTAGTAATGGCCCTTTATGACCCCTTAAGTGCTGTTAAGAGGGTGAGTTTTGTTGATGTAAATAATAACTGTTTATATATTTATAATTAATTTATTTTTGTTTCCTAAAATGTTTTGATTAAAAGAAAATATTATATAACAGTGGGCAACGTTGTGCCGGTCAAGCTTAATCACGTGACTAAAAGTTTATTTGGTATGAACTGTAGTTTATTAAAATTAGTTGAAATTTTATAAAAAAACATATTTTTGTGTTTATAGTTATTCTGAAAATTAACCCTTTTATTTTATACAAGTTGAAGCCTGGCGCATCCGCCACGACATGACATCAGGAAAAAAATACTTTTTTTTTTAATTAAACGAAAAACAATAAATCCGGGGATGACAGTTTTTAGAAGAGCCAATTAGCTATCTTTTAGTAAAAAAAGCAACTTTCTAGAGCAAGTCGTTACTTCAGTAGAGACGACACAATAAACATTAGCATTTTATATGTAGATGTGGTTTTAGTCTCATTTGTACCTAGAGTAAATTAATAATATAGCAAGAGTTGTCTCACTTGGGTAGAAAATATATGTACAGGGTGGGTCAAATTCGACGCTTTTAAATGGAAACACCCTTTTCTATAGGAGATAGACGAAAACTAATATCGGTGTCTGGAGCTCAATTTTCATCAAAAACATGACGGTGTAAACCGCACATCAAGATCTGTTACCGTCTCGGAGTTACGGGGTGTTTTTCAAAAATGTGCATTTTTAACAAATCGCTGTAACTTTTTTACTATGGAAAATTTTGAATTTCTATGAAAACATTTCCAAAGCATCTTTTTACGTAGAATTTAATGGTTTAAGTGTAATTTTTTTAAAATTTATAATTTAAGAGTTATCAACAGAAAAATTGATTTTTTATTTGGGACACCCTCTATATTTTTAATTGACTGAAAAGAATTTCAAATTACCTTTCCAAAAATATAGCACATTTGATATTTTGTTATAATCCCCTTCGAAATACAGAATTTTTAAAAGTTCGCCACTTTTAACTAGTAGGCTTTGGACCCCTTATTGATGGTATGCCCTTAATGGAATTCGAAAACATATTTTTCCAGCAAGACGACGCACCGCCTCTGATCGCTGAAGTTATCAGCAAATTTTTGCCTCCAATTTCCAGAATAATTGAATAGCCAACCAAGATTCCAGCCGTTGGCCGTCGAGGCCACCTGACTTAGTGCCCATGGATCTAATCCTATCGATTTGCGGAAAAATAAAGGTTTTTTATTCTTCCGTATAATCTAGAATTAGAAATACTTATCAGTTATGAGAGGGTATCTTTCACCCCCACTGAGTTAATGAATTCCGCGAGAAATGTTCAAAAACTGCCCCGTCTGTCCATAACAGAAGACGGTCGATATGTCGAACACCTATAGCAAAATCTCATGTCTTGGTTTGCTATTTATTTTTCTTGTTATTAGATATAGTTTAAATGTGTTGATGTTGATTAAATATATTTTAAATAGTTATAAAATTCTGCATCTCTCATAGCAAATATTATTTTCGTTTTAATTGATGCTCACAGCTAGATTTTTTGCATTACAGCCGGTGCCGTTCAAAGCCTACTCATTTAAAGCGGGCGAATTTTTATATACTCTATATCTCGAAGAGGAATCGAGCAAAATATCAAGTGTGTTATATTTTTGGAAAGGTAATTTTAAATTATTTTCAATAAATTAAAAATATACAGGGTGTCGCATATAAAAAATCAAATTTTCTGTTGATAATTCTTAAATTATTAATTTTATAAAAATTGTACTTAAACCATTAAATTCTACGTAAAAAGATGATTTGGAAATGTTTTCATAAAAATACAAAATTTTCCATAACAAAAAAGTTACAGCGATTTGTTAAAAGTGCATATTTTTGAAAAACACCCCGTAACTCCGAAACGGTAACAGATATCGATATGCGGTTTTCACTATCATGTTTTTGACAAAAATTGAGCTCCAGACACCGATATTAGTTTTCATCTATCTCCTATAGAAAAGGGTGTTTCCATTTAAAAGCGTTGAATTTGACCCACCCTGTACATGTACCTCCAAAATCACTTTACTGACAAGCGATTGCCAATGACTGCCATATATGACTGCGAAGAAGACTGCCTATGTCTGCTATAAGTAATTATATACATAATTACTGTGTCGAATGATGTCAATGTCTGACAAGAAAATACTTGAATGATACACTTACCTTTACCTTTATAGATTTTATCTAGTAAAGATTTATTTATATTTGCATCATCAATCAGATGACTAAAATTAGTTTTGATCCTATATGAAAGAAAGAGACCTCTAATCTAAAAGTCGTCATTTCATTGATTCCTAAAGTTTAAAGTTTTACTACTCAACTTAATAGGACATTACTCCTTAGGCTTACGTCTATATAGTATAGTTAACATATTTTTATATCTAATTTAAATAATAATATGTATATATTTATTAAATTGGCACGTGTTCTCTAATTCCCTGTCAAGGTTAAGTATTTTAAGAATACCTAAACATTAATATTAATATTTCGATATTAATATTAAAGTCGAATAATTTTATTTTTATTTTCATTCTAGTATATAACTATGATGTTTTTTTTTTAATTATAAAACAGAAATATAAATGTCAAAAAGTTTTCTTTTCAAGATATTTCTAAATCTACTTTAGAATCAGCTAATTGATAGTGTGTTTAACAACGGTTTAACTATTTAATAGTTTACAATACAACTGAGATGTTTCAAAAGTAGGTAGATTTTATGACAATACATAAATCAATATATTAATATTTGAAAACATAAATAAAATAATTCATAAATTACGTCGTTCGCATTTAAAATAATAACCAGATAATAACTAAGTAACCATACGTCCGTCATTATGAGAGACAGTGTGTTATTAAAAAAAAATAAAAAAATCCTTATAACTTATACCGTATGATCGAATAAAAACAGTGATGGTCAACGATGGCTATGAAATGAACATCAATGACATTTCCCATATAAATTTACATAATGACAGCGATCTTCATTTCATAGCCATCGCTGACGCCGTTTTTATTCGATCATACGGTATATTATGAGCCATTCACAATTCGATTAACTCCCCCCCATTACGAAAAATCCTACATTTAAGTGTAAAAGTATTGGGTATATTCATCATTTTTTATAATTTATTGTTTTAAAATTTTTCCAAACGTTATGAATACAGGTAGCGCACCTCATTCGCCTCGGTTGATTATACGAAAATGGAAAGATGTAGAAACAAAATATTTTATGGGTATATGTGGGGAGTCAATGTACACAATTTAAAATTATTTTGAAATATACAGGGTGCCTCAGAACTAAGTTCCATACCAAAGTTTTATTTTTTCTTATGGAACACCCGGTATTTAATTTCATTTTTGGATTCTTGTGCCCAAAAAAAGACATTTATTATAAGGGTTAAATATATTTAAAATTATTGGTTTTTGAGATATTTAAAGATATTTAAATATGCATACTACAAGAGAACGGATTATCAATACCTTGTACATTACTTTTCAGAATTAATTCTTGTGCTGAGTTTAAAGGCAAAGAAATAAACTTTACTGAAAAATGTTATTGCTTCCTCAAATTTATACAGGGGTACCAAAAATTAGTGATCTATTTTAAGGATTTATTTTACATTAAAACTTTGTTATTTAAAATGCAACACCCTGTATTTTTTTAAATAAATCGAAGCAGATTTAAATGCTCTTTCAAACTCTATTAGGGTTTCCTATATCTATATGGCTCAGATTTTGAATAAAAAGCGATTTTTAAATAAAATGGCAATCAAGATGGCTGGTATCGCCATGACAATTTTCTAGTGACAGTTAGTAACTATTTTCAAAATCGACATTAGTTTATAGACTTTATTTAAATCTATACCAGTTTACTTTTATTTAATTGACCTACAATAGTTAAATAAATAATATTTATTTAATATGTATTTATTATTCTATCAAGGAAAAAGAAGAAGTAGTTCTTTGTTTTATTTTACGATAACTTGTAGATATATGAATTTTTTATAAAAGAGCCAATTACGGTAAATTCAATTTTTTTACTTCCAACGACAGGTTTCTGCCTAATAGGTTTTTTATAAACGACACTACCAATTCTGCGAAATAGCAAATAGGACAAGTAGTTTTTCAAAGAAACGCTTATCAGGAAGATTCCTATGCTGGATATCTTTGAGCATTAGCTCTTGAGGCTAAGAAATAATTTTCCTCACAAAATAAAATCACTAGTAACATATCCATTCGTTCCACCAGCAAATATGGCTTTATTTTTCTTCATAAAATAAAAAAATACTTACTTATTAAACTATTGTGGGTAAATTTTAGTAAACTGTTTAAATAATAATATCCATACACTAATATCGATTTTGAAAATAGTAACTAATTGTCACTAGAAAATTGGCGATACCAGCCATCTTGATTGCTATTTTATTTAAAAATCGCTTTTTATTCAAAATCTGAGATAGATAGCAACCAAACCAAACCCTAATATAGTTTGAAAGAGCATTTGAATCTGCTTCGATTTATTTAAAAAAATACAGGGTGTTGCATTTGAAAAAACAAAGTTTTTATGTAAAATAAATCCTTAAAATAGATCACTTGTTTTTGATACCCCTGTATAAATTTAAGAAAACAATAACATTTTTCAGTAAAGTTTATTTCTTTACCCTAAACTCAGCACAAGAATTAATTCTGAAAAGTAATGTAGAGGGTGTTGATACTCAATTCTCTTGTAGCATGCATATTTAAATATCTCAAAAACCAATGATTTTAAGCATATTTAACCCTTATAATAAATGCCTTTTTTGGGCCCAAGAATCCAAAAATGAAATAAAATACCGGGTGTTCCATAAGAAAATATATAACTTTGGTATGGATCCTAGTTCTGAGTATATTTGTATATTTCAAATATTAAATATTTCAAATTTCCTGTATATTTCAAAATAATTTTAAATTGTGCACATTGCCTTCCCACATATACCCATAAAATATTTTGTTTCTACATCTTTTCGTTTTCGTATAATCAACCGAGGCGAATGAGGTGCGCCACCCTGTATACCAAACGGTTTTACACATAAATTTAAGATTTTTCAAAAGTGGAGTTGAGCTTGATTTTAATATATCCGTTATGCGACGATACGATGTTAATTTTATTGGTTGAATTTAAAGATTTCGATTGGTTAGAAATTTACGCAGTTTTTAAATTTATTGCATTTTCATGCCTCCGTTCATCGGATGTACGATTTGCTTGTGATTGGTGTCATATTATATTTTCTTATAACCTAAGAGCTAGCAACGTTTTCGAGAGGAAATTTTAAGATAGCTGGTTCTTTAATATATCTTGTTATGCTCTTGAGTGCGGGCCGTATGGCTTCCGGTAGACGTTGCGTTTACTACTGCGCATCATATCTGTATTCAACATCTGTTCTGCACTACTGCGCATTATAAATTCGCCCTGTGTTTCAGGAGCTAAGGAAGCTAGGACATACATATGTATAGCATATTTAGTTTCATAAAAAAGTAGCAAAGCAATGTAAAAATCGTATCATGTATTCTCTACTTATAAACGAGAAATCCCATAACTCACGAAAATGGAATACCCTGTACAGATGTGATAAGCAGTAGTCAACCGCAGTGGTCTACAGGCAGGCAGACGGCCCGCACTTTGGTCCGGAGAGCATAGAAAAAGATATATTAAAGAACCAGCTTTCTTAAAATTATCGTTTTTCTGACCTTGCTAGCGCCTGTACTATTATATTTTTATTAAGGTTAGAAACACTAAATCACCACAATACACCAAAACACTTTTATTTTACCCTGGACGCGCGTTTCGCTAACCATGTTAGCATCATCAGCAGATGATTATAAACTGGAGTTTATAATCATCTGCTGATGATGCTAACATGGTTAGCGAAACGCGCGTCCAGTGTAAAATAAAAGGTTAGATTAAATTTTTCAAAAAAGTGCCAAAACGTCCGTTATCATACGATCTATCTCCGTTGACGGGCTGGAGTAAAAAAATTACGGATGAAAAGAGGCGCGAAAACGCTATGTCCAATCAGAGGATAACAGTATCAACGGTAACGGATGCATGAAAATCAAGCTGTAATAGAATTATACATTAAACGACTTATTTATATTATTAGTTTATAACATGTACCTGCACGGGTCACTGTAGGAAGTAAAGTAAAGATTTCAGTTAACGTCTCCTTTTTGCTTGTTTGCTACTTTGTTTACGCGGAATCCGAACCGCGGTACTCGGCCATATCATGGTCAATTGCCAACCGTCATGGTCCTAAGCCTACCGACTTAGGAAGTGTCTAAATCAACTCTTACTCACGAGATATCCGATCTCATCCGGCCTCAAACCGGCGTGAATGAGCAGTGTGTGTCAATAGATTTTACATTTTTCCCTTGAATAACAGCACGATACAGAGTTTTGAACAGTTTCCATCCACCAGTATCGCCTTACGTCGCTTAACTTCGGTGTTCTAATGGAAACCGGTGTTTCAACGTAGCTAGGCCGTTGCTCGGGTCACTGTAGACTAGGGCATTCAATCCCGAAAGAAATTTTCAATCCCGGGATTTCGGGATTATAATTTTTCGATCCTGGGATCCCGGGATTGGTCCCGGGATTCACGAAAAAATTAATTACGTTGGAATTATATTATATTTTCTTTCTTTACAAAATTTCATTGAACAAAAAAAAACATTAACATAAATTAAACGTCATCTCCATTACAAAACAACATAACATATAAGTTTATTTAACAAAAAAACATAAAAGGAACTAAAATATAGATTTTTTATTTAATTTAAATAAAATAAGAGATACTCAAATAACAACTTATGCAGTAACAAAGATGAGGATCTAGACTTGGTTTTTTTGGTTTTTGAAAAAATTTCTTAAAAAAAACAAGGCGATCAAGAGTATTATCACTCAAACTAGATCTTCGTCATCTTCAAACTTGATCAAACATTCAGGGTTGTTTATAAGCGCATATTGTACTATCATGAAAGACTTGTGTACGATTTAAATTAAGGAAAAAATGTAATGATGAATCCCGAAAATCCCGGGATTAAAGAAAAGACAATCCCGGGATTTCGGGATTGAAAAAATGTCCGGGATCCCGGGATCCCGGAAAACCGGATCCCGGGATTGAATGCCCTACTGTAGACTAATCCGCCCCTGACCATACCATAAACCATAAAAATATAATTAACTAAATACGCCGAATAATTCCATGCATTTAATATGCAGTTAAAATATTTAAAAAATATTGCATAGGAGATAATAGATATATTTTAAATTACAATCTATTAATATGTTTTTAAAAACTTACGTCAATAATAACTATAATTAGTAGATAATAATAATTAAACAAACATCTCAAATAATAATCTTGCGGTTTTCAAAAATTTCATTTTAGAAAAAAATATTTCAAGCACTATTTAAGATTAAATTTTCATTAAATAATGCATCCGTTTACAGTATACTTAGTTATAAATTCGAAAATTCTATAACAGCTCTAAATAATTAATTTAACACTTAATTATACAAAATGTTTTACTTGTTACTTTTGAAGCCTGTGGTCAATTAACTAATAGTTTAATAATTTTTAGTATTCTATTTTCAATTTATATTTGTGACGTAAATTAGTTACTATAGTGAAAAATTTTCGTTTGCATAAAAAATAGGCCAAGAGGCCAAATTAAAACAAAATGCTCAAACAAATAATGGATACTGCCTTTTTGATCATCTGTTTAATGAAAAAAATGTTCCCTCGGTGCTTCGTTGATATTTATACTCGAAGTGAATCATAAATGTGGAAAACACAAATTCCTTACATTTAAATCACCTAAGAATGTCCTTGAAATTTATGTAAAATAATGATTTAGTGTACTGAATTTAAAATAATGTTTTTTAGTAATTTTTTTTTGCTTTTTAAGAAAAAGATATGACTAAAACTGGATAAAAATAAACAAAGTGTACTTTTATGTGAAAGAGTATTTATTTCTTCAATATCAAGTAGTAGTCGGGGAGCCCGAGATGCTAAATGGGGATTTACTTGAGCGCCGTAGATCCCTACTGCCCTACTGTATTGTAAAAATTAGATGCTAAAAATAAAAGAAAGGAACGAGCTTTGGGGGCTTAAGCTAGGGTTGCCAAACGTCCTCTATTCCAGAGGACAGTCCTCTATTTGATCTCAATGTCCTCTTTTCTCTCACGTATTGAGTGGTAGTCCTCTTTTACATGACAAACTCAAAACCTAAAAAATATTCGTCTCTTTGCCAGAATTTTTTAAAAAATTGTTAATTTGTGTCTTTTGAAAAGAAAATGAAGAAATATTTATATACAAGAACTATTTCTGGAAGCGATAAACCAAGCAATATGTTTAACTATTTTATGTTTACTTACTGTTAGCCTATGTTTTGAAAGAAAAGTTTTGTTGAAAATGATTTGTTTTAATTTAAAAAGTTTTGAGTATAAATATTTTTAAGAAAGTAAGAAAGATTATCAATCGCATACCTTTGACATAACTTTTTGGTAAATTCCAGACATTTGGACGAAGTTTCAAAAAATCTGTTTTGCCTGTGCCTCTTTTTTAACCTCTTGTCCTCTATTTTTTATTTTGAAAGTTGGCAACCCTAGCTTAAGATGATCCTCTTGGCAACCTCTGATTTAGATTTAAGCAAATTTATTATTAGCCGATTTTAACAAACTAGAGCTCGTTTAAAAGAGCTTTTCTTTCCTAATAATTTCCAGTATAAATTTTATTTCTATGAGTTTTTTCGTGGTAGCTACAGGGCGTGGTTTGGCATCATAACAGATATTGCGCTTTTGCTTAAAAAAATTAAACAGGAGGTTATGTTTCTTTTTGCACAGTTAAATAGAGCGCAAAATTTCCAAAAATATCAGCGCAAACCTCAACAATAATCTATCTTTTTATCTTCTCTCTAACGGGAGATATTATTAGAACAAATCATTTAGGCTGCTGCCTAGGATTATAAGATCGAAGTATTATAGTAGTAGGCTAGGAAACAAAAATAAGTAAATTGGTTACGTACGTCAAAAAATCAAAACGTACACTTTAGTTTCATTTTCATGTCATTTAAGTAGATACAGCCGGCGTCCATTCTTAGTTGTCCACCCGGTACGTTTTTAGTGAGATAAATTATATTTAATTAATAAATGAATAAACAAATACAATATGAGCGAAAAAAAACGGCTATGAAATGAAGATCGCTGTCATTTTATATTATATGAGGAATGTCATCCATGTTCATTTTCAAGCCAACTGTACGGCGTTTTTTTTCGATCATTCGGTATTAAATGAATTATATTAGTAAAACTCTTTTAAATACAATCTTCAAATTTTATTATTTGTCCTTTCTTGGCTTATACAGCCAAGAACCAAACCCAAATATATGAATCAAATTGCGTCTGTCCACAAACAAAACAAAATACTTCTATAAATAATGTATTAGGGGATTTTGCAAATAATTCGTTATTCCTTTCAAGTACACTATCTTAAATCTTATAGCTCACAGACAGTTAAAAAATAGTATAGCGGCATTTTAGATTCATAATTTAAAAAAAAACTATTCCATTATAAATACGCAATTGATTTACGGAAAATACAGCCATATGGTTCATTAAAAAGAGTATCGTAGTATGTGTAGAAATCAAAATTTTCAAAATTAAAATTTTAGTTTATATGGATCTCTGAAGTTCTAGACAGAAGCAGCGTGTTTATCGTGAAAATTTTTAATTATTTTACAGGGTAAAGTCACTACTTCTTTTATTTAGTTACTACACATTACGCATATACATTTAGTTTATATGCATTACGCCTATACTAAACAAATATAAATTTTAAAAATATAATTTATTTTTTGCTTTTCTTTTAATAATTAATATTAATTACATTTTGGCTGTTTTTTTTCGGCACATGCCGCCTCTTGATCTTTTTCATGTATGAATGCCAAAAATTCGGCCAAGCGACTTGCATACCCGTACTCGTTATCATACCATGAAATTAGTTTTACAAAGTTCTCGTTCAGTTGAATACTTGCTGTAGCATCATAAATCGACGAACAGCTACACCCTGCAAAATAATATGAAACAATGAAAATACTTACTACTAATACCACAGATGATTTAAACTTTTGAAACTGAACAGTGACAAACTGATATGAAAACACTTATCCAAAATATAGAGAAGCTACAGCAAAAGTCAAAATATACAGGGTCTCCCAGGCAGAGCGTGCATTAGAAGTATCTGGCAAACTACAATATCTAGATTGGAGATTCTTTGCACTTGATTGTTTCACAACGAGATCTATCGATTATAAAAATTTTCAATATGGCGGCACATTGACAACAACTTTCTTATTCCAAATGAGTGCCCCCATTCTTTATTACATACTTAAATTGTCTGTAAAATTCTATGAATATTGATGTTAAACACTCTATACATATCATTAACCGTTTTTGAGAAAAAAAATTATAGTTTTTTTGGTCTATAAAATTTTTGGACGAAAAAATCTGCGTGTCGAAAAAATTTGTTCAGCCTAAAAGTCAAAGGAATTGATCGTTACTGAGTTGATGGGTTTTAGTGCTGTTCGACTATACTCTGTTCTTTTTCTCAGGTAAGATTTCGACAGACCATAATAGAAGAAAAGCAGATGACGTCCATACCAATCCATGATATCAATCTATTTATTTTACTATAGTCTGTCCAACGAGGAGATCCTTGACAGTGATAGATGTGTCTGTCATTTTAATTTCAAAGTAGTTTATTTTATTTTACAAAGAAATAAGTTGGTACAACTGGAACGCATAGCAGGAAATTAATATATGTATTTAAAATTTGACTGACAAGTAACTTCAAAATATTGTATAAAAAACTGTATAAAACTGAAAAAATGTAATCCAGTTATTTTATTTAATAAAAAACGCTATGTGTTAATACAAAACAAACAAAAACAAGACAGCACATACCAGAAAATATAAAAAAGAACTATTTCTTACTTTCAAGCTTTATGAAACTTCCCGCATTTATGATTATATAACTTATGTACCAATACAAATTTGTAATATTCCGCAGGAATAAATAAAACAACATAAATAAACCAAACTATTTTATTAATAATAACACTAACCAAATTTTATACCTCACAGATTGATTAATTAACTTTAATCTTAATTTTTTTAAACCAGTACCTACATTTTGACATTATTTTTCTGCAGTACTAAAATCCATTATTTACCTATCGTGTGATGTCGATATTTTACAGCTGCTCCAGTTTTTAGTATGTGTTTAGTATGGTCCTTCTACCATATTCGAGATGCATTATCTAAGACGAGATGGTATACGAACTTTATTGATAGTAACTTTATTGGTGTATCTGTATAAGACTTTCTGCCTGGGCAGCGAGTATTAACCATAAACTGTGCTCTGGGTTCTACAGTTAATTTTCACTCGATTTTTCCTCCACTTGACTTCAAAAGACACAAAACACACGTAATAACACGAATCAAAATGCATCATCTTCCAAAACGCGGGGTATTTGACAAAAGTTGTCACAAAATTATAACCTATAATTTGGCAAGACTTTGACAAATGTCAAAAATCTAAAGGCGAGTTCATACGTATCGGCGTCCGTTTGTCGTTCATCGTTCCGTCAAACAAATAAAATTGAAATACGATGAATTAAACCAATAAAACTGGTTAAAAACAACAAGTGACGACGCATGACGAATTTATATTTAAACCCATCCATAGTTAACTTAAAAATTATTAGAAACCTTTTTTAGTAAAATAAATAGATTGGTATGGGACGTCATCTGCTTTTCTTCTGTTAGCGTCTGTCGAAATCTTACCTGAGAAAAAAAAACAGAGTATAAAAAAGCTTCTAATATTTTTTAAGTTATCTATGGATGGGTTTAAATATACTCGTAAATCCGTCATGCGCCATCTCTTATTATTTTTAACCAGCTTTAATGGTTTATTTCAAAAATGACAGATCATATTTCAATTTTATTGGTTTGACGGAACGATGAACGACAAACGGACGCCGATGCGTATGAACTCGCCTTTAGTTTTTTGAGGCTTGTCAAAGTCTTGCCAAATTATAGGTTATAATTTTGTGTCAAATTATGTCAAATACCCTGCGTTTTGGAAGATGATGCATTTTGATTCGTGTTATTACGTGTGCTTTGTGTCTTTTGAAGTCAAGTGGAGGAAAAATCGAGAGAAAATTAACTGTAGCCCCAGAGCACACTTTATAGTTAATGCTCTTTATAGTTAATACTCTTTATAGTTAATACTACTGTTTTTAAAATACATTCACCGGCACGAAAAATGGGCACCTTAAAACTTTGATGTATTTTAAAGGTTAATATATTTTATTTTAATGGGCCGATTTTGATGATTTTTTTAAGCAGTGTGTTGCCAAATTATTTGACTTCTTAGTATATTTTTCTAAATTAAAAATGAAACTCCCCATCTGTTAATTATACGAGGAAAAACAAAATGTTGATATTTTTGATGAAAGTTTGAAACACCCTGTGAAATATGTTAAAACAGCAAGAAATTTAAAAATTATTTTATCATCTAGATACGTCCTTTCTCGATGGTTTGTTTTTTGGTTCATCTCATTAGCTTTATTTTTGTTGGAAATATTCGGTTTTAAAGAAGGCACTAACATTTTTTGTAATTTTTACATTAAGACCATGCCTTTGCTTTTGGGCCTAGTCAACACATCTAGTAAGTTCTGGTCCCGAAGCAGGCCTTCTTGACATAAGATTTGCTTCATTTAATCATCTTCTTGTAGTCCGTTAGTTAATATGTACGGTTCTTAAGTGCAATTCATTATCAATTTCAAAAGTTGGCAAACAGCGGTTTCTTAGCGATAAACTTACAATAAATCGATCGTCTCGATTAAAAGTTCTCATACGAAGGTTCCTGGACGTCTATATTGACGTCCTCATGGACGTGGTCATAATTCAAAGACCATTTTAATATACTCTATGGTATTAAGGTATTTTTGGAACCAGAATTTTATAGCAAATTCACTAAACTCGAATAAATAAATGATATATATTTGACTCACCCTGTATATCTATAAAAATATTTTTGAAATGTAAACTACTATTAAACATATATTTTGTAAAAGGTTTGGAGTGAAAATCTCAAATAGGAATCCTGTTACAGAGCTTTTCCGGAAAACGGAGCCATCTTGTTTCTATGCATTGTGTGTGTTTATTTAAATACTAAAGTGAAAGCAACGAATTTAAATAAACTTTGTAATATATCTTATTAACAATACAATGCAAAAAGCTTTATAAAAATTCGTTCACAGTAAATGAATTCCGAGGTTTGTATCCAATTGTATCTCATAAGGGCTTAAAGCACTATTAGGTAAGTGTTATTGTTATTATTAATAAAATAGTTTATTTTATTTATGTTGTTTTATTTATTCCTGTGGAATATAACAAATTTGTATTTGTACATACATAACTTATATTAATAAATATAATAATAAATGCGGGAAGTTTATACAGCTTGAAAGTCAGAAATAGTTTTTTTTTATACTTTTATGGTATGTGGATTTTCGTTCTTGTTTGTTTTATATTAGCACATACCGTTTTTTTTTAATAAAATAACTCTATTAGATTTTTTCAGTTTTATACAGTTTTTTCACAATATTTTGAAGTAATCACTTGTCACTCAAATTTTAAATATATTAATTTCCTGCTATGCGTTCCACCTGTACCAACTTATTTCTTTGTAAAATAAAATAAACTACTTTGAAATTAAAATGACAGACAGACACATCTATCACTTTCAAAGATCTTGTCATTGGACAGACTATATCGGATTAGATGGCTATTTCCTTTTTTTGATAGTTCCTATCTGAGGACAGAAAATAGAGATGGACTACTAAAATTACACAGTAGTGCCCAGGAGGCATTAAAAAGGCCAAGGAGATGCCCTAATCTAAGACCAGAATACGAAATTACAAAACCAGCCGAAATAAACTGGTATCAAAGAGAGTAACAACGAAACACATGTATGCATATCAAGGATGCAAGATGCAAAGGATACAATAATGGGAGAACAAAGCTATTTTTCGAATAAGATGATAGTGATAATAAAAAGATTAAGAAAATACGCATTTACCAATAAAATCTGTTGATACGACTTTTTCTTCGGTATAACAGAGAATTCCACTGAGAGAGTATTTAGAAGCATTTTTTATTTCTTCGTTTATCTCGCTTAATTTAGCAGCTTTGCATATTCTGGCCGTCAAATCAACTACTGACACAGTAGGCGTTGGAACTCGAAATGCCATTCCTGCAATTAAAATTAAAAAACATGGTATAATATTAAGTACATTGTTATTGTAAAATGGGACTGTTATAACTAGATAATAGATAAATTAAATTGGGTCTTGAAATTGTCCATCTGCCCAATAATAATTAAGTATAAATATATAAAATTCGGACATAAGATAACGCTGTAATGCCTCCGGCTTTTAAATAAAATAATAGTTTATCATTGTTTAAAAATGTTAAAAATGCGTGATTGCTTAACAATAATATATGCGTAAAATTGAATGTCACTCCTAAAATTAATGAAGAAATAAGTGATCGAACCTCTGTAGAAAATATTCATATCTATAAAATACTAAACTAAGTTTTTTTTTTCTGAAAATATATGTAGTTAATACTCTCTAATAATGATTGATAAAATATAAGTAATAACGAGAACTGAATTTACCAACTTATAATGAGATAGTCCAATAATAGGGACATCGCGTTATCGCGGCTATAAACCCGGGCATAGAAAAATACCGTATGATCGAAAAAAAACGGCGTCCAGTTGGCTGGGAAATGACGATCGATGACATTTCTCATATAAAATGACAGCGATCTTCATTTCGTAGTCATCGCTGACGTCGTTTTTTTCGATCATACGGTATATTTATGAGTAAATTGGCCAACAAAAAAAAATGCTGTAAATTATAGTTAAGTTCAAAAGTTAGCCGCTAGAGAAAAAAGTTATATAGGATCCTATATCTCCTACGCGAAGCAAACGGCTCCAGTGCAAGCTCTCCATCGGGTTCTATTTTTGGCAGTTATTTTTGCTGCCTTCCATGTTGACCCTACTTGTTGAAACTCGTCCAGTATGGAACGTTGAATAACGACGTGGAAATAAAAACCAAAATAGAACAGGACATATATGCATTTTTAAAAATTAAAAACATTTTCCAGAACTCCAGAATGGACCTTGAGTTGAGAATTAGGCTCTTTAGGGGTTATGTTTGGTCAATTTTATTATACGGAGCAGAAACATGAACACACAAGGTTCATGAGATGAATCGAAGAATATTTAAGATTCCATGGACAGCCCATATCACAAATACCGAAGTTTACAACAGAATAGGCAGAGAAAGAAAACTGCTCAATATAATAAAGATAAGAAAAACGTCGTATTTAGGGCATATATTGAGAAACGAAAAATATCACATCTAACTACTAAGAGTTAAGGGAAAAATTGAAGAAAAAAGTAGTCTCGGCAGGAAGAAACTATGTGGTTGAGAAACATCAGAAATTGAACTCACCTTACTTTTGAAGAACTCATAGGAAAAGCCGAAAGTCGTGAAGATTTTGCGTGAAGATGTGATCGCCAACCTCCACAAAAGAGACGGCATGTAAAGAAGAAGAACAAGTAAGAACCCGCCTTTAGTTACAATATACGATGGCAACAGTGGATTGTCACGACACTAATCCATAACGCATTGTCATTTAATGATGATATCTTAATTACCTGTTAATTTCCCATTAAGATCTGGTATCACTTTACCAATTGCCTTGGCTACCCCTGTAGACGCCGGGATAATATTCGAAATAGCCGCTCTACTATCTCGCCACGAGTTGATCGAAAACCCATCCAAAATATGTTGGTTCTCAGTGGCCGAATGCACCGTAGTCATAAGACCTAATACAAACAGTATATCAGTACGCATTGAAAATTCAGTTTTATTTAACATTCTAATCTTGTATTTATCTAAAAGAATAAGATGTTACGAATAATAATAAAATAAAATTTATATTATATGGATAGTTCATAATTAAAAACTATATGTATTGGGAAACACACAGAATACTGGTTGAATATTTTCTTTTTCATTTCTATCTGTCTCCCTTTATTAACTCCTATTTTCATCAAACCTTCTTTTCTATGAGCCCCAATAGATCTTTGTAACCGTAGTGGTGGATCTTCAGTGATCTCCAACTGGACATCCGCTCCTTTCGAAACAATAACAACAATAAAACAAACAATTAAAAATGGGCTA
Source organism: Sitophilus oryzae (assembly GCF_002938485.1). Lineage (NCBI taxonomy): Eukaryota > Metazoa > Arthropoda > Insecta > Coleoptera > Curculionidae > Sitophilus > Sitophilus oryzae. Next base: position 819,015 of record NW_022146928.1, on the reverse strand, counting down.
ATGAAACTATTGAAAGTCTTGACATTATACAGAATGAGTCTTAAATAAGTGCAAATATTTTCAGGGCTGGTAGATCTCGATAAAAGAAACATATTTTCTCTTTGCCGTTTTTCAAATTAATCCAAAAAAGCAGAGTTTTAAAAAAAATTGAGTCACCGGATTTTTTCTGTATTTGCATCCCTGTTAATTCCGTAACCGTTAACGTGGGAAAATTTGCGGTGAATAGGCATTTCTAAAAAGTTTTATAAAACATATAGTAAAATTTAAAAGAAAATACACGATTTTCAACAACTCTTTTTGCGAAAAAAACCTCATAGACGTGTTCAGGGAGGTTGAAATATACCACCCCTAAAAATATTTGCACTTATTTAAGACTCACCCTGTATAGAAGAAGTCTCAAATAAAAAGTTTATGAAACTCAAATAGACACATTCAGAGAAGATCAATAGAAGGACAAAAAGATTTAACATACTAAAAATACTATCCTGCTGTACACGTATGGTTGGTTCTGAAATCAAATTTGAAAATCCCTTCTGAACACAGTCTAGTGGTGTGAATGGTAAATGGCCTACATATAAAAATCCTATCATAATCCTACTTATAAATAAAATATTAAAATTTACTAGTTTTTAAATTATAAAATAAGTTTAGTTTAATTGCCATAACAGAAAAAATATGTATTAATAAAAAGTAGCAGATAAAAAATAAAATTATTTACCTTCTCGTATACCAAATTTGTCATGAACTACTTTCGCAAGCGGTGCTAAACAGTTTGTAGTACAGGACGCCATCGAAACTACCTTGATAAAAATGTAATTAGTATTAAAATCAAAATTAGACCATATGATAAAAAAAACGGCGTCAGACGTTTCGGCTTCTGGCGACCATCATCAACTTAATTTTTTTAAATACGGACCTGATTTTTTTTTCAATTTAATTAAATCACTCTTAAAACACTATATACAGGGTGTCCCAGGCTGAGCGTGCATTAGAAGTTTCTAGAGAACTACAGCATCTAGCTTGGAAATTTTTTGAACATCATAGTTTCACAAAGAGATCTATCGATTAAAAATATTTTCAATATGGCGGCACTTCCGGAAATGCAGGAAGTTGACAGCAACTTTCTTATCTTAATTTTTTATTATATACTTAAATTCTCTGTAAAATTCTATAAATATTGATGTTAAACAGTCTATATCTAACATTAACCATTTTTGAGATAAAAAATTATTTAAAATTTTTGGACGAAAAAAACTACCTGTCAAAAAAATTTGTATAGCCTAAAAGTCATATTTAGTGATTACCACAGCCACTGTGACATAAAGAGAAGACATGTGACTATCTACTTCAAAATTTAAATTGTTCAAATGTCATATAATAATGGCGGTAGCCGTCATGGAATTGAGCGATTAAGAAATTATCATAAATCATTTTTTTCAAATGGAAACCTACTTTTTTTATTTCACTAGTGAAACGGTTTTTCAATTCGTTACTTTTTAACTATACATGTTCCTATACCTAAAATAAATCGTTTTTAAGTTATTTAAGATTGAGTTAGAAAACGTATATTTTACTTGATTTTATCTAGCTTCCTTTGGCATTAAGTGTCAAACGGTCAAACAATTTATTTATTCTGTCAGAAAATGAATTATTTGAATTTCCTATATCATAAATACTGTCTGCCTTAAGAGTTTAAAAAGTGTATTTATAAAAATATATCTCGTATTTTCGTTCTTTAGTGATATCTAAAGTTAATATTATTAATAATATTCGGTATGATGGAAAAAAAAAGCTGCGCAAAGTTGGCTCGAAAATGATATTGCTTTTTGAACAAAGCGTCACAATATGGCATGGCCAGATCTATTGTTTTACATCACTTGACGTTTAAAGTCATTAGGTTACTGGTTAAAATCAAGAAAAATATACGCTTTAAAACTAAATCTTAAATAACTCAAAAACGATTTATTTTAGGTATAGGAACATGTATAGTTAAAAAGTAACAAACTGAAAAGCCTTTTCACTAGTGAAATAAAAAAAGTGTGTTTCCATTTGAAAAAAATGATATATGATAATTTTTTAATCGCTCAATTCTATGACAGCTGCGGCCATTATTATATGACATTCGAACAATTTAATTTTTGAATTACATAGCTACATGTTTTCTCTTTATGGCAAAGTGGCTGTGGTAATCACTAAATTTGACGTTCAGGCTATACACATATTTTTGACAGGCAGTTTTTTTCGTTCAAAAATTTTAAATACTTTTTTTCTCAAAAACGGTTAATGTTAGATATAGTGTTTAATATCAAAATTCATAAAATTTTACAGAGAATTTAAGTACATAATATAAAATGGGGGTACCCATTTAAAATAAGAAAGTTATTGTCAACTTCCGGTATTTCCGGAAGTGCCGCCATATTGAAAATATTTTTAGTCGATAGATCTCGTTGTGAAAGTATGATGTTCAAAAAATCTCCGAGCTAGATGTTGTAGTTCTTTAGAAACTTCTAATGCACGCTCAGCCTGGGACACCCTGTATAGTCACTTTGATATTTGCCGACGTTTCGTACAGAAAATTCCATCACCAGAATGTTTTACACAAAAAAAATGCAATACGGCATTTTATTGAGCATCAAATTGCGCAACTTTGCCTCCATTTAACCGATCCTGTATCTCTTACGGTTTCCGAAATCCCAATGATGAGCGTCGAATTCGAGCCACCCTGTACTTTTAGCGTTTAGAATGAAATTTTAAGGGTAAAAATTACTATAAATCCGGCATATTTTAAAGCTAAAAAAAGTGTCAATAAATTCATCAGAGACGTGCATACGGGTTATCACTGGAATATTTTTCTAAAAAAAGCATGTACGTCACTGACTTTTTATTCTCTTGTTAGCGAAATAGTGTAAGCAGTTTAATGCCGATTAAATGTTGTCTCTTGATATTTTGTCGATTTCGGCCTCCTTGATAAGATAAACGCAATTTTAATAATTTGTCTTGATCCAAGTCTAATAGCAACTTTTAAAAAAATAATATCATTAACTTACGAAAGTTTTAAATAAGTACGCATTGATTCCTCATAAAAAAATTTGAAAAAAAAATCCTATAAACATGGATATGAAAATACATAGTTTTAGAGTTACAGGATGTTAAGACTTTTTAAAATTTGTTTTTTTGTAATTAACTGAAATACCATTAGTTTTTTATTTGAAATTGCTGTAGGTTGGACTAATAGTAATAATAACTAACAGTAATAATATTTAATAATAAGTTAGGTAAAATATATAATACATATATTAATTTCTTTTTTTTATATTTTAATTTTATTAATTGTGCTTAATAAAATTGCATTTATCTCACCAAGAAGGCCGAATTCGACAAAATATCAAGAGCTAACTTTTAAATGGCATTAAACGGTCTATACAATTTTGATATCAAAAGAAAAAAGTTAGTGGCGCAAATGATTTTTTTTGAAAAATATTCCACTGATAACCCATATGCACGTCCCTGATAAATTTATCGACACTTTTTTAGCATTAAAATATGTAGCACTTATAGTAACTTTTACCCTCAAAATTTCATTCGAATCACTAAAAGTACTTGGAAGAAAATTATAATAAATCGAAAGAAACTTTAACACCCTCTAGCTACGAAACAAAGCAGAATCGGACCTATGTTGATATGAAAAATATATCTTATTTTTACATGAGGAATCTCCTCACGAGAGATGGTACATGTTTTTTGAAACACCCTGTATAATCTAATGCTATAGTGATTCAAAATTATTCTGAACTCTCCACAAACGCGTTTTGTGGAGAGAATTTTTTATACAAGACCATAAAATGGGTATTTAATCGTCGACCCCGCGATTTCATCGCTCGTGAGTTAATTTCGGGAGGCGATAATGCAATTTTATCGTCGTGTATAAAACAATTTTTTTTCCATAGCGAGTTACGTTTTAAAAAATATTCAGAAATTATTATATCAAGGAATTTATTACGAGTAGAAAAAATATTGTGCTGGGTTGGCGTTGGTTTCTATGTAATTTGACAAATAAATAAAGCTATCTCTTTAGTTGTCAGTTTTGAGTCAATATTTTTTTAATTCTCTTTCGTGTCTAGGGAATGCAATACCGCAAATGCTGGATTCCGCAAATGCGGGATCCCTCTGAGATTCCGCGGGATCGAAGTTGCGGGATTTATCGTGCGGGATCCGCGGGATTGACACATTACTACTGGGTAACCGAATCGATCTCGATCAAGGTCAAATCCCTTATGATCCCTTCATTCCGGACCGATGAGTCGACGCTCGGAACCCGGGGGCCCGTTTAAAGGCTGATTCATGGTACACCGTGACGGGCCGGGGCCGTGCGACGGTGAAGGCACGGCCAAACATTGTCAAATGTTATTTATACCTATGCATTCATGCTAAGCCGAGCACGGGCCGAGCTTCGCCGGAACCCGTCCGTGCCCCGTCCGAGAAATGTCGGTGTACATTTTTCCTCGGATCCGCTACGGTCCGGCCCCGTTGCGGCAAACATAAATGAGTCGCCCGGGCTAAATACTTCGTTCGTCTACGGGCCTATAGCGACTGTTTTCTAGCAGTGTTGCCGCACCCAACTTTTAGCGCGTACCACATTATAAACTAAAAATGTACCACTTTGGTACAATTTTTTAAAGCACAACAAAATACATCTGCAAATGACTTTAACCGGTTTGGTCGCTGTGAATTTCTTCATAAATTCCTACATAAAAAAACTTCCTGGAGAAAGACACAAATCGAGACGAAAAACATGAAATAGAAATTCAGAAAATCCAATTATAAGTATGTATAGGTTGAAGAAATCTAAGTAATTCTAATACTACACACAATACTTGGAAAACTTAAATTTTATTAAAAAAAAACGCAAATATAGAAGCATGTTAGAAAAAGTAAATTTTCAAGTTTTTTCTTTGGGTTATTTAATATAGGCAACGCTATGGACATTACAACGTTTATAATACGTCGTTAATTAATGCGGATTATCTCCGAATGGTATCGGTAAGCGCGTTTAATGCAATATCAACGACAATAATTATTAAATATCTATTCATTTTCGGTGCGCGTGGGAAATCATTATTGTACCAAATTATCCTGGATTTGAAAATGTAGTACCACTGTACCAAATAGAATTAAAAGTATCAAATTTGGTACAAATGTACCACTGCGGCAACACTGTTTTCTAGAATATAATCGGCACGGACATGATCCCCGTTGTCCACTCGGTGTAGCATATATTGAAGGCCCGGACGTGGCTCGGTGTCTACTTTACGGAACGTGCCCGGCTCGGGTACGGCCCGGTGTACCATGAATCAGCCTTAACTAGTACTTGTGGACAATTTCGTCAAATAAACTGCCGGACATAATTATCGGGACAAGCAAAATTTTAGGATAAATTTAAAGTTGAATATCTCTTGAATTAAAAAAGATTTTGGGATGCGGTTTGGACCAGGTTTTAGATGCATCTATTGTGATTAAGATGCTATGTGGTTTTCGAAAATATATTTAGCGAATTCTCGTATACAGGGTGTTTTATAAGAGAGTGAAAATTTGATGAAGAATCTTTTTTACCGCAAATTTACGAGTTTTAAAAAATCGAAATTTTTACCAAGTACGACTAATCTGTATTGAAATTAGAAAAAACAATTTGATCGGTTTTTTATTTTTTTTTGTTTAAGGAAAATTGACTTTTTTTCGAAAAATATGCATTTTTAGTCATATGTATGGTCCTAAGTGGTACAAAAAGAAAAAAAGCTTTATACATTCTGCAAATGCCAAAAAATTATTGATATAGAGTGTATCTAAAAGCAGATAACTAACACAATTTAAAAAAAAACTTCAACAACAGAATAATATTTTCATTTATAAAATAAGTAGATAAATTATAATAAAATTTAAGTTTATTCAATATAAAATATATTTTTTGAACACCCTGTATAAATCGGTCCAAATTTCTGTACAGCTAGTTTAAGATACACGCTATATCAATGTATTGTGGGCCTATGCAAAATGTACAATGCCTTTTTAAGGGTGTGTAAGGGGTATTGAAGCGATACATATAGCCTAGCTTACCCAAAAGTCAACCTCACCTTCACGTGGTGCACCCTGTTTTCACAAACGAGGCTCTGACGTCCGAGTATAGCCGGTATAACGCTATACAACCCTTAGACCTACCATCGTTCTGGGGAAGAGAAGAAGTAGACTACTCCTACCCGGCCGAGAACGTAGCACAAGGGAACTATCGTCTCAGTCCTCACTGTGCCATAGTTATCCCGTGCTACAGTTGCAGCCAAACTGTGCGGCAGCGTAACCGTCACAGTTTAACCCTTTTACGCATCTAACACTCATCAAAGATGGAACATTCGAGTGGGACAAAATCATCGTCCGGAAGTAAAATACCCCCTCGATGGGATCTCCGGGAGGGGGTGCCTACTCGAGCGTATCATCGGAGAATTAAGCAGCGTCAATGTTTCACGTTTGCGGCGTGGAACGTCCGCACTCTCCTGGACAGGACAAACTCTAATCGACCAGAAAGAAGAACTGCTCTGGTCTCACAGGAACTCCACCGGCTAAGTATAGATGTTGCCGCTCTTAGCGAAACTCGCTTTGCAGATGAAGGTAGTCTCACTGAGGAGCATTACACCTTCTTTTGGAAGGGTCGCCCTGCCACACACAGTAGAATTCATGGCGTAGGCATTGCTGTCAAAAACGAAATCGCCACCAGTTTAACAGAAGTGCCCATTGGAGTCTCCGAACGTCTCATGACTCTAAGGTACTCCATATCAGATAAAACCTACGTCAATATCATTAGTGCCTACGCTCCACCCTAGCCGCTAAGGTTGAGGAAAAGGATAAATTTTACCAAGATCTACAAAATGTTCTCCAACGAATTCCAAAGCAGGAGCGAATCATCTTGCTAAGTGACTTTAATGCACGTGTCGGTAATCAGCAAGAAATATGGCCAGACGTATTGGGAACACATGGAATGGGAAACGTAAATATCAATGGTGAACGCTTGCTAACAACATGCACAGATTACAACCTTTGCATCGCCAATACATGGTTCAAGCTGAAAGACAAGTTTAAAGGTACCTGGAAACATCCCAGATCAGGCCACTGGCATCAATTAGACCACGTCATCGTTCGAAGGAAGCATCTGAAAGATGTCAGACTTACAAAAGCCAGAATAGATGCCGAATGTGGTACTGACCACCGACTTATAGTTTCGAAAATGAAACTTCAATTAAAACCCAAACATCCACACTGCAAAAAGCAAAACAATATGACCAGATTAAACGTACGGAGTCTAACGAACAACGACACCGCCAACGCCCTCCGGGAACCCATCAGAGAAGCACTTCCACCGATAACCTCAATCTCCGAAGCTGAACAAGGCTGGACACAATTGAGGGATGCGATTTATAATACCAGCGAAGAAATACTGGGAAAATCCAACAAAAAGAAACAACCAGACTGGTTTAACGAAAATCAACCACATATACAGGCTTTGTTGGAAGAAAAGCATAGAGCACATCAAGCAGTCACTGCAAATCCACACAATTCAAGGCTGGTGGACAACTTTAAAGCAGCCAACAACACGCTTCGAAGAAACCTGCGCCAACTAAAGAATAACTGGTGGTCACAAAAAGCAAATCAGATTCAAGAATACGCCGCGCATCACGACTATCGTAAATTCTTCGAGGCTGTAAAAGAAGTATACGGCCCAACTAAGAACGTAAGCTGCCCAATCAAGGCACAAAACGGGGAACTTCTAAAAGAGGAAGAGGAAATCAGAAATCGCTGGAAAGAGCATTACAGCCATATCCTTAACCAAGACAATATCCCCAATATGGAAGCACTAAACACAATACCTCAGTATAACAGCATTGATGTATTAGATATCCCAATAACGGAACAGGAAATAAGGGCCTCCATAAAACAACTTAAAAACAACAAATCGGCTGGCTGTGACGCGATTCCAGCGGAAATCTATAAGTGTGCAAGCAAAGAACTTATTGGTCATCTTAAGGCTCTCTTCGATGTCATATGGGAAAGCGGAGAGGTACCTCAGGACTTTCGCAACGCGACTATAGTAAATATATTTAAGAACAAAGGAAGTGCATCAGATTGCGGAAACTACCGAGGAATTTCACTACTGGTTATCGGAGGTAAAGTTCTCGCAAAAATTATGTCAAACCGCCTGCACCCACATATAGAAAAAATCCTCCCAGAATCACAAATGGGCTTTCGCACCAACCGCGGTACCGTTGATTCCATATTTTCCGTCCGCCAACTACAGGAAAAAGTAAAGGAACAGCAGAGTAAACTTTATGTTGCATTCATCGACCTAACGAAAGCCTTCGACTCTGTAAACAGAGATGCACTTTGGGCAATTATGCAAAAGTTCGGAATGCCCAACAAATTTCTTAGTGTGTATAAAAGCCTCCATAACAACAACAAGTCGAGAGTGTCACATCATGGATCACTGAGCGATCCCTTCCTGACAAATACAGGAGTTAGGCAGGGATGTGTTCTAGCTCCTCTCCTATTCAACATATTCATGGCAGTGCTCTCTATTATAGTGGACAGCAAACTGCAGGAGAGAGGAATGGATATTAGATACAGGTATGACGGCGGTCTGTTCAATATAAAAATACTCAGGGCAAAAATACGTATAAAATTCATCACAGAACTCCAATACACTGATGACTGCGCTCTAGTTGCAAATACGTTACAACAATTACAGGAAATGCTGAACACATATACCTCGGCATACGAGACTTTGGGCCTTAAACTGAACATCGATAAAACAAAAATCATGTGCACTCCCGCGGAAAATCATAACAGCGCTATAAAAATCGGAGAAGAACTATTGGAATATGTATCGGAATTTAATTACCTCGGCAGTTTGATTTCGGAAAAGGCAAATATCGACTCTGAAATTCAGCACAGAATCAGCAGCGCCTCAAGAGCATTCTGGAAATTAAAAGACAGGGTTTTCTACAATCATGACTTGAGCACAAAAACGAAACTTGCAGTGTATCGAGCAGTAATAATCCCCACCATGTTATATGGAAGCGAAACCTGGGTGCCGTACCGCCGGCACACGAGCGCATTAAACAAGTTGCAACAGGGACACCTTAGACAACTTTTAAGAATCAAATGGTACCACCATGTCTCAAACGTATCAGTCCTTAAAAAAGCAAGCTGCGAGAGCGCTGAAGTCATGATTACTAAATCTCGCTTAAGATGGGCTGGCCACGTATGCAGGATGCAAGAAAACCGCCTACCGAAATCTCTTCTTTACGGTGAACTTGTAGAGGGTAAGAGGAAACCGGGTGGACAACTTAAAAGATACAAGGATGTTGTTCATGAAAACTTAAAGAGGATAAGTATGCAGCATCAGTGGGAGGAAGCAGCGCACAATAGAACGCAATGGAGGAGAATTGTAAATTCAGTTAATAACGACAACCAAAAACTGAAGAGGCAGCAAAGTAATGAGATTTTTGAATGTCCGGAGTGCGGAAGAGAGATAACATCACGTATCGGGCTTTTCAGTCACAGAAAAGCTCATGACAGGAAACGCCTTGCGTAACCATCTTTTGATGCGTGTCAAATACTCGTCAGCGAGTAATGGCAGTAGCAATGCCTTTTGTACCATTTAGGACCAAATGTATGATTATTGTTCAGTCCCGCAATTTTGCGGATCCGCGGGATTGATTGCTTTAATCCCGCGGATTTGCGGGATTGAGATTTTGGTGCGGGATTGCATTCCCTATTCGTGTCTATTGCTGAATTGGAGCCAGAAATGGCTCAAAACGAAATAAGTAAATTACCAACAGATATTCAGGCTGAGGCGACAAAAGCCACATCCAAACTACTTCCATTTAAATCCCGAATAACTTATGAAAAGGAATACAAAAATTTTCAAAAATGGAAACAATTGAAAATCGTGCGAGAAGAAATAAAGTTTTTAACTTATCCTTGCTGTTAAAGTACTATTTTATCTATTATTTTTGATAGATATAAGGCAATTTTAACAGTTGCTATGGAAAAAATATTATTAGTCTTAAATTTAAAACCATACTCACTTTATCTTTTGGGTTATAGCTGGTGTTGTTGACACCTAAGACATACATGGGGGCATCGGAGGAAGACGCGGATATTACAACTTTTTTAACTGATCCCTTAAGAAAAGATTTCGCGTTTTCTACAGTTGTATATCTACCACTACATTCTGCTACATATTCAACGCCTGCTTTGTCCCAAGGAATCTAAAATAAAAAAGTAGACTTAGTCATATATATATATATCATCCGCAGACAGTCGCACAAGGGCAGAACTTTGTTTTGTTAATAGTTTAATATCAGATTATTTATATACAGGGTGTCCCACAAATAAGTGCAAGTATTTTAACTGGTATATAGTTCAACCCCAGAAACACGCCTATGAGGTTTTTTTCGCGAAAAAATTTTTTTTGAAAATTCGAAATTTTTTGAAAAAATTTTTGAAAATTTTTTTAGTTTTTAGTTAAAAAAACATAATTTCGTGATAATATGGCAACATAGGTATTAGATTAAATTTACAAGAAAGAAAATCCAGAAAAGATCCAGTGGTTCTCAAATTATCAATTATTAATCAATTAAAATGTGCATCTGATTCTCCTAAAATATACAGGGCCGTTTAAATTAAACAAATTGTTTAGTTAAACAATTGCCGTTTAAAGCTAGTAATTATTTAAAATAAAATTTTAGACACTCTGTATGAGGTATTATTTTTATTATTGCAACACAATAACTGATCAATAAATAAACTTCAGTAAATATTTAATATTAAAAACTTTGGTATCCTTGGACCTTGTTTATAAAGGCCTTGGAGAAATGAAGCCTTAAAATTTTTACTGCAATTTTACAAAATTGAAAATATTTCAAAAACGGTAAGATTTAAGAATGATAAACCTTAATCAAATTTACCTTTATTTTAATCGTAGAAACTAAAAATGTAAAAATATACAGGTTGTTCCGTTTAAAAAAATATAACTTTGATATTTTTTATTTATTTGGGACACTCTGTATATAAAGTAAAAATATTTTTAAATTGTAGCTCTAACTTCAACTTCAACGAACCCAAAACTTACAATTGTAAAAATCTAATCGTTTACAATAGCTACAATACTCCGTGTCGTATGTGCTGAACAACCCTGTATAGTTACTATATTTTACATTTCGTTTCTAAAAATCTATGAACCCTTGAAGACAAAATGAAAAAAATGTCTTATTTTACTTACATTTTTAGCATCAGTTTCTTTAAATATTGGTATTTTTATTTTGTTAACTATCAAATGCTTTTCATCATAACACACTTCGCCATAAAATCTACCATGCGTAGAATCGTGTTTAAATATATATGCTATATACTCAGCAGAATCGGATTCAGGATTGTTGATGCCACTAGGTACAACTTTGTCAGGAACTCGTTGAATCATTGCTCGCAATAATAACCTTCCTGTTCTTCCAAAGCCGTTAATACCTACTTTAGCCATATTAAAAATAAAATTTAAACCTTTAAAACATTTACTCAAAATTAAAATAAGGGGGACATAACTACACTTTATTGTCAAATTTTGACTCAATAAGTGTCAACATTTGTCTTTTTGATATGTTTAGTGATGAAGAGTGATGGATTATTTTCCTTTATTATTCAAATTAGAGCGATAATTAAAGTCATCAATTAGAGATCTATAATAACTAGAAATATGAATTTTTGGCGCATGGTGTCGCACTTCTGGCTTACTTCTATTTCAGTTGACAAATACCATACAATCCAATCTATGGTTCTGGTAAACTTTAGGTACCTCGAAATTTCACACTTTACTTTGTTTTCTTAGGAAGATTACTGTAAATAGAGCATATTAAGACAAAAAAATTGTTCGATACCATACAGTTTTCTTTTTGAGCATTTGGGTTGCTTTGTTTAGCTTTTTTTGTGGAGGGTGTTAAGCTGTAGTTTTTATATTTTAATAATTTACTGTGATTTTGCAAAAATATTATTAGATTGGTTAGGATTTGGGTTGCTTTGGTTAGCTTTTCTTTGTGGAGGGTGTTAAGCTGTGGTTTTTATATTTTAATAATTTACTGTGATAGATTGGTTAGCATTTTAGACACTTTTAAATTATTTTTTTTTGGTTCAAAAGTGCTTCATCCAAGGATTTTTTTCTTTTAAACTGTTCTATAGTAATAATAATAATAATAATAATAACGTTTATTAAGAATTATTTAAGAATAGCCCAAAACATCGAAAACCTCAGAAAGGATATTGGGAGACTCCAGCAGATGGCCAATGGGACGACCAGCAGAAAAATAACTAGTAAACTACCACCCGAACATACTAAACAGTAAAACGGCAAGCCCAAGCAAGAAACTCGAGCCATCATCATCGACTACTTGGATACATTAAAACAAAAACTTGCAGCTTTCTCGAAAAGACTTCGCCGATACCAAGAAAGCTATCAGAGAAAAGTGCAGAACAACCAGTTTGTAAAAAATGAAAGGTACTTCTACAGGTCATTGGAGAACAGAGAAGATGTAGGTGAGCCACAAGAACTGGCGGATGTGGTTTGGTTTGCGATACAAGGATATGCGTACAAGAACAGAAGTTACGTGGAAACCCAATGAACCTAGTAACAGTAACAACCAATGAAGTAATATCGAAACTAGCAAACTGGAAAGCACCAGGAAAATACGGGATCCAGAACTTTTGGTTCAAAAGACTTACCTGTACACACGCATGTTTGGTATCACAATTTAACAGAGTCCTACAAAAACCAGAGGAACTTCCAAGTTTCCTCACAAGAGGAGTTACCTACCTTCTCCCGAAATCCGAGAATACCAAAGACCCGTCGCAATACAGATAGATCACCTGTCTACCAACGTTGTATAAAATTATTTCTGCTATAATTCGTGACAAAATTGATACGTACCTGGAACAAGAAAACATTATGACGGAAGAACAAAAAGGATGTCGAAGAGGAGCTCTTGGCTCTAAAGAACAGATCACTCTATATGCTGTAATTCTCGAACAAGCACACCAAAGGCAAAGAAACGTATGCATGGCATACGTAGATTACCAGAAGGCCTTCGATTCGATACCTCACAGCTGGCTTCTAAAAGTTTTGGAAATTTACAGTATCGATAATACCATCATAAATTTCCTACAGCATACTATGACCAAATGGAATACTTCACTAAGTATCAAACATCAAGAGTCAAATATGGAATCTGAAAGTATAAGATTGCAGCGAGGAATCTTACAGGGTGACTCCTTGTCTGCATTATGGTTCTGCCTTGCTCTGAACCCAATATCCGAAACACTTAAAGAAACAGGGTTCGGTTTTACCCTGAAATTTGGAAAAAACTCAAAAGTTATCAGCCATTTGCTCTTTATGGATAACTTAAAAATCTACGCGGCAAACCAAAAGCAACTAGACGCTGCCCTAAAAGTCACCTATCAGATGAGCACTGATATTGCCATGGACTTTGGTGTCAAAAAGTGCCAAACAGTAACCGTTGAGCGAGGAAAACTGATTGAGGGACCTGAATTTCAGTTGAACCCAAACACAAAAGTAGCATCGATGTCCCGTGATCCATACAAATACCTTGAAGTTCTGCAGACAAACAAGATTGAACATAGCAAAATCAAGGAAATACTTACTGGTCAATTCAAGACACGACTAAAAAAGCTATTAAAAAGCAAGCTTATTTCAAAAAACCTGACCAAAGCAATTAATAGCTATGCCATCCCAATTTTGCAGTATTCGTTTGGTGTTGTAAAATGGACACAGACTGACCTGGAACGGATCAACAGGTTGGTAAGAACGGAATTATCAAAATTTAGAAAACACCATCTAGGATCGGCAGTGGAAAGGATAATTACCGCTACACTGAGCTATAGGAGGTTTATTATGAAAGAGAATATAACCTCATTTTCGTGTCGGAAATGCAAAATGGAGTCGGAGACAATAGAACATATTCTCTCAAGGTGCCAGCTATTGGCGGGGACAAAATACGTGGAAAGACATGACAGAGTGGCCACGATAGTCTATTTAGAACTACTAAAAAACTATTCTTTTGAAGTTGAAACAAGCACAAGATATTACCAATATAAGCCAGCGCCGGTAGTGGAGAATACAAGAGCCAGGGTTTACTGGAATAAAGGAATTATAACTGCCAGAACGATACCACATAACAAACCCGACGTAACAGTAAGTGACAAACAACATAATAATGCATTCCTCATTGATATTTCCATACCAAACAATCATAATATGGATAGAAAGCATAGAGAGAAGATTGAGAAGTACACCGAATTAAAACGCGAAATTAAAGATATGTGGCGGCTCAACGAGGTCAAAATTGTTCCAATCATCCTGACATCAATGGGACTGATACCAATAAATTTGAAAAATTCTCTGAAAGATATTGGAATTCAATACAAGACTTACCGTAAAATGCAAAAGTCGGTAATACTTCACGCAACCAACATCGTCAGGTCTTTCTTAGAGTAGTAGAAACGGGCTACCATCACACGCCGATGGTAGTTGCAACAAACGGTTTAGTTTTTTTTTAAGTTAACTAGGTCATTAAATATATCTCTACTTCGATCAACCATCCATTTGCATACCCCTTTTTTAAACCCAGAGTAACTTTTAACTTCCTTTAGGAAGGTTGGTAAGATGTTATATAATCGAGGTGCAAAAAACTTTGAAGATCTTTGTCCAACAGTTTTAGAGCATAAACTAGGATAAAACGTCTTATGTCTAGTTTCATATTCATGGTCAACATGTTCAATGGATATTTTCCCCTGATAAATGAATTTTAAAACATCTAGGCAGTATAGCTGACGTATATCCAGTAGATGCGTCTGCTGATCTACATGCCTTTAGAGAACGTTTGAAGAGAAATTTTTCTTTTTATTGTAAATAATTTTTATGAACCATTTTTGAACAGAATACAAGCCTTTTAAATGACATTCAGCCGCACCACCCCATCCTAGAATTCCATATGTCAAATGAGATTGTACAAGGGATGAGTACAGGATTCTAAGGTGTTTGACGTCGAAAAAACTTTTCAAATAATTAAATTTCGGCAACAATCCTCGCAATTTTTTAGTTGCATTATTAATATATTATATTAGAATATTCTATTTAAGATGTTTGTCGATTGTAACCCCTAAATATTTTATAGAATCACATTCCGGTATTACATATTATTATTGGTTATTTGTAATCTGTCCCAATCTGGTTCATTATTTTTATAAATAGAGAAGGATATAAATTTGGTTTTGTCATAGTTTAATGTTAATTTGTTTTTGACAAACCAGGTATTAATTGTCTGAAAGTCTTCCTCTGCTAATCTTTTCAAATTCGACCAAGAGTTAGATTTATAAAATATCGCTGTATCATCTGCGTAACTAAAAATGTCTGCTTTTGTGTTAATTGTATAAGTAGATCATTAATATAAATAACAAACAATAACGGACCCAACACAGTGCCTTGTGTACCATGCTCAATCGTTCCTGGCTTACTATTAATATCTCCCAAATAAACATATTTTGATCTGTTCTTAAGGTAACTTTTTAAAATACTAAGACTGTTTCCTCGTATTCCATATCTCTCTAATTTATCTAAAAGTATTTTGTGATTTACCGTATCAAATGCTTTAGCGAGATCTACGAATATACAGAGGCTTCGATGTCCCCAGGGCCTATTTTACCATAAGGCCCATAAGGCCCGGGCCTTTGGCCCGGTGGTCTGGGAGGCCCGTTAAAGGTTGTTCATTTTTGTTCACTAAAAGAATGTTTTTTTTTTATTTTGTTAATTTACTATTAGAAATTTTGTTTAGGTAAGTTTTGTTCTAGGTTTTGTTAAAAAAAATTATTTATTTTTTAAAATTAGAATTAATTTTGTTGTTTTTTTTTCATTATTTATTTTGTTGAATATAATAATGTTCATTTATTTTTTTAAATTATTAAAAAAATAAAAATAATTGTTTTATTTTTTTAACCCAAACTAACAAGAGAATTTTTGAATTTTATTGGAAAAGAGGGCCCGAATTTTTGCTTGTGCCTTAGGGCCCGACCAGATGAAAAATAGGCCCTGGATGTCCCGAGTCTAGAGCATCATAGATTGATGATGTCAATGAACGGCATCCTGTGTTGATTTGCCTTCTAAAAAACCAAATTCAGTTTTTGATATTATGTTAAATTTTAGAAAGAATTTTAACAAACGTTTTTTTTATAACTGTTTCAAAAATTTTAGAAAAAACTGATAATATAGATATCGGTCTATAATTGCCCAGAGATGCTCCTTATCACCCCCTTTATATAATGATTTAATTACACCTACTTTAAGACAGTCCGGAAAACAACCACTTTCGATACAAAAATTTATTAAAAACGTTAAAGGCTTTGATATACCTCCCGAAATTATTTTAATAATATCCGAGCTAATATTGTCATAACCAGGAGCTTTTTTATTTTTTATTTTTATTATTATGTTTATTATTTCGTCTTCGCACGTTTGGCGTAAATACAGACTGTTTTCCAGACGGCTTATATCACAGGTATTATTTGTTGAAGATATTTTAACCGCTAGTTTTTCAGCGACAGTACAATAATGATCATTTAAGGCATTAGCTATCTTTAATTTATCAGTATATACGTGACCTTCTGTTTTAATTGTATTTATATCTTTATTTTTTTGTGTTTTACCGCATATTATATTTATACACTTCCATAGAGAAGAAGATATCTCTTTGTTTTTGTTAAATTCTCTTTTTATGTAATTTTTCTTTGCAGTTGTTGCAGTGACCTATTTTTATTCTTATAATTATTATAGTTGTCTTTTAATTCTAGATTTGTCGGATGTAGCTTTAATTTATTATATAATTTATTCTTTATATTTATTGATTTCAGAAGCCCAGAAGTCATCCACTCTTTTATAAAATGAGTGTTTTTAGACTTTTTTATTATTTTTGACGATATACAATGTTAATTTTCACATGAAAATCTGAAAAGCTTTGTTTGAATTATTTTCTGTTTTTTCTATTTCTTACATATCATTCCAGGACTCCTTCCGAAGATCTTCTTTTAATGATGTGTAATTGGTATAGTACCTATTTAGATTTACATAGGTTATTTTTCGGTTTGTTTACTTCTCTAGGTAGAGATATAGCAATTGGATAGTGATCTGTTATATCATTTTCAAAAATAAAAGATTTTATTCTCCTTGATATTTCCGTTGAACATTTTACAAAGAAATGATCAATGCATATACCGGATCTTGGTCTAGTTATCTTATTAATATATGAGTTGAAGTTAAAAGATGCCAATATATTTTTATAGACTACATAATCTTTTTCATCAAATAAATTAATATTTATATCACCAACTAAACTGTGTGAGCGTGAACTTCTTTTTTTGAGAAAGATACCTCTCAAGGCTTGTAATAAAATCTAATTCGTTAATACTAGGAGACTTATAAATAACAGATATAAAAATATTTTCAATGTTTTTATATTTAATAATTAATTCTATTAGAAATATCATATTGTTTATAAGTTTCCGTAAGAATAATTACGTCAAATTTTAGGCTGAGCTTGTCCAAAAATATTCTAAAATTATCAAAATTTTTACCTAAACTGCTAATATTACAATGTATACATTTAAAGTCGTTTTTTAGATTAATTGAGTATCTAGATCTAAAATTATTAAAATCACTAATTGTTTCTGTGTCTATATCCTTAACTTGAAAATCTCTTATATATGAGTTCATTTTTATCACTAAAACACACTTCTAACACTAGATATCTTTAACTAGAATGTTACCTCTTCACGCACATTTTTGTCATTTTTTTTTCACTAGATGGATCTTCTGATTACTATACTAAGGTTTCGGGTGGCTCCTAGTTGACGGTCTTTGTACCTTACTGGATGATTGTAGAGATGCTGTATTACTATTCCTTATACCCTTCGCGCTTCCGCACTGGATGTCCTTGAAACAACGGTGAATTCAATCGTATTGTTTGGCTCGGATGGTTTGATTCTAGCTTGTTGCGCTCGATACCACTAGATTGAACTGAGGCGCCTAGATGCAAAATCAGATATATCCGTCATAACTGAAATTGAGAAAACCGCAAAAATCTGTCGTTTTCACAATTTTCAATTTTTCCCTGAATTGTTTGTATCAGGGGTTAGAATATGATTTTTGTTGATATTTTCTTGAAAATCGTAGAATTATATTTTAGAGATTTTAACTCGATAAACAAAATGAATATATCTGATTTTAAAATTGAGAACATAAAATATCTGATTTTGAATTTTGCTTCTCAACCTATCTCGCTTATTTTTCGGTGGACGTCTTCTCTTAGGAACCCTTATGGTGCAGAGTTTGAAGATATATGCATCTTGATCCTTCTTGATGCGAGACTTGTAAAATTTTGCATGAAATTGAGTTACGTCAAGATTAGATAACTGAAAGCATTTAAAGCTCTTTGTCTTTCTTTCTTTTTTCTTTTTCGTATCCGGACCATATAGGTACATAATGTACAATTATAATTTAAAATTCTTTAGCCCAGTACCGGGCGACGTCTAAAGCATTTTCATCGGCGTTCCATAAATTTTCAAGGGTACATGTATGAGGGCATCTTATGCATGACAGCAGATGCTCCATATTTTGGTCATTTTTAACTTTCTTTCGAGCTAAATAAGGGGTTCTTTCTGTCGGGGCAGTCATATTCCTAATTATAATAAAACAAACACACTAAAAACACTTTGAATATTGAACGACAAAGTCTTCTCACCACACTGTTTACAATAAAACTAATAATACAGAGTTAGCCAGCAACGACGTAACCGTACCACGGATATAACTGATTTTGGTTATTATATAATATTCCGCATGGATATCGTATGGATAATATCTGATTTTGTACGTTGCTGGATATATCTGCATTTGGCGTGTTTTATATCATTGTATTGTTGCGGGCCGGTGTGGACTCGACCTAACCTAACACGGAACCGACGAAAAACGTAACAGTATATATCTTGCTTTGAACTTCAGAGAAATATTTATCCAAGATTTGGTATGCGAAATAACTTATTTTGAATGTTGGTTATGCTTCTAATCGATGCATTTTTATGAAAATAAAAATATCCATACATTTACAGCAAAAATCAGAAAATTGGAAATATCTGGTTTTGCATCTAGGCGCCTCAACTGGTGGATCGTATACAGATGTACCCGGGGCACTCAAGGAAGGTGTTGATGGAACGTCAGTAAATACTTCGTTGTCTGAGTCGTTTTCTTTATGCCCTCTCTCCACTAGCTGTTCGTAGCTAAAACTCTCGTTGACGATTATAAGGGTTTCTTTCTTTACGTACGGCAGCTCAATAATGTTACCAAGAAGGATAGTTATCCCCTGCCGAGGATAGACGATACTCTAGACACGCTGGCGGGGTCAACGATATTCTCTACGTTAGATCTGAAGAGTGGATATTGGCAAGTCGACATGGCGCCGAAAGACAGAGAGAAGACAGCGTTCTCGGTGGGCTCCGGACTGTTTGGCTCCGGACTGTGGACAACGGCTTGTTTGAGTCGTTACCTAGAAAATATATATTATTTATGTCACTTAAATATACATCTATTCCTAAAAGAGTTTTTAATTGCTCTGTTACCCAGGCAGCTAGCTCAATGTCCTTTAAGTTTCGATTGTTCAGTAGGCCAAAGATTATTAGATTATTATTTCTAGCTAGTTTTTCTATTATTTGAACCCTGCTTTTCCAAGTCTCTTTTAAAGCTTCTGTTTGTATCGCTAAATCTTCTCTGACTGTTTTAATATCTTCTCTTAGCTCTTGTTTGCTGCTTTGTATCAAGAATTTTATCTCTTCGAATTGTTTGAACATTACCGTATCAACCATTATTTAAGAAAATATCAAGATATATCCTAGTCAAAAAGAATGTTTTTTTGCACTTGGCTTGTCGTAAAATATACGAACAAAACATAGATACTTTGATCTTTACCGACTCGAGACAGGACATTAAAAAGTCTCCGAATTTTGAAACAAAACAGAAATGAGACAAAAATGTCGCAAAAAATGTATTGGATTTGTCGCAATTTTGCTGTAATGATAAATTTCTTTTTATTTTTTTCTTGGTAGGTATTTTTAATTTTTCTAAGCCAATAGATATGGAGATATATAGACTAGTTGTTTACGTTTACGATACACCAAGCCTATATTGCGAAATTATTTGGCACTGTTTACCGCCAAAAAAAAGGTTCACCAGGAAAAACGTTGATAACACTGGCCAGTCCCATCTTTAGATGCGGCAACTCTACAAATACTGTAATTAAAATTAGCTAGGTACCGATATTGTTCAGCGTGCTTATTAATATTGTGTTTTCCAGGAAGTCCACATCTAAATAGGAAAAATTCTCAGCCGACCTTGCAAGAATAATTTGTTGCAAAAACAATGGAAAATTTTTATTGCATTTGGCACAATTTCTGAATGCATAAATATGGAAATAATGATTTATAAATATATTGCTTGTTTTTTTTGGAACTTAAAAATGTAAATCTACAGACTCAAAATTTAATTTTTAAAATATGACAATCCCGCGTTAGTATATTTGAGTTAGTATCTATAACATATAAAATTAGACCAAAATTATCATTAGTAAGAAAGCTTTTTCAATTAAATGAATCAAAAGTAAGAATTTGCTGTTCAAAATCCACATTCGATCTGAATAGGGTTAAATTATTTATATTTTAATATAATACAAAAAGTTATATACATATATTTGTTAAGATATATAAATATTACACATCCATATAACTCGTCCACTAAAATACTAATACCATATTTCATATTATTAAAAATAAAGTATCTATGAATGTAATTCCATAATTTTGTCTATCCATTTTTTATAAAAAGATACTTTCACATATACTCCAGGCTTGTTTGCATATCCACATCTTTGTCCCCATGATGTTAAACCATATAGAGTAAACACCCCTGAAATAATATAACATATACATATTTTATAGTAAGAATTTAGCAAAAACTAAAGTAATGTACAACGAACTAGTAGACAGAAAAGACATTCTACTAAATAACACAATACTGAAAATAGTAGAATATTTATATTTGAGACAACTAATACACAGCTCGGGATCTCTACTACCAGAAATCAAAAATCAAAGAATTCCAGGAAATCTTTTGAAAGCAATCCTTTGAAATCAAAGAATTAAGTTAGCATGGAGTACTTATGGAAGAAACTCAATCATATTCAAATATAGAATGCCACTTTATCTAAAGAAGAAAACATTCGACCAATGTGTACTACAAGTCATGCGAAACCTGGACACTTAAAACGGATATTATAAGGAAACTGCAGGTCGCACAACGCTCAATGGAACGAAATATGCTGGGAATAACCAAGAAAGACCGTAAAAGAATAGAGTGGACACGACAAAAGACCCAGGTAATAATGTAATCCACAGAATCAAATCCCTCAAGTGGCAATGGGTAGGACACCTTGACAGGAGGACCACAAAAATTACAGCATGGTACCCACGCAAAATTAAGAGACCTAAAGAAGACCAAACTGAGATGGGGCCATGATATTAGGAAATTAGGAATGATGGTGCCCGGTGGCGCAGAGGTACAGGCTCTCGTCTACCAATCTCAAGGTAGTGGGTTCGAATCCCACACCCGGCATTTCATCAGCCGACTATTTTTATTAAAATAAAAATAGTTTGGGTACCTAGGTCGACTCAGCCTTAAATGAGTACTTGGGATTCACAATCCTGGCTAGAACGGCTCTAGTATGGAAAGCTGTAACTTGCTACTCCCAAGGCGCCAAACGCTATATACGGGAGCTATTATTATTATTAGGAATGATAACTTGGGCCCGCATAGTCAACAATAGACAATAATGGACCCAACTACAAAGAAATTTTCGAAATATGTGAGGGAGGCATACCATAATTGGAAATGAAAGAGTGTTTACTTTAACATCTAACACTATCAACACCAATTATTCCTAAAGTTATATGGTCAAATTTAAATAGCTTAGAGTCATCAAAATCTGCAAGTTTATAGAATTATCAGTATTTTTGGTGAAATTCTTACAAATCATATGTGTCTGGCTCTTACTGTTATAAACCTAACCATAAATAAATTAGCTTACTAATTATGTATTAATTTAATAAACAAATTTCTTACCATTATCCAAACAGGCCAGAGGTCCCCCGCTATCTCCATCGCATGCATCAATACCGCCAGTTAGATCGCCTGCACATATCATCCCTTCAGTAATAGCTGAACCATATATATGCGCCATTTTACAGACATCAAATTTTTGTATTGGTATCCAAGCCGCTCTAAGTTTATGTGAATAAGCTACGCAGAAAAGAACTTTAATAAAACCGCTAACAAAAACTAAATATTAATATTACCAGATTTTCCAGTTTGTATTGTACCAAAACCAGAAATCGTACAATTCAATTCCCGTTCATAATCGGAAGCCTCGTCCGGTAAACATATTGGTTGTATATCTTGGTTCAAATTAAAACCATTACCCTTCAATTTTATCATAGCAATGTCATTACCCATTTTATGCCCCTCTCGAAAATGGTCATGCAAATAATATTCTTCTATATAAACTTGTTGTTCAGTACCTAAAAATTACTAAGAGTAATGAAGAGTAATTTTTATTTTGTTTTCCCAAACCTTCGTCTTCATCTATGTTATATTCCCCTGCAACTATTACATATGCTCCTTTAGGATAACCTTCCAAGCAGTGAGCAGCAGTTAGTACCCATTTAGATGATATTACCACTGCACCACACCAATGAGCTGACTTGCCATGGCTGTTTATCCTTAGTGAAGCCTGAAAATGTTAAAATTTTTATCTAATATAATTTAGATACAACCTTTACATACTTGCCAAGGATATTCCCCTGGTTTTGCAACGGATCCTTGAACTACTCTAAAATGGATATCGCCACCTTGCAAGAATATGTTGTCATTTCTGTATCCACATTGTTTTGGTGTAAGTGACTGTTGATTACCATCTAATATTCAACTAATTAGTAAACTAATAGTACGAGAGCTAGCGACGTCGGAAAAACAAGTATTTTAAGACGTCTGGCTCTTTGATATATCTTTTACTATGCTCTCTAGAACAGCATGCGGCCCGTGTGGCTGCTGGTAAACGTTGCGTTCCCTACTGCGCACTGAAATAATATCCTATATTTTTATTAGTCCTTTAAATTCTAGTATTGAATATAAATCGAACATGTCTCCATAGCGCAGTGCGTAGAGTTTCTGACCACGAACCGATGATTCAGAGTTCGAATCGTGGTCAGGACAACGACTTTTTTATTTTATTTTCGTTTATATTCTGATAGTAAAGTATTAGATATTTGTTTTTTTTTTTAATTACCAGAATTATTTAATACTTTACTATCAGAATATAAACGAAAATAAAATAAAAAAAGTCTTTGACCTGACCCGGATTCGAACTCTAAATTATCGGTTCGTGGTCGGAAACTGTACGCACTGCGCTATGAAGACATGTTCGATTTATATTCAATACTAGAATTTAAAGAACTAATAAAAACATAGAATCTTCTTTCAATGCGCAGTAGTGAACGCAACGGGTATCGGCAGCCAGACGGGCCGCATGCTGTTCCAGAGAGCATAGTAAAAGATATAGCAAGGAGCGAGACGTCTTAAAATAATTTCTCGAAAACGTTGCTCCCTCTTAGACTATAACAATACCTGGAATTGCTGACACTTACAATTCATATTAATACTCTGAGAAACCGATTTTTTACGACTCTTTCTTTCTTCAACTTGGTTAATCTCGTTACTACAAACTATTCCTACATCTTCTGAATGATCACAATTATGTTCACCCCAATCCCAATGAGCACATTTTTCAATAGATGTTTCGTTGCCAAAACATGAAACTTGGTCAAGCCATATAGGTCCGTCACCTAATATAACAAATAATAGAATAGGAAATGTATATATTTGAATATATTTACTTCTTCCAAAGTAAGCATCTTTCTTTACATAAGCTGATCCTCTATATCCCAAGTTTTGGCAAATTATCTTTGCCGCATCTTCATTGAAATCATCATCGCAAACCGATCCCCATATATCATTGTGTCTAACTTCTAAACGACCTTCGCTATCTTTACTACCGTTTACTAACCTAAATGATATAGGTGCCTACGTAAAATTAAGTTAATATAAATTTAACGTATCACAATATTAATAATACAAAACCTACATCACAATGATAACTAGCTTCGTCTGAATTATCACTACAGTCATCCAATCCATCGCACACAAATGGCAATTTTACACATTCATTTCTTGTATCGCATTTCCAATACCCTTCTTGACATTGCTCTTGGGGTATCCTGCAAATAACTCCAGCAATCTGCCAATTTTACAAAAAAGTGTATTCAAACAAATTAATATTGCACATAAAACTTGCCTCATGATCACCGCAGTTATGTATACCCCAACCAGCAAATTTACAGTGCATAAGACTAGTCTCTTTTCCTATACATTCAATGTCATCCATCATGTATAGAGTATTATTTTCTTCGATATCTTTCGCAAAATATGAGTTACCTTTAAAAAACACAGTGATAAAAGCATAAAGAAAATGTATACTATATTGTGAAAAGGGGCTATATATCCTGTTTTCTACTTAATTTTAATGAATGAAGGATGTTTTAGTTGTTAAGTCAGAGTCTTCAAAAATTATAAAATTTTTCAAGATTTAAACCCCCTCGTTGAAAAAATACCGAAAAGTGTTTAAAGCTTCTTTTTTGAAAGTAATTATTGCTATATATATCTTGTGAGTTTAATTTAAATTTTATTTACTCAGACCCGCGATAATTGTGAAAAAGCAGTATTAAAAACTTAAAAAACTGTGTGAACTGTGAACTGCAAAAACCATCGTGGATCGTGGCATAACGTCGGTTTCCAATGTTTCATAGGTATTTCATACATATCCTTACATAAAATAAAGTTTCTTATATGCAACACACTGTATTTTATTTAAAAAATTAAAAGAAAATAATAATAAATTTAAATAAGTAATATTTGGCGACATAATTCCGGAAAAGCCGAACCGCTCCGAAATTATCAGAAAGTTTGGAGATCGACCGTTGTCAGAATAGCGCCAAATACTATTCACATTGTCCTTATGGGCACTTTCCAATTTAAACTTGTTTCTTTAATCTATGAGCATATTTTAACCTGTATAATTAAAATATTATGTAAATAATTTACCTTTAACTTCAGCAACGCCAAGTGGGAAACCTAGTTCTTTGCAAAGCACATTGGCATCTGTGGTTTTAAACTGATCATCACAAATATATCCCGTTATGCCAAACACTAAAAATTTAAATTACATACTTAAGTAAACAGTGTAGTAATTACATACTTAAGTAACAGTTATTTTAAGTTTTCTTTTGTACTCATTATATTGAATGGATAAAGATTGTACTTAATCAGATAATATCATAATAAAAAAATAAATTTCGAAAAAATGGAGTAATGACCACATATGGTAATCGCAAAACAATTTCCGATGCACGTGATCAACTTTGAGTGACAAGCGATGGCGACACCGCTGCCAGATTGTGATAGATATATGAGATGAATATTAATTTAAAAGTGACAAACAATATATTTATTATATCATTTTTTGATATTTGTAATTTAGTAACTAATATTTTAGTAATTAATTGACTTATTTGTTTTATACTTTATTTTACTTATCACATATAAGGCAAAAACTAGTCCATTATGAAGATACATTATTCTAAGCGTTATTATGGGTTATTTATTTATTAATTTATTGATGTACATCTTACAACGCCATAAGTGGAAATAACAAGTAAGAGAGAGTGTTATTAATGCACAAACTAATAATCATAGAATTTAATAAAAACTAACGTAGAAATAACTTTGAAAGTGGTGTAATGTGCTTATCAATCAAACTTACTTCTCTGACTGCAGTCAAAGGTAATAAAGGACCTTTATTGTCACGTTCTCGTTCAAAATAGTTTATCAGGGAAGCTACAAGCTCTTTGCTTCGACTGTTTAAATGCTTCGGCATTTTTTCAACACACAACTTCAAGAAATGCAATATATAAACTCGAATATTTAGTTCTTAAAATAACTGTTTGTAATTAAAAGTACAATTTTTTAAAAAAAGACTATGAAAATAGGCAAAAAAAAGAGAATTACTCACCAAAGATTCAAAAACACAGTATTATACAAAATAATGACTTGACATTAGGATAATTGTAAAATAATAAACGACAACCTTGTTGAAAACGGCGCAGTATAACCAATATAGCGATAATAACATTCGGTTTAAACTAATTTTTGCAGCTTTAATCTAAATAAACTATCTGTTACAATCATTTGCTCTGTAAAGTAAAATGAAGAGCTGCTCGGTATCTTAAATTATACAACAAATTTAAACATTTTTGCCAAAATTTCATTTAGTCAGGTTTATAGACTTTAGTGTCAATGTCTATATGATCGATGACATGCATCCGAAAATGTTTTGCGATTACAATATGTATAGACAAATAATCGCTCTAAAATTTCCGAAGTTAAAATTTTCTGCAACTATAAAGTGGGTGAATTAATAAAAAGTATAAAGTTCCGAATTTATTATAACACTACATTTTAACTATCACAGATCACAGCAGATCATAGTACCTGTTACTTCAACACGACCTTCATGTTTCTCTTTTCCTCCCACTAATTTCACCTCATAACCAAAATCAGAAGCGCGACAATCCTTCTCGTCAGCTCCATCTCCACAGTCATTATATCTATAATATTGAGCACTTAAAACTTATCTTTCAAATTTCTATATCATCATATTACCCATCACATACTTGATCGCTAGTCAAGCATTTGCCAGAGGGACACTTATGTATATCGGTACAGTCAACAGACGTACTTTTTCTTTCATAGTAGTCGCAAGGATAATAGTTTTTCAGTGCCCCAGTTCCGCCTATATTTTCGTTTGTTAAGAAGCAAGATCTATCTATACGTCTAAAAAATAAGTCAATTTTAGATATATTATTATGTTATGCACCTACAAAATAGAGTGATTATCGATTTCTTAGAAAAAAAATAAGGGTTAAAAGACAAGAGGGTATAAGATGTCCCACTAAGAATAGCTCTCGGCTGTATTAGCCTTAGTGCCTACGGAAAAAAATATTTATAACTAAAGAGGCTATGAGAAATTGCTGAAAATTACTTTCAAGTTTGTAGAACGGCCGCTAGAGGGCGCAACTGCTATGGAAAATAAGAAAATATAATTTTTACAAAATTTTACCTAGGTAAGGGGTACTATAAATAATAGCTTCATAATCTTAGTCAATTTTGGATTTATTTTGTTAGAGCCATTTTCCCCTACCTGCTAAAATAAAGCGGTGGGGAAAAGTTAGATCTGTTTCTATTGAAATGTAAATAACTCCGGACTGGATGATCAGAATCCAATAAGCGAGAACTCGTTTAAAAGAGCTTTACTTACTCTATATTACACCATAAAAATAATAATAAGAAGCTTTTGAAAGTAGACGCTAGGGGGCGCTGTCTTATAATTTAACAAACATTGCGCGTTTTTTCAAAAAAAATTAAATGCGATAGTATATGTTATTTTAGCTGATCGTAAAGAATAATAAAAGCTTAAAAAGTCAGCGAAAACCGCATCTTCATATCTTCTTTCAAACCGAAGATATTAGCAAAATTATAGTAAATACGAAAAAATAAGCACTTAATTACCTTGTTGTTATAACAGGGTATCAATAGCCCTCTTAATTATGCCAATTATAATAAAAAAATAAGATAGAAACAATATTATTTTAAAATCGACAATATACCAGAATACCATAATACCAGATATATTAATATCTAATAATTTAGATGTTAATAATACTGAACAAGAAACGCCCTCCTAAACATTCTACATTCTACATAGGTAGACTATACGAGTATGTGCTAGTGTACAGTACGTCTGCTGGATCTGTGTCTATGAAAGGAATGCGGACAAAAAACATTTAAATAAACAACAATATATTTTATACGTCGACTTGACGAGTACGTCACCGCAAATCGCTCCGCCCACTCATTTTATTGGCTACTTGCAAATTTGTCGAATTTTTATTGATGGGACGCGTCGTCTAATTTTTTACGAAAAACATCGAGAGAATATCGTTTCCCCTCTCACGGATACCCCGTAGCTACAGAACGGACAGACGTACTGTACCTAATGTAGTATATTTATCAATTGTTAACTGCCATTAAAAAATACAAACAGCAAACAGTTATTAATTATTGTTTAACACGTGGGGAACTAGATCTCTACGTTGCGTATACAGCTGGTACAGTATAAAAGAAGCCATCCATGTCTACAGATGTGGATGAATCGTGCCATCAGGTACATTATTCTGTCTAGAATCAGAATTGTTTAAATTGATAAACGACGTGGGTTCGACAAAATACCAAGAGGTGTATAAATAGTCATCCATATGCCTTCAGATATAGATAAAACATAACACAAAAATAATGGATAAAAAAAGAGTATGTTCAGTAGCACTATTGTACCGAAAACACCACCTTTTTAACTTGTTAACAAGTTCGACAAACATAAAGATAATAATAATAATAATAATAAAAAAATTAAAACAGAGTATTGCAGAAGGGTCAGAGCTATCTTAAAAACGGAACTAAGTTCGAGAAACAAATGCTTGGCAGTAACCAGTTTGGCAGTACCTGTTATACAATATAGCATAGGGATAGTCAAATGGACAAAAGAGGAAGTGAGAAAATTAGATACTAAAACAAGAAAACTGATGGCAATACATGGAATGTTACACCCCAGAGCGGACATAGACCGGATTTATGCTCCTCGTAATGAAGGAGGAAGAGGATTAGTGCAGACTGAATCACTCATTTACCTAACATCAGTGGGATTAGTGAACTACATATTGCTGAAGAAACAACAAAACGATAAATTCATGAAGTTCGTATATCAGCATGAAGAACAAAGGATCGAAGAAATATTGAGAAAACTGCCAGAAGAAGAAAAAGTAGGGGCAACTGACCCACTAAAAATGAAAACTAAAAGAGTAAAAGACGCAAAAAAGAAAACCAAAAGCAGAATTGTTAGGGACACTTTAAACAAATGGCAAGATAAAAGAATGCATGGACAAATACTGAGGGAATCGAAAAAGGAACATGTCGACAAAGAAATGTCGTGGAACTGGCTGAAACGCGGAGATTTGAAACCCGAAACTGAAGCCCTTATTACAGCTTGTCAAAATCAGGCATTAGCTACTATTTGTTTTAAAACAAAAATAACTAAAACACTACAAGACCCTAAATGTAGGCTATGCAGAACTGAATAAGAAACCGTCCACCATATTGTTTCCTCATGTCCTATTCTTGCCAAGAAAGAATATCTGGAAAGGCATAATGCAGTAGCGAGTCACCTGCATTGGAATATTTGTAAATACCACAACCTCCCGACAGAGGAACAATGGTACCATCATAAGCCAAAACCAGTAGAGGACTCTCAAGATGTCACCGTGTTATGGGACATCCAAGTTCAGACGGATCGAACTATTCTAGCGAACAAACCAGATATTATTATAAAAGATAAGAAAACAAACGTGTGTTTCATCATAGATGTAGCAATACCATCTGACTACAATCTAATTCAGAAAGAGGCAGAAAAAAGGATAAAGTACCGTGATCTTGAAATTGAGATACAAAGACTCTGGAATATGCGCGCGAAAATCATTCCTGTAATAATTGGAGCAACTGGATTGGTATCAAAGTCCATACAGAAGATCGTAGAAGAGTTACCTGGACAACACAATCTTTACCAACTGCAGAAAACAGTATTGCTCAAAACAGCTCACATTGTAAGAAAGACCATTTATTAAAAAGACAAGTTTCGCCTTAGAAGTATGGTATACTTCCGGCGAAAATTAATTAGAATATAATTGGCCGTTTTTAAACGTGATGTTGTAGATAATAATCATAATAATAATAATAATAGGATAAAAAATCTCAAGGATGCAAGGAACAGCTCATAATAGACTCAGTAATACTTGAGCAAGCAGCTAACAAACGACAAAATATCTACACGGCATTTATCGATTATAAAAAAGCCTTTGATTCGGTACCGCACTCCTGGCTCCTGAAAGTACTACAGATATATAAGATTGACCATAAAATTATAAATATGCTTCAACATTTAATGTCTACGTGGAATACAGTTCTAGAAATTAATCAAAACCAAAGGGAATAGTCATATCACAACCGATTAGTGTCCAAAGGGGTATTTTCCAGGGTGACAGCTTAAGCCCTTTATGGTTTTGTCTGGCACTAAACCCCCTGTCTTCGATTCTGAATAAGACCGGCTACGGATTCCATATAAAGTAATGACAAGACTCAACATCATGTTATCAGTCACTTGATGTACATGGACGACATTATAAATTGTTTGCAGGGAATGAAAAACAACTTCAACACCTTCTTGAAATTACAAAGAGACTTTCTCTAAAGATATCCAAATGTCCTTTGGGTTTGGACAAATGTAAGCTACTTAATATAAAGCAAGGTAGAATAATATCTAGTGGATTCGACTTAGGTGATGGAGATATCATCAGATCCTTGGAAGAACATGAGACCCATATAAATATCTTGGACTAGCTCAAAGGTAAACGCTTACAGCACAAAAGATATTAAAGAGAAAATCACCTCTATATATATTAGTAGACTGACGAATATACTTAAGTCTAAATTAAATGGAAAAAACATACATTTACGGCTATCAACAGCTACGCAATTCCGATAATCTCATACTTTTGGGACTATAAAATGGACGAAAACAGAACTTGAAAATATCCAGATCAAAACGCGAACTACACTAACAAAATTTAGGGCGCATCATCCTAAGGCAGCAGTTGAGAGATTAACCCTCCCACACGCAATAAAAGGTGGGAGAGGTCTAATTGATTTAAGGTTTCTACACGCCAAACAAATCTATGGTCTTCAACAATGCGCTTCCTGCACCAGGCATCAGGTCTTCACCGAGCAGTGGTGAGAGCAGATAACAAACACACCCCTTTAGATCTTCAACATGCCGTTGACATCAGGCTCCCATCGGATGTAATCTACGAACGAGAGAAAGTCGAGGAGTGGACTCGAAAGTACTGCATGGGAGATTTCCGCATGAGCTTAACCAAACTTATGTAGATCAAGATGCGTCGAACAAATGGTTATCTCAGGCGGATTTGTTCCTCGAAACCGAAGGTTTTATGTTATCAATCCAGGACCAGGTCATAGCTACGAGGAACTACAGAAAATTCATCCTAAAAGAGCCGAATGTAGTAGATCAATGCCGAAGATGTCATGAACCTGGTGAAACTATCCAGCACGTGACAGCTGGATGTCAGTGCTAGCGCCAACCTCCTACCTCCAAAGACACTTACGACCAAGTAGCGAAAATCATTCATCAAAGTTAGCAACCCTTTGTCATTTAAAAGAAGATATTACACCTTATTACAGATATGAACCTGAAAATGTGTTAGAAAATGCCCACTTTAAACTCTACTGGAACAGAAGTATACTTACTGACAAAACAACTCCGCATAACCGACCAGATCTAACATTCACCATAAAGAGAGGGCATTAACACCTTATAGATGTCGGGATTCCTAACACCCATAATCTGCAGTCTACATGGGTGAGAAGTTAAAGTAAATATACCGCACTAGCTGAACAAGTTAAAGTTTATGGAAGCAAAACGAAGTGAATATCGTACCCATTATAATTTCATCAACGGGCGTAATACCAAAGGCTCTCCACCATAGTTTAAAAAAGTTAGATCTTCCACCGTTACTCTATATACAACTCCAGAAGGCTGTCGTTCTTCAAACAGCAGCAATAGTAAGACGACACCTCAATCTTTAACAAACCAATAGAGTGTTAGAAACTTGCATCACCGCCGTTTCTTACATATTATACCGTACAAAAATACGTGCGCAAACGAATAATAATAGCTCCCGTATATAGCGTTTAACGCCTTAGGAGTAGCAAGGTACAGCTTGCCATGCTAGAGCCGTTCGGTATACAAGGAAGGTAATGTGGCTAGCACTACGCTTCAACCGCCTATTAGTATATCAGGATTGTGAATCCCAAGTACTCATTTAAGGCTGAGTCGACCTAGGTACCCAAACTATTTTTGTTTTAATAAAAATAGTCGGCTGATGAAATGCCGGGTGTAGGATTCGAACCCACAGCCTTGAGATTAGTTGACGAGAGCCTCTCTACGCCACCGGGCATCTTAAACATAAAGATAAAAAACAAAACAAAAATAAATAAAAAATACAAATAGACGCAAGAAGACCTTATTTTTTTTAAACAGAAGTTTAAATATATAACTTAGAAATATTACCGGTAATTAAATGATTTACACTCAAATTGTACACTATCCGCACAAAGTAAGGCGCAAGTCGCATGACTAACATTATCCCATCTCTGTTTTTCTAACACATCAAGTCTTGAGTTTTTATATGGCTTAAAATCGTTTAAATACTTCTGGCAGTGTTTTTCATCCTTTCCATCACTACAATCCTAAAAGTGTTCAAAAACGCATTAAACATAAATATTAAATATATACTAGGGTCGGCAAGCGATATGTTTGGGTCGAGATTTCCGTATGTAAGAAGAGTACAGTGCATTTATAATATACTGAACAGAGAATAGTAAAAACCATGATACAATAACGGAAAGATAAGATATTAAGCATGTAGTGTGCGGAGCTTAATTATTACAGCAGAAAATTACTACCCGGGTGACGTCATGCGCGCGGAGAACAGATTTGCGACCGCCAAAGATCTTATCTTTCCGTTATTATATCATGAGTAAAAACGTTGCCAAAAGTTCAGTATGAAAAAAATCGAGTAACTGTGCACATTGCTAAAAGACATGGAAGGGAATAAGGCAGCAGAAACAAACCTGTGAAACTTTTCTCATTTAAACATATTCTCAAAGATCCGAACTTCAAAATAAAAATAAGAACGTTTCAATATCTAAAGTAGTTTTGAGTTATGGCGTGTTATGTGTTAAAAAGTTAAATGTTCAAATTACCGCGATTACTAACATTTTTTCATTACCCTAACGATATTCTTATAACTCGATTTCAGATGCCCAGATACATGTCTAATGATTTTAAGTAAATATCTTTCCGAAAAATACTTTGAAAATAAGTGCATTTCTACAGTAGTTGTTGTGGCAACGCCGCAACAACACATCGTCGCATTTCTCTCACTCCGACTTAATAAGATTTTTAAGGGATTCACTTCTACACATGTAAATGCCGACCCAAAACTAAGAGTTGCTAGCAAATATATTATAAGACTATATTGCATCTCAAAAATTTGGCTTCAATTTCTGTTCCTTACTAGCAATATAGTATTATAATATACAGGGTGTCCCAGAAATAAGTGGAAGTATTTTAAGGGGTGGTAGATCGATAAAATAATCATATTTTCTCTTTATCGTTTTTCAAATAAGTCCAAAATAACTTAATAATTTTACTTTCAAAATGACCAAAAAAAAAATTTTTTTTGCTCAAATTTTGAGAACCTCTGGATCTTTTCTGGATTTTCTTTCTTGTAAATTATCCTACTACCTATGGTGCCATATTATCAAGAAATTATGTTTTTTAACTAAAAACTAAAAAAAAATCCAAAAATGATTTCTCGCCAAAAAAAAACTCATAGGCGTGTTTCTGGGGTTGAACTGTACTACCAGTTAAAATACTTGCATTTATTTCTGGGACACCTTGTATTTGGTTGCCAGCGTGATATTGTCATTTCTTACCCTCTCTCCATCACAAACAAAATTTTTAGAAATACACGTTCTCTTATCGCAAACAAAATCGTTATCTTCGCATCTAGATTTTATCTTTTTATCAATTTTCACATTTTCTGGAGCTAATGTAACCGGTTCGCCATCTTCATATTCAAAAACATAATCGGCATTTACGTCAGTGCTAAATAAATCGTTAAAAGAAGGAGCCCATGCAGCTTTTTCTGGTTTATTTGTGGGCTTTTGAGTGCTTGTAGCATAAACAAAGTTCCTGGTTTCATCCGGACTGAAAATATCAACATAATCCGGAGATTTTTCATTATTGAATCCTCCGTAAGTCACTCTATCAAGTTTGTTCACTGGTGTAACTGATTGGTACCCACTATTCTTTGAAGGTATCTTCATTATATGGCTGTTTTCATTATCTCTTCTGTAACCTAAATTTTAATATACACTATCGGACAAAAGTAGAGAAACAAAGTTCATTTTTATTCATGTTTGAATAAAAAAAATTATTAGGTTGTGATTTTCGGCTATGTTTACTAAAACACTATCCTTACACTATTACTATAGTACTATTTTAGTACTAGTACTATTTTGGTGTACTTTTAATCAGTTTAAAAATGGTAAATAATATTGATTATAAAAGTTGATAAGAATGGGGGCGACAAAAATAGAACAACAAATTGTATTCAACAAATTTTATTGTGTCTTATTTCAACAAAAAATATTTAACACATTTAAGAACAATAATAATTGAAAGTCATACATTAGTAATTGATAGAATATCCATTATTATTAATAACTTGCTGACAACGGCGCGGCATTGAAGCAATCAACTTCTGAATGACATTTTCGGGAAAATTTGTCCAAACTTCGTTAATTTTATCTATCAAGGATTGTTTATTTGGAAACATTTGGGTACGAATACGACGTTCTACTTCTTCCCAGAGATTTTCGATGGGGTTAAGGTCTGGGGATTGTGCTGGCCATTGCAAAACTCGAACGTCATTTTCCCTAAACCACTGTTGAACAACTTGTGAAGAGTGTTTTGGATCGTTGTCCTGTTGGAAAATAAAACGCAGTGGCATTTCCCATTCTGCATAAGGAAGCATGACCTTCTGCATGATATCCCTATAAACAAATCGATCCATCGTGTCATAAATAAAGTGTATATAGAGCCTATCCCATTCCATGAGAAATAACCCCATAAAAATACACTGCCTTTACCATGCTTAATTGTAGGTGTTACGCATTTAGGATTAAACCTCGGATTGATTGGTCGCCTCACACGTCTCATTCCATCAGAATTGAATATTTTGTAGCGCGTTTCATCACTGAAGAAAACTTTTTTCCAGTCATTGACGGTCCAGTATAAATGCCGACGTGCGAATGCCAACGTTGCTGCTCTATTTCTTTCCGAAACTAACGACTTGTTGGCTGGACGTCTACTAAATAACTTCGCATCTATTAATCTTCTTTGTACTGTTCGTATACCAACCGTAATTTCGGCAATAATTCTAGGTGCGGACTTCCAAGGATCATTTTTAGCAATTCTTTTGATGCGTCTGTCGGTCATTACTGTTGTTTTCTTTGGCCTTCCCGATTTTGGCAACTTTTCTAAGTGTCCCCTGTTATTATATGATAAAAGTATTTTAGATACACACTGTACTGGGGTAACACAAACTGTCTTGAAATATCGGCTTGTTTGTTACCTTCCATGAATGCATTCACAACTCTTTGCTTCAAATCTTTTGAAATTGGAATTACTCTTGGCATGACTAATCCAGCATACAGATGTTTAAAAAAACATAAAATAAACCTCGCAGAATTATTTTGGGCTTTACTTTTGCTAAAACCCTTCTTTGGAATGAAGTATCTGAATGTTGCTCTACTTTTGACGCGTTACTATTAAGCATTTAAAACTAAATGTCAAAATAACTTCATTTGTTTTGTTAGTAAAAATTCTTGTTGTCATGGATACTCATAGCGTACTTCGTAGTTTTTAAATTTATTGTATTTGTATACATTATCATGCATGAATAATTAAAAAATCGCGATTTGCAAATATTTCTTGAAGTGTTGCTCTACTTTTGTCCGATAGTGTATACTCAGATGCAAAAAATGCAACTTAGAAATATTTGGTCAAATTTAAAGTGTTATATTTTTGTTATTTTTAGCCCTATTTTGATCAATTTTTTAGTAAGCTGTATAATTATTATCAACTTTAATTCGTAAACCGAGTTTCTTATAAACTTTAGTATTTGGCATATAATACAGGGTTAATTGAGGGGTTGTTTTTTACCCTAACTTTGAAATACCCTGTGCAATAATTTTGTTTGTAAATTTTCCTAAAATATAATTTTTCGATCAGAGCCATGACTCCTGAGCATTTTGTATTCATGTCAATACATGCTTTGGTTAATTTTTAATCACGATCAATTTGTAATTTTTTTCAATTAGCATTACTTTTTGATGTAATGATGTGTAATATTTTAATATGACGAGATGGTTTTGGTGACTATATTGCCGTATTACGCCGCATTGGATATTCTATACTACATTTAATTGTCCCAGTTTTAATAAAGATTAATAACGATAACAGAACTAACGATATCTGTAACATCTTTAATACTCAAGCCTACAAATAGAAAAACAATTGTAAAAAATACTCTAATACTTTGTATTGCCTCCCATGGCTGCTATAACTGCCTTTATATGTCCGTTCATACTGTCATTGAGGCTGCATATATCATATTGCTTTATGTTTTCCTATTCTTTTTTAACCGTTAAATGTATGATTTCTTTAGGTGTTCTTAAATTTAAACCAAAATAATGTTAAATACAACTAGCTGGATACATATATCCTAAGCAGTATTTTGTGCATCTTTTACAAAAAGCTAATTATTTATTCTCTGTTAGTATGTTGCCGAAAATATGCACTATACGGCTAGACGATTTTCGCGATTGCATAGGTTCTATAAGGTATATTAAGAGCATCTTACCAAAAAAATTATTGCACAGGGTGTTTTAAGGTTAAGGTAAAAAAACAACTCCTCGATTAACCCTGTATAATATGCAAAATACTAAAGTTTATAAAGAACTGAGTTTACGAATTAAAGTTGACATAATTATATACAGCTCGCTAAAAAATTCATGAAAATAGACCAAAAATTTTTCCGTTGTGTTTTTTTGCATTTGAGTGTATTAAAAATATATTTAACTAGTAATTAAAAAATAAACAATACCATTTATACCAGTTTGTACGCCAGCAGAGGCCTGCTCTGGATTTATACGACTATGATCATCTATATTTTTGTTTTGATTAACATTCGGTCTTTGGTTAATATTCTGACCCTGGTTAGTGATGCATTGGTATCCTTGACAGGCATTTTTATCAGGAGTATTTATAGATCCTTTAAAAACACAGTAAAAATAAAGTAAAAAAATATTTCCATAAATAAGTTACCTTTATTTTGGACATAATTTCTCCTGTTCTGATTAATATCCTGAGAATTGTTAGTATCACACAGGTATCCTTGACAAGGGGCGATTTGATCCTGATTACTTATAGCATAATTTCGATTACCACGATTTGAAGAACAACCAGTGCCTTGACAGTTCTGATTACCACTATTAATTGATCCTAAGATATAAAATATTTTAACAATGTAAACATAAATAGAAATAACTTAAGAAAGTAAATATCCAGGGGCGCCGGCTGCTTCAAAACTAATCAGTACATATAGCAATTTTAGTCGACACGTATCTCACACACCATAAGCAAGACGTCGTCGTATAAAATAGTTTATATTATCTTCGTTTATTATGTTATTTCACGTACGAACCGGCAACACTGTATGCCGCTTTTTATTTTATCTCTCTGTCTGTCAACTAGTCATATACCGGGATCGGTATATAAGTCAGGCAACGCTCTCGAAAAATCGGCATATGATCGGCAACTAGTGGTGGGCAAAACCGTTATTTTTAATTAACAGTTGAAACTGTTACTGTTATATATAACAGCTTAAAATAACAAGTTTCTGTTATTTTTTGACTTTAATGTTAAACACCTAAAATATCATATGCATTGTCCAAATTGTAGTAAAATCATAAAAATCTTCATATTCATTTCTTAATAAAAAATAATGTAGGTACTTAAAATATCAAATTTATAAGCAAATTAAACTCTGTTTTAATTTTTAGAATATGTTTATTATATTATTAGTAATTAAGAAAATAATTATTAAAAAAAATCAACATTACTAATTAAAAAAAATAATGATCTTAGACAGTTTTTATTTATTTAAGTATGTAGTTGAAAAGCACTAAATATTTTTACTCACCAAAGTTCTAATTCATTTAATAACTAAATTTCTAATCATCATTCACAATAAAATTTCTTGATATCGTTATTGGTAACAGGCAAGTAAAATTGTCTTTGAAAAGTTTTTAAAACGTAGCAAAAACTATGAAAGTACATATTTAAAAATATTAATAAAAAAAATAAGTAACTGAAACATAGTAACTAAGTTCTAAAACCTAATCTGAAACTGACAAAACAAAAACTTTAAGATGTAAATAAATATATAAAAATAAATTTGCAGAAAGCAAAATAGTAAAATAAACTTGCTCAAAACGATTCTAATACACAAGCTTAATCAAGACAATTTTCTTTAATTCAGTTATAATTAATAATTATTTTTATTTGCCATGCATTATTAATGCCAAAAAATACCCAGAAATCCGACAAAATAAAACCAGTTTCAAACTATTTTACGCAAAAAAATATGTATTAAAAATTAAATAATTGAATTCTAACGCCACCGTACACCGCGATCGACCCACACAGGCGAAAAAGCTATTATTTTCCAACTCCGCTTATCTCGACCGCTGCCGCCCGTTATGCTCGTAACAGGTTAAAAAACAATGTATCTAAAATAACTGCTTATTTTCAATACGTAATTCTCCAACCTGTTGCGGGCCATCATCGACAATCGATCGATGCAGCAGCGTTACTTTTCCACTCCGGTTATCTCGACCGCCAGGCGTTATGCCCGCAACAGTTGCAACTGTTTTAAAAAAGCTGCTTATTTTATATACTGTTATTTTTAAGCTGCTGCATACCCATCGACCGATGCAGCAACGTTCGCCGTTGTGTTTCGACTGTCGGTGCGTCGCCCGTTATCGATAGTTGGTGAAATAACAGATTTTTCATACTAGTTTTTTTTGGAATTGCTTTGAGCGGCATAGGATTTCGTGGCGATGCAGAGCGCCGACTTCGTTTCACGAGTGGTCGATATCTACGTGTCGTTATTTTATATCTGTTATTTTTTAGAAGTAGCAACGGTTGCGTTGTGTTATTTCCAAATAACTGTTGTAAAATAACAGATAGTTAAATAACAACCCATCTCTACCGGCAACGCTCATAAGTCTGGCAACGCCTACTAAGCATGTTCGTGCGTCAGACAGTTGTGTCTGTGCCATAATATGTAAGATTTTTTTCATTGAGTATCTTTTGTTTTGAGAGTTTATCTACCTCACCTTGTGACGAATAGCCTGAATTTCCTATATAACCGAGATTTCCTTGGGCACCAAAACTACTTTGGCACTGAATACCCTGGCAATTAGTCGATTTTGTATGTTGACTTTGAGAACTAAAACCTGTAATTGAAAACATAGATTTAATTATCTAAAAATACAGATACAAATTATTTTTTACTTAAAATAGGAACAAAGTAATATCCTAAAATTTAGAATTTTTAGACCAAGCCGACTTACATTTTGACATTTAAAATAAATCAAATGTAAATAATATCTATACCTTTGTGGCGAGTTCGTTTCTTGTAAAGACTTCTGTCTTGCGTGAAAAGTGAATTTACAAAATAAAAAATAACTTTTTTATTTTGTAGATTTTCTTCTGCTGACGAAAAACCCAGAAGTATTTTTAGGAAATCTAATGTAATCTCCTCTAAGCCTGTTAAAACAAGCTTAATCGTATTACTTTTTGATCATTTATACAATTTTACTTTATACAGGGTGTTTCAAAAAACGTGTGCCATCTCTCGTGGGGAGATTCCTCCCGTAAAAATAAGATTTATTTTTTATATCAACATAGGTCTTCATTTTTGTCGATTTATTATAATTTTCTTCCAATTACTTTTAGCGATTCAAATGAAATTTTCAGGGCAAAGTTACTAGAAGTGCGTCATATTTAAATGCTAAAAAAGTGTCGACATATTACCAGAGACGTGCATATGGGTTATCCCTAGAATATTTTTCTGAAAAAATAATATGCGCTACTGACTCTTTTCCCTTGTTAGCAAAGTTATGTGGACCGTTTAATGCCAATTAAAAGTTGTCTTGATATTTTGTCGATTTCGGTCTCCTGGGTGAAATAAACTCAAATTTCTTAATGTGTCTTAAACCAAATCTAATAGCAACCTTTAAAAATGTTTAATGTCATTAACTAGCCAAGGTGTAATTATCTTAAATACCATTATTTTTCTTAAATTTGCTGTAGATAGGACTGAACATCAATGTTATAAATTGTAATAAAATTTAATAATAAATCAGATTAAAAAAATAACTTATTAATTTTATTTTAATTTTGTTAATTGTGATTAATAAAATTGCGTTTATCTCATCAAGGAGATCGAAATCGGCAAAATATCAAGATACAAATTTTAATTAGCATTAAACGGCCTACATAAATTTGATAACAAGAGAAAAAAGCCAATATATAAAAAATAAATCTTATTTTTAAGTGGGGAATCCCCTCATGAGAGATGGTACATTTTTTGAAACACCCTGTATTTGATATTAATTAGATTACATTTTTCTAGATTACCAACTCAGCCACTACTTAATATAGTGCCTTAAATGTATTTCTTACCATTTGATAAGTAATCTGATGTACCAGTGTCAGTGCTTCCACTGACTCCAAACTCACTATATGCTGGATAATATTGACCTTGCCCTTGCATATTCCCTGGTAAACCACTCTGACAATGATTTCCTTGACAAGCATTAGAACCGCCAATATTAGCATAATTCTGTTGATCTCGACATCCATATCCCTGGCAATTTGGATTAAAATTATTTGTAACTGTGTGGTCATAATTAGAATAATATTGTGCTAGAAATTTAAAAATGATCTAGATATATTTGAAAATGTGCCTTTTCAATTACTTACTGGTATCTTCATAGGATGGAGTAGTAGTAACATCTCCATCTTTACAATCAACGTTATAGGGAAAATCACAAGTTAAAATGATTGGATTAAACAGTGTTCCTGGACCACAATCTTGAACATAGGTAATGCCATTCGCGCAATTCAAAAACTTTTTGCAATCTGTCGGATGCTTAGTAATACCTTGAAAACCATCAGGACATTTTGGCTTATTGTGTGCTCCCTCGTTCAGAGATTTCTGTGTTTTAGTTTTTTGTTCGCAGCATCTTTGGTCCCCTTGTCTACACCTATAATTTTTATTGGGAATGTTGCAATCTTGACTCTGGGGATTTTGATAAGAAACAGTGTCACAATTATGAATATTTGGATCACATCCAGAAGCCATATTAGAACTGGAATGTCCTGGAGAAAAAGATGGCCTTCCATAAGCTGTTTCGGCAATTCCAGTGTCGCAATTATGAATATTTGGATCACATCCAGAAGCTACATTGGAACTAGAAGATCCTGTAGAATAAGGTCTTCCATAAGCTGCTTCTATAATTCCGTCTCGAAACTGAGAACAGTTCTCCTGCTGCGGATTGCAAACCACATATTTTATGTAGTAAGCTCCAGGTAAATGTGTCTGTTTATTTGCCCCATTTTTATTGAGATTCATATATGTAGTGGGGATATAAGGGAAAGGGTGACAATTTTGCTTAACTGGGTTGCATAAAGAACCCTGTGGTCCCATTACAAATGTTCCTTGTACAAAATTGGAACTGGAACAATCCTCAACAGCTGGATTACACATAATATATTGCATATAAACAGTGCCGCTAAGAGGACCAGCCGTGGACCATTCGTTATATGAGGAACCGGTACCTTGATCACAATTCTCATTGTTACATGGACTTAAAGAACTAAATTGAGTACACCCCTGAGTATTCGGATTACAAATTGTTATATTACCATTATTTACCCCATTATTAGTCGTTGCATCTGGAGTATAATATTTTTTATTATCTGGATATGTATAAATATTTTGACCAGAAACAACATAGCCCCCAGTTTTACAGTATGGGTTTGTTGGATCACAAATCTTAGAACTTTGCTGTTGTTCGTACGTGTAAGAACTGTGAGCGGGATAATATCCTTTTTGTTGCTGATTTGTGTACGTATTTCCTCCATAACCATAATTTGGTGAGCGAATGTCAGTACTACCACCAAACTCTTCCTTTACTCCATACTCAAAACCTCCTTTTTTAGAAAAGCAAGTTGATTGTCCAGGGTGATTACAAACATTTTGATTACTATCAAATAATGTGCCTGGCGGGCAGTCCTTTGAAGTTTGTATTCCATTATTACATTCGATAAATTTTGCACAATCGCTATAATTGGGAATCAAACCACTAAAACCATCAGGACATTTGGCTTGTTCAGGTGTTTCATATTTTGCAGTTTTTTGTAATGTAAGAGTGCTTCCACTTGGTCCTAAAAAATGTTTAA
Source organism: Sitophilus oryzae (assembly GCF_002938485.1). NCBI lineage: Eukaryota > Metazoa > Arthropoda > Insecta > Coleoptera > Curculionidae > Sitophilus > Sitophilus oryzae. The sequence goes on along the minus strand of NW_022146928.1, from coordinate 776,299 downwards.
ATATCAAATGTAATATAAAGGAGGTAAATAAAAAAGTGCGAAAGAAAGTAGATCCTTTAAATAAGAACTTTTCCTATAAAACTTTTGAATTTGATGGTTCCCTACAAAGTCAAATGTAACGACAATTTGACTCAAAATACCAAGCGTTTGGTACCTAATTATTAGTAAAAAATGATTTTTCCAAAATATGCTAATGAGCCACCCTCCTTCCATTTGAAAAAATTGAAATAGGATTAAAAATACGATTTGGGCATCTTTTAACCAGCCAGAACAAGACACGAAAAACAGTAGACGATTAAATCTATTTTTCCAAGGCTCTTTTATTAAAAATTATCATTTTTAACACATGCATGGCACTCTAGATTGAAATTTAAAACACGATTTATTTTTAAGCGGGAATGTCAAAAATTTACATATGATATGTCATTCTATTCAGTGTGTCATTTTCTATCGAATAAATTAAAAAAATACCGAGGGAGCCATTTAAAATTCAAAAGTTGTGGTCATTTCCGGTGAAACAGGAAGTGACCAAAAATAACTGAATACGTCAATCAATCCTAATTTATGTCATATACTAACAAACCAAATCTCGTTTTTTGCTGATAGGGGTCAGCCATTTTTAAGAGGCACCCGATATATCCTTTAAATATTTTTGTTATGCCAAAAAAGAACTACAAGTTTTGATCACAAACCTGTTAAACATTCCACTTTTTCTGGATAATCGCACTCTAATGTTTTAGGATTAAACAGTGTTCCAGGTGCGCAATTTCTTGGTCCGCCTCTTCCATTCCAACAATCTAAATATTGATTGCAGGATAGATCATAAACAAATTGCCCAGTTAAATCTTTTGGACATCTAAAACATAAAGCAAAATGCTGCCTGTTTTTATTGCAATATGCAGATTATTTTCATACTTATTAAACACTTGAACATTCTTCTGCTTTAGTACTCTTCTTTTATAAACAACTCTTTCATTTAGGGTATCCTTGTCGACAATATTAGTGTTATGGTCTTTAAGAATATTCTGTATTTTTTCTTTTTTATCCTCTGAAATATAAACTGGGTGAACAGTTCCATAACTAAAAAAATATTGTTACTGTTCTGTATAATCTTTGCATACAGACATTATAATAATTGTTGTTTGTGAGTATGCATTTAGTAAATATTCATATGTATAGCTACAGATACATTACCTACCCAAAATACTTTTAAATTTTATTTCGATTTATAGTTAACTTTAATTGATGAAATCATTCAGTATAGGTACTTATATAAACAATTAATACTACATATGTATTAATAATACAATATGTAAACTACATATTTATAACTAGTTCTTGTAACCAATCATTAATAAGAATGTCTTACCTCTTAGGAGCTTCTAATGTGTCGAGAATACTGGAAGTATAATTTTTATTATGCACATACACTTTACTGTAATTTGTATGATAATAAGGTTGAGAATACGATTTATAAAGTGTTTTAATTTTTAAACCAGTAGTATAAGGCTTGGATGTAAGCTCAATTTCATTTGGTACATAAATCTAAAATTATATTGTTAGTTATAATTACTAGTACAATAATGAGAAACAGTTTATAATTCCTTATTATAATAATGTAAATATAAATATTTTACTTACAGATAAAACTTGCAAAAATAATATAAAAACTAAAACATTGTGGAAAAATAAAGTGTTGTTATTCACTTCCATATTAACTTCAACATACTTTGTAAAGCAGTGACCAAAATCAAACCATATCTTGCAAAATAATACATAAACTTAATGAATGTTTTTCAAACGCATTTCAATTCTTAAAAATGTTATCAAGTCATAGGGTCAATAAGTAATTGGACTAAACAAGATAAATGGTCGTTATTAAACGTATTCACTCTATGTTTGTCTCTCATAATGAACAAAAGCAGTAGAAGACAATATTTTTTTGGTTTTCATATTTTCTCCCATCTCTGCCTACCATTTTTAGCCGACCATAGCAACAGGTTGGTATAGTAGGCTATTAAGATCGGCAAAAAAAAGTTTTTTAATTTCACTCAAAATGAGTTATTTGGGTCATAAATGACCTAAATACGAAATATTTTCATGGTGTCTGTCTGTCTGTCCGTCTGTCTGTAAAACGATAACTCAAAAACCGCTAAACCGATTTTAACCAAATTTGGCACAAAAATACTGTGGCACCCGAGAATCTGGCCATTAGTTTTTGGTGGGGGTGGGGGGTTGGTAAGGGGGTATGGGAAGAGGTTAAAAATTTTAAAAAATCGTAACTCCAAAATTACAGTAGCTAGCGAAACGCGGTTTTCAATTTAAGATTAGGAATAATATTTGCAACAAAATTTGTAATAACGTCAAAATCAGTCAAAGTCGCAGTTTTTGAAATAAAAAAAATTGGAAAAATTCCTTTACTTTGAAACTAAAAGGACTGCCTACCAACTTTTTATTAATATATTTTAGTATGGGCGGCTATACGTGCCTCCCGGCGCCAATTTTTTTTGTGTTGATTCAAAAACAGTGTAATAAGTATTGTACATTGGTGATATTTTTATTTAAATAAAAAGCCATAAAATGTCATAAATTAGGAACTTCATGATGTTTATTTATGAAAAATATATATTACATATTGCTTTCCTTCACAGTTCAACAGTTTTTCAGTTTCTTTCACAGTTCAACTTCACAAATGTGATGCAATAACTGTTTTGCCTATAGAAGTCTAACATTATGTACAAGTTGTTCTTTCTTTTCTAGGTAATCTGATTTTTTGATTAGAATATATAGAAGGAATATAAAAATGACAAAAATTAGAAAATAGGTACACCACACTAAATGTAAATATATTTGTGTCCGGACATCCTGAAAATAAATAAATTTTAAATTTTTTGATATTTTTTTTTTATTTACTATACTCATACATCACTCAAGTAGTTTGAAATTTCTTCGTGTTGTAAGTCAAATACAATTTTGGCAATTTTTCCATCTTCACAAAACAATTGATTTGAATTTTTTGGTAATTTTGAACTCAAAAATCCTATATTACCCTGAAATATAAAGGAATCAGATACAGTATGATCGAAAAAAAAACTATGAAATGAAGATCACTGTCATTTTATATGTAAAATTATACAGGAATTGTCAGTGATGTTCATTTCCAAGCCAACAGGATGCCGTTCTTTTTTTTTGATCATACAATACATTTCTGTACAAAAAAAAAATACAAACCTTATTTTGGTTAGAACTGTTTTGAGGAGTACAAGCTGATTTTTTAAAATAAGGCAAGTATTGTGCTGGACCTTTAACTGTAACACAGAGATTTTGAGAACCATCGACTGACTTGAATTCAGGAATGCTAAATAAAATGGTCATATTTTTGGGCTGCTTGCTATCTTGACAAGAGACAGAGTACCAATCTGATTTAAAAAAATATGTATAATTGAATTTTATAAAAAAAGGTTTGTGTAACATTATATCAGTATTACATGCATACTTACCATCTAAAGTTAAAAAACCATAGACCTCAGAAAATGAGTTGAAAACATCAAATTCAATAATTTCAACTGATGTAAACACTGAAATTTGATCTTCAGTGTCACTACCACCCTCCTTAATTGGGTTAGTCTCATTTTCCCCCTTTATTGGACTAATGCATATATCAACTTTATTGAAATGTTTTACCATATTTATCCAATCCTAAAATTGAACGGCTAAAAATATGCAGATTTCTATGGTCAGATACTAACAAGTTTCTTATCACTATCAACTATAGGCTTATCTTTTTCAATTTGAAATGCAAAATATGAGGTGGATGCAGCCAATATAATTAAACATAATAGAAAAACAACCAAAGGAGGTTTGTTTTTTAGAAAGTTGGAGAAATTTTGTACTGATATAGAAACCATTATATTATACAGATTTAGGAATACTCAAACCAAAAAAAACTTAAAAATAGAACGGAAACAATAATAAAATTACACTGTAGAATTATTTTAATTTACATTCTTAACTAAATTGTACTTGTAAACATTAAAATTACTCTTAGCTTAACTCTACATCAGGTTATGTTTATGTTATGGTTGTCAAGTGGTTGTCATTGTCAGCTGTTACCAAATCTATGCATATCCGAGTAAATTCTGCAACCAGTGATATCCGCAAAAAGCGGGTTAAAATAAATTAACAGAGAATCCTAATTTAATTGGGTTTCAAAGTTTTATCCAGTTAATGCTTCTATTGTTTTATCAATAAACAAAGTAATTGTACTTTATTATAAATAGGGTTTCCACAACAACAGTTCGGAACCGTTTGTTTCCAGACGTCCGGATTTCTCCAGGTATATCCGAGTCTAATATTTAACAAGTTTCCTATTAAACATGAACCCAAACGTGACCAACATGTAAATGTTTAGACAATTATTACAAATCTCAAGAGCAGTTCTAGCCATCATGTTCTAGCAACAAGGACCAAAAAAGAAGATATTCAGTAATCTATTTAACCCGTCTTATTTTATGTTGTTTTAGTGATTTTAGTCCCATTTGTACAATAAATTAAATAATAAAGGAAATTCGGTAATCGATAATACAAGAATTTATATTAACGTAAAAAAAATACCGTATGATCGAAAAAAACCGCGTCCAGTTGGCTAGGAAATGAACAGTAAAAATTAAGTAAAATTATATAGGGAATGTCAGCATTCCCTATATAATTTTACTTAATTTTACAATTAAAATGACAGCAATCCTCATTTCATAGCCATCGCTGACGTCGTTTTTTGGATCATATGGTAGGTACCGGTTGCTACTTAAATTGATGCTTGGCAGTGGTGACTTGACGGCAATAATTGTTTTGATTTGTGATTTTGCCGACTTTTTTTGCCGAACTCGCAGATCGCCTTGCTTTAAATAAAAAATATAGACTTATTATATTTACATTATATTAATTTAAGTCTTTACGAAAATGACTTGACTTGAAAGAAACCGATTTCAATGAAAGACTTTATGTTGAAAATGACTTAAAAATTCAATCATTTTGATTTTAAAAATGTCTTGAATGAATTTTGATTTTAGAATGATTTATATATATATATATATATATATATATATATATATATATATATATATATATATATATATATATATATATATATATATATATATATATATATATCGACTGATAGTATATATATATATATATATATAGTATATATATAGTCGGAAGGGTTTGACAAAGAATTAATACACTTTGTTAATTGACAAGTTGAGAAAATATTTATTCAGGTGTCCTCAGGACAGTAACGTGGTACAGAAAATTACCTTCAAGGAAAAACCCATTAAACATGGTTTGTGTCAAACTTTCCGTGAAATTCATTGTTGACCAGTCTTCCACAAGGACTCTTATAAGGCGGATTAGGACAACATTTGCTCAACAATCAAAGAGATCCTCATTTCTCAAATGCAGTGGAAAAATCAACTTTTAAAATACACGTGAAAATTAACTACAAAAACTTTATAAAAAACAATACAACGTGTATGTGAGTACAAAGTCAAAGCACGAAAATTGCATGTCAAAAATCTTAAAATACAATGGCAATTAATTCTGCTTCATGAACGATCTAATTATTTTATTGTAAATACTTAAAAGACAAAAGAAACGAATTAATTTTCAAGATTTTCTTTACAGTAAAGTGCGTTTCTGTTAGCACCGCCGATCGTTCACTCCGGTCCAAGTGAACGACAAAAGAAACGAATTAATTTTCAAGATTTTCTTTACAGTAAAGTGCGTTTCTGTTAGCACCGCCGATCGTTCACTCCGGTCCAAGTGAACGATCGGCGGTGCTAAAAAAACGCACTTTACTGTAAAGAAAATCTTGAAAATTAATTCGTTTCTTTTGTCTTCTAAGTATTTACAATAAAATAATTAGATCGTTCATGAAGCAGAATTAATTGCTATTGTATTTTAAGATTTTTGACATGCAATTTTCGTGCTTTGACTTTGTACTCACATACACGTTGTATTGTTTTTATAAAGTTTTTTGTAGTTAGTTTTCACGTGTATTTTAAAAGTTGATTTTACTACTGCATTTGAGAAATGAGGATTCTTTTTGATTGTTGAGCAATGTTGTAAACTTTACCATAATCCCACTTTGAAGAGTCCTGAAGAAGAGAACAACTGAATTCTCGAAAGCTTGACTAAACAATGAAGGGTTTTTCCTTGAACTAACGGCCTTCTTATTAGACTGCATCCCCAAGACACCTGTTTGAATATATATATATATATATATATATATATATATATATATATATATATATATATATATATATATATATATATATATATATATATATATATATATATATATATATTTAAGATTTAAGTCTTTTTGAAACTGACTTGTTACAGCCCTGATTCTTAGTATACAGGGTGTCCCAGAAATAAGTGCAAGTATTTTAACTCGTAGTGTTCAACCCCAGAAACACGCCTATGAGGGTTTTTTCGCAAAAAAAAATAAAATTCGGAATTTTTTGAAATTTTTTTGAAATTTTTTTCAGTTTTTATTTAAAAAACGTAATTTCTTGATAATATGGCAACATAGGTAGTAGATTAAATTTATAAGAAAGAATATCTAGAAAAGATCCAGCGGTTTCAAAATTTTAGCAAAAAATCTTTTTGGAAATTTTCAAAGTAAAATAACTCCGTTATTTTGGACTTATTTAAAAAACGATGAAGGGAAAATATGTTTCTTTTATGGAGATCTACCACCCCTTAAAATATTTGCACTTATTTCTGGGACACCCGTATAGTGAATATAATACCATATGATCAAAGAAAACGGCGTCCAGTGGGCTTGGAAATCAACATCAAATGACATTTCCCATATACCTAGTTTTACATATAAAATCACAGCAATTTTCCGGCGACGGTGATAACTATGAAATGAAGATCGCCTTGATTCTATACAGGGTGATCCGAACTGTATTCCGGAAACTTTGGCAGCATAATTCTGTAGATAAAAATAAGTAAAAAAGTTCGTATAAATATATGTCCTAAAATGCTTAATTTCGGAAATACAGGCTGTAGAAGTTTTACTTTTATTTCCATTTTTTCCAAATAATTTATGAAGTAACCTCAATATTTGGATGAAAATTGGTGCCTGGGCAAAATCAAAATTTGATTTGATGTCAATATGACTCCTACTTGTAGAGAGTGCCACGTACATTTTTTAACTGGTTTGAAGAGTAATAATGGTTAGTTTGTACCTGTATAAAACTACTGAGTAAAAAAAATACATTTACGATGTTTTTTACGTAAAAAAGGTCTCTTGGTAAAAATCGCTACGAGTAATGGTTCTCGCGAAATTTGGAATCGAAATTATCAAAACCTGTCATGATTGACATAAATTAAACATGTTGACTAAATAGTTATTAGAATGAAATCATAAATTTGAAATGTTTCTGTACCAAAAGTTTAACAAAAACTGTTTTATTATCATTTTTTCACAGAAAAATTTATGATCAATTTAAAAAAAATCCGAAATTTATTATTTCAGTCAAAGAAAAAAACTACCTATCTACTCAACGTTGTTTATCTTTTGTCAATGTAATGACATGAATTGACTATTTCCATTCTAAATCTTGAGAACGGTTGCTCATAGCGATTTTTACCAAGAGACATTTTTAACGTAAAAAATCACGGAAATTAATATTTTTTCACTCGCTAGTTTTATACATGTACAGACGAAAAGTTATTACTCTTCAAAACAGTTAAAACATATGCAGGTGGCGTCCCCTACAAATATGAGTCATATTGACTCATCAAAATCAAATTTCTCGTGTCAAAAAACTTCCAGACACCAATTTTCATCCAAATATTGACGTTACTTCAGAAATTATCTGAAGAAAATCGAGATAAAAATGAAACTTCTACACCCTGTATCTCCAAAACTAAGTATTTTAAAACATACATTTATACGAACTTTTTTACTTATTTTTATCTGCAAGATATGCTGCCGAAGTTTCCGGAATACATACAGTATAATAACAACAATAATGGAAAATATGGAAATGAAATAAACCACTCTTTACCGAGAATTGCACCAACTGTATGTCTATCCCCTCCACCAAGAAATCTTTCCACATGGAAATTACCCTTAGAAATAAGGATAAAAACACCCATCGTATTCCTTATTCGCCGCAATTGCTCCCTAAAAAGGGTCATTTACTCCACTCCACTCACTGCTCAATATTGTCGCCGTTCAGCAGGGTATTAATGCAGTCGGACTTCCCCAAGCATAACATAGCCGGACCCGCTGAAACTGAACGCTGTTATTGTTGTTATAGCAATAGTAATTCATAATATAACACGTTGTTAGGTCGGTTGCATCTTTGATGTTTTGTTCTGGTCGCATGAACGCACCAGTACGTGATTTTCACTAAAAAGTAAAAGTACTATATTCTCGTTGTCGTCCGGTAAAAAAAGCTGCCAGTTTTACATAATATAGTTCTTTGGTGTCGTCCTTTTTTCAGAAGGTAAGTTTTAATTTCAAAAAGTAGTTTTAATTATAAATATACCTACCACAAACCTGATTTTTAATTTAAATAACATAATACGAAGAACAACGATATCCCGCATGTTATATACCGGGTGGTGCACCGTCGCGTCGTTGGAATCATAGGAAATCTCATGCAAATTTTGAACTGTCCAAATATTGGCTCCCTTGTTAATTTACAGCGAAGTCGAAATAGGGTTTTCAAAGTTCAGCGTATGCTGAATACACGTTGCAAATTTGAACAATTTTGGACAAACCGATTTGAACTAATTTAAAACTGAATCTATTTTTAAATTAAAACTGAACAGGCAACAATACAAAACCAGGCAAATGGCAACATAACTTAAGTTTTCAACCTTTATCATAGTCAAATGTAATTTCTTGTGCTGTCTACACTACTACGCTATAGTACCTACGATTAGAGTCACCGAAATGCATTTTTTTTAATTTAAAACTTGTTTCAATTCACCAAAGCATAAATTGACAACTTAAGGTATGTTAGTATTTTCCTGGTTTTGCACTCAGTTTTAATTTAAAAAAAAATTGGCGCCGGGAGGCACGTATAACCGCCAAACTAAAATATGTTAATAAAAAGTTGCTAGGCAGTTCTTTTAGTTTCTAAGTAAAGGAATTTTTCCAATTTTTTTTTATCTCAAAAACTGCGACTTTGATTTTGATGTTATTACAAATTTTGTTGCAAATATTATTCCTAAACTTAAGTTAAAAACCGCGTTTTGCGCTACTGTAATTTTTGAGTTACGATTTTTTAACATTTAAACCCCCTCCCATACCCCCTTACCAACCTCCCACCCCCACCAAAAACTAATGGCCAGATTCTCGGGTGCCACAGTATTTTTGTGCCAAATTTGGTTAAAATCGGTTTAGCGGTTTTTGAGTTATCGTGTTACAGACAGACGGACAGACAGACAGACAGACAGACACCATGAAAATATTTTGTATTTAGGTCATTTATGACCCAAATAACTCATTTTGAGTGAAATTAAAAAACTTTTTTTTTGTCGATCTTAATAGCCTACCATACCTGTTGGTATGGTCGGCTAAAAATAGATGCAGTTTTTCTTAAATTAGTTGAAAATGGCTTATCAAAAATTACTCAAATTTTGCACGTGTATATTCAGCATACGCAGAAAAAAACCTATGTACGACTTGGCTGTAAAATCAACAAGGGGCCAATATTTGGATAGTTCAAAATTTGCATGGGATTTCCTATGTTTCCAGTACCAATAAACCACCCTGTATTATTGTTACGTTAATTAACAATACAATAGCAACAATAAGTTTATTATTTTATTATTAGTTTAAAGTCTTAAAATAATTTTTCCATTTTCACGCAATCCCAACCAATAATCCAACAATATTTTCTAATTAAAATAAGATAACTTTTTATAATAACGTAACAGAATTTCCTATTAAGATTCAAAAATGGTAACTTACAAATTGATTACACTAACTATTTACATCTTAATTTTATACCATCGTACAGGAAGTATATTTCAAAAACATCTACAAAATTTATTAATATTAATTCAATAACAATATAAATAATAATATAGCATTTCTATATTTTTAAATTCGAAAAGTATTTCCAATTCAAGTAAGTTTTATCACCTGATGTATATATATTTAGAAAAAACGGCATCATAGTTGGATTCAAAAAGAAGAATTATCCTTTTATGTGAAAAATTATAGAATGAATTTCATCGATCGTCATTTTCAGGCCAACTTGACACTGTTTTTTTTACTTTATCTTACAATTTAGACTATTATAATACTCTATATTACGTATTTTATTCTTTTGTAACACCAACCTAAAGAGGACTATATTTTTCAATAAAAATGTATATCATGTGTATATCACTTGTTGTTATTAGGTACCTAGTTTTAATTTTTGAAGCCATAAATTCTGCGATAAAACCTAGAACATTATCTTAGATACAATTTTCACCGTTACAAATTGCCAACATTTAATATCAAATAATGGAAGATCTCCGGTCTTTTGAAATATGTAGATAATATGAAATAATAGATATGGTGCAATGGAGGCAAATGGTACCCTTGAAACTTACAGAAATGATTAACTGTGTAAATTATATAGTAATATTTCCTATATTTCTTCTACGGCTATTTTTTTCTTAAAATGAATTATCAATATTGGTTACTATTTACTATATAAGTAAAAATAATTTTCCTATTTTTGTTATATTGTGTGTGTGTGTGTGTCAAAGTGGCCCTATAACTTTTTTATTTTTTCAGATAAAAAAACGAGATTTGGCGTGTTAATAATATCACATAAATTAGGATTAATTGACGTATTCAATTGTTTTTGGTCACTTCCTGTTTCACCGGAAATTACTACAACTTTTGATTTTTAAATGGCACCTTTGTTATATTTTTACTTTAAACGACAAAAATGACACTCCGTATAGAATGACATATCATATGTCAACTTTCGACATTTTCGCTTAAAAAAACGTATTTTAAATCTCAATCTAGAGTGCCATGACCTGTGTTAAAAACACACCAAACTACACACTACACATTGCATACCAGGTCTCGTTTTTTTTTATCTGAAAATATAAAAAAAGTTATAGGGGCAGAGGCGCATATATGAGAGGGGTAATGGGGGTAATTACCCGTCCCAAGAAGAAATTTATAAAAAGAAAATCTGCTATAAAATAAAATTATCACAGAATAAATTAATAATATCAATCAAAATAGAAATCCAGAACGGTTTATTTTTTTTTCCATAGTCACAATACTTTTGAGCGGAAATTTAATTTAAATCTATTACTTTATTTAAATATTGCCACTACCCCTCCCAGACTTAGTCTCTGGATGCGCCACTGTATATGGGGGTAGATTAATAAGTGAATTTTGTCTCAATCATAGAAAGATACAAATATAGCAAAAATACCGAAATTTTTCGATAATCATTCGTTCTCTGATTATAAAAATCATGATTTCACAACACGTATGAAAAAAATGCTATTTTGCAAAAAATATTATTAAGTATAATGAATAATTTTTGTATTTTACACCAAAGTGTATACTTGACGGGATGTACATATCCTGGTATTATTATATGAATGTCGCAAGTCCTACAATTTTTATAATTTAAGTATTGTTTAGAAAAATAAAATCACAAAGAAACGTTTTGGTCACATTTTAATGCGTTAATTTTATTATAAGCAATATTTAATTAATTTTATTAACCTCTGAAGGAAATAATAAATCACGAACCACCAAGATAAATATGAAAACTAAATTATTTGATTATAAATCATACTAAAGTTATCTATAACAATTAGTTAAGAATCTGTGTAAACTTCAATAGTAATGTTTTTTCTTCAATGTATTTTTGAATTTTTATTTATATTTTTTACAGGTTCAATTAGTAGCAAAAAATGTCTATACCTATGTGGCGTATTCATCTCTCCAAAAAAAATCCTTTATGGGTCTTTCGCCACTGCACTGCAAGAAAAATCTACAAAATAAACTAGTTATTTTTTATAAACACTTCTGCGTTAAACGTAAACAGACACTGCTTGTCAGAACTGTGGTCAGAAGTTACGTTTACAGTAATAAAAATTTGCCTAACAAAGAAAAAAACGCTTAAAGGTGCGTATTCATTATCCGAACGAACGAACGAACGAACGAACGAACGAACGAACGAACGAACGAATGAAAGTGCGGTATATTTGGACGGGGACCGAACGCATGCGGCCGTTCGTTCGTTCGCTCGACCATCCGTTTCGAGTCGGTACATCAAAGGCGTTCGCCAACAAATGCCTCCGGTCTTCTCGTGCGGTCCTATCGTGCGGTCCCCGTCCATACCACTAGCGTACGTTCGTTCGTTCGTGCGGATAATGAATACGCACCTTAACGTTTCGGAAAGTTTATCTCTTTCCGTCGTCGGAAGAAAAAAAAATACAAAGAATAAAGAAAAAACTATTTAAAATATTTGACACTTTACTTTTTTTTTCACAACACTTTATTTTTTTTAAAACAGATACGTCTAAAAGAAACCATTGACGTTCTGTTAAAATGACATTATATCAAGTTAAACTTCAAAATTAACAATTACTACCTGATAACAATTATTTAATAAGGTAAAACCAAAAAAACCCATTATTTTCCGACGACGGAAAGAGATAAACTTTCCGAAACGTTAAGCATTTTTTTCTTCGTTAGGCAAATTTTTATTACTGTAAACATAACTTCTGACAAGCAGTGTCCGTTTAGGTTTAACGCAGAAGTGTTTACAAAAAATAACTAGTTTATTTTGTAGATTTTTCTTGCAGTGCAGTGGCGAAATACCCATAAAGGATTTTTTTCAATTTATGAGAAATATATAGCCTTTGGCAAATATTCACTACTTAGACCCTCCAGATTTCGGGCAACAGTGAAGTTATTATGGCCACCATATTGAATTTTTACACCATTGTAAGGGAAGAAAAAATTATGCTTAAATTAACAAAACGAGTAGGTATAGTCTTTATATGGAACAATGTTTTTGAATAAAAATATAATAAAAAATATAATATATTTTGTACTTCTTTAACGTTTTAAAACAGTAAAAAATATGACGTTAATTAAATTTGTATCAATCACAATCCATCAAAGAACGAAAACCAAATTATATTACCATAGAATCGCTTGGTTTTTAGGACTTTAGGACATATTTAGGACTAGGAAAAAATTCTAATATATTTTTGTCTTTTTTTCAACAACTTTCTCTATAACGATATGGAAATTTGAAAAAGAATAAACGGAATTAACCATTTTAGAACAAGCAAATTTTTTTATGAAGAATACATTTTTCCCAGAATGTCAATAATAAAAAAGTTTTTCCACTTTTGAAGACAATCCGGGGATATACTGTATTTTTATTCAGCTTAAAAATAAATATAGGTATAACCCTTGGGTATAACCTACCTAAAGGTTGATTCTCACTATACTTTCAATATCAGCTCCCTTCCGTTTCCCTTCCGTTCACACAAAATATTATATCATGTAAATGAATATGACAATGCACACTATCCGTTCCGTTTCCCTTCCGTTCCATACCCTTTCCTTCCATACATTTTTTGGCGGATGGACTGAAGCGTATCGGAAACAGCGTTGTCAAGTTCTTATATTTATACCAGCTCTGTTAACATTTTGCTGATATTTATTTATTCTTTCACCTCTTAATTAAATCTATTACCTTTTATAAAAGATACAAATTTTTAAAATAAAACTTTCGTAATGATATAAATTGTACAATAAAAAGTATGGAACTGATACGGAACGCAAGCTTAAGTATAGTATCAATACAATAAAAAATACGGAACGGATATGGAATAATGGATATGGAATGGAAACGGAAGGTATAGTGAGAATCAACCTTAAATCTGCTAAAATAGTATTTCCTATAAGCATGTTTATTATAATGTTAATAAGCAAATAAATCATAACAAGCCATGATAAATGGTATGAAGAAATCTACAGTTTCCAATTCACAAAAGCATAAAATATATTGGCAGCCACTTGACTAATGTACCTAAATTGATAAATAATAATAGCTCCCGTATATAGCGTTTAACGCCTTGGGACTAGCAAGGTACAGCTTGCCATACTAGAGCCGTTCGGTATACAAGAAAGGTAATGTGGCTAGCACTACGTTTCAACCGCCTATTATTACCTCAGGATTGTGAATCCCAAGTACTCATTTAAGGCTGAGTCGACCTAGGTACCCAAACTATTTTTATTTTAATAAAAATAGTCGGCTGATGAAATGCCGGGTGTGGGATTCGAACCCACTACCTTGAGATTGGTAGACGAGAGCCTGTACCTCTACGCCACCGGGCACCTCTTAGCTAAATATATAAGTACCTAAATTGATAAGATCCTAAAATACGTACTTCTAAAAAATAAGTGGTGTGAAAACCCCTCAGATTATAAGGTTAATTTAATATTAATATTGAAAAAAATGGCAGACATCTAGATTATTAATAGCTATAGAAAATATTTTCACTGCTTAACAATTTTCAATATTTCACCTGTAAAAGAGGATACGTATTTTCACAACGGTCCAATGATCTAGCGGAAATGAAGGTTCGTCATTGTGAGCGATCTAGGTGCCAATTTCCGGAATTTAAGAGTAAAGCCAACGCTTTGTTGAACCGCGCAGCATTGTTTTATTCGAAATTTTAAAAGAAAAACTTTTTTAGTTATAATTTAAATATTTCCCTTGCGACATACTTAATAAAATAGCAAAACCGACTGTAACAAATGTTGTTTACTGATGGTTCTGCACCTTTCTATCTAATATGAAAGTCGAATATAAAAAATCTAATAGGAATAAAATTATAAATAAGCAAGCTATAATATAATTCTTTGATTTCAACTTTACTCTATAAGAGTAAGACAGAATTCTGATACCTGAAACCATTTTTTAAATGTTTAAATATACAGGGTGTTTCAAAAAATATGGCATATCTCGTGGGGAGATTCCTCACGTAAAAATAAGATTTATTTTTCATATCAACATGGGTCCGATTATGCTTTGTTTCGTAGCTACAGGGTGTTAAAGTCATTTTTTCGATTTATTATAATTTTCTTCCGAGTACATTGAGCGTTTCGAATGAAATTTTGGGGGTAAAAGTTACTATAAATGCGACATATTTTAAAGCTAATAAAGTGTCGACATATTCACCAGGAACGTGCATATGGGTTATCACTGGAATATTTTTCTAAAAAAGCATGTACGCTACTGATTTTTTTTTATCTTGTTAGCGAAAGGGTGTAAGCAGTTTAATGCCGATTAAAAGTTGTCTCTTAATATTTTGTCGATTTTGGCCTCCTTAGTGAGATAAACGCAATTTTGTTAATTTGCCTTGATCCAAGTCAACAGCAACTTTTAAAATATTTTAATATCATTAACTTGCAAAAATTTTAAATAAGTGCCCTTTGATTCCTCATCAAAAAATATGAAAGAAAGTTTCTATAAACATAGATATGGAAATGCATATAGTTTTAGAGTTGCAGGATGTTAAAACTTTTTAAAATTAGTTTTTTTTAATTATCTTAAATACCATTATTTTTTTATTTAAAATTGCTATAAATTGGACTAATAGTAATAAAAACTAATAGTAATAATATTTAATAATAAATTAGATAAAATATATAATTTATTAATTTAATTTTTATTTTAATTTTATTAATTGTGATTAATAAAATTAAAATAAAAATCAAGAGATAACTGTTAATGACATTAAAGAGCCTACACAATTTTGATATCAAAAGAAAAAAAGTCAGTGGCGCACATGTTTTTTTTGAAAAATATTACAATAATAACCCATATGCACGCCCCTGATAAATTTATCGACGCTTTTTTAGCATTAAAATATGTAGTACTTACAGTAACTTTTACCCTCAAAATTTCATTTAAATCACTAAAAGTAGGTTGTGAAGGAAGTAGGTACATGGAAGAAAATGAAAATTAATCGAAAGATTATTAAGATTTTAAGACCCTGTAGCTACGAAACAAAGCACCTATGTTGATATGAAAAAAAAATCTTATTTTTACGTGAGGAATCTCACAAGGAGAGATGAGAGCACATGTTTTCTGAAACACCCTGTATAAAGTTTGCACCTAAACTACTCTATATCTAACATTAACCGTTTTTGAGAAAAAAAATATTTAAAATTTTTTTACCCTAAAAGTCAAATTTAGTGATTGCTACAGCTGCTGCTACTGTGACATAAAGAGAAAACATGTAGCTATCTATTTCAAAAATTAAATTGTTCAAATGTCATATCGTCCTATTGCTGCCAAAAGTCACTAACTAACAAGTGTCAAAAAATCAGACAATTTATTTCCATCTGTCAGAAAACAAATTATTTGAATTTCCTATATTGTAAATACTGTTGCCCCCCCCCCCTAAAAGTTTATAAAGTGTATTTATAAAAATATGTGTCCTATTTTCGCTCCTTAGTGATATCTAATAGTTGATATTATTAATTATATTAATAATATACTGTATCAACCCTGAAAAAAAAACAACGCAAAGTTGGCTTGCAAAGGATGATCGATAACATATTGCGTTTTTAACAAAGTGTCACAATATGACATTGCCAGATCTATTGTTTTACATCACTTGACGTTTAAAATCATAGGCTACTGGTTAAAATCAAGAAAAATATACGGTTTAAAACTAAATTTTAAATAACTTAAAAACGATTTATTTTAGGTATAGGAACATGTATAGTAAAAAGGTAACGAATTGAAATTCCTTTTCACTAGTAGAATAAAAAAAGTGGGTTTACATTTGAAAAAAATGATTTATGATACTTTTTGAATCGCTCAATTTCATGAGCTGCAGCCATTATTATATGACATTCAAACAATTTAATTTTTGAAATAGATAGGCGCATGTCTTCTCTTTATGGCACAGTAGCTGTGGTTATCACTAAATTTGACGTTTAGACTATACACATATTTCTGTCATTCAGTTTTTTTCGTCCAAAAATTTTAAATATTTTTTTTCTCAAAAACGGTTAATGTTAGGTATAGAGTGTTTGATATCATATCAAAATACATAAAATTTTACATAGAATTTAAGTATGTAATAAAAAATGAAGGCACCCGTTTAAAATAAGAAAGTTGTCGTCAGCTTCCGGTATATCCGGAAGTGCCGCCATATTGAAAATATTTTTAATCGATAAATCTCGTTGTGAAACAATGATGTGCAAAAAATCTCCGGTCTAGGAATTGTGGTTCTCTAGAAACTTCTAATGCACGCTCAGCCTGGGACACCCTGTATACACTAAGGTCAATGCCACTGATCTATAATAAAATAATAGCAATTATTGTAAAGAGGTATCCACTGTGACGAACAATCATGATTATATTTCCCGAAGGACTTTTAAATAGCGTGATTGATGTGACATTTTTGTTACTTTCCTTTAAATAACATACCCTATTAAATGCATTAAATAATACATTTAATTCTCTAACTCAACGAATTATATCACAAAAGTGTTCGAAGCAGAGAAGAACAATCGTAATTCTTCTCTGATTCGATGGGTCCAGGGAAACATGATAAGCACCATTTCACTGGTTTTACAGGAGAGCACCGTACGACTGCGGCTAGTAGTTATCAGATACTTGCCGTGTATTCTATATTTTTACTAGGCATATATCATAGGATTTAATACTATAATTATAAATTTATTCCCATTTTCCAAATGGGATGCCTTTTATACCACTTAACATATTTCTCCAAAACCTTTCGACGTCTATTTTAAGAATTTTAAATAGCTATAGTGACCTATTTTTTTATCTTTTGATTAAAACATACACAATTAGATATTTCTTACCTTAACGATCAGACTAATACCTATGATCAAAATAATCAGATTCTTTAAAGATACGGTACGTTTTGCGCATAGGAAACCCTATGTTTGTACGAATAAATGAAGAAAGAAAAAGTATTTTCATAGCGGCCGACCATTGGGTCATTTCCGGTTGTTCTTTGTACAACCTCAACACGCAACACTTTATAGAACTAAGACCGGTTATTTCAGCCACTCGAAATAGGTCTCCAGAAAATAGTAATCAATAAAATATCTAGAGTGTCTAACTATTTTCCGTAAAATAGCCGCTAAGAATTTAAGTAAATCCTATTTTTTAATCCTCAATTAGGGTTTCCATAAAGGCTTTTGGAAATTCCGGACAAGTGAACTCAGAAATCCGGTTAAATAAACTCTGAAATTCGTACAAAATCTCGACGTCGCGTCGGAAAAAAGAATCTATAAATTTATTTATGAACTTTTATAGGACGCAAATAAGAGCCCCGAAATCAACAAAATATAAACCAAAAAAACATTCACTTTCCAGGAGTGCACCAAAAGCGAAAATTTTGAGCGCCAAAGTATAGAAATAGGTACTTTGAAACATGCGTCGGTTAAGTAGAGCTGTAGCATCGTAGAAACTAAGTATAAGAAATTATTTTTTTTTCATAGCAACTGTTAAAATTGCCTTATATCTATCAAAAATAGTAGATAAAATAGTACTTTAACCCGTCTTTAACGGCAAGGGTAGATTAAATGATACTTTAACAGCGAGGATAAGTTAAAAACTTTATTTCTTCTCGCACGTTTTTTAATTGCTTCCATTTTTGAAAATGTTTGTATTCCTTTTCATAAATTATGCCGGATTCAAATGGAAGTGCTTTGGATATGGCGTTTGTCGCGTCAGCCTGAATATCTGTTAGTAATTTACTTATTTCGTTTTGAGCCATTTCTGGCTCCAATTCCCCAAATTACATAGAAACCAACGCCAACCCAGCACAATATTTTTTCTACTCGTAATAAATTCGTTTAGAATATCGAATAATTATTATTTTTTATATTCGAATAATAATTATTTATTCTTGGACCTATATAAGAGTATACCGCGATTTTGTAAGGGGCCCCTTACAAAATCGCGGTATTTACCTGGAACGGTCGCGGAAGTAACGTGGCTTATATTATGTGGAACCAGTATTCCCATCACTTTGTCATCATATATTGCCATTAAATATATGCAAACATTCGCTCGGGGATTGTTTTATTACGTCAAATTGCATTCGTTTTTCAATTTAAATGTATTATTATAAGCTTTAAAAAAATTGATGTTATCGTTTTTGAGGCCTTTTTGGAGCTGGGGCCCTTAATCCTCTGGTCGGGGCCCGTCGGATCCCTACATAAAAACGGCACTGCCGATGAATAATATATTTATATCTACAGTATGTCCGCGGATTGTAATTTTGTCCGGGAAAAATTTTTGCTTGTTCTAAAATGGTAATTCCTGTTTATACTTTTCCAAATTTCCATACCGTTTTAGACTTTGAGTTTTAGAGAAAAATAAAAAAAAACATGAAAATGTTGTTGAATTTTTGAACTAGTAAAAATAAAACGCCTTTCTATGGTAATATTCAATTAATTTTTAATTATTTTAATTAAAGTTATATTTTTTGCTGTTTTAAAATGTTAAAGAAGCACAAAATTTATTTAGTTCAACGCTACGGAAAAGGTGATAATAGCTATCGGAAAAATGTGATATTTTAACATCAAAAAATATGACGTAAATCAAAATTAATTATAACGATTTATCAAAAAATGAGATCGAAATTATATTACCATAGCCTTTTAGTTTTTTTAGGTTTTTTTTGGGGAAAAATTACGTTAAAAAACTACATTTTTATGTTTTTTTTTTATTTTTTCTATAACGGTATGGATATTTAGAATATTATAAACGCCATTTTACAACAAGCAAAATTTCTTATGAAGAACGCATTTTTTTCAAAAAGTCAATAATTAAAAAGTTTTTCCTCTTGTAATCTGTGTCTGTCTTTTCCTCTGGGTGTCCCAGAAATAAGTGCTAGTATTTTCACTGGTAGTATAGTTCAACCCCAGAAACACGCATATGAGGTTTTTTTCGCGAAAAAAAAATTGAAAACTTCCCAAAAATTTTTTCGAAAAATGTTTTGGGATTTTTTTTTACTTTTTAGTTAAAAACCATAATTTCTTGTTAATATGACAACATAGGTATTAAATTAAATTTACAAGAAAGAAAATCCAGAAAAGATCCGAACCACTGGATCTTTTCTGGATTTTCAAAATTTTAACAAATTTTCGAAGTAAAATAACTCCGTTTAGCTTTATTATATTATAGCTTTTAAAAAACGTTTTCGTACACTCCGTTATTTTGGACTTATTTGAAAAACGATAAAGAAAAAATATGTTTCTTTTATCTACCATCCCTTAAAATACTTGCACTTATTTCTGTGACACCCTGTATATATATCAATTTTTATTACAATTATTACAGTGAGTATATAAATACTTGAAATTTGTCAACCATTATTCATAAGTCATTCAATCTTTACAAAATGTGCAGACCAGGGGCCACATTTAGCTTTGCCGCTCCGGGCCCCCGACAGGCTTAGTCCGCCACTGTTATTTATACATGACGATAAAATTGCATTATCCTCTCCCGAAATTAATTCACGAGGGATGAAATCGCGAGTGAATTAATCTTTTCGGTTGACGATAAAATGCCATTTTATCGTCTTGTATAAAAAATAACTAAAATTATAACTGTAAAATATTTTACTAAGTTAAATTGCAGTCAGGTTTCTCAGGCGTTTTTCCAAATCCGGACACCCAATAATATAGGATGTCTCAATATTCCGTGGACTTAGAACTACTATATATTTTTGGAATCAAAATAAGTTGGACATTGGACATACATACATATATAGATACATAAACAACCTATAATATAGTATAATAAGTTGGACATTGGAAATATATACATACCTAACCTAACACACATTGGACACAATCTATACGAAATGCTTTGTTTATCCATTAGAGGGCATCAAACTTTAAAAAAATAAACACATTTTTTAAGATATATTAACCGTAAAAAGGTTGATTCCCACTATACCTTCCGTTTCCATTACATATCCATTCCATATTCGTTCCGTATTTTTATTGTATTGACGCTATACGTAAGCTTCTGTTCCGTATCAGTTCCATACTTTTTATTGTACAATTTATATCATTATGTATCTTTTGAAAAAGGTACTAGATTTAATTAAGAGGTGAAAGAATAAATAAATATCAGCATAATGTTAACAGAGCTGGTACAAATGTAAGAACTTGACAACGATGTTTCCGATAGGTACACTTCAGTCCGTCCGCCAAAAAAATGTATGGAAGGAAAGGATATGGAACGGAAGGGAAACGGAACGGATAGTATGCATTGTCCTATTCATTTGCATGATATAATATTTTATGAAATCGGATGGGAAACGGAAAGGAACCGATATGGAAGGTATAGTGAGAATCAACCTTTTTCGGATTTGAATGAGATTTTGGATGTCTATGTTTAAATATTAGAATCACCTGTCTTTTTTATAAAAAATAATAAAAAATCAATTGAGACAAGGTAGGAATAATATAATTTACTTAGGTGAGAGTAAAATCACCTCTTTTTTTAAAGTATTATTCACCAGAATTCTTAAAGAAAATCATTAGTTTTACTACAATAAAAATAGGTCTTGTGTCGTTGCGTGTCCAGCATTTTAACTACTTTCTTTGGTGACCCCGCAAAAACTATTTAGATATGACCCTGGATAACGGACTAATACAAAGTGATCTATGGGTTTAATGTTTGCAAATTACTGAACGTGTGAGTCAATGTAAAGATAAAATTCAGTAATTTAGTGGTCTAATAATACGTTCTTTGTCTGTTATAGGGTTTTCCAAACTATTGTTGGACGCCCTGAATTATCTGTTTATATAAAATACTTTATAACATTAATTATTTTGCTATACTTCTAGAGACAGAAAAAAACTTATATATATAAAAATTGTTAAAGAAATATGTTTGTTCAAATTATTATATTTTTCCAAAAAATTGTATAGTTGCGGAAAAAAGTTTAAAAAGGTTTTTTTACTTTTACGCCTAAATACAAAAGTACGAAAATATTATATATTATTAAACTGACATAAAGTGTCAAATTCAACGAGCATAACCATAGTTTCTTTATACCGGGTGGGCCAATGGAAACTTTCCACCCCAATTTTTCTCGTTTAAAATTAAAATTTGGAAAAACGCCCGGACCCGTCGATTTAGTTTTCGAGGGGGAAAAGAAAATATCATAAAATCACTTTTACACCTATAACCTCCAAGGCGGGGGCGGCGCCACCCCTAAATTCTTAAATGGAAAGGGGGCCGAGTGATACCTCATGTGAAAGGTCTTTCAATTCCCTTTTTAATGACATATATATCATGTACTTTCGTTCAGTAGTTTTAGAGATTTATTGATTTAAAGTAGATTTTAATTTATCAGTTAAGTGGTGAAAAAATCGGTTTTTATTTTTTTTCTCTCTCTGTATGAATTTTTTTGGCACACTATGTATACTAAAAATTAAGCTTTTAAATAAAAAAGCTTAATTTTTTTTTATTTTTTAAAATTTCTAAAAATTTTCCCGGCCAAAATCGAGCATTTTTCACTTATTCCGAAGTGAAAGATTTTTGGGCGTGGATCGATGCAGATTGATTAGTTAAAATTTTTAGTATACATAGTTTGTCAAAAAAATACATACAGAAAGAGAAAAAAAATAAAAACCGATTTTTTCACCACTTAGCTGATAAATTAAAATCTACTTTAAATCAATAAATATCTAAAACTACTGAACGAAAGTACATGATATCTTATATCATTAAAAAGGGAAATGAAAGACCTTTCACATGAGGTATCACTCGGCCCCCCTTTCCATTTAAGAATTTAGGGGTGGCGCCGCCCCCGCCTTGGGGTTTATAGGTGTGAAAGTGATTTTATGATATTTTCTTTTCCGCCTCAAAAACTAAATCGACGTGTCCAAGCATTTTTCCAAATTTTAATTTTAAACGAGAAAAATTGGGGTGGAAAGTTTCCATTGACCCACCCTGTATATAATTACTTACAAGGTATTACTTTTAATTTTTTTATATTATTTGAAACGTTTGAAATTGTTTAAAAAATTATTTGTGGCGTTTGAAAAAAATACCATATTCGATTTGTAGTAAAAATGATTTTTTGTGCCTCGCCTGTATGTCGTACAGCCAAAAAGTATCATTTTTATTCCTAATAAAACAATATACTATTTTTGCTCTTATATCGGTAAAAAATAAATTGGTAAAAATTATGACGTTCGGATTTTGTCCGGATTTTTGGGAAGGTTTATACGGGATGGGTGATACATATGATATGTCATTCTATTCTGAGTGTTATTTTCTATCGAATAAAGTAAAAAAATACCGAGGGTGATAAAAGTTGTAGGCAGGGGCGGATACAGAAATTTATTTTAGGGGGGGCCCAAATAAAAAATAATGCAAAATATGCCTTTTAGGGCGCCACTTTTAACCCAAAAGCCTAATATTTAACCCAATTTACAGATTTTAGGGGAGGCCCGGGCCCCATAGGCCCCCCCCCTCTGTATCCGCCACTGGTTGTAGGCATTTCCGGTGAAACAGGAAGTAACGGAAAACAAATGAATACGTCAATCAATCCTAATTTATGTCATATACTAACATACCAAATCTCGTTTTTTTTAACTGAAAAAATAAAAAAAAATTATAGGGGTGAGCCAGGGTGAGCCACTTTTGAGACGCACCCGGTATATAACACAGTAAAAACTGCATCAAAATCGATGCATTAGTTTTTCAGTGATGCTCTGACATACAGTCAATAAAAAAATCATTGATTTGTTATCTCTAGATCATTATTAGTCGTCTACGTATTAATTTTTTAAATTTGTTCCAGGTACAGGGTGGCTCGAATTCGACGCTCATCGTTGGTTTTTTTTTATTTTTTATTTCATTTTTATTTTTTATTTTTTTTTTGCATAAAATATTCTGATGATGGAATTTCCTGTACGAAACGTCGGCAAACATCAAAGTGGCTATATATAGTGTTTTAAGAGCGATGAAAAGATTTAATTAAATTGAAAAAAAAAATCAGGTCCGTATTTGAAAAAAATAAGTTGATGATGGTCGCCAAAAGCCGAAACGTCAGAGTCAATATTTAATCACACAGAGTTATAGAGCAGAAAAAGTGGCCATGAAAATGGGTTTTTCATTTTAAGTTATCTTAACAAATAAAGCCAGGAAATAATAGAAGACAAAATTGAAAATTCCGTTTTTTTTTTCGAATATATTCGGATTTTTTCAAAATGCAATACGGCAATTTATTGAGCATCAAATTGCGCAACTTTGCCTCCATTTAACCGATCCTGTATCTCTTACGGTTTCCGAAATCCCAATGATGGGCGTCGAATTCGAGCCACCCTGTACAGACTTTTCGAACTCGATTCCTTTATATGTATTGTACAGGGTGGTCGGAATTGGTCTGTTTTAACAGAGAAAACCTATTTCCTGGCTAGATAGAGCAAAACCGACATAGATATCATGGGCTCGATTTCTGAGACACATTTAATGGTATAAACCACCTGTTGATATTTTCACTGCCAACTGAGATACAGGGTCTTTTTGAATTTTTGACCATTTTGAAAATTGCCCATAACTTTTTTATTTTGCGGAATAATAAAATTCTGTAAAGACGTTCTTAAGGCACTTTTTTAAGCACAATCCAGTAGCGTAGAGAGTTTTTTTCTATGCTTGCTCTTTTTGTCAGAAATAATAAAAATATATTTTTTTTAAATGGAAATCATAGTTGGCTATGAACTTAAAAAATGCTGGCGTTTAACCATTTCGAACGATATAAAGTTATGGGTACTTATTTCTAAGAATGAGAGAAATATTAGGTTTTTCATCTTTGTATCGAAGTGTGCCTTGATTTTGTGTTGACCTAGTTGTCTAATTATTTTTTATCGCAATTTAATATTCTATATTATTATTTATCTGCATAATTAAAGACTTTTGGAAAGGTAAATTAACATTCTATATTAGTTTTAGTAATTACAATTGAAATCGATACAATAAACAAAGAACAGAGAGAAAAAAAAGTATTTTTTTGAGGGACGAATATAGTTTTCTAAAAAAATCATCTAAGATGTTCAAACTGAGCACCACATTTTTTTCGCACAGAGTTACAGCGATTTATTAGGCGAACTGGTGTAATAAGTCCAAAAGCTTGCCTAGTAGCCTTCTGCAATTCTTCTCTCGTCCCAATGGTTCTTCCCTTATATATAAGGTCTTTAAATTTCCCCCATAAAAAATCCGAAAGAAGTTAAATCGCAGGACCTAGCAGGCCAAGATATGGGGCCCCTTGTTCCAATCCGATTCTCTCTAAATTCTCCATTTAATGGCGTTGTAGTTGTTAAAACTAATATAGAATGTTGATTTATCTTTTCAAAAGTCTTTAATTTTGCAGATAAATAATAATATATAATGTTAAATTGCGATAGAAAATAATTAGACAACTAGGTCAACACAAAATCAAGGCCTGCTTCGATATAAAGATAAAAAACCCTAATATTTCTCTCATTTCTTCCGTAACTTTGTATCGTTGGAAAGGGTTAAACATCAGCATTTTTTAAGTTCATAGCCCCAACTATGATTTCTATTTAAATAATTATATTTTTTATTATTTCTGACAAAAAAAACAAATATAGAAAAAACTGACTACGCCACTGGATTGTGCTTAAAAAAGTGCCTTAAGAACGTCTTTAGAGAATTTTATTATTCCGCGAAATAAAAAAATAATGGGCAATTTTCAAAACGGTAAAAAAATAAAAAAGACCCCGTATCTCAGTTGGTAGTGAAAATATTAACTGGCGGTTTATGACATTAAACGTGTCTCAGAAATCGAGCCCATGACATTTAAGTCGGTTTTGCTCTATGTACTCAGGAAATAGGTTTTCTCTGTTAAAACAGATCAATTTCGACCACCCTGTATAGCACCAGGATTGAACCACCCTTTATATATTCTTCCTTCTATTGATTTACTGAATTTTAAGTGTAATGGTGTATACTTTAACTTAACACTAGAAATACAGCATGGATGAGATACTGCTTAAGAGCCATTAAGAAATAAAGGTTATACCTATAACTACCTATTACTTGTAACAAAATATGGTAGAACACCTTTTTATCTATGGGTAAAAAACATTTCTTGCAGTATCATCTATCTTCTAGAAAATTGCACTAAAAATGTGAAGGAAGCACACTATGTACTTACTTCGCAATTGATAAAAAGATAATAAAACATTAAAAGCCAACTGTACTTTGGAAGTTTCGTGCTTTAACTTAATTTATTTGGCGGATATCTTTTTCAATCGGGACGAATTTGTGCCAGATAAGAACCAAATTTATTTTCTAACAAAAGATATTTCGTGAGCATTACGCCATTTAGTATACCGCCTCCTTTAGTGGAAAAATTAGCTACATGAGAATTATGTAGAATAATCAATTACTGTTTATAATTAGACAGAATATTTCAAAGCAAAGAATTTTTAGACAAAATATTAAAAGTAAGTTTCAGAAATACGTAGAACAGTTCTGTATATTGCCTATACTGGGCGGTGTATCTTGGTTGGAACCATAGGAAATTCCATGCAAATTTTTAACTGTCCAACTATTGGCTCGCCTTCAGGTCAGGGGCTTTGAACACCCTCAAAAAGAAAAGTCCAGTCCTCCAACTCCCAGTGGATGACATACCAAGAATTTACAACTTTGAGAAACACCTGACTGTAGTATTGAGAAATAAAAAGGATTGGAAGAAAGAAACGCCTTACTCAGCATATAAAAGACCATACCATAACCTCGTATACTGATGCTTCCAAAACCAAAACAGGGACAGGGATAGGAGTATATTTGGGCCGAAAACTAAATACTCCGAACCAATGAGCACCTACCCCAGTATGCTTCAGGCAGAAATTTACGCTATCGAAAGATGCGTACAATTTATCTTAGATAGGAAATATCGAAAACAGGAAATTACCATCCTATCCCATAGTCAAGTAGCACTTAACGCGATCAACTCAATAACCATCAATTCGAAGGTCAAAGAATGCCTAGAGAAGCTCAACAAATTAGACAAAGAAAATAAAGTCCTCCTACTCTGGGTGCCTGCTCATCAAGGGACAGAAGGCAATGAAAAAGCAAATGATCTAGCTCGAAAAGGAGCGAACACTCCACTAAATGGACCAGAACCGTTCTGTTTTCCAAACGGGAACTAACTGAAAGCAGAACTGAAGAATCTGGAAGACTCCATCCGTAACTTGGAATGGGTGTCCTCCAACGGTCTAAGACGCTCGAAAAAGTTCCTCAGAACTTACGACCGAGAAAAATCAAAGGTTTTCCTTGATTTAAGTAAAAACAATCTTCGGATTGCCACGGGGTTTCTAACAGGACACTGTCTCCTCAACGAACACCTCAGTAGGCTGAAGCTGAGAAAAAACGGCGAATGCAGATTCTGTGGGAAAAATGGGGAAACACCAGAACACCTTATCACTGAGTGCGCCGAGACGACGACCATTCGTGCCATGAACTTTGGTACGGCTGATGTCGAGGATGGAGAGCTGGCCACTGTGGAGCTGTCTCAGATACTGGCTTTAGTTAAAGCCCTGAGACTGTATGATGAGTTATAACTCGTTATAACTAAAGAAAGGGGATCACACAATAGATCTATAAGGTCGCCGTGATTAATCCCCCTCCTAAACATTCTACATTGGCTCGCCTATTAATTTTACAGCGAAATCGTACATAGGTTTTTTCAAGGTCTGCGTATGCTGAATCATCATCATCATTTGTGTCGTACCTAAAGCTCGGGTACTCAAAAACTAACGAAGCTGACTGGCTGATATAGCTATATGATGCGTAGTGCTAGTCACACTAAGATACTACCTAGTAATACAGCCAGTTCTTGCAGAGCCAGCTAGGTTTTGCCACTGCTAAAGCACGTAAATGATATCCATAATATATGGAACACTATTATTACAAAAAATGTCTATACCTATGTGGCGGATTCATCTCTCCAAAAAATCCTATATAGGTATTTCGCAACTGCAAGAAAATCTACAAAATAAAATAGTTATTTTATGTAAACACTTCTGCGTTAATCCCAAACGGAAACTACTTGTCAGAAGTTAGGTTTAAAGATATACAAATTTGCCTAACGAACAAAAAAATGCTTAACGTTTCGGAAAGTTTATCTCTTTCCGTCGTCGGAAGCAAAAAAAAATAAGAATAAAGAAAAAAACTATTTAAAATATTTAAATTCAACTATTCTAGAACACTTTAGTTTTTTAAGACAGATACGTCTACAAAAACCGTTAAACTTCAAAATTATCAATTGCTACCTGATAACAATTACTTAATAAGGTAAAACCAAAAAACCCCAAATTTTCTGTATGATTATTTTTAATTTTTACGTATATTATGTTTATTTATGTTATGTTATTTAAAATCAAAAACGCGATTGCCATACATTACTAACATCTACAGATGCATGAGCAATACAATTATTTTTATTAGATTGTATTAAAAAAGCCTCTTTTATTTTTTTTTAGAGGCTATCGCTTCTTTCATTATAATTTTGGCGTTATTACAATTTATTCTGTGCCTTGTGTCCCAAGAATGCTGACAAATCATCGATTTGTGAAAATCTTCCTTTCTTAAATAATCTTTGTGTCCTTTAATTCGAACATTTAAGGGTCTAGATGTTTCACCAATGTAAAATTTATCGCATGGTATTTGGTATATTACATTTTTTGTTTGTTGTTCTGTATTCATTGGTTTAATATGTGATAAAATAGATCTAAGTGTATTTTGTGTTTTGAAAGATGTTCGTATGTTATATATATTTTATTTGTTATATACTATTATTATATATTTAAATAAAAAAAATCATTGCAATCTATCGTAAACTATCTTTTTAGGAATATGTGGTGGAACATTTTAGTTGCGCTTTTATTAATGATCAGTGCTGTTAAGGCACAAAGACGGGACTGTTCGGAAAATGGATATGACAGATGCGTCAGGATAGCAGATCCCTTGGTTAAGGTAAGCTTCTAACATTTAGAATTAATTTCGTTAATTATTGTATTTATTAAACGTAATTATTTAATCACTCTAGGAAGCTCATTTAGTATTTCCAGATAACTTAGATGACATAGATTTAGTTTGTCGCACCTGGAACAGATTTGTTGACTGTCTGAAAACGTACACTGAGAGTTGCTTCACTGAATCACAGAGAAAACAATTCAATAGAGCAGTTGAAAGTCCAATTGAAAGCATACATCAAATGTGTATGCATCCCGATTATCAAAAAGGTAAACAGGTGATGATCATTTTTATTAAAAATGTATAGGATGATAATTGAAAAACTAGCAATCAGAAATATAGCTTAAACATAAAATACTATCAGGCACACACAATTGTTGAATTTAGGTACATTATGTGTATTACGATTATGTAGCTAAATTCAATAATTTTTTTTTAATTTTGAAATGTTAAACGAAAATTTTGTAATTTCCAGACTTGATATAATCTCATTTTATACAACTATAACTGCTAACTTAAAAACTAATGTCAAATATTATTAAGTATCACAGTTTCCGCAGAATGGCATCGTTAAATGAAACCGAACACCTTGAAATTAATTAAATCGAAT
The DNA here is from genome assembly GCF_002938485.1 of Sitophilus oryzae. Taxonomy (NCBI): domain Eukaryota; kingdom Metazoa; phylum Arthropoda; class Insecta; order Coleoptera; family Curculionidae; genus Sitophilus; species Sitophilus oryzae. The sequence continues at coordinate 746,575 of NW_022146928.1, read as the reverse complement.
TGTTTAAGTGATATTTTCAAGTCAGTGGTTTCAGGTACATTATGTGTATCTCGATTTCTGCTTAGAATTGAAGGAAGAACCGAAATATGCAATAACACACAGGGGGTTCCATTTAAAAAAAATGAAACTTTAATGTGCCACGACTTTATAACCGGCCCTGTATACTTAAATTTATTACCCGGTAATAAATATTTAAAAACCCTATAACTTTTATATTTAAATTTAATTTTACCTAATAATCGACCGTTCCCATACATATCAGCGACCCTGTATATGTTTCAATCCTTTTTGGTAGTATACAGTATGTCCCCAGATTATGTACGGGAGTAACCATGGATTAGTTATTTTAGAACAAGCAAAAACTTTTATGAAGAATGCATTTCTCTGAAAATATTAATAATAAAAAAGTTTTTCCTCTTGTAAAGACAATCCGGGGACATACTGTATGTTATTTCTAGATTTTTTTTTATAGAATACCTACGACATGCCCCATGCATAAAAAGTACCATAACAGAAATAAGACACTGTGGATCTCACTATAACTTGCTGGTAGACCAGGTTGATCAAGGTGAAATAATATCAAAATCTACACTATGCTGGTAAATAAAAAATTGGTCAAGTGCGAGTCGGACTCGCGCACGAAGGGTTCCGTACCATTCATTATACAACATTAGACACTATATTATTATAAACTTTTTTTCCGATTTAGCTGAAATTTTGAATGCGCGTATAAGTAATTTAAAAAAAAATAAGAAACACATTACTAAAAATTGTATTAATCAATAATAAATATATAAAAAGTAAAAATAAATATGTAAAAATATGTAAAAATTAAAAAAAAACGATTAAAAAAAAGTCGCCTTGACTGGGATTCGAACCTGCCTTACTACGGCTCCAACGTCCACGCGGCCACCGAGGACTTCAAAGATTCTATGTAAAATTCTTACTTAAAAGATAATGTTTAGTGGAAGTACTTTTTTATTTATAAACCTTTATTTAATTCTTTTTTCAGTGTGTTCACGTATTTGTTCTTATAGCGGCAACATAGATACATTATGAAAATTTCAACTGTCTAGCTATAACGGCTCATAAGATAGAGCTTTGTGACTTGCAGACGGACGGACGGACGGACAGCGAACCCTTTTTTTACCCTTTGGGTACGGAACCCTAAAAATGACAATCTTAATGTTATTTCCTTATAGTATATTTTTTATAACAGTTCGCACGATCGGTTTAAGCAGTGTGTCCAACGCGAGACAAGAAGAATATGCGATAGAGGTGTTCAAGATGGTCCAGCATCTAAATTTGCCGTTCAAACATTGGACAAAGCTTTAAGATTTCTACACGATCAATGTATAAACTACATGTAAGTTTACAACTGGTGATATAAATACAAATAAATAATTAAAATATATTGTAATATACAGACTCCAAAACTATGCATTTCCATACCCATGTTTATAGGAATTTTTTTAATATTTTTTGATGAGGAATCAATGAGTACTTATTTAAAACTGTCGCATTTATAGTAACTTTTACCCTCAAAATTTCGAGAGTTTGTCACCCTGTAGCTACGAAACAAAGCAGAATTAGATCTAGGTTGATATGAAAAATAAAACTTATTTTTACGTGAGGAATCTCCCCACGAGAGATGGCACATGTTTTTTGAAACACCCTGTACAGAGTGGCGCCTCTCATACGCCGCGGAGGCTCCAAGGAGAACGACAGTTTGTATTGAAATGAAATTTTGTGGACATGATATGTAGGTTAATTCAGAGCACTTTTTAAAAATATAGAGAGTTCTACAGGGTGTCCCCAAAAAAAGTTACATATCAAAGTTGTGTTTTTTGTAATGGAACACCCTATATATTAATTAATTTTAGGATTCTTGGAGAAAAATAAAGGTGAGTTTTAGAAGAGAAGTATATGACTAAAATGCAAGGTTTTTGACATATTTGACAATTTCTAGAAATAAAGAACAATTTTTAAATTACAATAAAAGCTACCTAAATTGCAATTAACCCGGTATAGCCTAATATATTGTTAAATTAACAATTGTACTTTAGATCAAATTAAAACTTGATCCAAAAAGTTATACAGGGTGAGACAAAATTAATATTAAACATTGGTCACCTTTAAAAGCATGTTACTCTTTTATTTTAAATGGAACTAACTAAACCTAACCTAACCTAACCTAGCCCAGTATATTATTCCGATATTCAATGGAGAATTCATGTCTCTTCAAAATACTATTAAGGTTGCCTACCCCTCAAACATAGTTTTTCCTATTTCCATTTACATGATTTGATCGGAGTAGATCTTTATTATTTGATAAAATCTAGGTGGCTGTGATATGTCTGACGTTACTGCAACATAGCTGTCTAATTAGTCCAACTTTAACAACTACAGTTCGTCTGCTCGATCTGTGTCTATGAAAGGAATGCGGGCAAAAAACATTTAAATAAACAGCAATATAGTTTATACGTCGACTTGACGAGTACGTCACCGCAAATCGCTCCGCCCACTCATTTTATTGGCTATTGCAAATTTGTCGAATTTTTATTGATGGGACTCGTCGTCTAATTTTTTACGAAAAACATCGAGAGAATATCGTTTCCCCTCTCACGGATACTCCGTAGCCACAGAACGGACAGACGTACTGTAGTTATCATTTTGTGTCAGTTAAAACAAAAACATTTCTCAGAAATTTGCCGAAAATGCAAACTTATCCTACATCAGAGAGAATTGATATGATTCTATCAGTTGGTGAATTTAGTGTGCATTCACCAATTAATAGAATACTTAAATGCTCCTGATTTTATCTAGTCTGGGTTTATATGGGGATATGTTAAAGACAGTGTTTACAAAACTCGACCAACTACTGTCGACAACATGAGAAAAATTATTCTAGCAGCTTTTCGAGGTAGAGCTCCACATATACATTTTTAAATGAAAAGATCCTTTTGAAAAGACAATCATTTTATGCAGTTAACAGGAAAGGAAGCATTTTGAGTATTTGATTTCTACTGGCTAATTTTTGTCACATAGTTATAGGTTTATATTTAGTTTTAATTCTGCAATAACTAAAATATGCTTTAAACGTGTATCTTTTTATGACTGTTGAGTATTTTTTTCTACAATATTTAATTTTTGTTAAATTAACAAAACGTGTATCACACAGCCACCTAGATATTTTCGAATAATAAAAATCTACCGACGCAAAATCATAAAAATTAAAATATCTAGGAAAATCTTTGTCTGAGGGGTAGGCAACCTTAATAATATTTTAAAGATATATAAATTCCCCATTGAACACCCTAAAAATATATTGGGTGTTCCATTTAAAATAAGGGAGTATCTTGCTTTTAAACGTGACTAATGTTCCATATTAATTTTGTCTCACCCTGTATAACTTTTTGGGCCAAATTTCAATTTGGTTTAAGATTCAATGGTGACTGTATTTAAATATCAGGCTATAAAAGGTCAACTAAAATTTAGGTAGCTGTTATCGAAATTTAAAATTTACTCTTCATTTTTACAAAATGTGAAATATGTCAAAATCCTTAGATTTTAGATATATGCTTCTAATAAAACTGACCTTTATTTTTTTTCATAAAATCCGAAAAGCAATTAATATATAGGGTGTTCCATTAGAAAAAACACAACTTTGATGTGTAACTTTTTTTGGGGACACTCTGTATAATTTTATATATTTTTATAAAATGCTTTCAATTAACCTACATATGCTACCAAAATTTTATTTCGATATAAACTACCGTTTTCCCTGGAGCTTCCGCGGCGTATGAGAGGCGCCACCCTGTATATTTAATATAAGAAGAAGAGCTTATTGTAATATGATATGCCACAAATCCATCATTCTGAATTATTAGACTTCGCAGTTTTGAAAAAATGTGTAAATTTAACTATCAATAAAATATAAATTTGAAGACGTTTTAGAGTTACTTTAGTTTTTAACTCGCTATTTATCTAACAAATTTGTTGGATAAAAACCAAGAAAATCACTAGTTACTAGTTAATAAAACTGATTTCTGGTTGAGTGACTTATCATGTTATTACAGTAAGCCCTTCATATATTAACATACATAATTATTAATAATTTTAGACCCAATTCTGGTGATTGTGCAACTCCTCAGGATTCTATAAGATCATATTCCGATAGATCCGATCCAACGTCTATACAAAGTACAGTTTCCAGTGAAACTTACCCCTGGAGTACAGTACGTCACGATATCGGTTTTAAGGAGATATCACCTTCACGAATACCAAAAGTATCAGTCTCTACATCAAGTAACTGGGCTACATCGAACGTTCCTACAGAAGATTGGGAAAATTTTGTATATTCGGGTAGGTATATATCTACATAATCTATAAAATGAAAAACTATTTCTTGCAGTTTTTAGGTCTATAATAAAATTACATAACAATAAAAGTTTTTTGCCTTGAACTGCCTATAGAAATTAATTCCACACTGTGTTCGTCATAATAGGGAACAACCTGCTCTCACTACCGGTTCCGGAGCCCTACTCCATCATCAGGTGAGCTTGGGTTGATTCCACAAAATGGATAAACACAATGCAGAGTATCTAAATCCGACTTGTTGTCGAATTTCTATATAGCAGTTCAAGGCAAGAAACTCTTTTATTATTTATCTATATACATCTATATATTATGAATCTCAGGGTATCTTCAGTTACCAAAGATACTTTATATTTATCTATTTTTCTTGTTTTTTTAATCGTAAATATTACAGCATAACAATAAGTAGAAATAATTAAAATTTCTAGGTTCGTCTTCATTACCGACCCAACACTTAGGTTCAAGGAAGAGACCTTCATCATATGGCAGATCAAACAGCTGGTCTACAGATTCGAGCTCTAGTGTATCGAGCAACACTTATCCAATGCTTTCGGATGTCTCAACTACCGAGGATAACATCTTCCGAGAAAAATTTGCTACTGTTTCAGCATGGGATGTGTTTGAAGGGCTTAATAAGCCGGGTAGTGATCATGTGAATGGTAAGGATATACAGGGTGTCCCAGGCTAAGCGTGCACTAGAAGTTTCTAAAGAACTACAATATCTAGATCGGAAATTTTTTGCACATCACTGTTTCACAATAAGATCTATCAATTAAAAATATTTTCAATATGGCGCACTTCCGGAAATACCGGAAATTGACAGCAACTTACCTTATTATTTTAAATGGATATCCTCATTTTTTATTACATACTTAAATTTTCTGTAAAATTTTATGAATTCTGATATCTCTAAACTCTCTATACCTAACATTAACCGTTTTTGAGAAAAAAAATATTTAGAATTTTTGGAGGAAAAAAACTGCCTGTCAATTAAAAATCGGTGTAACCTAAACGACAAATTTAGTGATTACCACAGCCACTGTGGCATAAAGAGAAGGCATGTGGCTATCTATTTCAAGAATTAAATTGTTCGAATGTCATATAATATTGGCCGCGGCTGTCATGGAATTCAGCGATTAAAAAATTATCATAAATCACTTTTTTCAAATGGAAACCCCGCCGCTTTTTATTTTGTCTCTATCTGTCAACCAGTCATTTATATTTATCTCTGTCGCATGCATTAAAATACAAACCACACAGATGAAGTAACCAGGGCTAGTATATAAATAATAAATAATTTTAAATGGAACTCCCCATAGGTATAATTTAAAATTTGTTCCTCAATTTGTGAAAATGTTAAACTTGTCAATATCCGTACAGTTTTAACATAAGCTGATTTTATGAAACGAGCCTTAATTTTCTTTCATATGTGTATAGGTGTATAGGGTGTGACATTAAAAAAATACAACTTTCATATACAGGGTGGTCCGAATTGTATTCCGAAAACTCCGGCAGCATATTCTGCAGATAAAAATAAGTAAAAAAGTTCGTATAAATGAATGTCCTGAAATGCTTAGTTATGGAGATACAGGGTGTTGAAGTTTCATTTTTATTTCGATTTTTTTCCAAATAATTTCTGAAGTAACGTCAATATTTAGATGAAAATTGGTGTCTGGGAGAGAGTTTTTTGACATGAGAAACTTGATTTTGATGTCATGATACATTTCCGTGATTTTTTACGCAAAAAATGTCTCTTGGTAAAAATCGCTACGAGCAACCGTTCACAAGATATTTAGAATGGAAATAGGCAATATACGTCATTTTTGACAAAAAATAAACATGTCCAGTAGATAGTTATTTGACTGAAAATTTATGTTATTGACGACAGGTACTGATAATTTCGATTCCAAATATCTCGATAACCATTACTTGTAACGATGTTTACCAAGATACCTTTTTTACGTAAATGTACATTTTTTCACTCAGTAGTTTTATACAGATACGGACGAAAAGTTATTACTCTTCAAACCAGTTAAAAAATATGTAAGTGGCGCCCTCTACAAATAGGAGTCATATTGACATCAAAATCAAATTTCTCATGTCAAAAAGCTCCCAGACACCAATTTTCATCCAAATATTGACGTTAGTTTAGAAATTATTTGGAAAAAATCGAAATAAAAATGAAACTTCTACATCCTGTATCTCCGACTTTTTTACTTATTTTTATCTGCAGAATATGCTGCCGAAGTTTCCGGAATACAGTTCGGGCCACCCTGTATATTGCTGTAACTTTTTTGAAGTCTGTATGGGATTGAAAAGCACTGTATTACTATATTTCAATCACATTATTATATTTTCATAATTTCTGGTAGGTCCAACGCATCGCAAAACAAAAGAAGGTCAAAGAACTACAACATCAAGTTTTAACACTGCTCCAACGTCCATGTGGAATCCTTCCGTTTTACCATCCACTGAAACGTGGTATCCAGCTGCGGGAAATCAACTAACAAATGAAGTAGATGAACCGAACCAACTGGGGCTCACGAAACCAAAGAACAGCGGTACTACGACACATATTAATTATTTACTCCCGTGTATAGTCAGCCTTGTAATTTTAGATAAGATTAAAAACATTTTCTTGTAAATTTGTCGATACCCACAATCAGGGTTGGAAAAAATCATGATTTAAAAAAAATCAAAAAAATAAGATTTTTTTGATTAAATCAAATTTTCTTGGTTTAAATCAGATTTTTTTGATTTTAATTCAAAACAATATTTAAATCGGATTTCCAAATGACTAGGACTTGTTTCCAATTGAAGTCCTATCCTAAATATATAATCTTTATAATTCTGCCCGATACCGATAACATTAACAATTCTACTGCGCGTTGTCATTTTTCCACATCGGTAACCGATATATTCCGCAAAAAAAGTCGCTCGCTTCAGATCAAAATGATTTTTTTTCAAACACCTCAAAGATATTAACTTTTGTCATTTTAACGCCTAGGCGTAAAAGTAAAACACTGTTACACCATCTAAGGTTACGCCTAAGGACAAAAGTACAAAAATATATTATTAAACTGATATTAAGTGTCAAATTCAACGAGTGTACAAATTGTTGCTTGATTACTGTTCATATTATTTGCAATGTTTGAAATTTATGAAAAAAATATTTGTAATATTTTAAAAGAAATAGAATGTTCTATTCGGAGTAAAAATGTACTTTTTGTGCCTCCCTGTAACGTCGGAATAACTTTACGATGGTCCTTCAAAGGTACAGCATCGTCAAAAAAAATATAATTTTTACTCCTAATAAAACAATAGACTATTGTCCGGAAATAGTCTTAAGTCGAGAATGAAATTAGTATGTATTATCTAATATCAAAGGGTAAAGTACTAAGGTAAAGTACTGCAGATCAAAATGTCGGTAGGAATTTGGAAACATACAACCGTTTCAAAAAAAATATAAAACAACACGTTTTCTCACGATTATAGATTCTCGGAAATGAAGATATAGTCTCTATATCAGAAGAATCTAGTTCTGCACTAGACTTTGCGAATGATATGTATTTGAACAGCGAATTTTTGTCACTTATACATAAATTTTAAAATAAATCCCTGCGTTAGCGGGCTAATGGATTCACACGAATTACTTTAAAAATCGGTCCAACATTTAAATTGATGAATAGATATTTTTATATAGTTTTATAACATTTACAATTATTTTTCGATTTATTATCTGTTATAGAAATATTTTTTCTAGTTTTCTAGGACACAGTTTTACAGTTATTTTTTGATTTATTATAAAGTTTCAATAAAAAATATTTTTTTGATTTAAATCACATAATTAAAATTAAAAAAATCACTTGATTTAAATCACGATTTAAATCATGATTTAAATTATGCCAACCCTGCCCACAATAAAGCTTGTAAAACATTTAGGGTGCTATAATGTTCAACTAATCATTTTAATGGACTTCCATAGAACATTTATATAAAATTGCCCTGAATATTTAAATTTCAGAGTTACCCTACAAACCATGCACTAGTCATTTAATAATAAAACATAGTAATATAATTTTAATTTGAAATAAATATTATATTGTAAATCCTGTAATAACAAATAAAGAATAAAGTCAATAAAAAGAAATATTTTTCATAAAGGTTTTATTAATAACATGACAGGTTCCTGCAAGATATTCCAGACAAGAATCAGACGAATACATTCAAAACCATTTATAACTAAACTGGTTACTACAATTTGCCTAAGATCCCTCTTCTTTAAAATTATAAATAAACAATTGCATTGCTGTAATGAGAGAAAGTAACATATTCTAAGCTAAACTATAGTACCCAAAGAAAAAAGTAATTTTAAACACAAAAAAATAAAACGGCCAATTAGTTTATACTTCCAAATTGTTTGCTAAATGATATTCTATTGTATATGTATACAGGGTGGCCCATCGAAAACGTTCGGTAAGGCATAACGGCCAGGGTAATTTTTTTTTTTCAGAAAATTCAAAAACACGTCAATTTTGTTTGTGAGGGGGACAACTTTTGCCCCAAAAATGATTGCAAAATTTTCAACCCTGTAAGCGGGGCTGTCACCCCACAACTTTTCTCAAATGGGAAGGGGAGTCAAGTGGCGCTGGAATGAAAAGGGCTTTCTATTCTCTATACTTTCCTGTTTCGATTTTGAAAAGCGGTCGAGTCATTGAGAAAATATGAAGGATTGAAATTTGAAAAGTTTATTTAAACATTTATCAGAGTAAATGATAAGGATAAATTCCTTCGATCAATTTGCTGTTTTTTCTTATTATTTCTAGATGTTTACGCATTTTTTCACTTGCCACAAGGTTGAACATCAGGTGCGGTAGTTGCTAGATAGCTATTCTGTGACTTGTGCGTTGAAGTTCTTCTCATTAGGTTGAAGATTTTGCAATCATTTTTGGGGCAAAAGTTGTCCCCCTCACAAACAAAATTGAAGTGTTTTTGAATTTTTTGAAAAAAAAAATACCCTGGCCGTTATGCATTGCGGAACGTTTTCGATGGGCCACCCTGTATGTATATAATATACATATAAATTTCCACTGGTAATCTTCAAAGTATAAACTAATCAGTGTAGCCTTATATTTACCAAGGACACAATACTTTATCATTCAATTTATCTGGATATGTATATAAAAATACGAAAATTAGATAAACAAAACCTAGGGTCAATGTGCTGACCTCATTGCTTTAACCAGCAGTAAAATAAAAAAGTTAATTACCATATATTCCACAAATAGTTATATTATACAGGGTGAGTCTTAAATAAGTTCAAATATTTTCAGGGCTGGTAGATCTCGATAAAAGACACATATTTTCACTTTACTGTTTTTCAAATAAATCCAAAATAACTGAGTAATTGTACTTTGAAAATTTCCAAAAAAATGAGTTTTTGCTAAAATTTTGAGAACCACTGGATTTCATTTCTTGTAAATTTAATCTACTACCTATCTTGCCATTTCATCAAGAAATTATGTTTTTAACTAAAAACTAAAAAAAATCCAAAAAATGTTTCAAAAAATTTCAAATTTTCGCGAAAAACCCCTCATAATCGTGTTTCTGGGGTCGAAATATACTACCCCTAAAAATATTTGCACTTATTTAAGACTCACCCTGTATATACATAAATTTTAGGGATCTTATGAGCACATACTTATCACGTAGGTAATATAGGTAGTAGAATAAAATTTATAAAAGAAGAATAACCCGGTGGGTCTCAAATGGGAAACATTTTTTATCATATTAAATTTTCACACTCAAATGACTTGCCTATTTTGAAAAATTGTAAATAGAAAATATATATTTTTTTTCAGGACTAAAAATAATTTAAATTATTTAAAAAACATCTTGTATATATTGTGCTGGTGTATTTACGAAGATTTTGCGGTTTATTAAGTGACTGTGAAAAAATTAAAAGGTTATATTCAAACATATACGTATGTGTATTAGTTTTTACTTGCTAATATATTGCACATACTTACAAAATGATTTAGTTATAGGCTTGGTGCATTTCAGTTGATTTCAACAAATTCCGACCGCAGCGCACTCTACGGAAAAAATCTGAAATTATCAATATATAGTTCACGCCGCCGTCATGTTGATTGCATTAAAATAATATTGAAATCGTGGTTTTGTCATAATATTTAAGTATTTTGATTTTTTGTTAGTGCAGTTATTGAAACTATAAAACACTCAGGTACGAGATTTGTGTGATGTAACTGTTTCGGGTAGTAAAAAATAAGTGAAAAAGAATTCGAACTAGGCGTCGTGTTGTGTTGTGACAATTTCTAGTGTTAATAAAATTGCCGAAAAAATGTTAACATGTAAAGGAGAGCGTACTTAGGGCGTTGTTGGGTGCAATAACATTCAATAACTCAACTTTCCCGGATATTCAACTCTCCCGAAACAACATTTTATAGTTCATAGTTTTTCACACCGATTTGATCAATAGCAAAAATGGATTCAAGCAGTTCGACGAAACAAGTGAACAAATAAAATGCTCGTTACATAATCAAAAAATTAAATAGACAAATTGGCATATAACTATGAGAGAATGAAATATAATTTGCAATATTAATGGTATACTTTTTTAATCAACTAGTGATTAAATGTTTTATGAACATCTTCTAAAATTATAACTATGTACCTTTAAAAAATTTCGTTATAGCCGAAATAGCTCCAATTATGCGCCATTAGCAAAACCGGTGATAAAACTATGCTCGCTACCGTAGTTGAACTCATCTAAAAATTTTTTAACTAGAATAATACATTATAATGCAAGTTAGACCTTCTAAAGATATCAAAATATTTACTTTTTTATTTTTTTGATTAGAATTTCCACAAATTATACTTTCTAACACTTTCAGAATAATTATATAATAATTTTTTCGTTTACTCGCCATTTAAACCCGTGTATTTGTATGTATTCGTTATTTCGATATTCTCCGGCGGTGACAGCACCAGCGGAAAATGCACCAAGCCTATAGATTTTTATTACAGACCGCAGGCCAAAATGGCGCGTCATAAAAACACCCCCGCTAATCGTTTTAATAAATAATACACATGATGTAGTTTACTTAATATATTTGTTGACTCGCACTGTATATACCACATAAAAAATATAAGAATTTAAAAAGAATTATAAGATAAATATAAAATAATTTAAAATAAAAACACATTTTTAATTAAATAAAATAAGGAAAAATGATTGTTCGATAATAAGTATTATGTCAAAGGAAACAAATATGCAAATATATCCAGGTACCAGTGTAAAACATTTAACAATAAAGAAAAGACTTAACACTTACATCTATTTTTAATGAATTATCTTAAGTTGCTTTTTATATCACTACACATATCCTGCATATTCATGTTTTATTATCTTAGAATAAATATTATATAGGATGTCAAGGATAAAATCCTGCGGACAATTTCCACTACATCTTACATAGTTATAAAAGTTTAGTCTTCACATAATGAATAGCAAAATATATAATTTTTATTAACACTTTAGTATTTATACCACACAAATTATATCACTAAGAAGTGCAATCTTTAAATGTCAAAAGCCAATTTATATACAAAAACTAAGCACAAACAAAGAGAGACTATTAAAATATATAATTGCATATGTGCAAACAATTTTTTGAAAGATTTTATACTTTTGTTAAACAATAAGAATGATTCAATTGTTTAAAGAGAATGTATTTAGAATACCTGTTTTTATTGAATCTATTATAGTGCAATTAAACAATATAACATTGAAGTGTCCCATGAAATGACTATAACAGTGATATAAATAAGTAATACCAACGCCAAATCAAAAACGTAAAGCTGACAGATGAAATTTTATATTTTCTTAATACCCCTTTTTTATTTTTAGTTTAATGAGTATTAAGAAATAAAATTATCAATCCTATTTAATTGTTTTCCTTTTAACGTATAACGATCAGATCAATTAGAGAAAATAAATCTATGTTCTTTGGTTCCCTGTTTTGAGGAAATATTTTTATTCTAATCTCTGATTTCAAATTAATATATCAAAGTATCAGGTATTTCACACTGTCCTATTGTTACCCGATGCATTGCCATTTCAGAAATACCATGGTAGTGTACTAGTGCTCCGCCAAGAACAAAAACGTGGAATATTTGATGCGAGTGAAACCAGATATCACATTTGCCGGGAAACCATCGTTCAGGCACTCTTAAAGCATATAGCAACGCACCAAAAATATAGAGAACCTAAAAAGATATATTTTAATTTATTTTTCATAAAATATAACCACAGTGTAAGAAAAAAAGTGGCGCCACTCTCGTAAATATTTCATCTAGATGACAAAATTCAGCAGAATGTTCGCAGCATGCAAAGCGGTTCAGTTGACATTCATCATTCGGCGCAAAATTCAATCGTTGCGTCTGAGAATAGAATCGGGCTGACGAAAATGGCTGAATTATTGTGTACTGCTATATTGTCTAATATGGAATGTTTTTCGGTTTTGAAGATCATAAATATTTAAAACAGAAAACGGAAAACGTTTAGAACGTTTTATTTAAAACATAATTTAGTGTTAATTTAGGTAATTATTTTTCAAATTTAATTATATATAATTTAAAAATTTTAGTTACAGTACATTTTAACACATTTTCTACATCATATTTTTTATGAGTCACAAATTAGATATTCTAATGGGTACATATGAAATAAAATAGACAATGTGTCTGTTCAATATTTTTAACAAATTTCTGCTTTTAAATACGTAAATGTAACACAGTAAAGCAAAGTATTCTTGGTCATATATGTGGAATTAATATGAAACGAAAAGAAGTATAAAAAAAACATTACTTTAGAATTAAAAGTGTGTATACCCAAAGATCCGGTATAAAATTTCTACGTGATTTTATCCTAAAAATATTTTTGTGAAAGCGTTTCGAAATTGACAGTTTTTGATATTCATTTGAGATTCAAAATTACATTCTTTTAGGCACTAGCAAGGGCGGGAAAGTGAAATAGCAAAAGCGGTTCCACCGTTTCCACGGAAATTTCAAATAAAATAGTTCCAGCCTCAGGCGCTAGGTGGGAGTGCAATTAATTTTTAGGTTAAGAAGTTGCTACTAGTCTTTGCTACTAGTTATAGCCAGAGGTTAATCAGAATTTTTTTGTAGTTTCCATAGTTTCCAACGGCCTTAATAAATAATATTTATACATGTTTGGCTTTAATTTTATTTAATAATTGTATAAATTATACTGTTAATCTTATTTTTTACACATGACAACGATACTTGTTATTAGTATTGTTGAATTTGTGTAAAAAATAAGATTTAATAATCAAATTTAATTATTTTAGAGTAAAATTCAATAAATACGCTAATTTAAAAAGCCCGCGCTTCGGTCCATTTAAAACAAGCCCTACTCAATAGATGGCTTTCATCTATTGAGTAGGGCTTGTTTTAAACAAGGGGGCACTTCTGTAGGACCATTTTTCAGTATGGCAGAGTCCATTCTTTTTCTAGCTAGGTATATTCTTTGGGCACTAGCTTAAGGGCACTAGTATCCACTAGTATCTAAAAGTGACACTTGTTTAGGCACTAGTGCCTAAAAGTAAAAAATGAAACGTTAGGAAATAGGCTAGCAATACCTTTTCTGTGAAATTCTCAACATGTTTTTCTTTGACCCAGGTTTCAAAGTTATTGTAGATGGTCTCGTATAAGTTTTTCTACTTCTCGGTCACTAACGTGGATAGTGCAGTTTCAGCAGCTTGTTGAATATCCAAAGACTAGTCATTATCACTCATTTTTTTCACAAAACTTTGTAAGAAATACGGCGACGTTTAAACCTGACAGAACTCTGTCATTAAACATGCATAAACAATGCCTTAGAAACTGATTACCACAACATTTTAAAAAATGTTTAAAAATAAATAATAATAATAGCATGAAAATCCCAAATTATCCGCTTTCACAAAAAATCTTGTATGAAATTCGTTGCGAAAAGAGTGTTTTAAGCATTGTCCGACAATTTTGCGTCCCGTGCTTAAAACACATAAAAAAACATTTGTTACATAAATAGCTATTTTCTACTGCATGGGTTTTTTAAATTCTTCATCTAAATTGATTAGGCACATATGTGTCCAATTAACTCAGGAGCTAATACACATATTGAGATATTCTTTAATAAGAATTGCTTTTTACTGGAGGTCACAAACTTGAGACATGAAAGACGATTTAGGAAACATTTTTTTACCAATTTGTTCATATCTTCCAAATGCAGAATAGTTATTACAAAATGTAAAAATATGTTTGATTTATTTTATTGCATATCTATATTTTCCTAATTTATGAAGAGTAGAGGTAAAGAGAATTATGAACGTGTATAGAAAAGTAGTCATTAAAGAGGAATATTTGATATTCAAATACATATTTATTATACAATTAAGAGACGCTGCTCTAGCAAAAGTTCTGCATTTAAGAAATGTTAAAGCAGGACATAATTAAAAAGAAATAGATAGAATACTTGAATAAAAAGAAACTTTGAATAAAAAGATTAAGGAAGGAATATATAAAAAAACTTAACTTGAGCGCAATGAGAACCTAATATGGCTGACTTAAATTCTGGTTTATCAGTCATTTACCTGTCAATCCTAATTCTATTAAAACGTGTAAAATGTATGTAGGATGAACTCAATAATTTATTTTATTTTACGTTACCAATAAATGTTACTAGTTATTAAAATTGTTAAAAAATAAATAAATTTTGCATGTCATTGTTTTACAACGAGATCTATCGATTAAAAATATTTTCAATATGGCGGCACTTCCGGAGATATAGGAATTTTAAAACATTTTCCGATGCACGTCATCAATCACATCGACATTGACACTAAAGCCTATAAACCTGAGTAAATGAAATTTTAGCAAAAATGTTTATTTTTTTTACTTATTTAAGATACCAAGCAGCTCTTCATTATACTTTATAGAGCAAATGATTGTAACAGATATTTAATTTAGATTAAAGCTGCAAAAATTAGTTTAAACCGATTTTTATTATCGCCTTGTTGGTCACATTGCGCCATGTTCAGCAATGTTGTCGTGTATTATTTGACAATTATCCTAGTGTCAGTCATTATTTTGTATATCATTTTTGGGAGTAATTCTCGTTTTTTGCCGTTTTCATAGTTTTTTTCTTAAACTGTACTTCTAAGCACAAATAGTTCTTTTGAGAACTAAATTTTCGAGATTTTTACTGCATTTTTTGAAATTGTGGATTGAAAATATGCCGAAGCCATTAAACAGTCGAAGCAAAGCGCTTTTAGCTTCCCTGATAAAATATTTTGAGCGCGAACGTGACAATAAAGGTCCTTTATTACCCTTGAATGCAGTCAGAGAAGTAAGATTGATTGGTAAGCACATTATACCACTTTCATGTTATTTCTACTTATATCAATTTGTAGCGAGTAGCTGCTAACAAAAAAAAATATATACTAAATATATTGTTTGTCACTTTTAAATTAAGATTCATCTCATAAATCCATCACAATCTGGCAGCGCTGTCGCCATCGCTTGTCACTCAAAGTTGATGACGTGCATCGGAAAATGTTTTAAAATTTCTATACCGAAAGTTGACAACAACTTTCTTATTTTAAATAGGCAATTTTTTTCGTCCAAAAATTTTAAATATAATTTATTTCTCAAAAACGGTTAATGTTAGGTATAGAGTGTTTAATATCAAAATTCATAAAATTTTACAGAGAATTTAAGTGTGTAATAAAAAATGGGGGCATCCATTTAAAATAAGAAAGTTACTGTCAACTTCCGATATTTCTGGAAGTGCCGCCATATTATTGTAAAACAATGATGTACAAAAAACCTCCGATCTAGATATTGTGGTTCTCTAGAAACTTCTTATGCACGCTCAGTCTGGGACACCCTGTATACTCTATGACGTACTGTCGAGAACGACATAAACCGAGCATCGTTAAGTTTCTGTTCGTTTGTCTGTATGTGTCTTAGTGTTGGCGGTTGGAATCGCCATGAATGTCTGTAGGCATATGGATTAATATGTAGTATATGTTTGGGTGCCTGAAGAAGCGACAATAAAGTCGCGAAACGTCGCAAAAACATTGTTTCCTTTCGAGACTTCCCAAACACCCTCAATTTTTTTTTCTGTGTACTAACTACTGGGAACTAACAATAATCATAATATTATTCTCTTTATTTCTACCCTCCATAAACACATATCTGGCGAGTGCCCGACTACCCTTTACCTGTCGCGACCGACGCGCGACGTTCAGAAACTTCCGCAATAATTCAGCTATATCCGTATGCACTAGTAATTAAACGTCGCGAAATCACGAACATAACATGTCGCAGAAAAATAATTTGACAAGAGGTGAAGCTACTTTCTTCTTTTATAACACAATATACGTATAGAGTGTCCAGAAAAAATAAGACAGATAAAAGAATAAATGACTAGTGAAAATGGGCTGTCATTTTAATTGAAAAATAAATTTATTGTCTCTGCTTAAAAAATCTTCAGCCAGCTTTTGTAGTCAGTCGAAATCATAAACTCATCGGCAAAAAAAACGGCCACTAAAAACTAGTCCCAATTTCAAAGTTGGATTTCTCGCGAACCACTCATTAGATTTTGATGATTTTTTTTAAAATTGTAAATTAATCCCTTCTTAACGAATGCTACGTCAAAAATTTTTATCCCGAATTTATTTTTAGCATATACAGGGCTCAACAATAAGACGAAGTTTTTAGCCCGAACTTTGTAACACCCTGCAGAGTGCTAAATCAAATCACATTGTAGCCTCATTTTTTGTGAGCATTTTATTTTTTTAATCACGACAATATCTCTCTTTGTATTGGAGATACGCTGCTTTAAAACAAACGTCTCGGAAAAATGCTTCGCAGGCAGAAAGTTTTATGTTCAAGGCGAAATAGGCGAAAACGGATTTATGAGTATTTGCAATATGACAACAACGGTTGTCAAATTAAAAAATGCCATTATCTGTGACGGATGTTGCTTGTATTGTGGCTTTAATAATTGAGGATGGCCGAAGTCAACGTTATGTGTCCGATACCCAGGGCATACCTCGAACAACAGTCCAGGATGCCTGGAATCGGTATATGGAAACGGGAAATTTCACCAGGCGAGTGGGTTCTGGAAGAAAACGTAAGACAAACGCAATTGACGACCACTTTATTGTCCTGAATACTTTAAGAAATCGTAGAATTACAGCGTTTCAGAATCAACATCTGCTACAAGCCGTGCGTAGAACTCAGGTCAGTGAGAGAACAATCCAACGAAGACTAAAAGAAAACAGCTTGTCTGCAAGGAGGCCTGCCACAGGACCCCAGCTACTTCCAAGACATCGTCGAGCACGTCTTCAGTTTGCGAGTTTACATGTGAATTGGTTTGGCCGCGGTTTTGCCTACAAAGCATTTTTCCGAGACGTTCGTTTTAAAGCAGCGTATCTCCAATACAAACAGAGATAATGTCGTGATTAAAAAAAAATGCTCACAAAAGATGAGGCTACAATGTGATATGCATTGATATTTGCAATAGCTACTACAGCTACTGCACCCTACAGAGTGTCACAAAGTTCGAGCAAAAAGCTTCGTCTTATTGTTGCGCCCTGTATATGCTCAAAATAAATTTGGAATAAAAATTTCTGACGTAGCATCCGTTAAGAAGGAATTAATTAACAATTTAAAAAAAAATCACCGAAATCTAATGAGTGGTTCGCGAGAAATCCAACTCTGAAATTGAGACTAGTTTTTAGTGGCCGTTTTTTTTAGCCGGTGAGTGTATTAACGTATCTTGTTGCTAGACAAATTATAACATAAAAAATACATACCCCCATTAATATTAACCATCCAAGTGACTGTTGACTAACTTTAGTAAACCACCCTTCAACAACGCCAAAATGAATTGCAGGAATAATTCCGCTAAGTCCAAATGTCATAAAAACAGCCGCTCTAAAGGGTCTCCATCCTGATTCAGAAAATTTATCCCACAATGACACCATTATGCTGGTAATTCCCAAAGCACAAACCACTGATAGATAAATAACCTATAAAATTTCATATGTGACATTAATAAATTAGAGAACATTGCGACAAATTTTAAAATACCTTGGGTTTAAAATGGCAGTAAAATCCATAGTATAGCCACGGAACAAAACTCCCCATAATAAGTAGAGCTATTCCACAATAATCCAGCTTGGAGAACAACTTTCCCACAAACTGAGAATGACAACTTACAGTGTGAAACATAAAGGAAAATCCGAGACAAATAATAGCGCCAGCAAAAAATGCCCCAAACACAACTTTCTCTTCGATTTCGATTTCTAAATGAGGACGCATCAAGAAATAAATTGCAATGCCTAAAAATTTCAATGTATGCATAGATATTTTCAATTAAAACGGTAGCATGTTATACAAACCTATAAATGCAACACATCCTAATAAATGGGTCCATATATTTGCCGTTTCAGTATGTATTCTAAAGATACTCTTGAAACATGCTCTATAACTAGGTAAAGGTGGTCTATGTCCTTTTTCCAAGAAATCGTTATCCTATAGAATTTTTGCTGGCGTTAATTAAGTGAGCAATACAATAATAATGAAATTTATTCACTCATAAATAAAATAAAATATATATTTACAATGCATGTTGAGAGGAATGACTGAATAATAGAATAAGTCTGTTGCAACTCTAGATCATATATAAAGTTTAGCATTAAAAAATATGTCTCCAACATCACGACATTCCATTTTCAAACCTTCTTTATTGCACTTATGAAACGTTCAATAGGTTTGTCTTTCTCGAGGACCTTACTTTGCGCATGCGCATTAAAAGTTGCACGTATTTCCAAAATAATCACAATTTAGAAAGTACAAATTATACATTGTTATGGAAACCAACTTTTCATTGTCATCATATTGTCATAATCTTATTTCCATCGAGTAATGTCGCTTGTTTTTTGCGTTTTTTATTTTTAAAATTATATTAATTATTCTTTTATCGACCGCTTTTATATAGCCAAGGATGCAAGTGTGTTCAGTGAGAAGTTAATTTTAAGTTTGTGCAACTATATTTCTATTTTTTTTCGTTGGACTTTCTAAATACTCGTAAAAATGACTAGAAAGTGTTTAGTGTGTGAAAGTTCTAAGATAAAAGTCCCCGAATTATATTTTCATAGGCAAGTAAAGTATTCAGTTGTTCTTTTATTTATATTAAGCCACGTCACAGACTAACCTAAACAGATGCGACAAACAATGCAAATGTGAAAATTACATTTTGGCGAATGCGCCAGGCAAATTTTTCCGTTAGATTTGTCATATAGGCGAATTTTACAGCGGACCAGCAAAGTAACCTCCATTCGTTTACTAAGAAGCCACGCCTCCTTTGTGTAGAAAATATAGAGGGAATTTTGTAGTTCGGAATCAAATAGAGATGATTATAATTTCATTATTTTTTTTCAATTTTTGATACATTCACAATCTATACCTACTAATATACCTATATAAAATTCTTAACCACTCGTAAGAAGCTCAATTTTGGCATACAGGTTGATTCTAGGGTGTAGAGGTTCGATAGGAAGAGATTTTTCGAAATTCCAGTTCCAAGGGGGTGAAACCATCCCTCAAATATTACAATATTTTTTATTTAAAAAACGGCCAAGTTTCCGAAAAAACGCTTAAACACGTATATTTTATTTCGTTTTTTTACATATTTTAAGATTTTTTAAAAATTTATACAGGGTGTTTCATAAAATATGACCATTGAGTAATCACGATTCTGCTTAAACTGCTTGACGTTTAAAGCTGATTTTTGGCAAACGGATTGACTGTGGGGTGTAGAGATTTGATAAGGAGGGGATTCGATAAGGAGGGGATTCCAAGAGGGTGAAAATGCCCCTCAAATATTACAATATTTGTTATTTAAAAAACGATTGGTCTTTCGGGAAAACGCTTGGACACGTATAATTTATTTTGTTTTTTTACATATTTTGAATTTTTTTAAAAAATCATACAGAGTGTTCAAAAAAGTTGGGTAATTGATTAACTACGATTCTGCTTAAACTGCTTGACGTAAAAAAATTATTTTTGGCAAACAGATGTTTCGAAAGTCAAATTCCAACGAGATGAAACTACCCGTCAAATATTACCAAGTTATATAATAATATCGCTATATTGTTTTTTTCTCAGGCTCAGGACATAAATGTGAGAAAATTTTATCCAGTTTGTATGTTAATGGAAATTCTTGCTTTGCTTTATCATCACCATTACAAATGATTAATTCGACGCGAACGAAGTCGCAGGTACACACGCTAGTAATTAATAATAACTAAAAGATATTAATACATTTTAAAAAAAGGTTTTTTACTATAAGTGCGATTTGTAAAAATTCTAAAGAAATTAAAAATGTAAATCTTGTAATACCTTCAGAAGGTCTAACGTGTATTCTAATTTATTACTCAAACTAATAAAACTTTTTAGTTTAGTTTTAACAAGCCGGCTGCTTTTATGGTAGCGATCGTAGTGTTATGTACCAGTTTTGCTAGTTGCGACATAACTAGGGGCTATCTAGGGGACATAACTAGCGCTAACGTCCATAAGAAATTTAAGCACAAGTTGATCTAAAAGGTGTATACTATTAATATTGATTAAATTATATTTTATCCTCATTGTATATTCCTATTTTTTTTGGTACTTCTTCCTCTATGAGATGCGAGACCTTGTCGGGCACTTTGGCTGGGTTTAAGAAGCATCTCACTTTCTTGTCCCTCGCAGTAGTGCCGTAACTAGGGAATGGCCACAAGACTTCCGCCCGGACCAAGAGGAGACAACCACACCAAAAACCTAAATCCTACAATGGAGGGACCAGGTTAAGAGGATGCGTAGCTAGATAGAGGGCCAGCCTGTACTAGACTCAACCTTGGGCCACCAAGGGGCACTCCATTGTATTCTCGTCTCTCTTCTACATGCGCGGCTCTGTAGACGTGGCCGAATAACCCTTGTGGTGACGCTGGAGGGAAACCTCCTAACAACAGTGAGAACATTACCAGTGCAAGCTCCAAGGGACCAACCCCAAAGGGAACTACAGGAGCGGCAGCTGACACTTGCGAGAGACCAGCCTCCACAAGTGGCACACAAGCTACCATTTGTAAAAAATGTCTATACCTATGTGGCGGATTCATCTCTCCAAAAAAATCCTATATGGGTATTTCGCCACTGCATTTTAACAGAACGCCAACGGTTTTTGTAGACGTATCTATTTTAAAAAACTAAAATGTTCTCGAATAGTCGAATTTAAATATTTTAAATAGTTTTTTTTTCTTTATTCTTTGTATTTTTTTGCTTCCGACGACGTTAAGCATCTTTTTGTTTGACTCAAACACATAAAATAACTATTTTATTTTGTAGATTTTCTTGCAGTGGCGAAAATCCAATATAGGATTTTTTTTGGAGAGAATCTACCATTTCCTCTACCAAGCGGGCTAGAGGACCCGCTGGGGGTAGATGTCAGCGGAGCAACAGTACGGAGATACCTCCAACTGGTCCATGAAGGATGTGCTCCAGAGGAAGCAAAAGCGAAAACACTCCTCCAAAAAGAGGAGAATAAAGGGTAAAGGAACCCAGAAACAGCACGGCGCGTCTCCACCAAACGGCAAGAGAAAGAGAACATATGGCCTCTGCTCCGGCAAAGAGAGAAAAAGGCAAACTGAAAAGCCGTCCAACGCCAGGAGGCAAACAGGGACGTACCACCAGCTTTGCCAGAATTGACGAGTCATCAACTCGAGGGAGGAGGGTCATGGTCAAGTCCTCACAATAGGAATTGACCTCAAATCCAAGAAGGCGATAAAGAAAGAGACATATATCCACTATTATAGATTCGGGACAACACCGGTATCAGGTCTAGGGAGAGACCAAGTTAAAAGGTGGAAAAAATGGAGATCCTCCAGCCTTCACCTCACGGGCACCTCAGACGGAGACAAGGCCAAACACTAACCATGGAAGTCAAACACTAACCATCTGTTGTCAGAGGAAGATGGGAAATACCCTGTATGTTCTCCTTCTCGTGTTGACATTTTTTCGGCAGTTTTATTATCATTTGAAATTGTCACAACATAACGCGTCGCACAGTTTGTTTTTTATTAACAACGTTACATTACACA
This sequence comes from Sitophilus oryzae, assembly GCF_002938485.1. NCBI lineage: Eukaryota > Metazoa > Arthropoda > Insecta > Coleoptera > Curculionidae > Sitophilus > Sitophilus oryzae. The sequence continues at coordinate 723,965 of NW_022146928.1, read as the reverse complement.
AACTTCGTACCGAGAATTTTATAGTTTATATAACTGCACTAGTAAAAACTAAAATACTTAAGTACATATATGACAAAGCCACGATTTCAATGCGATCAACAGGAACGGTAATCGGGACTGCGTAAAATACAGAGCCGACGAGTTCTGATTTCTGCCGTACCGAGCGCTGCTGTCCAAATTTTAAAAGTTGACTGAAATGCACCAAGCCTATAGCACAATACAAAGAAAAAATATGACGACCAAATAAAAATTCCATTTTTCTATACAGGGTGTCCCAGAAATAAGTGCAGATATTTTAACTGGTAGTATAGTTCAACCCCACAAACACGCCTATGAGGTTTTTTTGCGAAAAAAAAATGTTGAAAATTTTATATTTTTCTTGACATTTTCCGGAAAATGTTGAAAAACTTTTGAGTGCCACTGTTCACTCTCCGGGAAATTCGTTTACCGGGCATAGAGAGTGTCGGAGAGAATGCAACGTTGCCACCTCCCACCATACCCACATTCTGCATGTTTATCTATAAATTCAATTATTTTAAGTTGCTACAGAAAAAAATACGAAAATTTATTTTATTCATATTAGTGTAGATTGCTCTACTAATTCTAGAGAAATGCGCAATATTTTAAATACTTTTTACAGTGGAGTAAACTGAAAAAATAAATCTTAACAATTATCATAGCTTCTTTTTTCGCCATATTAGGAAATATTTTCAATCGTTTCAATAAACAATTATAACCTATAATGTTTAGTTAGAGCTTACCCTTTTAATGAAAGTGTTTTTTATCCAGCACACATATACGCAAACACATACACACCAAATATCTATTAAACTGAACATCACAAACCTATCACATGCCTATCACTTTTAAAATATTATTTAAAATTTTTCACATGATAATAATCAAACACTAAACTCATAAATTCAATAAAAAATGTTAAAAAAACTTGCTTTAATAACTTATATCCGGCGGTTGATGGTAGACAGACATTACGGGGTTTTCTTCGACATTTCTTCAAAACCGACGCAACCCCAACGACGATTTCGAAAACACTGAAGGAACAGGAAGGAATTACAAATCACAAATTTTTATTTGGAAATTTTTTGACTTAGTGTCCTCTACTGGACTGATGTATTACTATTATGGGTCAACGTTTTGGTGGTTGTATAAAGATAGATAAATCAATTTTCTAAATGTTTAAGGTATGGAGTAGGGATGTCCCAAAAATAAAATAAAAGTACAAGAAAGAATTAAGGTAAAATCAAAGAATATTCTACGTTATCTAAAATATAAAAATATGGGAAGCCCCGACAAAAATCTGACACCTGATATCAAAGTGATAAACAAACATCGGCGCATGCGGCAGCGAGCACTTACACTTAATTTTTCAATTCATTGCTAGATAGCCTTTTACTAGGGATGCACTGAAAACAAATATTCCAGCAAAACTAAAGTGTTTTTTCTTATTCCAACAAATAAATAAACCTGTAAAACTGTATAAATAAAATCGGTCTTCGATTTAAAAAAAAAGATCGATTATACCAAAAGATCGTTGACAAAAATCAAGTCGATTAGATAAAAATCGATCTCCGATTAAAATCGATTCGAAACCTACATCCCTAGTATGGTGTGTAGTTCTGTAGTTTAAGGTTATGTTTCTGTTTAAGGCATTGAATAAGAAGACTAAGGAAGGGGCATATCAAAAATCTTAGGTACACCGCGATGGGCCTCAAATATGGCCGACTTAAATTCCGGTTTATCAGTGTCGTTCTAATTATATTTAAAAAATGTAAAACTATGATGTAGGGTAGACGTGGGGTAGACTCAATAATTTGTTGTTTTATTTTACGTTGTGAATAAATGTTGGTAGTTATTAAAATTGTTATAAAAATATATAATTCTAATAAAAATAGATAAGTTATAATAAGTATTTATTAACACAAACATCCGATACGCTACTGAAGCAGGTAAGTCAAATTAACGTATCTAAATTCTTTGACATCTAATCTTTGACAAGTAATAAATAAAAGCTAAAATGCAAGAAAAATATATAATTTAGTAAATTTAAGTGAATTTCATAAATGATCGGTTTACTACACTTATGTATATTATATAGTCACTTACTAGCGAAAAGTTGTTCCATTATTTCACTCTATTTTTGCCGAGATCTACCGCACGCTACACAACCAACTATTTTAGAGTCTTTTTCGATAAATCGCGATAGTGTCACTGTTAATTTAAGTTCTGCCACAATTTCCATCTAGATTTACTACCTTTATACAACTATCAGTAGTAGAATAAATAATAAATAACATAAAATAAGCTCCGTAAAGACTGACAAATATTCGTCAATTATTCAATTTCAAATCAAATTCAAATGTGTCAAATGAATCGTCAAACAGAACTGTCAAGGATCCCCACCCTAGAGTGCTTTTATGGTGCTTTTTCCGCCCACCATGCATGAATACAGTACGTCTGTCCGTTCTATAGCTACGGGATATCCGTGAGAGGGGAAACGATATACTCTCGATGTTTTTCGTAAAAAATTAGATGACGCGTCCCATCAATAAAAATTCGACAAATTTGCAAGTAGCCAATAAAATGAGTGGGCGGAGCGATTTGCGGTGACGTACTCGTCAAGTCGACGTATCAAATATATTGTTGTTTATTTAATTGTTTTTTGTCCGCATTCCTTTCATAGACACAGATCCAGCAGACGTACTGTACATGGATAGCATTATGCTCCTTCCTTAGTCTTCTTATTCAAAGGTTTAAGGTTATTCGTGGGTTATTAAACTCGCACAAAACAGAAAACAACAAAAAACAATGCAAATAATGCCAAATAAACCTGTAAAAAAGAACTTTTATTATTCAAAATGAAATATCATATAATTCAGTTGGTATACGAATATTTTTTGATTTATTTATAATGTTTTGTGTCAAAAATATGTGAGAAATGAGGTAAACAGTTTAAATATCTTAATAAATTCGTTTTTAATTTATTAACCTTTCAGGTATCTACCTAATGGTAGGAAGAAATTATTTATGTAATGGTAGGAAAAATAATTTCACTTTAATTACGTATTAGAAAATCAGTAATCTTAAATTAGGATGCATCGATGGAGAAGAAGGCAATTGTAATCACAATACAATAATAGATCTACAAATACCAAGCAATACATTAAATCAAAAATCTCAGTAACAGTGTTGTAATTATGTACTCCCTGTAGTCTTATTATGTATAAAGTTTTGTTTTACATGAAAATAATTATCCCATTTAATTATGCATTAAATTTTAGTGTCAGCTTATTGATAGCTCGATTACCAGTCAAATAGTTTCGATGTTTTCTATACTATGAAGAAAATTTGATCTGATTAGATTAATTCAGATGTAAATTTATGTTATACGGTAAGATATTTTTAAACAAACCAAGAAAGTTCTCTTCAGACAAGTTCTGGTCTGAAATTGCAAATATTAATGAAAAAGTTATACATGTAGTTTTCTATTCATAAATGATATTATTGATTTTATTCTAGGTGAATGTATCGAGTCATATATTATGCAGAATATATTGAGAAAAATGGTAAACTAACTAAAAGTGCTAACAAAATTTCTTAGGAAGTTATCTATATAGCTAATTATTAGAAGCTGTAACAAATGTTCAAAGAGTCAGAGTATACTTTATTAGAAGTGTGTTAGATAGAATTATACACTTTAAAGAAAATATATTTTATTATTGGAGATAATGCATATTGTGTAATGCATATAATATGTGAAATCTATTATTACACACAAAGATTGAAAATTATTTAAAAAGCTACCTGTATGTTGTCTCACAATCTCATTCAGTGAATGGGTTATTAAAAATTGAACATATCTATACAGAATATTGTGGATATGGATATCTGGAAAGCATGTTATAACCATTTTTATTTTTAGGATTTATGAAACGATTATATAAATATACTAACAACAAATTGCAATGCATCTGTATATTAGAGACAAAGATGAAAGAGAGTAACAAGAATATATGTATTCAAAAGAAAAGTATCAAGACCATTTGTAGTAATTAAAATTAAAGAATAAAATACATAAAATGTACCGTATGATCGAAAAAAAACGGCGTCCAGTTGGCTGGGAAATGACGATCAATGACATTTCCCATATAAATTTACATATAAAATGACAGCGACCTTCATTTCATAGCCATCGTTGACGCCGTTTTTTCTCGATCATACGGTAGTTTACGTGTGAACAAATTCTCGTTTCATATAAAAATTGGAGCTCTCTATCTAGAGTATATTTAAATATAAATGTTTTTATGTATTGGAAGGGGGACTGTAGTTTTAAAATATAATAAAGAAAATAGACTAAAAAACGTGTGTAAGTTCTTTTTAAACTATTCTGTAAGTTACGTAAATGTGTTTCAAATAGGTTGCTTTTCACAATAAAGTCAATACACCGTAGTTATGCTTTACTTTTTCAAAACACACTCTTGTTTTTTATTATCAACTCTCTGATTAATATTAGAAAATTTAGTTACATGAATATAATAGGAGCAGATAGTATGTTTCAAGTTTCAAATAATTAGAATATGATATGAGTACAAATAGCTTAAATATGATTGCTAATAAAATACTTAGTTTATACACATTTAGATATATCTCTTTAAATATAAATTAGTATTGCCACCATGCGATTAATGGGAAATACAATATGATCGTGAAAAAAAAAACGGCGTCAGCGATGTCTAAGAAATAAAGATCGCTGTCAATTTATGTGTAAAATTTTATGGAGAATGTCACCGATCGTTATTTTCAAGCCATTCTGGACGCCGTTTTTTTCGACCATACGGTATTTCTAGGTATGTAATTATGTCTCTAATATGTACTTAGGTAATTTTTTCCATTTGCCTATTGTTAATTATAACGTCGTCAAACTATAAAATTTGCTATATTTTTTACTTAAATTTTTTTAGTAATATCAGAACATGTTTTGAATAGTTTAATTAGTAATAAAGCTACTAACATGTTCAGTTATTTTATTTTTCTATAAAAGCTTTTTGATAAAAAAATAAGTATACTTGCTAAGACGTTAAATTGCCTGAGAAATTACGATCGATGCCATTTACCATCCAATTTTACACAATAAAATGCCATCGATTGTAATTTCAAAAGCTGAAAACTTGCCGCCGTTTTTTCCAATGAAATGGGCGGTGGGGAGAAAATTACAGATTCCTGTATTATATTAACGACTAACGACATTATTAATCGCATGTACACAAAGCATTGACACTATTAGAAATCGATCTAATTTCTAATAGTATCGAGCTTTTAAAATTCGAGAAAGTGATCGGAGATTGTGTTTACAGTGTTGTGAAATGTTCGTTAGTGCATATTTTTGTGTCAGTAATCGGTATCGGTATAGACAAATCGCGATGGAGTATACAATTCCGAGAGAGGTGGATATGCTAAGAAGAGCATACTTCCTGGCAGGGGAAAGCGCTGTAGAATCTCGGAGGCTTTATTCCGAAGAGTATCCGAATAGACAAATTCCTAATGCTCGAACCTTTGTAAGTATGGTTCAGCATTTGAGGGATTCGGGAAAAGCAACGAAGAATTGCTGTAAAACATTAAAAATTCCATGCTCAGAAGAAGGAGAGCATGTATTGGAAATGGAGGTCGTCATTTTGAACAATTATTATAATAGTATGCAGTCAAGAAGCGAAGGGTATACCGGGTGGCGCATCATCGTTGGAAATATAGGATATCCCATGCAAATTTTGAACTGTCCAGATATTGGATCCCCTTATTCAAATTTGTAATGTATCTTTAAAAACTTTTTACGATTTAGCTCTAAAATTAATAGGGGAGCCAATATTTCCACAGTTGAAAATTTGCATAGTGTTGTTAAGAATTGTAGTGTTATGTGCAGTTTTAAGAGTGGTAAAATGGAAAAAACAGAAAGCTTTGCAGTTGTATCTCTCTGCTATAGGGATATCTTTTTTTATTGTTTGGTAAGTTTTTTTTCTTTTAGTTTATTTTGTGGAATGTGGAAAGTAGTACTGGCGATCAGCCACTTAAAAAAAAGTAACACACCGCTGCAGAACCTCTTGGGTGGTGTGGAATTTTGCAAGTACTTTTTAAGTCTTTCTAGTCGATGTGGCAACAGCGGGCGGCGAACAAGCCGAGATCTGCGAGATCCCCCGGCGGCTCTCTAAATGTCGCAATTTTTTTTCAAACTTTCAAAGTTAAATAACTTGGTTATTTTCAATTTATTTTAAAAATGGTAAAGAGAAAATATGTTTCTTTTGACCAGATCTACCACCCCTTAAAATATCTGCACTTATTTCTGGGACACCCTGTATATGTAAAAAGATTAATAAATAATTATATTAATAATTGAAATGCTTTGTAATCAATCCATTTAAATACAGAAGAATATGATGGATACAACTAATTATATACAATGTAGCTATCCTAAAAATATTTATATTATAAAAAATGTGTAAATAAGATATACGCATAACATAGGAAAATAAAACCCTAAGTCATCACAATACACCCAAAACTTTTACACTGGACGCGCGTTTCGCTTACCATGTTAGAATCATCAGTAGATGATTAAAACTGATTTAATTTCAATCATCTGCTGATGATGCTAACATGGTTAGCGAAACGCGCGTCCAGTGTAAAAGTAAAAGTTTTTTGGTGTAATGTGGTAATTTAGTGTTTTTTTTTGATGTTTTAACACCAATGGTTCCAACTCCCAACTGTAACATAGCGGCGTAAAATAAAAATTATAGCTACTTTTATGAAAGATCTAACTACAATATAGCAGACTCTACTCTACCTGTACCTAGGACCGCTGCCTTAAGCACGTCACTTATTTCAGAATCCAAAACATTTTCATCTTCAGGAGTGGAAGGTAGTGGACAACCAATGCAGTCCTCTTCTACCTAGAGAACGAGATTATTAATTATTATTACTTATTATACAGTGTGTCCAGATAAAGTCTGCATCATATGGAATTTTATTTTATCTATAGATTTAGGTCAAATTTGACTTTGTTGTTAGTTTTTGCCAATGACTAAAGAATCCAAGGACAAATAACATCCGAGAGCAAATTGTGCCGATGTCACCAAACAGTGCCGTGGCACATATTTTTCTTAACCTAGCTGTTTGAAGCAATATTTATATTTTTTGATAATTGTTTTGACTACGCCTATGGTGTATCATACTAATTAATTACGAAAAAAACGTATTAAAATGTTAACAAAAGGTACAAAACTAGTATCGACGTATAGCACATATCAAGTACATAGGTACCAGGTGTTGCATCGCCGAGCGGGACATAGGAAATCCCATGTAAATTTTAATGGGGTCAATTATTGGCTCCCTAATTATTTTAAAGAATAATTCTATTTAGGTTTATTGAAGAGCACTAAAACCCACATTCAAAAAAATAACTTTAGATATTTTTGATTAGTCCGTTTACGAGTTATCGCCGACTTCTTTTTAAATATTTCTCCTTTCTTATGACCCTGTATTTACTTATTAGCACCAGTCAAGGTAAAAAATAACTGTCAAATGAAGTTGTCATTTCAGAAATTTATCTATTTAGTGCTTTATTATTATTATTAAAAACTCATACCTACATCAAAAATATTAGCGCCATGAATTACACTACCGAAGAAAAAGTATTGATGATTAAATGGTATTATCAAGGAATTAGTTATCAAAGGTGTCGGACATGTTTGCTACTCTGTATCCGAATAGACCGATACCTGGAAAATCTACAATCGCAAGGAATATCCAGAGATTTGAGACCAAAGGTACCCTAATAAATAACTGCAGATGTGAAGCAAGGCAGGAACAAAGAGAAGATACAAGAAATGATACCGACTTGGAAGTTTTATTGTGCGTGGAGGAGAACGATGGAAAGATCAGCACAAGGAAACTTGAGGATGAAATAGGAATAGATCACACTACAGCGTTTCGAATTTTGAAACGACATAAATACTATTCCTTCAAGTATGAAAAGCACCAAGAGCTACGAGATGGGGATGAAATACGGCGGCAGGCGTTTTGTTTTGATATGATGGAAAGAGCAAACACGGATAGGGAATTTTTAAAAACATGTTTCACTGACGAATGCACGTTTACCTTAAATAATGAACCCAATGTTCAAAATTATCGATATTAGAACAAAGAAAACCAACACAGGTTTGTCGAAACAAGGACGCAATATCCACAGAAAGTAAATGTTTGGGCATGGATATTCGGACACAATATTATCGGGCCATTATTTCTTACGCGAAATTTAAATGCAGAATATTATTTGGAACTACTCGAAAATCATATTTTACCTTCTTTACATGATGCCGCTAGGGAAAATCAGGAAGTTTGGTACCAAATGGATGGCTGCCCGGCACATAGTACCCTGGCTATTCGGGAATATTTAGATAATAGTTTTAACGGAAACGTTATTGGCCTAAATCATAGAGTAAATTGGCCAGCAAAATCTCCTGATATTTCGCCAAATGATTTCTTTCTCTGGGGCCATTTAAAAAACAGGATATACAAGGATAAAAAATACCCAAATCTAGACGAGTTAAAAAATACTATTTCTGCCGAATACAATAGAATTTCAGTTTACCAACAAGCGAATGTAAGAAGAGAATTTTATGATCGCCTGGGTTATTATCTAGCAGTCGATGGAGGAATATTTGAACATCTTAAACCCTAAAGTTGTAACAATTTAATAGTACCTAAATTAATAAGTTATTGAATATTGTAATAATACTATAATTAACCTTGTAATTGATTACCTTTAATTCATATTAATTTGTATTTATAAATACATCTTTAAGATTTCCGATGAAGGAATGAGTTTTCAATAATAATAAAGCACTAAATAGGTAAATTTCTGAAATGACAACTTCATTTGACAGTTATCTTTTACCTTGACTGGTGCTCATAAGCATATACAGGGCCATAAGAAAGAAGAAATATTTAAAAAGAAATCGGCGATAACTCGTAAAAAAACTCGGCGTAAACGAGCTAATCAAAAATATCTAAAGTTATTCTTTTGAATGTGGGTTTTAGTGCTCTTCAATAAACCTAAATAGAATTATTCTCTAAAATAATTAGGGAAGCCAATAATTGACCCCATTAAAATTTACATGGGATTTCCTATGTCCCGTCCGACGATGCAACACCCGGTATAGATGTTAATTGAAATTGAAGAATAATTATCGAATTCAATAAGAAAATGAAACGTAACTCCTGGCTCTTTCTTATCGCTGCTGCTTTTACACTTGAAAGCTTGAACAACTAATCTCCATTGTAATAAAGTTTATATAAAGTTCACTACGCATAAACTATTAAAAATCGCTAAAATTGTCGCTGGTGACCAAATGATGACTCATTGTTTGCCATTAAAAGAATGGCCTCTAAGGTCACAAATTCTGCTGCAGCCCGTATATGGGCGTTACATGTCCTTATATTCTTTAGTCATTGGTTTTTGCTTTAAAATAGATTAAAAATGACATAATAGAATTTACACTGTTGCTAAAGCGTTGCTGGCCAAAAATTAATGGCTAAAAACGATTTTATTGGCCGAATTGAAAAAATTATTTCAAAAGGTTGTTTCTTTTTTAGTTTTACATAAGCACATTAATTTTCAACTATTTAGAGGAAAAATAAAATTTAATAGTTTTTAACCAATAGGAGCCGTCTTGTGGTAGAAGGAAAATTAATTGATGGTACTCCATTTGTTAGTCAAATATTTATCGAGTGGTTGTATATTCAGTTAAATTTATTGAATCAATTAATAGTTTTTAAAGAAAAATAAATTTAGCTGTAAAAAATTAGACCAAAGTGATGCAAAGCATGAATAACTTCCCCATTTATTGAGATAGCATCGTGAAATTTATATCTGTACATGCTTGAAACTTATTTGTACAATACTTAAATTGATAAAATACTATTGTTTTGTTTGTGTAAATAAAAGTATTATAAAAAAATTGTTTAACTAACTTACTATACAGGGTGCTACAAACTCGAGGTACGAGCATTGGTATCTTGGAAACCGTAATAGATACAAAGATGGTTAAATTGGAGCAAAGTTGCGCCTTGGGATATTCACCAAAATGCTATCAAAGAAGTTTTTAAAACTTCAAGAATTGCTGAGTTTTTTGGAAAAAACGAATTTTTTTGAAAATCAATTTTATTTTTTCCTGTCGTTACTTTTTAGAAAATCAAAAAACTAATTGCATATTCTCATAGCCAGTTTATTAGGGCTATCTGACAGTATTTTTAGATTTTCAAATTAGCTGATAATTTGTGAGATAACGAAGCCGACTTCATTTTTTTAAATACGGACCTGCATTTTTTATATCAGCTTTTGAAAGAACTCGGTCTCCTGAGTACAACGATATGCCACACTTTATATTTTGTTTTGTTTTGGGTACCTTAACAACAACAAAACTTTAATTATTATTTAAAATATTTTCAAGTCCGACCCTGGTTTAAAATATTTAATCTGATTATATTCATTGCAACAGTATTGATCAGCGCTAATTAACATTGAATTAGGAATCGAGCCAATTGAAAGATTCAAATAAATAATATTCAGCTCAGCAATTTAAAAATATTATTTTTAACTTTTTTTTATTGTGAATTTGAAATTCTCAGTGTACGATCTAAAAATATGCATAATGTTAATCGTAGTTATTATAAATCACCTTCTACAAACTAGTTTCTAATGCTCTACATGTTCGAAAGGGTTATCACCTTGCCTATTGCACAAATTTATTATTCTTTCAATTTTATTTATACCTCTTTGAACATATCTCCTTCTTATACTTCAGAATGCATTTTGTACTCTTTATTGTAAATGTTGAAAAATATTGATTTCACTTTTACAAATGACCTCAAGTAATGCAATTATTTTTTTTATTGAATTTGATTTTTCGCATTCAATGTTTTACCCCACGTTATAGTTAAATTTGAAGGCTTATCAATATTGTAACGATGAATAATTTAAATATTTAAAAAACAGAGCAGGACTTGAAATTAGATTAAATAAGTTTTGTGTTTTAATGTCCTAAACAAAAAAAAAGTATAAAGTGTGGCATATCATTGTACTCAGAAAACCGAGTTCTTTCAAAATCTGAAATAAAAAATGCAGGTCCTTATTTAAAAAAATTAAGTCAGCCTCTGTATCTCACAAATTATCAGCTAATTTAAAAATCTAAAATACTATCAGATACCTCTAATAAAGTGGCTATGAGAATGTGCAATTAGTTTTTTGATTTTCTAAAAACTAACGACAGGAAAAAATAAAACTGATTTTCAAAAAAATCCGTTTTTTTTTCCAGAAAACTAAGTAATCCTTGAAATTTTTAAAACTTTTTTGATGGCATTTTGGTGAACATCCCAAGGCGCAACTTTGCCCCAATTTAACCATCTTCGTATCTATTACGGTATTCTTCGTATCTATTATCACAACCAATTAAGGTTGATTCTCACTATACCTTCCGTTTCTATTCCACATCCATTCCATATCCGTTCCGTATTTTTTATTGTATTGACACTATACATAAGCTTCCGTTCCGTATCAGTTCCATACTTTTTATTTCCATACTTTTTATTGTACAATTTATATCATTACCAAAGTTTTATTTTAAAAATTCGTATCTTTTAAAAAAGGTAATAGATTTAATTAAGAAGTGAAAGAATAAATAAATATCAGCAAAATGTTAACATAGCTGGCACAAATATAAGAACTTGACAACACTGTGTCCGATACGCTTCAATTCGTCCGCCAAAAAAATGTATGAAAGGAAAGGATATGGAACGGAAGGGAAAAGGATCGGATAGTGTGCATTGTCCTATTCATTTACATGATATAATATTTTATGTAAACGGAAGAGAGCTGATATGGAAGGTATAGTGAGAATCAACCTTTATTCATAGTTTTTATCATGTAAACCAATTTTTCAACAACAAAATTTAACTTTTCGTAAAAAAAAACATTATAAATTAATTCATAACATTTAACTATGATGAGATGGTTGAACGCATGAACAGAACCATTATCTGGTCTTTGATCATCAAAGAGACTGGGACAAATTCCTTCCCCTGTTCCTGCTGGTCTACTGTTAATCCGTCCAAGAATCCACAGGGCAAACTCCAGTCAGCATCGTTATGAGGTGGGAAGTCCGCCTAACATGTGATCTAAAGTTTGGTTGCCTAACGAGAGAAGATGTCGCTGATCTAAGTTTACTTATATAATATTTACACCTTCAGTAATTTTATTTGTACCATACCATCAAAAAAAAATGCATAAAAGGTGACTTGGTCGGTCATATAGTACATCTTAACTGCCAGTTCCTGTTATTTTAAGTCGTTTTGTTTATATAGGTGTTTTTATTATTTTTTAGAAATTTAATGTTTAATACTGTATTGTCAAATAATATATTTTAAATTATTAAATGATCAGCCACTGGAATAATTCTTTTTTTAAAATAATTTTTATTCTAAAAACTAAAGACCGATTATAGACCGATTTGACGATTTATTTACATTTCTCTCAAATTTTTATAGTAGACAGAGAGCGCATGAGAGAGCTACTTTGAATAAGAAGACTAAGGAAGGAGCATATCAAAAATCTATGGAGTGTAGAGGTAAGGAGAAATAACTCTTATGGGACTTTTATTGAAAAAGTGGTCACAAAATGGGAAGAATAAGGGTTCGCCAAATGACCACAGTGGCGCTAAAAACGCATAAATCTAAAAAATGAAAAGTAAGAGAAGATAAGAGAATAAAAATAAATATAACCAAGCATTACCCAAAAAAAGTTTTGTTTTTATTTTTTAGAATATAAAATAATTATTGTTTATGAATATTTTGTGCTTTATTTATTATTTAACAATGGTTAAAGTGTGTGTGGTGCGAAGTTGATTGAATAGCTGATGGAAAAATAAAGAACAAAGGCAAAGCCTGTAAAATACATATAATTATAATTCAGTATTGTATTATTTGTATTATATGTAAAAATTAGAGTCAATCAAAAGTGTAGTAAACATTTTTCGTAAGATTATTGACATACATGTTACAAAGTATATTTTTACAATCCTTTCTATAAAGTTACAACCTGAATAAAATTTATTTTTAATGATTTTAAAGTTTGACAGACATGCACAAATTGTTGGCATTTTTTTAAACAAATAAAAGTAGGAAATAAATAAAGTTGTAGGTACTTTCAAGAAATATAGTTAACTGTAAGTGCTGTATTTTAATAATCTATCAAAAATCAAAATCATCAGGATAATATTAGGTATTGATTTTCAAGAATTAGATTACAGCGATGGTCAAAAGCATTTAGATATTGCTTTGAAATCTACAGATAAGGTATGGCAGTTTCGTTTTAAAGAACAAGATGTTAAAGTTTATGATAAAATTGTCATCAGAAATACTGTCCACTTGCAGTATTTACATAGGAAAATGTTGGAGGATGAAGCTGTACCTACTGCCTCAGGTTAATTTAAATTCTGCAAGAGTTGCAACAACAGCAACAAGCAAGAAGGGCACCATTAAATGAATATTATACACATAAGTCTTATTATACAAAGAAAGAGTAATGTTATACACATAAATATTAACATTTTGTAGAGCAACAACAGAATAAAAAACCAAAATATGAACACCAGCAACTAAAACAGGAACCATTAAATGAATATTATATACGTAAGTACAATTTGATTGAATAAAAAACAGCGTCAGCGATGCCTATGAAATGAAGATTCCTGTCATTTTATATGTAAAATGATATGGAGAATGTCATCGAGATGTTCATTTCCAAGCCAACTGCACGCCGTGTTTTTTCGATCATACAGTATTATTATACACATAAATAGTAATATTATACACATAAACATCCCTTGATAGAGATCAACATTTTGTAGAGCAATAACAGCATCAAATAATGGAAATAATGGACCTTATTGCACAAATCAAAAACAAAATTTCAGCATTACTACTTTATTGGTTATATCAATAAAAGAAATTGAGTTTATCAGTCTAGATCCTACAAGCAAGCAGATCTATCACATAATTTTAAATGAAGATTTATCTATTATAGTATATATAAACACTTTGCATCTTTTATTCAATGTTGTAATGAATTAACAAATTCCAGGTAATTTATTCTAATAACGAAAAAAAAACTTTGGATCAAAAAATATTTTCTTTTGATGAGGTTTATGAATATTAAAGTCTGTTGAAGTTTGGCCATTATGTGTTGGTATACAATTTATTTATGATGTTACAGTAGTTAAACCATCCGAGTACAAAACATGTTTAAAATCCACTATTCTTAATGAATGGAAACTACCAACTTGAGAGGAAGCTAAGAGAAAGGTTCTATTGGGTGGACTACAAGGAAAAGGGATATACATGAGGATCTGGAAGGGCTATAACATTACGTCTCAAGCCGTGGGACAATAGGAAACGAAATTCAAAGGAAAATATTACAATACGTGGGATGCAAATTATAGTGCAAAGAATTGAGAAAAAGAATTATTAAAAGTAGTTATTGTTACGATAGTTAAACCATCCGACTACCAAATATATTTAAAATCCACTATTCTGAATGAATAGCAACTACCAACTTGGGAGGAAGCTGCGAGAACGATTCTATTGGGTGAACTACAAGGAAGACATGAGGATCTGGAAGGGCTATAAAATTATATTATTCCACGTCCCAAGCCATGCAAGCCATGTTGGAATAGCTGGGAGTGAAAAAGAAGATAATACTGCACACGATTCTTGTCTAGAAGTAGTTGATATTAAGGTAGTTAAGCCATCCGACTATTGAACATTTAAAATCCACTATTCTGAATGAATGGCAACTACGATGGCAAAACGTAAATAAATACTTGTACAGTATAAAATTACATTATATTGGCTTAATTTTTATATTAGTTATATAGTATTATTTTATAGTTATTTTTGACCTGCATTATATTTATTTAAATCCCATATAATCAATTAAACTTTAAATAGTTTCCTAATTATAATTAACATTAATTTTAAACTAAAGCTTTTTTTCATCTTGAATGAGATTTATGAAATAACTTATGAGAAAAAATAAAAAAAAGGCTCAGTCTATTGCTTCTGAATAATTGATAATAAAACCACATGTTGACTTACTTTTATACTAAATAAATGTAGGTATGAAGTTATTTTAAAGCTGCATTATATTTATTTTAAACCCATCACCAATTATTACTTTAAATAATTTTTTTCTTAATTATAATTAACATTAATTTTAAGCTAAAACGATCAGAATAATGTTTTCGTCGTCTTGAATGACATTTGCGAAATAACTTATGAGGGCTATAAAAAAAGAGCCTAGTCTATTGCTGCTGAATAAAAATCTGTAATTTATTACATGTGACATAAAATAAATTTGTATTTTTTGAAACCTGCGGCTTCACGTATATGATTCACGTCAAATATTTATGTCTTTTGAATCAGCTGTTCTAAAAATGTTCAGCGCATGTCTTAAATTTTAGGTTTTTGCTACAGCAGCGCCATCCTAATTCTTCCCTTTTTTTGACCATTTTTTAATGCACGGAGTTGTTTCTCCTTACCTCTACACTCCATACAAAAATCTTAGGTCCACCGCGATAGGCGTCAAATATGGCGGACTTAAATTCCGGTTTATCAGTGCCGTTCTAATTTTATTTAAGAAATGTAAAACTATGATGTAGGGTAGACGTGTGGTAGACTCTATAATTTTTTATTTATTTTACGTTGTGAATAAATGTTGGTAGTTATTAAAATTGTTATAAAAATATAAAATTTTAATAAAAATAGATAAGTTATAATAATTATTTATAACCATAAACATCCGATACACTACTGAAGCAGGTAAGTCAAATTGACGTATCTAAATTCTTTGACATCTAATCTTTGACAAGTAGTAAATAAAAGCAAAAATGCAAGAAAAAATATATAATTAGTTAATTTAAGTGAATTTCATAAATGATCGGTTTATTACACGTATGTATTTTATATAGTCACTTACTAGCGAAAAGCC
Organism: Sitophilus oryzae; assembly: GCF_002938485.1. Classification (NCBI taxonomy): domain Eukaryota; kingdom Metazoa; phylum Arthropoda; class Insecta; order Coleoptera; family Curculionidae; genus Sitophilus; species Sitophilus oryzae. The sequence continues at coordinate 707,854 of NW_022146928.1, read as the reverse complement.
GTTCCATTATTTCACTTGATTTTTGCCGAGATCTACCGCACGCTACACAACCAACTATTTTAGAGTTTTTTTCTATAAATCGCGAGTGTCACTGTTACACCTTTATACAACTATCAGTAGTAGAATAAATAATAAATAACATAAAATAAGCTCCGTAAAGACTGACAAATCCACAAAATTTCGAATCAAATTCCAATGTGTCAAATGAATCGTCAAACAGAACTGTCAAGGATCCCCAACCTAGAGTCCTTTTTTCGACCACCATGCTTGAATACATTGGAATACATGGATAGCATTATGCTCCTTCCTTAGTCTTCTTATTCAAAGAACAGCTACTGTTTTTTGCTTTTTTGCCGTTTAGGGAATACCGTAAACTGTCATAAATCAAGGGTCAGCGAAAATCTACGCTGAATGTCAGCGGCTGTGTTCACTGAACGCGTCCAATGCGACCTTCGCCTCGTGTCTGAGGGTGCAACCACACTATCTTAGAAACGACCTTGAATAGTTTTCCAGTAATTCTATTGGCTGAAAAATTCATCTGTCAAATATTTCAGCCAACAGAATTACTGGAAATCTATTCAAGATCATTACGCCGTTTCTAGGATAAGTGTAGATGCACCCTGAATAATGAAATCGCAAACATTCTACACTGTCTATTGCACTCCTATATATAAGTAGCAATGACCACAGTGTAAAAGAAACAGACTATCACAAGTATTGATTGCATAGAGGTCGCGCTAAATTCAAAAAATAAACTCCCCACATAAATATTTGTAAATAAGTTTAATAATTAGTTTTTAAGAATTATATAGTATCTCGTATTCTTTAGTGTAAATAAACTCTGTTAAATAAATAAAACTTTAAATTATCCACGCAGAACCCAGTAAAAACGTAACAAATAACAACACTTTCACAACTAGGGTTTCCATAAAGGCTTTTGGAAATCCCAGACAAGCAAACTCAGAAATCTGGACAAAATCTGGACAATTGAAAATTATAGAGTGTCTATTTAGATAAAATATAACTACAAAATTATTTTTATTCCATAAAAAACTGCAAAAAATATATTAAAATGCATTTATTAATGAATACTTACTAATGAATTTACATCATCCTCCAATAAATCTTTTATTTCTGAAGCTATTGATTCACTGTCTGGGTCCCAAATTTTTCTTTTTCTAAGGCCCACATCAGATTCAGCAAAAGAATCTTCAGCATCACTGTAGTGTGATTGAGACATTTTCAAATTCTTATTAATAGCCAAAAAATACTTCTGCACGTCTAAAAACCATATAACAATTTATTTAAACCATTTCTACTTCAATAGAATATTAAAATAAATTAAATAATACCTAGGTCTTATGATAAATACTGCAAACATAAAGAATATTTTGCCAATCTATTTTAAACTTTTGGAGATCACCGAGTCTGAACGATAATCGTATCACCAATAATATTTGATAATCGCAAAACTTGAACTTATATATTCTGCACTAATACAAAGGTCAAATTTAGGAATAATATGAGAATAATAAAATGTATATACCTATATATTCATTAGCGATAACAAGTGAAAGTTGTAATATCACTACTATAAAATATGTTTGCAAAATAGTATAGTAATCACTACACTAAACATAAAATAATATCCTATTTTTCAGTTTAATGAGACCATAAAGTATACATGGCTATTCGTTCGTTAGATAATTAAAATATGTTACCTCTCTTATAATTATCGAGGAGAGAGCACAGTAAGTTTTTCTTAATTACAGATGATTAAGTAACTGAAATTTTAACACTTAAAATTTAGAAAGTTGTTCCAGAAACAAGAAAATATCCCACAAAATAGGTCCCCAAAAAATGACTGACGATTGACGACTGGAATTCAGAAGTGACATAGAAGTGACATTCGCGAATGGCGACAGTTCTGACAGTTCACGTCACGTCGGGACCAAGGTCTCAGAACAGCTGTCATTAGTCATTTATCGTCGTTTTTGCACAGATAAAAGATTAACAGCCATAGAAGCTATTTAAATACCAACAAAATCGCAATTTCTCAGGGATGAATGTGTAATGAAAAAGAAACCATAATCACAGCCATAATGGCAAAAACTAATTTAGTTTTTTAGGCTTTGTGACTACTGTTTTAATTGTGATTTGACTGTGGTTTTATCTTGTATTTTTACACGAAAACGTATAAAAAAGACGTAAACGCCTTCCTTTCAGCAGATAGCAGATTGTTAAATTACATCCTATCCTTTCTTTTAAAAAATAAACATAATTAACGTAAAAAAAGAGAAAGGGACAAGGAACCCGGTTTATATACCCATCCCTGAATTAATTCAAAATTTTAAATAAAGGAGCGTAGTTTTTCTAAAATCTTTGTAAAACAATACCGCTCCAAAACAAATTTAGGTAATGGTGTGGATCCGGTGGCTGACCTTGAAACGAGTTTTTGCTGCATATAGTCACAGATACTACGCATGCGCACATCGTCGATGTTGCCAGTTTGCAAGTTATTTTGGAATTATTTTCAGTAGAAAAGAAATATGTGCTTTTCAGTGTTTTTTTGTCAATATATACCGTATGACTGAAAAACGGCGTCCAGTTGGCTGGGAAATGACGATTGAGGACATTTGCCATATAAAATGACAGCGATCTTTATTTCATAGTCATCGCTGACGCTATTTTTTTTCAATCATAGTACGCGGTATATTATTTATATTATTATTTTAATATTTCGCACAACACTTGATAAGGTTCCCAACCGTCCCGGATTGGCCGGGATTAACCAGGAATCAGAAAGTTTGTCCCGGCGAAAGTTTTGCCTTGGCCGGGACCTGGAAACTAAAAAAGTGTGTACTACATACATAATAAATTTTAATGTCTAATATTTAATGTATAAATATTAATATAATAATTTCAATTATTTAAAAGCTTAAAAATAATTGTCCCGGAATAGCTGATGCTCAAGTTGGGAATCCTCACTTGAAAGCTTATTATGTATTTTTATAGTCAATAAAATTAAATAGAAATAAAACTCTAGATTCTTATAATTAACCTAATTGCTCTAGATTATTGTACTACGTTTAAAAAGGGCTTTATTAAAAATTCGGGAAATTAAAAGGGATGTGTCCAAGTTTTTTCTTTTTTTTAATTTTTAAATGCTGTAGCTCCATGTCATGTTCATAATAGTTTTTTTTAACATTCCATCAAAACTACGGAGGCCTTAAAAGGCCTTTTAGCCTCCGTAATTAAAATTGTAGAATCAGCTTCAGCAACATTAACAGTTACCTTGTTTAATTCTGCTTATACATATATTGCATTAATTTTTCTGCTACCTTAAGATTTCTCTATTCTTACACCTAATTTATGTGATTTTCTTAGCGTATATGATTTATAAACCATATTTTTCCTAATGGAAGGATGGAATAGGATATGCAAAATTAAGATATTTTAACATTTATTTTCCAGACATAGTATAATATAGTACCGTATGATCGAATAAAAACGGCGTCAGCGATGGCTATGAAATGAAGATCGATGTCATTTTATATGTAAAATTATATGGGAAATGTCATCGATCGTCATTTCCAAGCTAATTGGACGCCATTTTTTTTCGATCATACGATATTAAGATTAAGACATAACAAATATTATAAGAAAGATCTTAATATAAATCACAAACTAACTAAGTCTTAATTTGGTCTTGTATAAACACAGTTATAAAACTAATAAGATCAAAACTCAACCTTCACCATATTGTCAAGATTTGGCATTATAGGAAACAAGAAATTGGAGTAAATTAAGAAAAGAATATCAAAGTACACGATATTATAAATACTGGGTAATTATCAAATACTGTAATGTATTCTACGACACAAACCATCTCCCTTCTAAAGAGAAAAAGATAAAACATAAAGCTTATTTTAGTCTTATCAACACACTTTTCGATAAAATATATGTCTAAAATTGCTATTAATCCACTAACTAGATATTTTTAAGAAATTATGATACAAACATTATAATCAAAGTATATTATATTAGTAACATTATAGGTAAAATGTTACCTCTATCTCCCATTGACGTGTATTGTTCTATAAGACTCGTCATGGTAGTACTTCAATACATCAATACATATGTATAATCAAAACTATTGTTGCCTGTAAATAACTAGAAATTAAATAACTTGAAAGAAATAAAATAAGTTTAAAACCATTAAGAAAATATCCGTAAATGATAATTTTTAATTCTAATGTAAATATATAAATAAATGTTATTATTATTACAATTTTATATATCATTCCCTAATTTTGGATATCAAGATAAATCTGAAATTATAAAATTAATTATAGAATTTGTATTATTATTGATTAACACTCAAAAAAAAATTTCAACTGCAAATAATGCGAAAATAAACTGCAATTTGGCAACATCGACGATGTGCGCTTGCGTAGTATCGATGATCAAATGCAGCAAATATGGGCTTCAAGGTCAGCCACCGGATCCACACCTTTACCCAAATTTACTTATACAGTACCCCTCCCTAATATCAAAAAACACCAAAACAACCAAAACCAAGAACAGCACCAAAACCATATCAAAACCAAAAACCAACAACACATCAACAAAAATGGCTACAGCTTTGTCATATTCAGGTAAAAAACAATAATTTTCTTTATATTTAAAACTATTTGGAATCGTAAAACATGATTTTTAGACTTACGAAAGCAAGCAAGGCATCTTGAAAATGAAGTCGACTTAAAATTAGTTGCATTTAGTAAGTTGGGAGCAGGTATAAAATCTCCACATAATGCTGCTTCCTCCGATTCCGTTCCTCTATTATCTAGCGATGATACTTTTGAAGCGATGTCTGAGGAAATTGAACAGATGTTAAATAAGGTACTTTAGTTGACCTTTTATAAAATTACAAAATAAATATGTGTTATCTTTAGTTAACCCAAATTAATGAAAGGCTAGCAGAACAGCCCATTTCAGGGGCAGCAATGCTTCATACTATTCAAAGACACAGAGAAATTCTTGCTGATTTACTAAGAGATTATCATAAGACAAACTCGCAACATGAAAGTCGTAGGGCAAGAGAAGATCTATTAAGAGGTTCCAGTGATACCTTTAGAAATGATGGAGTAAATAATAGAAGAGATATGTACCTAAAAGAGAATCAGCATATTCATAAGTTGGTAGACATTTAGAAAGAAAATATTTCTTTAATTTAGTAATTTTTTTTACAGTTCGGATCATTTAATAAATGAACAAATTGCAATTGCTGTTGAAGCTAGAGATCATCTTTCTAGTCAGCGTCAAACGCTAAAAAGACTACAGACAAGATTCAATGATATTTCTAATAGATATCCAGTTATTAATAGTTTGATAAATCGTGTGAATATAAAGAAAAAGAAAGATTCAATTATATTAGGGTTAGTTGTTGCATCTTGTACAATTCTAATGTTATACTATGCTTTCAGCTAGATGATAGTATAGGCATTTGATATTATTTTTTGTTCTTTAAGCCTATGTTTAAGAATATTCTTTTTATATATATATTTTTAGATATGGGGAAGTGTAGTAATGTTATGTATTCATAAAAGTGATCTAATAAGACAAAAATGTTTAATAAAAAATATTTATTTTTATAAATATCTTTAAGTTGCCTAAACCAATACTATATGATTAAGTACAAAGAATCTGAAGTTTGAATTAACTGAGAAATTCAAGTGGGGGTAAAATCATAATAAAAAATAGTTAATACTGTAAAATAAATTACAAACCATTGCTTACAAAATACTTGAATTAATCAATTTTATCAAGTATTGGAAGTCATATTCTCCTTATCAATAGTTGTTGAATTATAAGGACTCTCTATTCCAAACGGACTATACAATTTTGTTGGTGTTCGACCTAACACTTGCTTGGCCCTTGTACAAGGAGTTTGAGTATTTGGTGTAACTGAACCTTCTTGAAGTATTTGCCTTCTTCTAGTTGATATTTTTAGGTGCTAAAAGTTCCTATAAATTATAATTATTTAAGTAAATAATATATTTTTACTACCTGCGAAAAGGACTCAATGCTAACCCTTACTGAATTAAATGTCTTGGATAGTCTTTCTGTTCCATTCCGAAGATATCTACGAGTGTCATTCAAATTTACAACTGAAAAAACACCCTTACCGCTATCCTTTGATTCTTTCATTTCTGACTGGTCAAATGTATCTTTTAATCGTTTACGGCATAGTCCACTACTTCTTATTGAAGATGAATTGGACGACGATCTTTCGAATGACGTTTCCTTGGACATTATATAAAAATATGGAACTGAACTAGAGTAAATAACTGAAACAGTGTTTATTTTGGACTACATATTAAGAGCCTACCACAATTGTACATACGTTATAGTTGTAGATAATGTTTTATATCTAACTTATGTATATCACACATATACACTCTTCTCTCGTATCGTAATTTAAGAAAATAACACAATATCAAAGATACTTATGGGAGTATTATACAATTTCCCTAAAAACCACACCAGATATATACGGTATACAAAAACAGATATATTGCTATGACGTTTTCGGTAGATATATTATTATGAAAATGACGAAAGGGGTCTTTAAATTAAAATCATAGAATTAAAATCACATTAAAATCTTTCATCTTCGAAATTAAAACGACCGTTAAAAAACTGTCAGAAACAGATTGTGAACAGAACATGGCCAATGGCTTTGGACTGCGCAGGTCACATGACAACATATTAGTTGCCTACCTCCTTAATTAAAATAATTGTATAACTGGTAGAATATATAGGCTAAATGCAAATACGTTTAAAATAAAATATACGGAGGGTACCGCTTAAATTCCTGTCCCGATGTTGAAGGATGGCTATAGAATTTCAATCTTTAGATAAGGAAAGAGGGGGGACAGGTAACACGGCAGCTGAAAGTGAGGCAAGTTTTCACCACTTGAAATTCTCCAATGGCGTAGCATCAGAAATTAGCTTGTACAAAAGACGGTACAAAATATTTATTAAAACGTAAACTAATATATCGTTCATTTTTAAGTAATGCATATACAATTTTGTATGTTATAGTCTCACCTTTATAATATTAGAATATCTAAGTCGATAATGCAAAATTTATTTAACAGTCACAGTGGACTGATTATCAAGACAATTATTTATTTATTAACGTGTGTATAATGTATAATTAAATAAAAAATAATGTAATAACATATGTTTTAAACGTTTATATACATATATACTGTATGATCGAAAAAAACGGCGTCTTGTTTGTTTGGAAATGACAATTTCACAAATGAATATTAAAAATTACATTATTCATTGAATCCGTAAGCAAGTGTGAAGGGAATTGACTAGATTCATTATTACACCGTATAATCGAAAAAAAAACGACGTCCAGTTGGCTTGTAAATTACGATCGATGATATTCCCCATATAATTCTACATATAAAATGACATAAAAACTATACAAAACGACATCGAAAAAAGACGGCATCAGCGATAGCTATGAAATGAAGATCGCTGTCATTTTATATGTAAAATTATATGGGGACTGTCGTCGATCGTCATTTACAAGCCAACTGGACGTCGTTTTTTTTCGACCATACGGTATAATAATGAATCTAGCCATTCCCCTTCACACTTGCGTACGGATTCAATGAATAATGTAATTTTTAATATTTGTTACCTTCAATCATAAGAATATCCTAATTTTCCACAAAAAAATAAACAATTCTAGATGCTTTGTGTTATTTTATTTATTTTTAAATTTTTATTAATTACTCACTGAGACTATTATTATACACCTAAATTGGCAAATTTTTTGAAAGAATATTATATATTCTCTGATTATAATTCCCTACGCCACTGGAGAAATCCATGCTGAGTAGCATTATTTATAGTTTCAAACATTAACTATAATAAAGGATATTGAAAATACTACTTGGAATTATTAAAAATAGTTTGGTTTGGATGTGGTACAAAACTTATTAAAAGCATTTTACATATTTTTACTGCTATAATGAAAAAATGTACATTTTATTATATACCAAACCTTAAAGTAGGACTTAAGTAGGATTTATAAACTCACAGTTGGATTTGGCTTTGGCTTTGGCGCCGCCGCCCAATTCTTAAAACTGTATATTACCATAAGAGCATTATACACGAAACAAATTGTTTCGTCTCCTTTTATTTAGATGTCTTTGGTGTTAGCCGTCCCCTCTCTTTCCTTGTCTAAGATTTCAATGCATTTCCCACATAAGTCTATCCTTGTGTTGTAGGAGGTTTGACTAAACAAGGATGAATTTATGTCTTGAAACCATTCGGCTCGATTTTCTGTCCTTCAATACTGGGACGTAAATCCTCTCATTGCTCTTATGGGGAGCCAAACCAAACCAACGCTATCCACCCCACCAAATAACCAACTTAACCAACGCAACTAACACTGATAAAAAAAAATATAAAAAACAAATATAAATTAGTAAAAACCAACCAACCCCACCAAATAACCAACTAACCAATGAATTAACACCCTCCAAATAACCACGCTAACCAACCCGCCAAATAACTAAACCAATCCAACCAAAAAAAGTGAAACTAATGCAATAAGATCACGCTATAAGCAAAAAGAAATATAATCGTCTTGGTTGGCGTGAGATTTGAACCACGGACCATTCGCTCACGAAGCGATAGCCTCAGCCACGGAGCCACAGGTGCTCTTGCAAAATGCTTATAGCTAGGCATTACTTTCCGCCGACATGAACGACGTCACAATATCTATTAACGGCATTTTAGTAGGCTACCGTTTAACGGCTGTTTAAGTACATCGTTTAAGTTTTTTAAGCCCTCCATAGTTTAAGTACAGCCTTATTTTTTTGCATGAAAAACAAATTACTGATAGGTTTAAACATGGGTTTAAACTGCACTGTTAGCAGTTTAACCTGTGAGTTTAACCTATGAGTTTAACACATTTCTATGGAGTATAGGAGGTAGATGCCCTCTCCTCGGAAGATGAACATCTGTTGTCAGGAGGATGGGAAATACCTTGTCCCCCCGCTAGAACATGAAGATCCCAATGTCATGTATGATAAGTTATAGACTGTATGAGAGAGATGAGCTATAACTCAAGAAAGGGGGACATAATAGATCTCTAAGGCCGCTAGATGATTAACGCCCCTCTTATTCATTCTACATTCTGCAGGGAAATGTCATCGATGTTCATTTCCAAGCCAACTGTACGCCATTTTTTTTCGATCATACAGTATAACACCGTATGACCGAGAAAAAACGGCGTCCAGTTGGCTTGGAACTGACAATCGTTGACATTCCCCGTATATATTTTACATGTAAAATGACAGCGATCTTCATTTCATAGCCATCGCTGGTGCCGTTTTTCGATCACACGGTACAATCATTCAAGCTTGTCTATGCCCTTATCAAACTTTATATTTGCTTTTATACGCAAAGAATATGAATAAGGGGTATAAAAAGTCAAAATTTTATCTTAAAATGATTTTATTAAGTTATAACGCTAACTATGCAATAATATAATAAATATTATTTTAGGTATTCTTAATAAATATAAACGTATAATCTATTATATAACAAAATAGGACGTTTAATATTTGAAAACAAAAAATAAATAACGTTATAATACATTAGAATGTTATAAAATAAGTAGTAAAAGATTTTGAGTAATTGAAAAAGTATTTAAAAAATCGTTAATTTTCAATAAAAAAATATTTTCATACATCTATACCTTAATTGATACTAATAAAATATATTCATAAATCACAAATGGTTCAACAAGTCATAACTATAACAAAATTGTTTTTTTTATAATAACTCTGCTTCTCATGTTTTATCCTTTGGACTGTTCTGGCTCACAATTTTAAATTATCTAAATGTTTCTGCCAAATCCCATTCCAATTAATTTATCACAAGGCTGGAATCACTTCATGATATAGATCAAAATCTAAAAACGAGTTATTGCTTTTTAAGCCTATGTTTTTTTAGTTTACACCTTATGTCATCAGTCTTCAAAAAGTATGTTCAACTCAAAAACAATTAACATTCAATCATATGGACCTATACTACGTCTGTAAACCTTATCTTGTAACACACTTACTCAAACAATATCTGAAATTGCATCATCTATATGGTAAAAGATCTAACATTCCAACTTACTTCTAAACGCCGCAAATTGACCTTCAATTTTCACAATCCCCTCTTAAATCATTTTAAAATCAACAAACAAGCGCTAAAAAGCTTTACACATATAAAATATTTTAAAAATAAATTATAAATAAATACCAACTTCATATAGAAAGTGTTTAAATACGAAAAAATGCCACTGTAAAAAGTCACCCACAAAAATACGAAAATCAATAGAATGCTATTTTTTGGCACACCTTTTGGAAGTATCTTATTAATAACTCGGACGTTTATTTGTATTAACTGGAACATAGATAATTCAAGAGTACACGAAAACAATTCCTTGTTGAAATAAAACTCAAACCAATCACTCATTCTGTTCTATTTATGTCAACTTAATAATAGAAATCATACAACATGTAATATCTAAGCCTCAAACTGAAAAGCAATCCTTAATCTCATTGTCATCATAACTATAATACAAACACTTTTACTTCCCTGGCAATTTAAAAATTATTCCCATACATTATACCACATATTAACCTTTCTTGAATATACAACACCAAATTTATAATAAAAATCTATCTCTAATAAGAGAATCAATAACACAAAGACATACATTACATCATCCAAAATATATAACAAAAAAGATAATAAAACTTTATAATAATCTTATTCCTACTTATTATATGCATATAAGGACATTGAAGATAATAACTATATTCTATTCATTTTTAAATAGTGTTATAAAGTCGATATTATTAATAACTGTTTTAGCATGCTAAAAAAATAAATAATTTTCATTATAATGAACAATGGCAGATACAAAAACGATAATCAAAATTAACTAACATGATAAATGCTCTAAAGCACAGAATACCTTAGCTAAAGATGTGCCCAACGAGTCAGGAAAGATTTCAACAGGCGACATCAAAAAAATAAAATAGGTAAAATACAATTTATTTGTGAAAAATGTCTATACCTATGTGGCAGATTCACCTCTCCAAAAAATCCTATATGGGCATTTCGCTACTGCAAGAAAATCTACAAAATAAAATAGTTATTTTTTTGTAAACACTTCTTAAGCTTGATTTTCATGCGTCCGTTATCCGTTGATGCGATGGTCCGATATTAATTTTATTGGTTGACTTTAAAGACTTCAATTGATTAGAAACGGTTATCCAATCGAAGTCTTTAAATTCAACCAATAAAATTAATATCGTATCATCGTATCGTCGGACAACGGATGCATGAAAATCAAGCTTTAATAATATTATTATTTATTTTAACAGAACGTCAACGGTTTTATTTTATATAGATTTTTGTCTTTATTCTTTGTATTTTTTTTGCTTCCGACGACGGAAAGAGATAAACTTTCCGAAACGTTAAGCTTTTTTTTGTTCGTTAGGCAAATTTGTATATCTGTAAACCTAGCTTCTGACAAGTAGTTTCCGTTTGGATTAACTCAGAAGTGTTTACAAAAAATAACTATTTTATTTTCTAGATTTTTTGGAGAAATTTATTTGTGGAAAGACTATATACCAGGTGCGTCTCAAAAGTAAACCCTATAACTTTTTTACTTTTTCAGATAAAAAAACGAGATATGGTATGTTAGTATATGATATAAATTAGGATTGATTGACGTATTCAAATGTTTTCGGTCACTTCCTGCTTCACCGGAAATGACTACAACTTTTAAATGATTTTTAAATAGCACCCTTAAACGCCGATTCAAGGTTTCGCTTGCCAGCAGGGTATAGTGTGTCCAACGATTTAAGGAGGATTTCCACAAACGACATCTCAAAAATTAAACAAAAAAATCCTGCGAATTTAAATGACAGATAAGACTGTCATTGTCAGAGATTCGCTGTTGGACAATCCTTATTAACCAGTGATAGACATTTAAGCGTCTGCCCTTTTTACCGACCTATACTTTTAATTATTTCGGAATAAATTTTGATTTCTACACAAGATAAAAAAACGTACTATGAATTAAAAGACCAAATATAATGAAGTAAATTAAATTCTTACATCAGTTACTAACAGTAAACAAATTAAATAATCCGCAAAAACTAGTTTTTTTTGCATTAGCCAGTGTGTTTGTGTGTTGTATAAAATAAAACCAGCACAGTGAATCATGAAATATTTCAACTTCGACAGATCTCATCAAAAAAATTAGTGAAAATAGAATTTAAGTGTGAATTAACATTACAGACACAACTGTCACTATTATGTATCCTCTCGTCGGACGGACTATAGTTATTTAGGTAATTCTGTGCTAATAGGCGACAATGTTCCACGTATACCGATATTAACTAATTCAAACTCTCGCAAAATTTAAATCAATAATTTTTTTTGTACCTTTATCGATTACAAGTTACAAGTGAAACATTGTCGATAACATTGAATTTAACTGATAGTTGAGAAATAAAACAGTAGCTCCAAATTTTAAAATGTTGTAAAATAAATTATGTAATTTTATAAAAAAATATTTTTGGTATGAAAACAGCTTTTATAAACACTTCTAAATTCGAATACACATATAACTGTATTATTTTTGATATATATGTCCTATATCATAAATTGATAAAAAAACAATTTATGATGAAATAACAATAAAAAAATTCCAGATAAACAAAAAAACGGCATCAGAGTTGGTTTGTAAATGAAAATCGCCGTCATTTTATTTGTTAAATTATAAGGTGTATTTTATGGGTTGTCATTTCCAAGCCAACTTGAAGCAGTTATTTTCCGATCATAAGTACTATTAGAAAAGTAAAATTTATAAAATATACAGGTCAAAAATGAAAATAAAAACATTTACTAAACGTATTTAGAAAGATTTAAATACTAAAAGTAGTGCAAGGATCTATACACGTTATGGGTTAGATTCAGATAGACATGAATACTAGAATATAAATCACCTTATTTAATGTTGTTGACGATGACCTTGTACAGCACTATGACTGTTAATTTTGACGGTACTTCTGGTTACTAAAATTACTTTTGTAATCAGTTTTATTAGTCTGAAAAATATGAAAAAAATACATTAAAATTATTATTAACAGGGTTCAGGAAAATAAAACATCTTTTTTATTCAATTTAAAAGATCCTTTACAAAATAAAAATATAAAAAACACTTACTAGATAAACCATAGTCTTCTTAATAACCTCGCCATGTGTTTGGGAGGCGACCGCCCTTCCCTAGTCATACTTTAAGAACCCTTTGTCTTGGTTCTGGCCCGGTGGAGGCCTGGCAGGCCATTGGCCGCCATCTTGACCTCCGCCTGGTCCGCCGCCTCCCTGATTCATCCAGTTCAGAAATCCCGGGCCTCCCCCGCCTCCTTGATTACCTTGACCTTGATTACTTCCTGCGGAAAAGCCACCTAGAGAATCAAGACATTAATTTGTTTTGTACGATATTACAGGGGTTGGTCTGGATTTTAACAGATAATATTATTACATGTTGTCTTTTTTCAAAAAGTTATATACTTAAGTGTTTGAATTAAGAACCCACGGAATCCGTAACAATTAATGTCAGAAGTGGGAGTCAAGAGGATTTTTAAATTGTAAGAAAAGAAATTAAGTGGATTTGAAAGATTTTATGTCAATGGAATTGATTAGTGATTGAGAATGAATTATTTTAAACGCACATGGGAAAGTGCGGATGGCAGGACAGTAACAACTCAGTTACTGTCACCAAGAAAGAAGATTACCCAGCTTTAGGAAGAAATTCACGGTGGTAAAACTGGAGCCCATCTTAGAGCAAACCAGACCTTGAGCAAATTAAGAGGTCGTTTTTACTGGGTAGATTATTGCAAAGATGTCAAGCAATGGTTTGGTTTGGTTTTTTGCAATGGTGTCGACAATGTAAACTTTGTGCTGCTATCCAAGGACCAAGCACTCGATCTAAGAGAAAAATGAAACAATACGTTGGACTTCTATTCAAAAGAATCGCTGTTGACATTGCAGGTCCATTCCCTGAAACGCACTCGGGTTGACTTTTGCCATTATGACATCTTTATCGTCATCTTACACATTAAAATCCAGACGAGAGATAGAGGATGACAAGGTACTTGTAAAAGGTTAATGAAAAAATTGTTTACCGCTGTTATTGTTGGGCCCATTACTGAATCCTTGATTGAAATTGGGTTCAGGTTGATTCTGAAGGTTACCTATGAGACCCCAGCCTGCCTGATTCAACGCAGCGGCAACAAGCGCGGGGTTCATTGGAAGGGCTCCCAAATTAAGTCCTAATCCAAGAGGATTGCAACCTCCCTGGTTGTTATTTTGTTGTCCTTGGCCCGTAATGCCTGTTAATGTTAACTATATTATAAACATAATATGGAATAAAATAAAATATTTATAACTGACAATATTTTCTGTAGAATAATACATACTTCCTTACCTGTTATAAAGACAATATAATTATACTCATTAAAATTAAAAAACGAATTTCATGCAATGCTATTTAAAGAGTAATAGTTTTTTAATCAATAACTAGTAATTTATAATATAATTTTTGAGCATCTTTATTAAGAATCTTTTCTATGACATCCATAATTTATAATAATCATAACTCTCTTCAACAAAGTAATAAAATAAGATTAAAATAAACACATTAATATTTGTTTTTAGAAGTATAGTAATTTAAAGCAGCTGTGATATTTTGCATGTCAGGTACATTAGATATATTGGGTCTAGTACTATATCCTACAAATAAACTAGGGTTAGGATGGTTTAAGGTAAATCAAACAGGAAAGCTCAGTTATAACAAATGTTTTTTTTTATAATATCACAATATTTATTTTAGAAATTTCAATTTTAACTATATATCAATTTTTTTAACAATGTCTTTATTAAAAACGAAAAAAGTTGGTTTTGCGATATTACAATTTTAATGAACAGCGATAAGATGCCTTTTAGTTTATTTAATAATGATATACATAAAATAAAGGTGCAAAAAAATCAAGATTTTTTTATTTAAACTTTTTTTTAAATGGGATCTCCAACTAATTAACGACTTATTTTGAGTTAATGTCCTAAATAGCTATATCTTCGTAAGTCGAGATTTAAAAACAACAAAAACTGTTTTTAAATCTTTGAAGGATTAATTAATAAAATATGTAATATTAAATTATTAGTTAGGAATGTCAAATTATTCACAAGCTGTTTTTAAAAAAAATCTAAATTAAATATTAATTTAAGATATTTTTGTCAATTTTTTATAAATGATATATGAGTTAGGCGCGACAGAAGTTATCCTTGTTTACCAATGGCACTACGATGCTGTTTCACTATGATCATAATGTTTCATTCCATATTTATGGTAATCATAGTAATCATACCATTATTTTTGTTATAAATGAGCTTTACTACATTAAAGAAAGCACATAATATAGGCTTGGTGCATTCTCCGCCGATGTTGCCAAAATCGGAGAAAATTGTAAACAACCGGTATATACAAATACACAGGTTTCAATAGCGAGTACATGAAAAATTTATTATATTCTAAAATTCTAGGAAGTATAATTTGTGAAAAATCTAAAAATAAATATAAAAAAGTAAATATTTTGATATATTCGAAAGGTCTAAAGCTTGATTTTCATGCATACGTTATACGTTGATACGATGGTCCGACGGTGCTCTGATTGGTCATAGCGTTTTCGCGCCGCTTTTCATCCGTATATATTTTACTTCATCCCGTCAACGGACCCATTCATACGATAACGGACGTTTTGACAAATTTAGTCCAACTTTAATAAAAATATAAGTAAAATAGCAAAATCGTTATGGAAACGAAAATATAAAATGACACCAACGTATATCCGATAAATGGAGGCATGAAAATGCAATAAATTTAAAAACTGCGTTATTTTCTAACCAATCAAAGTGTTTAAATTTTACCAATAAAATTAATATCGTATCAACGTATCGTCGGACAACGGATGCATGATAATCAAGCTTAACTTGTATTATAATTTATTATTTAAGGTAATAAGACTTTTTAAGGTGGGTATACACATGCGAGCCGAGCGGTTCGCAAACCGCTCGTGAATCGCTCGTTAGCAAATTGTTTTTGTACGAACCTTCAACGATCCAAGGGAAAAGCGCGAACGCCGCAAACCAACCGAAAACATGCAGTCATTTTTGCGATGCGACGCGACGCCGGTACGGGTACGCGTTTAATTATGTCTGCGCGAGAAGAGAAGTATGCTCTGTTGGTAATGAGTGGTGCATTTTTAATGATGGCTAGTTTAGGAAGAAAAGGAAGCAGCGACGTTGGTGGCACACTAACCTGTACAAAAAACGTACCAGTATGCTAATAAAGAAATAATTTTCTTCTTACATTGGCCTGCATTTTTTTTTCAGTTCGACACCTATTTCCCTCCAACCGTCCTCCTTTAAATTTTTTTATAATGTTCTTTATGTTTTGGATCCCATAATAAAGCTTTTTTTCTATAGAGATCAATTAAATCTAAAATGATTTCCTCGGACCACTCCATATTAAAATAAACCTCTATACCTCTTCCAACCGGTAAACAAAAACTAAAAATTGAAAACAGTGCGTCTGGATTGTCTGGAGGTTCGATACAAACAACGAACAACACACGAGCCCGTCCACCGAGAGCCACGAATCCCTTTGTGTTCGTCAAAAAACCCGATAGGAGGCGGATCGCCGCGAATGGTTTGCGAGCCGTTCGTTCGTTGCTCAAAACAACGTACACACTTGCGAATTATAGGTTCACAAGCGGTTCGCAAAACCGCTCGGCTCGCATGTGTATACCCACCTTTAGATAGGTTCAACTAGGGTAGCAGCATAGTTTTACGCACCGATTTTGATAGCGGAGACATAACTAGGGCTATTTTGGTTATAACGATTTTTTTTAAAGGCGCATAAATATACTTTTAGAAGATGTTCATAAAAAATGTATGCACTAGTTAATTAAAACAAGTATATCATTAATATTGCAAATTATAATTTATCCTCTCATAGTATACGCTTATTTAATTTTTTGATTATCTAATGCCCACTTTGTTTACTCACTTGTATCGTCGAGCTACTTGAATCCATTTTTGCTTTTGATCAAATCGGTGTGAGAAGTTCTGAAGCTATAAAATGTTGTTTCGTGAGTTGTTTGACAACCAGAAAGCGACGCCCAGTTCGGGTTCTTTTTCATTTAATTTTTACTACCCGAAACAGCGTTACATCACACAAACCTCATATCTGAGTGTTTTATAGTTTCAATAACTGCGCTATTAAAAACTAAAATACTTAAATATTATGACAAAGCCATGGTTTTAATATTATTTCAATGTTATCAACATCGGAACTACCTGAAATACAGAGCGAATTGATTCTGATGATTGCTGTATTGAGGCTGCGGTCGTAATTTTTAAGATCAACTGAAATGCACCAAACCTATAAAGGTCTCAAAATGAATAACAGTTTACCTGGATTTTGGTTTAGATTGTTAACTTTTGGAGTGAAGGAATCGGGAGATAGGAAGTTAACTATAATACATAAATATATATTAAAATCAAAGAAATTTTAGTCACAACCTGACTGTTTTAATAATTATAAATTATTTATAATTTCCTATTAATGTGTAGCAAGGCAATATTCTGTAATGCTGTTGCTAGATAGTATAAAATTTTAAGATACTAAATACTATCACTGGTGGAAAAAAATTCTTTGGACTGAAAAACTGTTTGTTTACACATTTTTATATATTTTGAAACTGTATCTTGTGCCCCCACATCATTGTTTTTTTGTGATATTGCTTAAGTTCTTTTTTTCTGTAACTGATGATGGCAATAAAATTTATTTTTAATACTTATTTTCCTGGTATCATCTATAGACTAATTAATACATATTTTGCAGATAAAAATAAGTAAAAAAGGTCGTATAAATTTATGTCCTATAATACTTCGTTTCGAAGATACAGGGTATAGAAGTTTCATTTTATTTTAATTTTTTAGGGTTCCGTACCCAAAGGGTAAAAACGGGAACCCTATTACTGAGACTTCGCTGTCCATCCGTCCGTCTGTCACAAAGCTCTATCTTATGAACCGTTATAGCTAGACAGTTGAAATTTTCACAAATAATATATCTATGTTGCCGCTATAAGAACAAATACTAAAAATAGAATTAAATAAATGTTTATAAATAAAAAAGTACTTTCACTAAACATTATCTTTTAAGTAAGAATTTTACATAGAATCTTTCAAGTCCTCGGTGCCGCGTGGTTAAAGCGTTAGGATTTTACGCTGCTATGACGTTGGAGCAGTAGTGAGGCAGGTTCAAATCCTAGTCAAGGCTACTTTTTTTTAATGTTTTTTTTTTAAATTTTTACATATTTTTACATATTTATTTTTATTTTTTACATATTTATTATTGATTAATACAATTTTTAGTATTGTGTTTCTTCATTTTTTTTTAATTACTCATACGCGCATTCAAGATTTCAGCTAAATCGGAAAAAAAGTTTATAATAATATAGTGTCTAATGTTGTATAGATAATGAATGGTACGGAACCCTTCGTGCGCTAATCCGACTAGCACTTGACCAACAAAATTAAACTCGTAAGTATTCAATTTTACCAAATATTGAAAATTTCAAATATAATAACAAATTTATTATAAAAAGTTTGGTTCCGACCATAGCCTATTAAGTATCAGCCGGTCAACTTATCGTCTGTGTTTATACAAATTGAGTTTATACAAAGTTCACTAACACAACCAACTATTAAAAATCGCTAAAATTGTAGCTGATGACTCATTCGTTGCTTCCAAAAGAATGGCGTCAAGTCTAGGGTCACAAATTCAGCTGCAGCCCGTAAATGGGCGTTACATGTTCTTGTGTTCTTTAGTCATTGCATTTATTTAATCCGTAATATCTACCTAGAGTGACGTCATAAATCTCACACCGAGGCTGCTCTCCTATAGAAAGCAATAGTCAATATGACTCCTACTTGTAGGGGGCGCCACCTACATATTTTTTCATTGTTTTGAAAAATAATAACTTTTCATCCGTACATCTATAAAACCGAGTGAAAAGATCTTTGAATAAGAAGACTAAGGAAGGAGCATATCAAAAATCTTAGGTACACCGCGATGGGCCTCAAATATGGCCGACTTAAATTCCGTTTTATCAGTGTCGTTCTAATTTTATTTAAAAAATGTAAAACTATGATGTAGGGTAGACGTGGGGTAGACTCAATAATTTGTTGTTTTATTTTACGTTGTGAATAAATGTCGGTAGTTATTAAAATTGTTATAAAAATATATAATTCTAATAAAAATAGATAAGTTATAATAAGTATTTATTAACACAAACATCCGATACGCTACTGAAGCAGGTAAGTCAAATTAACGTATCTAAATTCTTTGACATCTAATCTTTGACAAGTAATGAATAAAAGCTAAAATGCAAGAAAAATATATAATTTAGTTAATTTAAGTGAGTTTCATAAATGATCGGTTTACTACACGTATGTATAGTCACTTACTAGCGAAAAGTTGTTCCATTATTTCACTCGATTTTTGCCGAGATCTACCGCACGCTACACAACCAACTATTTTAGAGTCTTTTTCGATAAAGCGCGATAGTGTCACTGTTAATTTAAGTTCTGCCACAATTTCCATCTAGATTTACTACCTTTATACAACTATCAGTAGTAGAATAAATAATAAATAACATAAAATAAGCTCCGTAAAGACTGACAAATCCACAAAATTTCAAATCAAATTCAAATGTGTCAAATGAATCGTCAAACACAACTGTCAAGGATCCCCACCCTAGAGTGCTTTTTCCGCCCACCATGGATGAATACATGGATAGCATTATGCTCCTTCCTTAGTCTTCTTATTCAAAGGAAAAGATGCCAGTTTTTCCGCCAGACATTTCCGCCAGTTTTTTTACCGAAAACCGTTCTCAAGACATTTGGAATGTAAATTATCAATAATATGACATTACTGACAAGAAATAAACACGTTGACTAGAACTTAAATGATAAATTTGAGAACTTCTTTTATTTAATTAATCTTTTTTAGATAATTTTTTTTGAAAAAATTCTGATTATTGTACAAAATTATTATACACATACATTATATGAAACAGTTTCTATTGGCACAAAAACATTTCATATTTATGATTGCAGTCTAATATATAACTTGTCAATATGTTCAATTTTTGTCATTGATGACATGTTTGTATTGGTTACTTCAATTCCGAATTTACAGGGCGGCGCACCTCATTCGCCTCGGTTGATTATACGAAAACGGAAAGATCTAGAACCAAAATATTTTATGAGTAATGGGAAGGCAATGTGTACAATTTAAAATTATTTTCAAATGTACAGGGTGTGTCAGAACTAAGATCCATACCAAAGTTATGTTCTTTCTTATGGAACACCTGGTATTCTATTTCATTTTTGGATTCTTGGACATAAAATAAGGCATTTATTATAAGGGTTTAATATATTTAAAATCTTTGGTTTTTGAGATATTTAAAGATATTTAAATATGCATCCTATAATAAAAAAGTTTGTCAACACCTTGTATCGGATGACCAACTAAGAATGGACGCCGGCTGTATCTCAGAAACTACTTATCGTATAACTTTGGCAAAAAAATTCTAATATGTAAATCGACCAAGAGAAATCGCTGGAAAGTATTTTCAAGTTCGAAAAATGTCCGCTAGAGGGCGTTTCTCTAATAGCCAATCAGAAAACAGGATTTTTCTCAAAAATATGCAGGTGAACAGGTATTTTAAATATTACAATTGTAATCACCGAGAAATTTGTAATTTTTTTGATATAGAGTATTTTGCTCATATCTCATAAAATAAAGTGGTGGGGGAAGGTTAAACTTGCTTTTATTAAAATAAGGATAACTCTGGTTTAGGTTACGCGATTTAAACAAACTAGGGCTCGTTTAAAAGAGCTTTTCTTCCTTAATGATCTCCAGTATAAATTTTGTTTCCACAATTTTTTTCGTGTTAGCTAGAGGGCGCTGTATACATCATAACAGATATTGCGCTTTTGCGTAAAAAAATTAAATAGGAGGCTATATTTCTCTTTGTACAGTTAAATAGAGCACAAAATTTCCAAAATATCAGCGCAAACCGCAACTTTCTATCTGCTCTCTAACCGGAGATATTAAGAGAACAAATCATGTTAGGCTGCCGCTTAGGATTATATGGTCTAAAAATTATAGTAGTAGGCTAAGAAACAAAAAGAGGTAAATGGGTTACGTCAAAATATCAAAACGTTTAAGTTCAGTTTTCATGCATCCGAATTTCGGGCATTTTCTTAAAAAAAATGACGTCATAATTATTTAAACGTGTTTATGTAACATTATCATCCATCCATATAATTTTTACGAATTTCTTGGTTAATTATACGTAATTAGTTCTCAGATTAAAATGTGCGAAAGTCGGAGAATCAATAATTTTATTAAAATTTCTAGGAATTTTGTGCCGCCATATTGATTTTAACAGAAAAAGGCCGAATTACGTATGGTCGAAACTACGGGTTAAAAAAAATAAACGGGTTTATTTATATAACGCATTTAGTTATTAATCCAAGTTCGTCCTTGATTTCACTTGTTTTCGTGTTTTACCTGTTGTTTGTGTTATTTATTATTATATTATAAAGTTTATGTCGTTTGGGTCACTTTTCATATAGCACCGAACGAAGGGGCGAATCGTAACAATATGCACTACTGCTCTAAATCTGCCCTTGATGCAAGTAGTTTAGCACCAAGACCGTTGGTCGGTAAATGTTTACGCAGGAATTCTAGGATGGCGATTGATTGGACTTTTTTAATTATCTGAATGAAATGAACTATCCATAATTTCTAAGAAATGATTTGCCAGTTTTGTTAGTGGATCCATCATGATGAAATTGCATTTGTTGCAATTTCATCAGCATGAATGCCGTTGGTGTAGTTGAGGCAGTGGTGCTTATTTTGCTATTAATGTGTGGGGCTTCTTGGATACCATTTACTTTAGTAGATAGAGACGCCGGAGCGGCATATTTCCATGGCCAGCTCGGTCATCGGATACAATATGCCTGGGTTTTAATTTATGGGGTCGAAACAAGAACGAAACATGGATAGATAATAATTAAACGGTATTAAAATGAAATTAAAATATATGTTTTGATATTTTCACGTAACCAATTTACCTCTTTTTGTTTCCTAGCCTACTACTATAATTTTTAGACTATATAATCCTAAGCGGCAGCCTAACATGATTTGTTCTCTTAATATCTCCGGTTAGAGAGAAGATAGAAAGTTGCGGTTTGCGCTGATATTTTGGAAATTTTGTGCTCTATTTAACTGTGTAAAGAGAAATATAGCCTCCTATTTAAATTTTTTACGCAAAAGCGCAATATCTGTTATGATGTCAAACAGCACCCTCTAGCTACCACGAAAAAATTGTGGAAACAAAATTTATACTGGAGATCATTAAAGAAGAAAAGCTCTTTTAAACGAGCCCTAGTTTGTTTAAATCGCGTACCCTAAACCAGAGTTATCCTTATTTTAATAAAAGCAAGTTTAACCTTCCCCCACCGCTTTATTTTATGAGATAGAGAAAAATACTTTATATCAAAAAAATTACAAATTTCTCGATGATTACAATAGTAACATTTAAAATACCTGTTCACCTGCATATTTTTGAGAAAAACCCTGTTTTCTGATTGGCTATTAGAGAAACGCCCCCTAGCGGGCATTTTTCGAACTTGAAAATAATTTCCAGCGATTTCTCTTGGTCGATTTACTTAATAGATTTTTTTTCCGAAAGTTATATGATAAGTAGTTTCTGAGATACAGCCGGCGTCCATTCTTAGTTGGTCACCCGGTACATTACTTTTCAGAATTAATTCTTGTGCTAATTTTCACGTCAGAGAAATAAACTTTACTAAAAAAATTCATTTCTTCCTTAAATGTATACAGGGGTATCAAAAATTGCTGGTCTATTTTAAATATGTTTTTTACATAAAACTTCGTTATTTCAAATGCAACACTATGTATTTTTTAAATAACTCGAAGCAGATTTAAATGCTCTTTCAAACTATATTAGGGTTTCCTATACCTATCTGGCTCAGATTTTGAATAAAAAGCGATTTTTCAATAAAATGC
Organism: Sitophilus oryzae; assembly: GCF_002938485.1. Taxonomy (NCBI): domain Eukaryota; kingdom Metazoa; phylum Arthropoda; class Insecta; order Coleoptera; family Curculionidae; genus Sitophilus; species Sitophilus oryzae. The sequence continues at coordinate 684,516 of NW_022146928.1, read as the reverse complement.
CAATAAATACGGCTGTTGTCGCCATAGACAGTATCTATTTTCTAGTGACACTTAGTAACTATTTTCAAAATCGACATTGGTTTACGGACTTTATTTAAATTTAAAGCAGGTTATTTTTATTCAATTTACCTACCATAAGGTTAATAAGTAAGTATTTACCAGCCACCAGCCATCTTGATTGCCATTTTATTGAAAAATGGCTTTTTATTCAAAATCTGAGCCAGGTAGGTATAGGAAACCCTAATATAGTTTGAAAGAGCATTTAAATCTACTTCGACATATTTAAAAAAATACATAGTGTTGTATTTGAAATAACAAAGTTTTTTTTTGTAAAATAAATATTTAAAATAGACCAGCAATTTTTAATACCCCTGTATACGTTTAAGGAAGCAATCAAATTTTTTAGTAAAGTTTATTTCTCTGGCTTGAAAGTCAGCACAAGAATTAACTTTGAAAAGTAATGTACCAGGTGTTGACAAACTTTTTTATTATAGCATGCATATTTAAATATCCTGAAATGTCTCAAAAACCAAAGCTTTTAAAGATATTAAACCCTTATAATAAATGCCTCATTTTATGTCCAAGAATCCAAAAATGAAATAAAATACCGGGTGTTCCATAAGAAAAATATATAACTTTGGTATTGATCTTAGTTCCGACACACCCTGTATATTTGAAAATAATTTTAAATTATGCACATTGCCTTTTTACATATACCCATAAAAAAATTTGTTTCTACATCTTTCCGTTTTCGTATAATCAACCGAGACGAATGAGGTGCGCCACCCTGTATATATGTAGAACACTTACTCAAAGCGATTTATACTAAGATATCTTTTTTATATAAAAAAAAAACGGCAGAAATGTATATTTTTTCACTAGGTAGTTTTATACAGGTAAGGACCAAGTGATTACTTTTCATAACAGTTAAAAGACATGTTACGCCCACCTACAAGTAAGAGTCATATTGACATTGAAATCAAATTTCCCATGTCAAAAAACTCACAGACACCAAGTTTCATCCAAATATCGAAGTTCTGAAAACATTTGGAAAAAATCAAAATAAAAATGAAACTTCTACGCTATATCTCCGAAACTAAGCATTTTAGGACATACATTTATACAAACTTTTTTACTTATTTTTATCTGCAGAATATGCTGCCAAAGTTTCCCAAATACAATTTGCACCGCCTTGTACACCTAATTTATCTAAAGCTATTGGTACCCTTTATATAACCCAACCTATATTTATAACACAAATATATTCAATACAATTTAAAGGATGTTAATAATTATTATTTAATGCTTTGGTACTTATTAATAAGCAGAAATATAAATATAAAAGCAAACATAACTTACCTAATGCTTGCAAGTTAGGCATATCAAGATTGCCTCTGGGTCCTCCTTGATTTCCCCAATTCCCTTGATTGGGTCCTGGAGGTCCATTATATCTTTAATATACAGGTAAATAGTATTAGTACAAAAAAGTGACCAAAGATTGACATTCAGAGTTTTGGCATATACATATAAATATGTTATTTTGAATAATGTTTTATCAAATATAAATAAATTGTATTAATTATTAGATTCTTTACCTTTGTGGGTACATTCCGCCCGGCCCATCTGGACCACTTGGAGGACCCCTATTGCTGTGGGGACCTCCCCTATCATAACCGTGTTTAGATCTTGTTTCAGATTTTGGAGCAGCATTTGAAACATGAACAGAAACACCTAATAATAAAAATTAAATACAAATTACATTTTATATTGCTAATTCTAAATTATTAATATAATAGTAATAGAAACACCTAATAATAAAAATTAAATACAAATTACTTTTTATATTGCTAATTCTAAATTATTAATATACAGGGTGGCGCCTTTCATACGCCGCGGAAGCTCCAAGGAGAACAGTAGTTTATATCGAAATGAAATTTTGGCAGCATAATGTAGGTTAACTGAAAGCATTTCATAAAAATATAGAGAGAGAGTTCTACAGGTTGTCCCCAAAAAAAGTTGTCTTTTTTCTAATGGAACAACACCCTATATATTAATTGATTTTCAGATCCTGGGAGAAAAATAAAGGTAAGTTTTATTAAAGAATCATATACCTAAAATCTAAGGATTGACAGGGTGAGACAAAATTAATATGGAACATTATCGTCACTTTTAAAAGCAAGTTACGCCTTTATTTTAAGTAGAACACCAAGTATATTATTCTGGTGTTCAATGGGGAATTTATATTTTCTTTTAATTTTTATAATTTTGCGTCAGTAGATAATATATAGGATGTTTCATTACAAAAAACAAAACTTTGATATGTAACTTTTTTTGGGAACACACTGTAGAAATCTCAATATTTAAAAAGTGTTCTGAATTAACCTACATATGCTCACAAAATTTCATTTCAATACAAACTGTCATTCACCTTGGAGCATCCACGTCGTATGAGAGGCGCAACCCTGTATATAAATGAAATATTTTAACACACATAATACCTTTAATGATATGGTCTTCACCACATAAACTTTGAGCAACTTCAGGGTCTAGAAACGTAACAAAACTAAAAGCTCTAAATGGTTTAGGGATAAAAACATCTGTAACTTCTCCAAATTTACCAAAATATTCACGTAAATCATCAGCAGTTAAATCTTCTGTACATCTGCCAATAAACACTTTGCAGGGAACCTGCTGAATGAGTCCTTCCTAAAACAAAACTTAAATCAGCTTCTCAATGTTTGGAATGAAATTATACTTTACTTTTGAATTAGGTACTTTCACATCACACCAGCGTCCATCAATCATGTGTCTTTGAGTCAATACCCTCATTTGTGATTCATAAGAGGCAAACCTTATGAAACCAAACCCTTTCGACTGACCCGTTTTTGGATCTTTCTTAACCTGAATAACAAAAAATAAAATAAAATTGCACAAGTAAATTTGTTTCATTTAATTGACCTGTGCCATTAAGACTTCACCAAACGTTTCAAAATATTCTCTCAAATTTTGCTCTGTAGTTTTCCATGGTAAACCTAATACTATTAAATCAGTACAACGTAATTTGGTTTCCATACGTTTAGTCTTGGCGGTAGTGTTTTCAAGATTATCATCACTTTTTCGTTTATTTTCTAGAAAAAAAATATCCAGATATTTTCTATCACAGAGCTGTTATAACTAAATTTTTAAGTTCTGATAAGATCATTTACAAAGATATCAATTAAGAACTTACCAATTTACTATCAAATATTACATTACCTTAACAAAAATTTAATGTAAACAGGAGCATAAAATTTTGATATGCAGTAGCTTGCATCTTCCTCAAGATAAAACAATAAATTACAATGCAACATTACAGTCATCACTGTGTATCTTTTAGATATTAATATGTTTCTAATATACTGTTAAGAAATATGACGTATACCTATATTTTCCTTTCAAATATCAATCTCATCAAACCACAAGACAAATAACTTACTCAGCCAAATAATACAATTAGGGCTATTTTACTATAAACACTCTTAATTCTTACTTCAAGCTAAATACTGTTAATAACTAGGTAAAAGTTACCGTAATAAGAAGTATAAAAAGGTAAAAAAATACATACATAAAGTGTGGCTATTAATCTTTTTTTCAAAAACAGTCATCAAGACCAGCAGCTCTAACCTCATCTTCAGGTGATACAGTCATTTTCACTCATGTCTTATTCTTATTTATTTTGAAGTAAATTATAATAGCTGATAGTTTTGTCATTAGATAGAATGAACATACAGATATGCATCACAATAACAGCTCAATATTCAATGTATATTATATGAGTAATTTAAATTATCTTTCTTTCTTAAGATTTAAAAATACTTATATTTTAAATAATCGTACATCCATCAACTGGTCTTACTAACCTTTAGGAAACACACAGTAATAAATATGCGAACCCCAACCACCCTCAGGTGGTGGGTGCAAGCGCCCATCGTTCAACCTCACGCCCCTTACAGACTTATTCTCTGGATTTCTATACTTGAGCCCTGAAGCTCCCGGAAATTGAGCAGATAGGGTACTTAAAAGTAAAGTACCGTCATCTTCGGTCGGGAGCTCTATAGGCTCTTCGCCCTCATCTTCTGCTACTTGCAAATACTCGATCGACATTCTTACAAAACACTCAGACACTCAAGTCGCTCACGCACATTAATTTAGCGATATACGCTAAAAATCAAATCAGAACAAATATTAGAAATAATAGAATATAGAAGAATGAATATATCCAATATGGCCGGCTGGTAGCAGAAGATAAATGGCCGGCTTAAAATGACAGAATGACAGCAGCGTTGCCAGAGACTTTTCCAAAATTGTACTATTCGGTGCTAAAAATGTACCAGATTTTGATCGATTTGATCGAAAATGTACCAGACAAATCGCGCATCAGTCAAAAGTCGTCTCGGCACTGTCAGGGTGCAGCCACACTATCCTAAAAACGGCGTATCGGCGTAACGGCGTAATGACCTTGAATAGATTTCCAGTAATTCTATTGGCTGAAACATTCATCTGTCAGAAATTTTATCTGTCAAATTCATCTGTCAAAAATTTCAGCCAATAGAATTACTGGAAATCTATTCAAGGTCATTACGATATTTGGAGTGTAATTTGCCGATTTTTATTCAAAAAATTATTGTTGTAATCAATGTTTACTGTTAAAAAATGTACCAGAAATGTAAAAAATGTACTTTGGTACAAACGGTTCCAAAATGTACCAGATCTGTACAAATGTACCAGCTCTGGCAACGCTGAATGGCAGATGCTTTGAATAAGAAGACTAATGGTGGGTTCATACAGCCCAAAGCCAAATAAAATAAAATAAGAATAAAATGGTAATGGTGTGGATCCGGTGGCTGACCTTGAAACGAGTTTTTGCTGCATATAGTCACAGACACTACGCAGGCGCACATCTTCGATGTTGCCAGATTGCAAGTTATTTTGGAATTATTTTCAGTAGAAAACAAATATGTGCTTTTCAGTGTTTTTTGTCAATATATACCGTATGATCGAAAAAACGGCGTCCAGTTGGCTGAATAAAAATGACAGCGATCTTTATTTCATAGTCATCGCTGACGCTATTTTTTTTCAATCATAGTACGCGGTATATATTTATATTATTATTTTAATATTTCGCACAACACGTGAACGCTTATTATGTATTTTCATAGTAATAAAATTAAATAGAAATAAAACTCTAGATTCCCATAATTAATCTAATTGCTCTAGATTATTATGCTACGTTTAAAAGTGCTTCATTAAAAAATTCGGATGTGTCCAAGTTTTTTTTTTTTTTAATTTTTAAATGCTGTAGCTTCATGTCATGTTTATAACAGGTTTTTTTTAACATTCCATCAAAACTACGGAGGCTTTAAAAGGCCTTTTAGCCTCCGTAATTAAAATTGTAGAATCAGCTTCAGCAACATTAACAGTTACCTTGTTTAATTCTGCTATACATATATTGTATTAATTCTCTGCTACCTTCGGTAGCAATCTATTCTTACACCTAATGTATGTGATTTTCTTAGCATATATGATTTATAAACCATATTTTTCCTAATGGAAGGATGGAATAGGATATACAAAATTAAGATATTTTAACATCTATTTTCCAGACAAAGCATGATATAGTATTAAGATTAAGACATAACAAATATTATAAGAAAGATCTTAATATAAATCACAAACTAACTAAGTCTTAATTTGGTCTTGTAGTCTTGTATAAACATAGGTATAAAACTAATAAGATCAAAACTCAACCTTCACCATATTGTCAAGATTTGGCATTTTAGGAAACAATTAATTACAGTAAATTAAGAAAAGAATATCAAAGTACACGATATTAAATACTGTAATATATTCTACGACACAAGCCATCTCCCTTCTAAAGAGAAAAAGATAAAACATAAAGCTTATTTTAGTCTTATCAACACACTCTTCGATAAAATATATGTCTAAAATTGCTATTAATCTACTAACTTGATATTTTTAAGAAACTATGATACAAACATTATAATCAAAGTAGGTAAAATGTTACCTCTATCTTCCATTGACGTGTATTGTACTATAAGACTCGTCATGGTAGTACTTTAATACATATAACCAAAACTATTGTTGCCTGTAAATAACTAGAAATTAAACAACTTGGAGTAATAAATGATGTGTCATATTGATGATACAAAATAATTCTAATAAGTTTAAAACCATTAAGAAAAAATCCGTAAATGATAATTTTTAATTGTAATGTAAATATATAAATACATACGTTATTATTATTACAATTTTATATACTCATAATACTTTCATTTCATAATCTTCATTTTCCTTCTTACCTTAATTTTGGATATCAAGATAAGTCTCAAATTAGTATACCCTCAAATTATAAAGTTAATTATAGAATTTGTATTATTACTGATTCACACTCAAAAAAAAATAATTTTGAACTGCAAAGAATTCGAAAATAAACTGCAATTTGGCAACATCGACGATGTGCGCTTGCGTAGTATCGATGATCAAATGCAGCAAATATGGGCTTCAAGGTCAGCCACCGGATCCACACCTTTACCGTATTTTTAACTATTCTTAACACAGTTTTAAATTTCGGTAATGGTGTGGATCCGGTGGCTGACCTTGAAACGAGTTTTTGCTGCATATAGTCACTGACACTACGCATGCGCACATGTTCGATGTTGCCAGTTTGCAAGTTATTCTGGAATTATATTCAGTAGAAAACAAATATGTGCTTTTCAGTGTTTTTTGTCAATATATACCGTGTGATCGAAAAAACGGCGTCCAGTTGGCTGGGAAATGACGATTGAGGACGGTAATGGTGTGGATCCGGTGGCTGACCTTGAAACGAGTTTTTTGCTGCATATAGTCACAGACACTACGCATGCGCACATCTTCGATGTTGCCAAGTTGCGAGATTATTTTGGAATTATTTTCAGTAGAAAACAAATATGTGCTTTTCATAGTATTTTTTTTTGTTATGGAGGGCTTAAAAAAAAGGAGATTTATCGGCAATGGGCAAATTTGAAATTTCTGTCCCCACTTTTAAAGCAGCTTTCCTCAGTTTTGACAGCGAGCATCGCTGACGCTATTTTTTCAATCATAATTTATAGTTAATTTATTTATACCTGTGTTTATACCAAGGATTTATATTATTATTTTAATATTTCGCACAACACGTGAACGCTTATTATATTTTCATAGTCAATAAAATTAAATAGAAATAAAACTCTAGATTTTTCAAATTAATCTAATTGTCTAGATTATTATGACTATGTTTTATAGGGCTTTATGGAAAAATTCGGGAAATTATATGTCCAAATTATATACTTTCAATTTTTTAAATGATGTAGCTCCATGTCATGTTCATAATAGGTTTTCTAGCTACTAAGATTCCTCTATTCTTACACCTAATTTATGTGATTTTCTTAGCTATAATATTATTTATAAACCATATTTTTCTAAGGTGGAAGGATGGAATAGGATATGCAAAATTAAGATATTTTAACCACAGTTTGAACAAAGCATAATAGTAGTATTAAGATTAAGACTTCAATAAATATTATCAAAGAAAGATCTTAATAGTGAAAATGTTTTTTTTTTTTTTATTTTATTTAACAATTATATATCTTTTTATTAGGATCCTAGCTTGCTACAGCAGTGGCAAAGAAGCGATACCCAGATCAGACAAGACATAGCAGCAAAGATGCTGTTTGTGAACTACATTTTCTAGATGAAGATATTTTGACTCATTATGAGATCAAGAAATTAACTGGCTGAACTATCAGTAGAATTGAGCGGGGTAGACCATTATTAAAAGGAGGGTTCAATTCCAAGAATTTTCCTAACCTGCCTTCATATTTCTCTAGTAATAAAAGAAAGAGAGAAACCACCAAAATCACAAACTAAGTCTTAATTTGGTCTTGTATAAACACAGGTATAAAACTAATAAGATCAAAACTCAACCTTCACCATATTGTCAAGATTTGGCGTTATAGGAAACAAGAAATTGCAGTAAATTAAGAAAAGAATATCAAAGTACACCATATTAAATACTGTAATGTATTCTACGACATAAACCATCTCCCTTCTAAAGAGAAAAAGATAAAACATAAAGCTTATTTTAGTCTTATCAACACTCTTCGATAAAATATATGTCTAAAATTGCTATTAATCCACTAACTTGATATTTTTAAGAAATTATATGATACAAACATTATAGGTAAAATATGTTACCTCTATCTCCCATTGACGTTTATTGTTCTATAAGACTCGTCATGGTAATATTTCAAAACATCAGTATACATATAATGAATTTATTGTTGCCTGTAAATAACTAGAAATTAAATAACTTGAAGAAATAAAACATAATTTAATGAGTTTAGTGGAATTAGTTAATAGAAACAAAAGTTTGTAATGTGATAATATTGCTAAATAAATATTTGTATGATGAAATCAAGTCAAGCTGATATATACATATTCCACAACTCTGTATTTTTGTGCTTTTGAAATAAAACTGAGTACATTATTTATTCATTAATATTTTATTTACAAACCTACCTTATATTAATAAAGTGAATATCAATAGAAAAACCTTTACAATTATTAGGTGACATTGAATATAATATATCTTGAATTTAATTGTCTACGAAACAGTGACAATTTGCAAAACTTTTGCTAATGACATTAAAACTTACAATTCAACGCTAGAAAAAAACGCTATTGAACACAGGAAACGTTTCAGCTCAATATACCTACTCTCTAGTTTCAGCTATAAAATTAAGAAAAAATCTGTAAAATGATAAGTTTTAATTTTAATGTAAATATATAAATAAATGTTATTATTATTCAACCACTTCCATATCTCTGTTATTATTACGTACAATTTTATATATTCATAATACTTTCATTTCACAATACGTTTCTAAAATTATCCTTGGTTACAATTTGGATATCAAGATAAATCTGAAATTATAAAATTAATTATAAATTTGTATTATTATTGATTAACAGTCAAAAAAAAGTGTAACTGCAAATAATTCGAAAATAAACTGCAATTTGCGCCAACATCGACGATGTCGCGCTTGCAGTATCGATGATCAAAATGCAGCATAATTTTTGCCTTCAATTCGCCGGATCACACCTTTTTACCCAAATTCTATAATTAACCGTTTGGGTAAAGGTGTGGATCCAGTAGCTGACCTTGATGCCCATATTGCTGTAATTGATCATCGATACTACACGCGCACATCGTCATAGTCATCGCTGACGCTATTTATTTCAATGATATTATTTGCAGTATGAAATTTATACCTGTGTTTATCACCAATATTTATATTTATTATTAATTTTATAATTTCAGATTTATCTTGATATCCAAAATTAAGGTAAGAAGGATAATGAAGATTCGGTGAAATGAAAGCATTATGAATATATAAAATTGTAATAATAACATTTATTTATATATTTACATTAGAATTTTTACGGATTTTTTTTTAATGGTTTTAAACTTATTAGAATTATTTTATTTCTTTCAAGCTATTTAATTTCTAGTTATTTACAGGCAACAATAGTTTTGATTATATGTATTGATATGTTTTGAAATACTACCATGACGAGTCTTATAAAACAATACACCTCAATGGGAGATATAGAGGTAAAATTTTACCCTATAATGTTACTAATATAATATACTTTGATTATAATGTTTGTATCATAATTTCTTAAAATATCAAGTCAGTGGATTAATAGCAATTTTACGAAGAGTGTGTTAATAAGACTAAAATAAACTTGATGTTTAATCTTTTTCTCGTTAGAAAGGGAGATATTCTTTTCTTAATTTACTGTAATTTCTTATCTTATAATGCCAAACCTTGACAATATGGTGAAGGTTGAGTTTTGATCTTATTATTTTTATAAAAGGTTTTATACCTGTGTTTATACAAGACCAACTTAAGATTAGTTTGTGATTTATATTAAAGATCTTTCTTATAATATTTGTTATGTCTTAATCTTAATACTATATTATGCTTTGTCTGGAAAATAAATGTTAAAATATCTTAATTTTGTATATCCTATTCCATCCTTTCATTAGAAAAAATATGGTTTATAAATCATATTATGCTAAGAAAATCACATAAATTAGGTGTAAGAATAGAGAAATCTTAAGGTAACAGAAAAATTAATGCAATATATGTATAAGCAGAATTAAACAAGGTAACTGTAAATGTTGCTGAAGCTGATTCTACAATTTTAATTACGGAGGCTAAAAGGCCTTTTAAGGCCACCGTAGTTTTGATGGAATGTTAAAAAAAAACTATTATGAACATGACATGGAGCTACAGCCTACAGCATTTAAAAATCAATAAAAAGAAAAAACTAGGACACATCCCTTTTAATTTCCCGAATTTTTAATAAAGCACTTTTGAAACGTAGCATAATAATCTAGAGCAATTAGATTAATTATAGGAATCTAGAGTTTTATTTCTATTTAATTTTATTGACTATGAAAATACATAATAAGCGTTCACGTTTCACGTGTTGTGCGAAATATTAAAATAATAATATAAATAATATACCGGCGTACTGTGATTGAAAAAATAGCGTCAGCGATGACTGTGAAATGAAGATCGCTGTCATTTTATATGGAAAATGTCCTCAATCGTCATTTCCCAGCCAACTGGACGCCGTTTTTCGATCATACGGTATATATTGACAAAAAAACACTGAAAAGCACATATTTGTTTTCTACTGAAAATAATTCCAAAATAACTTGCAATCTGGCAACATCGAAGATATGCGCATGCGTAGTTTCTGTGACTATATGCAGCAAAAACTCGTTTCAAGGTCAGCCACCGGATCCACATGAATTGACATAACTTTTGGGGTTATGTCCTAATTCTTCCCTATTTTAAGTCTTTTTTATTAGTGACAATTGAACAATATGGATATTTTTTTGTCTGGCGTATGACGTCACAGGTGGTATGCGCAAACTTAACGAAATTGGAGCCGCCTTCGATCATACCTTGTTTTCTTTCTACCATGCGCGCGAACTGTCGCCTCTTGTCTTATCTACTCTTTGCCTTTACCTAAATTTCTTTTCTCCCCATAAATACCCGTTACCTATATAACCCACTCTCTTTGCCCATTCCTAATTAACTTGATAAACGATCTAAATGCAGATAACATATGAACTGCATATGAACCACATATGAACTATTTTACATATTACATGCCACTTCTTCTACTCTTCTGTCCTTCTGTCAGATCTGTCAATGGTCGGTTCGAGTTTCGAGTGGTTCGACAAGAAAGCAAAAGTCCAAAATTACGAAGGGCTTAATCCAAAATCCAAAGAAAAAATGGCTCTATATTTATTACAATATCAAAACGACGGGAGAAAAAATTAAAATAAATTATTCAGTCAAGTATACTAAAAGTATTTCATATTTATGTGAATTATTATATGGGTATGCGAGATGGACGTTAAAATATCTATGGGGGAAGAGAAAACCATTTGTAGAACTTGTTTGAAACTTCTAGATAGGACTGGATTTATGTACCTAGATGATGAGAATGGATACATTAAAAATGTTGGGAATATAAGAGAAATACTTCAATTTTGTATTCCTGAGTTGGTAAGAGAACTTGTTAATTTTTGCTATGAAAATTTACCAAATCAAATACTAATCTGAATTTATAGGATTTATATGTATCTTCAGAGCCAGTTATATGTTACCAATGCTTACATATTCTTGTTCAAGTTTACAATTTTAAAATGAAATGTCTAAATATTGAAAGCAGTATTAGAACATATATTACAAGACATAATCTTATACATAATCAAGTTAACTTAAACCTTATTCTGAGGGAAGAAATTGTATTGAAGAAGGCAAATAAACGGAAGCATACTACAAATGACCACATAGGCATTGATAACTCAGATGAAAATGTATTAAAGTTAATAGAAGACATAAATTTAAATAGGACAAAAGCAGATAATGCAGAAAATCTTCAAGTGAATTACGAGGATTACAGAGTACATAACATGGAAGTAGAAGTCAACTCTAGTCACATTGGAAATATCACAGAGAAGAATGATGAAATAAATATAAATAATAAGATTAAAGAATGTAATAGTATTGATATTAAATTAGAGGTAGATATGCCAGAGGATAGAAATTTAGAACTAGTTGATAAGAACGAAAAAACAAATATATATACCAAAAATACAAATTGTATTAACAGTGATCCTGAATTAGAGACTAATGAACACCAAAATTTAGTTGTGGTAAGAAAAGATCTGTTTGATAGAACTAAGACTAAGAAAACAGCAAAACAAAGTATTTTAAACAGTACACTTATACCAAAAAATGGTCATATTATTCTTAAAATTAATCGTAATAGAATAGAACATGTTGCTGAAGACACAGCTAAAAAAAATGATACTACTAATAAAGCAAGGTATAATTAGAATTTCAAATAGTAAATCTGTAATTTCAAAATTTTTGTTCTAGTTTATTAACAAGTGATGATGGTGTAACTACACTTATACCTAATCTTGCGATAAGCAGTTTGGAATCTCAGAATGTACTTGATGATGCTGCTGCTGCAACTTCACAAAATGATCCAAATGCCCCGGTATTTAGTTGTAGTAAATGCAGTTATTTAACAAGCGATATAATAAACATGTATGATCATAATCGCAATTTTCATACTTTTGAATATACTTGTCAACATTGTCCTTTTAGTACTTCTAAAGTTGAACTTCTCGGTAAGCAAATTCTTAGTAATTAAATTTAAATAACACAATTTTTTCTTTTAATTTTTGTAATCTTTAATGTTAGTTTTGATTTGATTTTTTTTTGTTTTTAACTAGCTGACCTGAGTAAGGCTCGTATTTATAGTTGAATGACTCCAGTCACAAGATGCAAAAGATTGACAAAAATAACAGGCTTACCTTTCGTCGCCCGTATACACGCGCCTATTAAGCCTGTTATTTTTGTTAGTCTTTTCTGAGACCCAGTTCGAGACGCGACTATAAATACGGGCCTAAATTCGTACCGCCTAAAGCCCCGTTCCCAGAACAGCGAATGTCATCCCAGAACAGCGAGAGACACATCAAAAGAGCCAATCAGATTTGTACAAAATTCAAACAGCTGTCAATTTTAAATTTAGTACAGCTCTCGGTTTTGGTTGTTTGAAACGTCAAACTGTGTCACCAGCGACACGACGTTGTTCTGAGAACGAGGCTTAATAGTGAAGTGATTTTTTTTGTCAGTCTTGTGCTATGGGCTATGGATAACTGATTCATATATAGGGTGGCGCACCTCATTCGCCTCGGTTGATTATACGAAAACGAAAAGATGTAGAAACAAAATATTTTATGGGTATGTAGAGAGGCAATGTGCATAATTTAAAATTATTTTGAAATGTACAGGGTATGTCAGAACTAAGATCGATACCAAACTTATATTTTTTCTTATGGAACGCCCTGTATTTTATTTCATTTTTGGATTCTTGGATAAGGCATTTATTATAAGCGTTTAATGTATAAAAGCTTTGGTTTTTGAGATATTTAAAGATATTTAAATATGCATGCTATAGTAAGCTACGGCCGGGTGGCCGGCCGTAACTCCAGCGTTAGTGTGTCGATCTGCGGAGCAGAAGGTACTGGGTTCGATCCCCAGCCAGTACGGTCGCTTTATTTATTTAAATAAAAATATTTATTTATCTAAATAGAGCGACCATCGAGCCGCCACCTCAAGGAAGGCAATGGCAAACCACCTTGAGTATATTTTCCTTGTACAGCATCTCAAAATAGTGCCGTTCGGATTCGGCTATAAACTGTAGGTCCCGTGTACTTGTGAAACACTGATGACACACATCACAAGTACATGCGAGAGGTAGCCGACGCTCTATGTAGAGTATGGCACTGTAAGAAGATAATAAAAAAGTTTGTCAACACCTTGTACATTACTTTTCAGAATTAATTATTGTGCTGACTTTCAAGCCAGAGAAATAAACTTTACTAAAAAAATTGATTGCTTCCTTAAATGTATACAGGGTTTATCAACAATGGCTGGTATATTTTACATATTTATTTTACATAAAAACTTCGTTATTTCAAATACAACACTAGGTATTTTTTTGAATAAGCCGAAGCAGATTTAAATGCTCTTTCAAACTATATTAGGGTTTCCTATACCTATCTGGCTCAGATTTTGAATAAAAAGCGATTTTTCATTAAAATTGTAATCAAGATGGCTGGTGTCGCCACGGCAATTTTCTAGTGACACTTAGCTATTTTCAAAATCGACATTAGTTTATGGATTTTATTTAAATTTATAACGGGTTATTTTTATTTAATTTTACCTACAATAAGGTTAATAAGTAAGTATGTATTATTTTACTAGCGTGTACCAGCGACTTCGTTCGCGTCGAATTAATCATTTGTAATGGTGATGATAAAGCAAAGCAAGAATTTCCATTAACATGCAAACTGGATAAAATTTTCTCACATTTATGTCAGCATGAGAAGAAACAATATGGCGATATTATATAACTTGGTAATATTTGAGGGGTAGTTTCATCTCGTTGGAATTTGACTTTCAAAAAATCCGTTTGCCAAAAATAAGCTTTTTACGTCGTGGAAAAGAAATTACCCAACTTTTTGGAACACCCTGTATGATTTTTTAAAAAATTTCAAAATATGTATAAAAAACAAATAAATTATGCTTGTCCAAGCGTTTTCCCGAAAGACTAACCGTTTTTTAAATAACAAATATTGTAATATTTGAGGGGCGTTTTCACCCTCTTGGAATTTGATTCGAGAAACCCCTCCTTATCGAACCTCTACACCCCACAGTCAATCCGTTTGCCAAAAATCAGCTTTAAACGTCAAGCAGTTTAGCAGAATCGTGATTACTCAATGGTCATATTTTATGAAACACCCTGTATAAATTTATAAAAAATCTTAAATTTTTTTTTCTAATTTATTTATTAATGACTTCAAAACAGTACAATAACTGACACCGAGGCCTAAATACAATTTTTATAAATATATCTAAAACTTTAACAAGTGAGATTATACAATAGCAATTTCAATTATAGGAAGTCACATTATAACAATTTTATATCTATAAGTTCAATTTATAACAAAGTTTCATTACTGTTTGGCTTTGTAAAAGTCTTTTAATTGTTTACTTAGTTTTGTGCATTCTTCATTTTGGATTGTAGTTGGAAGATCATTAAATGTTTGGACACTTCTGTATACTGGAGAGTCTTGACATGTTTTTGTAGCACTATACCTATTTCTGTATGTCCCTCTAGTTTTGTATTATATGAGTGATGGTCACTGCTTTTATTTAATGCAACATTTGTTTTAATAAGTTTATTTTTTATGTAATAAATTAATTTACATTGTTCATATTGTTTTATTTAAGATTTAAAAGTGGCACTTGTTTATATAACTGCTTAGTAGGAGTTCCATAATTAATTGAAAAAATAGTCTTTATCGCTTTGTTTTGTGCTTGTTGTAGCCGTTCCATCATGTATTGACTTGCAGTTCCCCAGCATGGTATTAAATATCTTAGGTGAGGCTCTATCATACTGTTATAGAGTAGATATTTTGTTGTGGTATTTAATTGATGAACGCACCTTTTTATTGATCCTATTATCGCACAGTGGGCAAAAATCCAGAAGTATGTTGCAAAAATTCTTTTTTTGTACGATTTCATTCAAATTTGGTGAAAACATTCTATACCAGTAGCCCGTGAACCCAGTTAGTTTTGGCTGACTTGAGAGTGGTTGGGAGTGGTGGGAGGGATTTATAAAATGGGAAAAATCATCTTTTGATTAATACAACTACCAAAATGCGGTAAGAATATTTTATATTTCACTAAATTTTACGATTTTTGGCAGAGCCAAGATGAAACAGACAAATATTGAGCAATTATTACTCCTCCGGCATATACAGGGTATATATATATATATACCGTATGATCGAAAAAAAACGGCGTCCAGTTGGCTTGGAAATGACGATCGATGACATTTCCCATATAATTTTACATATAAAATGACAGCGATCTTCATTTCATAGCCATCGTTGACGCCGTTTTTATTCGATCATACGGTATATATATATATATATATATATATATATATATATATATATATATATATATATATATATATATATATTGTTACGTTTTTCGTCGGTTCCGTGTGGATAGAAAGTCACAATTTATTTAATACACTATTTATTTAACACTAATTAACAAAAACAATAACGATAAAAGACTTATAGAACTATTTACAAACGATTTATAACTAAGAATTTATTTTGAATTTTAGCGCGTCAACTGCACTGGTCGATTTATAACTGCCCCCTGTAGGCCACAGCCGCCGGCTTTTATACCGACAGGTAAAGGACTCTAGAATAGTCCATAGATCGTTAGGTGCATAGAGAAGGTTTCGATTGTTCTTGTATGTACTACTCCATTCCAGTAGAACTCGATACTTCTCGAATATTCGAATGAATCATTACGGTGTCTATGCGATGTTAAGGTCATCCGAGGGCGGGCCATATTGTTAGGTTAGGTCGAGTCCACACCGGTCCGCAACACTGCCCCCTTCTTAGGTACATGCTCGTCCCGAGATGTACACGGTGAATGAAGGTATTTGCAAAGCTGGCCCCTGGTACATTGCGAAGTCTGGTAGAAATAGCAGTCTACAGTTTTCTCTCCCGATCTCAGCTTTGGGTTGTAGCAGCAAACAAGGATCTCGATTCCCGTAAATCTGAACAAGACTTCAATCATGTTCCGGATTGTACGCCAACTCAAACCATCGAGTCCACACGCCAGCTTCGGTATGGCTAATCGTGTAATGATGTTGTTTAGCAAGGCTTCTCTGAGTTCAATCAGGGTGTTCCATAGATTGAGATAAGTCGGCTTACTCGGCGACCATTCCTTAGTGACTAGGTAGAAGATGTGTCTTGCTTGACCATGTGCATTGTCGGTTAGCCTCAAGACGCTTCCAACCTCTGGATCCTGTCGGCGTAGTTCTCTGACACGCCCAAACTTCTCATTGAACGTCGCAGCGATTCCTCTGGACATCCGCAAACCTCGGGCCACACAATGAGCGAGCGAATAATCAGGAGGCACGGAAAAGAGGTCTCGTTGATCTTCTTTGGTTACACCATAGCGAGCCTTCTCACTGCTGTTGTATCGGGCCATGAAATCGTCAAAGGACATCTCCGAATCAGGGGGATCAAAGCTGCAAGTTCTCACGGTCCCAGCACGATCTTCTATTTCGCCTTGGTAAGGGCTCAAACGGTTGAAATGGACTACCCTCGGTTTTCCTTTTGGTAATTTTCTGATACGGTATACGACGTCATTAATCCTATCCATGACTTCGTATGGCCCTTCCCACGAGGATTGTAGCTTCGGAGATAACCCACGACGTCTCTGCGGGTTGTATAGCCACACCAACTTCCCTGGTTGGTATCCTCCATGCTCAGCTTGAATGTCGTAGTGTTCCTTCATTCGGTCACTAGCACTTTGAATATTGAGGCGGACTCTCTGATGAATGAAGCTCCATGGGAACTGAACTTCTCTGAAGCTCCATGGGAACACCAAACCTGCAGATCCATTCTTTAACAAGGGCATCAGCAATCGTGGACGCTTCTTGATTTGGCAACGCGTAGGCCTCGACCCATTTGCTGAAGTAATCCATTACTCCGGGAAAGGACCAGCCACGTCGATCGCTATTCGTTCGAAGGGACTGCCAACATTGTACTGGCGTATAGGGGCTTTACCACGCTTTTGTGGCCCATTGATGGCTGCGTAAATGTCACATTTCTTACACCTGGCCCTCACGTCTTCTTTGCAGTTCACCCAGTAGAACCGTTCACGCAGCTTGCCAAGTATCTTGGTAACACCAAGATGTCCACCGCTGGTTCCATTGTGAACTTCCTCCAAGACTTCTGGGATCCTCTTCTTTGGAATGACGATCTGCCTTCTCTCTTCTTGTCCCTCCGGTCTCTCGATCACACGACGAAGTAGTCCGTTATCTATTACCAAGGAATTCCACTGAGCCCAGTACGACTTTACGTTCGGCGAATATCTGCAAACTTCTTCCCACGTTGGTCTTTGGCCTGCGTTTTTTCCAGTTAATTACTAAACCTAATTCTGATTCACTGGTTTGGTCATTTGCAAGATCTTCGGGTTGCCAACTATCATTAACCACAGTTGTTCTTAGGAGTTTCACTTCTTCTCTTCTGCTCGGGAACAATGCTTACAGTCCTTAGCGCAAGGTCTTCTGGAAAGTGCGTCGGCATTCCGATGGATTGCCCCAGCTCGATGTTCTGTGTCGAAGTCAAATTCTTGTAATCGTTCAATCCATCTAGCTACCTGCCCTTCAGGATTCTTAAATTGCAACAGCCATTTCAAAGCAGCATGGTCTGTTCTTAACAAGAACTTTTTTCCATAGAGATACTTGTAGAAGTGTTCCACTGCTTTAACTACTGCTAGTAATTCTCGTCTGGTTACACAGTAGTTCCTTTCCGGTTTTGACAAGGTCTTACTAAAATAACCAATGACCTTTTCTTGACCATCCTGGATCTGAGACAGAACAGCGCCTAACGCATCATTGCTAGCGTCGGTATCCAATATAAAGTTTTCGTTGCCAAGAGGGTAGCTAAGTATGGGCGCACTAGTCAGGGCCTTCTTCAATTTTCGGAATGCCTCGTCAGAATCTGAGTCCCAAGAGAAACGCCTCTCGCCTTCGGTAAGTCTGGTCAATGGTTTTGCTATGGTGGCGAAACCTTGTACATAGCGGCGATAGTATGTGCATAGTCCCAAAAAGCTTCGTAGTTCATGTTTATCTTTAGGTATTGGCCACTCTTCCACTGTCTTGGTCTTCTGTGGATCTACCGCAACTCCTTGGGAGGAGACTACATGTCCCAAGTAGTGTACTTTTCTCTTGAACACAGATGACATTTCTTGGGGCTAAGTTTCAAACCAGAGCTCCCTAGTCGCTTGAAAACTTCTTCCAAATTCTTCAGATGATCGTCAAAGGATTTCCCAACCACTATGATGTCATCCAGGTACACTAACAGGTAGTCCAGGATAGTCCCTTTAACACAGACTCCATTAGTCTCTCAAAGGTAGCTGGCGCGTTGCACAATCCAAAAGGCATGACGGTAAATTGCCACAGTCCGGAGCCCACCGAGAACGCTGTCTTCTCTCTGTCTTTCGGCGCCATGTCGACTTGCCAATATCCACTCTTCAGATCTAACGTAGAGAATATCGTTGACCCCGCCAGCGTGTCTAGAGTATCGTCTTCCTCGGCAGGGGATAGCTATCCTTCTTGGTAACATTATTAAGTTGCCGATAATCAACACAGAACCTGGTGGTACCGTCTTTCTTCTTTACTAGTACTACCGGCGATGTCCACGGGCTGTTAGATGGTTCGATGACACCCTCTTCTTTCATTTCTCGAAGGATTTTGTCAGCTTCTTCACGTTTGGCGAGCGGCAGTCTACTCGGATTTTGTTTGATTGGTCGTGCATCTCCGGTGTCAATTTTATGTTGTACTAAATTGGTACGACCTCTATGTCCTGCTTCTCCTTTATCAAACACATCTTGATACTTGATTATCAGGTTTCTCAATTTTCTACTATCTTCGGGAAATAATCCCTTAACGTTTACTAACTCCTTAACCATTTTGTCCGGAATTTTTGAAATCGAAACTTTGGAGGCTTCCACGCTTCGAATGACTGAGGAGGCCGAACAACAGTACCCTAACAGGGTTCCCTTCTTCAAGGATACAGAATGATAATTCGTGTTCATTACTCTTACCGGTACAGACTTCTTCGCTCGTAGCAGGGGTTTTCCAACAGCGACCCCTCGTCCTATTTCGCTGTCATGGTTCCTTGGCTCCAACAGAATAATACTCCCATTATTCGTTTTACCTTCCAGGCGACCATCCAAAAATATCTCACAGCGCTCAGGGATCGAAACATCTTCTGCTACTACCACGCGAAGCGTCTCCTCACATTTTCGATGTAGAACCACTTCTTCTTCATTTATTTTCAAAATTTCTTGTTTGAGGTTTAGTTCAAAACCTCTAGTGGTCACGATGTCCATTCCGAGAATAAGTTCATCTTCGATGTCTGCTACTAACACTCGATGATTAAAACAGGTGCTTCCGATAACAAAATTAAGATCTACCTCTCCATGGATGAGAGCGCAGCTTCCTGTAGCTGTACGTAGTCGCCATTGTGTTGTTTTAATCCTTTTTGATGTTTTAAGGATATCCGGCCTGATGATCGTTTTGGTCGCACCCGTATCCAACAGCATGGTCCGTAACTCTCCATCCACGAAACTAGCCACAAAAATGCTGTTGAACTTGTGTTGTAGCGATGCGACTTGAACAGTTTTCGTTGGAACCTGTTGGGTACTGCTCCATATGTGTCCCTTTGATTCGACACTTGGCGAAACCGAGTCCACGTCTTTTTCTTGACAGTGACTTCTTACGTGTCCTGCCTGGCCGCAATTCCAGCAACAAGTCGGTCCTTTCTTGCCCATGTACCCACACCCTGACACCAATTGTTACGTTTTCGTCGGTTCCGTGTGGATAGAAAGTCACAATTTATTAAACACTATTTATTTAACACTAATTAACAAAAACAATAACGATAAAAGACTTATAGAACTATTTACAAACGATTTATAACTAAGAATTTATTTTGAATTTTAGCGCGTCAACTGCACTGGTATATTTATAACTGCTCCCTGTAGGCCACAGCCGCCGGCTTTTATACCAACAGGTAAAGAACTCTAGAATAGTCCATAGATCGTTAGGTGCATAGAGAAGGTTTTCGAATGTTCTCGTATGTACTAGTCCATTCCAATGGGACTCGATTCTTCTCGAACGAATGAATCATTACGGTGTCTATTCTTTAATGCGACGTTAAGGTCATCTGAGGGCGGGACATATAGTTAGGTTAGGTCGAGTCCACACGGGTCCGCAACAATATATATATATATATATATATATATATATATATATATATATATATATATATATATATATATATATATATATATATATATATATATATATATATATATATATATATATATATATATATATATATATATATATATATATATATATATATATATATATATATATATATATATATATATATATATATATATATATATATATATATGTATATATATATATATATATATATATATATATATATATATATATATATATATATATAAATAGTTCTATAAGTCTTTTATCGTTATTGTTTTTGTTAATTAGTGTTAAATAAATAGTGTTTAAATAAATTGTGACTTTCTATCCACACGGAACCGACGAAAACGTAATACCAAAAGAGTATATATATATATATTATATATATATATATATATATATATATATATATATATATATATATATATATATATATATATATATTGTTGCGGACCCGTGTCAGACTCGACCTAACCCTAACTATATGTCCCGCCTCAGATGACCTTAACATCGCATTAAAGAATAGACACCATAATGATTCATTCGTTCGAGAAGAATCGAGTCCCACTGGAATGGACTAAGGTACATGCGAGAACATTCGAAAACCTTCTCTACGCACCTAACGATCTATGGACTATTCTAGAGTTCTTTTTACCTGTCGGTATAAAAGCCGGCGGCTGTGGCCTACAGGGGGCAGTTATAAATATACCAGTGCAATATATATATATATATATATATATATATATATATATATATATATATATATATATATTGACATCCTATATATCTTTTTATATATATATATATATATATATTGACATCCTTCTTAGAAATCCTTCAGGCCTTATTCTGAATGTTTTCGAAAAAGTGTCTTGAATGAAAGTTTAATGGTCTCGAATACATTTTCAAAACAGTCTTCTTTGCATAACAGGGTGCCTTAGAAATCCTGTGCGTGGCCCAACTTTCTTATTTCAAATTAGTATCCAATTTTTTATTTGATTTTTATTTTCTCCTAAAAATCCTAACTACTTTTATGTAGCATAGCCTATACCTAATTTGAAATAAGATAGTTGAACTACGCCCAGACTTTTTGAAGCACTTTGTATATGCGTAATAGACTTTTTTCACAAATTTATTCAAAACCACTTTCATTTGAGACAGTTTTCGGAAACGCCAAATAAAGAAGATAAAGGGGGTGTCAGTATATAAAAGAAAACCCTACATGATTAGTTTAGTTAGTCTGATGTGTGATGTATTCGCCTAAATGCATTTTTTGTAAAGTAATATCCATTATATCTGGACACCCCTCTTAAATGAATTATTGTTAAATTGCTATAATAGCTAGGAATACCTACAGTTTTCGCGGAGTGATATTACCCGTGCATCACAATATGGTTACCAGTAAAACTCATAAGAATCCTCTACATGATGTCATGCGTAATGTCACAATGAGATAACAGGTATCCCTAAATTAAATAAAATACCCCGTATATGATATATTTAAATAGCATTTTCCCTTCTGATTTTGAAATGCCTACTTTGCTAATTACTAATATTTCCCACAAAAGCTTACCTACTATTTACTGATATTTTGTTTTATAACAGCTGGAAGTCACAAAGTGCACATTTTTAAATCTGAAAGAAAATACCATTTCATTTAATTAAAAAAATTAGGTACTGTCAAAATTTATCAATTTGTCAAAAAATGTCATTTGACATTTATGACATACCTCTTGAGAAAAATTACGTAACTTTATATTTCAAGTTCTTCTCTAGCTACTATGACAATTAATTTATGAGAAGTATCCACATAAAGGATCTTACTATACACATACGCATGGAGGCTTACGCTTCCAATAAATTTAATGTTGCGATTTTTAGCGATTTTTTTGACTTAACTTTTCTAATATAGAATATATGCCACTATCAAAAAAACCTTAAATGATTATGTTCTACTTTGACCTTTACCTAGTTTTTATCCAAAAAATCAAAATAAAAGATACTTTTTTACTTACCTTAACATTAAATTTACAGCAACCGGGAATCTACGTAAACACGTTATGACAATTTCACAATAATTATTGACAGCAAGCTAAGGTCGTCCGATTCAATTGTTATAATACTGTGTCACTTGAATGCAACGCCTACTATTTAAAAAATTGTAGAAAAAAGGCAGTTATTGGACACAAATTAACTGAAAATGTGGATTTTGCGCAAAGCTCGTTTTACAGCCCCTCGAAAGAGACTCCGAATATGTTTTTTTTGTTAGTTTTATGTGGTTTTCTCTTAACTAATATGTTTCCAATCTAATGTTATTGCCATAAATGCTAACTGTGGATGTTATTTTTTGCAACTTGGTTTGGACATATTGCCTACTGTGTATCGACGCAATTTTTTGTATAACATTTTCTATATGAATGTTCCATGTTAAATTATTTGTAATAATTAGCCCTAGATATTTATAGTTAGTAACTTCTTTTATATATACATTATTTAGTTTTACATTAATTTTACATGAGTTTTTACCTCGTTGATTTATTATCATATAAACAGTCTTATCAGTATTTACAGTCAGTTTGTTAAAGCACAGCCATTTAAAATATTTGTTTAGATCACAGTTCAAGTTAGTTTCTAACGCATCACAAGACTCTTCAGCACGAACAAGTACAGTGTCATCTGCAAACATGAAATACTCAAGTCCAGCAAAATTCAAACTATGTACATATAGAAGGTATTGTAAAGGTCCCAACACTGAGCCCATTGCAACCCCACTCTTGAATATTGTTCATCACTGCATGTGTCATTTTCGATTGTGGTGTTTTTTCGATTAGTAGAGTAGGATTTTAACAAGTCATGACACACTCCACGGAAACCCATTTTTGAGAGTTTATGCAGCATCAGATTTATATCTACCGTATCGAACGCTTTTTTTAATTCAATAAACACTGTGGCCACATATTTGTTTTGATTGAGTTGTTCACTTATATATTATAGTAGATCTACAGTTGCTCCAAGTGTATTGCTGTTTTTCTGGAAACCATACTGTTTCATATCAAATTTAAATGTTTTTTCTATAAAGTTGATCAGACGGTTCTTGATAATTTTTTCTAGAATCTTGGATAACGTATAGTGTAATTGGTCTATAATTGCCAATATCTGTTTGGGGGCCTTTCTTGTAGATGGGTATTATTTTTCCAATTTTTAATTCTTCTGGGTATATACCAGTTTCTAGGGCATCATTTATCAGTTTAATTAAAGGGTTTTCAATAATACTAAAACAAGTTATTAGGTCACTCTTAGTTATGCCATCATCTCCTGGTGCACTAAAGCTTTTTAAATTTATTATTACAGATTTCAGTTCTGAATGAGTTGTAGGCTCAAGAAAAATTGATTCTGACACTTCTTCTTCTGTAAATCTTCCATCTGGAACATGTTTAATCTGTGCAGCTAACTGTTGGCCTATGGTTGAGAAATATTTATTAAAAGCATTTGCTTTCTCCTTAGCATTGTCCAAGATCTCTCCACTTTCGTCTTTCAGATTTCTTATTTTTTGTATAGCTTGAGTTTTTCTTCCACCAATTTCATTTATTGTATTCCATATTTTTCTATAATTTCCATCCGCTTCCTTAAATCGTTTTTCTGCATAGGATTTTTGTAGGGCTTTTCTTAGGTTATTCAGTGCATTTCTAGCCATTGTAAATTTTTCTCTTGTGAAATTGTTTGGGACTTTTTTCCATCTAACATATAGCTTATCTCTTTCCTTTATCATTTTAATGTACTCTGTTGTTACCCAGTGGTTGTTTTCTTTTATTTTTATTTTGTGTTCTTTAGTGCATTGTTGTTTTGTTGTTTTAATTGTATCAGCAAGTTCTTTGAACGTCGAAATCTCCTCCTTTTCTATTTTGTCTTGAAGCGCTGTTAGCCATGACTTGGTATTAAGTGATTTTCTGGATATTTTTTCTTTTTTTCTTTCACACACTTTTTTCTTGATTTTTACATATATCGTTTTATGGTCTGATATGCAATGGTCTTCAATAGTAATGTTAGAGTCTATGTTCTGGGTTGTTATTATATGATCAAGTATTGACGCTGTTTTTTCTGTCACTCTAGTAGCATTTTCTTTGGAAATTTTGTTCTGTATTTGGTATCCATTCATCTCTATTAAGCTCGTGTAATCTCTTTCTGCTTGGGAGTTTTTTAGAAGATCCAAATTTATGTCGCCAACCACTATGCACTCTTCTTTCTGTCTTTCCAGTATATCATCAAGTTTAGTTATATAGTTTTGGATTTTATTTTGA
Source organism: Sitophilus oryzae (assembly GCF_002938485.1). Taxonomy (NCBI): domain Eukaryota; kingdom Metazoa; phylum Arthropoda; class Insecta; order Coleoptera; family Curculionidae; genus Sitophilus; species Sitophilus oryzae. Next base: position 659,134 of record NW_022146928.1, on the reverse strand, counting down.
GGTGGCCTATATATACCATGAATGTTCAGTTTTTGATCAGGTAAATAAATAGATGCACTATTACAGTCTTCCGGTAGTAGACTCTTAATATCATTTTGGATGTAGTGTAAGTCATCTTTTATATAAATGGCCGTACCACCACCCCTCGTTGTTCTACAGTCATGAACAGCTGAATATGATGGTAAATTTAGAAAGTCAATTTCGTTTTCATGAATCCAAGTTTCTGTGAGTATAATCAAATGAATATTTTCTGGATAGTTTTTAATTATATCAATCAGATCTTGCAGCTTATTCCTTAGGCTTCTAATATTTATATACAATAGATTTAGGTAAATATTTTTACTCATTTTGGATGTAAAAATTTACTTTACTTTCTTTAATTTATACATATTTACAAATTTTCGAAGTGATCAATACTTAAGTAAATCACTTTTCTCTCTAATTCTTATGGGAGATTCATCATTGTTCCTTTTTAGGTAGATCCTGCCATTTGAGGCAAACACTGATTTATATTGCTTTGTCTTTTTAAACTCCCTCACTTTTTTAAATAGTATCTGGTTCTTCTGTGTCAAATCGTCGTTAAAATATGTAAAACAACAAAACAAAATATACGTGTTTAAGAGTTTTTCCGAAAAACTCACCGGTTTTTAAATAAAAAATATTTTAATATTTGAGGGATAGTTTCACCCCCTTAGAATTCGAGTTTGGAAAAATCCCTTCTTATTGAACCTCTACACACTAAAGTCAATCTGTTTTCCAAAAATCAGCTTTTTATGTTAAGCGCTTTAAACAGGATAGTGATTAGTCGATGACCAGATTTTTCGAAACACCCTTTATACATTTTTAAAAAGTCTTAAAATATGTAAAAAAACAAAATAAAATATACGTGTTTAAGCGTTTTTTCGGAAACTTGACCGTTTTTTAAATAAAAAATATTGTAGTATTTGAGGGTTTCACCCTCTTGGAACTGGAATTTCGAAAAATCCCTTCTTATCGAACCTCTAAACCCTAGAATCAACCTGTATGCCAAAATTGAGCTTCTTACGTTGAGTGGTTTGAGCAGGATCGTGATTAATCAGTATGTCAGTCACTTAAGGATTTTATATATTAGTATAGATCAAGAAAAATGAAGCAGTATCTGCTGGCGGGAGGAATGGATATGTTACTAGTGATTTTAATTTGTGAGGACAATTGCTTGTTGGCCTGAAGGGTTTATGCTCAAAAATATCCAAATAGAAATTTTCTTGACAAGCGTTTCTTTAAAAAACTACTTTTCCTATTTCGCAGAGCTCATAGTGTTGTATATGGCAAACCTATTAGGCAGAAACCTGTTGTTGGAAGTGAAGAAAATAAATTTGTCTTAATTGGCTCTTGTATAGAAAATGCAATATATCTACCAGTCATTTTAATATAAACCAAAGAACTACTTCTGTATTTTTCTTCATAAAATAATAAATACTTACTCACTAAACTATTGTAGGTAAATTAAATAAAAGTAAACTGTTCTAAATTTAAATAAAGTCCATAAACTAATGTCGATTTTGAAAATAGCTACTAATTGTCACTAGCAAATTGCCATGGCGACATCAGCCATCTTCATTGCCATTTTATTGAAAAATCGCTTTTTATTCAAAATCTGAGCCAGACAGGTATAGGAAACCCTAATATAGCTTGAAAGAACATTTAAATCTGCTTCGATTTATTTTAAAAAATACAAGGTGTTGCATTTGAAATAACGAAGTTTTTATGTAAAATAAATATTTAAAATAGACCAGCAATTTTTGATACCCCTGTATACATTTAAGGAAGCAATCATTTTTTTTAGTAAAGTTTACATTTACATTTCAAAATAATTTTAAATTATGCACATTGCTTCTCTACATATACCCATAAAAATTTTTGTTTCTACATCTTTCCGTTTTCGTATAATCAACCGAGGCAAATGAGGTGCGCCACCCTGTATATTTTCATATTTCATTCATATGTATGTATAGTATGTCATTGATCTGCAGTGTAGTACATTATTACAAATAAGCTATAAGCGTATGTAATTTGAGCTGTCAATTGCGAGAGATGGGGAAGTTCCAAAACTAATTGATTAAAAAATTAATTTTCTGTATAATTTTTTGAAGTGAAACTTCTTTACGCGCGTTATGGGAGTAAAAATTTCCGTAGAGTAAAAAGGCCGTGCACACGAGCTAGCGTCAGGAAAAGTGGTAAAGATAAGAGGTTATGATAGAACGTCGTAACTTGGGTCCTATGTGACCTAGGGGACTGAAACTCGGAACGTAGTATCTTTTCATGATATTTTGACGTTTCGTGCACTACGAAATCCCATCGTCAATAAATCAAATCACAAAATTGTCCGATTTAAATCAAATTTGTTATGTCGATAGATTGGACCGAGGCAATGAACTTTTTCATCTATAGATGTGAACCGATTCAGCTGTTAAACGACATCTGCGGCGCTAACACAACTTTTTTATTATTGACATTTTGAGAAAGATGCATTCTTCATTTAAATTTTTGCTTGTTCTAAAATGGTTAATCCCGTTTATATTTTTACAAATTTCCATATACCTCTTCTAAAGACAATCCGCGAACATATTGTATATGTTACGGTTAAGGTCCGATGTCCGGTTAATGTCGAGATTACCCGGTTAATCTCGAGAATAACACACAACAAAAAACATAACCAAACCCAAACATTAACCTATTAATGTCGATATTAACCGGGTGTATCTATCGTTAGCTATCGTTAGGGTGTTCATTTTTTTATAAGGAGAAACGTCAGTAATCGCCATAATTTAAAAACTCAACTTTTTAACGCATAACACGATTACTTAAGAACCACTTTAGATATTGAAACTTTTTTTTATTTTGAAGTTCGGATCGAGATGTTTAAGAAAAATTCAATAAGCTTGTTTTTTCCATTCAAAACTTTTAAAAAACCTATCTATTTACTTTTAGTGCATAGCAATTTTCAGCAATCGTGTAACTTTTTTATTTATAAAGATTTTCACGTACTGTCTGCAAAGAAAATATAGCAGAACTATTAAGAAAGGTTTTGAAAAAAACTACAACCAATTATTTCTAATGGATTTCGAAATATCGATTTTTAAGTTCAGAGTTCTAATAACGCGACCACTGTCGAACACCAACTCAATTCCGCTTATTTTTACCAATAATGCATGTTTCTAACTTGCACTTAAAAATTTACAAGCGATAGGAAAAATGTCAACGACTCGTTAATAAATAAACAAATAAAGTATAAGAAGACGTAATTAAATCGTGAAGCTGAACGCGTGATGTGCACCTTTTCCTAAAATTTTAAGTACTGACAGAGTTTTGTATGTTATCTGTGTGACAGAGGTACTGATGGGTCGACCGCGACGAATCTGCTATATCCCCTTCCACGTATCTTAGCAATGTGCACAGTTTCTCGGTTTATTTCATACGTTTGGCAACGTCTTTACTGTTCTCTCTTTGTTCAGTACATTATAAACGCATTATACTCTTTTTACATACGGAAATCTCGACCCAAAACCAACCTATATAGCAACCTAGCTCTGCAACCTAGATCTATGACCTAGATATTATCTTTTTACTTTTAATATTTTTTTCTATTTTACCTATTAATTTTTTTAACTGATAATTTCTTTCTCTCTCTTTCTGCAATTGTTTTTGCTTCGAAGAAATATTTTGCATTTCTGTTATAAATTGTTTGATTTTTATTATAGGAAAACATATGAATTCGGTCCATCCTGAACTTAGAAATTACAGCGTCTCCGATAATTACGCCTGTGGTTTGTGCCCGTTTAGCGTTAAAAGTATTGACTTGCTTAGATCACATCACTTAACGGCCCATAGAAAAAGTTTTGAAGAGAGTGAAGATGGAGGTAAGAGACTCTCTGTTTTTATTTACTTAGAGAATGTGTTAATAAACTACCAAATCTAGGTCCGATCATACTCAACAGCGCTTTCAGCGCGGAAGGTTCAAGTCGGGAGGCGAAAATTTTTAGACGATTGCAGTATAGCTGTGGCGCTTGCGACTATGCTACTAAAGATAAATCTAACCTTAGAAAGCATTTATTTACGCATGGTACAAAGCCTGTTATGTGCGATCACTGTAATTATAAATGTATTTCACCCTATCAGCTCAGAAGGCATTTGAAACAGAAGCATGTTAAACAGTCACTGCTAAAGGTAAGAAAAATAATTCTTGATGTACGTGCGTAATAGCTTTAGAATTAACAATTTTATGTGTACTATATACCGGGTGCGTCTCAAAAGTGGCTCCCCCTATAACTTGTAGCATTAGAAGTTATAAAAAAAAATGGAATGTTTTTTTAAAGAATTTTCTTTTGAAAAAATATTAAAACAACTAACACTATGCGACGGAGCTGTTCGCCGGTGAGCAATGGGTCGTAAGCTAGTGAAAATTAAACAGTGATACTTACGTCTTTATAAGATACTGGGCGCCACTCAGTTTTCCATTTACTTTCGAAAACTTCTAAGTTGAAAACTGAGAAATCAACTCAGGATATAGGTATTACTTATTTTAGGAATTACACAAATGAAACGCTGAGACAAACTAATAACTAAGTATAATTAATTAATAATTAGATGTAAAATAGAATTAAATCAGACTATGAAAATATTTGTTGGTAAATTGTATGTTATCAAAATAAATCACTCTTATTAATGGTAGTTTAAATCTGCACGCTTCTGAATAATATTTTTACTAATTATACCGCATAAAGTCTGGCGATCTTGGTACCAAAATGTAGGGACTCTTTATATTCAAAAAAAAACCGTACTATGTGAATATCAGAAATATGCATAACATGCGTAAAATTTATCAAAGTGAATTCTTAAGTAATTAAATATATAACATGCCTGAAGGGCTTAATAAATTCAAATGCCTGAAGGGCTTAATAAATTGAAATGAATTTAAATTATATAGGTATAAAATTAAATGATCTGGCCTTTTTATCCGTTCTGGTCACAAGCTGGTTGTGGTGAACTTCTACCGGAACTGGATTGTGGTATAAGTTGGTTTCTGAACAGACAGGATCGAAAACTTGTGTGGATTCAGGATATTTCTCCGGTATTCCCGTTGTGAAATGTAGAGACAAAACGTGGACCAAATCTCAGGTGCAAAAAAAGACAAAATGGCACCATAAAATAAAGCCACCATAAAATGCCTTAAAATAAAATTCTGCCATAGACTAAAATGCTGCCATAATTAAAACCCTATAGAAAGAAAAGAAAGGTATTAGGAAACGTTACTCAACGTTACGTTTAAAAATAAGAGTCTTACCTCTGCTCAGAGGGTTTTCCCACACAAATTGGCAAAATACCAACAAACGCCGATAGCTCTATCGGGTTCAGCTTTAGCCACCAATATGGCGATAAAGGTGGGCACGAGGTATATACCTATACTGTCAGAAATAAAGTGACGAACGAAATTCGACCGGACTCAAATATCTCGCCAGAAATAAATAAGAAAAAATCAGAGATATGGAAGTGGGAGAATGAGCTTCGACGAGTGCGCATCCAAATTTTTGTCGACGGCAAGATGGCAGACATCTTCCAGGTCTCGCTGTCACTTCCCCTCTTTAATTGACATCTGTTTGTTTTGTTTTGTTTTTCGTTTGTGTTGTTATCTAGTTAAAATTTATTATTATCTCAATTTGGTATGTTAGTATATGACATAAATAGGGATTAATTGACGTATTCAATTGTTTTCGGTCACTTCCTGTTTCACCGGAAATGACTACAATTTTTGATTTTTAAATGGGACTCTCGGAATTTTTTTACTTTATTCCATAGAAAATGACACTCTGAATCGAATGACATATCTTATGTCAACTTTTGACATATTCGCTCAAAAACAAATTGAATTTTAAATTTCAATCTAGAGTGCCATGGCTGTGTTAAAAACACTAATTTTTAATCAAGGAGCCTTGAAAAGATAAGTTTGATCGTCTAATGTTTTTAATGTCTTGCCCTGGCCGGTTGCCCAAATCGTGTTTTTATCATATTTCAATTTTTTTAAATGGAACGAGGGCGGCTCATTAGCATGCTTGAAAAAAGCATTTTTTACAAGTAATTTGATACCACACACTTTTATATAATAATATTTCGGTATATTCGAGTCAAATTATCGTTACGAACCGCGTGTTTTGTTTTGGTTTGGTTATAATTTCAAATAAAAATAAACCATATGCGAAAATGTCAAAAGTTGACATATTTATGATACGTCATCCTATTCAAAGTGTTCTATCGAATAAAGTAAAAAAATATCGAGGGCGCCATTTAAAAACCAAAAGTTGTAGTCATTTCCGGTGAAACCGGAAGTGACCGAAAACAATTGAATATGTCAATCAATCCTAATTTATGTCATATAGTAACATACCAAATCAAGTTGATTTATCTGAAAAATAGCCACTTTTGAGACGCACCCGGTATACAGGGTGTTCCTTAATGACATGCTAATATTTAAGAAGGTGATTCTTGGAACCTATTATATATAATAATATATAGTACTCGATATGTCGAATGAAGTGGTCGTGTGCGAATGTTGCTCGGACAATTTCATAGTAAATATTAAGTTTATAAAGTGTTTTAATTGCAAAAAGCAGTTTCACTTGTCATGTGTCAAAATAAAGGATAATGTGAGTAAGCAAATTCAGGAATGTGATAATCTTTTTTGGTTCTGCAATACATGCAAGAATTTTGGTGCAACGCAATCTAGAGATGCGAAAATAATAATTTTAGAGAAAGAGGTGCAATGTTTAAACAGAGAAAAGCAACTCTTAACGAAACTCATAAATGAATTAGAATATTCCAGCCAGCTGCAAAAATCTAAAATAATTGAATATGAAGAAAAATTGTTGTTCGTACAGGGAACGGCGACAAAATTTCAGCAAAAACCCAACGAAAAATACCTACAGCTCGCCGAAACCTTCGCTGCCTGCGGTACCTTCGACATCCTATGCCGCTATTGCCGCTACTAGTATTTCTGCAGCAAATTCTTTGCCAATTAATCGCATAGATTCAAAAATGGTTTCTGCAGAAATTTAAAAGTTCATACACAGAATAAGTGTAATGATTATATAAATATAAATAATACAGGAAATAATAGTAAAAATACACAGAGTCAGAATCGAAGGAAACCACATGTTGTTATAGGAAAACAATCTATGGAATCCAATGAAAACTATATTAAAGGAGTTCCAAAAATAGCGTCGCTACATGTTTATCGTCTTGCTCCAAATACCAAAGCTGATCAACTTACCAAATTTTTAAAACCATCGTTTCCGGAAGTTACATATGAAGAGCTTTCGTCAAAACACCCTGAAGTGTATTCATCTTTCAAGGTGAACATTTATCAAGACCATCTCAAGGATGCAATGGATGCAACCAAGTGGCCAGAAAATGCTTGTATTAGCCGTTTTTTATATCTAAAGAAGAAGGACATAAGACCGTCATAGATTCAAATCTGCTGCTTCTCAACATACAGGGATTAAACGTGACCAAAATTGACAATTTGATTATGGATATTGAAAATTACAAAAATTTGATGTTTATATGTTTAACAGAAACATGGTGTAAATACGAAAATATAGACAGCATATGTATACCGGATTATAAATTAAGTGCGAAGTTTTGCCGAAGTGTGTATCAACGTGGTGGCGTTGGAATTTGGACTAGACTTGGTATGGATTATAAGGTCATTAACGTGGATAATTTTTGTAGTGAAAAAAATTTCGAGGTATGTGCAATTTCGTTTAATCTAAATGGAAAATCATATAAATTAGTAAATTGCTATCGGTCGCCACTAGGAGATGTGAATATATTTATAGATAATATATATAATGTTTTAAATTTCTTATATAAACCAAGCGATTATCTAATAGTTACAGGTGACTTCAATATAAACTCGTATTTAAAAAATAACAATGATTTTCAACGTCTACGTCTAGTATTGGAGTCGTTTGGTTTTTACCACTTGATACACTGGCCTACAAGGGTGCAAGGTACATCTGTATCAAGGCTAGATCAAATTTTTATAAATTTTGAGACTGAGAATTTCCCAATTGTGGTGGATGTTCCCTACAGCGACCACAGAGCTATCTTTCAACATTTTGGCAATATTACGAATTGCAACAAGACTTCATACATTTTTAAACGAAAATTCGATAATTGTAGTATTAATAGTTTTAAAACTGCTTTAGAGAATGAATCGTGGGAAAATTTATATAATATGAATAATATAGGGGAAGGTATGATCTTATTTTTGAATATATTTTTGTATCATTTTAATATATGTTTTCCTGTTAAGAGGACTAAATTAATTCATTCCAATAAATCTTGGATAACACAGCAAATTAGAGACTCCAGTGAAAAGTTGAAAAACTTTTATTTTTTATCCAAAAGATATAACAATTTTATAAAAATATATAAAGAATATAAAACAAAACATAGAAATTTAGTAAACTGGACAAAAAAATATATTATGAGAAAAAAATATCAGAATCTGATAATCCCGGAAGAAGTGCATGGAGTATAGTTAAAGAACTCAGTAACAAAATTGAAAAACAAAAGTCCAACATAGAATTATCCATCGATAATAATATCATACAAGACCCTGAACTCATAGTAAATTATTTCAATACAAACTTTAAAGAAGCTCCGTATCGAATAAGAAATAAAATATCAAAAGTACAATCATATTGTTACGTTTTTCGTCGGTTCCGTGTGGATAGAAAGTCACAATTTATTTAAACACTATTTATTTAACACTAATTAACAAAAACAATAACGATAAAAGACTTATAGAACTATTTACAAACGATTTATAACTAAGAATTTATTTTGAATTTTCGCGCGTCAACTGCACTGGTATATTTATAACTGCCCTCTCTAGGCCACTGCCGCCGGCTTTTATACCTACAGCAAAAAAAGAAATCTAGAATAGTCCATAGATCGTTAGGCGCATAGAGAAGGTTTTCGAATGTTCTCGTATGTACTAGTCCATTCTAGTGGGTCTCGATTCTTCTCGAACGAATGAATCATTGCGGTGTCTATGCGATGTTAAGGTCATCCGAGGCGGGCCATATTGTGAGGTTAGGTCGAGTCGACACCGGCTCGCAACACTGCCCCCTTCTTAGGCACATGCTCGTCCCGAGATTATACGGTGAATGAAGGTATTTGCAAAGCTGGCCCCTGGTACATTGCGAAGTCTGGTAGAAATAGCAGTCTACAGTTTTCTCTCCCGATCTCAGCTTTGGGTTGTAGCAGCAAACGAGGATCTCGATTCCCGTAAATCTGAACAAGACTTCAATCATGTTCCGGATTGTACGCCAACTCAAACCATCGAGTCCACACGCCAGCTTCGGAATGGCTAATCGTGCAATGTTGTTGTTTAGCAGGGCTTCTCTCAGTTCAATCAGGGTCTTCCATAGATTGAGATAAGTCGGCTTACTCGGGGACCATTCCTTGGTGACCAGGTAGAAGATGTGCCTTGCTTGACCATGTGCATTGTCGGTTAGCCTCAAGACGCTTCCAACCTCTGGATCCTGTCGGCGTAGTTCTCCGACACGCCCAAACTTCTCATTGAACGTCGCAGCGATTCCTCTGGACATCCGCAAATCTCGAGCCACACAATGAGCGAGCGAATAATCAGGAGGCACGGAAAAGAGGTCTCGTTGATCTTCTTTGGTTACACCATAGCGAGCCTTCTCACTGCTGTTGTATCGGGCCATGAAATCGTCAAAGGACATCTCCGAATCAGGGGGATCAAAGCTGCAGGTTCTCACGGTCCCAGCACGATCTTCTATTTCGCCTTGGTAGGGGCTCAAACGGTTGAAATGGACTACCCTCGGTTTTCCTTTTGGCAATTTTCTGATACGGTATACGACGTCATTAATTCTATCCATGACTTCGTATGGCCCTTCCCACGAGGATTGTAGCTTCGGAGATAACCCACGACGTCTCTGCGGGTTATATAGCCACACCAACTTCCCTGGTTGGTATCCTCCATGCTCAGCTTGAATGTCGTAGTGTTCCTTCATTCGGTCACTAGCACTTTGAATATTTAGGCGGACTCTCTGATGAATGTCGTCCATCCTTTGACGTAGTGTGTGGACATAATCTTCTCCGGCGACTTCTTCTCCCGGTCGGCAACCAAATTTCAGATCACAGGGTAGGCGCACTTCCCGTCCCATAACGATGCTGGCTGGAGTTTGCCCTGTAGATTCTTGGACGGATGAACGGTAGGCCAACAGGAACAGGTGAAGAAATTTGTCCCAGTCTCTTTGGTGGTCAGAGACTACTTTGGCCAGATAACGGTTGATAGTTCTGTTCATGCGTTCAACCATCCCATCGGATTGTGGATGTAGAGCAGTCGTCCTGGTCTTGCGGATGTTCAGGACTTCACAGACGCCTTGGAACAGATTGGACTCAAAGTTTCTTCCCTGATCTGAATGAAGCTCCATGGGAACACCAAACCTGCAGATCCATTCTTTAACAAGGGCATCAGCAATCGTGGACGCTTCTTGATTTGGCAACGCGTAGGCCTCGACCCATTTGCTGAAGTAATCCATTACTACCACAATGTATTTGTTGCCATCGTTCGTCTCCGGGAAAGGACCAGCCACGTCGATCGCTATTCGTTCGAAGGGACTACCAACATTGTACTGGCGCATAGGGGCTTTACCACGCTTTTGTGGCCCATTAATGGCTGCGCAAATGTCACATTTCTTACACCAGGCCCTCACATCTTCTTTGCAGTTCACCCAGTAGAACCGTTCACGCAGCTTGCCAAGTGTCTTGGTAACACCAAGATGTCCACCGCTGGTTCCATTGTGAACTTCCGCCAAGATTTCCGGGACCCTCTTCTTTGGAATGACGATCTGCCTTCTCTCTTCTTGTCCCTCTGGTCTCTCAATCACACGGCGAAGTAATCCGTTATCTATACCAATGAATTCCACTGGGACCAGTACGACTTCACGTTCGGCGAATATCTGCAAACTTCCTCCCACGTTGGTCTCTGGTCCGCGTTTTTCCAGTTAATCACCAAGCCCAACTCTGGATCACTGATTTGGTCATTTGCAAGATCTTCGGTTTGCCAACTATCACCAACCACAGTCGTCCTTAAGACTTTCACTTCTTTCTCTTCTTTGTAACGATTTCCCATCTGTCCGCAATTCCAACAGCGAATCGGTCCCCCCTTCTTGCTCATATACTGATCCAGTACTTTCCGCACAATCCTTTCCACTTTGGAATCGTCGGAACTCTCCTCAACAGCCCGTACAAATCCTAGAGACCTAGAGCATTCTTTCGCGGCCTCAAATTCCAGGGCACGTGCTAGGGCATCTCCCAAATGCGTTGGATGAGCTAAAAGAAGTGTTTGCCTTGTCTCGTTGTCACGTAAACCATCAATAAAAGCCTGTACTGTTAAGCGCTCCATAACATTTTCGGGCATAGCAGGGTACGCAAGGCGAACGAGGCGGGCTACGTCGGCTTCAAACTCCTGCAGAGACTCATTTGACTTTTGAATGCGATTTTTTAGCTGGGAATGATAGACATGTTCCAAATGAGCTTGGCCGTACCTCATTTCTAAATGTCGTACCAATTGCTGATAATCTCCCTGTTCCGATGGTGACAGTGTCTGCAGGATATCAGTCGCATCTCCTCGCAGTGCGACAGTCAAAGCGGTAGCCTTTTCAGCGATTGTCCATCCGTTCGCTCTCGCAGCGGCCTCAAACTGGCAAAAATAATTGGCCCAAGCGGTTTTCCGTCAAACTGTGGAGGCTTAATAACTGACTTTGAGATATACTTGTTTTCGACTAGTTTCGGTGCCTCCGATGTTTCTTGACATTTTGGTGAATTGGCCTTTTCTATTTCTTTTTGTTTTAAAATTTCGATTTTTTATTTTACATCGTCCTCAATTTGTGTTATTTTTGTCTTGTAGCTCCGTAGAATTCTCTATAATCTTTTCTTCTAATTCCTGGAATTTTCTGTTATCTTTTCTTCTAAATTAAGTATTTTATTATTAAAAGCTGGCCTGTATGTCTTTTAGAATTTTCTGCGATCTTATCTTCTAAAATATTAATTAAATCCTGGGAATTTTTTCATCATTTTATCTTCTAAATTATTCAAATTGCCGTTTAAATTGTCTTGCAATTCCCGGGAATTTTCTGTAATTTTGTCATTCAAACTGTCTTCTAATTTTTTTGTAGGCACGAGTCAAGGTCACCTTCAACTCGAAGCAAAATGTGTCAGGATCCTCACCTTCCTCAATCAAAACGTCTCTCAGTCTGGCTTGCAAAATGCTTTTCTTTCCATCTGTCTCGCACTCTCTCTCTTCCAATATACATTTCAGTTCGGACACTTTCAAGTCTTCAACAATTTTTTCGAAGCCATTTTCAGTCTTTTTATTTTTCTAGTCTATCACACACGCCACACTTGACACCAATTGTTACGTTTTTCGTCGGTTCCGTGTGGATAGAAAGTCACAATTTATTTAAACACTATTTATTTAACACTAATTTACAAAAACAATAACGATAAAAGACTTATAGAACTATTTACAAACGATTTATAACTAAGAATTTATTTTGAATTTTTGCGCGTCAACTGCACTGGTATATTTATAACTGCCCTCTCTAGGCCACTGCCGCCGGCTTTTATACCTACAGCAAAAGAAATCTAGAATAGTCCATAGATCGTTAGGCGCATAGAGAAGATTTTCGAATGTTCTCGTATGTACTAGTCCATTCTAGTGGGTCTCGATTCTTCTCGAACGAATGAATCATTGCGGTGTCTATGCGATGTTAAGGTCATCCGAGGGCGGGCCATATTGTGAGGTTAGGTCGAGTCCACACCGGCTCGCAACAATATAATCATTCCAATAATAAAATAATTAATAATAGCTTATATTTATTCCCTTTTTCTGAAGCCGAATTATTTAACTTAATAAATACAAAATTAAAAAATAAAAAATCGGCAGGTCCTGATGAAATACCACATTTATTTTACCTAAGGTATCAGCAATAATCTCAGTACCATTAACTTTTCTCATAAATATGTCTTTCAACTCTGGAATATTTCCTGAAGTACTAAAGACGGGTAAAGTATCACCAGTTTTTAAAAAAGGTGACCCATTATCTGTTGATAACTATAGACCTGTGACGATTTCCTCTAGTATATCCAAGATTTTTGAATACAGTTTTTTAGATAGGCTACAGCCATTTTTGACCAAGTTTAACGTAATTCCTGAAAGTCAGCATGGATTTGTTAGAAATAAATCTACCATAACAGCATTAACATGTTTTTACGAGAAAATTGTGAAATTTGTGGAAGCAGGCGAATGTCCTATTGGAATATTTTGCGATCTAAGTAGGGCATTTAACTGTATCGATCATAAAAAAATGATACATAGGCTTGAGAACTCTGGAGTGCATGGCTGTGCGTTTAATTGGCTTAAGACTTTTCTGATAAATAGACATCAGTACGTCCAGTTATCGCACTTTGAAAATGGCAATTCTAAGCAGTATAACTCTAATACTGAATATGGGAGTCCCACAAGGTTCAGTCTTAGGGCCTGTGATGTTTTTAATTTATGTTGCCGAAATGGATTTATTTTCATCATTGGCACATATAAAACGGGCCACAGATTATACGATTTATCGTACTACAAGTTGTACAACATCAAATCGTTTCACCGTTGGATCAATGGTTGAATAGTTAGTGGCTTTGTAGTACTACTTGTACTAAGACAAAGTTGTATCGTACGGAAGTATGGCATGCAGAAAATCTGTAGTACAACGCAGTAGTATATACGATAGATTTGATGGTTTGTGTGCAAACCCTATGTGTCGCAGACAGATCGTTTACATTTTTCGTTGCACATGGTTAAACAATCTCTTAAAAATGGATACCAACGAGAAGTTTTTGGGCGGAATTTATAGAAATTTATCATAATCAACCTTGTTTGTGGGATGTGAAAAGTAAGGAATACCTAAATAAACAAAAAAGAAATGCCAGTTATGATATCCTACTGGAAAAATTAAAAGAAATAAAAGCAGATGCTACAATAGAATTCAAAATGAATGGAAAATAAAACTACTACTTGTTGGTGATTAACATCAAATGGTAGTTTTAGTTAGTGAATAAACGCGGATCCGATCTGTCGTTCCAGCGGTTTTATCAACTTGTCGTACGACATGTAGTACGACGAATCGTATTAATGTGTGGCCCGTTGTAGTTTAAGTTTGTGGACAACAGCGCGTCCGATATGTCGTTCAAACGGTCGAATCAAATTTGTGTTGTACAACCTGCAGTACGATAAATCGTATAATGTGTGGGCCGTTTAACTGTTTATGCGGATGATACATCAGTTATACTATCCGATTCTGTGGATAGCGTTTTGGAAAAAAAAATGTACGGATTTTTTGCAAAATTTGCATTCGTGGTTTAGTGACAACTCATTATTTTTTAACACTGAAAAAACAACATACATGAGATTTCATAATCGTCAAAAAAACTGTGAAAAAATTTTAATATCACTTAATAACGCTGTCTTACAGCAGGATATTGTAGTAGTGTAAAATTTCTTGGTTTAATTCTAGACGAATGTCTTACATGGAATCTTCATTGTGAAAACTTATTACCAAAATTAAATTCTACATTATATTTTTTAGAAATCTCAGAGATATTATATCTAAACAACAATTAACAAATATATATTACGCATACGTCGAATCAAGATTACGCTATGGCATAATACTGTGGGGAACATCCACTAGGATTCGGGAGGTTTTCACTGTCCAAAAAAAATACTTAGGTGTATTGCTCGTGTTTCTCCAAGGCAAACTTGTCGAGATTTATTTAGAGAATATAAGTTACTAACTTTGACGAGTATCTTTATTCAAGAGCTATGTATATTTGTTTATAAACACCAGCATAAATATAAACTAATTTCTGAAGTCCATAATTTCAATACAAGAGCTAATCATAAATTTTATGAAATACCATGTCGTACTAATGTAATGTTAAATTCACCACAGTGTTTAGGATTAAGAATGTTTAATTGCTTATCAACTGAATTTAAATTATGTAAGAATATAAATGTTTTTAGAAATAAGTTGAAAATTTTTTTATTAGAAAAAGTATATTACAACATAAATGAATTTTTTATGGAAAATGTATAATAAATTGTTAAAATCATACGAAGAAAAAAGAAAGATATTGTTTGTATCAGTATTTTTTCGTTTTCGCATAGATGCATAAGTAAAAGGTTTATTATTGTATTCGTTTTGACTATTCTATCACAATTTTATATTGTAATTTAGAAATAAAGTTTATTGTTATTATTATTATTATTCCAAGGAAAAAACTTCATATGAATGTACGAACATCTTAACTTTTCAGATACAGGGTTGTAAAATTTTCTAATTTTTTCTTTCAAAAATTCTCTGATGGTATATTAAAAATAATATTTTTATAAAAATCAAGAGATAAAAAATGTTTAGAAATGAATGGACATTTTGAAAATAATTTCTATTTTAAGAGAAGTCAGTGGTTTACCACTTTTTTTCCAAAATATGAAATGTAAAACTCGTATGGACGGCACTGGTTAAAATAAATAAAATCAAGTTTCATAAAGATATCTGTAATAAAATCAGAGTTATGATGAAAAAAAAATATTTTTTTTTTAGAAAAATTTGCCACCCTGTATTTTAGAAATTATTAATTTTTTCTGCCATTTCTGGTTGTTTTGACTTGAGGGAAATTATATTGATTTAAATCAATTTACTGACTTAACTTGCAGATTATCATGATTTAAGTAAAAAAAGACTTAACGTTATATTGATTTAAGTCTTTACAAAAATGACTTGACTTGAAAGAAAATGACAAGACAAAAACTTAAAACTCAACGACTTTTACTTACGTCATTCGAACTTTATATTGAAATTGACTTAGACTTAAATCATTTTGATTTTAGAAATGACTTAAGACTTGAGTCTTTTTAAAACTGACTTGCTGCAGCTCTGCCTGGTACAACATACAAATATGCCCTGGTACAACTTAAAATACTCTGTGAACTCTGTACATTCAATTATATTTCTAATGCGAAATAAAATAATTAATATTTTTATATTTGCAGAGAAGAGCAGCCCCTTATGAATTACCAGCTCTTGACGAAGACAAACCATACAAAGTGGTCGGTACGTTGAAAAAAAAGGTAGATAATTAAGTGGAGGTCGTTCAAATAGGTATTAATCTAATGTTACTATAAAATTACCAAATATAATTTAAGTAAAAAAAAATGTAAAATAATATGTCGTGCATGTTATTTAGTCATTTTCTTTACATACATCAGTCTATAAGTACCATAATATACTATCTAGTCATTAGTTTCACTATATGTTGTGAAAATTAAAGTTACAACATATTTTTACTAGTTTTGTGACTGATTTATTGAAAGACTTATTTATAATTATTATTTAATTAATATTAATGTCTTTTTTAATTGCTACTTCGTTCCATTGTGTATAATTTAACTTTGAAAAAATGATAATGTCAAAATACTTCTCTACCTATAAAACTACCTAGAGTCTCATTAGGCATAATTGTCACTTATTCTCGCTATATCATTTAATAGTCTATATATTTTTTATACAGTTTTATTTTTTATTATTACTGAAATATTGAATATATTATTTTTTAATTTGGTGTTATCTTGTAAGAATTTTTCTGTTTATTTTTAAAGTTGTGCCATCAGCATAATTAGATTTAGTTGTCGTGATAATATTTATTTATATAATTTATTTGCTTCTTTTCTGTTTCTGTTTTTTTTTCGACTTTTATAATGTTTTACCCTTAGATCTTATAAACTTCGCGGATAAAGCTATGCCAACGACTTTGTTTACGGGACTTTCACATGCATTTTTCTATTTATTTCTTTCTAGAACAAGATTATCGTATAAACCTATCCTTCTCTCTGAATACGCTACTGAGCATGCGCAGAACGATATTACGTGTATGCTAACTTGGGGCGTTTTTTCGCTGCGTTGACTACAATTACTAAAAATGTAGACCATTAAAAATTTTTAATCAAGATATATAACTGATACTGATTTATTTATTATTTTGGAAATATTTGTCATATTATCTCAGTATACTTTTTATATAAATTTTAAACAAAAATTAAATCATATAAGGATAAATTCTTTTTTAAAAATGTTTTAAAATACTACTTTGAAAAATAGCTATGATGAATGGGCAACACATAGAACTCAGTAACCAAGGAAACATTAAAATATGTTTTGACATTGAAAACTCAAAACAATAAGAAATTAATGCTTGATTACTGCCACTTTTTGTGCTTTTTGTATACTGTCTGACCCATGATATAAAGAATATCCCACATACTTGATTTGGATTTCCGACGATATTTTAGATTTGTGTTCTTTTTGAAAGTGGATAAATTGGTGGATAAATAGACATTATGACTGATAAAAGTGTTAGCTAATTATGTGAAGCTGTCCGCAATAGGAAAAATCTTATCCTTAAAAGGACTCAACAACACTAAAAGTATGAAAACCTCTGTAAAGTATGTTCCATATTTTCAAAAACCAAGATATGTGTTATTTAAAATCGTTTTTTAAACCGACTTTTATGCAGTGAAATATATATTTATGTTAGGTAACTTAATCACTTTAAACATTATTAGGTAATTTACCTTTTTTTTATTTTTTTCTTTAAATAATTGATATACTAATAAATATTATCCAATAAATAATTAATATTCGAATAACAATATATTTTATGTCATAAAAATGACATATGCCCAAAAGAAAGACAGGCGATTGGTCAATCTGTGTCAAAGACAAAGGTAATCAGAGAGTCGAATGTCGCTGACGTGTCTTCAACAAAAATGAAGCGCATTTACTTATCCCCGAAGTTTATAAGATCTAAGGTTTTACCAAAGAAATGGCGTAATTGGAAATATTAATTATTATACAGGGTGAGTCTTAAATAAGTGCAAGTATTTTCAGGGCTGGTAGATCTCGATAAAAGAAACATATTTTCTCTTTACCATTTTTAAGATAAGTCCAAAATAAGCGAGTTATATAAGCTTGAAAATTTAAAAAAATATAATTTTTTTGGAAAAAATTTTGAGAGCCACCGGATTTTTTTCTGTATTTACATCCATTTTAGTGCCGTAACCATGGAGTAAAGCCGTAACTATGGTAATATCAGATATTAAAACGGCCTACACACGTAACGATTTATCGTACTGCATGCAGTACGAAGTACGATATCCATCGAAACTGCCGCATTAACGATAAATCGTAGCATGTGTAGGGAAATTGGATGGTTTGCAGTATACAGTCGTCAAATCGTTTGCAGTACGGAGCTTCCGTAAAATATCGTATCAACGGGTCGTGTCTGGGGTGGGGTTTGAACGCGTTGAGTGTATTCCCTGCCGCAGCGCGCAGTTACAATATAGTTTTTATTTATTTTTGGTTTAATCAATATTATGGATTTTAAAAATAAGACGTTCTGGGAAGACTTTATTGATTTATATAGAGAAAATAGATACTTATGGGACGTGAAATCAAAAGATTATGCAAATAAAATGAAAAAAAAATTCTTTCTCTCCAGCAACCACTTTTTACACCATTTCGCTTTTTGATTTCTTTTTGTTCATCATCTTCATCTATCAGCAATACCGCAGCTACAAGCACGGCAGCTTTCTTCTTTTAAATTCTTGACATAACGGTAGCCCTTCTCGACGAAAAGTGAATAATCTGAACTGCGGCAGTACAATGTGTTGCATCGTGTGTACAAAAAATGACTGTACTGCAAGCCGTACGATTTTCTTTACGATCTGCAGTTCAACGCGCACTACGATAAATCGTTACGTGTGTAGGCCGTTTAAGAAATTATACCGTGAGAAAATTTGAGGTGAACAGGCAGTTCTAAAAAGTTTTCGAAAAATATACAGGGAAATTTAACAGAAAATGCACGATTTTCAACATCTTTTTTTGCGAAAAAAAACTCATAGATGTGTTCCTGGGGTCGAATGAAAATATTTGCACTTATTTAAGACTCATCCTGTATAATTACATTGTTATATACACAGGGCGTCCAATATTTCGTGGTCATAGAACTACATATACTACAAAATAAAAAACTAAATCACCACAATACACCAAAACACTTTTACTTTTACACTGGACGCGCGTTTCGCTAACCATGTTAGCATCATCAGCAGAATTGCAAATATTGGTTTATAATCATCTGCTGATGATGCTAACATGGTTAGCGAAACGCGCGTCCAGTGTAAAAGTAAAAGTGTTTTGGTGTATTGTGGTGATTTAGTGTTTTTATTTTGCTGTGTAACACCAAAGGTTCCAACCCTCAACTGTAATCTACATATACTACGCATTTTGGAATCAAAACAAATTCATTGGATACAATTTACACATAAACAAAAGTGCTTTGTTTGTCAGTTAGATGGCATTAAACTTTAATACGATAAACACATTTTTAAAGAAATTTTAAGAACCGTTATTCCGATTTCAATAAGATTTGGCGTGCCTATGTTTTGCTAACTACTTTAACATTAATTTGACTTTCACAAAAATCATGAGCACGGCAAGGGTGAAATCCGTCCCCTACATAAATTTTAATAGAAATATTTTCCAACGCCATCGACGACAGAGTTTTTTTTTCTAAAATGGTCTTCCTAGTATTTACTATATTTTTCGTCTCTTGTAAAAAACGCCACATCGCATAGTTTTTGAACAAAGAATTGTAGATTTTTTTCCAAAGCAGACCTACATAATATACCGGGAGTTCCAATATTCCGTGGACATACAACAACTACGTATTTGTTGAATCAAAATAAATTAATTACCCACAGCTACATTATTGTAGCATAATAGATTTTATGCGCCTCCATAACTTAATGTGACAAAAAACATTTTTTGGAGTCAGCTTTGAAAAAAATTTTTTTTTTTTTCTGAAAAAGTATGCACAGTGGCGATTTTTTATAAGAGACAAAAAATGTAGTAAATACTAGAGGGACCATTTTACAAAAAGAAAATCGGCTGTCAGTGGCGTTGGAAAATATTTATACTAAAATTTATGTAGGGGTGGGGGTAGTTTTCACCCTTACCGTACTTTCTTGATTTTTGTGAACGTCAAATGTTAAAGCTGTTAGGAAAATATAGGCACCTCAAATCTCATTCAAGTCAGTTCTTTGAAAAAAAAATGTTCTGTATAATGAAAACCCTGTATAATGGACAAATCCTGGGACACCCTGTATAACCACCAATATCACTTTCAGAATCTTAAATAATGCTATAATTCATTGATAGTACAATAATACTACTATTTTTAATACATCCTATTTTATTGCATTTTGTAGATTTTTTGTTCTGTGATATTTGTAGATTTTTTTTATTGTATAATAAATTGTAAGCAAAGATAATACATGTATTTTTATACTATCCAAATAATTGCCTACATATAAACCAATATAAATTAAGGTAAAGGTGTGGATCCGGTGGCTGACCTTGAAGCCCATATTTGCTGCATTTGATCATCGATACTACGCAAGCGCACATCGTCGATGTTGCCAAATTGAGTTTATTTTCGAATTATGTGCAGTTGGAAATTTTTTTTGAGTGTTAATAATAATACATATTCTATAATTAATTTTATAGTTTCAGATTTATCTTGATATCCAAAATTAAGGAATGATATATAAAATTGAATATATAAAATTGTAATAATAATAACATTTATTTATATATTTACATTAGAATTAAAAATTATCATTTACGGATTTTTTCTTAATGGTTTTAAACTTATTAGAATTATTTTATTTCTTTCAAGTTATTTAATTTCTAGTTATTTACAGGCAACAATAGTTTTGATTATATGTATCGATGTATTATGAAGTACTAAGTACTACCATGACGAGTCTTATATAGAACAATACACGTCAATGGGAGATAGAGGTAACATTTTACTTATAATGTTACTAATATAATATACTTTGATTATAATGTTTGTATCATAATTTCTTAAAAATATCAAGTTAGTGGATTAATAGCAATTTTAGACATATATTTTATCGAAGAGTGTGGTGATAAGACTTATGTTTTATCTTTTTCTCTTTAGAAGGGAGATAGTTTGTGTCGTAAAATATATTACAGTATTTAATATCGTGCACTTTGATATTCTTTTCTTAATTTACTGTAATTTCTTGTTTCCTATAATGCCAAATCTTCACAATATGGTGAAAGTTGAGTTTTGATCTTATTAGTTTTATATCTGTGTTTATACAAGACCAAATTAAGACTTAGTTAGTTTGTGAGTGTGTCATTAACATCTTTCTTATAATACTTTTTGTCTTACTTAATACTATATTATGCTTTGTCTGGAAAATAAATGTTAAAATGTCATAATTTTGCATATCCTATTCCATCCTTCCATTAGGAAAAATATGGTTTATAAATCATATATGCTAAGAAAATCACATAAATTAGGTGTAAGAATAGAGAAATCTTAAGGTGGTAGGTGGTAGAAAAATTAATGCAATATATGTATAAGCAGAATTAAACAAGGTAACTGTTAATGTTGCTGAAGCTGATTCTACAATTTTAATTACGGAGGCTAAAAGGCCTTTTAAGGCCTCCGTAGTTTTGATGGAATGTTAAAAAAACTATTATGGACATGACATGGCGCTACAGCATTTAAAAATTAAAAAAAAAAGAAAAAACTTGGACACATCCCTTTTAATTTCCCGAATTTTTAATAAAGCCCTTTTTAAACGTAGCATAATCTAGAGCAATTAGATTAATTATAGGAATCTAGAGTTTTATTTCTATTTAATTTTATTGACTATGAAAATACATAAGAAGCGTTCACGTGTTGTGCGAAATATTAAAATAATAATATAAATAATATACCGGGCGTACTATGATTGAAAAAAAAAAATAGCGTCAGCGATGACTATGAAATGAAGATCGCTGTCATTTTATATGGGAAATGTCCTCAATCGTCATTTCCCAGCCAACTGGACGCCGTTTTTTCGATCATACGGTATATATTGACAAAAAAACATTGAAAAGTACATATTTGTTTTCTACTGAAAATAATTCCAAAATAACTTGCAAACTGGCAACATCGAAGATGTACGCATGCGTAGTGTCTGTGACTATATGCAGCAAACATTCGTTTCAAGGTCAGCCACCGGATCCACACCATTACCACGGCATATAAATCACACGGCAGGCCGACTCGCTTTGGCGGGAACGCTACGCGCATACCCTTGGGCACGCCGCCATTATGGGTGCCAGCGACAGAAATTAACCAGTGTCGTAGCCAGTCGTAGTCACAGAATATACTAACGAAAAAGAAGCCCAAGTTCCTTGTAATAAATCGGTTCCATTTTCGTAACGCCATCTCTCGACATAGCTGACATTATAGGTTAGCCAAAGGGGTGCGGGGCCGGGGGGAAATGTAAAATACACTTTTTTATTTTAATTATTTTTATTCGCTATTTGCAATTTGATTTTTAAAACATATAATGTGAAACAATCACATAATATGTCTTAAAAATAAAATTACAAACGGAAACAAAAGGAATTAAATAATCTGAAAATCTACAAAGTTTATTGATAAAAAAGTTAGGCTATGCAAATTGATAAGTATATTAAGTATAACCTCTTTGGTATAACATTGTTAAACATTAACAAATCATAACATATCAGATCATAGAACTAAAAAAAGTACTATTACATAAAAACAGGTAATACAATACTTCAAAATTAATTTTAACATAATATCAAAACCGAAAAATCAAACTGCAAACACAACCACACTTATCACAACAGAAATTAACACACACTTCCGCGGCAAATGTCCAAGAAAGACTGATCATTCTGATTTCTGATTGGTCCTGGTCCGGTCGTAGCTCACGTCGTATTGTCGGTAAGCAAAATCCCTGTCCAAAAATTTTGACGATCAGCGCCATCATCCGTCATAATTGGGAAACTTTTGCTGGAACCATTTTTAATATTTCACTTACATGGCCCTGAGGGTGCAGCCACACTATCCTAAAAACGGCGTATCGGCGTAACGGCGTAACGACCTTGAATCGATTTCCAGTAATTCTATTGGCTGAAATTTTTGACAGATGAATTTGACAGATAAAATTTCTGACAGATGAATGTTTCAGCCAATAGAATTACTGGAAATCTATTCAAGGTCATTACGCCGTTACGCCGATACGCCGTTTTTAGGATAGTGTGGCTGCACCCTGAGTCGTAGTCTTTTTCATCGACAACATACAGTTACGGCAGCTTTGAGTCAGTAGCGTGCGGCTTAATTTATTTCATTCTTTTCTGGAGCGATATATTTTGTTTTATTTTTGTTTATTGTGTGATATATTTGGTTTTTGTAGTTTAGTAGTAAAATGGAAGTCCGAAATTCTTTTAGTTTTAATACTCAATCATTGTCTACGGCATTCAAAGTATTTTTTATTACTAGGTATCCTGCAAAATGACAAACAAGATTCATTTCTAAATTACTGTTTTTCTGATTATAGGTATCTATTTTTAATTTTTATGGATAGCTCATGACAATTCAGAGAGAAAAGAACAGAGGTCTCGTTGTTTTTTTATAAGGTCTGCCGTTTTTAATAAGATGTTTGCCAGATCATTTTGGCAATTTTCAGTACCCGTGTGTAATAATCGGACACAAAGTTTTTTAAATGTTCTTCTAAACTGGATAAATTTATCCTGGATGGGAATAATGATAGGTTTACAAGATATCGGAATTACAAGAATTACAGGAATTACAAGGTAAAGTTGTCGTACCAGATTTTGAGTGCAACTGTACACTCAAATCTCGCGACAGGCTTTTATATAATATAAAATTGTGTAATGACGTTATAAGTTCATAATAAAAGTTTTAAAGAAAAAGTTTACTTTTTCTTTTTAATGTATTTAAATAAAAGCTTGTTTTTAAAGTTTTTTCTTAAATTTATTTTTTACTTTTTAAATTATGCTGGTTTCTCAGTGCCACACACTTAAACTCAATTCTTTTTCTTAAATAACTTCCTATGGGCATCCTAATAATATCTATGTATATGGATTTTCATAAAAAAAAGGAGCACTTAAAAAAACGACAGCTGTCACAGACAGTTCAAATGTGAGAAAAATAAATTGAAAACCGACTATGGGGTAGGGAGATCGAATATATCGATTTTTTTCAAAATTGGACAACTTTGAGATTTTTTTGACAGCTGTTAAATTTGACAGCTCAATTTTTTTTTTTTATTTTAACCCATGGCCATCCTATATATAGATTTTTATCAAAATCGGACATTGAAATTTTTTTGACAGCTGTTAAATTTGACAGCTTAATTTTTTTTTTCTTTCATTTTAGTCCATGGCCATTCTATATATATCGATTTTTATCAAAATCGGACAACTTTGAAATTTTTTTGAGAGCTGTCAAATTTGACAGCTCAAATTGACGACTCGGTTTTTTTTTGACGGCTCGGCTTTTAAAATATAGTCAAACATTTATATTTAAATTCATCAGTTACTTTTCCTTTTTTTTTCCTTTAACTGATTTGTTAATTTGTGCAATTTGAATATTAACAAAATTTGCTATGTTTATTGATGGACATAATGTGAACGTAGCCTCTTTAGATTGTTCAATAGATATTTTATTGGGTATTTCTTTAATTCTTGTTTGTAACTCCTGGCATGTTTTTTAATTTTAATTGTCTATTCTCTAAAGTTAAATGTTTAACTGATTTTTTTATTTTTACTTTTTGAGGAGTATGCGCGGTTAACGATTCATTTGTTTAGATAAAATTATTGTGTAAATAAAATTTAGTTTCAGTCAATTACAGTATTTTTTTAATACGATCCTGTCTATCAATAGTTTATTTTCTGGGAAATTTTTTGATACGTTTTAATCCGGCTCTGACTCAGCACCCATAATGGCGTTTTGAAGGTCAATTTTTATAGAAATTTTAAACAATGGGATCTGGGCAGAGTTAAGTCTGCCGGTGGTCTGCCGTGTGATTTATATGCCGTGCCATTACCGTCTCAAAGGTGTGGATCCGGTGGCTGACCTTGAAGCCCATATTTGCTGCATTTGATCATCGATTCTACGCAAGCGCACATCGTCAATGTTGCCAAATTGCAGTTTATTTTCGAATTATTTGCAGTTGAAAACAAATGTTTTTTGAGTGTTAATCAGTAATAATACAAATTCTATAATTAATTTTATAATTTCAGATTTATCTTGATATAAAAAATTACGGTAAGAAGGATAATGAAGATTGTGAAGTTAGGATATTTTTACATTAGAATTAAAAATTATCATTTACGGATATTTTTCTTATTTAGGCACAGATAACGTGATTTAGGTTTTAAACCTATTAGAATTATTTTGTATAATCCATATGACGGTATACCCAATATGACACATTTATTACATACAAGTTTTTTAATTTCTAATTATTTACAGGCAACAATAGTTTTGATTATATCAATTATTATATGTATATTGAAGTACCGTATGATCGAAAAAAAACGGCGTGCAGTTGGCTTGGAAATGACTATCGATGACATCCCCATATAATTTTACATATAAAATGACAGCGATGTTCATTTCATAGTCATCATACTGACACCGTTTTTTTTTCGATCATACGGTACTACCGCATGATGAGTCTTACAGCACAATACAAGTCAGTGAGATAGAGGTAACATTTTACCTAGTTTGATTATAGTGTTTGTATCATAATTTCTTAAAAATATGAAGTTAGTGGATTAATAGCAATTGTAGGCATATATCGATGAATGCTCTGATAAGATTAAAATATGCTTTATGTTTTATCTTTTTCTCTTTAGAAGGGATATGGTTTGTGTCCTAGAATACATGATATTCCTGTACTTTGATATTCTTTTCTTAATTTACTGTAATTTCTTTTCTGGAATACAAAAATCTTGATAATATGGTGAAGGTTCATTTTTGATCTTATTAGATTTATACACAGACCAACTTAAGACTTAATTAAGTTAATTTATGATTTATATTAAGATATTTGTTATAATTTTTTTATGTCAATATGCTTTATGGTGTGGAGAATAAATGTTAAGATATCTTAATACTTGCATATCCTTCAGGAAAAATATTGTTTATAAATCATATATGCTAAGAAAATCACATAAATTAGGTGTAAGGTAAGAAAAATCTTAAGGTAGCGGAAAAATTAATGCAATATAATATGTATAAGCAGAATTAAACAAGGTACCAATTAATATTGCTGATTCTACAGTTATAATTACGGATGATAAAAGGCCTTTTTAAGGCCCACGTAGTTTTAATGAAATGTTATAAAACCTATTATGAACATGATATGGAGCTACCAGCATTTAAAAATTAAAAAAAGAAGAAATTTGGACATACCCTTTTTATTTTTCCTAATTTTTAACAAAGCATATTTTAAGCGTAGCATAATAATCTAGAGCAATTAGATTAATTATAGCAATGAAGAGTTTTATTTCTATTTAATTTTATTGACTATGATAATACCTACATAATAAGCGTTCACGTGTTGTGCGAAATATTAAAATAATAACATAGGTAAATGATATGTATATATTGCCGTCACTGAAATAAACCTTATTTATTTTCTACTGAAAATAACTCCAAAATAACTTGCAATCTGGCTACATCGACGATGTGCGCATGCGTAGTATCTGTGACTATATACAGCAAAAACTCGTTTCAAGGTCAGCCAACGGATCCACACCAATACCCCATATTGCCCATATTACATAATTTAACATAAATAGGCGTTTACGAAAATTATACCTTCGGTATTTACCGTTACCCAGCGGTAAACATATGTTTTATGTCAAATATGAATCTGGTAGAATATTTTTAAAACGAACTGGTTAATATCTTAAGATTAAATTTATTATACTAATTAATATAATAATAACATACAATTAATATAATAATAACAAGATTTTTTCTTCATGGTTTTTAAACTTATTAGAATTATTTTGTATCATCAATATGACACATTATTTATTACATCCAAGTTATATAATTTCTAGTTATTTACAGGCAACATTAGTTTTGGTTATATGTATTAAAGTACTACTACGGCATATAAATCACACGGCAGACTAACTCTGTCCAGATCTTATTGTTTAAAATTTCTATAAAAATTGACCTTCAAAACGCCATTATGGGTGCCGAGTCAGGGCCGGATTAAAACGTATCAAAAAATTTCCCAGAAAATAAACTATTGATAGACAGGATCGTATTAAAAAAATACTGTAATTGACTGAAACTGAATTTTATTTACACAATAATTTTATCTAAACAAATGAATCGTTAACCGCTGCATACTCCTCTCAAAAAGTAAAAATAAAAAATCAGCTAAACATTTAACTTTAGAGAATAGACAATTAAAATTAAAAACATGCCAGGAGTTACAAACAAGAATTAAAGAAATACCCAATAAAATATCTATTGAACAATCTAAAGAGGCTACGTTCGCATTATGTCCATCAATAAACATAGCAAATTTTGTATTATTCAAATTGCACAAATATTATTATTTGCACAAATTTATTATTATAATTGCACAAATTTATTATTCAAATTGCACAAATTAACAAATCAGTTAAAGGAAAAAAAAAAGGAAAAGTAACTGATGAATTTAAATATAAACGTTTGACTATATTTTAAAAGCCGAGCCGTCAAAAAAACCGAGTCGTCAATTTGAGCTGTCAAATTTGACAGCTGTCAAAAAAATTTCAAAGTTGTCCGATTTTGATAAAAATCGATATATATAGAATGGCCATGGACTAAAATGAAAGAAAAAAAAAATAAGCTGTCAAATTTAACAGCTGTCAAAAAAATTTCAATGTCCGATTTTGATAAAAATCTATATATAGGATGGCCATGGGTTAAAATGAAAGAAAAAAAATTGAACTGTCAAATTTAACAGCTGTCAAAAAAATCTCAAAGTTGTCCAATTTTGATAAAAATCGATATATTCGATCTCCCTACCCCATAGTCGGTTTTCAATTTATTTGTCTCACATTTGAACTGTCTGTGACAGCTGTCGTTTTTTTAAGTGCTCCTTTTTTTTATGAAAATCCATATACATAGATATTATTAGGATGCCCATAGGAAGTTATTTAAGAAAAAGAATTGAGTTTAAGTGTGTGGCACTGAGAAACCAGCATAATTTAAAAAGTAAAAAATAAATTTAAGAAAAAAACTTTTTAAAAACAAGCTTTTATTTAAATACATTAAAAAGAAAAAGTAAACTTCTTCTTTAAAACTTTTATTATGAACTTATAACGTCATTACACAATTTTATATTATATAAAAGCTTGTCGCGAGATTTGAGTGTACCGTTGCACTCAAAATCTGGTACGACAACTTTACCTTGTAATTCCTGTAATTCTTGTAATTCCAATATCTTGTAAACCTATCATTATTCCCATCCAGGATAAATTTATCCAGTTTAGAAGAACATTTAAAAAACTTTGTGTCCGAATATTACACACGGGTACTGAAAATTGCCAAAATGATCTGGCAAACATCTTATTAAAAACGGCAGACCTTATAAAAAACAACGAGACCTCTGTTCTTTTCTCTCTGAATTGTCATGAGCTATCCATAAAAATTAAAAATAGATACCTATAATCAGAAAAACAGTAATTTAGAAATGAATCTTGTTTGTCATTTTGCAGGATACCTAGTAATAAAAATTACTTTGAATGCCGTAGACAATGATTGAGTATTAAAACTAAAAGAATTTCGAACTTCCATTGTACTACTAAACTACAAAAACCAAATATATCACACAATAAACAAAAATAAAACAAAATATATCGCTCCAGAAAAGAATGAAATAAATTAAGCCGCACGCTACTGACTCAAAGCTGCCGTAACCGTGGGTTCGGAAGTAGTTATTAAGACGTAAATTTACCCGATTAACCTACGTGTAAGTTTTTTCGCTGGCACCCATAATGGCGGCGTGCGCAAGGGTATATGCAGGCAGCGTCTTTCCAGTTCATTAATTACATGAAACGCTATGTTAATAAACTATGTATTGATATTATGAATAATTTTCCTTTGTATGAGGGGTGCAATAGAGATAATATGATGAAAAATATATTTAAAGCCATATTTCTTCCGTTTTCTTAAATACATTATGTATTTTTAAAGTAGGATTTATAAACTCACAGTTGGATTTGGCTTTGGCGTTGGCGCCGCCGCCCAATTCTTAAAACTGTATATTACCATAAGAGCATTTATAAACACGGTTGGCGTTGGCTTTGGCGCCCGGTTGCCGTCGGACTTGGAATTATGTTTAACTTTTACCGTTCGCGGCGGTTCGCCGTCCGTAGCTTCCACGTAGCAAATGACGTTACAGCCAATAGAATGGTAGTAAAGAAACGATCACGTGATGCTTTGTTTACATCTAGTTTTGAAGTATGAGAATTCCAAATTTTCCCAATAACCCCTAATAAGGTGTCAGCATGGCGGGTGATGCCGCCCCGAGATCCACTCACCCAAACGCAAGAAGATATCCTCCCATCTTCCGCGCTGAACCGGGATACACTCTGTCTCTCAACGAAGATGGCATGAACTCCAACGGTACGTCGCAAGAAAATGTAATCACTGAAAATGAGAACATGCGACTGTACTATAAAGTTACTAACCTGGAGACGGAGTTCTCATAATACCGTGGCAAATTGTATGCAAATCTCGAACAAAAAACCAAAACTTTAAACACTTTCGTCTCTAAAAACGCACTATAGACTCTGCTACTCTTAAGTAAAAAGTAAACAAAAATGTCAAGGTTAGATCTGCCCAAAACGGCCAAAGCCAACTGTCAACCGTCGAGTTTATAAATGCGATTTTGCGGCGCTGACGAACAGACGACGGCAAACCAACGCCAACGCCAAATCCAAAGCCAACTGTAGAGTTTATAAATCGACCTTAAAAGCTTCAACTTCTTATAACATCACCTCAAACCTTTGATATTTGAAAGTTACATATACTACACATTCTACATAAACTACATTAACTACATGTAATGTAGTTTATGTGGCCAGTTTTAAAAGTAACATGTAGGTTTTCCGAACCCTGGCCGTAACTATGTTGTCGATGGAAAAAGACTACGACTGGCTACGACACTGGTTAATTTCTGTCGCTGGCACCCATAATGGCGGCGATGCGCAAGGTATGCGCGTAGCGTTCCCTATGGCGTTCCCTCTTTTTAAAGAAGCAAGATATCAGAAGACATAATGACTAGATTCTGCCAACAAAGCGGAGATCAGCCTGCCGTGTGATTTATATGCCGTGGTACTACCATGACGAGTCTTATAGAACAATACACGTCAATGGGAGATAGAGGTAACATTTTACATACTTTGATTATAATGTTTGTATCATAATTTCTTAAAAATATCAAGTTAGTGGATTAATAGGAATTTTTAGACAAATATTTTACCCCGAAGAGTGTGTTGATAAGACTAAAATAAGCTGAATAAGTTTTATGTTTTATCTTTTTTCTCTTTAGAAGGGAGATGGTTTGTGTCGTAGAATACATTACAGTATTTAATATCGTGTACTTTTGATATTCTTTTCTTAATTTACTGTAATTTCTTGTTTCTAAAATACCAAATCTTGACAATATGGTGAAGGTTGAGTTTTGATCTTATTAGTTTTATATCTATGTTTATACAAGACTACAAGACCAAATTAGAGACTTAGTTAGCGTTTGTGATTTACCCCAATAAAATGCCCATTTAACGGAGGGAATTACTTCCACCTTCTACCAAAACAGAAAACTCCAGATAACCCTTCCTAATATCAGACTCCATCACCCGCCTCCCACTAATATTTGTTATGTCTTAATCTTAATACAATATTATGCTTTGTCTGAAAATAAATGCTAAAATATCTTAATTTTGCATATCCTATTCAAATCCCTTCCATTAGGAAAATATTGTTTATAAATCATATATGCTAAGAAAATCACATAAATTAGGTGTAAAAAAAGAGAAATCTTAAGGTGGTAGGTGGTAGAAAAAATTAATGCAATATATGTATAGCAGAATTAAACAAGGTAACTGTTAATGTTGCTGAAGCTGATTCTACAATTTTAATTACGGAGGCTAAAAGGCCTTTTAAAGCCTCCGTAGTTTTGATGGAATGTTAAAAAAAACTATTATGAACATGACATGGAGCTACAGCATTTAAAAATAAAAAAAAATAAAAAACTTGGACACATCCGAATTTTTAATGAAGCACTTTTTAAACGTAGCATACTAATCTAGAGCAATTAGATTAATTATGGGAATCTAGAGTTTTATTTCTATTTAATTTTATTGACTATGAAAATACATGCTGCAACAAAACCAACTTCAAAACCTTCTGCGTACTGTTCCGGCAACCATGCAGATATTGGAATGACTCTTGCGCGAGCAAATGTCAGACTGTTTCCAATCATAATAAGCGTTCACGTGTTGTGCGAAATGTTAAAATAATAATATAAATAATATACCGCGTACTATGATTGAAAAAAAAAATAGCGTCAGCGATGACTACTAAAATGAAGATCGCTGTCATTTTATATAGGGAAATGTCCTCAATCGTCGCGTCATTTCCAAGTCAACTGGACGCCGTTTTTTTCGATCATACGGTATATATTGACAAAAACACTAAGAAAAGCACATATTTGTTTTCTACTGAAAATAATTCCAAAATAACTTACGAGATCTGGCAACATCAAAGATGTGCGCCGCCTGCGTAGTGTCTGTGACTATATGCAGCAAAAAACTCGTTTCAAGGTCAGCCACCGGGGATCCCTCGACCATTACCGTAGCACAGCTTAAGTAAAAAGCAAGCTCCGGACAGTGTAGCGTGCCGCTTTGATCTTTTACGCTCGGATTTGCGATTCGAAGAGAGGGAACACTGGAGCGGCGAGCTCTCGCCAAACCAAAAGCCGCGTAAGCTCAGTCAGCCCAGAGATGATGCTTTTCCAACTCCTACATCAATCATCAATAAATGTATTCAAAAAAAATTTTACGCGTGACGTAAAAAATTATTCGACTGGTGCTAGAACATAATTTAGATACACGTTTTTTAAATTGTTGACTTTAAATAAATATGCATTCTCAAAGAAAAACATTTAAAAAACAAATTAATTAATTTATTTCTAGAAATAACAGCAAAATGAAATAAGTACATTGATTACTTATAGTTATTTACGAATGTTTCTAAATTAGGAGCTTTCGGTTTTTGTTTGCTACATTTAAGTTCTTAGTAATATTCTTTAAGGTATAATAATTTCTAACTTTTGCGTATAAATTTAACAAAAAATACATTATAGGAAAATTTTGATTGATGGTTGAATTTAATTGTCTGAAATAATTTAACGAATTTACATAATATATTTTCATTTAAGAAAAGTTCTTCAAAATTGTTCTGAAAAATTTTATAAAAAAACTTTTTTAAAAACAAGTTTTTATTTAAATACACTAAAAAGAATAAAATAAACTTTTTCTTTAGAACTTTTATTATGAACTTATAACGTCATTACACAATTTTAATATTATATAAAAGCTTGTCGCGAGATTTGAGTGTACATTTGCACTCATAAAAATCTGGTACGACAACTTTATCTTGTAATTCCTGGTCTAGTGGTCTATCATAACAGAAACTTTGAGAATGAGACAGGGTAGACACAGGTTTTAGTTAATTTACTTGTTTATCGATGTAGAGAAATCTCGCGACAAGCTTTTATATATCTAATATTAAAATTGTGTAATGACGTTCTAAGTTTATAATAAAAGTTTTAAAGAAAAAGAGTTTATTTTATTCTTTTTAGTGTATTTAAATAAAAGCTTGTTTTTAAAAAAGGTTTTTTTATAAAATTTATCATCTACTTTTTAGTTATGCTTGTTTCTCAGTGCCACACACTTAAACTCAATTTTTTTTTCTTAAATAACTTTCTATGGGATCCTAATAATATGTATATCGATTTTCATTAAAAAAGGAGAACTTAAAAAAACGTAACTGAGTGTCCTTGTATTATAGTTATGATTCTGTGAGCTGTCAAATTTGACAGTTCAAATGTGAGACAAATAAAATGAAAACCGACTATGGGGTAGGGGGCATCCAATATATCGATTTTTATCAAAAATCGGACAAATTTAAAAAAATTATTTGACAGCTGTCACATTTGACAGCTCAAAATTAACCTTTTCTCTCATTTTAGCCCGGCGGCCATCATCGATTTTTATCAAAATCGGACCCCAACTTTAATTCCATATTTTTTGACAACTGTCAAATTTGACAACTCAACATTTTTTTTTTCTATTTTCGCCATAGGTACGTCCTATATCAATTTTTTATCAAAATCGGACAACTTTGAAATTTTTGACAGCTTTGTCAAATTTGGACAGCTCAAACTTTTTTTCTTTCATTTTAGCCCATGGCCATCCTATATATATCAATTTTATGAAAATCCAGTTGACTTTGAAATTAGTGACATGTCATTAAACTGTCATTTTTCAAGATGGCCGCCCATATATTTTTTTCATATGTATATACAAGTTTATTTCAAAAACCATTTATTTATTGCCAGTTCAAACATTTTTATACCCTTACTCAAAATATCTGTATTTGTCTCCCTCCTATCAGCATGCAGGTTGTTAAATTGTTCATTACTCGCGGCAAGAGTTTTTATGGTTGAAACCTCGGCCTCGCTCGTCGATAGACGACGCGACGGGACGAGTCGGCAGAAAAATCCAATAATGCATGCGTTCTCAATAGGCAGTGTTGCCATTCTGTTTCCCTATAAGTAACTGTCGAGTTATATATATATATATATATATATATATATATATATATATATATATATATATATATATATATACTATATATATATATATATATATATATATATATATATATATATATATATATATATATATATATATATATATATATATATATATATATATATATATATATATATATATATATATATATATATATATATATATATATGCTGCTATATATATCCCTATGTATGTTAGATTTTATCTTTCACTTTTATTATTTTTAAAAAACATTAAGATACTTAAAAAACACTTTATTAATTTTTATAAAGATACAAAAATTATTATATGAACTTCGATACGACACGGATGGGTCTATATAATTTGTCAATGACTCTTACGTCACCTTTGTTGCGCGTTCGAGAGTTGTTCCTCCTGGGAAAGAGATCGGCTTAAATATTCTTAAAGTTGCTGAGTCTTCGCTTCCCATCATGGAATCCTACGACTTGTTTACTGAAGATACCATGGGAACATCGTAGTTGGAAAGATTCTCAAGAAGCATAATATGATTGTTTATGAGTTATATTAGAACGAAAGAGATACGTTTAACTTTGGAATAAACAATGAATAACAATAAATAAGTATAAAGAGTAAATAAGGTCATTTGAAGGTTAAATATGATATAACATATATATAATTTCAGCCCGATCCATTCATAAATAGAATTTTAAAAAATCAAAAACCTCAAAATGCCGCCATTTTTTGACAGCTGTCCAAAATTCGGGTCATGCCTTGCAAAAAAATGTATTGTCATCGGGACTGAACCTACATGCCAAATTTCAATCTCCTACAATAAAAGGAAGTGGTTTTAATTTAGCTTACAAGATTTGCATCCGAACAAACATACATACATACATAGATGCCAAGGAAACCAGCTGAAAAGAGGATCTGAAGTTACATACACAAAGCAAGTTAAATAAAGCTTATAAATAATAGCCTCCAATGAGGAAACTAAATAAAAAATGGTCACTTGGCATTAGCAAGCCTCCAAATAAGTAGTCTTCATCGTTTTGAAAAGCTCTAAAAAGTGTGAATATACTCTTTGAATTGAACATTTGAATTGAATTGAAAATTAAACAGACTATATTTTGAATTATTTCCATAATTATTTGTGCAACCAGCAGCCACACGTCCAGAGAAAACCTTTTCCCATTCCATCAATAAAAATAAAATTGAAATAAAGCACAAATACCTATGGTTAAAGGTTAAATATAAGAAAAAAAATCGAATTAAAATCTTCCGTAATACGGCCCTACGCATACAGGTGGAGGCTATGCATCAGGTGGATAACACTTCTTATGGGAGGAACTGGAAATGGTTGAAAACATTGACTACAAGCGATTTTCACAAGGAATCTTCCTTACCGATAAATTATTGACAAGAGTGACAGATAAAACCTTGACATTTGTTTCTACTGAAAAATAATTCCAAAATATCCCTGTAATTCAAGTAACATCAAAGATGTGCGCCTTCGCGTAGTCTTTCAGTATTCCAGTTCATCTCTTTTTCTTTCTAAAGTGTGCGTTGAAAGGAGACAAAAACAATTTTTGGTGACCCATAATTTGTTATTCGAACACCACTTTTCTCCTTGTCGGGTCGTTGACGTTGACTTGTCGCCATTTTATTTCTTTTGTTTACACGCTGCATTTTGCTTTGCAAATTTAATACATAAATTATTTAGGCAAATATATAGGTTTTTAATAAAACTCCTCGGACTAACGTGTAGGTAAGTGTTGATAATTTTTTTTTCATCTTAACATGCTCATTGTCGTTCTCCTGATTTTAGGTGACAGAAAAGGATCATCAAATCAAATTGAATTTTATATTTTCCTTCCTATTTATCCTTCCTAAATATCAACGAGATGAGCCATCGGAAGAAAGGGACCATAGTACAAAACAGAAAGGTGATCTTTTTTCTTTCCACTTCGGATATTGAAATTATTATATACTGTAGTCGTGTTCGGCATTATGCTCTGAGAAATATAGATAAACAAAGAACAACAGATATAAAGCATCCCAGAGGAAAAGAGAGGCAATACCTGTATGTACTCTCTCTGATATTTGTGAAAGTTACAGCAAAGTATTGTTGTAAATGTCATCTTTTTGATCGACCTGAAAACTTCGAGCAAAAAGATGACACTTTCAACAATACCCTGACAGATATCAGAGACGATACAGGTTTTTCCTCTCTTTTCCCCTGGAATACTTTTAATTTATTATTCTTTGTTTATCTAGATTTCTCAGAGCACTATGAACGAACTCAGCTTGTATGTTTGAAATAATCGTCCAGTTGGCTTAAAAATGATGATCGAAGACATTTCCCATATAATTTTACTTTCAAAATTATGATATATCTTTTATTTCTAAGCCATCTATGACGCCATTTTTTTCAGTTTTGTTATAATTAATTTTGTCTCTTGATCTACTTGTAACATTATTCTTTTAATTTTATTAATTTATTGTGGTGAAATTAATTTCTGTTGTATATTTGATATTGATATTAAACATATTTTTAAAAATGGTGTATTTTTTGTGTTTTGATGTATGTCATAATTAAAAATAAATGAAGAATTAAAATTTTTTATTTTTTTAAACTTCCCGCCATGCGTGACAATCTAGTCCGTAGTTCCTACAAGCGATATTGGGGGCGCTAGTAGCAGTAGACTTGTCAACAGTGTCAAATTTAAACGTCAATTTCACTTTCCAATATTTAGCAAGGCGCTCGCACTTCTCTTGTGTATGTGTTTTGTTGGCGTCATCGACCGAATAAGGCTGACTGTCGGTCGCTTAAATCAGTTAGCGGCGCATCGTCCGGAGTGGGGCGTTTTAAATTCGAGCGTGGGAAAAATTAGCGAGTGTCCAAGCCATATTATTCTGTAAGCTGTGACCGTAGTCTCTTCCTACCTATAGTCAAAAGCCGAAATTAGAGGATTTGTATAAACAAAAATTATCGATATTTTTCTGTTAATGCCATAGACTTACTTGCATTTCTTCATGACAAGTAATCAACTCTAACATTTTTTAATTGATGTATTTTCATGATGCGAAAAGAAAAATCTTTTAGGCACAATAAAGACAAACGATATAGACTACACTATTTACATCTCAACGCGGACAGACAATATTTTTTGTACACATGTTTACTTCTGGGTACAGTCGACCGAGCCTTCCTCATCCAGCCTATGTTGTCACGTCTTTAATATTATCAATATTTTTTTTCTTGTTATACACATATATTGAGATATTAATACTACAGTTTAATAAAGTAGGTTTTAATATTCCAGAGATGTATTAAATAGTCCTTATACTACTAAATTATAAGTCGGATACTGTTTAAAAAGGATAAGTTCTTTACAATATGACAACACCGATTAGAGGCGAGGGAGCCTATTCATTCATTTATTACCTTGTAGTACGTGTCGCACGTGTGCGGTAAAGCTTTGTTGCCGCTATCTCCCCGGCTGTATTAACGCATTTTCTTAGCTTGTAGTGCTTAAGTGTTTATTTTATTGACTTTTTCTGTTCAAGAACTATAAAATATGGTTCGCCAGTGCCAAATTTGCAAGAAATTTGACTTAAATAATCCATTTAAGTCTTGAAACGACTTTTGACCGGTAGGCAACTCTCAATTTACCCATTGGGAGTCAGTGGCGTTGTTGTAGAAAGGCGCTTATTTAGATAATATTTTAGTAAAATGTAAAATCTGAATTTTTTCTCTTACATTACATTATTTACTTACTTACATTGTAACAAAATCATAATTATAACCCTGTTAATAATTAATAATGTTTTTATTAAAAATATATTCCGGTTTATTCTAAAATTATCTTCAGAATCTAAAATAACATACAAGAATTTTAAAATGATATTACATTATGAAACAATATTTTTTAATATACCGGGTCGTCTCAAAAGTGGCTAACCCTATAACAGTTTTTGTTTTTGATGATAAAAAAAACAGATTTGTATGTTAGTAGGTATATGACATAAATTAGGATTTATTGACGTATTCAATTGTTTATTGGTCTTCTTCCTGTTTCACCGAAATGATTACATCTTTTGATTTTTTAAAGGCACCCTCGGTATATTGCTACTTTATTCGATAAGTGTGATACCACTTTAATAAACATTAAAATCTTCGAACTAGTAGTGGTTTTATGGCGATTGACAGATTGAATAACGAAAATGACACTCTGAATGGAATGACATATCATATGTCAACTTTTGACATTGTCGCTTAAAAACATATCCTATTTTTAAATTTCAATCCAGTTTTTTTCAATCCACTAAGTTTTTAATCAAAGGAGCCTTGGAAAAATAGTTTTGATCGTCTAATAGGTTTCGTGTCTTGTCTAGGCCGGTTAAAAGATGTACAAATCGTATTTTTTAATCATACATATGTCAATTTTTCAAATGGAACAAGGGTGATTCATTAGCATATTTGGAAAAGCATTTAAAATTATTGATACCACACACTTGGTATTTTCGAGTCAAATTGTCGTTATGAAACCGCGTGTTACAATTACAATTAAACCATATGCGAAAATGTCAAAAAGTTGACATATGATATGTCATTCTATTCAGAGTGTCATTTTCTATCGAATAAAAGTAGAAATATACCGAGGGGTGCCGTTTAAGAAATTAAAAGTTATAGTCATTTCCGGTGAAACAGGAAGTGACCAAAACAATTAGATACTATTAACTAATTCCACTAAATTTAATAAATAAAATATACAATCAATCAATCCTAATTTATTTCATATACTAACATACTAAATCTTGTTTTTTATTTGAAAATATAAAAATTATATGAGATGAAACCACTTTTGAGACGCACCGGTATAATAAAGAACAGTACCGAGTTAAATAAATGTAGTTTTTATTTTATCCACTTCCTATCACCTTCCCTTGCTTTAATGGAACAGATTTATGTTTTTCTCTAATTTACATAATAAGACATCAACAACAACCAGAAAAATACAAATTAATCAATTTTTTTTCTCTCAATGTCGCCGATTCTATTATATCTGTGGAATAGGTCCTGTTTTGATTAATATTAGGGGTTGTAAATGTTTGACTAAAATTAATAATTTATTATTAATTTCAAAAATTACCCATTTCGATTATAAAATTTCTTCTATAACGTGTATTTTATTATTTTTATCCTTTTTGGACTCTAAATTGTTTTTTTCTAAACTTTTATTTAAAAAAACTGTCCTAAATCTTAATAAAATATAAACTTTTCAGTTAAGCTTCACCTTACACATGGTGGTTTCTCTTTCTTTATTACTAGAAAAAAGTTTAAATACGATATATTTTAATTTAATTATAGCTTCATTAAAATAAAAAATTACCCGGCTATGATACGGAGAGTTCAGGTGTACTTGAGAAACGAAAGACAGTGTTGTGTTTCTCGGCAAGAGTCGTCGGGGAACGACCGTTTACGACAGAGACAACCTAT
The DNA here is from genome assembly GCF_002938485.1 of Sitophilus oryzae. Taxonomy (NCBI): domain Eukaryota; kingdom Metazoa; phylum Arthropoda; class Insecta; order Coleoptera; family Curculionidae; genus Sitophilus; species Sitophilus oryzae. The sequence continues at coordinate 619,666 of NW_022146928.1, read as the reverse complement.
CTATCGCTCGTGTCGCACTCGTTATAACCTAAAACAATAACACAACAATAACAAGACAGTGTCTGACCGCATGTTCCAGCAATTTATGAATGAGATGCTCAGTCTATATTTTATTTTAAGTCTATGGTTAATGCACTTCCCTAACCATATACCACAGATTGTAAATTAGTATATTATGCAATGACTAAAGAATATAAGGACATGTAACGCCCCTGTACGGGCTGTAGTAGAATTTGTGACGTTAGACGCCATTCGTTTGATGCCAAACAGTGAGTCATCATCCAGTCACCAGCGACAATTTTAGCGATTTTTAATAGTTTGTTGTGTGTAGTGACAGTATATAATTTTAATGTTTTCTTAACATCTATCCATAATTTTTATAAATAAATAGTCATACTTTGTATAAACTTTGTTAATGGTGAATTGTGTAGCTTTCAAGTGTAAAAGCCACAGCGACAAGAAGAGCCAGGAGTTACGTTTCATAGGTAAAATAAACAGTCCACCCAACTTTTTAGCGTTTTCTTATTGAATTCGATAATTATTCTTCAATTTCAATTAACATCTATATGTACTTGATATGTGCTATACGTCGATACTAGTTTTGTATCTTTTGTTAACATTTAGTACGTTTTTTTCGTAATTAGTTAGGATGATACACCATAGGCGTGGTCAAAACAATTATCTATAAAAAAATATAAATATTAGCGCTCAAACAGCTGGGTTAAGAGAAAAATATGTGCCACGGCACTGTTTGATGCCACGTCTGAATTATTAACTGTATATTATGTATATTTCATTTAAACTATATCATTTTTAAAATACAAACCAAAAATCTGAGGAATAATTATGTTTTCCATGTATTCTACAACATATTTATTAATCCGTTATATCTAACTAGCGTGACGTCATAAATCTCGCCCGCAGGCTGATCTTTTAATAGAAGGCACTGTAACAGATTATAATTACCTCTGTTAATTACTATTTGTTTAAGTTTATAAAAAATGAATAGTTTTAAACATACAAGATTACATAAATATTTTTTATATAGATATTTTAATGGGCAGTCCCAACAGTTTGTTCCCAAACACAATCCTGTAAATGAAAGTGATATAGAATTATTGAAAAACTTTGTATTTACTTCCCAAAGGCTCTTGGTTTTGACTGGTGCTGGAATTTCAACAGAATCAGGTATGTAAATAATTAAAAAATAATGTAACCGATGATTACCATTATTTGCTATACATATAATTGCCTGTAATACCATATTAGATTATATCATCGATTGAAAGAATTGGAGGGGTGGCTAGGCTGCTTCTTTATAATAAATTTGTGGGAAATCGTAAAGAGCTGCTCAGTTCTTGCTGCAAACCCAGAGCAAGACAGCTCTAACTAACGTCGCCATTTATGTACTATATTGAGAGAACTGATTGTTGCAGGAAACGATCAAACGGCCAATTTTTTTAAAGGGTAATTCATTAAAAATCTCATTTTTAAAAAAAGTGGAGCTGCCTGGTTATTGCAGCCATCCCTTGAATTGGGAAGATAGACAACCTAATGGGCAAAGTCGTGACCAAGGTTGATTTTATTTCCCCTTATTAAATCGTGTTCAGAGACAGGATCAACGCCCTGTAGACGACATTGTCAGAAATTAATATAACACCCAGTATATTATGTACTTGTATTTACTGAGAGTAGATCCCAAGTGGGACCCTCCACTGCGGTAGCTAGGTCATGTTGTGGCTCAGTTCTAGAAACTTTTTAAAGAGAAAAAAGAAAAAAGCACTATTTATCTTTAAAGCCTATTCTATCTTTAAATTTTCCATAACATAAATGTTATTGTCTTTTAAGGTATTCCAGATTACAGATCTGATGTAGTAGGATTATATGCACGAACAAATCATAAACCTATTCAGCATCAAGAATTTATAAAATCAAAACAAATACGCCAAAGATACTGGGCGAGAAATTTCGTCGGATGGTACAGGTAGGTATACTAAAAATTGTGTTTTATATCCCTTATAATCAGATATAAAAGCTATTTACAGATTTTCGCAGTGTGAACCAAATAGTGTGCACTACACTATTCGAGATTTAGAAACAGAACACAAAATAGTCAATGCAGTCATAACACAAAATGTGGATAGTTTGCACTATAAAGCGGGAAGTAAAAATGTTATTGAACTGCATGGATCAGGATATAGGTAAAGATTCTCTAAAAATATTCTTCCTAAAAAGATGAAAAATTATTGTTGTTTTAAGGGTAATTTGTCTACAGTGTTCCAAAATCTACAACAGATTTTATATTCAAGAGAAGTTATTAGAGAAAAATAATTTAGATTTCAACGAAAGTACAAAGATGATAAGGCCAGATGGAGATGTAGAAATACCAGAAGTAAGTATGTAATAATTCCGGAGTTTAACCATAGTGTTTTTATTGCAAATAATTTAATCTTCATACAATTTTATGACACCCGTATTTTTTATTTTACTTCAATTTCATCCCATTTTTTTAAAAAAATTAATCAATATTAAGAATTTCAAATTTACACTTTTGCAATCAAAAGTGTCACGGTTTGCTACCAGGTACAAAGGTAAATAAAAACCATTTTTCTAAATGTATTTTAAAGTAGATATAAAATTAATTGTAAAATACTTAAGGAACTTATGTTAAAATGATCTTCACAGCAAAATATTGTACTTTTGCTGACATATTGTTGTCTTGCCGCTTCAAACCAGGCTCTTGGACGGCTTTCATCCAAAGGAACAGTTAGAAATACTTTTTCTGGAGAGCCTTCAAAGTTATTTAGACAGCACTTCACAAAATAAACTTTAACACCCTTCATTACAGAAATAATAATGAGGGTACAATAAAACAAAATTGAAAACTCAAAGTATTTAACACCAAACGCAAAATCCACAAAATACAAATCTAACCTCGAGCCCTCGAACCACCTAGAACGCCTCGAACATCCGAACAACTTTGGTAGTGTTTAGTGCTTCGATAAAAATGGCAGTAACCTGTTAATTATAAAAATTTAAGTTTTAATTTCTAGTAGTAAAAAATATAAAAGTAAATTTAATATTGGGTAATAAAGAATAATCCCACATAAAAACGTATTTTATAATGATCTCAATAAAAAGAGAAAAATCTAACGTGATTCTAAGATATATGGTGTAAATACGGTAGCAGAGAACTAGACACGTCATAATAATTCTTCAGAGGCTGGCGCCCTCTGTCAACTATTCTGTCAAATGCTGATAGGTGACGTCACAATTTTCTACGCGTCATTTCAAACCAGTGAAATTTGTATTGAATTTGATTTATTATTTATTCCTTAATTGTAACTTCGTTGTATTTCTTTTTGTATTGAGGGAGTACTTTTTAATCCCTTCAATTGAATTTTATATTAAAAATAACAAAAATTTACTATGGTTAAACACCAGATTGTAATGTGTTTTTCTTATTTTCTTCATTGATATATTTGTCTTATAGGACATCATAAAAAAATTTCACCCCCCTATATGTGAAGCTTGTTCTGGTGTTTTAAAACCAGAAATAACTTTCTTCGGTGATAATGTTCCAAAGGAAAGAGTAGAAAATGTGAGAGACCAAGTTTCTAATTGTGATAGTTTGTTAATTTTAGGTTCTAGTCTTTCTGTATTCTCAGGTAAATATTTCATTTTAAGATATTAAATAGTTTTTTATTTTTTTTTATTTAGGTTATAGGATAGTTTTACAAGCTTTAGAAGAAAATAAAAATATACTTATAATAAATATTGGACCTACAAGGGCAGATAAACATGCAGTCTTAAAAATTGAAGCAAAATGTGGTGATATTTTACCAAAAATATGTTAAAAGTAACTGTTATTTTGTGTTTTCTAGTAATTATTATGATTAAAATATTTTCATGAAAAAATCGACTATAGAATAAATGGAATTAGTATGTCAATGAAGTGGTAAAAAAGTATGATTTGTGAAAATTCTAAAAATAATAAAAAGTTAATACCTTGATCTTCAGGAGGTCTAACCTTGTCTTTAATAATTCAAGCTAATAAAACTTTTTAGTTGAGTTCAACAATGGTAGCTAATGAGACATAACTGAGGATCTTTCGGTTATAACGAATTTTTTAAAGGTACATAATTATAATTTTAGAAGTTATTCATAAAAAATTTAAACAGTATTTCAAATTATGGCTCTGATTATGGTAATTATTGGGAAAACTGGAAATCGTCAGATTTTCACCAAAATTGGTATACACCCTATTTAGAGGTCGTAGATTACGAATCTGAACTTTTTTCTTGGCGGTCTCTTACCGTTTTTCAGAAAAACGGAAATTTATTTCAACATTGAATTTTTCCTTATTTCGGCCCTATAAAGTAATAATTTCACTATATTGTTGCGGACCGGTGTGGACTCGACCTAACCTTACAATATGGCCCGCCCTCGGATGACCTTAACATCGCATAGACACTGTAATGATTCATTCGAAGATTCGAGAAGGATCGAGTGCCACTGGAATGGAGTAGTACATACGAGAACATTGGAAACCTTCTCTATGTTCTTCTTCTTGACTATTCTAGTAAACTTTAACTGTAGGTATAAAAGCTAGCGGCTGTGGCCTAGAGAGGGCAGTTATAAATAAACAGTGCAGTTGACGCGCTAAAATTCAAAATAAATTCTTAGTTATAAATCGTTTGTAAATAGTTCTATAAGTCTTTTATCGTTATTGTTTTTGTTAATTAGTGTTAAATAAATAGTGTTTAAATAAATTGTGACTTTCTATCCACACGGAACCGACGAAAAACGTAACAATTGGTGTCAGGTGTGGGGTGTGTGATAGACTAGAAGAATAAAAAGACTGACCATGGCTCTGAAAAAATTGTTGAAAGACTTGAAAGTGTCCGAACTGAAATGCATATTGGAAGAGAGAGAGAGTGCGAGACAGATGGAAAAAAAAGCATTTTGCAAGCTAGACTGAGAGACGTTTTGGTGGGGGAAGGTGAGGATCCTGGCACATTTTACTTCGAGCTGGAAGGTGACCTTGACTCGTCCTTACAAAAATTAGAAGACAATTTGAATAATAAAATCAGTGATAAAATAACGGAAAATTTCCAAAAATTAGAAGATAAAATCATAGAAAATTCTAAAGATATACAGGCCAGCTTTAATAATAAAATACTTAATTTAGAAGAAAGTTTATATAACAAGATAGTAAGAAAAGATTATAGAGAATTCCACGGAGTTACAAGACAAAATAGCACAGATTGAGGACGATGTTAACAGAAAAATCGAAATTTTACGGGAAGAAATAACGAAGTCAAATTCACCAAAATGTCAAGAAACATCGGAGGGACCGAAACTAGTCGAAAATAGGTATACCTCAAAATCAGTTATGAAACCTCCGCAGTTTGACGGAAAAACCGCTTGGGCCAACTACTTTTGCCAATTTGAAGCCGCTGCGAGAGCAAACGGCTGGACAATCGCTGAAAAAGCTACCGCTTTGACTATCGCACTGCGAGGAGATGCGACTGATATCCTGCAGACACTGTCACCATCGGAACAGGGAGATTATCAGCAATTGGTACGACATTTAGAAATGAGGTACGGCCAAGCTCATTTGGAACATGTCTATCATTCACAGCTAAAAAATCGCATTCAAAAGTCAAATGAGTCTCTGCAGGAGTTTGAAGCCGACGTAGCCCGCCTGGTTCGCCTTGCGTATCCTGCTACGCCCGAGAATGTTATGGAGCGGTTGGCAGTACAGACATTCTCCGATGGCTTACGTGACAGGGAGACAAGGCAAGCGCTTCTTCTAGCCCACCCAACGCGCTTGGTGGATGCTTTAGCACGTGCCCTAGAATTTGAGGCCGCGAAACAGTTCTCGGTCTCTAGTGAGAGTACGGGCGGTCAACCAATGTTCCGACAAATCCGTGGAAAGCATTGTACGGAAAGTCATGGAGGAGTACATGGGCAAGAAAGGACCGACTTGTTGCTGGAATTGCGGCCAGGCAGGACACGTAAGAAGTCACTGTCAAGAAAAAGACGTGGACTCGGTTTCGCCAAGTGTCGAATCAAAGGGACACATATGGAGCAGTACCCAACAGGTTCCAACGAAAACTGTTCAAGTCGCATCGCTACAACACAAGTTCAACAGCATTTTTGTGGCTAGTTTCGTGGATGGAGAGTTACGGACCATGCTGTTGGATACGGGTGCGACCAAAACGATCATCAGGCCGGATATCCTTAAAACATCAAAAAGGATTAAAACAACACAATGGCGACTACGTACAGCTACAGGAAGCTGCGCTCTCATCCATGGAGAGGTAGATCTTAATTTTGTTATCGGAAGCACCTGTTTTAATCATCGAGTGTTAGTAGCAGACATCGAAGATGAACTTATTCTCGGAATGGACATCGTGACCACTAGAGGTTTTGAACTAAACCTCAAACAAGAAATTTTGAAAATAAATGAAGAAGAAGTGGTTCTACATCGAAAATGTGAGGAGACGCTTCGCGTGGTAGTAGCAGAAGATGTTTCGATCCCTGAGCGCTGTGAGATATTTTTGGATGGTCGCCTGGAAGGTAAAACGAATAATGGGAGTATTATTCTGTTGGAGCCAAGGAACCATGACAGCGAAATAGGACGAGGGGTCGCTGTTGGAAAACCCCTGCTACGAGCGAAGAAGTCTGTACCGGTAAGAGTAATGAACACGAATTATCATTCTGTATCCTTGAAGAAGGGAACCCTGTTAGGGTACTGTTGTTCGGCCTCCTCAGTCATTCGAAGCGTGGAAGCCTCCAAAGTTTCGATTTCAAAAATTCCGGACAAAATGGTTAAGGAGTTAGTAAACGTTAAGGGATTATTTCCCGAAGATAGTAGAAAATTGAGAAACCTGATAATCAAGTATCAAGATGTGTTTGATAAAGGAGAAGCAGGACATAGAGGTCGTACCAATTTAGTACAACATAAAATTGACACCGGAGATGCACGACCAATCAAACAAAATCCGAGTAGACTGCCGCTCGCCAAACGTGAAGAAGCTGACAAAATCCTTCGAGAAATGAAAGAAGAGGGTGTCATCGAACCATCTAACAGCCCGTGGACATCGCCGGTAGTACTAGTAAAGAAGAAAGACGGTACCACCAGGTTCTGTGTTGATTATCGGCAACTTAATAATGTTACCAAGAAGGATAGCTATCCCCTGCCGAGGATAGACGATACTCTAGACAGGCTGGCGGGATCGACTATATTCTCTACCTTAGATTGAAGAGTGGATATTGGCAAGTCGACATGGCGCCGAAAGATAGAGAGAAGACAGCGTTCTCGGTGGGCTCCGGACTGTGGCAATTTACCGTCATGACTTTTTGGATTGTGCAACGCGCCAGCTACCTTTGAGAGACTAATGGAGTCTGTGTTAAAGGGACTATCCTGGACTACCTAGTGTACCTGGATGACATCATAGTGGTTGGGAAATCCTTTGACGATCATCTGAAGAATTTGGAACAAGTTTTCAAGCGACTAGGGAGCTCTGGTTTGAAACTTAGCCCCAAGAAATGTCATCTGTGTCAAGAAAAGGTACACTACTTGGGCCATGTAGTCTCCTCCCAAGGAGTTGCGGTAGATCCACAGAAGACCAAGACAGTGGAAGAGTGGCCAATACCTAAAGATAAACATGAACTACGAAGCTTTTTGGGACTATGCACATACTATCGCCGCTATGTACAATGTTTCGCCACCATCGCAAAACCATTGACCAGACTTACCGAAGGCGAGAGGCGTTTCTCTTGGGACTCAGATTCTGACGAGGCATTCCGAAAATTGAAGGCCCTGACTAGTGCGCTCATACTTAGCTACCCTCTTGGTAACGGAAACTTTATATTGGATACCGACGCTAGCAATGTTGCGTTAGGCGCTGTTCTGTCTCAGATCCAGGATGGTCAAGAAAAAGTCATTGATTATTTTAGTAAGACCTTGTCAAAACCGGAAAGGAACTACTGTGTAACCAGACGAGCATTACTAGCAGTAGTTAAAGCAGTGGAACACTTCTACAAGTATCTCTATGGAAGAAAATTCTTGTTAAGAACAGAACAGACCATGCTGCTTTGAAATGGCTGTTGCAGTTTAAGAATCCTGAAGGACAGGTAGCTAGATGGATTGAACGATTACAAGAATTTGACTTCGACACAGAACATCGAGCTGGGACAATCCATCGAAATACCGACGCACTTTCCAGAAGACCTTGCGCTAAGGACTGTAAGCATTGTTCCCGAGCAGAAGAGAAAGAAGTGAAACTCCTAAGAACAACTGTGGTTAATGATAGTTGGCAACCCGAAGATTAATCTTAATTTGATATTGGGTTAATCTTTTTTTGATATAATATAACAACAAAAGATTAACACCCTCCGCATGGAAGTTGTAACCAATGCAATTAAAACTCTCTCGTGGTTATAGATAATCAGATCTCATTGGTAAAATAGCAATTATGGGAAGGAGCCGTTCTTCTGGCGACCGCCTTTCGTAACTCCAGAATGAGCGAAAAAAACAGGCTAAATTTAGGTTTAGCATTAGCAACGTTGCTTTAAATGCCAGAAACACATAAGCCAACATTTTCAGATTGTTTATAAATTTATTTTAGCGAATTTTCCTCTATTATGCATAGAATTTGTTAAAAAAGTAACAGAAAATAGCAATAATATCATTGTTTATTGAATACCTAACAAAATATGTGCTAGAAAACCTTAAAAATTTGAGAAATTAAGAAAAAATCGATGTTGAAATAACTTTCCGTTTTTCTGAAAAAAGGATCAGAGGCCGCCAAGAAAAAAGTTCAGATTCGTAATCTACGACCTCAAAATAGGGTGTATACCAATTTTGGTGAAAATCTGACGATGTCCAGTTTTCCCAATTACTCAAATTATAACTTCATCCCCTCATAGTACAAATATTCCTATTTAATTTTTTGGTTATGTAAAATAACAAAGACCTTCATTTCCAAGTCAACTCCGACACTGTTTCTTTTTGGATTTTGGATTGTATGGTATATCATGGGTATATCTCAAACACATCTAAATTTTATATATATGAATCCTTGCTCTAAGAAAACAAGGTATAAGTTTTTTTAACATAATTTATTAAAAAAATTAACAGCATTTTATATAACTTATACTTTTTATAGATATATGTCTTAAAATTCATGAAATATTTTTAAAGAACTGTTTATTCTTTCTACATAAATAACTGAAAGATTTTTGGAGATATGTGATACAATTCATTAGACACTTCTGATTCAATTTAATTGCACTTTTAAAATATATAACAATAAAAAATATTTATTAAAAATTCTAATTATTACTATAAAGTATATTCTAAATTGGCACATTAAATTATAAATATTCTTAACTTTACTTTTGTCAGTATATGCAGGGCTAAGTGATACTTTAAAAGATATTGTAACAATTATTGGTTAGATTTCGTTTAGAAATGTTTTAGAAAAAATAGTTTGCTGAAGTATTTCAAAAAATAGCCAATTATAATTACACATACTTTAAAGAAAAATAACAGTCAATTTTCCCAGAAAAAAAGAAAGCACCAATATATAATCCACGGTGAGAAATGTATTAATTTAAATTGTTTTCCTTCCTTAATTTTTATCTGTGATGACGGTTTCTCAATTCTGCAAGCTAAAATTAAGGAAAATATAGTAATATGCAAACAATTTTTTTATATTAAATTACCTCTCCTTCCTCATCTACTGAATCATCTTCTTCGTCACTTCCATGTAGGGAAGCAGCTGGAGTGGTTACACGACTGGAGCTAGGGCTAGGTGGTTCTGATATGGGTCTAGGATATTTTAAAGTACCTATAGAGTTTTCAATGTCTTCTACGTAATCTGGAAATAGTTTGTGAAGGGCTTGTAGTCGAGCTTGGCGATAATACTGGAAATATAGAAAACAAACATCGTGAAGCTTCATTCAGAACCTCGAAATCAGTGGAATAAATTAGTAGTTTCAATTAGCCGTAGAAGTTTGTTCACCTAATTTTAATGTAAGCATTCAGAACGTCATAATTAGTGGTAGTAATTTTCAATTAGTGGAAAATGTTAACAAACTTTGGACTTTTTCACTAATTATACTTCAAAATTTGCGAGAAATGTCTTTTTGGCCTTTGACTATCACCCATCAAGAAAAATTTTGGTTAGAAATCAAAAGTTTATTATTTTATAAGCTAAATATAGTCTGTCCAACGACAAGATCCTTGACAGTGATAGATGTGTCTGTCATTTTAATTTCAAAGTAGTTTATTTTATTTTACAAAGAAATAAGTTAGTACAACTGGAACGCATAGCAGGAAATATATTTAAAATTTGACTGATAAGTGATTACTTCAAAATATTACAATAACACTTACCAAATTTTATACCTTAAAGGTTGATTAATTCACTGTAATCTTAATTTTTTTAAACCACTACCTTTTGACATTTTTCTACAGTACTAAAATCCATTATTTACCTATCGTGTGATGTCGATATTTTACAGCTACTCCAGTAGTATATGTTTAGTACGATCCTTATAGCATATATACGAGATGCACTTATCTACGACGAGATGGTATACAAACTATATTGATGGTAACTTTATGGGTGTACTTTTTTTAGACTTTCTGCCTGTAGAAGCGAGTATTAACTATAAACTGTGCTCTTGGTCTACAGTTAATTTTCCCTCGATTTTTCCTCCACTTGACTTCAAAAGACACAAAACACACGTAATAACACGAATCAAAATGCATCTTCCAAAACGCAGATATTTGACATAAGTTGACACAAAATTATAACCTATAATTTGGCAAGACTTTGACAAGTCTCAAAAATCTAAAGACAAGTTCATACTTATCGGCGTCCGTTTGTCGTTCATCGTTCCGTCAAATCATTAAAATTGAAATATGATCTGTCATTTTTGAAATAAACCAATAGAACTGGTTAAAAACAACAAGAGACGACGCATGACGGATTTTTATTTAAACCCATCCATAAGTTAACTTTAAAAATATTAGAAACTTTTTTTAGTATAATAGATAGATTGGTATGGGACGTCATCTGCATTTCTTCTGTCATCGTCTGTAGAAATCTTAACTGAGAAAAAAAAACAGAGTATATTATGCTTTCTCTATGGATACAACAGACTACCGCAAGCTGTTGCTAGGATATTTTATTAATTTTAATTGTGTTTTTTAAACATTGTGAATGATCGTAAACTAAAAAGTATAAAGTGTAATTGAAACCACTAATTTATTCCACTAATTTTCTGGGAGGTTCTGAATGAAGCTTTTACTAAAAGATTAGTATTACTCTATTTCTTTTTTATTTGTAAGTAACAGGAGAATAAAACTTACAACTCCAAGACTTCTCCAATCCAGCATATCACTCAGTCTTTCCGTCCTATTCCTTTGAATAATTCTCTGCCTACGACTTAACCTAGAGAAATCATACATAAAGTGAGCCAACTGTCTTACAGAATCTTCTAAACCGATATTTCTTCTATCAACAATATAAATACCTATATATAAATATAAAATTTTAGTATTTCAGCAAATAAAGAGACGGATATTCTTACCATAGCTTTGGGGATCAGCTATATGCTCTTCCATGAAACAACCAAAACCACTCAGATTCGTGGTTATACTAGGAATGCCCATGACGGTACATTCCGCTGGAGTATATCCCCATGGTTCATAGTAACTAGGAAATACACCTAAATGGCAACCACGGACGAATTCTTCATAGTCAAGACCAAATAATGGATTAGTAGAGCTTAAAAATTCAGGGTGAAATACTATCTGTAAAGAGAAAGAACATACAAGTATAATTCGCAAAATATAGAATATTGCTTGCACCGCTAAGCGTTTTCTTGATTTATAGCTTATCATAGTTGCGATGCTACCGTATGATCGAAAAAAAAAAACGCCGTCCAGTTGGCTTGGAAATGACGATCGATGACACTTCCTATAAAATTTTACATATAAAATGACAGCGATCTTCATTTCATAGCCATTGTTGCTATGGTAACCGTTGTTACCATATCAGCCGTTGCCACGGGGTTCGTTATTATAGTAACCGTAGTTATGGATGAAATTATAATTACCACTGAAATCTTAGTAAAACCATCATTTTTTATAGGTATGTATATACAGGGTCGCGCACCTCATTCGCCTAGGTTGATTATACGAAAACGGAAAGATGTAGAACGAAACTATTTTATGGGTATATGTGGAAGGAAATGTGCATAATTTAAAATTATTATGAAATATACAGGGTGTTTCAGATACATTTTTTCTTATGGAATTTTAGAATTTTTAGAATTTAGAATGAGTGGGAGGGGGGTTAATCACTTCGACCTTACAGATCCATTGTGTCCCCCTTTCTTGAATCATAACTCATCATACAGTCCCAGGGCTTTGACAAAAGCCAGTATCTGGGACGGTTTTATAGAGGGTAGTTCTCCATCTCCAATATCAGTCGTGCATGCTATAATAAAATAGTTTGTCAGCACCTTGTACATTACTTTTCAGAATTAATTATTGTGCTGACTTTGAAGCCAGAGAAATAAACTTTACTAAAAAATTTGATTGCTTCCTTAAATGTATACAGGGGTATCAAAAATTGCTGGTCTATTTAAATAATTATTCTACATAAAAACTTCGTTATTTCAAATGCTATGTATTTTTCTAAATAAGTCGAAGCAGATTTAAATGCTCTTTCAAACTATATTAGGGTTTCTTATACCTATCGGGCTCAGATTTTGAATAAAAAGCGACTTTTCAATAAAATGGCAATCAAGATGGCTGGTGTCGCCATAGCAATTTGCTAGTGACAGTTAGGAGTTATTTCCACAATCGACGTTAGTTTATAGACTTTATTTAAATTATATTATTTTTTATTTTTTTTTTACTTAATTTACCTACAAGAGTTTAATAAGTAAGTATTTATTATTTTATCAAGAAAAATAAAGAAGTAGTTCTTTGATTTATATTACGATGACTTGTAGATATACTGGATTTTCTATAAAAGAGCCAATTAAGGAATTAAGGCAAATTAATTTTCTTCATTTCCAACGACAGGTTTCTGCCTAATAGGTTTTTCACACACTATCAGCTCTGCAAAATAGCAAAAATAGGTTTTCAAAGGAACGCTTTTCATAAACCCTTCAGGCCAACAAGCAATTGTCCTCACAAAATAGAATCACTAGTAACATATCCATTCTTTCCGCCAACAGATACTGCTTCATTTCTTGATAAAATAATAAATACTTACTTATTAACCTTATTGTAGGTAAATTAAATAAAAATATCCAGTCATAAATTTAAATAAAGTCCATAAACTAATGTCGATTTTGAAAATAACTACTAAGTGTCACAAGAAAATTGCCATGGCGACACCAGCCATCTTGATTACAATTTTATTGAAAAATCGCTTTTTATTCAAAATCTGAGTCAGATAGGTATAGGAAACCCTAATATAGTTTGAAAGATCCTTTAAGTCTGCTTCGACTTATTCAAAAAAATTGAGTGTTATTATTAGTATTTATGAGTGTTATATTTGAAATAACGATGTTTTTATGTAAAATAAATATTTAAAATAGACCAGCAATTTTTGATACCCCCGTATACGTTAAAGAAAGCAATCAAAATTTTTTGGAAGGTTTATTTCTCTGGCTTCAAAGTCAGCACAAGAATTAATTCTGAAAAGTAATGTACAAGGCGTTAACAAACTTTTTTATTATAGCATGTATATTTAAATATCTTTAAATATCTCAAAAACCAAAGCATTTAAACATATTAAACCGGTATAATAAATGGCTTATTTTATGTCAAAGAATCCAAAAATGAAATAAAATATCGAGTGTTTCATAAGAAAAAATATAATTTTGGTATGGATCTTACGAGGGATCTTAGTTCCGACACACCCTGTACAATTCAAAATAATTTTAAATTATGTACATTGCCCTCCCACATATACCCATAAAATATTTTGTTTCTACATCTTTCAGTTTTCGTATAATCAACCGAGGCGAATAAGGTGCGCCACCCTGTCTTTATGGTTGGCAACAATGAATTTAATAATCGCGCCCTCGATGACGTAACTAAAAGTTTACTTGATATCGCTTATATGTGTGTCCGCAAAATTCGCGATTTCGATTTGAACGGGATATTCTGTCTGCAAGCTTTAGGTAAATTAAAATTCAAAACACGGATATAAGACGACCAGGACTCTACAGGGATGGCAAAGACTGGCTTTGAGTGTGTACAAAGAGTACAGCCAATGTCTTCATTACAATAAAAGAATCTTCAAAGGTCTATCACTTCTTAACAGATACTATCTACATAGTGTATGAATGATACTTTTTCATTGACCGAACCCCATTAAAGCCTGGCCGGGTTTATCTAGTAATAATATTATTGTGGACCCATGTGGACTTGGCCTAACCTAACTAATATGTCCCGCTCCCATATGACCTGGGATCGCATTAAAGAAGGGACACCGTAATGATCCATCGAACGTTCTAGAACAATCGAGTTCCACTGGAATGGAGGCGTAAATCTGAGAACATTCTAAGCCTTCTCTATGCACCTAATTATCTAATGGACTATTCGAGAACTGTTTAGCTGTGGGTATATAACCCTAGGTCTGTGCGAAGGAGGGGACAGAAACAGATCGGTCGACGTGTACAGTTGCCGCGCTAAATTCAAAATAAATTCTTTTTAGATAAATAGTAAATAAGTTGTAAAAAGTTCGTTAAGTAGTTTTATCGTTATTGTTTTGTTCCTAGTGTAAAATAAATTGTGTTTAAATAAATTAGACTTTCTATCCACACACAGAACCGACGAAAAATGTAACAATATATAGAAAACGTAGGAATATGAAAGATATTGTTATTAGTTAGTTGTTAATAGTTATTGCTGTGTTAAAGGAGAAAAAATATGTATTGACTGGTTTAGGGTGGTATTAGAAGGACTGAATAAAACAATACCTAAAGAGGAAAGAATTCATTTCACCCTATGAACAAAGAGCTTTCTGATGCACTCAGTTTCATTCTATTAATTCATCAAAATATCTATAAAAATTCATTATCTGCTAATTATTTAGTTTAAATTTTCAAACGCTTACTTACTTTAACACGATCGTTAGTAGTGTTAAACAGATTACACCTTCTAATATGACACAATACCGGATCGTTCCAGTCATCTGAAAAATTAATTAATATAGCCAACAAAAACGACAAATTACAAATTTGTACATTGTACCTACGATATTATGAGTTGTTACTGGTGGCAATCCATCTCTTTGTAAAGAGAAAATACAGCGCTTAAGTCGTACCATATCCTCTTTATTTAAAAGATCATTACCTGAAGGAAGACGACCACTGGAATAAAACAACTTGACCAATCATATCCACTATATAGAAAGGACCATACAACTTTTGATAGTTAAGTAATTTATTATAATTTGTATTACTGAATTGTGAATGACTATGTTGTTAATATTAATATTATTTAAGCACATTTCTGATTAACAGATATCAACTGATAAGATAAAAAGTGGTGTATATTATGGTGCGTCCAGACCCGAGGAGTCGAGTGCGAGACGAGAGCAAGACAAGAGCGAGGCAAGAGCAAGACGAGTCCGAGACGAGAGCAAGACATTTTCTATCCATTTTTTGACGCAAGCCTGTCACGAGACAAGCGAGTTGGATCTTAGTGAAAGGTGACCGGTTTGTGTAAACATGTCCGATGAAAAACCTGCAGCAAATAATAACGCATAAGTAATAAATTTGGGTATCTATAACATGATATTTGGTTCGTCGTATTTTATTCATCGTCGATTTTTCCCCTTTTACCCTTCATTTGTTTCGGGACGAGACGTCTTTTACAAAATTGTTTTTTTAGAACAAAATGTTAAATAGAAAAGTTTTAGGAAAGGTTAAGAAACACATATGAAAATTACTGTAGAGTATACACGGTACTTGAAAAATTGTTACAGATATAGGTATCTTTTAATGGGAATACCCTATTTTTTATTTTATTATTGGATTCTATGCACAATTCAGTAAATTTTTTTGCATATCATATTATATATCTGAAATAATAGATTTTGTAATAATTCAATTTGTTTAAAGAAATGTTAGAGTTCGGTACGGTATTTTCAGTGACACAAAATTTGTAAATTCTATTAAAAAAATGATAATACATACGGTGTTCTGTTGTTGAAATTTATGTTGAACATACTGTAGCATGTAACTCAAATATCTTTACCTATATCTTTTTCTTCGTCCCTATAAAACTATCTTAACAAATTTTATCACTCCAACTTCAGAAACAATAGCATGGCTGTTAATTTTTTACGACACTGAAATCTAACAATTTTTGTTTAAATAAATTGAAATATTACAAAAACTATTAGTTTTAGGGGTTATACCGTTTTAGATATATAACATTATACCTCGCATTATATATAAAAAAAGTTATAAAATTTTACGCAGAATCTAAAAATAAAATAAAAAATAAGGTATTACATTTAGAAAACCATGTTATATCCGTAACACTATTTTGAACCACCTTGTGTACTCTATAATAATTTTAAAATGTGTATCTTAACTTTCTCTACAGTTTTTCTATTATTTTGATAATTCTAAAACACTTTTTAATAATTCTCTAAACAAATAAAATTATGAACTTTGCTCTATCGTTGGCCCACCCTGTGTATTTAATTTACTAGGTAACAAAAATTCAATAATAATTAAACTTCCTTTCTATAATAATCTCCTTCCTGTATGTTGCCAGTGGAGAAATATTTTTTACATTCTTCCCAGGTTTTATTCATCGATTGTGAAATATCTACCCACTCATCGTGTTTTTTGTTTTATTTTTAAATATTCTTTATCTTTTGTATTCCATAATATTGGTTTTGCTTTATATAAATCGATTAATTTCAGCTGATCTACTTCCGTCTAAGTCTCCATTTCAATATATGCACTAATATCAGAGGTAATATCATAGTTTAAGGAAAAGAGTAGTTGCACTCTCGCAAATATTTTCTGCCAGTTTTTGCAAGCTGTCGAATATCGGCAGATTGCAAAGCGTTTCAGTTGAATTCGGTCCGTCGAGCTGTGAGGTTTGAGCGTGTTGCGTCCGAGCACAGGGACGGATTGACAAAAAATGATTGCCTTACTATGCGCTGCTATTAATTGTGGAAATAATTCAAAAAATTGTTCTTTGAGTCTTTTTAGATTCCCATCGGATGTAAATCGGCAAGCTGATAGTAATTATCAATTAACATTTAATTATATTTGTTTATTTTAGAAGCTGAGATATTATGTAATTAATTAAATGTTATTATTTTTTTTAGCACGTGGGCAGATTTTAAAAATAGTTTTTTAGATATACAGGTTGTCTCAAATATGCGCATGAAAATATTTTTTGGTCAGGGGACTTTCCATAGAATTTTCATTCCAATAATAATTTACAAGATAATTTATATAAATTGATTTTTGAAACAATTTTAGAGTAAATATTTTGTACATCTAAAGTCTCCGCAAATTATTCATATTTTTTAATTGAAAGAATTTTATAATAGCATAATCTCTTATAAATTTAGTGTATTTTTTATGTTTTTTTTATTTATTTTTTATTATAAGTGGTCGTAATATAACAATATTCAAAATATTATAGACAAAATATTGAGTTTATATTTGAGGGAAGAAAAGTGCCACGCCTAGCTTTAAACCACCGTAAATATACAGGGTGGCCCATTAGTGCGAGGAAGTTCAATATAGTCGTCGTTGTCGAAGATGACTAAACACTAAACCAATAGAAATATCGTATGATCGAAAAAAACGGCGTCCAGGTGGCTTAAAAATGACGATCGATGACATTGGACATGTAATTTTACATATAAAATGACAGCGATCTTCATTGAATAGACGTCGCTGACGTTTTTTTTTCGATAATATTGTATTATTGAATTGCATTTTTTATTGAATTGCATTTAAAAAAAATGAGATACAACATTTTTTAAATATTACGATTTTGGTGACGCCATAAAAAATATCCTGTATATGATAAAGTATTTTATTTACGCTTATAAATTAATATATATATATAAAGTAAATTTTAATTAGAATTTATTCCGATATCCTTCATGTTTAAGAAAACATAGCAAAGTATTAATAAAGTTATATTCACTCTAGTTTTTTACCACTTTTCGTATATAATGTTTTTAACCAAAGTTTTAGTAAATAAGAAATAGAATGGCAACACCGCAGTGTGCTTTAAATAAAGAGAGTGTACTATAGCACAATTTTATGCCGAATCCAGTTATCTACAGAAAATTAAACTTGCTTTAAATAAAAAAAAAGTCGTAGAAAATCTCTGAAATAGATAATAATATAAAAATATGTCATTATATATTTTTTCCGCATTTCTTCCCATAAGAAGATTTTCAGATAGAGAAGAATTGTTACCTACACGAAATGTGAAAATATTCTGTTTTCAAGCAAGTTTTTACTCGATGATCATTTTTTTTTATTTTATTTTATTGTGAACTCATATTTTCCTAAATACATATCTGTGAAACTATGGCGAGTGCCACGTCTATACTTTGCCTAGTTAATAGACCACGACTATACAGCTACGTCGTCGGCTACGGAGTCGAGAACAAGGTCATATAAAGTGGCAGAAAAAGAACAAAGGATTTGACAAGGAGTAAAACTACTAGTTTCCTTATACTATGGTAATATCTCGCAGTCGAGCGAGCCTACCAAATACACGTCCGAACTTGGCCGCGAGCTTTCTTTGATCGGCCGTCGAAAAACCGACAGGGGATGGATAGTAACGAGGCTCCGTGGGTTGTCTCGCGAGGAGGTCGCGAGGCTCTTGCGAGACCCGTCCACACTTAGCGAATTTCGAATGTCGTGCGCTCGTCTCGCACTCGACTCCTCAGGTCTGGACGCACCATTACATATTTTAACCACACTAAACCAATAGATATATCGTATGATCGAAAAAAACGGCGTCCAGGTGGCTTAAAAATGACGAGCGATGACATTGCACATGTAATTTTACATATAAAATGACAGCGATCTTCATTGAATAGACGTCGCTGACATACCTTGTATATTACATAATGGATATATTAAAATATTATGATGTTAATAACAATGTTAAAGGATAACATAAATTAAGACTGAGTGACGTGTATTTATGTAGCGGAGATGCGTAATTTTGTATTTTAACACGAATTTTTCCAATCTAAAGTGCATCTTTGTGGTTTATTTGCAAAACTACTGCAGAAATATTTTTATATAATTTATTTACTTACTTCAAACAGACCTCATACATCCTTTTTCCAATTTTATGTTGTATATCCGCAATTGAATCTCTCAAACTTTTTGTTACAGCATGACCTCTTAGTGACTCCACATTAAAATTATTTGTTCTTGTTGGAAAAATCATAAAGGCTACTATAGTGATATCAGAACCTGAAGACTACAAATACATTTTAAGCTCCGTATAATTTAGTTAAATAACTATTTTTAGGTAATTTCCTTTCA
This sequence comes from Sitophilus oryzae, assembly GCF_002938485.1. Taxonomy (NCBI): domain Eukaryota; kingdom Metazoa; phylum Arthropoda; class Insecta; order Coleoptera; family Curculionidae; genus Sitophilus; species Sitophilus oryzae. The sequence continues at coordinate 600,061 of NW_022146928.1, read as the reverse complement.
AGGACTGCATAATATTACTTAATACCTTTAAATAATGGTTTAATCTAGCTAGAGCTTCTATAAATATATCAGCGCCTTTATTTCCAAATTCATATCTTCCAGCAATAAAAAAATATAAAGTTTTATCCAAGTCAAAATCATAATGTCTAGAAATAATAACAAATAATAGCCTAAAACTATAAAATAATCTTTTTGAAGTAGATACCCATAAAAATGTCCTCTAACAAACTCGTGAATTTTATCTTTAGACAATGCATGCAAATTTTGAAATTCGTGTAAAGCTGAGAATTTCTTAACGTTCAAGCCATTTGGGGTAATTATGTCTGGCTTTCTTTTAAGCAGATGTTCTGCTTCGTATCCTAAAAATTTGTACAATAGAGAAACAATAAATTCTAATATGTATCTAAATAAAATTTACCAGTTATATCCGACACAGTGGTAAAAACATGAGCTAAATGTGAAGCAGCTCTTTCCATACAATATCGATGATAGATTTGCCTTTTCCCAGCCTCTTCGTCTACAGCAAACTATAAAAAATTTAAAATATATGATTGTATAATTTTATTATTAAATACGACTTTTCTGTACCTTGTCTAAATTATTATAAAAATCTGTACTTCCTGCACATAAATATCTGCCTAATAAAGTTGCGTGTGTAGTGAAAACAGTGGCGACATTTAAATGTTTGGTTCGAACAGCGATTAGACCTACACCAGCCTGCCATTCGTGAAAGTGCACAACAATTTTTGGCTTACCCTCGCCTTCTTCCTCAGCAGTATTTTGAAACTGAAACAAAACGGAGAGTGTAATAATAAATTCATCTGAATTTTTTACTGGAAAAAAACTATTACAATATTATTCTCTCTATAGGCTTGGTGCGTTCTCCGCCGGTGCTGCAATCGCCCGAGAATATCGTAAATAAAGAACACATACAAATACACGGGTTTAAATGGCGAATAAACGAAAAAATTAGTATATAATTATTCTAAAAAAAGTATAATTTGTGGAAATTCTAAACAAAAAAATAAAGAGGTAAATATTTTGATATTTTCAGAAGGTCTAACTTGCATTATAATTTATTATTCCAGTTAAATTTTTTTTTAGACGAGTTCCACTACGATAGCGAGCATAGTTTTATCAGCGGTTTTGCTAGTGGGGCATAATTGGAGGCTATAACAGTGTAGTGGGGCTATTTCGGCTATATCGACATTTTTTAAAGGTACATAATTATAATTTTAGAAGATGTTCATAAAACATTTAATCACTAGTTGATTAAAAAAGTATACCATTAATATTGCACACCTATACACGTATGACCATATTTGTGACAACCGTGCAGTAAAGACATTTGTGGTAGCATCTCTATTTTTGTACGAAATGATACGAACTCGCTGTCCACGACCTAAAAATCTAATTTATATGTCTATACACTCCACCGTAAGAAAGTTATTGGCATTTATTAATTGTGGAAACCTGTTCCACAAATATTATAATTTTAGAATGTGTATTTGTGCTACCACAAATACCTTGCACCATAAAAGTGTGTAATATAGATACCACAAATATACAAATTTCAACTTCCTGTGAAAAGAGGCTATTAAGATCGGCAAAAAAAAGTTTTTTTAATTTCACTCAAAATGAGTTATTTGGGTCATAAATGACCTAAATACAAAATATTTTCATGGTGTCTGTCTGTCCGCCTGTAGCACGAAAACTCAAAAACCGCTAAACCGATTTTAACCAAATTTGGCACAAAAATACTGTGGCACCCGAGAATTTGGCCATTAGTTTTTGGTGGGGTTGGGGGGTTGGTAAGGGGGTATGGGAAGGGGTTAAAATTTTTAAAAAATCGTAACTCTAAAAATACAGTAGCTAGCGAAACGCGGTCTTCAATTTACGATTAGGAATATTTGCAAAAAAATCTGTATCAGTCAAAGTCGCAGTTTTTGAGATAGAAAAAATTGGAAAAATTCCTTTTTTTTGAAACTATAAGAACTGCCTACCTACGTTACATCACACAAACATCGTATCGAGTGTTTTATAGTTTCAATAACTGCACTAGCAAAAAACTAAAATACTTAAATATTACGACAAAACCCCGATTTCAATATTATTTTAATGCGATCGACATGAACTATTTATTGATAAATTGTGATTTCTGCCTTAGAGTGCGCTGCGGTCGCAATTTGTTGAAATCAACTGAAATGCACCAAGCCTATATATAGCTTATAAATTATTAAATGCAAGTTAGAAATTAAACTAAAAGTTTTGGTTATGTCGTAAAAAGTTGAGCTTTCACATTACCGCAATTATTGATGTTTTGTCATTACATATAAAAAATGGACACCATAAACCATAAGCTCGCGGTTATATTGAACGCCGGTCCGTGCGTTTTTTTTATACGTGCGAGCTCTGACGGAATTTACTAGCACGACTATTTTATTATAGTGGTTACATTAGATGCGCGTTCATGTTATCCTGTGTGTAGAGTTTGTCAAAACAAACTGGGTTGGGTAAATCATTTATATGCAAGAAGAAAACGAATTTTTTGAATTAGGACAGCAACCGGTCAAATTTTTTGAATATTTTAGGATGTCACCATCAACATTAATATAACACAAATAAAATTAAACCTGGTATTCAAAAATATTCAAATTTTTCGGGAATGTATTGGAATCAGAGAAGAAAAATTCGAACGCTCGGACGCGCAAGTATTAAAAAAACAAACAACTGAAAAACAAGTTTGTTTTTATCTGACCAACGGAAATTGACGTACGTGCACGGACGCGCAAACTCCGGTGCAATGTAACCGCCTGCGTAGATTGCATTTGTTTGTTTTTTGCTGCGTGCACGTCCGTGCACGTACAACCAAAAGAAACGCACGAACACGCATTCAATGTAACCACGGGCTAACGATATTCTTATAACTCGATTTCAGATGCCCAGAAACATATCTAATGCTATTATCTAGTTGTCTTTCCTAAAAAAAATAAACTTTTAGAAATAAGCCAGGGATTCGACAAGGGAAACTCGCACCTGTATCTCCGATAAATGTGACAACGCTACAACAGCACACCGTCGCATTTTTCTCACTCCGACATAATACTATCTACCTTACTTATGTCGATTCACTACCACATATGTAAATACCGACCCAATAGTATAAAAAGATATAAATTTAAATAACTTGAGTAGTACCTGTGAAAGAAATTCAGCTACCATGTACCCTAAAATAATCGCATCGTTCGCTTCGATATCTAGATGAGGAACTCCAATATTTGTCTTATTCCAAAGTTCCTCTTTAAATTCATCCAATTTCCAAGCAGCACTACCAATATCAAACAGAATTATTTGAGGATTGCCATCTACCAACCATCGTCCCGTTACGACCTATATATATTTTAAATATTAAATTGTAAATTTTTAAGTTTACTAAAACCTTAAATCCTTTATTTCTACACGCTTCCACGGCTTTATTTAATGAATTCGATGAAAGGGGTCCCTCTTCTACCTCTGTCCTAGCACACTGCTCCTTGTATGGACCGATTAAACAGTATTGGTCACCCATTTCTTCAGTTGAAATATAGGCCTTGGATCTTATTACAGTATAAATACCACCGACTATAAACAAACGTAAGTATGAAAAAGTATAAAAAAGATTTGCCGTACTATACAAAAAAGACCAGGCTATTAGTAACATAGCAGGTTGCCGGACGAATTTGCGTTTACCCGATTACGTTCGTACTCGAGATTCACTGCTGGCTAAAGCGCGGAAGCGCCTCGTATTTAGTCGGCTGGTAGTGGTCAGGCAGTATACAGTTGCAGTTGTGCTTGGACGCCTTGGACGGGTCGGAGGAGTGCCGAGTATTTATAATTTTCATTTTAAGTGTTTACCTTCACTTTAGGTAACATTAAAAAATAAAAATACTTAAATATTTATTATTTGAGTGTGTTTACAAGCCAAAACTTAAAATAAATAAATTCTCTAAACCCAAAACTCATTTCCAAAATTAAAAAATACATCAATAAAATAAAAAAAATATTACTCTAAATAAAAAAAGTTATAACAAGTGTTCAAAAAGACCACCTTCTTGTACTAGACAGAAGCCTAGGCGGCCGTAAAATCCCCGTCTGACATTGGTAACATATTAGGGCTAATAGTTTGGAAAGCCTCTCGTATTTTTACTTGAAGCTCATCCAGATTATTAGCCCTATTATATTATGACCATACACTTTGGATTTTACATAACCCCACAAAAAAATCATTGGGAGAAAGAGCTGGTGATTTAGCAGGCCACAAAATAGTTCCATGTTCACTAATTAAACGGCTGGGAAAAGTATTGTTCAAATATTCTTGAACAATACGGGCATTGTGAGCAGGGCAACCATCTTGTTGAAACTTTCTCCCAATAACTCACGAATTCTAGGGACAATCTGCTGCTGTAACAAGTCCAAATACTTTGTAACAGTTAAATTACCCTCTATAAAAAATGGACCAATCATATGCTCCCTTACAAAACCACCCCAAACATTAAGCTTTTGAGGATATTGCGTGCGTACCTCAAAATATCTGCAAATTTTCCCGAGACCAATATCGTACTTGTGTAAGGTTATGACGACTCAATATAGGAAAATTTGATTCGTCGGTGAAAACTATACACCTAATAAAGTTTTCATCTAAATTGGCCTTTTCCATTACAGATTCACAAAACGCCATACGCCTAAATTGGTCCTCATGGAAAATTTCTTGAGTTTTGCGCGCTATATACGATCGGTATCCATTCTTTTTAAGGACTCTTTTAGACGTGCTAGGTGAAGAATCTGTTACTTCAGCAATTTGAATGCTTGAAAACGTGGGATTTTGATCCGCGGTAGCACAAATGAACACTTGCTTTAACTCCTCTTCTTCATTAATCAACACATCAGGCTTTTTGTGTTTTTGTGGGGACACGCACCCATATGTTTCAAAGTTATTAATAACTCTTGATATAGTAGGTAAAGATGGAATTGGCCTGTTTACAAAAGTTTGTGGAAAAATTGTTTGTATATCCCGATAAGACCTATTTTGGAAATCATTTTACAATTTGAATTTTCTCACGAACTTCGTAAACATCCATTATTTTACTTAAAAAATACATTTTACACGAGAGCTGTCGCGAGAATCTATGTATTCGTTTTGGCTATTAAAACACGAATAAATACAAATTCTGAAACACTCTTGTCACATATCTACCTATTTTTTATTTTATCGCATTTTTTCGCCTGCTTTTTATCCGGCGGACGGGTATACGGGGTATACGCTAATTCGTCCGAGTTTTGCCTATGTTACTACTACGGTGATCCGGTCTGTATACCTTGGTTTGCTGCTTCCCATGCTACTTCGAAAGTCCATCGATTCTGCTCCTCTGCTGTCAGTCCCCGATCCAAACAAGCAGCAAGATTGGAGTATGACTCTCCTCTATAAAATCTTCGACTGGATGACCGTTCACGAGACATTTTTCCGAACTTCATGAAAATTAAATGATAGATAAAATGTTATAGTTGCTACTTTATTATTATTTAAATTATTTTTAATAAAGTTATAGACACGAGTGGGGTAATCGTGATTCAGGGGCAAGTGTCAGACCGCTGATCCAAGAGTACCTCATTTGATACATGGGTATGGTTGCTTTATTTTATTGTAATAAAAAAATACATATAATACGGCGACTATATCGAGCTGCAACTTAAAATAAAGTAACAGCAAACCACATTCGAGTATATTTGTCTAGTAAGAGAGCACTTTTAAATAGGCTTTTCAGGTTAGAAGCGCTATAATGTATAGGTTTCATAGGTATTTGTGCAAAATTAATGATATTACGAGTATTGACCGAGAACTCCTTGATGCTCTGTATAGAGCATGTCACTGTAGTGGCCTACAAAGGCTACAAACTAACATACATGTGCGTTACACATGTATACTGGGTGTGTCTCAAAAGTAGCATAACCCCTATAACTTTTTTACTTTTTAAGTTAAACAAATGAGATTTGGTATGTTAGTATATGACATAAATTAGGATTGATTGACGTATTCAATTGTTTTTGGTCACTTCCTGTTTCACCGGAAATGACATTTCATTTGATAACAGCTTTTCATTTTTAAATGGCACAAACTAACTCTAATATAATAATATGTCAGAGTAACTTTAAAAATAAATCCTTTGAATTCAAATATAAGTATAAAAACATTCAAAGCAGAAAAGGCGAAGGCGCTGGGTTAAACATAATCTTGACTAAGGGCACAAACATAGTGAGGCATCTCGATGCGATGCTCGCCAAGATACTGGCCGCGCTGCTCGCCAGGATGCTAGCCGCGATGCATCCTACGCGCACTATTTTAAAACGGCGAGTAAGTGCGTGTAGGATGATGCATCGCGACTATCGTACAAACATAGTGCGGGGCATTTCATCTCGATGCGATGCGCGCCATTCCCCTCGCCATTCCGCGATGCTGAATCAAACATGTACAAATTTATGCGTCAAAACATACTGGAGCCTCGCACCTCGCCACGCACCTATATGTTCAGCGCGATGATTCCTAGGAAACACATTTTTCTTCAATATTAAATCGTTAGTCCCACCCTGATGAAGATGTAAACGAAACGTCGTATCAAACTTTGCAGGGTGGGACCGTGTGCACCGTCACTAACCTACCCACCAAATTTGGTCGCGATCGGACGACATCAACTTTTGACGTTTCTTATGTCAAAACTGACACGCGTCGTACACGGTCAAGTTGGCTTTAGTCCAATCTATCGACATACCAAATTCCATTTAAATCGGACGATTTTTTCATTTGATTCATTGATGATGGGGTTTCGTAGCGCACGAAACGTTGTCAAGATATCATGCCCGAGTTATGACGCTTCGCCTTAACCTCCAATCGTTATCACTAGGGAATGCAATCCCGCAAATGCATCCCGCAAAAAAAAGGGATCCCTCTGAGATTCCGCGGGATTAAACTTGCGGGATTTACCGTGCGGGATTTGCGGGACCGACACATTACTACTGGGTAACCGAAGCCGGACCGATACGTCGACGCTCGGAACCCAGAGGATTCCCCTTACGGCTTGGCCATTGAAAATAAGTGAAACAAACAGGTTAGTTGTTAGATTTCTTTCTGGCGTATGTGCGTAAGTGAAGAAAAGCGCTTAACTAGTACGTGTGGACAATTTCGTCAAATAAACTGGACAAAAAATACCGGAAACCGGACATAATTATCGGGACAAGCAAAATTTTAGGTTAAATTTAAAGTTGAATATCTCTCGAACTAAAAAAGATTTTGGGATGCGGTTTGGACCAGGTTTTAGATGCATCTATTGTGATTAAAATGCTATGTGGTTTTTGAAAATATATTTAGCGAATTCTCGTATACAGGGTGTTTTATAAGAGTGTGAAAATTTGGTTGTCTTTTTTACCGTAAATTTACAAATTTACATTTCTAAAAAATCGAAATTTTTACCAAGTACGACTAATCTGTATTGAAATTAGAAAAAAACTAGCTGATCGGTTTTTTATTTTTTTTTGTTTTAAAGAAATTACGACGTTTTTCGAAAAATATGCATTTATAGTCATACATTTGGTCCTAAATGGTACAAAAAGCTTTGTACATTCTGCATATGCCAAAAAATTATTGATATAGAGTGTATCTAGAAGCAGATAACTAACACAAGTTAAAAAAACTTCAACATCAGAATAATATTTTTAATTATAAAATAACTAGATACATTATAATTACATTTAAGTTTATTTAATATTAAATATATTTTTTGAACACCCTGTATACATCGGTCCAAATTTCTGTACAGCTAATTTAAGATACACGCTATATCAATATATTGTGGGCCTATACAAAATGTACAATGCCTTTTGTACCATTTAGGACCAAATGTATGACTATAAATGCATATTTTTCGAAAAAACCTCGTATTTTCCTTAAAACAAAAAATTTAAAAAAACCCACCAAATTTTTTTTTCTAATTTCAATACTAATAAGGATTAACTGTACATAATTAATTTCGATTTTACAAAAATTGTAAATTTTCGGTAAAAAAGATTCTTGGCCAAATTTGTACACTATTATTACATATTACATCGTATTACGTCGAATGTAAACCAGTTTCACTAAAATGAGTGTCAGTGTAGTTTACAAAAAGAATCAAGGCTCAAGTTTAGTTCGGGATTATTGTTTACAGTCCCGCAATTTTGCGGATCCGCGAGATTGATTGCTTTAATCCCGCAAGTCTGTGGGATTGAGATTTTGGTGCGGGATTGCATTCCCTAGTTGCCACTTTTCCTGATACCTCTCGTGTGTCAGCGCCTTGAATTTTTACTCCCATAGCGCGTAAAGAAATTTCGGGAAATTTCACTTCAAAATTAAAATTTTTGCGTGTGGCCCAACTAGGCAACTTTATATATCCAATTATTTTATAGAAAATGAGAACATATTTTAAAGAAAAATATTAAATATTCTCATGGGAATCAAAGCCATTTTTTATTTAATTTTCTGCCTAAAAAACAGACGTTGTATGTCAAAGCGGTTGTTTTATCGATTTTCAAAATTTTTCTATAAAATAATTCTTATAAAATATGACAAAAGTTATAAAAAATTAAAAACAAAATTATTTTTGACGCCCAGAACTAGACATGTTCCATGTAGGCACATCGAAATTATACCAGCCGTCGCTGACTATGGACAATAATACAACACGCAACTTTACCTTAAATTTGAACCACCCTGTATCTCTTACCGTTTTTGAGACTCTATAGTATTAGTCGAATTTGAAACACCCGGTTTTTTTAATGTAAGATGATACAAAACTTCAATTGAATTATCATGGCATATTCCTGATTTAATTTAAGCTATTGGGAAACCGCTATTGTACATAAATCAATTTAGATAATATATTAATTATTAGAGATATAATATAAGAGACAATATGGAGATTATCAAGCCATGTTTTCTACATTAGTTTTTAAAATTACCCCCCTATGTTACTTAAGCCGAAGGTGAACGTTTAACTTAGAATGTGTAAGCACTGATGAGAAAATTGAAAAAATGATGGCAAAACATCTACAATTTTAGAACTTATCTGACTAAACCCAATGACAATAAAAACACTTAATTATTTATAAATTAAATTATAGAGATTAAAGAGTCTATAATGGATTCAAATATACGTAAAAATAAAAAAATATAAACAAAATATAATGACGTCTATCCAGTTACGCGATACCCAGTTTTTCAATAACAAGTAATAACGTATTTATTCTAATCATTATTTTTATAACAAAACATACTGTGTATTAGAATATATCATACGATGTAAAAATTGATCTTTACAATAAAAAAAGTGTAATATTATGTGAACTATTTTTAATGCATTGGTATTAACTAGGCATGCTGCCAAAAAGTAAAAAAAAATGCTGATATGAATTATATTAACGTTTAGTTTTTAGTAGAACATGCAATTAATTTACTAAATATTAAAATTCAACTTCTATTTACACACTTACAACAATTTTTCAGTCAAAATTTTTAAAAACTTATCTTCACAGAACCAGTAAGCAATTTATGAACATAAACTTTGAATGAATTAAGACACTAGATTAACATTACGAGTTAAGGAAGGATAGTATAATTGGCCAGTCCTTAAAACAGATAGAGATGGCATGTACACTACATAAAGTCTGATTTATACCTCTCTATTTACAAGGTGACCTTCAACAGGGCAACTTTTAACTAGGAAAGGGCATAAATATCGAATTTCTAATGTATTCTAAAAAAATCTAACAAAAAAAATGTTTTTTACGTGTAATAAACATAGTATAATAGTGTTTGGGTAATACCAGTGTTTGAAAATCTTTATTCAGATATCAAGATCTGAAACGTAAAAAATGTGAACACGTCACTAAACGGCATATTTACAGGAGCTTAAAATGTCCTTAAAATGTAGAGCACACCTATTGTTTTATGGTTTCTTTACGGTTTTCAAAATAAAATTATACATGAAAAACTAGTACGTATTTATTATTTAAATTTTAAAGGACGGTTTTTTCAATATTTGCACCAATAACGTAATTACCAAATATTCTTTTATTCTAGGCCTAGAATTGTCGGTCATTTTAAGTTCGGTCAAAACTTTTATTGAATAGTTCTTTTGGCAATTCAAATTAACAAAAGCACAACACTACCGGTGGTGACAGTTCTGTCATGGGGAATTTTTTTCTACTTTGTCTATAGTCAGGGAGAGTGGGGAACATTTACGCTGTTGCCAACTTTGTGGTATTTCCCCTAGATCTAGCGGTTTTTTCAGTGTAGCGCCGGAAAAAATTAGGGGTTAGCGTTTTTTTTGCGGTTTAAATTTTTTTTAATAATAATAAGTAAAGTTAACCCAAAATTGTTATTTAAATTCTAAACAACGATTTTTTTCAAAATTTGCACTAATAGTAGCGTAATTACCATATATTATTCTTCTATTCTCTATATTCTTAGAGAGCCTAGGCACAGAATTTTTGAAGTTACGTTAACTCTGTTTTCTCACAAATGATGCCACAGAATATACCAACGAAATGAAAGCTTTACCAAAAGCACAGCCAAAAGGTTCAAAAATAGGCGACAAAGCAAATTTTCACTTTCAATATCGCCGATCTTGCGGATTGCGGACGGATTTGTGGACGGATTCTACCGGTTTTTAACACAGGAATCTGCGAAAGTTGGCAACCTTGCATTTAAGTATGGGGGTATGAATTAGTAGTGGGAACTATCGAATGAATACTATCGAAACATTCGATAGTTGCAATTCATTCGAATAATTCGATAGCTAGTAAGAAAACAGTCGTTGAAAACTATTCGAATAAAAATATCGAATAGATGCGTCATCTGCCTTGAAATATATTAATTCGGCAGCAAAAACCATTCATTTATAAAATTCATCTTATATAATTTTAAAAAGAGTTCCTGGGGTTTGTAATTATTTATTTAATACTGACAATTGTGAATTCAATGGGGTAAGTTGAATTAAGCAGATTTTTTAACGCCTCTCATGTCTATTTTATTCCTGTTTTAGAGGGAAACAGAAATATTGTTTTTTCTCCTTATTGTGGTCATGATGAGGACACGTAAAGCAGGAAGTTTAACAATGATAAATTATCTATCTTCAAGCTTTATTTATACAAAAATTGCAAACTTAATTTTATGGTTTAATGCAGATTATCGAATGGGAATCATTTATGGTGTAATTTTTATATGTAAATATAACTTATTAATTTCCTTACTCACTTAAATTAACTTTAATTAATTACTAAACTTTATTTTTTCTTTAATTAAATAATTGGATATAATATGCCATTTAGGCAATGCCACTCAAATTTTATTATTTAAGTGAGTCTTTTCATTAATTCATATTTTAGTGGGCGCACTTTTACTACCTGAACCTACTTATTCTGGCCCGAGTAATGTGAGTTATTTTCGCGGAGAACCGAGCCTAACAGAACAAATATTAAATGATAATAAATCTGTTTGGCTAATTACATTCTATACAGTATGGAATCCTGCTTGTGTAAATTTTGCTCCTCTCTTTGCAAAACTAAGTACTGATTATGGTAAGATTTTTGTTTAAAAAAGTCACATTTGAAAGCTCATATCTATTTAGGTATTGAGAGTCTACGATTTGGTAAAATTGACATAGGAAGATATCCTGAAGCAGGAAAGAAGTATCATGTAAGCGATAGCAGTATGAGCAAACAATTACCAACAGTGATACTCTTTCAACAAGGTTAATAATTCAATTATTCATAATATGGTTTGTTTTATATTTTATAATTTTTAGGCAAAGAGGTATTGAGACGACCAACAGTAGATTCAAAAGGAAAATTGATCAAGTTCCATTTCTCTGAAGAAAATACCAAGTTAGCATTTGGATTAAATAATTTGTACCAACAAGCAAAAACTAATTTGAAAGAAAAAAATAATACAATTGAGAGCAAAAAAGGTCGCTAGAATCCTAAAAAAGTATTGTTAGGACTTTACAATCTAAGTATTTAAAAATATAAGTAACAGTTTAATTAAGCTTAGATGCATATTTTGTTTAATTGGAGAGATATTGAAAATTCATATAAGTAAGGTCTATCAATATATTAACAACACATTTGTATAAGTAGTGGTAGTTTTTTCATGATTCAAAAAATTATAGCTGAAGTATTTATTTGTACATAATAAGTTTATTTATTGTAGAATTTAACTGAAATAGAATTTATGTTTAATTAAATTTACTTGAATCTCTATAATCATTAGTATGAACATGTTAATATATTTGTCTAGGATTGTGATATTTTAGCCAAAGTCCTTAAGGCTATTTGAGGTACTGATATCTCTATAATATTTACACATTTATTTCAGTTATTTTCATGTATACAAAATATTTTAATTACATGTGCCATTTGTATCAAAATGTTTATTATAGTATACATTTTTTCATCTTAATTACAAACAAAATAGACAGTATACCTTTATTTAATTACTAAAAATTATTCTGAATCACTGTCTGCAGCTAAAACGTCTAACATAGACGATGTGTAAGTAGGGTCATAAGATCTCTTAAAAATTGATTTTACTTTTTTAGATCTGGGACTTTCAGGTCTTCCCAGAACTAAATCATTACATTCGTAAGATTTACTGGCTAATATATTATTTCCTCCTTTAGATTGGTTGGTTCTTTCTTCAGTTTTGTTCTCATCACTTGATAATACAAAGTTTTTAGGTTTGCTTTTTAATACTTGTTTACTTTTACCATTACAAAAGTCAGATTTAATTTTCTTAGATTTTTGACATATCTCTTCATCAAACTCTTCCCAGTTCTCATTAATTAGGGCCTCCAAGTCTTCGCTTGTAATATTTTGATCTACACTTGCATTAGTTACCTTAAAGAAATGGAGAATTAGATATTTTGGAAATAAATACCTATATGCAATTTTTTGAATTATATTACTTGGGTTGTTTTTGTTTGTAATGAAGCTGCAGTAATACTTGAATGTCCATCGGCATAAGGATTTAAAGTGGAAACTACAAAAATTATCTCAAATGTTGGATTTTTCATAACAATTGAGAGAGGCCTGAATAAAAATTATTTTATAAATTACTCATTATCTGTAATTTTATACACTAGCTTCTTACTTTCCACCTTTATCGAAATGAAGTGCCAAATTTAGGTTTAAAGCATCAGCAAACTGTATAGCAGTGCGAAAAGGTTTTAAAGAAAAGTTTATAGTTGTTCCATCTTTTACATTGAATATAAAAAATTCTGAGCTATTCAGCTTCACTTGACTTCTCACAAATTTTGGCTTATGGGGCAGACCTAAAAATTCTAAATAGAAAAATTTGTATTTGCTTTAATTGTGGTATTACCAACACAATAATTCCTTACAATAACTTTATCATTAGTAATTTCCAAGGTGATATCATCATCTGAGTTACTAAACAATGTTAACAAATTATTGTAAAAGCTGCTAGCAGCACAAATATTGTTGTTTCCACATTCTGCGTAGTTTTTAATAGTCAGCGTTTCTGGATCCATTAGTCGAAGAGTGTGGGTCATTATAATATCATCACATTTATATTTTACTTTAAATTTAATTACATCACTATCGGATTCATATCCGATTTTTACAAAATCTAACTAAAACATATTGAATGCAATGCTTGAACTACACTTCAACACAATACACTACTTACTTTTTTTTCTAAATTTGTACCTTTGAACACTGGTAGAAGGGTTTTCATATGTATTTTACAAATGACTGATGGATTTTCTTTAGTTAATATGCTCTCTTTAATATCATATTGTGAAAAAAAGCTATCTAATAAATGATATTGACCACATACTGTTTTACATTGATTAAAAGATAGAAATGTAAGTTTTTCGAGTTTCGATTCAATAAATAATTCATCTCCAATTTTTGCTAAGGCTTGTATACCTTTAGCTAAAACTATTTAAGTAGTTATTATACCTATAATTATATAATTTAAATTTAAAGACTGTACCTTTCACGTTTAATCCCGGAATTGTACAGTTCATTTTATAGAGGTATATGTTTGGATAAATTATTTTAATATAATTATTTATGATCACACACACGCACACTGAAATACAATCGCAGGTCATCCATAGTTACTTAATCAGAAGATCTTCCCTAATTAGTAATTAATTCACAAATGGACACAATTATAAACAATTCTGGGATTCAGAAAAAAGTTTGAAATAATTTTCAAATTCCCATACTTGTCATTTATCTTTTGATCTCTTGTCTTTTGACTTTTCAGTTGACAAATATAAACTAGTGATGTACGTTCAGATATTAGTTCAAAAGAACTATTACTGCCGTTTGTTCATCAACGCTCACCAAACTCACCTCAATTCGCGTAAAAAACATTTTGAGCTTATACAAAGTTCACTATACATAACAGGCAACAGGATAGAACATTTCGGATATCGAAAATGTATCGATACTTCAAAATTTTGTATCGTTTCGAACATTTTTATCGTTATCGTTGGTAGCCTATGGATTTATTACTCCTTTATAAATCTATGCCTATGGAATTTTTGTCAAAACCAAGTGTCAAAACGTGTATGTGTTTTGTGGTCAAAACCATAGAGAAAGTTAATAGTTTAGAGAGTGGTGAATCGCGTGGTAAAATGTTGGGAGATTGCGCTTTTGGCGCCCTCTACTTGGCTACAGGAACGAACTATGAAAGAGCGGGAGATTTAAATTATTATTATACTTATTATTTTTAAGGCAATTAAAACTAAGAGTGCCCTTAAACAAAAACAGTGAAATAAATGGAGATACCTACTCAAATTTTATATTATCATGATATTAAAGGATATAAATACTGCATTTATAATCCTTTTACACCTTTTTATTCAAAGTCTTACACGCTAATATAAAATTTGACTATCTCCATTTATTTCACTATTTTTGGTTAAGGGCACTCTTAATTTTAATTTTCCTTTTTTTATGGGAAAACGATTAAATGGGAAGAATTGAATGGGAATGGAAACAATGACCAATTATTGTATTTTGTGTTAATTTATAATACCCCTACTCTACTAAATATCTAGCTACATTGTACTTACAGTTAAATAGCTACATTGTACTAGTTATATCCATATTTACAGTTTTATGATGGCTATTATTTTATTTCAACGTGCTACCAATTGATTCGCTCCGACTTGAGTACTTACTATACCTCGAGATGGCTCCAGGAATTATTTATCTTTACAGGCCTAGAATATGAAGATTCACAGTAGAATTTTTGGTTTTACTACCTATTAGAAACAAACCTACCCCCCTACATCAAGGGACATACAATTATGCCTTGTTCTCGGCCATGATATTCCTTCCATTCTATATCCAACATCCAACTTAGCAGACCTTCTGGTTCACAACAGGGCCTAGACTGGCCGGATGATATTTTAACAGAATAGCCCTTGATATCTCTTTCACACTTTCATTTAATAATTAAATAGGAGGGCTGGATGGTATAATTTCTAGAAAGAATAACCTGTGAAATAAAAACTTCTGCATGGACATTACCTTTCTTACCTTTGTCTGCTATTTTTTAATAAAAAACAACTGTTTAGTTTGCACAAAAATAAAATTAACAATCAAAAATATCTTAAAAAATGATCAAGCCTTGTACTACGCACAAAACATCCCCCTTTAGAACTTCATCTGTCATGTTAAGAAATTAAAGTAAATAATAAAGCGCCTCTCGTGTTTGTTCGCACTCTAAAAATTTCAATTAATGCCTGTATATATTTTTAATATATTTTTTAAATTTAAATTTTTTTAATTGTAAAGTAATATATTACATTTAAATGGAATATATTACATTACAATTATGTCAATTACAGGATTACAGGCTTGTTTTCTAACATTTAAAAAAAACGAATTGTTAAATTTCAATATATGTATATTTGTCGTAGGTATGAAAAAAGTAAAATATAAAATGGACAAACGTTTACTTACATTGCAATAAAACTTCCACTTTTAGTTTTGCAATCCAAATGCAATATTTCTATTTCACAAAAAAAAATATCCGACAACACTAAAATCACTGAAACTTCCGCGGCTGACAACGAAAACTGAAAAATATAACGGCACTTTTTGTTTTGGACCTGCATATCAACATTACGCTGTGCCATTATGAAAATATCTAATTATAACTTGTAAATTTTAATATTTTAACATGATTTTTAACTATTTCTGACAATAACTAACTTTTGTTATCAAGATGACATTTTAGACGGCAACTGACATATATGTCATAATATTTGAATTTTAAATATGTAATATAATTTAAATTAATATAATGCAACTTTATACTAAGAAAACATTTATACACTCACAAAATACAATAAAGTCTAATAATATAGTTTGAAAACAATAAATATTGAAATAAAATTAAAAAAGTTAAGCGCGACCCCTTGTGTCAAAATTAGATGATTAAATTTTCGCAATTTTTACACCATTTGATGACCGGTGGCGCCTCTAGTGTTTGTTCGGGCGGTTGGTCTTTTACTCCCACTTATGGCCATTAAAGAAAAAGTTCTAAAGGGGGATGTTTTGTGGTACTACGCCGCGTGCCGGTTTTTGAACAAACAACAAACAAAAGAATGAGGTTAGCGGCGTTGCCAATGTCAATTTTCTAAACTACCCAAAAATCTAAATTAAATTCTCCAATTAGGGGAGAAAAATGTCCCGATTCACCAAAAATTCCCCATATGATTATTTTAACAAAAAAAAAAGGTAAAGGTGTGGATCCGGTGGCTGACCTTGAAGCCTATATTTGCTGTATTTGATCAACAATACTACGCAAGCGCACATCGTCGATGTTGCCAAGTTGCAGTTTATTTTCGAATTATTTGCAGTTGAAATTTTTTTTTAGTGTTAATCAATAATAATACAAATTCTATAATTAATTTTCTAATTTCAGATTTATCTTGATATCCAAAATTAAGGTAAGGAAGATAATGAAGATTGTGAACTTTGATTATTAATTTACTTTGATTGTTTGTATCATAATTTCTTAAAAATATCAAGTTAGTGGATTAATAGCAATTTTAGACATATATTTTATCGAAAAGTGTGTTGATAAGACTAAAATATAAGCTTTATGTTTTATCTTTTTCTCTTTAGAAGGGAGATGGTTTGTGTCGTAGAATACATTACAGTATTTGGTAATTACCCAGTATTTAATATCGTGTACTTTGATATTCTTTTCTTAATTTACTGCAATTTCTTGTTCCCTATAATGCCAAATCTTGACAATATGGTCAAGGTTGAGTTATGATCTTATTAGTTTTATACCTGTGTTTATACAAGACCAAATTGAGACTTAGTTAGTTTGTGATTTATATTAAGATCTGTCTCATTTTCTTATAATACTTGTTATGTCTTAATCTTAATATTATATTATACTTTTTCTGGAAAATAAATGTTAAAATATCATAATTTTGCATATCCTATTCCATCCTTCCATTAGGAAAAATATGGTTTATAAATCATATATGCTAAGAAAATCACATAAATTAGGTGTAAGAATAGAGAAATCTTAAGGTAGCAGAAAAATTAATGCAATATATGTATAAGCAGAATAAACAAGAGGTATAACTGTTAATGTTGTTGAAGCTGATTCTACAATTTTAATTACGGAGGCTAAAAGGCCTTTTAAGGCGTCCGTAGTTTTGATGGAATGTTAAAAAAAACTATTATGAACATGACATGGAGCTACAACATTTAAAAATTTAAAAAAAAAAGAAAAAACTTGGACACATCCCTTTTAATTTCACGAATTTTTAATAAAGCCCTTTTTAAACGTAGCATAATAATCTAGAGCAATTAGATTAATTATAGGAACTATGAAAATACATAATAAGCGTTCACGTGTTGTGCGAAATATTAAAATAATAATATAATATACCGAGTACTATGATGGAAAAAAGCGTCAGCGATGACTATGAGATGAAGATCGCTGTCATTTTACCTGGGAAATGTCCTCAATCGTCATTTCCCAGCCAACCGGACGCCGTTTTTTCGATCACACGGTATATATTGACAAAAAAACACTGAAAAGCACATATTTGTTTTCTACTGAAAATAATTCCAAAATAACTTGCAAACTGGCAACATCGAACATGTGCGCATGCGTAGTGTCAGTGACTATATGCAGCAAAACTCGTTTCAAGGTCAGCCACCGGATCCACACCATTACCAAAAAAAATAATTTTAATAAAAATACAATATTTATTATATATGTTAGAGGGATTAAACTGTAAATTACCTCCTTGTTTTTTAATCCCTTCCCTAATAGTAATTAAATAATTTGAGGTCATTAAATTTTCTTTCAACTGAAGCATTTGCAAAGGGAAGCACAAGTAAAAAGCAGATAATAATTTCTAAGTTGGGAAAGATATATCGTCCCGTTCCGTTTTTAAAGCTAAAAATTTTACGCCATTTTCAATCAGCAATAAAATGTTGAAACTCCTCTTATTTTCGCCGCCTATTGCTAATCCCAACAAAATTCCCAATCGGCTCCGGATTCCCCAAAATTTGGGGAATTCCCCACAAATTGGCAACGCTGGAGGTTAGCGTGTTCTTTCTGAATATGCTAAGACTAACGGACTAGTGTCGAAACACAGATAGCTAGATGGACGTATTTCCGCACTTGCGTCGATGCACTACAGGAACATTTGCCTGCGCGTCGTATGTCTTCTGCAGCGTTGCCAGAGCTGGTACATTTGTACAGATCTGGTACATTTTGGAACCGTTTGTACCAAAGTACATTTTTTACATTTCTGGTACATTTTTTAACAGTAAACATTGATTACAACAATAATTTTTTGAATAAAAATCGACAAATTACACTCCAAATATCGAAAGTTCAAAAAAATCGACAATTTTTCCCTTAGAATTTTTCCTAATACCGCTCATCACTAATTTCGTTTTCTACATCGCCGGTATCGCCCTCTATCAAACATAAGTCAAACTATATTCTGCCAACCCTACCAAGAATTCTTTTTCTATCTGTGGCTGACAGTACCGAGACGACTTTGACTGATGCGCGATTTGTCTGGTACATTTTCGATCAAATCGATCAAAATCTGGTACATTTTTACCACAGAATAGTACAATTTTGGAAAAGTCTCTGGCAACGCTTCTGGCAGTCTTTTAATTTTTCTGTTTGTCTATGGTCTGTGTCTATGGTATGGCCTCCATAGTCTATGGTCAAAACCATATGGTCAAAAAATACCGGCGGGACAATTTAACCTACGAATTTCTAGCTTGGATACGAAATGGATACGAACTTGCAAACAGTAATATAAATGATTATATTATAAGTGTCTACTAAAACATTCTACGTTTGTTTAACTGTATAACAGTTAAAAGCATATAGGGTGTGTTTCATTTATTTGCAATGGTTCACATTGATATATTATTTATCATCTTAATCGCATAAGGACATAAGGATTTCTTAGGATTTTAGTTATATCTCATAATGGGTAAAAATCAACGTCACAAGAAGGATATTAAAGCTGAGAAGGCAAAAACTAAATTAAAGCAAGTTAAAACCAAATTTTTACCAAAAGGACTTAATGTTACAAAAACAACTTTTAAAATTAAGCCGATCGTAATCCCAGAGCAGTTAAAACAGAAAGACTTTGACGAGGTTTTAAGTAGAAGGAAGCTTAATGTTAAGGTACGATATGTGTATAGAGTTTTATTTCATTTTTGTTACTACTGTAAAGGTATATTTTAATTTATATTAAGTTACATCTAAAAACTATTAAAGAAAAAGTATGAGTAGAAAAATCGCTTATTGTACATTGATAGTCTGTCATTTAAATTCAAAAGTATAATTTTTACTGTAGTATGTTCTATTATTATACAATTACAGAGCTGTATGTTACATACAAAACCAATGTTCATACAATTTTGTAATTCTAAGCCAACAATATGTTATATTCACATAAGGTTTCAATCAGGATCTACTTAGTCGAATTAAGCATTACAATGAAAACATAAGGCATTCTGCATGTATTGAATTGGGAGACATGGTAAAAATTCATACAGAAGATATTCAACAGCATCTTGCCCAGATATGTTTAGCAGTTAGTTCATTGATACAAGATAGAGAAAGGAAAGTTAGAAAAGTTGCTATAAAATGTATTGACACCATTTTAGAACATGTAAGTAAAGTATATATAAATTATTTATTATTGTTTAAAATAAGACTGACTTTTTATGTATTGCGTGATATACATATATAGTATAAATATAAAATATATCGTCCCATTGCTGCCAAAAGTCACTAACTTACTTTTTATTACTTCTGAGAAAAATGCGTCTAAAGATGAATTGCATTGCATAAAGATGTTATAGTTAGTAACTATTCGGTATTAAAATAAAACATAAATAGCCAGAAATCGTAGTTAATGACTTTCGCAATTGATTCTCCGATTCAAAACATAGTTAGTGATTGAATTTGGTTGGTCGGAAAAATGTTAGTTAGTGACTTTTGGCAGCAATAGGACGATATGTAACTAATACAATATTAGTACTTATAACTCAACTTTATGTTTAAATCCTACCAGAAAATACAATTTCAATATATGTATACATAGCAAGGTCGCAAACTTCGGTTGTCCACTTTTGTAAACGTACTTATAAAATAATAATTACTGTCCTTTATTACAGATTCCGCATATGAAACTTTTACCATTTTTTGATTATTTTTTCACCAATTTGCGCTGTGCTATGACCAACATTGATAAAGGTATCCAAGAAGATTCGTTATTATTTTTAGATTGCTTTATTAAGAAAGACTATGATTTAATACGAAACACATCAAACAAATTACTCTCAGATTTTTTATCACTAATATCGAAATTTAGAAGCGATTCTCAATTAGAAAGAACACTAACATTGAACTTAGGGAGTAATATTACTAGTGTCGCTTGGAGAATACAAGTTTTGAGCAGATTGCATGCTATTTTAAAAATTATGGTCATAGAAGATAAACAAATAAAGAATAGCAAGTCGTAAGTTTATTTTTTATAAATGTACCACTTCTTTACTATAATAACTGTATTAAAGAGATACAGCTGATGGACAGTGCAATATTAATTATGGCCTTTATAAATACACATTTGGACAATTGTTGGAAGCACCTGTGTCTGATGTATTAGGAACATCAAAAAGTGATTTTCAGAAAAATAGTTTCCAAAATTTCGATCAGCAAATTGTTAGTATATTACCACTTTTATACGAAACTTGGCTGGAAGTAATTCCAGAGGAAAAAGTTAAGAAGCCTACAGCAGGTAATAATAAAAAGTTTATACCGCGTTGGCAATTTTTGCATGTGGGTCAGTATTTACATGTGTAGAAGTGAATCGTTTGAGGATCTTCTTAAGTCAGACTAAGAAAAATGGGACGGTGTGCTGTTGCGGTGTTGCCACATCTAAAAGTTGCTTTTTTCGGAAAGATAACTAGATAAAATCATTTCATATCAGATGCCTAGAAACATATCATGACATATGTTTCTAGGCATCTCAGATCGAGTTATAATAAGAATGTCGTAATGGTGTCCATTTTTTACAATGAAAAAACAAACGTCAATCGCAGTATAGTTTCTCTGAATTCAGTTGGAATAGATTGGGATTCTTAATTTCGACACTCTCTTTGTCGGTATCGTCGGGACAAAGGAATTAAGAGTCTCAGTAGGGTGGCCTAAAAACGTATTTGACCTAAAAAGTCCTTTTTATTTACGTATTTTCCCTGATAAAAATATCTACAGCAACCAGCAATATTCCTTTCGTCTAAATTTAATTAGACAGGTTTTAAAACGTTTTAAAAAAATCCATTAAAACGTCTAGGCATAAAAGTAAAGTACTTTTTCGCCTAAGCACAAAAGTACGAAAATATTTATTGAACTGTTAAATTCAACGAGTGTAACCATAAGTTCTAGATATACCGGGTGCGTCCCAAAAGTGGCTCACCCCTATAACTTTTTTATTTTTTCCGATAAAAAAACGAGACTTGATATGTTAGTCCTCCTCCTCCTTCCTATTACTCTATAAGAGTATGGTGGCATTATGATATCGCATTTATGGTGTCTCTCCATGTTCTGTCTTGCACTGCAGTACTGGCCTCGTGCAGACTATGACCTATTATTGTCTTCATTTGGTCCACCCAACGGTTTGGAGATCTCCCTCTAGGACGTTTCCCGTTCACTTTTCCCTCCACAATTAGTTTTTCTAGGCCATTGGTGTTAAGATCGGTTAAAAGATACCCAAATCGTATTTTTAATCCTATCTGATTTTTTTCAAATAAAACGAGGGTGGCTCATTAGCATATTTGGAAAAAGCATTTTTTTACGAATAATTTGATACCACACACTTAGTATTTTGAGTCAAATTTTCGTTATAAACCGCATGTTATAATTTCAAATAAACCATATGCGAAAATGTCAAAAGTTGACATATGATATGTCAATGAATTTTCTATTGAATAAAGTAGAAAAATGCTGAAGTTGTAGTAATTTCCGGTGAAACAGGCAGTGACCAAAAACAATTAAATACGTCAATCAATCCTAATTAATGTTATATACTAACATACCAAATCTCGTTTTTCTATCTGAAAAAATAAAAAAGTTACAGGGGGTGAGCCACTTTGAGACGCACCCGGTATTACAGGGTATTACTTTTAAATATTTTTATATTATTTGCAACGTTTGAAGTTGATTGCGAAGTTTGAAAAAAAATAGCATGTTCTATTCGGAGTAAAAATTACTTTTTGTGCCTCGCTTGTAATGTCGTCAAACGTACAGCCTCGTCATAAAAATTATAATTTTTAATCTACTAATAAAACAATACACTATTATTTAGAATAGGCAATATTATTTAGAACTCTAGGCTACTCTAACGATAGGCTTTATTTTTAATAATTATGATCTTAAAAAGAGCTTTTTAACATTTTAAAGTAGCAATTTATAATCGGCGATTCGCAATCAACAGCTCCCAATAACAACTGAACCCATGATTAGTGATGTTGGTAGCGAATATTTCCATTCAAATTTTGCGGGAAATTTCAGAAATTTCCGAAATATTCGGTCCCAAAATCGCGAATATTCGCAAAAATCCGAATTTTGCAAGAAATTTCTTTTCAAAATTCAAGACATTGAGCATAAATTACCAACGTCATCTGCAGCCACAGAGAGAAGTTTCAGTACTTACAGTTTTATCCACACTAAAAAAAGGAATCGCTGAACTGCACAAAGAGCCGGTAAAATAATGTTCATAGCTCATAACAATAAATTATTACTACAAAAACAAAAAGTGGATATGAAGCATGATATTCAACAACATGAAATTCCTCCAGAACCACTAGAACTCGTGGAGGTAGAGGTCCACCTTCAGAATCAGAACCAGATGATACATCAAATATATCTGATTTGGAAATAGAAACTGACGAAGACAGTACTACTACTACTATAATACCCTATTAAGATGGGACCAGCTCGGCGCCTGATATTCCGGAATAGAATAATTCTGTTATTTGTGTTTTACGTTTTTTAAATTTATATTTCATGCTTTTTTGTTTTTTTTAAATTCATAGTCATAGTTCGTGGTTTATGCATAAAATACAAATGTTACCAAATGATTTTTGTTATGGGTTATGTTTATGACCTTTATGGCTTATGTATTGTTTATTAAAAATCAACTTATATTATGTTTATTGTTTGTTTTCCACTTACATGTTGGTATCAAATGTCTATCTAATTTATTCCTTTATTGTATCGACAAAAAATATGTAAAATTGTAACATTTCCTAATATTTCATAAATTTCCGAAAGTTTCAGAAATTTCCTGCAACAATCAAAAATTTCTGAAATATTAACATCACTACCCATGATGTACACCCTTCCCTAAAAATCTAAGTACTGTATATCAATTTAATAATATTTATCAATTTATGCGGTCGACCGCGACGAAGCTGCCTTATCCCCTTACACGTCTCTTAGATATGCACAGTTACTCAGCTTATTTCATACATTTCACAATTTTTTTACTGTTCTCTCTTTATTCAGTTTATGCATTGTACTCTTATTATATACGGAAATCTCGACCCAAACATACCTAAACTTTGCCGACCTTAGTATTGTACAAACATACTAATAATATTTATCTTTTTGTCTGACGTCTGACAGCATATATTTTACTATTTTAGAAAATACTATTTTGGACGATGAAGCTGCATCATTACTTACATCTGTTATGAACATTATTCACCTTTTATCACAGTATATAAAACAGGTGGAAAATGAAGAAATCACCTTTGTATGTATAATATTTTAATAGTAACTATTAACTAAATAAAACATTATTTATAGTTATATATTATATAGGTAGTATTTTAATATCTATGATTTTTTAGGCAATAGTTTTTGTAACGCCCCAAAGTAAAAGATTTTTCAAACATCTTTTATCAGGCTTCCCTTATTCGCACTCAGTATCTAAAACCAAGAAAAAAGAAAACAATTTAAATAATTTAGAAAGCAGTAATTTAAAATGTTTTCAAGAGAATCTCCAAATATGTCATCTATACTCTATTTTGATTGTTAATGGTGGACATGTGTATTTAAAAAAATATACACAAGTCGTTATGTTGTATATTATAAGTAAGTTTCTTTTTGTTTTTATTGGTTTTCAATAAATATTTAGTGTTTTATTAGGGATTCTAAATCATAAACAAGCTTTAAAAGAAGAAAATGTTAACTGTTTATTATCATTTCTAAAAGAATGTTTTGATCATGATTCTGCAAATTTTCGAAATTTTGGTATGGATTTACACCTGTTGTTAGAGAATACAATTATATTTTATGAAAACGGCAGAATTTCTTATAAGGAGAAAAATGAACTGTTTTGGATGTTGTCTAATATAGAAAAGGAGCGTTTGTGCAAGTAAGTTAAGAGAATGGACTTTCGATTCCTAGATCATATATACTTACGTGGATAACTAAATCACTATGGAAACTGTCCTAAACATATCAACGACTTCCATTTATCTTCTTTTTTTGTTGCACACGTGGTGCTTCTACTCTATCTATCCTTGTGGAGAACCTATCGTCCGCGCGCCAACTTTGAACATTAATTTTAAAAATTTAATTTGTAAAATGTTTATATTTCAACAATAAATTGAATGCTTACTGTCACAAAAATTAAATTATATGAAAAATACATTTAGCCACTCCGTACGAATATCAAAATTCTTAGGAAATCTAACCAGAAAGTATGCATGTGGCTTAATATAAATAAAAGAACAACTGAATACTTTACTTGCCTATGAAAAGATAATTCGGTTTATATTAGAACTTTTACACACTAAACACTTTCTAGTCATTTTTACGAGTATTTAGAAAGTCCAACGAAAAAAAATAGAAATATAATTGCACAAACTTAAAATTAACTTCTCACTAAACACACTTGCATTCTTGGCTATATAAAAGCGGTCGATAAAAGAGTATTTAATACAATTTTTAAAATAAAAAACGCAAAAAACAAGCGTCGTTACACACAGATAAATGAAACAAGTTTAGATTGTGCCCATAAGGACAATGTATTTGGCGCTATTCTTGGCAACGGTCGCGACCTAAAGCTTTTGAAAATTTCGGAGCGGTTCGGCTTTTTCGGAATTATATCGACACACTCCCGTATCGCCATACTCCCGTATATACGCCCCTATTTACTAATAACGGAGATACCGTATGATTTCAACCAAAATGGACACCCTGTACATACTAAATTAAAATTATAATTAGAAAAATGCCAATACTTAAGATCCTGTGGCAAGAAAGAATAATTAGTCATCAAATTTTTGATTAACGTTTTTTTTTTATTTATTTAATAGTAGCGAGAAATATCAGAACTGGCTTGCAAGTCTTCCCAATATTTTATGTGCTCCTACAATATCGGATTCATCTGTTCTTGTATTACTGCAAATATCCAAGAAACACCGTAACAGATTTTATGATGCCTTAGTTGATAAACTTCCTGACATTTTAGGTTAGGTGTACTATCACTATTGATATTTCTGATTTTATTGACAATTTTTTTTAGATAATTTGGATAAAGCAGAAATTGTGGTTTCGGATTCGATTACAAAAGAGGATGTGAAGAGAAATATTGCCAATATATTTTATTATATTCCCAATAGAACTAATCTAGACATAATTTACAACTATATAGAAAGATCACCGTTATCCACATTCAAACATTATTTTAGTAATGTGTTATGTTTAAGGTAATGCAAAAAAATATTTCTGTAGCTTTGTCACCTTTTAGAAATAAATATATCAATATCCATGAGAGCCACATAAGTCAAAGACAATGAGCGCGTTCAGGGATGGTCAGCGGCTGAGTGGCTGAGTAAGCGACTTCCCTAAAGGTCTATTCAGACAAACAGCAACGGTTAACCGTTCTCAGCGGTAAATATTTAGGCTGAGAGAAGTCAGCCTTGATATATTTCCTTATCTGTGGTTAACGTGTAAAATAACTTCAATTTTCTCAGTTTATCGTTTATTTTTATGGTTTGTTGAAGTTTGTAGCCAATCGTAGTTAATAGAATCCTTAAAAAATAGAGAGATATTTGTTGTCAAAAAAGTTACAAGGCAGTATAGTCTAAGAGCTTTCGAGAAAGTATTTTAAGACGTTTGGCTCTTTGATATATCTTTTACTATGCTCTCTGGAACAGCATGGGCCGCATGTCTGGCTGCCGATACCTGTTGCGTTCACTACTGCGTATCGGAAGAAGATCCTATATTTTAGTATTGAAAATACTTCTGGCCGCGTTTATATGGGACCCATCTTTGAAAAAACGACATGCTAGAGCCGCATGGGTTCGATAACCTGCCTGTCAACACGTCGATAGTTTAGCCGGCGTTATAGGAATATGGAATAGGGCAAGGTCGTTCAAAAGCCGAAATGAGGTAGAGGTCGTAAATAAAATGATCCATAATGTTAAAATACGCTTCGAAGTGTTAAAAGTGTTGAAAATTGATTAAAATCTGTTAGGTTTAGATATTGGTGAGTACTTTTTGAGTTTTAAGTCAAGTATGTAGGTGAGAGAAATATTATGTGATTTATTCGATTGTATAAGCCGTGAAGCTAATAGGGTGTGTGTTATATTTCATGAATATTTCATTTAATTTTGTTCGTAACTCTGAGTCTTGTAAGCTCACACTGTATTCGTAAACAATAAGGTATTATCCTTATTATGGTACAGTACATCTGCTGGATCTGTGTCTATGAAAGGAATGCGGACAAAAAACATTTAAATAAACAGCAAATATATTTTATACGTCGATTTGACGAGTGCGTCACCGCAAATCGCTCCGCCCACTCATTTTATTGGCTACTTGCAAATTTGTTGAATTTTTATTGATGGGACGCGTCGTCTATTTTTTACGAAAAACATCGAGAGAATATCGTTTCCCCTCTCACGGATTCCCCGTAGCTACAGAACGGACAGACGTACGCTTAATTGTATATGTATGTATATAATTTTGTATTCTCTGTTCGACGGCTGGATTATACTTGTATTCTCTGTTTAATGTATTTGTACACATTTTTTTTTATATATTTCTTAATTATCATATTATTTAACAGTATCAAAAGTAATGTTGCCTCCCATTTTTATACAGGGCGATAAAGTTTTCAGGAAAATCAGTTTTTTTTATAATAACACTATACTATTTTAAATATCTTTATAAAATTTAGTACACGTCTTCCATGTATCAAGATGTATTTTTTCATATAAAAACAGTTCTGTAATTTTTATTTCAGTTGCGTCCTTACGGAATTGGGTTAGTTAATTAAATTTGATTTCTTTATTTTCTTAAGAGTTTAATAGCGAAGTGCTTTAGACTTTAAATCGATATATATGATAATATTCTTTTTTCTCGGAACTTATGGAATTGTCTAGTTGTAAAATTTATTGATTTTAGTATACTTTAGTTGTTATTAATATAAGTTAAAAAGGCGCTAACTTCTTTATTGCATTTTTTAATTGATGATGAATATTTTTGATTTTATCCACTGTGTAAGCCACCAATGCACATGTCATATTTTGCACCCATACCTCATATTTGTATTTTACCACATTTTAAATTTATATGTATGCATGTATGTTATTTTTGATTGTAATATTATATTTGCTAAACTTTCTATCATGTTTTATGTATTTGTATATTATTTTTTATATCTCCCGTAATTTTCACGTTATTTTAGAGTCGACATCAAAAATAATGTTGCCTCTGCACTTTGACGTAATATACGTATAAGTATTTATTAAAACAATACTCGCCTATTTTATAAACATAATTACTTCATTCATTTTCGAAATACAAGACTTTTTGAAAATGAAAATGTCTAAGCACTTCTCGTATCCCAACGATCTCATAACTTATCGTAAATTTTGAACCTATTGAATTATGCTAGAACTGCTTTTTCCTAGTAAATTATGACAGTTAAAACTTAATTTTTTTTTAATTTCATTATCTCTTGGATGGTCTATTTAATCATTATCAATTTGTTGTTCTCCTTTGTGGCTTTATAAAAATAATATTTCCACGTATTTTTACTTTTAAATTATAATTGACAACGAGAAATCATAGGCTATGCTAGTCTTTGCAGTATAACTTAATTCAAAATGGATCGCAAATTTCCTTAACTAACCTAGCATAAGTCGTAATACAGATTATATCAGTGTAGGAGTAATCAGATCGGAAGTCATAAGTTGAATCGGATATAAAATGCAAATATAATATATAAATATAAAATCCAATCAATCAAGTGGTAGTGGTAGTGGTAGTCTATGAAGGTGAACATGAAAATATGGAAGTAGATAATACAGATGATTTAGAAACGTAATGTTTTTTTCGACTATTATACATGATTTACTAAAATTTGTTGTTTTAGGTCTCAATCTCAGAATAATGAAAGCGTATCAGAAGAGAGCACAACAAATTTAGATGAGCCTGAAACTTCAAATCCTATTACAACTAAATATATTGTTGAGAATGGTAAATAAATAAATCAAAATAGAATATTTCTTATACATATAACCCTTTTCAGGAAATGTGAGAAAAATATCAGAAGAAGAAGCTTCCGAAACAGCAGATTTATCATCTATAATTGAAGTACACTGCTGTTCAAATTGTAAATTGCAGTTTCCAAATTTGAACCACTTTTTGAAACACAAATGTAATAATGCCAAACATATTAAAAAAATCTAATAAAAAATTACCTAAGGTACCAACGACATATTTTTATTTATTATATTATCTTATAATTAGTATTAAATTAAAATTTAAAGGTTAAAGAGACACTCAGTTACCAGTGTACATTTTGCCAAGCGATTTACGCAAGTTTGATTGCACTCGAATCAAGTGGTCTGTGGTACCTTTTAAAAAATGGTGGATAAGCGAAACGGTTCATCGTTCATTAACTGAATCTTCGTTAAAAAAAATCTTAAATACTACAGAAGATGAAAAAAAGCTAGAAAACTTAAATTAAACGTCGAACGTTGTCGAGCCTATAGAACTCGCAATAAAATTGCTAAAGTTTTATCAGTAACTACAATCGGTACTTCTTTTTCGACCTTGGAAGATTTTGAAGGACCATCAGAGACAACAGGAAATATAAATCAGGAAGGTAAGTAATAATACCTAATATGAATATGGTTAATAAATATTACCGTGACTTACCACTGGTGTATATACGGATATGGAAAACGTCTCGGAAAGCCAAGATAATAAAAATGATTTTCATAAGAAATAAGAAGTTTCTTATTCACAGCACTTCAAAAATATTTTATGACAGGCCTCTGGACAGGCAAAGACATTAAAATTGAGGGGCTTAGAATCCTAATCCGGCGTCCGTTTGTCGTTCATCGTTCTGTCAAACAAGTAAAATTGAAATATTATCTGTCATTTTTGAAATAAACCAATAAAACTGGTTAAAAACAACAAGACACTACGCATGACGGATTTATATTTAAACCCATCCATAGCTAACTTAAAAAATATTGGAAACTTTTTTTAGTAAAATAAATAGATTGGTATCCCATACCAATCATCTGCTTTTCTTGTCATCGTCTGTCTTACCTGAGAAAAAAAACAGAGTATACATGTATACATCGATAATCTAATCAAACTGGTAGTTTCGACCTTTATGCCCACTTGCACCGTTTGTATAAACTTTGTTTAAAAGCTAAACAGTGATTAACTATAATAAAATATGTATTGTTAATCACTGTTTAGCCTTTAAAACAAAGTTTATACAAACGGTGCAAGTGGGCATTAAACCGATATTAATTATTATTACGTTTACTTTCTTATTTTTCAGAATTAATATTAAAAAATTATAGGTACCTACCGTTAAAATCAGAAATTTTGTTTCAGATTTATATTATTAAGTCCATTGCAAGAAACAACCTAATGAAACCACCATCACTAAGTGTCAAGATTTTATATTTATGGTTATTACTTCAGAAAAATAATAAAAACATTTTGTGACCAAATTTTATTTTTTACTTTAATTTTTATTAATGTAATTTATTTTTGCTGCTTACCGCCACGACCTTACATTGCATGGTTTCTGTAACCAAGAAATAAATATCACAGTTCAGTAGTAAACATTATAAGGGCGACCGTAAAGTATCGAATAAGTTCATTTAAAATTAAGGGGTGTGTATAAAAAAGGTTTTTTTCTTCGACAACCGCCAACTTGTGTCTGGTGTGTGTCTGGTATTTTCAATACGCCTATGATGGTTGCGCATGTTGCAAAATCTGTGAATTTTTTATTAATTTAGTCTTATAAATTCTAGTATTGATCGAACATGTCTCCATAGCGCAGTGCGTAGAGTTTCCGACCACGAACCGATGATTCAGAGTTCGAATCCGGGTCAGGGCAAAGACTTTTTATTTTATTTTCGTTTATATTCTATTAGTAAAGTATTAAATAATTCTGGTAATTTGAAAAAAAAACAAATATTTAATACTTTACTATCAGAATATAAACGAAAATAAAATAAAAAAGTCTTTGCCCTGACCCGGATTCGAACTCTGAATCATCGGTTCGTGGTCGGAAACTCTACGCACTATGCTATGGAGACATGTCATGTTCGATTTGTATTCAATACTAGAATTTAAAGGACTAATAAAAATATAGGATCTTCTTTCAATGCGCAGTAGGGAACGCGACGTTTACCGGCAGCCAGACGGGCCGCATGCTGTCCTAGAGAGCATAGTAAATGATATATCAATGAGCCAGACGTCTTAAAATACTTGTTTTTCCGACGTTGCTAGCTCTCGTACTATATATTTCTCTCAAATTTTTATAGTAGACAGAAATCCAGAGGGCGCATGAGACAGCTGCTGTTTCTTGTTCTTTTTGCTGCTTTTTACCGTTTAGGGAATACCGTGAAGTGTCATAAAAAAGGTTATTAAAAATTTACGCTGACGGTGCATCCACACCAACCTAGAAAAAATGGAACGGCGCGGCGTATCGGCGTAACGACCTTGCATCTATTTCCAGCAATTCTATTGGCTGAAAATTTTCGAAAGTTCATCTGTCAAAAATTTCAGCCAATAGAATTAGGTCGTTACATCGCCGTCGATACGCCGTTCCGCTTTTTCTAGAATGGTGTGGATGCACCCTGAATGTCAGCTGCTGTTTCTTGAACGCGCCCAATGTAAAAGTGAAATAAAATTATTGTATAATGATGTATATTTATTTTTTAACTAGTTTCTAAATATATATTTATTATTTTTCAGGAGAGAATTCATGCGTTCCTAGTTTCTATGATGAATAACACCATAACTCAGTTTTGATCACATATGAGGACTATGTTTTTTAAAAATATATTACCGGCAAATATATTATACTGAGTAATATATTGTTTTTTAACGGCAATAGGTTTTTTCTGCTCCTCACTTTTGATACTCTCCGTTTCTCCGGATGTATTAGTATTTTTTTCACCCTTTTTTTGTTTTTCGCTTGTTTTCTTCATTTTTCGTTTTTCTAAAAGTTCTGGCGTTCCAAAAAATATTGTCACTGTGTTCTGACTATTTGGTTCCAAACTATAATTTCCTGTTTGATTTAAACAAAAATGTGAGGGTTCTAAAAAGAAATTGATATTTGCATATATGACAGTATTTTTTAAATGTTTTAAATATTGAGTAAATGATACGTTATTATATAAGTGTTAAACATATAAATGAAATATATGAAGCGTAAGGGGAAAAACCGACAATGTCTCAAAACTAATTTTTAGAAGAGAAAACTGATTTAATGTTGCCAAATACCATGTTAAAGATGCAAAAAAATATTACACAATGCATTATTATTTGTATATCGTTTGTTATATTCAATTACAACTTAGTATAAATTCATATCAAATAAACTTTTAGTCACGTGATTAAGCTTGACCGGCACAGCGTTGCCCACTTTTACATATTTTATTTCATTCAAAATATTTTAGGAAACGAAAATAAATTAATTATAAATATATAAACAGTTATTATTTACATCAACAAAACTCACCTTCTTAACAGCACTTAAGGAACATAAAGGGTCATTTCATTACTTCCGCTTTCCCTAATTAAGTTGGGATGAGTTTTTTACGGCTATTAAGCTATCTTGTACCTTTCGGACTAAAAGAGGTTCTAGAAAAACAATGTTCGACTGCAAGGTCTGCTGGTAAACATTTTTAAACTTAAAGTATTACAACACACCTCATTTAAACCAAAATCTCATAATAATCATTCGTAATACAAAATTAAAGTGTCAAAACGAATGACAATGTCAGGAAATAAGTAAATAAATGTGGTAACTTGATATTTTTTAGAGCAGAGCTATCACCTGAGTCCCCAGCGGAAAATTTAAATTCCAGTTAGTCAGTGCGACGCCGAATATGTCCATGGGTTGGCAACAATGAATTTAAAAATCGCGCCCTCGACTACGTAACTAAAAGTTTAATTGGTATCAAGAATATCTGTTTAGGACTTGGAATTTTCAAGAGATTAAGGTGATTACTTAAAAATTCCTATAAAATGGACAACGTTGGTTTTTCCCCTTAGCCTTCATATAAAAAAAAACATTAAAAGTAGCGATGGGAACTATCGAATGAATTAGACTATCGAATGGTTACTGAATGAATGATTTCAACTATCGAATGGTTTTATTCGAATAAAATTATTCATTCATTTGTATACTAAAGCATATGTGACAACCTCGCCGTGCGACTAAATTAATGGTTATCGTTGCGCCACGACTATCGAATGCTTTTGATAAATGAAATTTAGTATTCGTTTGATTTTTGTGTGCGTCAGTGCATTATTAGTTCTTCCAAATTTTTATAACTTCGCCTTGTAAATACTATGCTATTTTTGCGTTTATTAAAATATTTAAAATACTAAAATAGTATTTTTTTTTAATTGACGATTGTGTGCGAAGTGGTCAAAATTTTTCCGAAAATTTGTGTGATTTTCCGTAGCCCGATCTTTCAATTATATAATTTTATATGGTATATTATGGTTAGGTTAGATTGCATTTTTTTAACGGGAAATTTTGAGAAGTAGCAATTTTTAAGAGAGATGAGATGAACTTACAATTAATTTTAAAAATACATATTTGTATTTTAGATGTTTTAATAATATGAATTAGTTGAACTTAATAGTCATATTTAAGTAATGTGGTTAAGTTAAGTAAATGGTTATCGAACTCAACTTTTGGGGTGAGAAAATTAAATTGAAAGTTTTACACGTGCCAATTTAAAAAAAAAGTTAACAATGTTTGTATTTTGTTTATGCTAATTCTCTTACATGTAGTTTTTTGCGAAGAAATATTTCATTTATTTTTTAAAGTAAATGCCAGCAAAAGTAAATATTATTTTTAAATAGTAATATAAAGTAATAAAAAGTAATATAAATAATTTCGATTTCTAATTTTTTATTTATATTTTCCTTCCATTACACTGCATGCTTAGAAAATTAATAAATGTTTATATTTCATGATTTTAAAATTTGTTGTTAATATAACAAATTAGTTCTGTAATTATTATTATTTAATAAACCAACGTTGCCATTTAGAGACTATATTATTTTTAAATAGGGGCTAATATAAATACTTTTGACTTCTATTTGTTGTTTATATTTTGCTACTACTTAAAAAAAATGTTTATATTATTAATTGATTGTAAATTTTGTTGTTAATAGGTATAACAAATTATTACTGTTATTATTATTTATTAAACTAGTCTTTGCTTAAAAACATTAAAAATCATTTTCCTACATCCAAAATAAAAAGTATTATTGCAGTGTAACAACAGAATATTAATAAAAACATGCAAAACATATAGACATACAGTACATCTGCTGGATCTGTGTCTATGAAAGGAATGCGGACAAAAAACATTTAAATAAACAGCAATATATTTTATACGTCGATTTGACGAGTGCGTCACAGCAAATCGCTCCGCCCACTCATTTTATTGGCTACTTGCAAATTTGTTGAATTTTTATTGATGGGACGCGTCGTCTATTTTTTTACGAAAAACATCGAGAGAATATCGTTTCCCCTCTCACGGATACCCCGTAGCTACAGAACGGACAGACGTACTGTACTATCCCTAACTAATGCTAAAGAATAATATTCTTTGCTAATACCAACTAATACGAATATATGGCAACAGCGCCCTTCATAATATATTTTCTGTGTAAATACTAGCACCTCAATAAAAAAATAATGTGTCCTTATCTTTATTTGACTCCGCAAAAAATCAAAGATGCCGGCTTCATTCATAGCATTGCCACCGACCGCTGTCGGGTTTTTAGGAAAGAAACCTACGTCGCCGGACGATAACTAAAATCCAGTTTATATTTTATTAAAATCGATCCTGACGAATAAATGAATTTGATAAATGAATGAATTTTATAAATGAATGGTTTTTGCTGCCGAATTACTAGAATACAATATTTCAAGGCAGATGACGCATCTATTCGATAATTTTTATTCGAATAGTTTTCGACGAATGTTTTCTTACTAGCTATCGAATTATTCGAATGAATTGCAACTATCGAATGTTTCGATAGTATTCATTCGATAGTTCCCACTACTAATTAAAAGTGTATTATTCACTTCTGATGTGTAATTACATAAAAACTAGGTTTTCCGAAACAAAAACGCTTTAAAATCTAGGACGTAACTTTTTTAAGCTTATAACCACCTGTGAATAAACATGACAGACCTAAGATTTTACAAATACTTACAATTTACTGTCACTGTCATGCGTCCTCTTGTTGTGCATACTGTACTTAGATAAATATAATTTTTTTTTATAATATATTCTGATGTACAGACAATACATCAGAAATTTAAGTATTCACTGCTTTATTTATAATTATCTTTACTGATATTGGTTGTAATAAATTATATTAGTATTAGTGTTACCTTCACTTTTGCTAAAGTTTTTTCTGATGGTGGTTATTTCTAAATCAGTGATGTCATTTGAAAATTTGGTTCCTTTTGGACCTTTCTCTTTCTTATCTTTTTTATCATTTTTATTTTTTATTTTATCTATCAAATCTTCGTTTTTACTAGAAATATCTTCCGGATTGTTTACTATTTCGAACAATTTGATAAATCGTAACGTTACTTCAACTTCAGACAAGTTTGATATCTAAATAACATTATAAATATTTATTATAACATATACTCGATTTCTAATATAGACAAGGTTATAGGAAAATATATTATCATTATTAACTAGATTAATTCAAACTGCATTACAAGAAATAGAAATATAAAATAAATGCAAAGTCAAATACTTTCAGTTGTAATTCTGCCAAGCGATTTCCTTTCACTTCTAATCTGAAAAATGTAACTTCTGGAATTATATTTACATTAATTGGAACAGCTTGCCCACTTAGAATTAACGGTAATATCGTTGATTTAGTTCGTATTTCAAAGTACTCATTTACCTGAAAAAAAATATATCGTATAATCGAAGAAAAAGGCGTCAAGTTGGCTTGAGTATCGATGACATTCACCATAATATAAATTCACACATAAAATTACAGCGATCTTCCTTTCCAAGCCAACTTGACGCCTTTTTTTGGTATAGTATATTGTATGGATTTATCTAGGTACATTCGTTATAAAAAATGATTAAAAATCTCAATTTTCATTCAAATTGGAACATCAGTTTTTAAAATATCTTAAAAATGTGTTAAAATTTCTAAAATTTGATGCCCTCTTACCATTGGCATAATTACAGGGGGGCCTGGGGATGCCGGGCCCATTCCAGGTACTGCTAGGCACCCCCAGAGAAATCTTGAAATTTGACAGAATTATACCTAGCTCTTAGCTACATATGATTTTTTTTTGCTTGTGATGCAGTTAAAATGACTTAATAGTTTTTTTAGTTAATATTATTTTGTTTTGTTAAAAATGTGCGTTAGTTATAGAGTTGATTGAGATCCGCTGGCGAACACGGTTTGATAACCAATTCTATTTGATAACTAGTAAATGTATTGATAGAGAAATTCATGTAAACGTTTTATTCAAAAAATGTGTGTTTATTTTTTAATATTATTAGTTTTAATTTTTTAAATAACAAAAGGCCCTACCTCACCTGGGTTCAACCTACGGCCCCCCTAGGCTGAATTGCTCGTTACGCTAATGCCCCTTACTTACTTTAATTTCAAATGTACGTGGTATTTAGTTTAATGTTCATGGAATATTAGGACGCCTCGTATAAACTATTTTTAATAATATTGTGACAGTTTTTTGACATGAGTTAAAATAGCTTTTGTATTTTTATTTCTTTTCGAGTGCAATTGAACATACATTTTTTCATAATGAACGAGAAACCTTTCAAAACTAATGCTCCTTTCGGAATAGCCACTAAAAGGTTTACTAAAATAGGGTTCCACCCTGAGCTAGATGTCTCAGGAGCTATGAAGAAGGAAATTACTAAAACTGGTCCTGGAAGTTATAATCCGAAGCAACCAATTTGCTCTGGAAAGTCCAAAAAAGGAATGTCGTGAGTAAATATTTTAAATAGTCTTTTAAACATAAGTATATTGAGACCTACGTCACCGCTATGTCGAAGTAACGAATAGTTCAGTAACGAGTTTCGTGTCCTCTGTCCTCTGTTCGTGCACTTCCAGGGATTACGATTAGTGACAGCGTAAAAGTAACGAATTATCTTAGTAACGAGTCCAGAAGTCAAATGGTAAGCGTTACTTCGATTCCCTGTAAAGTAACTGTTACTTTGTAACAATTGAGCTTCATTCAGAACCTCCCAATTAGTGGAATAAATTAGTGGTTTCAATTACACTTTATACTTTTGAAGCTTCATTCAGAACCTCGAAATCAGTGAAATAAATTAGTAGTTTCAATTAGCCTTAGAAGTTTGTTCACCTAATTTTAATTTAAGCATTCAGAACGTCATAATTAGTGGTAGTAATTTTCAATTAGTCGAAAAAGTTAACAAACTTTTGACATTTTGGCCTTTAATTATCACCCGTCAAGAAAAATTTTGGTTAGAAATCAAAAGTTTAATGTTTTATAAGCTAAATATTATGCTTTCTCTTGGATACAACAGACTACCGCAAGCTGTTGCTAGGATATTTTATTAATTTTAATTGTGTTTTTTTAGACATTGTGAATGATTGTAAACTAAAGCTTTAAGCTTCATTCAGAACCTCGAAATCAGTGGAATAAATTAGTAGTTTCAATTAGCCATAGAAGTTTGTTCACCTAATTTTAATGTAAGCATTCAGAATGTTATAATTAGTGGTAGTAATTTTCAATTATTGGAAAAAGTTAACAAACTTTTGACTTTTCCACTAGTTATACTTCAAAATTTGCGAGGAATGTCATTTTTGCCTTTGATTATAACCTTTGAATAAGAAGACTAAGGAAGGAGCATATCAAAAATCTTATGTACACCGCGATGGGCCTCAAATATGGTCGACTTAAATTCCGGTTTATCAGTTTCGTTCTAATTTTATTTAAAAAATGTAAAACTATGATGTAGGGTAGACGTGGGGTAGACTCAATAATTTGTTGTTTTATTTTACGTTGTGAATAAATGTTGGTAGTTATTAAAATTGTTATAAAAATATATAATTCTAATAAAAATAGATAAGTTATAATAAGTATTTATTAACACAACATCCGATACGCTACTGAAGCAGGTAAGTCAAATTAACGTAAGTACAACAAGTAATAAATGAAAGCTAAAATGCAAGATAAATATATAATTTAGTTAACTTAAGTGAATTTCATAAATGATCGGTTTACTACACGTATGTATATTATTTAGTCACTTACTAGCGAAAAGTTGTTCCATTATATCACTCAATTTTTGCCGAGATCTAACGCACGCTACACAACCAACTATTTTAGAGTCTTTTTCGATAAATCGCGATAATGTCACTGTTAATTTAAGTTCTGCCACAATTTCCATATAGATTTACTACCTTTATACAACTATCAGTAGTAGAATAAATAGTAAATAACATAAAATAAGCTCCGTAAAGATTGACAAATCCACAAAATTTCAAATCAAATTCAAATGTGTCAAATGAATCGTCAAACAGAACTGACAAGGATCCCCACCCTAGAGTGCTTTTTCCGCCCACCATGCATGAATACATGGATAGCATTATGCTCCTTCCTTAGTCTTCTTATTCAAAGATTATAACCCATCAAGAAAAATTTTGGTTAGAAATCAGAAGTTTATTGTTTCATAAGCTAA
Organism: Sitophilus oryzae; assembly: GCF_002938485.1. NCBI lineage: Eukaryota > Metazoa > Arthropoda > Insecta > Coleoptera > Curculionidae > Sitophilus > Sitophilus oryzae. The sequence goes on along the minus strand of NW_022146928.1, from coordinate 561,136 downwards.
ATATTATGTGTTCTCTATGGATACAACAGACTACCGCAAGCTGTTGCTAGGATATTTTATTAATTTTAATTGTGTTTTTTAGACATTGTGAATGATCGTAAACCAAAAAGTATAAAGTGTAATTGAAACCACTAATTGGGAGGTTCTGAATGAAGCTTCATTCAGAACCTCACAATCACAATTAGTGGAATAAATTAGTAGTTTCAATAATTAGAATATATACGTTTTAGTTTACGATCATTCACAATGTCTAAAATACACAATAATAAAATATCCTAGCAATAGCTTGCGGTAGTTTGTTATATCCATAGAGAAAGCATAATATTTAGCTTATAAAACTTTGATTATAAAACAATAAACTTTTGATTTCTAACCAAAAATTTTCTTGACAGATGATAATCAAAGGCCAAAATGACATTCCTCGCAAATTTTGAAGTATAATTAGTGGAAAAGTCAAAAGTTTGTTAACTTTTTCGACTAATTGAAAATTACTACCACTAATTATGCCGTTCTGAATGCTTACATTAAAAATAGATGAAAAAAACTTCTACCTAATTGAAACCACTAATTTATTCCACTAATTGGGAGGTTCAGAATGAAGCTTTAAGGTTCTGATCCCAATTAGTGGAATAAATTAGTGGTTTCAATTACACTTTATACTTTTTAGATTACGATCATTCACAATGTTTAAAAAACACAATTGAAATTAATAAAATATCCTTATACAGGGTTGTTAACCACATATGACACGGAGAATGAATGACACTAAACGATTAGATTTTTACAAATTATAAGTTTTGGGTTCGTTGAAGGACTATTAGAGCTACAATTTAAAAATATTTTTACAAGATACAGAGTGTCCCAAATAAATAAAAAATATCAAAGTTGTATTTTTTTAAATGGAACACCCTGTATATTATTGCATTTTTAGTTTCTACGATTAAAATAAAGGTAAATTTGATTAAGGTTTATTACACTTAAACCTTACCGTTTTTGAAATATTTTCAATTTTGCGAAATTGCAGTATAAATTTTAAGGCTTCATTTCTCCGAGGGTATCAAAGTTTTTAATACTAAATATTTACTGAAATTTATTTATTGACCAGTTATTGTGTTGCAATAATAAAAATTATACTACCTTATACAGAGTGTCTAAAAATTTATTTTAAATAATTTCTAGCTTTAAACGGCAATAACTTGTTTAATTTAAATGGAACACCCTGTATATTTTATGAGAATCAGATGCACAACTTAATTGTCTATCAAATTGTATTATACCACTTTTTACCTATCCCTTCAAGTTTTCGTAGAAAATGCATTTTCTCATAATTTAGACCTCATTTATACATTACATTAGATAGACATTTTAGATTGTTTTTAAAACAACCAATGTACAAAATGCACAGGCTAGTAATATTATCGTTTTTAGTAAAACGATAATATTACTAGCCCATTTGTATGCAAAAAGAAAACTATTTAAATCTTTATAAAAGAGTATACCATTAATTAAATATACCACCAGTATTTCCGCCCAAATACTAATTAATTACATACTTAATTCTGTTCGTTAATAAATTATTCTAAATAAATGTGGATTTGAATCAGAAATTAATATAATAATAAGTTATGAAAATGAACGTCTCTATTGTTATAAATAAGCATTTGTCAAAAAATGAAATATCATTTTTAAGGTGTTAGTTTTTTACCACACTGTCTAATACACATACATAATTCAGTTTTTTAGTATTTGGAGCAATTATTATTAATCAACACTAACAGTCAATTAATGTAGTTTGAATACTGGAATCATATTAATTGGTCCTCTTTAACAAATATTTAAACAGTTTTTTTTTATTTTTTAATGAAATCTACGAATTATATCGACAATATTAGTATCTGTACTCTTTAAAAATTTGGTACATGTTTAAAAATAATCTAAAATGTCAGTATTCCATGGGTATATTGATAAATGAGTTCTAAATTACAAGAAAATGCATGTTCTACGGAAACTTGAAGAGATAGGTAAAAAATTGTATAATACAATTTGATAGACAATTAAATTGTGCATCTGATTCTCATAAAATATGCAGGGTGTTCCATTTAAATTAAACAAGGTATTGCCGATTAAAGCTAATAATTATTTAAAACAAATATTTAGACACTCTGTAAAAGGTAGTAAAATTTTTATTATTGCAACACAACAACTGATCAATAAATAAACTTCAGTAAATATTTAGTATTAAAAACTTTGATACCCTCGGAGAAATGAAGCCTTAAAATTTATACTGCAATTTCACAAAATTGAAAATATTTCAAAAACGGTAAGGTTTAAGTGTTATAAACCTTAATCAAATTTACCTTTATTTTAATCGTAGAAACTAAAAATGTAATAATATACAGGGTGTTCCATTTAAAAAAAAATACAACTTTGATATTTTTTATTTATTTGGGACACTCTGTATCTTGTAAAAATATTTTTAAATTGTAACTCTAATAGTCCTTCAGCGAACCCAAAACTTACAATTTATAAAAATCTACTCGTTTAACTACAATATTCCGTGTCGTATGTGGTGAACAACCCTGTATAGCTTGCGGTAGTCTGTTGTTTCCATAGAGAAACCATAATATTTAGCTTATAAAACAATACACTTTATCCACGAATCATCTATAATTTGATTATTATGCATGAATTTATGAAATAATAATAATATTCATTATTCACTAGTGATCATAACTATCCACTTAGGAATGCAGAGCACGATCTTTATCTGCCAACCCCGAGCTCAGAACTAGTTAAGGGTTCAATACTGTACAATGCCAAAAAAATGTACAATCATCTGCCTTTGAATATCAAATCGCTTTCATTCTTTCCCGCATTTCGCAAGGCTCTAAAATCATACCTACTGGAGAGAGCCCTATACGCGGTAAACGACTTTTTTGTTGATGTTTGATTATGAACAATTTTGAATTTTAAAATTTTGATCATCTCACACACTGGTCAAAGGTCAAGTATTTAATATCCTATAACTTTAAAATTATATCTATTTACTGCGTACTGTTCTAAAATTGTCCATGTATATTCTTTTTGTAATTTTAAAGACTTAAATTTTTTTGAATTGTATTATTTGTATTGTGTATTTTTTGTTGTTTGTATTTTTTTGTGATTTTGTTGTTTGTGAGTGCTTTGTCGATGAAGCTGTTTTGGCTTTTTGCACAATAAAGCGTTGTTTGTTTGTTTTGTTTGTGAATAATGGTTTCATTATTCACTGCTTCCACGGATATCTCGATCCAAACTCGTCACATTGTGTGAACACAAACATTACCATTAATGTAAATAAATAATTTTTGTTTTAATTAGTATTATTACAATACTATTTATATATATATATATTAATCGGTTTAAAACGTTCTACGTCTTCCGATGCCATCTCTCCATGCCTGTCTGTCTCTCCATGCACCGTCTCCGAGAGATCTTTCCTCCATAAACGTGTCAATCCCTTCCTGCCAACTTCTTCTCGGTCTACCCGGTTTTCTTCTTCCTGCAGGTTTCCAGTTTATAATTTGCTTTGGGATTCTTATTTCTGCCATTCTTTGGACATGCCCGTACCATATGAGTTGACTGTTCTTTATGTCGTCCACTATCGTATGTTTAACTTCCATAATCTCTCTTATGCGTTCATTAGTTATTCGCTCGAGTCTTGATTTGCCTGCTGATCTCCAAAAATCCATCTCTGTAGCTTCCAGCATTCGTTTTGTTGTTTCCTTAATTGGCCAGACTTCACAGCTGTACGTGGTTATACTCTTTATGATGGTATTGTATATTAGAGTTTTGTTCTTGTTGTTTATGCTTCTGTCCCACAGTATCCCATTCAATACCGTGATAGCAATACTATTTACTACTATTATTTAGTAGTTTTAATTATTATTATTACTACTACTATTTAGTAGTTTTAATTAGTATTATTTGATTATAATAATTTATATTTAGATGGTCTAATAAACTGGAATTAGAAGAGTTTTCCAAATTTCTTGGCTTTAAAAATGCTCATATATTACGTGAAAGAATATTTCAAAAATCGTTGCGTGGACCCGGATCGCAAGAAATAAACGAAAATCTTTTTAAGACCAAGTCGGCATCTGCGTTCGAAAATGTCGGATTCGGATCTGGTAGTAGAATGCATAAAGAGATAATGGGACAAGATTCCCCTCCGCCAGGTAGATAAATATACCGGGTGCCTCTCAAAAGTGGCTCACCCCTATAATTTTATTTTATAAACATATATAATAAAAAACGAGATTTTGTACGTTACTATATGACATATATTAGGATTGATTGACGTAATCAATTGTTTCTGGTCATTTCCTGTTTCACCGGAAATGAAATTGATTTTTAAATGGCACCCTCGGTATTTTTTTGCTTTATTCGATAGAAAATGAGATTCTGAATAGAATGACATATCATATGTCAACTTTTGACATCCTCGCTAAATAAAAAATCGTATTTTAAAATTCAATCTAGATCGAGTGCCATGGCTATGTTAAAAACACTAATTCTTAATCAAGGAGCCCAAGAAAAATAGATTTGACCGTTTAATGTTTTTAATGTCTTATCCTGGCTAGTTAGAAAATGCTCCCAATCGTATTTTTAATAATATCTCAGTTTTATCAAATGGAACGAGGGTGGCTCATTGGCATATTGGAAAAAGTATTTTTCTACGAATAATTTGATACTACACACTTGATATTTGGAGTCAAATTTTCGTTACGAACAGCAATTTATAATTTCAAATAAACGATATGCGAAAATGTCAAAAGTTGACATATGATATGTCATTCTATTTAGAGCATTATTTTCTATCAAATAAAGTAAAAAAATACAGAGGGTGCTATTTAAAAATAAAAAGTTGTAGTCATTTCCGGTGAAACAGGAAGTGACCGAAAACAATTGAATACGTCAATCAATCTTAATTTATGTCATATACTAACATACCAAATCTCTTTTTTTTTATCTGAAAAAATAAAAAAGTTATAGGGGGTGAGCCACTTTTGAGACGCACCCGGTATACAAGATAAATACATTAGTATTATAAAAAAATTGTGCGTGCACTATATGCGCATGTTTGAAGTGAAACTTCTTACCAACAGCCATTAAATAGCAGGATTTGAAGGACAGGTTTGAAAATGCGTAGTTTGAAATGTTTGGTTAAAAAAAAGTTAAAAATTAAAAAATATATTTCTTTACACGTAAAAAAATAGTTTTTTACCTGTAACAAATATTTTTTTACGTTCAACAAATAGTTTTTTAAACACGTAAAAAAAACGTTTTTTGCATGTAACAAATAGTTTTTTTTACATCTAACAAATAGTTTAATACGCGTAAAATACTAACTGTGTGTGACACTAGGGTGTCCGTTATTTCCCAAGTTGATATTTTTTTTAATTAATTCGATACAAGTAATATTTAGGATAAAAATCACTAGAAATTTGTCCATTCTTTTCAATTGACGCACATATTTACGAACACTGAAAGGCAATGAAACAATAACCTTAAATTATAGTTTTGATCAATTGTTCATAGATGGCGCAATATTAGTTTTCCATATTAAAGTTGGTAATGAAGTATCGTTTTATTGAAAAAAGTATGGCTGTAGATCCTTTTTTAATCAAAATCAAAAGGCGCAATTAAAGTTGATCATATTTAAACTTTAATGCCTCGGAAAGTATCCATTATTTTCGAATAAAAGGAATGACTAAAATATTTTTTATTTTTAATGAAAAAACTATCCAAAATCGAATCCATATTGGTGCATTTAGACTTGAGCACGTACGAGCTGAGCGTGCGCGCACGGCATTCGTTTGCGCTCTCGGCTCCGTTTAAATTAAAAACTTATTTTTCGACGAATGAAGTGATCCATTTGTGCGCGCACAGCAGAGTTGTATTGGCGAAAATAATGGACGACCAAGAAATAGTCGAGGATGCAGTCATTGTTATGCACAGCTTAATTATTAAAAAGGAGAAAAATCGAAAACATCGTTGCTGGTGGCAAACCCAAATTTTTAGAAATCGATATAATTTACTGCGACAACTTAGTGTCTGAGGACGGTTGTGATCAGTTCAAAAACTTTACAAGAATGACCAGACCCGACTTGGAATATTTACAAAATTTAATAATACCAAAAATTACGAACAAAAGATACAAATTTTAGAATAGCAATTTCATTAATATCGACATATTCAATATTAATTTTATTTACAAGATCTTGCCACGCGATTTTTTGATTTTTTAATAATACAAAGAATGTTTAACATCCCATAATATAGGCAACTTTTCATATTCTTCAATTAATAATAACGAAGATTCATTGATCCACTCCATAATTTTAATAAAGAAAACGAAAAAAAATCACACACGCACGCACGAACGCAGACAAAACAAATTGCTGGTGCAAACTGAGCGTTCGCGCACACATAAAATCCCTTTGAGCACGGACCAAAAACCGACACCAGACGGCTCACGTTCGCGGCTGCTCGCGCACAGACAGATTTAGAGTGAGCGTGCGCGCACAGCCGTTTACACTTGAGCATTCGCGGAGGATCAGTGCGTGCGTGCTCAATTCTAAACGCACCATATGATATTCTGGTTTTTGAGGTTTGCCGCTTATATTGACGGCTGTGAATTTTCTTTCAGATGCGTACTATAGAAAACTAATAGAATCATTTTCTCCATCAAAAAAATCATTTTCTACCATACCGATTTTTGAGTCCGACGGCTTGAAAAATAGGTTTAAATCAGAAGCAAGAACTTATCATTTACCGCCAAACTTATATACTCTACGAGATGGGAAACATCTTGTAGATATTACTAAGAAGAGGACGTCCATTAGGTATAATGTATAAACATAATATAAGAAAAAATCCTATATGGGTTTTTCGCCACTGCAAAAACACAAATCTAAGATTTGTCAGCATTCATGGGACACAGGACACAGAATAAATTTTAATAACGCCAAAATTATAATGAAAGAAGCGATAGCCTCTAAAAGAAAAATAAAAGAGGCTTTTTTAATTCAATCTAATAAAAATAAATGTATTGTTCATGCATCTGTAGATGTTAGTAATGTATGGCAATCGCTTTTTTGATTTTAAAGAACATAACATAAATAAACACAACATACGTAAAAATTAAAAATAATCATACAGAAAGTTTGGGCTTTTTGATTTTACCTTATTAAGTAATTGTTATCAGGTAGTAATCGTTAATTTTGAAGTTTAACTTGATATAATGTCATTTTAACAGAACGTCAACGGTTTTTGCAGACGTATCTGTTTTGAAAAACTGTTCTCGAATAGTTGAATTTAACTATTTTAATTAGTTTTTTCTTTATTCTTTGTATTTTTTTGCTTCCCACGACGGAAAGAGATAAACTTTCCGAAACGTTAAGCATTTTTTTGTTGGTTAGGCAAATTTGTATATCTTTAAACCTAACTTCTGACAAGTAGTTTCCGTTTGGGATTAACACAGAAGTGTTTACATAAAATAATTATTTTATTTTGTAGATTTTCTTTGCAGTGGCGAAAAACCCATATAGGATTTTTTCGGAGAGATGAATCCGCCACATAAGTATAGACATTCTTTATAATATACGAGTAATTCTTTTGATTCATTAATTTGAATTTGTCAATTTATAAAAAATACGTAGTCTTTCGTATTGAAAGAACTAAATAATTTAAAGAAATTTAGAGTGTTAACAGTTTTTCTAACTATTATTATATTTAATAATTTAATGTTTTAATGTTTATTTAACAAACCAGTTACTATTATCTTTTAGGGGGCCGTATGACTGTTTTACAGGGCCAAGAGATGAAACAACAATAAAAAATTACTTTGCACGAGCGCCTAGAAAAGGTGCTGATTATTTTTATATTAACCCCAGTAATACTGATCACTTGTTGCATCATCCATCAAAGAAAAGGTAATAATGAGTATATAAGATTTGTTTTGCAACTCATCAGTAATTAAAGGGGCTTGAATTAATTATAGATGTGGTATGTTTTTAAAAGCAAATCGTTTCCAATCAAAACCTACAGAGAGAAGCTTGCTGAATGATCTTAGCTTGTGTTATAGAAATCCGAATGATCCTGGACCTGCGCATTACGATCTAAGCGGTACAAACTGGTGAATATACGTCATTATATTAACGTATATATAGTCTGCCCAAAAAGAGAGTGATTTCAACAGACGACATCCATAAACGACGAAAAATGTTATTCTAGGTTACAATTAAAATGACATAAAACAACTGTCACTTTTATATTTTTTTTTTGCTGGACAAACTATACGCAAGTATTCTTGGACATAATCTGTCCGGCAGCATAAAAGGGCGATAGACGATTTGTTAAGAAGAATATTAGACATAACTGATAAAAAACGAGTTTCAAAATGGTTGCCGGGTGATCTTTATTGTTTTAAAATAAAAATATTATTGAATTTCTTCCTTTTTAAGGTTTTTTGTTCGATGGACTATAAAGTCTGCTCAGTCGAAGTCACGGAAGATGTCGGCAGACAACATCGAAAAAGTGACTGAAAATACAATTTGTCTTTAAATTGATACGACGGCGACGGACACAACTGTCAGTATCAGGGATCCTCTCTTTAGCCAGACTATACTTAATATTCTAACATGAACTAAGATAATTACGTTTTCGCTAATAGCATTAAAGTAAAGAAGAAGTCTCTTCATCCATTTGATACTTCGAATATGAACGCAAGACCGCCGATAGACTGGCGAATATCACCTGGTCCAGGAAGATACACTCCCAAATTACCACGATGTATGAAACAAAAAAGACAATCTTGGGTATTTCTATCCCAGCAAGATCGGCAACTTTATAAAGTTATTTCCTATTCATTGTATAAGTAAGCAGTTAATATTCATTATATGAATATAAAAATGTCTTGTGATCGTTTTGCATTTTAATTATTCGCGTTATTATGCAACTCCTACTTAGTTTAGAACAACCAGGCTGGTAATATAGATTATGAATACAATTTTAAAATACCAAGCGTTATTTCATAATTTATCTGGATACGATGGTCCTTTTATTTCTTAACTTCTTTTGATCTTCAGTCATATAATGTATACTTACTTAGGTAGTATCTAAATAAAATTATATAATACTTTTCTTTGATAAAAAATTAATATTGACAAGATATACTTGAAGGTTACATTTGACAAGGTTACATTTTAGATAACTTCTATCATGAATTTAACTTATAACTATGATAAAAGAATTTAACCAAATAAAATTATTATTTTTTATAACCTACCTGACCAACGGCATGTGGTGAAAATTTAAGAGGCAAATTTAAGAAATGTTCAGCTGGAACCTTAAATTTTGGAACACAAGTAATTGAAAATGATCCTAATGGATCAAGAAGGGACGTCCTTAGTTGTATACTATGATCTGAAAAAGCAATGTTTTCTATTAATAATACGAATATTATAACGAAATTGTATAATTTTTGTACAGGGTGCTATTTTCGTTTTTTGGGGTATCTCGTTTATGAGTAGAGGACAAAGCAAAATAAAACACTAAATCACCACAATACACCAAAACACTTTTACACTGGACGCGCGTTTCGCTAACCATGTTAGCATCATCAGTAGATGATTATAAACTAAAATACAATCTACAATTGGAGCGTTTATATACTCGCTCAGTGGGCACATTTATTAATTCTGATGCTTTCATATGCATCTAATTGCCTGTAATTTAAGACTTGTTTAAGTAATTTTAAGTTATTAAGATCTATACAATGTTCTTTATCAACAATATGTTCGGCAACGCAAGATTTATCAGGTCTACCATATCTTATCTGAGCTAAATGTTCTTTAAATCTAGTTAATATTGATCTTCTAGTTTGCCCAACATATTTCTGATTACAATCTTTACAAGAAATTTCATAAATACCCGACCTTTCAAGTAGAGGTGTTTTATCCTTTGGATTACCTAATAATTGTTGTAATTTATTATTAGCCCTATACACAAGTTTATAATTGACATTCTTAAAAATTCCTTTTAGACCACGGGATAACTGTGTATCAAACGGTATTGAAAAATATTTTGATGTATCTTTCTCCACTTGAAAAGTCGAATTTTCAGAAATCATTAACCTATACCTACGTTTTCTAATTATTTTATCAACTAGTGAAGGAGAATATCCATTACACTCAGCTACAGTCCTAATGTAATCTCTTTTTATTTCATATCTTTCGTTGGAAAGTGGAAAACTAAGTAATCTATGAACTAAGAAATTTAAACTAGCCATTTTATGTTCAATACTATGATATGATTCATGAGGAATATATCTGTGTGTAGCGGTATTTTTCCTATAGATATCAAAATCCAGGCAATTATTAGTATTTCTAACAACTAATACATCTAGAAATGGTAATCTGTCGTTGTTCTCAATTTCATGTGTAAATTTAATGGAAGGAAAACGATTATTTAACTTAGAAATAAAATTATCTATGGTGTCTGAATGTATGTCAAAAACAGCAAAAATATCATCCACATACCTAAACCATACTCCTGGAAAATACTCAAACTAGCCTCCACTTCAAACCTGCTCATGAATAAATTAGCCAAAAATGGAGACAATGGATTACCCATTGCTGTACCTTCCCGCTATTCAAAAAAGTTGTTATTAAATTGAAAACAATTTTGTTTCATACATAATGATGTAAGCTCAATATATTCAATCACAGTTTTGTTGTCGAGACCATTTGCGTTCAGTAATTCCTTCAAGTAGCCTAAAGTATGTGGGATTGGAACACTTGGGAACAACGAAGAGGAGAGGACCAAAATTTCACCTTCATGCAATGTTATATTTTCAATTTTGTTAATGAATTCAATATTATTTTTAACTGAGAAAGAAGGTTCACAGCCGAAATAATTGGGCGCATAGACTTGTCCGGTTTATGAATTTTTGGCAACGCATACAATTTTGGTAATGAGGGATTGGATACTTGCAATTTTCTCTTTAAAGAAAAATCAATAAGGTTGTTACATTCTTTTAAAGTTTTTTTAACATCTGTTACCATCTTAGACAAAGGATTCTTTTTCAATTTTATGTAAGGACCATTATCGATTAAGTTGTTAACCTTATCGTAATAGTCTTTTTTATCTAATATAACAACCTTATTTCCCTTATCAGCTTTTAGGTAGAAACAATCTTTGTTACGCAAACTCTTGACAATATTGTGCTCCTTGTTAGATTTTAATGATTTACTTGAAACGATATTTTTTGATAACTGATTTCTACAAGCCTCTCTTGTAAATACCTTAGAAGCCTGGTGTAAGTGCTGAATAGCAGTTTCAACACCCACGACGATTTTCTCCAAAGCGCTACCAGAGTTAGGTAATGCAAGGAAAACGATTATTTATATTCCTAATGATCCTATCATATTCCTAATGATTCCTATCATAGTATTGAACATAAAATGGCTAGTTTAAATTTCTTAGTTCATAGATTACTTAGTTTTCCACTTACCAACGAAAGATATGAAATAGAAAGAGATTACATTAGGAATGTAGCTGAGTGTAATGGATATTCTCCTTCACTAGTTGATAAAATAATTAGAAAACGTATAGGTTAATGATTTCTGAAAATTCGACTTTTCAAGTGGAGAAAGATACGTCAAAATATTTTTCAATGCCGTTTGATAGAAAGTTATCCCGTGGTCTAAAAGGAATTTTTAAGAATGCCAATTATAAACTTGTGTATAGTGCTAATAATAAATTACAACAATTATGTTAGATAATCCAAACGATAAAACACCTCCATTGGAAAGGTCGGGTATTTATGAAAATGCTTGTAAAGATGTATGTAATCAGAAATATGTTGGGCAAACTAGAAGATCAATATTAACTAGATTTAAAGAACATTTAGCTCAGATAAGATATGGTAGAACGGATAAATCTTGCGTTGCCGAACATATTGTTGATAAAGAACATTGTATAGATCTTAATAATTTAAAATTACTTAAACAAGTCTCAAATTACAGGCAATTAGATGCATATGAAAGCATCAGAATTAATAAATGTAAAGATAGTATGAACAGAGACAACGGTCCAATTCCTTCAAGTTCTTTGTTCCTACTACTCTAGTTGCGGAAATCTAACTGTTACGCTCGGTGGGTTCGGACTCGGTTGGCTAGATCTTGCCACGCCCACTCTATGGCCACTGAGCGAGTATATAAACGCTCCAATTGTAGATTCTATTTTAGTTTATAATCATCTGCTGATGATGCTAACATGGTTAGCGAAACGCGCGTCCAGTGTAAAAGTAAAAGTGTTTTGGTGTATTGTGGTGATTTAGTGTTTTATTTTGCTGTGTAACACCAAAGGTTCCAACCCTCAACTGTAATAGAGGACAAAGATGAGGTTTTTACATCATTAATGCTACTTTTTTATGAACCTAAAGATACACAGTGCTGCCACCATCGGAGAATATCGTAAACAACTAGTACATACAAATACACGGGTTTAAATACCGAGTATACGAAAAATGTATTATTTAATTTTCTAAAAATGTTAGGAAGTACAATTTGTGAAGATTCTAAAAATAAAAAAGTAAATATTTTGATATCTTCAGATGGTCCAACTTGTATAATAATTTATTATTCCAGTGAGAAAAAACTTTTTAGATGAGTTCAGTTACTGTAGCGATGTAATTCTCATTACTATACTTTTTAAATAATTTCCGTTAATATATTCTTAGTTATACGATTGTGTTCAAGGAGTTTTATTTTAAAGAAGATTATAATATGTTAAGCATTTAATATTTCGTTTAAATCAAAGAACTTTTTATGTAGTTTCAGTAAAAGCGGATATTTTGATTATTACAACTCTAGTTTTAAGTTGAACGACTGACTGATTTATAAGATTGGCCTTGTATGGAGCCCTGTTCCTTGTAAGGCCGTTTGAAACAGCTTAATAAAAGTTAAGTTTAATAAATAGTGATTACATCTAGAATAAAAAAAAGTATTGTATATGTTACACAATAAAACAAAGTTTTTATTAATTATTTGTTTCGTTCATTTGTCCAGTAAATGAACTAATAAATAACGAAGTAGAAAAATGCAATAATTTCAAATTCGCCCTGTATTTTAGGAACTAAGATGGCTAGGAGAAATCTGTATGTAGCATCTTTAGTTTCATAAAAAGTGGCATAGTAATGTGAAAACTGCATCTTTCAACCTCTACTAAGCGAGAAACTTGTAACAATCCTGTAAAACACATGAAAATGGGGTGTTCTATTTTCGTCTGTTGTATACTTATTTATTGATAAGTTAAATATTATTTACATACATTTTATGTTTTGAAGCGTAATAATTTTGAATATAGAACCTCCAACTGCACACCTTCCAAAGTCTATCCTTTGAAGATTTAAGTTTGTGATGAAGTCGGGTTGAACAACTCTACAATTAGCTTGGAAATACAGTCGAAATTCCTTTCTATAAATTAAAAATTGCAATGAATATGTATACCGGGTGTTTCTCAAAAGTGGCTCCCCTTATAACTTTTTAATTTTTTCAGATAAATAAAAACGAGTTTTAATGTTAGTATATCACATAAACCAGGATTGATGACGTATTCAATTGTTTTCGATCACTTCCTGTTTCACCGGAAATGACTACAACTTTTGATTTTTAAATGACACCCTTGTTTTTTAGTTATTTTTGATATAAGACGATCCGACCGAAAAGATTAATTCACGAGCGATGAAATCGCGAGTGAATTAATTTCGGGAGACGATAATGCAATTTTATCGTCGTGTATAAAACAATATTTTTTTCCATAGCGAGTTACGTTTTAAAAAATATTCAGAAATTATTATTTAGGAAGGAATTTATTACGAGTAGAAAAAATATTGTGCTGGGTTGGCGTTGGTTTCTATGTAATTTGACAAATAAATAAAGCTGTCTTTTTAGTTGTCAGTTTTGAGTCAATATTTTTTAATTCTCTTTCGTGTCGATTGCTGATTGAATTGGAGCCAGAAATGGCTCAAAGCGAAATAATTAAATTATCAACAGATATTCAGGCTGAGGCGACAAACGCCATATCCAAACTACTTCCATTTAAATCCCGAATAACTTATGAAAAGGAATACAAACATTTTAAGCGGTTCAAGTATTATTTTATCTACTATTTTTGATAGATATAAGGCAATTTTAACAGTTGCTATGGAAAAAATAATTTTATTCGATAAGAAATGACACTCTGAATATATGATATAAAAATGTTTTTTCCAAATATTGTAGTTGTAGTCATATAATATTTCCAAGTTGTAGTCACTTTTGGTGAAACAGGAAGTGAGCGGAAACAATTGAATACCTCAATCAATCCTAATTTATATCATATACTAACATAATCAAATCTCGTTTTTTTATCTGACAAAAAAGTGGCTCCCCTTATAACTTTATTATTATTTAAGAAACATTTGATTATATTGCAATTTTTGAGAAACACCCATCATATGGTATGTCCAATGAGCGAATATAAATGACAATGGCAGTTGTCTTTCATTTTCGTTCCAAAACCATAAATTCAATTTTCTGTCAATTTTTTAATGTCCTCTGTCAAAATCATGTATTTTTTGTTGATCAGACTCTAGTTTGTTAAATTTGTCAGACTGTAGTTGTTATATTAAAACACTCAATGTGTTGAAAAAATATTCCAGACAAAATTTTATTAATTAAAATACTTACATTGTATCATCATTTTCGTAGACCGTTTTACATATGAAGTTAGCTTTAATATAATATGGTTCCATATTTCTCCAGTAAACCATTTCAGCAGGAAAAAGATCTAAATAACTATATTCTAAATCTTTTTCTGGTATTACAATAACTGGCTCTTCTTCAGCATCTTTTTTATCTGTTTCCATCTCTTAAGAATAATTATAGGTATGACAATTAATTAAAGTTTAGATCGATTAAAAATATATTGATAATGTTTTTTTTTATAAAAATGAAAATACAACTTGAACTCAAACCCAATAAAACATGTTTATTTTATATTTAATAAGGTATAAAAAATAAATAGAAATATTAAATTCTTTTCCTATTTTTTACAAAGCTAAATTATTATAGAAATTTTATGACATACCATTTTTTATTTTCTTTTTTGGGGTAGTCGTCTTTTTGCCCTTTTTAGAATTTTCGCTTTCTTTAGATTTCACTGTGCCTTTAGATTTTGTGGATTCAATTGATAATTTTTTAGATTTGTTTTTATTTTGTTTACCATACTTCTTCCCCTGGGAGGCTTTAAATTCATTTAATTTCATCTCGTACAATTCTTGATATTTTATTGATTTCGCCGTCTGATCGAGAATATCTTTAGGTATCAAAGGGTTTGCCAGTAGGGTCAGTTTGATCGACTAAAAAAATAATGTAAAATTACTTATTAAATTTATTATCATCTTTTTTAAGATGAATGTTATATTTTATAATGAATAATAATTAACATGATGTATCACCGAAGGAATAACGGAATTTCTATAACGGATCTATTTATGGCAATAACTGGAAGATATTGGTATTTTTTATGAGCTATATAGTATTCTATAGTAATTATAGTACTCTACAGTAGTACTCTATAGACATTCCAAAATTGACATTGAACATAATTTGCCTGTGAATTAAAATGATAGATATATCTGTCCTTGTCGGGGATCCAACCGGGAGACTATAAATAATTTTTTCTGTCTTTAAAAATAAGTAATGGTTAAAAGTGTTTTGCTTTGGTGTATTGTGGTGAATTAGTGTTTTATTTTGCTTAGAGGCTGTCTTCAGAGTGGCTTTTCTAGATCAATTAATATTTAAACAAAAATAATTTTACTTAATTTTTCCAAACCCTAATGAGTTTAAATTGTACTACAACCTATTTTTTAGTTGGCCTGCTCATATTTTTTGTCTCTATTAAAAAGGACTAGATATCTTTAATCTGTGGTTTATTTATAAGATACTGGTGGTTACATATTAAACAGACACAATTAGGATAACATTAACCATTAATCAGCCTGTAGAATGTAGAATGTTTGGGAGGGGGCTTAATCACTGCGACCTTACAGATCTATTGTGTGTTTCCCTTTCTTGAGTTATAGTTTACGTAAACGGAAAGGAAACGGAAAGTAGCGGATACGGAAGGTATAGTGAGAATTAACCTTAAAGCTTCATTCAGAATATCGAAATTAGTGGAAAAGATTAGTGGTTTCAATTACACTTTATACTTTTTAGTTTACGATCATTCACAATGTCTAAAAAACACAGTTAAAATTAATTGAATGTCCTAGCAACAGTTTGCGGTAATGAGTTGTATCCATAGAGAAAGTTACAGCAAATTACGCCACCTGAATCCCCAACGGGAAATTTAAATTCTAGTTAGTCAGCCTAGCGCCGAATATGTCCATGGTTGACAACAGTTTTCAGAGTTGTTTTAATACGTAAAATGTGAACGTCTTGTATGTGTGATGTTATTTTAATTTACGACGACTGCAGAATCATTGGGAAAAAGCAGTTCACAATAGAACTCAATGGAGAAGAATTGTAAACTCAGTTAACATCGACAACCAAAAAGTAAAGAGGCAACAAAGAAATGAGATTTTTGAATGTCCGGAGTGCGGTAGGCAAATAACATCACGTATCGGGCTTTTTAGTCACAGAAAGAAAACGCCTTGCGTGACCAGCTTTTGATGCGTGCCGAATACTCGTCAGCGAGTAATGGCAGTATGTATATGTATGTATGGATGTATGGTTGGCAACAATAAATTTAAAAATCGCGCCCTCGATTACGTAACTAAAAGGTTAATTGGTATCAAATATATATACAAATTATTACATACTTGACCCGTTTTGATTATTCCACATCTTGGTTCAACTGATATTTCGGAGTTATCGCTGGATATATTAAAACGTATAGTGATATTCTCTTTGTGCTTAGTCTTTTTGTTTAATGTTTCGCATTCTAGTTCCATTCTCTTTCTGATCATATTGAGAAATATTTCCATCGTTGAATAGGAGCCACAAGGTGTGTCGGGAAACTCCACTAGTTGATGGGATAATTCAACTAGAGGTCTTTTCAAATTTACCTTTAACCAAATATCTTTACGACTACTGGTTTCGAGAATAACGAAGTTTTGTATGTTTAAAGCAGAAAGATTACACTGTGTGGTTTCATCTACTTTGGTTTCATTGTCGGTTTGTAGTGTTTTCTCTTCTAGGAAGGAAAAAGAAAATAATATAAATGTAATTAAAAATTAACAGTGATTATTCTTTAGCCTTATACATATATTTTTTTTAATTGTTTCTTGGGTCTGGTGGCTATGGTTAGATTAAAACAATAGTTTTTCGACGACGTTTCGTATTTATTGTATCATGCTTCTTCAGGATTTTTTTTTGTTTTTCCTATGTCTTGGAGTGTTTAATACCGTTTTAAACCGTTTCTTTACTGAGACTCAGACTCTTTAGTGTCTAATAATAATGTAATTAAAAAGCAGACGAAAAAAGATTCAAAGTCTCGATCTCAACGTTTATATTAAGTTAAACAGTGACACGTGTTCCGCTCATACGAGTATCATCAGACAAATACAGTTAAAGACAATCCACACACACGTTCACATTTTACACATTAAAACAACACTCCTCAGTGTTGTTTTGGAAGTGGGAAAGAATGGGGGCGCCTTCTTTAAGTATAAAAGTAATTATAATCTTTTAATAATTTATTATTTAAAACATTTTAGTAATGAGTTAAAGTTGCCATGCAAATATTTTGAAAAAGAATGTTGGATTTAGGCCATGTTATTATTATATCTTCAAAATAGCGTGTACTCTCGCCTTTGTTCGCGTCCAATTCATCATTTGTAATGGTGATGATAAAGCAAAGCAAGCATATCCATTAACATACAAACTGGAGCAGAATCATAGTTAATCATAGTTAATCAATTACCCAACTTTCAATTACCCAAGACCCTGTATGATTTTTTAAAAAATTTCAAAATATGTAAAAATACAAAATAAATTATGCGGGTCCAAGCGTTTTCCCGAAAGACTAGCCGTGTTTTAAATAACAAATATTGTTTTATTTGAGGGGCGTTTTCACCTTCTTGGAATTTGAGATTCGAGAAACCCCTCCTTATCGAACCTCTACACCCCACAGTCAATCCGTTTGCCAAAAATTAAACGTCAAGCAGTTTAAGCAGAATCGTGATTACTCAATGGTCGTATTTTATGAAACACCCTGTATACATTTTTAAAAAATCTTAAAATATGTAAAACAACAAAATAAAATATACGTGTTCTGTTTTTCCGAAAAACTCACCGGTTTTTAAATAAAAAATATTCTAATATTTGAGGGGTGGTTTCACCCCCTTAGAATTCGAGTTTCGAAAAATCCCTTCTTATCGAACTTCTACACCCTAAAGTCAATCCTTTTTCCAAAAATCAGCTTTTTACATCAAGCGCTTTAAGCAGGATCGTGATTAATCAATGACCAGATTTTTCGACCCTGTATACATTTTTAAAAAATCTTAGAATATGTAAAAAACAAAATAAAATATACGTGTTTAAGCGTTTTTTCGGAAACTTGACCGTTTTTTAAATAAAAAATATTGTAATATTTGAGGGGTGGCTTCACCCCCTTGGAACTGGAATTTCGAAAAATCCCTTCTTATCGAACCTTTATACCCTAGAATCAACCTGTATGCCAAAATTGAGCTTCTTAGGTTGAGTGATTTGAGCAGGATCGTGATTAATCAGTGAGTCACTTAAGGATTTTATATATTAGTATAGAAAGTTCTAGGGTATTTCGCTACTGTAAAGAAATCTACAAAATAAAATAGTTATTTTTTGTAAACACTGCTGTGTTAATCCAACGGAGACTAATTGTCAGCAGTGGTTTACTAATAAACAAATTTGCCTAACGGACAAATTAACGGGGGAGTTCTCTTTCCATCGTCCGTCGGAAGCAAAAAATACTAAGAACAAATCAACAAAGAAAAAAACTATTGAAAATATCTAAATGCAAGTATTCGAGAACACTTTAGTTATTTTTCAAACAGATAGAGTAAAGCCGGGACCCCATTAGGCCACGCCACGCCACGCCACCTCACGTCATGAAGATCTGTGCTTATCTTTTTCCATTTAATTACATTTGTTGCGTAGACACTAGAGCTCACGCCACCCCACGCCATCCCATGCTATCACACGTATGATGGGCGATTCGTCTGTCCCAGATCTCACGTGTACACTCTTTCCCACGTCGCAACACGTGGATTCACGTGGGAATAAGAATAAGTCTATAAAAACCGTTGATGTTCAGTTAAAAATTTCAACACGGCAATAGAAAATTATTGGTATAGACTTGGTTTTACATGAGATCTCACAACTTTTTATAGTGGGAGAATTGTGTTGTGAGAATTGGCATTTTTTACATTCTATGTTTTTGATGGAATTTATTTTGTGTTTTATATAGTGAATTTAATAAATTATTGTAGTCACCTCTTGCTTCTTGAATTTCAAAGAATTCTGCCCATGGTGTTGCTGACAATGTTTTTTTAATATTCGCTACAAAGCCTATCATACTTTGTATTAGCTCTGTATCTTTCTTAACTATTTCACTTAACATCATATCGAAGGAACCCTGAAGTTTTTTTGAGCTGATTTCCTATAAAGCAAATAAACTAAAAATTATTTTAGATACCTACCTTGTTTGCATAATATAAAATGTTTCAAACGGTAATATATTATTCCAGTGAACGAAAATATATAAAATGGAAAATAAAATTCAGCAAAATTTGTAAAAATTACTTCTTTAGTAACAGAAATATTTAGTTAGTTATAAAGGTAATGGTCGTAATAGTAACGGTCCGGTAATAGTGCGTCGGGCATCTGTACATACATATCTCAGGATTATGTAAAGTGATCTGAAAGGAAGCCAAAAATGCAATAATATACAGGGTCTCCCATTTAAAAAAGTCATCCCTATCCACTCATACCTTTTTGAGTTACCCTATAGAAGTTAACATATTTTTCTGATATACATCCTAGTACATACTTTATGTTTGCACTTAAACAAAATTTCCCAATTTTTTATTCTAGCTACGATGCCCGACACGCTATTGCCGGACCCTGTATAGTGAAGTGTGTTATTAATTATTGATTATTACCCGTTTTAATTGTCCAACGTTATATACAGTATCAATTGCTAATTTTAAATAGCATACGCTATTTTTTAAATTCCCCGCGCCATAACTTGGATAATCTTGAATTTCAGGGCTAACGTATATTCGAATCTTTTTACGCCGATTTGGAAACAATCTGATAAACCCATAATTGGGTTCCAGTTTAACACACTAAAATAAAATAGGATAGAGTCCTTTGTCCTTGCTAACATTGTCCTTTGCTAACTAAAATATGGATAAAACATATCGAACCGAATGAATTGAAAATACACTACTCAAAACAATTATTGCATATATTCTAAAAAAATATTTAATTTCAAAAAAACAAGGCACTTCTTAGGTCGGCCTACAATACCAGTATTTTTCACAATTTACCTGGATACAATAAACATTTCTTATTACCAGTACCAATAATTTACGCTATCGAAAGATGCGTACAATTTATCTTAGATAGTAACTATCGAAAACAGGAAATTGCCATCCTATCCGATAGTCAAGCAGCACTAAACGCGATCAACTCAGTAACCATCAATTCGAAGTTGGTCAAAGAATGCCTTGAGAAGAGAAGCTCAACAAATTAGGCAAAGAAAATAAAGTCCTCCTACTCTGGGTGCCTACTCACCAAGGGATAGAAGGCAATGAAAAAGCAAATGATCTAGCAAGGAAAGGAGCGAACACTCCCACTAACTGGACCAGAACCGTTCTGTTTTCAAAACGGAAACCAACTGAAAGCGGAACTGAAGAATCTGGAAAACTGGAATCCGTAACTTGGAATGGGTGTCCTCCAATGGTCTAATATACTCGAAAAAGTTCCTCAGAACTTACGACCGAGAAAAATCAAAGGTTTTCCTTGATTTAAGTAAAAACAATCTCCAGATTGTTACGGGGTTTCTAACAGGACACTGTCTCCTCAACCAACACCTCAGTAGGCTGAATCTGAGAAACAACGGCGAATGCAGATTCTGTGGGGAAAATGGAGAAAGAGCAGAACACCTTACCACTGAGTGCACCAAGACGACGACCATTCGTGCCATGAACTTTGGTACGGCTGATGTGGAGGATGGAGAGCTGGCCTCTGTGGAGCCGTCTCAGATACTGGCTTTTGTTAAAGCCCTGAGACTGTATGATGAGTTATAACTCGTTATAACTCAAAAAAGGGGAACACACAATAGATCTGTAAGGTCGTGGTGATTAACTCTCCTCCTAAACATTCTACATTCTACAACATTTCTTATCACCAGTATTTTTCATAATTTACCTGGATATGACAAACATTTATAATTGGGTAGAGTCTTTCCAACGAGCCAGGGAGGATTTCGACAGACGGTATCCACAAAATACTTCCTCTATGAGATGCTAGACCTTGTCGTTGGCGAGGAAGCTCCCTCAGGTGCTAGGGGGAATCCCCTCTAGCACTTTGGCTGGGTCTAAGGAGCATCTCATTGTCTTGTCCCTGGCTGTAGTGTGTAGTGGCCAGGGAATTACACCAAGACGTATAACAATGCCGGATGGGACGACCCTGTCCGTCATATCAGGCACCCTCTACTGTCTGTGGTCATGTATCACGGGCAGAGGGTGTGGGGGGTCTAAACTTAACCGCCCTGACCAAGAGGCGACAATCTCACCAAAAACTTAAATCCTATGATGCCGGGACCAGGTCAAAGGGATGCGTGGCTCGATAGAAGACTCCTCTACTGGTCTCAACCTTGGGACACCATGGGGCAAACCATTGTATTCTCATCTCCCTTACTTCTACATGCGGGGCTCTGTAGAAGCGGACACCCTTGCGGTGTAATTTACCTCAAATCTAATGAGGTAATAGAGAAAGAGGGATATATCATAAAGAGGTAGATGCCCACTTCTTGGAGGATGAACATCTGTTGTTGGAGGAGGACGGGGAATACCCTGTTCCCTCTACAACAGGAAGATCCCTATGTATAATAAGTTATAGACTGTATGATGAAAGAAAAGAGCTAGTACGGCCTGTGAATATTGCAGCAGTACCCTTGAAAAAAGGAAAACTTAATACACTCTATTGTGAGGGAGGAATATATATGGAGGCTTTCGTGGCGTTTATATCACAAATTCTACGACACAAAGAGCTTGATCAACGAAGGGCTGAAGAATGACCAAATACTAATGTAGAGGGCATCTGCGCCGAAGTGATGCGTGAGCAGTTCCAGCGCAGTTTGTCAGGCAAATAGGGTGGAATTTTTTTAGTTGGTAGGAATCCGGCACACCGCGGTCGCTGGAACAACAGACCAGTTGTCTAAGAAGATTTTTTTACTATCCCCAGAAAAAAACTGTATGATGAGCTATAACTCAAGGGGGGACACAATAGAACTTTAAAGTCGCGGTGATTAACCACCTTCTTACTCATTCTAAATTCTGTATCAACAAAATAACTGAAAATACAATTTACATGTTATATAAAATGATAGAACAAATATTAATTGTGGTGCATCCTCTCATTTGAAAAACTATAATTTTGACATTTTAAGTTTACGAAAGAAGGAGTAAAAATGTCGATACTCAAATTTATTATACAGGGTGCTACAAATTCGAGGTACGAGCATTGGTATCTCGGAAACCGTAATAGATACGAAGATGGTTAAATTGGGGCAAAGTTGCGCCTTGGGCTGTTCACCAAGATGCCATCAAAAAAGTTTTAAAAATTTCAAGGATTGCTGAGTTTTTTGGAAAAAACTGATTTTTTTGAAAACTAATTTTATTTTTTCCTGTCGTTACTTTTTAGAAAATCAAAAAACTAATTACGCATTTTCATAGCCACTTTATTAGGACTATCTGACAGTATTTTTAGATTTTCAAATTAGCTGATAATTTGTGAGATACAGAGGCCAACTTAATTTTTTTAAATACGGACTTGCATTTTTTATTTGAGATTTTGAAAGAACTCAGTCTCCTGAGTACAATGATATGCCACACTTTATACTTTTTTTGTTTTGGGTACCGGGAACAGCAACAAAACTATTTAATTATTATTTAAAAAAATTTCAAGTCCGATTCTTTTTTAAATTGTTTAATCTGATTATATTCATCGCAACAATATTGATCAGTGCTAATTAAAATTGAATAAGGAAAATTGAGCCAATTGAAAGATTCAAATAAATAATATACAGATCAGCAATTTAAAGATATTATTTTTAATTTTTCTTATTGTGAATTTGAAATTCTCAGTGTAAGATCTAATAATTTGCATAATATTTATCGTAGTTATTATGAATAAATTAACTTCTACAAATTAGTTTCTAAAGCTTTACATAGTCTACATGTTCGAAAGGGTTACTACCCTCCCTATTGCACAAATTTATTTTTCGTTCAATTTTATTTATAGCTTTTGAATAGAACTTCTTATACTTTCGAATGCATTTTGTACTCTTTATTGCAACTGCCGAGATGTGTTGATTTCACTTTTGTGTAAAATTTGGACCTGTCGAATTACTTGACGTCATCAGACGGTCCAGGATCCTTGCTTGCCATTATAGTGCTCTACCATTTCCAATCCATCTTCCGGGGAAATGATTTGCAGTGGCGTGCGGTGAAATTTATACAAGGAGAAGCGATTCGATAAAGTTAATAAAAAAAGTCGAAAAATGTGTTTAACAGATCACATATAAACCACTACCTAGATTCATATTACTTGCTATGAATTATTAATTAAAAAGCTTGGTCTCAACATATAGGGAAGCACCGGCGCCGCTTCCCTCGCTTCCATGGACCGCACGCGCCTGATGATTTGATTGTTTATATTATATGTTATTTATATTTTTTTTTTATTATTTTATTGCATTTGATTTTCCGTATTCAACCCACGTCACTGTTAAGTTTGAAAGCTTATCAATATTGTAACGATGAATATATTAAATATTAAAAAAAAAACAGAGCCGGACTTGAAATTAGTATAAATAAATTGTGTCCAAATTTCCAAAACAAAAAAAATATATTAAGTGTGGCATATCATTCTACTCAGGAAATCGAGTTCTTTCAAAATCTAAAGTAAAAAATGCAGGTCCGTATTTAAAAAAATTATCAGCTGATTTGAAAATCTAAAAATACCATCAGATAGCCCTAATAAAGTAGCTATGAGGATGTGTAATTAGTTTTTTGATTTTCTAAATAGTAACGACAGGAAAAAATAAAATTGATTTTCAAAAATATCCGTTTTTTCCAAAAAAACTCAGCAATCCTTGATATTTTTAAAACTTTTTTGATGGCATCTTGCTGAACATCCTAAAGCGCAACGTTGCTCCAATTTAACCATGTTCGTATCTATTACGGTTACCGAGTTACCAATGCTTGTACCTCGAATTTGTAGCACCCTGTATACTTTAGATCTTCTCTAGATCATATAGTCTAGGTTATATACATACATCTGGTAAATTAAAAAATCCACATGTTTGTGTTGCACTGGAACTGTTTGTCAAATAAATATCGGTATAAACAGTTTCGTAGATAGAGCATGTTCCCAAATCCACCATTATTGTATTCAAAAAATTATTAATATTTTCGGTAGATATTGCAGAAATATCCAGTTCATCGGAATTCGTTACGATTGCATAAACAGGTATTTTCAGTGGTGGATAATCTAGATAGTTCTTACTAACGAGCTGTAGATGAATGTAGAATTCTAAAATTGATGTCGATTTACAGAAGTAACTGAAATTGCTTTTGAGCATATAATCGCTAAAAATAATAAATAAAATTACATAATTATTTAAAAAAATATTATGCAGGGTGTCCCAGAAATCACCACAGAAGACACCTTTTATATTATATGAATTTTACATTATCGTTGTGACCTCAACCTTCATTCAGAACCACGCAATTAGTGGAATAAGTTGGTAGTTTAAATTAGCGTAGAAGTTTGTTCCTTTAACTTGAATGTAAGCATTCAGAACGTCAAAATTAATGGTAGGTATTTTCAATTCGTGGAAAAAGTTACAAAACTTTTAACTTTTCCACTAACTATACTTCAAAATTTGCTTCAAGGAATGTCATTTTGGCCTTTGATTCTCATCCGTCAAGAGAAATTCTGGTTAGAAATCAAACGTTGATTGTTTTATAAGCTAGATATTAGACTTTTTCTATATGGATACAACTGATTACCGCAAGCTGTTACTAGGATATTTTATTAATTTTAATTGTATTTTTTAGACATTGTGAATGATGGTAAACTAAAAAGTATAAAGTCGAATTGAAACCACTAATTTATTCCACTAATTCCGAGGTTCTTAATGGAGCTTCATCGTAGACTAGAGAATTACAGTTTTAATTTTACAGGATTATATTTACCATACGAAAAATTTTAACCACATTACACGACTACTTTGTGATGCCAGATAAATCGTCGAAACGTTTACTTCAAACATGTCACACAAATCTTGTGGAATACGTATAGATATTGCTTGACTATTATTAGAATTGTTAAAAACTTCGAAACATAATTTATAGCATGAATTAACTAGGCATGTCCCAAAATCTAACAATATGGGCTTTACTGAAATGAAGGGGCCAACTGTTTCAGCAAATACAGTTATCTCCTGAAATGATTCATAGTTAGACAAACATAATTTTATGTAGTAATAGAAAAAAAACTCAAAATTTAAGTGAGGGTGCAGTCAATAATCACCACACAGGCTAATAAAACTACTTTTTCAAATTTGTCAAGCTTTCGAGAATTTTATTCCCCTCATCAGGAGAGTTTGACTGAGTCAATTAGCAAAAAAAAACATCCTCTGCACAAAAAGGCCTTAAAACTAGCATCATATGACATTGGAATACAAGGACATTTCCTTTATAAAATATTAAAATACATATCCAACGACATTATTTTTCTTTAAACACAAAACAAAAAAAAAATTAAAATTTACTAAACCAATTTCTAGATTGTTGTTTCGAGCTCGATCAAACAGTGACTGAGAGATAAAATTCTCGAAAGCTTGACAAATTTGAAAAAGTAGTTATTGTACGATTTATATCATTACGAAAGTTTTATTTTAAAAATTTGTATCTTTTGAAAAAGGTAATAGATTTAATTAAGAGGTGAAAGAATAAATAAATATCAGCAAAATTTTAACAGAGCTGGTAGAAATGTAAGAACATGACAACGCTGTTTCTGATACGCTTCAGTCCGTCCGCCAAAAAAAACAAAAAAATGTATGGAAGGAAAGGATATGGAAGGAAAGGATATGGAACGGAAGGGAAACTGAAGGAAGCTGATATGGAAGGTATAGTGAGAATCAACCTTTATTAGCCTGTGTGGTGATTATTGACTGCATCCACACTTAAATTTTGAGTTTTTTTCTTAACTTAGTCAGTCACGACTAACTTGCTATTTTTTGTAGTAATATATGTAACAGTAGATATCATAACTATTTTGATTATACCTTTATTTCATGTCCCTATTGATACTTTACTATCACAAGTTAATTTTATTGATATTTATCTATGATTTTTTTAATAATTATATTTTTGTATAAATTATTATACCTGGCAACCACATAATATATTCAAACTTTCATATGGAACATCTTCGTAAACATCAACAGAAAATTTTTCGGAATAGTTGCCAATGTAGGAAGGTTTTTTGAAATGAACTTTAATTTTTTTCTCTTCTGCTGCCTTGAGAGTGATTCGAGTACATTCGAATTCAAAGGTATTTCCTATGTTTTCTAAGCACAGATCTAGGATAAACCGAATACATTCATAATTTTCATCGTTTTCTGTAATGCCGTTAAGTGTTTTTTTTTGGGATTTTAAGTTTTCATCTATGTTTCTGGAATTATCATGTTTTAGGTTGTCCTCTATTTCTAAATCATCCTGTATTTTTTTAACATGTAGTTTACATGGTTTCGTTCCTCTATTGATGAACTAGAATTGGGAAAAAAATAAAATTGAAAAAAAAATGATAATTTACATTATTGCTTCTCAAAAATATATATCACTCTATATTTATTTTCACTATTTACTGCAATATTTAAAAGTTTTTATTAAAACATCATATTTATTAGTAGGCCATGATTGATAATAAAAGAAACTAAAGAATTATTAAAAGTATACTGCTATCTGTCTCTTGTTTTATTTTGGGAGCCGCTAATAAATTCTTTATATATTAGGGAAACTTAACTCTCTACCGCTATTTGTAAATGTTGGAATACGTGTATACATAAGAATAATCTATCGTATCGGAAATTTTAGATATTCCTTTACCTAATTTACGTGAAATATACTTTCAGCAAGATGGGGAACATTCCCTCTTATAACTATGCAAATATTAGAATACTGTTAAATTATTATTTTTCAAATCAATGAATTGGAACCAATGAACGCATATTGATAGCCTCCTCGATTCCCGGATTTCGCCGTTGTCGATTTCTGATTTTGGGAATTTTTGAAATACGAAATATATCGTAGGCACTACAACAATGTCGAACACCTGAAAAATGCTTTAATAATTCAAGATTTAGATATTTGCAAACCCATCCCGTTATAAAAAAAAAGAAAAATATATTCACAGTTTCAGTGGTAACAGTTATTTCAAAAGTAAAATATATCAATCCCAAATAAATTTTAATATGTGTATGACTATTTTAGTAAATACCATTTTGATTTTTTTGTTATTTATCACGGCCTACTAATCAGAAAATGATATATTTTAAATATTGCAGTAAATAGTGAAAATAAATATAGAGTGATATATATTTTTGAGAAGCTCATAGCAAGACAGATCATATGATTTATAAATATACAGGGTGTTCCATTTGAAAAAACACAACTTTAGTTCATATTTTCAAAAATATTTTTTTGGTAGAAAAACAGACTACGCCACTGTATTCTACGTAAAAAGTTCTACAATAAGCAGTTTTCGCCTTCTCGATACCTTTAACAATAACAGAGATACAGGGGGTGTCCCAAATTGCAAAATTTTCGAAAAGACCCTGTAGCTCAGAAATGAAGAGGGCTATGAACATTTTGTTTGCAGCATCTTCCGTTTGACGAAAAAGTGGGACAGGTTTGTGCAAACCGCACCCTTCTATCTTCACTAATAACGGAGATACCCTATGATTTCAACCAAAATGGGACACACTGTACAGGGTTGTTCACCACATACGACACGGAGTATTGGAGCTAAACGATGAGATTTTTACAAATTGTAAGTTTTGGGTTCGTTGAAGGACTATTAGAGCTACAATTTAAAACTATTTTTACAAGATACAGAGTGTCCCAAATAAATAAAAAATATCAAAGTTGTATTTTTTTAAATGGAACACCCTATATTGTCAAGAGCAAGAATTTATGTCGCGACCATGTCGCGACCCCGTTTTAGAGGGTTGCGGCTAGGGACGTTTTAGGTATCGAAGATCATTAAAACAATCAATATATATAAAAACAAAATATAAATTTATTAAAGAATTAAATGCATTAGTTTAGGTAGGAGAAATGTCAAGCAGAATACCTTTTGACCAATAAAATATACTTAGAGAAAATATATAAAAAATATAAACTTACTTTACTGTCATTATGATACTTGGAGAACTCAACTCAACTGAACAGCATGACTTCTTCATTCGTTCTCCCCCGAGAGAGCCGAGACTCTCTTCTCATTTACTTTTTAATTATTCTCCATATTGATATTTACAACAATAAGAATTAAACAAAGTTCACCTTCAGACCTTAGTCTGACGTCAACTTGTTCTAGTTTAATTTTTATTGTGCAAACATTTATATTCTATTTAATATATTGGGTGATTTATTTTAATGATAAATACATAAATTCTTGCTCTTGACAATATATTATTACATTTTTAGTTTTTACGATTAAAATAAAGGTAAATTTGATTAAGGTTTATTACACTCAAACATTACCGTTTTTGCAATATTTTCAATTTTGTGAAATTGCAGTAAAAATTTTAAAGCTTTATTTCTCCAAGGGTATCAAAGTTTTTAATACTAAATATTTACTGAAGTTTATTTACTGATCAGTTATTGTGTTGCAATAATAAAAATAATACTACCTCATACATAGTGTCTAAATTTTTTTTTAATAATTTCTAGCTTTAAACGCCAATAACTTCTTTAATTTAAATTGAACGCCCTGTATATTTTAGGAGAATCAGATGCACAATTTAATTGTCTATCAAATTGTGTTATACCATTTTTTACCTATCCCTTCAAGTTTTCGTCAAATGCAAAATGCATTTTCTTATAATTTAGACCTCATCAATATACCCATGGAATATTGACATTTTAGATTGTTTTTAAAGCAACAAATTTACAAAATGTACAGGCTAGTAATATCGTTTTTAGGCAAAACGATAATATTACTAGCCCATTTATATGCAAAAAGAAAACTATTTAAATCTTTATAGAAGAGTATACCATTAATTACATACTTAATTGTGTTCGCTAATAAATTATTCTAAATAAATGTGTATTTGAATCAGAAATCAATATAATAATAAGTTATAAAATGAACGTCTCTGTTGTTATAAATAAGCATTTATTAAAAAATTAAATATCATTTTTAAGGTGTTACTGTTTACCACACTGTCTAATACACCTACAGTCAGTTAATGTAGTTTGAATACTGGAATCATATTAATTGGTCCTCTTTAACAAATATTTATACAGTTTTTTTTTAATTTTTTAATGAAATAAACGAATTATATCGATAATATTAGTATCTGTACTCTTTAAAAATTTGGTACATCTTTAAAAATAATCTAAAATGTCAGTATTCCATGGGTATATTGATAAATAAGTTCTAAATTACAAGAAAATGCATTTTCTACGGAAACTTAAAGAGATAGGTAAAAAATGGTATAATACAATTTCATAGACAATTAAACATTTTTTTTACAATTTGTAAAAATCTCATCATTTAGCTACAATACCCCGTGTCGTATGTGGTGAACAATCCTGTATAAAGTGTAAACAGAAATCCTTATAGTCCGGTCGACATTGATTTTTAAAATACAATTTTCAAAATGTTTTATTTAAGGAAATAAAATCTATATCTAACTCTATGATATCTAAATATAAAAAATTTAGGATTACATTGTACTGTTAAATATAGAAACGTTAAAAAGGAACAGCAAGCGAAAAAACTAACCTAATATAGAACAGTATTTTATAAACACACAAATTATTATTTGTGTATTATTTACTAGGTATATATTTTATACTTACGTGGATAAATCAACGCCATAAGTTTAGCACTAAACATCAAAGACTAAAAAATATGTCTCCAACATCACGACATGCCATTTTCAAACCTTTGAAACTTGCACTTATGAAACGTTCAATAGGTTTGTCTTTCTCGAGAACCTTACTTTGCGCATGCGTATTAAAAGTTGCACGTATTTCCATAATAATCACAATTTTATACGGTTTAGAAAGTACAAATACATTGTTATGGAAACCAACTTTTCATTGTCATAATCTTGTCATAATCATATGTCATAATATGGTCATAATTGGTCATAATCTTATTTCCATTATTTAAGGACGCTTGTTATTTGCGTTTTTTAATTTAAAAAATGTATTAATTCCTCTTTTATCGACCGCTTTTATATAGCCAAGGATGCAAGTGTGTTCAGTGAGAAGTTAATTTTAAATTTGTGCAATTATATTTCTATTTTTTTTTCGTTGGACTTTCTAAATACTCGTAAAAATGACTAGAGTGTGTGAAAGTTCTAATATAAAGGTCCCCGAATTATCTTTTCATAGAAGTAAAGTATTCAGTTGTTCTTTTATTTATATTAAGCCACATTGCATACTTTCTTGTTAGATTTTCTAAGAATATTGATATTCGTACGGAGAGGCTAAATATATTTTTTATATAATTTAATTTTTGTGAAAGTAAACATTCAATTTATTGTTCAAATAAAGCATTTTACAAATTAAATTTTTAAAATTAATGTTCAAATTTGGCGCGCGGACGATAGGTCCTCTACAAGGATAGATGGAGTAGAAGCATCGCGTGTGCAACAAAAACAGAAGATAAATGGAAATCGTTGATATGTTTGCGACAGTTTCCATAGTGATTTACTTATCCACGTAAGTATATATGATCTAGGATAGAATATGTATTTAATTGTGGTGATTTTTTTAAGATAGTTTAATGTTGGTGCATTAACTGAAAGTCTAAAGGGCCCTTAAATTACCTTAATAGTTTTAAAACTCTTCCCATAGCCTGCTTTCCAAATTGGTATTTTTCCAAAATTAATTGTATTAGGTAATATCTGTAAATTAACGAATTTTGGAAGACAGTTCAAATTTACTTCAAGTTGATGGTATTGGTGCCTTCGAGTATTATAGGAACAAAAAAATATTTTGCCATTATACGATTTAGAACTGTCGTACGGAGAAAAATGTATGTAGAAAAGTGCGGTGCAACCAGGATATAATTTCTTAATTCCCAAAGGGTGTATTTTGAAAAGGAGTTGATCGTATGAATCTTCAAACCAAAACTTTAAAAATCGTAATTTTCTTGTCTCAGTAGAAACGTTCGTAATTCGGATCGATTTTGAATAACTTTTGTGCGTGTCATAATTCTAAAAAAAAATAAAAAAATAAACAATTATAAATTATTAACCCTTTTGCATAGATAAATGAAACAAGTTTATATTGGAAAGTGCCCATAGGGACAATGTAAACACTATTTGACGCCATTCTTACAACGGCAACGGTCGCGATCCAAAGCTTTTGAAAATTTCGGAGCGGTTCGGCTTTTACCGGAATTATATCGCCAAATATTATTTATTCAAATTTATTATTAATTTATTTTAATTTTATAAATAGAATACAGTGTGTTGCAAGCAAGAAACTTTATTTTATATTAGGACATGTATGAAATACCTATGAAACATTGGAAACCGACGTTATGCCACGATCCACCATGGTTTTTGCAGTTTACAGTTCACAGCATAACTTTTTAAGTTTTTAATGCCACTTTTTCGTAATTATCACGGGTTTGAGTAAATAAAACTTAAATTAAACTCACGAGATAGCAATAATTACTTTGAAAATTGACGCTTTAAACACCTTTCGGAATTTTTTCAATGAGAGCGGTTTAGATTTTGAAAGATTTTATAATTTTTGAACATTCTGACTTGACGAGGGATATGGACAAGAGAAAATTATTTCTGTTTTTGTTTGCGGTTGTTCTTAGCAATCGCTATAGCAGCGCCAGATTGCGTACAACGGTCGCGACCCAAAATTTTGACGGGCATTCCAATCTAAATTTATTTCCTTTATCTATGCCATTTTCATTAGTCAAAATTGCAAAGGTAATTTTAGGTAGGTTTCTAAATAACTTTATAGTTATTTCTTTAGTAATGCAAAAATGTATTCCAAATGATTTTGAATTAAAAACAGTAAAGCTTCATTCAGAACCTCCCAATTAGTGGAATAAATTACTAGTTTCAATTACACTTTATACTTTTTTTGTTTACGATCATTCACAATGTCTAGAAAACACAATTAAAATTAATAAAATATCCTAACTATAACTTGCGGTAGTCTGTTGTATCCATCGAGAAAGCATATAATATTTAGCTTATAAAACAATAAACTTTTGATTTCTAACCAAAATTTTTCATGACGGGATAATCAAAGGCCAAAATGATATTCCTCGCAAATTTTGAAGTATAATTAGAGGAAAAGTCAAAAGTCTGTTAACTTTTTCCACTAATTGAAAATTACTACCACTAATTATAACGTTCTGAATGCTTACATTAAATTTAGGTGAACAAACTTCTATGGCTAATTGAAACTATAGTGGACGTCACGAATGTTTGGGAACGATTCATCAGTCGCAGAAGTGTCTAGTTCTAGCAGTCAACTATTAAGCTTGACCAATCAGGTTGGTTAGCGTGGTTATTTGGAGTGTGTTAATTCATTCGTGTTTGTCAAAAACTCTAACGTGATTGGTCGGGCTTAACAGTTGCCTGCTAGGGCTAGACACAAGTATCGGTCGCTACCATGTGAACTAATCTGTTCAAGGCCTTGTTTTAAAAATTCATATACAAGGGTTCAAGGTCACATAAAACTTAATTCCAGTGTCGTGGTGTTTCAAGTCATATAATAATCAATATATAATCTGTTGTTTATGTTTTTTTTGTGCGGATAATCAAAGGCCAAAATTATATTCCTCGCAAATTTTGAAGTATAATTAGTGGAAAAGTCAAAAGTCTGTTAACTTTTTCCACTAATTGAAAATTACTACCACTAATTATAGAATGCTTACATTAAATTTAGGTGAACAAACTTCTATGGCTAATTGAAACTACTAATTTATTCCACTGATTTTGAGGTTCTGAATGAAGCTTAAGTAATAATACAGGGTGTCCTAATATTCCGTGGGCATAGAATTATTACGTATTATTTGAATCAAAATAAGTTCATTGGACACAATTTACCTCTATACAAAAGTGCTTCGTTTGTCCGTTAGAGGACATTAATCAAAACTAAACCCGAACATTAATTACTTTAAAATTTATGAAGCTTATTGTCAATGTTGTTAGATGTTAGTTAGTCTTTTACTAGATTATTAGCCCATACTATAGGCTTGGTGTATTTCAGTTGATTTCAACAAATTCCGATCGCGGCGCACTCTACGGAACAAATCAGAAATTATCAATATATAGTTCATGCCGCCGGCGCTGTCATGTCGATCGCATTAAAATAATATTGAAATCGGGGTTTTGTCATAATATTTAAGTATTTTAGTTTTTTGCTAGTACAGTTATTTAGACTATAAAACACTCAGGTACGAGGTTTGTGTGATGTAACGCTGTTTCGGGTAGTAACAAATAAGTGAAAAAGATTTCGAACTAGGCGTCTTGTTGTGTTGTGACAATTTCAATGTTAATA
Source organism: Sitophilus oryzae (assembly GCF_002938485.1). Taxonomy (NCBI): domain Eukaryota; kingdom Metazoa; phylum Arthropoda; class Insecta; order Coleoptera; family Curculionidae; genus Sitophilus; species Sitophilus oryzae. The sequence goes on along the minus strand of NW_022146928.1, from coordinate 526,995 downwards.
AAATTGCCTAAAAAAATGTTAACGCGTAAAGGAGAGCGTAATTAAGGCGTTCTTGGGTGCAATAACATTCAATAACTCAACTTTCCCGGATATTCAACTCTCCCGAAACAACACTTTATAGCTTCATAATTTCTTACACCGATTTGAACAATAGTCAACAGTAAAAATGGATTCAAGCAGTTCGACGAAACAAGTGAGTAAACAAAGTGCTCGTTACATAATCAAAAAATTAAATAGACATATACTAAGAGGATGAAACATAATTTGCAATATTAATGGTATACTTTTTTAATCAACTATTGATTAAATGTTTTATGAACATCTTCTCAAATTATAATTATAAACCTTTAAAAAATTTCGTTATAGCCGAAATAGTTCCAGTTATGCCCCACAACATAGCAAAACATAGGCACCCCAACTCTTGTTTAAATCGGAATAACGGTTGTCAAAAAAAATCTTAAAAAATGTGTTTATTTTTTTAAACTTTGATGTTCTCTAACGGACAAACGAAGCACTATTATTGTACAGAGGTAAGTTGTGTCATGTGTAGAGAACCTAACTTATTGGTTCCAAAATACGTAGTATCTCTATTTCAACGGAATATTGGGACACCCTTAATTCGTTAATTACTAGAAACCTAAAGTAAAAAAAAAACAACTTATCAAATCTTTGAATAAAAGCTTTCTGTTACCTTAAATATAACTTCGTTTTGTTTTAATAATAAGCCATAATCTTTAAGGCCATGACTGTCATATCCTTTTTTACAGATTTCTGTATCTTCCAACATAGCATCAAAGTTTTGGAATTCTTCTATTAGATCTAATAATTTTGTGGTATTTTCTGGGAGAACTTTAGATCTTGGATTTATTACAGGTATTACTGGCAATTCAAACTGTTGATGCTTAAATGCGAAATTAACAGGTAGTTTCTTTCGATAAGGTAATGCTTATACAGGGTGGTCCGAACTGTATTTCGGAAACTTCGGCAGCATATTCTGCAGATAAAAATAATTTAAAAAGTTCCTATGAATGTATGTCCTAAAATGCTTAGTTTTGGAGATACAGGGTGTAGAAGTTTTCTTTTTATTTCGATTTTTTCCAAACAATTTCTGAAGTAGCTTTAATATATGGATGAAAATTGGTATCTAGGAGTTTTTTTTGACATGAGAAATTTGATTTTTATGTCAATATGACTTTTAGAGGGCCACCTCTAAAAGTCATATTGACATAAAAATCTTTTTTTAGCCACCTACATATTTTTTAACTGGTTTGAAGAGTAATAACTTTTCGTCCGTACCTGTATAAAACTACTGAGTAATATACATTTGCGACGTTTTTTACGCAAAAAAAGGTCTCTTGGTAAAAATCGCTACGTGTAATGGTTCTCGAGATATTTGGAATCGAAATGATCAATACCTGTCATCATTGACATAAATTAAACATGTTGACTAAATACCTTATTATTGTAAAAAACGGCGTCTAGTTGGCGTGGAAATGACCATCGATGACAGTTCCCATATAATTTTACATATAAAATGACAGCGATCTTCATTTCGTAGCCATCGCTGACGCCGTTTTTATTCGAACATACGATAGTTATTAGATTGAAATCCTAAATTTAAAATGTTTTTATGCCAAAAGTTGAACAGAAACTGTTTTATCATCATTTATGAAATTATTCATATATAATAATAATTAAAAAAAATTCAATACTACTCAACGTGTTTATTTTTTGTCAATAATGCCCATGTTTGGATTCTAAATATCTTGAGAACGGTTGCTCGTAGTGATTTTTACCAAGAGACATTTTTACGCAAAACGTCACGGAAATGTATATTTTTTCACTCAATAGTTTTATACAGGTACGGACGAAAGTTATTACTATTCAGAACAGTTACTATTCAGAACATGTAGGTGGCGTCCCCTGCAAATAGGAGTGACATCACTCATTTTGATTGACATCAAAATCAAATTTCTCATGTCAAAAAACTCCCAGAAACCAATTTTCATCGAACTATTGACCTTACTTCGGAAATTATTCGGAAGAAATGGAATTAAAAATGAAACTTCTGCACCCCGTATCTGTTAGCAATAGTTATTTCACTGAAATAATAAATTTTGGAAATTTTTATTTTTTAAATTAATCATAAATTTTTCTACAAAAAAATGATGACAAATCAGTTTCTGTTGAACCTTTGGCACAAAAACGTTTCAAATTTATGATTTCAGTCTAATAACTATTTAGTCAACATGTTTAATATATGTCAATGATGACAGTCATTGATAATTTCGATTCCAAATATCTCGAGAACCATTACTCGTAGCGATTTTTACCAAGACATCTTTTTTACGTAAAACCCGTCGTAAATGTATATTTTTTACTCGGTAGTTTTATACAGGTACGGACAAAAAGTTATTACCCTTCAAACCAGTGAAAAAGGATGTAGGTGGCGTCCTCTACTAGTAGGAGTCATATTGACATCAAAATCAAATTTCTCATATCAAAAAACTTCTAGACACCAATTTTCATCAAAATATTGACGTTACTTCAAAAATTATTTTTGAAAAAATCGAAATAAAAATGAAATTTCGACACCCTGTATTTCCAAAACTAAGTATTTTAGGACATAGTTTATAAGAACATTTTTACTTATTTTTATCTGCAGAATATACTGCCTAAGTTTCCGGAATACAGTTCGGACCACCCTGTATAATCGTACTCGCATATAATATGTATAACATTTAATAGTAAATTTAAGAATTTTTTTTTAACAAATTATAACTTTAAAAGATGCAAATTTATATTTACTTTGCCCCGTGGCTCCTTTAGCTCTTTTTTAGATTTCTTTTTTTCTTTGTTTTCTTTATCTTGCGTCGTATTTTTATTTTGTTCTTTTAATGCACCCGGCTTTTTAGTTGTCTTCATTTTTGTTTTTTCTTCGGTAGATATAGTTTGTTTATCTGCTTCATTTATTACATCTTTAGAGGAAGAAATTATTTCTTGATTTTCAATTTCTTCTCCACATATCTAATAGAAATATTAATTTAACGTTTAACTCAGAATATAAACAACAATTTCTACTAATTTCTTGACAGGTTATGTTCAGACATGATATACCATACGATCGAAAAAAAACGGCGTCAAAGACGGCTGAGGAATGACAATCGATGATCGTTTTGGCGAGGTCAAGCCCTAGTCAGGCCCTTACTCTTCTTTACTCTTCTTTATTCTTTTAATGGTTTCTAGCAACTTTATGAATGTTGTAATTTATTGATGAATTGAGTAAAGATGATTTTTAAATCGTGTAGTTCGGACAAAAATAATTTTTTGTAACCCGATTTGTGTGTCTGGAAACGTTCTATCCTTTTTTAATCTTTCTATGATTAGTGCTAAAGTTTTACAAGTTTTATGTCAATTTTTAGTAAATGGAGTTTAGAGATTGACCTCGTCAAAATTATCATCGTCATTCTCCAGCCGTCTTGACACCGTTTTGTTTTCGATCATACCGTATTTTTTAATAATTTAAACTTTTTTTTAACTTAATTTAATAGTTCAGTCATTAGGGATCAAAAAAGGGGCCTGCTTGGAAAAAAGTCCGGAAGTTTTGAAACTTTGCAGGTTTATAAGTTTTGGGGTCCCTAACTAAAATCCATAAAATGCACATTTTCAGACATGCCGCCGGCGCCGCCATCTTGCCAAGATGGCGCCCAAAATTGGTATTTTGTAAATATCTCGAAAACTATGCGTTTTTCGTAAAAATTTGAAGAGAGAAAAATTAAAGAGAATAGAATTTCTTATAAAAAGGTTCTATGAAAATTTTCGCGAAAGTCAACCGTTTAGGCACAAAATCCCTGGAAATTTTACAATTTTGCGTGATATATGTACAGTACAGTACGTCTGTCTGTTCTGTAGCTACGGGGTATCCGTGAGAGGGGAAACGATATTCTCACGATATTTTTCGTAAAAAATTAGACGACGCGTCCCATCAATAAAAATTCGACAAATTTGCAAGTAGCTAATAAAATGAGTGGGCGGAGCGATTTGCGGTGACATACTCGTCAAGTCGACGTATAAAATATACTGCTGTTTATTTAAATGTTTTTTATCCGCATTCCTTTCATAGACACAGATCCAGCAGATGTACTGTACGTCTGTCCGTTCTGTAGCTACGGGGTATCCGTGAGAGGGGAAACGATATTCCCCGATGTTTTTCGTAAAAAATTAGACGACGCTTCCCATCAATAAAAATTCGACAAATTTGCAAGTAGCCAATAAAATGAGTGGGCGGAGGGATTTGCGATGACGTACTCGTCAGGTCGTCATAGAGGTTATGTTGCAATGGCGAGCGATACGTCGGATTGCATCAGTGCCGCAAAAAAGTTGAAAAAAGTGTGCAATCACTGCAATAAAAAGGTTGAAAGTGATATAAAGTGTATAAAGTGCAACGGTGTCTTCCATCCAGCATGCTTAAAGCAAGCTGCCGGCCAAAAAAACGCTGTTTGCATTCATGAAGCTGAAATCGAACAAGTAACCTATGAAACATCTGGGAATGAAAATGAACTGTTGAAGACCCTAGTAAAGGAGTTACAAAGTAAGAACAGAATATTAGAAGAAAATGGAGTTTTATTAAGGGAAAAGATATCATATTTAGAAGAAAAAATTAAATATTTGGAAAACAAGAGCGAAAAAAACATTGTAAACAATCGTAGAATAAATAATAGTACTGCGAAATCTCCCGAGAAAACGATGAGCTATAGCTTGGCTGTAGCGAACACTGTAGTCGGACAGGCAAATAACTTATCTAGTATATCACAGATGGCGTCCAGTTCGTCAAATAATGCAGATAATGCAAATAATCAAATGAAAGTCGATGTTTTGGAAATTCCAAGGTCAAAACATCATGACTTACGTAAACGACCACCCAGTGTATCTAAGGAGAACGATGAATCAAGGAAGGATGCAACTAAACTAAAAAAAATAATCAAAAGGAAGAGATGAAGCATCAGAAAAAGAACATTGGAAACAGTGAAGAAAATTCTTCTGTTTTTGTGGGTGTTCCAAGGAAGATATGGCTTCATGTCTCAAGAGTGGCTAAAGGTGTGACAGATGATGTTATTCAAAAATATATACATAATAAAATCAAGGGTGAATTAAGGAATATTACAGTAAAATTAACAAACAATAGTAATGAACAAAACAGCTTTATGGTGGGAGCACCCTATGATCAAAAAGAAGCAGTATATGAAAATAATTTCTGGCCAAAAGGTGTTGCTTACAGAAGGTACAATTTCAGAAGAAATAAAAATAACAAACAGAGTGAATCTTTTTTAGAGAAAACAAACCGAATAGGTTCACAGGATTAACACAGCGAAGTGAAAATTTAACATCTGAAATCACCATAAAATTAGTTCATCAAAATATGCAGTCAGTAAGAAATAAACTCGATGATAACATATCAATTCTTCACTTGAACATACAGAGCATTAACCAGAAGATCCTTGAGCTTGAGGTGTTACTCTCTGATATATCCCCTAGTCTGGTATGTCTTTCTGAGCACTGGTTGCAGGATCTTGGCATGGAGAAGATCAGTTTAACAGGATATCAACTGGTGAGCTACAATTCAAGAAGTAATTTTCGTTGGGGAGGTACAGCTATCCTCTCAAAGCAAGAATACCAATTTACTGGTCTGGACTTGGGCGTATCTTCAATGGAGAAAGTTTGTGAATACTCAGCTTGTGAAATTGCAATACAGAATATTAAATATGTAATTGTTACTTTGTATAGGTCACCAAATGGTGACTTTAACACATTTATTAGTATGCTTGATGTAATTTTGAATTGTATATACTCGCGAAATAATTTTATTGTTGTGTGTGGAGATTTCAACACCGATTTTTCTGTCGCTGGGGATAATAGTAGTTCCTTGGTTCAACTTTTCCGCAGCTTTGGCATGGGGCCCTTGGTGAATTGGATGACCAGGGTAACGGCGAACTCTGCTAGCAGAATTGATAACGTTTTTACCAACATAGACCAGAGTCATTTAATGTGTAGGAATGTGACGACATTCATATCTGACCATTATGGTCAACTAACAACTATCCAAACTCCTACTTCCCACTCCAAGGTAAATTATAAGCGGAAGAGATTCTTCAATGATACCAACATTTTCGGTTTCTGTTCGTATCTGGAACAAGAGAGCTGGGCCGATTTGGAAGAGTACTTGGATGTAAATAGTAAGTACGAATGTTTTTTCCGAATTTTCTCCTATTATTTTGAACTAAGCTTTCCTTTGTGTAACGCTAGGGAGAAGGCGATCCCAGATTGGGTGAATAATGAAATTAAGCACTACTCGGCACATATTAAAGATCTTTACGTTACATACAAACAAACCAATAGTCCAATAATTTACTCTCGTTATAAACAAGAAAGAAAGAAATATAGAAAGTATGTATCTAATTATAAAAAAAGTCTTAATGAGAACAAAATTTTAAATGCAAAAAATAAATCAAAAACTGCATGGAATATTATAAATAAGCAAACTAATAAATCAAATTCGCATAAGGATATTTCAATAAAGTACAAGGACACTAAGGTTCGTGAGCCGAAGGCGGTGGCGGAACTGTTTAGTAAACACTTCAACCTCCCCTTTTCTTACAACGATACTTATATGGATGTTGGTGAATCCATTACACCCACAATTTTTCTCAATCCTGTTAATTCACAGGAAATTTTTAACATTCTAATGAATCTTCCAAACAAGCATTCCGCAGGTCTGGATGATATTCCGGTATTTCTGTTAAAACGCATTGCCTCCTTCATATGTACACCTCTTGCAGCATTCATAAACGTATCCTTCTCATCTGGGGTTTTTCCTTCAGCCTTGAAGGTTGCTAAACTTATCCCGATCCTTAAAGGGGGTAATGCTTGTCTCATGAACAATTACCGTCCAGTGTCACTTTTGTCATCTTTTTCAAAAGTGTTTGAGAGGGCTCTTTGTGATAGACTTGCATCTTTTTTGGATCGAAATAGTATATTATCGGATACTCAATATGGGTTTAGGCCAAAAAAGTCATGCCACCTGGCAATATATAATGTGCTGAATTTTATTATTGAAAGGGTCGACAGAGGTGAGAAGGTAGCAGGTAAATTATGGGTGGAGGCGCCCCACGTCTCGGAACGTCGCTAAACGCTTGCCGTCAGTTGCGATGTAGCATTTACAGTGCTGTGAAGCCAATTCTGTTTTTAAAGCCTATTTTGTGCGTTTCAAACTTCTACGTGGCTGCAATAGTTAACCACGCTCTCGACCACGCTATATTGAGGTAAGTATTATGCAGAAGTTCGTATATATATATTATATATTTCGTATATATATATTATATATTTCGTATATATATATTATATTATATATATATATATATATATATATATATATATATATATATATATATATATATATATATATATATATATATATATATATATATATATATATATATATATATATATATATATATATATATATATATATTTGTTTAATAAACAAAAAAGCGTATTATTGTTGTGTTGTGCTTATTACCACTTATAGCATAGACCATGCGCATTTGAGAAAATACAACAATTTTTGAAATAAACACGATTTAAAATTCAGAATTGGGCAAAGTCACCCCACTTCACGGTACACATTTTCAATAATTAAAATTAATTATTCATAAATTAATGAGTGAATTAATGATACGACACTGTTTCATGACAAAATTGAAGAAACTAAACTAAAACTAGTTTTAGTGAACCCTAATCGACATTTGATTTCGGAAAATCCACTATACGTAAAGTACGTCTGCTGGATCTGTGTCTATGAAAGAAATGTGGACAAAAAACATTTAAATAAACAGCAATATATTTTATACGTCGACTTCATTGTAAATTGCTCCGCCCACTCATTTTATTGGCTACTTGCTAATTTGTCGAATTTTTACTGATAGGACGCGTCGTCTAATTTTTTACGAAAAACAGCGAGAGAATATCGTTTCCCCTCTCACTGATACCCCGTAGCTACAGAACGGACAGACGTACTGTACATCATATTTTACGCAAAATTGTAAAATTTCCAGGGATTTTATTCTCTTTAGTTTTGCTCTCCTCAAATTTTTGCGAAAAACGCATAGTTTTCGAGATATTTACAAAATACCGATTTTGGGCGGCATCTTGGCAAGATGGCGGCGCCGGCGCCGGCGGCAAGTCTGGAAATGTGCATTTTATGGATTTTAGTTAGGGACCCCAAAATCTATAAACCTGCAAAGTTGCAAAACTTCCGGACTTTTTTCCAAGCAAAAATCCCCAATGACTGAACTATAATAATTAAACTTAATTTAATAATATTAAAATTAAATTAAATTAATTTAATAATTCATTATTTTTTGACATTATAAAACGTTTTCTAATAATTTAATTTACCAACTCTATTTTTGTGCCAACTATTTCCATATTATTAATAATTCTTTCTGTATCTCGAATTTTAGGAACAGAAACTTGTGGACGTTTTTCTAGCTTTTTTGCCTGCTGCTCATTAACTAATTTTCTTAGAATGTTCGTCAGATTTTCTTGTCTTCTTTTTTTTGACAGATATATATGTCTTTCCAAGTTTCTCAATCGTTCCAAAACCTCAGCTTGTGCTTTATTTTTAAAAGAATATAAATCTATATTTAGTTTTTTAGTATATTTGTTTAACAGTTTATTATTTATATTTCTCAATTTTTTTGCTTGGTTATCTTTAGAACATTCAAAAATTTGTTTTGCTGCCTGAATTTTTTCCTAAAAATAATTATGTTAATATAGTTTATTATATACAGTGTACATGAGTGGAATAATATGTATATTTCAATCACACTATACCGGGTGCGTCTCAAAATTAGCTCACCCCTAGAATTTTTTTAGATAAAAGAATGGAATTTGGAATGTTAGTATATGACATAAATTAGAATTGATTGACATATTCAATTGTTTTGGTCGCTTCCTGTTTCACCGGAAATGACTACAACTTTTGATTTTTAAATGACACCGTCGGTATTTTTTTACTTTATTCGATAGAAAATGATATTCTAAATAGAATGATATGTCATATGTCCACTTTTGACATTTTTGCATATGGTTTATTTGAAATTGTAACATTATGCGGTTCATAACGACAATTTAATTCGAAATACCAAGTGTTACCAAATTGTTCGTAAAAAATGCTTTTTCGAAATATGCTAATGAGCCTGCACCCTTGTTCCATTTGAAAAAAATTGAGATATGATTAAAAATACGATTTGGGCATCTTTTAACCGGCCAGGACAAGACACGAAAAACATTAGACGATCAAATCTATTTTTCCAAGTCTCCTTGATTAAAAATTTGTGTTTTTAACATAGCCAAGGCACTCTAGATTGACATTTAAAATACAATTTTTTTAAACGAAAAAATCAAATTGGTATATGATAGTGTCATTTTCTATCGAATAAAGTAAAAATATACTGAGGCCTCTGAGGGTGACATTTAAAAATCACTAAAGTTGGTAGTAATTTCCGGAGAAACAGGTAGTGACCAAAAGCAATTATTGAGTACGTCAATCAATCCTAATTTATGTCATATACTAACATACCTACCAGGGCAACGGCCCAGCTACGTCGAAACACCGGTTCCCATTAGAACACCGAAGTTAAGCGACGTAAGGCGATGCTAGTGGGTGGACGGGTGACCGGTTCGAAACTTTGCATCGTGCTGTTGTCCAAAAGGGAAAAGTGTAAAATCTATTGATACACACTGCTCATTCACGCCGGTTCAAGGCCGGATGAGATCGGATATCTCGTGAGTAAGAGTTAATTTAGACCACAGATTTAGTAAGAACAGATATCACATTGTGCATTTTAACCCGATCAAACAATCGGAGGTTGACTACGTACTGTAAAAACCAACTGAGATAGAGAAGGCGACATTGCCACATCTCAAATTTGCGCCTATCTACTTAGTTTGATTTGCAGAAAAGGTGACTTTAAAACCTTCACCGGATATCAATAAATCTCAATTTCTTAATTAAATTAATAGTTTATTTTTAAAGAAGCATGCGTAATAATATGTTATTAACCAGAGGATATATGCGTTACTATTAAAGGACATGTTTACTGTTTAATGTGCTGAAACGTCTAGAACTATTGGTAACGTCGCTGCTAGTCTTCCAGAATGAAATGAGCCGTCCGTCCCACCACCCCTCGCGACGGCCCATAGTCCGTTATAGCGTACTACGTTTAGCAAACTTTGGTTTAGCTTACGTTGTGTTTGCAGTCGGAATCAAGGCCGAAGTGAACTTTTCAGTGGTTTTCAGTAGTTTTTGTTTTTGTTTAACGTGCTTTTAAATCTGCGAATTTTCAATATGCTAGGACAGTGTCAAATGTGTGGAAAAATAAGCTCAAATTACCCGAATTTGTCTTTTCACAGGTAGGTATTGTTTCCGCCGTAATCGTACATAGGCGTCCCACAAGGGAGCCTCTCGAAATTAAAATAATTTCTAATTATATTTGTTGAATTTTGATCTATTAAAACAAGAACGTAGTAGCCGGTAATTGAATTATAATTCGTCTCAATTACTACCTAACTGTTGTAGATCATAACAAATTTGAATATAAACGTTGCATTTGAAACTTTATTATATGCCAGAAAATGACATTTTTTTTAAATTGCGTCATATTTTGGTCATTATATACGATATTCTAAAGGAATTAAGCTACCTAAGTAATGGATTTGTAAATAAACGTAATATTCATTATTATGCGACAGAAATCCCATACTGTAGCACACAGATTTGATACTTTTAATGATAAATGCCCTCTATTGAGAAACTAAAAGGATTAAAATAAATATTGATTTTAGGTATAGGAAGTTATTAATAATACAAGATTAAAAACTATTACACAGTACTTCACAGGAAGCTATCGATTGCGAACTAACTAAATCGTTACCAATTACTAATTTTGAAAAGTTCTTTTTAAGATCAAAAAAGGTAAAACTAAAACCTAAACTATCATTTGAGATTAAACGGGAAATTCTAAATAATGTTGCCTATTCTAAACAAGAAAAATTTACTTATAAGTTTTATAATATCTCTAATTAAATTTGGACGAAAAGAATATTTCTGTTTGCTGTATGTAATTTTCTCAGAGATTAAACGGGAAGTTCTAAGTTCTCTTCTTCTCTCAGGGACAATACGTAAATAAAAATGACTTTTTAAGTCAAAAAAAGTCAAAAGGACAAGTTATTCAAAAAAGGACTGTCCTTTTCAAAAAAGGACAGGTGGAAACCCTAGGTATTTCTGGAATGGAAATTTAATGGCAAATCTACAACTTTAGTTTGAAAATATGTTCCGGCCACCTATGATTACAAAAATGTCTAAAACGTGCTTTACCATTGCCTCCATATTCTAAAAAAAAATGGAAGAAAAGTCACTAACCACAAACCTAATATAGAACTGTTTCGGAAGCCTGTGTCACCCTGTAAGTATTCAAAAGTAACTGAGTGTTTATATAGAAGTAACTGAAAGTTTAAATTGAATATCGACGTTGGAGCGATTTTCGAAAACTACCTACTAACGTTTCAACATAAGTACAGTTCGTCTGCTGGATCTGTGTCTATGAAAAGAATGCGGACAAAAAACATTTAAATAAACAACAATATATTTTATACGTCGACTTGACGACTTGAGTACGACACCGCAAATCGCTCCGCCCACTCATTTTATTGGCTACTTGCAAATTTGTCGAATTTTTATTGATGGGTCGCGTCGTCAAATTTTTTACGAAAAACATGGAGAGAATATCGTTTCCCCTCCTACGGATACCCCGTAGCTACAGAACGGTCAGACGTACTGTATACATATGTGGGATATTAATTATATTATTATATTAGACTTTATAACAAAACTCATCTAACGAAAAAGTGTTAATGTAGTATATTAATATGGAGTAAGAATTTTACTAATTACTTTACTTTTACTTTACTAATTAAATTCGTTCCAAAAAACGATACGCCACTGGCCATTAGAACAATCCAAATGCGCCTAGTTGCCGGGGTCGGAAATTTTAGACTTCTCTGTCTCTTCTGTCTTTGTTTGACACATTGGAATGTTTGATACACTATCAACGAGTATTTATGAATGAGATGTTCGGTCTATCTTTATAATGTCTTTGATTTAGACACGTCCTAAGTCGGTAAGCCATTGACCATTGTTGACGCGGTTCGGATTCCGCGTAAACAAGTAGGTCCCGTCCAGTTTAGCCATTGCAGCAGAAAGGAGCAAAGGAGACGTTAACTTGAACCTCAAACAAAAATATACCTACCAAATTTCATTTTTTTATAAAGTTATAAGGGCTTTTTAGACGCACCCGGTATATATATACTAGTACAAATCTTAAATAGGAAATCTGATTGGAACTTTTATGGTCATCCTGTATATTAAAAAAAAGATTAAAAATATTAATTTCCTAAAGTTATTTCATTATGCCTGAATGGGCAGATTGAAATTATTTAAACCTATTATTTATTTATTATATTCTTAATTTTATGACCTACCTTTATTATCTTTATACCGTTTTCTTGGTTTTTAATTTTTTGTAAATTTTTCTGCCTCTCTGTAAATTTCTCAAATTGAATTTTAAACGCGTGCATTTTTTTCTGCTCTTCAACTAATGAACAGGTTATTGTATGTCCTGCTTGTACATAAGCAACATTTATATCATTTAAATCGTACTGTGTGGCTTCGTTCTTTTTGGCAATATTTCGTTTCTCTGTTATGTATTGTAGGTATTCTTCCGAGTTGATAAATTCGTCAATAAAATTATACAAATCTTGTGTTCTTTTAACATCTTCACTTATAGCATACTCTACTGCTTCGTTAAGTATATCCTCTTTTTCACTGTTATCATCTGTGTTTGTATATTTAATGCAATAGTTGTATGACATTTTGTCAAAATTCAATTATTTTTGAAATGTTTTTTGAAGTATGAGAATAATTGGTTTTTTACAAAATATTTTTTTATAGTTTTAATTTTTTCTTTAAATGGATTTCATTAGTCATTTAATAATACAAAAAAAAAATATATTTATATTAGATAAATGAAGCAAAAACACTAATTATAAAACAAAATTTATATACAGGATTGTAAATGACGTATGGGTATTTGGCTTTTTGTTCAAAGGTATTTAATATATTTTTTATTATTTTGGTGCTTCCCTACAAATTTATTTGTATAAAATAAATTTGTTGTTTAGATGATAATAATAATAATAGCTCCCGTATATAGCGTTTGACGCCTTGGGAGTAGCAAGGTACAGCTTGCCATACTAGAGCCGTTCGGTATACAAGGAAGGTAATGTGGCTAGCACCATAAAATAATTAACTAGAAAGAAGTGTCAACTCTGTGTTAAATCGTGGAAACACGATACGCCACCGAAAGCCTTCGTTGAAGGCTGAGTCGACCTAGGTACCCAAACTATTTTTATTTTAATAAAAATAGTCGGCTGATGAAATGCCGGGTGTGGGATTCGAACCCACTACCTTGAGATTGGTAGACGAGAGCCTGTACCTCTACGCCACCGGGCACCTAGTGGGTTTAGATGATAATAAATCAAATAATCTTGGAATAGTAGATTATAAGATTATTTGTGTATATCATATATACCTTTGACTATATAACGGGGTGTTATATCAGGTTATATAGTCAAAGACCCTTATTTACTATATTATATTTATCAATGACCTTTCTATGTCGACATCTTTTGACAATGGACAGATAGTGAAGTATGCTGACGATACTAATTTGATTGTTGGTAATAAGAACCTAATAGATTTAAAACTAAATTTTATAACAGCTGAAGCATTTTTTAAGTTGGTTAGTGAATGGTTTTTAAAAAACAAAAAAAATTGTTTTAAATAAAGACAAAACAGATATGATCATATTTACCCCAAAACAGTCCAAAGCTACTAAACCGACACATGTAAACATGGAAAATATGGAAATAAAAATATCACAATCTGTAAAATTCTTGGGCATATATATAAATGAATATTTGGACTAGTCATATCATATTAAAAATGTAATTAAAAAATTGAATTCGGTTTGTTATGGCATACGAGTGGTGGGAAGGTACATGAGAGGGAGCACCCTTAAGGTAATGTATTATTCTAATTTTGAATCGATACTAAAATATGGAATCATATTCTGGGGATCTGACAGTGGGGTTGAAAATGTGTTCCTAGTTCAAAAAAGATTAATACGAGTTATTGGAAAAAATGAAATATCGAGAAACGTGCAGATCTGTTTTTAAAAATCTGGGTATAATAACAACTTATGCTATATATGTCTATGAATGTTTAATGTTCTTTTTTAAGATTAGGTTTTAGCATAGGTTTAATACAGAAACTACACACAAACACAATACACGAACACTACAGGTAAACTATCCTAAACACAGACTTACTCTATCAGAAAAAAACCCGCACTACATGTGTTTAAAACTGTTTAATGCTTTGCCAGACAGAGTTAAGTCCTTGCAATATCAAAAACAATTTCAGAGAGAAAACAAAAAATTATTAGTAGATTTAGAACCATATAGCATAAATGAATTTTTAAGTAACTGGTGATTAGAATATTTCATTTTATATTAATTTTGTTAGCAACTTTTATAATTTAAATTTTTAATATGTATTTATTTTTGTATTTGCTGACGTCATTTCATTTTATGTTCGATTTATACACATGATTTGAAATAAAGTTTATTTATTATTATTATTATTATTATTATATTTTATATAATACATATAGTAAATAAGATAATAAGATATTTTGACAAGGGGTTATATTATAGTTGATTATAGTCAAAGACCATATACACAGGTTTTTCTAACTGTTAAACCCCTTTGCTCCAACGGCGTTCAGTTACTCGTGTGAAGTTGGCACCCTTTTTTCAAAAAATGAACTGGAATTGGAGAGTTCTGGATAGATTTACAATAGTTCTATAGTTCTTGATAAGTTAGAAAAATAGTTCTGGTTAATTTCGGGAGATATGACATGGGGGTGCCAACTTCACGTAGCACTCTTTTTTTATTCTGGAACAGTTCTGATAGTGGAAATATATTCTAGAACAAGAGTTCTATAGTTCCT
Source organism: Sitophilus oryzae (assembly GCF_002938485.1). Lineage (NCBI taxonomy): Eukaryota > Metazoa > Arthropoda > Insecta > Coleoptera > Curculionidae > Sitophilus > Sitophilus oryzae. The sequence continues at coordinate 511,804 of NW_022146928.1, read as the reverse complement.
GACTATTGATCAAAATAGTTCTATTGTATTAACCAAGTTATGAACAAAAATAAAACGGCAGCCTGAGCAGTTTAAATCGATTTTCTAGGTAAAAAATGATTTAACAAATAGTTCTAAATAGAGTTCTGAATAGCACCCCAAAAGTTCTATAAGATTTACTATTTGATTATTAAAAAATACCAATAATTAAAAATTTCATTGATGCACGACTCTATAGATAGACATAAAAATCAACTTTACGAAGGAAATGCAATGTTGAAAAACAGTTCTGAATAGCACCCCAAAAGTTCTATAAGATGTACTATTTGAATTTTTAAAAATACCAATAATTAAACATTTCATTGATGCACGACTCTATAGATAGACATAAAAATCGACTTTACGAAGGAAATGCAATGTTGAAAAACAGTTCTGGTTAGAGTTCTGAATAGCACCCCAAAAGTTCTATAAGATGTACTATTTGATTTTTTAAAAATACCAATAATTAAAAATTTAATTGATGTCCGACTCTATAGATAGACATAAAAATCGACTTTGCGCGCAAAATACAATGTTGAAAAAGAGTTCTGGTTAGAGTTCTGAATAGCACCCCAAAAGTTGTATAAGATGTACTATTTGATTTTTTACAAATACCTATAATTAAAAATTTAATTGATGTTCGACTCTATAGATAGACATAAAAATCGACTTTACGAAGGAAATGCAATGTTGAAAAACAGTTCTGGTTAGAGTTCTGAATAGCACCCCAAAAGTTCTATAGGATGTACTATTTGATTTTTTAAAAATACCAATAATTAAAAATTTAATTGATGTCCGACTCTATAGATAGACATAAAAATCGACTTTACGCGCAAAATACAATGTTGAAAAAGAGTTCTGGTTAGAGTTCTGAATACCACCCCAAAAGTTCTATAAGATGTACCATTTGAATTTTTAAAAATACCAATAATTAAAAATTTCATTGATGCACGACTCTATAGATAGACATAAAAATCGACTTTACGAAGGAAATGCAATGTTGAAAAACAGTTCTGGTTAGAGTTCTGAATAGCACCCCAAAAGTTCTATAAGATGTACTATTTGATTTTTAAAATACCAATAATTAAAAATTTAATTGATGTCCGACTCTATAGATAGACATAAAAATCGACTTTACGCGCAAAATACAATGTTGAAAAAAGAGTTCTGGTTAGAGTTCTGAATAGCACCCCAAAAGTTCTATAAGATGTACTATTTGATTTTTTAAAATACCAATAATTAAAAATTTCATTGATGCTCGACTCTATAGATAGACATAAAAATCGACTTTACGAAGGAAATGCAATGTTGAAAAACAGTTCTGAATAGCACCCCAAAAGTTCTATAAGATGTACTATTTGATTTTTTAAAAATACCAATAATTAAAAATTTCATTGATGCCCGACTCTATAGATAGACATAAAAATCGACTTTACGAAGGAAACGCAATGTTGAAAAACAGTTCTGGTTAGAGTTCTGAATAGCACCCTAAAAGTTCTATAAGTTGTGCCAATTGATTTTTTTTTAAATATTAATATTTAAAAATTTCATTGACTCCCGACGTTATGCAGTATGTCCCCGGATTTGAGGAAAATGCATTTTTTATAAAAAGTTTTACTTGTTCTTAAATGGTTAAACCCGTTCATACTTTTCCAAATTTCCATACCGCTTTAGAAAAAATTAAAAAAAAAACATGGAAGTATTATTTAATTTGTCCTAAAAATCAAAAGGCATTTCTATGATAAATACTACAACTTCGACTAAATTCTTTGATGGATGGTTATTATAAATTTTTATTAACGTCATATTTTTTGCTCTTTTAAAATATCACACTGTTCGTAGTATTGTACTAAAAAAGATTTGTGCTTCTTTAACATTTCAAAACAGCAAAAAATATGGCTTTAATTAAAATTCTATCAATCACAATCAAAGAATGAAGATGAAATTATATTACCACAGAAACGCGTTTCGATTTTTAGGATTTTTCAACCATATTTTCATGTTTTATTTAAATTTCTTTAAAACGGTATGGAAATTAGCAAAAGTATAAACAGAATTAACCATTTTAGAACAAGCCAATATTTTTATGAAGAATGCATTTTTCTTTTTTCTCAAAATAGGTGTCATAGAGGTTGACATTAAGAGCAAAAAATAATATTGAGTAATAGCAAAGTAATAGTCAGACCAGAGTTTTTAATAACAGAAATTTTATAAAAAGATGGAATTACTTTGCATCTATAAAACTTACTATATCGAAAATTTGGTTGGCTCTGATTGATTCTAAATTACGTGGCAATAAAACTAATTAAATGAATATTTATGTAACATGATATATTAATTTTTTCCTCCGTAATAGTTAGGTTAGTTTTGTCACACTGAATATCGTTATTTGGTGTATGTGTAACTCGACACCCAAACAAAATACAAGGGCGAGTTGTTCAAGAACTGGCCGATTCGTCCTAATAAAAACAAAGCCAGAAAATTTATTACAGAAAGGCTGCGTCTAAAAAATACCATGGGTTTATTACATCTTATAGAACTTTTGGGTTGCTATTCAGAACTCTAACCAGAACTCTTTTTCAACATTGTATTTTGCGCGTAAAGTCGATTTTTATGTCTATCTATAGAGTCGTGCATCAATGAATTTTTTAATTATTGGTATTTTTAAAAATTCAAATAGTACATCTTATAGAACTTTTGGGATGCTATTCAGAACTCTAACTAGAACTGTTTTTCAACATTGCATTTCCTTCGTAAAGTCGATTTTTATGTCTATCTATAGAGTCGGACATCAATTAAATTTTTAATTATAGGTATTTGTAAAAAATCAAATAGTACATCTTATAGAACTTTTGGGGTGCTATTCAGAACTCTAACCAGAACTCTTTTTCAACATTGTATTTTGCGCGTAAAGTCGATTTTTATGTCTATCTATAGAGTCGGACATCAATTAAATTTTTAATTATTGGTATTTTTAAAATTTCAAATAGTACATCTTATAGAACTTTTGGGGTGCTATTCAGAACTCTAACCAGAACTGTTTTTCAACATTGCATTTCCTTCGTAAAGTCGATTTTTATGTCTATCTATAGAGTCGGACATCAATTAAATTTTTAATTATTGGTATTTTTAAAAAATCAAATAGTACATCTTATAGAACTTTTGGGGTGCTATTCAGAACTCTAACCAGAACTGTTTTTCAACATTGTGTTTTCTTCGTAAAGTCGATTTTTATGTCTATCTATAGAGTCGGGCATCAATGAAATTTTTAATTATTGGTATTTTTAAAAAATCAAATAGTATCTCTTATAGAACTTTTGGGTGCTATTCAGAACTCTAGCCGGAACTGTTTTTCAACATTGCGTTTCTTTCGTAAAGTCGATTTTTATGTCTATCTATAGAGTCGTGCATCAATGAAATTTTTAATTATTGGTATTTTTAAAAAATCAAATAGTACATCTTATAGAACTTTTGGGGTGCTATTCAGAACTCTAACCAGAACTCTTTTTCAACATTGTATTTTGCGCGTAAAGTCGATTTTTATGTCTATCTATAGAGTCGGACATCAATTATATTTTTAATTATTGGTATTTTTAAAAAATCAAATAGTACATCTTATAGAACTTTTGGGGTGCTATCCAGAACTCTAACCAGAACTGTTTTTCAACATTGCATTTCCTTCGCAAAGTCGATTTTTATGTCTATCTATAGAGTCGTGCATCAATGAAATTTTTAATTATTGGTATTTTTAAAAATTCAAATAGTACATCTTATAGAACTTTTGGGGTGCTATTCAGAACTCTAACCAGAACTGTTTTTCAACATTGCATTTCCTTCGTAAAGTCGATTTTTATGTCTATCTATAGAGTCGTGCATCAATGAAATTTTTAATTATTGGTATTTTTAAAAATTCAAATAGTACATCTTATAGAACTTTTGGGGTGCTATTCAGAACTCTAACCAGAACTGTTTTTCAACATTGCATTTCCTTCGTAAAGTCGATTTTTATGTCTATCTATAGAGTCGTGCATCAATGAAATTTTTAATTATTGGTATTTTTTAAAAATCAAATAGTACATCTTATAGAACTTTTGGGGTGCTATTCAGAACTCTATTTAGAACTATTTGTTAAATCGTTTTTTACCTAGAAAATCGATTTAAACTGCGCAGGCTGCCGTTTTATTTTTGTTCATAACTTGGTTAATACAATAGAACTATTTTGATCAATAGTCAGGAACTATAGAACTCTTGTTCTAGAATATATTTCCACTAACCGAACTGTTCCAGAATAAAAAAAAGGGTGCTACGTGAAGTTGGCACCCCCATGTCATATCTCCCGAAATTAACCAGAACTATTTTTCTAACTTATCAAGAACTATAGAACTATTGTAAATCTATCCAGAACTCTCAAATTCCAGTTCATTTTTTGAAAAAAGGGTGCCAACTTCACACGAGTCGTTCAGTTGGCTTGTAAATGAACATCAATGACATCATTCCTCATAATATAATATTACATATAAAATGACAACGATCTTTATTTCATAGCCTCTGACGCAGTTTTTTTTCGGTCGTATTGTATTTCAAGGAATTTAAATGCTATACACAATGTTACACTATGATTTAACACAAATACAGAAAATTATTAATATGCCTTATTAAACACTTATTATTAAATTAAACAGGTTTAGTCTTAAATAAGTGGAAATATTTTCGGGGCTGGTAGATCTCATAAAAGAAACAAATTTTTCTTTTTCAAATAAGCTCAAAACGAATTATTTTACTTTCAAAATAAAAAAATAATAAGTTTGCCTTAAAAGTTCTGAACCACTGGATCTTTTGCGGGTTTTCTTTCCTGTAAATTTAATATCCTATGTTGCTACATTATCAATATATTATGTTTTTTAACAAAACATTTAAAGTGTCCAAAAATGTTTTTCAAAAAATTCCTAATTTGCGCTTCCATGCAATCCCTATATTTGCATTTATTTATTATCACTCTGTATACCAGGTGCGTCTCAAAAGTGGCTCACCCCTATAACTTTTTTATTTTTTTTTCAGATAAAAAACGAGATTTGGTATGTTAGTATATGACATAAATTAGGATTGATTGATGTATTCAATTGTTTTCGGTCACTTCCGGTTTCACCGGAAATGACTACAACTTTTGGTTTTTATTTATATGGCGCTTTCGGTATTTTTTTACTTTATTGTTACTTCTTAAGCCACTACATTCTACAAGCCCTGTCTACTTTAAACCTTGCTTAAAAATAAGGAAACTTTAACTTAAAATATCTACTTTTCAAATGTTTAGCACCTGATGAACATTGTTGTTTTCTTGACCTATTACTTTTAACTATGAATTGTATCCATGGAAATAATTGTTGAAAAAATTGTAGCTTTATTTTTATGATCCGTAATGACGTCTAAAGACGGTTTTTTGGAAAATATTTTTGATTAAGTTTGGAAAAATTTAATACCAACTTACTTGTAATATTTAATGGAAGTGAAATCGTCTCCGTTTGTGTATCAATTTCAAACGCACTATAAGAAAATATTATTATTATGTGCAGCTGGCTTTTCTTGCTATATGATGAAACGATATATTGAGACGAAGAAAAAAGCCGAATCAAAAAAAGAGAAGAAGACACTTAAAGAATTTCCATCGTTAGAGGAGATACAAAAGTTCATCGAAGATTTGCCCCTTAACGAAGCAAAGTCTAATAAAAATATGACGTTAAAGGATTTACTGGGAGAATTGTCAGAATTTAGTGAAGATGAGGATTGGAAAGGATTGATTGCAAGTGTTCATTCGTTGTATGAACAAGAGGAAGCAAAAGAATGTGCCGAGGAAACGGGTATGTATAAAATGAATTAATATAATATAGGGAAATACTACTGTTCATTGTATACAGTCTACGCATTTAAGCTGCACGCCCACTGGTGCGATCACGGCCGCGATCACGATCACGATCAGGGCAGCGATAACATGAGCTATCATTCTAGCACACACCAACGCGTTCGGGTTCACCGCCGTACCTACAGGGTTGTTCACCACATACGACACGGAGTATTGTGGCTAAACGATGATATTTTTACAAATTGTAAGTTTGGGGTTCGTTGAAGAACTATTAGAGCTACAATTTAAAAATATTTTTACAAGATACAGAGTGTCCCAAATAAATAAAAAATATCAAAGTTGTATTTTTTTAAATGGAACACCCTGTATATTATTACATTTTTAGTTTCTACGATTAAAATAAAGGTAAATTTGATTGGTTTATTATACTTAAACCTTACCGTTTTTGAAATATTTTCAATTTTGTGAAATTGCAGTAAAAATTTTAAAGCTTCATTTCTCCAAGGGTATCAATGTTTTTAATACTAAATATTTAATGAAGTTTATTTATTGATCAGTTATTGTGTTGCAATAATAAAAATAATACTACCTTATACAGAGTGTCTAAAAATTTATTTTAAATAATTATTAGCTTCAAACGGCAATCACTTCTTTAATTTAAATGGAATGCCCTGTATATTTTAGGAGAATCAGATGCACAATTAAATTGTCTATCAAATTGTATTATACCATTTTTTACCTATCCCTTCAAGTTTTCGTAGAAAATGCATTTTCTTTTAATTTAGACCTCATTTATCAATATATCCATGGAATATTGACATTTTAGATTGTTTTATTTAAAGCAACAAATGTACAAAATGTACAGACTAGTAATATTATCGTTTTTAGCAAAACGATAATATTACTAGCCCATTTGTATGCAAAAAGAAAACTATTTAAATCTTTATAAAAAAGTATACCATTAATTAAATATAACACCATTATTTCCGCCCATATACTAATTAATTACATACTTAATTGTGTTCGTTAATAAATTATTATAAATAAATGTGGATTTGAGTCAGAAATCAATATAATAATAAGTTATCAAATTAAAGTATCTGTTGTTATAAATAAGCATTTATTAAAAAATGAAATATCATTTTAAGGTGTTACTTTTATCACACTGTCTAATGCCCATACAAAATTCAGTTTTTTAGTATTTGGAGCAATTATTATTAATCAACGCAAACAGTCAGTTAATGTAGTTTGAATACTGGAATCATATTAATTGATCCTCTTTAACAAATATTTAAACAGTTTTTTTTATTTTTTAATGAATTAAACGAATTATAACGACAATATTAGTATCTGTACTCTTTAAAAATTTGGTACATCTTTAACAATAATCTAAAATGTCAATAGTCCATGGGTATATTGATAAATAAGTTCTAAATTACAAGAAAATGCATTTTCTACGGAAACTTAAAGAGATAGGTAAAAAATGGTATAATATATTTTGATAGACAATTAAATTGTGCATCTGATTCTCGTAAAATATAGAGGATGTTCCATTTAAATTAAACAAGTTATTGCCGTTTGAAGCTAATAATTATTTAAAATAAATTTTTAGACACTCTGTATAAGGTAGTATTATTTTTATTATTGCAACACAATAACTGATCAATAAATAAACTTCATTAAATATTTAGTATTAAAAACATTGATACCCTTGGAGAAATGAAGCTTTAAAATTTTTACTGCAATTTCACAAAATTGAAAATATTTCAAAAACGGTAAGGTTTAAGTATAATAAACCTTAATCAAATTTACCTTTATTTTAATCGTAGAAACTAAAAATGTAATAATATACAGGGTGTTCCATTTAAAAAAAATACATCTTTGATATTTTTTACTTATTTGGGACACTCTGTATCTTGCAAAAATTATTTTTAAATTGTACCTCTAATAGTCCTTCATCGAACCCAAAACTTGCAATTTGTAAAAATCTCATCGTTTAGCTACAATACTCCGTGTCGTATGTGGTGAACAACCCTGTATATGTAGTGAGCTATCCTGTAGGTGGTATACATAGGTACAAATTAAAAATGTGAATTTTGAATACCGAAAAAAAAACATTCATAAATATTTACCTATTACCAATATTTAAACTTAAACAATAAAAATGTATACATATGTACTATCCAATCCAATTGCAACTCTAATTTTGTCTCAAACTTTTTATTTTTAATTCTATTATTTTTGTAACTTGGATCGGATAATCATATAGAATTTTGTATATTTTTACAGCCTTAATTAACTGCTCTGTTAACTCCATTTCTAAATTACAACAAGAAAAAACACAAAATAATGGAAAATTCCTATCAGTTGGGTCGCGATCGCGTGTGGAACGGCTCATATGAATTCTTTAGCAACTTTTGGCCGCGGCCGCGTGGAGATCGTTATCGCGGCCGTGCTCGCACCAGTGTGCGTACAGCTTTAAGCTGTACGCACCCCAACACGTGATCGCGACCCAACTGATAGGAATTTTCGATTATTTTGTGTGTTTTTTCTTGTTGCAATTTAGAAATGGAATTAACAGAGCAGCTAATTAAGACTGTAAAAATACAGAAAATTCTATATGATTTAATCCGATCCAAGTTGCAAAAATAATAGAGTTATATGTATATATTATATGTATAGAGGGTGGTCCGAATTGTATTCCGGAAGCTTCGACAGCATATTCTACAGATAAAAATAAGTAAAAAAGTTCGTATAAATGTATGTCCTAAAATGCCTAGTTTCGGAGATACAGGGTGTAGAAGTTTCATTTTTATTTCGATTTTTTCAAAATAATTTCTGAAGTAACGTCAATATTTGGATGAAAATTGGTGTCTAGGAGTTTTGTGACACGAGAAATTTGATTTTGATGTCAAAATTACTCCTATTTGTAGGGGGCACCACCTACATGTGTTTTAACTATTTCGAAGAGTAGTAACTTTTCCTCCGTATCTGTATAAAACCACTGACTAAAAAAATATACATTTCCATGACTTTTTATGTAAAAAATGTCTCTTGGTAAAAGTCGCTACGAGCAACCGTTCTCAAGATATTTAGAATGGAAATAGTCGATACCATGTCATTATTGACAAAAAATAAGCACACGCGTTGAGTATAGTTATTTAACTGAAATAATAAATTTTAATTTTTTTAAATTAATCATAAGTTTTTCTGGGAAAAAATGATGATTAAACAGTTTCTGTTGAACTGTTGAAACAAAAAGATTTCAAATTTATGATTTCAGTCTAATAGCTATTTAGTCTCAACATGTTTAATTTATGTCAATGATGACAGGTATTGATAATTTCGATTCCAAATATCTCGAAAACCATTATTCGTAGCGATTTTTACCAAGAGACCTTTTTTATGTAAAAAAGTCGTAAATGTATATTTTTTTACTCAGTAGTTTTATATAAGTACTGACGAAAAGTTATTACTCTTCAAAACAGTTAAAACACATGTAGATGGCGCCACCTACAAATGGGAGTCATATTGACATCAAAATCAAATTTCTCATGTCAAAAAACACCCATACATCAATTTTCATCCAAATATTGACGTTACTTCAGAAATTATTTGGAAAAAATCGAAATAAAAATGAAACTTCTACACCCTGTATCTCCGAAACTAAGCATTTTAGGACATACATTATACGAACTTTTTTACTTATTTTACGAACTTTTTATCTGCAGAATATGCTACCGAAGTTTCCGGAATACAGTTCGGACCACCCTGTATAGTAGTAATAGAGAAATAAAAAGTTTGAAATAAAATTGGAGTTGCATTGGATTGGATAGTACATATGTATACATTTTTATTGTTTAAGTTTAAATATTGTAGGTAACTATTTAAGAATGTTCTTTTTTCGGTGAACATAATTCACATTTTTAATTTGTACCTATATATACCTACAGGATGGCGCACTACATATAGGTACGGCGGTGAACGTGAACGCGTTAGTGTGTGCTAAAATGATCGCTCATATTATCCCTGATCGTGATCGTGATCGCGACCGCGATCGCAACAGTGCGCGTGTAGCTTTAAGAGTACAACGGAAAAACTATAAATATTTGAAAAATCTTTATATTCTAGTCTCATTTTTGACTATTTGACATAATTATTGTGCGCGTTCAGGGAACACAGCGGCTGACCGACCGCTGAGTATTTTGCTCAGCGGCTGACTGTTTTTGCGTGGAAAAGGAGACCGTTTAGGGAAACCGCTTACTCAGCCACTCAGCCGCTAACCTGAACGCGCCCATTGTCTTTCTTTTCATTGTAACTCACACTATTTTATGGGGGGAAAGGCTATGGTTTAACCTAGAGAGGGCCTAGGACTTTTGTTAAAAAAACTGAAGAAAAACATTATTAAAAAATAAACACATTTTTTGAATAAAAGGTTACATGAATTTTTCTATCAATAAATTTGTTAGACTTGGTTATCAACCCCGTTTTCCCGTGGATTATTTAAATACCTGCAAATTTTGTAAAAAATAAAATAAAAAACAAATTTTTTAAACAAAACAGTATTATATTAACTAAACAAAATACCCTAGAAAGATTTATTTTTACGTTGCAAGCGAATAAAAATTAATATTTAGCCAAGACTCATAATTAAATAAATTTAAAGATTTTTCTGAGGGATGCCTAGCAGTACTAGAGGTGTAATTACGCCAATGATCTGTTGTCGTTTTTGTAGCAAGCCCACACATTGTATTTGTAGCAACATCCCTAATACTCATTTCTGATTAAATGTAAAATAATATCAATTAACCACGATGGTTGTGGTTCTATAGGAGGGTAATGTAATTTTAATTTTATTCTAGGTAGCGTTATAAGTATCTATGAAGATCCCCATATAATTAATCTGGAAGGCATAACGGAAGATATCGTACAAAATACCAACGTAGAGAAAGACGACTGTTTAAATTTATCAGGTCATTCAGGGTACGAGGGAGATATTCAAACTATAACTAATGGAGAAGTTCAAAACTTAGGGGACAACGATTTTCAAAATCTGTTATTGGACAAATTAATAGAAAGCGCTATAATCGATGGTGCTGACTATCTGGAATGCAGATTTGGAAATGGCGACAGTGCGGGCATAATAAGATGATAAATATTTAATTATATAAAACAAATTGCATTAAATCTTATTTCCTAATAAGATTTTGTGAATCAAATACAAAATTTAAAAAAGTGAGAACATGTATTGTTGGTTGCGTTCTAATATTGACTTACAGGGATGGGTGTATAAAAAACTGTGGTAAAAAAAGTTTTTTACTCTGGTGGTTTTTTTCTCCGTTTTTTAGAAACGTAAAAAATGTACATCTACAGTTTTGTAAAAGTTTTTTAATACTGTTCAATCTGTTCAATATAAACCAAAGATATAAACAGTTACTGAACACAGATTAACTAATAAAATAAAAAAATATGGAGAGCGTATACCAAAGAGGAGGTTTTCTACTCGTTCTCAATATTCTATTTAGGGATTTTTTATATTATCCATTGACAGATATTGGTAATTTTACTAATTTTGGTTGGTGGCACTTTGTTTTCCAGTGATTTTTAAAAATTTAAATCATAAAATACCAAAATACACATTTGAATAATTCTTCTTGTAATTTAAGAATTTGGTGTTAACAATTGGATATAATGGCGGTAAGAATAATCTTACCTAATTTTGAAATATTCAACCTACTATTAAAATTTTGTAGTCGAATAAATTACACAAATGTATTCACATTGCAATAAATCTAACCTTAAATACAATCGTGCCGCTTAAATATTTTAAAATAAATCAAAACTACGCTTATTTGCAGGTTGCAGCTGCAGCCAAGATTGCCGAAGTCCGTGAGACAACACGGGTAGAGAGAATAGGAGCACATTCACACATTCGTGGTTTAGGATTAGACGACAGTCTTGAGGCCAGACATGTAAGTGTGTTTATCAAATTAGTTAGCTTTAACGGGTGTATTGGTATATCTATAGTATTTTATATTCTGGTTTTTGATATAGGTGTCTCAAGGAATGGTAGGCCAAGTATCGGCAAGGCGAGCGGTTGGAATAGTGTTACAAATGGTTCGAGATGGTCGAATAGCTGGCAGAGCTGTTTTATTAGCTGGACAACCTGGTAAATATGTTACTTTTAGCCTTTTAACAGTATAATCTAGTCTTTAACAATGAATTTTTTGAATATATGTATAATATTGATCAAACATGTATTGATTATTTTTGTGAATTTGATACTTCTTCACCTAACTTAGGTACTGGCAAAACTGCAATAGCCACCGCATTAGCAGCTGCCTTAGGATATGACACACCATTTACAAGTATGGCTGGCTCAGAAATATATTCTTTGGAGATGAGTAAAACCGAGGCTCTCACTCAAGCCATTAGAAAAAGTATTGGAGTAAGAATTAAGTGAGTGTTATAAATATTTTTCATAATTTATTTTATAAAATATGATTTCAAATTTATAACTCCTGTTATTAATAAAATGGAAATATATTAGGTAGGAGTTAATTTTAAAGGGGCAATTTTTTTAAAATTATTTTTGTTCTCTATAGAGAAGAAAGTGAAATTATTGAAGGTGAAGTAGTAGAAGTTCAAATTGAAAGACCAGCTACAGGTGTAGGTACCAAAGTTGGAAAATTGATCCTAAAAACGACTGACATGGAGACAGTATATGATCTTGGTGGAAAAATGATTGACAGTATTTTGAAAGAAAAAGTTCAGTCTGGTGATGTAATAACTATTGATAAAGCCACAGGTATTGATATTTAAATTATTTTTTTTATTTTTATTAACATGTATGTACATGATCAGGCAAAATCACCCGCCTGGGAAGATCATTTGCGAGAGCTCGTGATTATGATGCAACAGGACAGCAAACAAGATTTGTGCAGTGTCCAGAGGGTGAGCTTCAAAAAAGGAGAGAGGTTGTACATACTGTTACTTTACACGAAATTGATGTAATTAATAGTAGAACTCATGGTTTCTTGGCTCTATTTTCTGGTATGTATTCTTAAATATTTAAAGAATTATTCTGTAATAAAAATCAATCTTTAGGTGATACAGGAGAAATTAAACCAGAGGTTAGAGAGCAGATTAATGGCAAAGTGGCTGAATGGAGGGAAGAGGGAAAAGCAGAAATTATACCAGGTGTTTTATTTATAGATGAGGTAAGCTTATTATATTTTTGGCTGCAAAGTCCTGTCTAATTTACTATACTTACCTAAAAGTAAAATATATGTATTTGTTTTTAGGTTCATATGTTAGACATTGAATGTTTTTCTTTCCTAAACAGAGCGTTAGAGAATGAAATGGCGCCTATAGTAATAATGGCTACAAATCGTGGTATTACTAAAATCAGAGGAACTAATTACAAATCGCCTCATGGTATTCCATTGGATCTGCTTGATAGAACTATAATAGTCCCTACCACACCTTATGATGAGAAAGAACTTAAAGAAATTCTTAGGTTTGAATTCGAAAATTTCACTCGACTAAATCAGTTTAATTTTTTCTATCTGCAGTATTCGTTGTGAGGAAGAGGATTGCCAAATGTCAGATAATGCATTAACAGTACTTACTAGGATTTCTAAAGAGACATCTTTGCGATATGGTATGCAACTTATTATGACTTCAAGTTTGATTGCAAGAAAGAGAAAAGCTCATGAAGTTGATGTAGAAGATATAAAAAGAGCATATCAGTTGTTTTTTGATGAAGGTAGATCAGTACAGTTTCTTAAGGAGTATCAACAAGAATTTATGTTCAATGAAAGTAAGTTATATTACCTGTTATAAATATATTTCTTAATATATTTGAAGCATAATGACCACAAATACAACCCAGCACATCTAATATATTTTATTTTCCAGTGGAGGGGGAAGACAAGATGGATGTAAATTAGATCCAGACTTTTCCAGGTTTGATAGTATTTTAATTCACTCTATAATTATTTTAATTAATGTAATGTGCGTTTTAAAATATATTTTTTTAAAACTTTATTTAAAATAATTCTGAATTATTAATAAATATATTTTTTTTAGTAGGATGCTTGTATATTTTGTTGGTTTCTATCTGCTTGTTACATTAATTATAGATTATATTAGTTATTATTTTACTGCATTCATACAATTTGTGATTAGTCAGATGCAAAATCAAAAACATGAACTAATAAAAGATACAAAAAATATTGTAATATTAGCCCCCAAGAGATTTCTCTCATTCCATTACACTCCCCTCTATTTTATTCTTATAGGGGGTAAATAACTTGTCTGTGGTAAAATATACAAGGTACCGCAAAAAGTTAAATACAAAAGGTATAGGGTTTCTAAATGTCTATTAGCTAGTAGTAAAATTAAGTATACAGAGTCGGTCATAAACTTGTGGTACATCAAAATTATTTTTTTTAAATGCAACCTATATATTGTATATTGCATATTTCAATTATTCTTCTTTCAATTTTAAGCAATAATCGTAATACACATAATGTACCTAAATTCAACCATTTCCGAATCATGAAGTTTTGATTTAATCTCATGTTATTCATCTATAAATGCTAACTTAAGAACTAATGTCAAATACTATTTAGTATCACAGTTTCCGCAGAATGGCATCGTTAAATGAAACTAAACGCATCGAAATTAATTAAATGGAATTGTTTAAGTGATATTTTCAAAAGTCAATAAATCGGAAACGCTGTATACATTGTGTGTACATATTTCGGTTTTTGCTTAGAATTGAAGGAATAATTGTAATATGCGGTACCTCGTATATTGTATCCATTAATCGACCGTTCCTATTAGCGATGGGAACTATCGAATGAATTAGACTATCGAATGGTTAATGAATGAATGATTTCAACTATCGAATGGTTTTATTCGAATAAAATCATTCATTCATTTGTAAACTAAAGCATATGTGACAACCTCGCCGTGCGACTAAATGGTTATCGTTGAGCCACGACTATCGAATGCTTTTGATAAATGAAATTTAGTATTCGTTTGGATTTTGTATGCGTCAGTGCATTATTGGTTCTTCCAAATTTTTATAACTTCGCCGTATAAATACTGTGCTATTTTTGCGTTTATTAAAATAGTTAAAATACTAAAATAGTAGTTATCTTTAATTGATTGTGTACATGTGCAGGTGGTCAAAAATTTTCCGATAATTTGTGTGGTTTTCCGTAGTCCGATCTTTCAATTATTTCATTTTATATGGTATATGGTCTATTTTTTAATGGGAAATTTTGAGAAGTAGCAATTTTTAAGAGAGATGAGATGAACTTACAATTAATTTTAAAAATACATATTTGTATTTTAGATGTTTTAATAATACCTATGAATTAGTTGGAACTTAATAATTATATTTAAGTAATGTGGTTAAATAAATGGTTATCGAACTCAAACTATGGGGTGAGAAAATTAAAATGAAAATTTTACACGTGCCAATTTAAAAAAAAGTTAACGATGTTTGTATTTTGTTTATGCTAATTCTCTTACATGTAGTTTTTGCGAAGAAATATTTCATTTATTTTTTAAAGTAAATGCCAGTAAAAGTAAATATAATTTTTAAATAGTAATATAAAGCACCTAATATAAATAATTTAGATTTCTAATTTTTTATTTATATTTTCCTTCCATTACACCGCTTGCTTAGAAAATTAATAAATGTTTATATTTCATGATTTTAAAATTTGTTGTTAATATAACAAATTAGTTCTGTAATTATTATTATTTAATAAACCAACGTTGCCAAAAAATTAGAGACTATATTATTTTTAAATAGGATCTAATATAAATAATTTTGACATCTAATTTGTTGTTTATATTTTGCTACTACTTAAAAAAATATTTATATTAAATGATTTTAAATTTTGTTGTTAATAGGTATAACAAATTATTACTGTTATTATTATTTATTAAACCAGTCTTTGCTTAAAAACATTAAAAATAATTTTCCTACATCCAAAATAACAAGTATTATTGCAGTGTAACAACAGAATATTAATAAAAAAATGCAGATTATATAGACATACTATCCCTAACTAACTAAAGCCAAACAATAATATTCTTTGCTAATATCAACTAATACAAAAATATGGCAACAGCGCCCTTCATAATGTATTTTCTTTGTAAATACTAGCACCTCAATAAAAAAAATAATGTGTCCTTATCTATATATGACTCCGCAAAAAATCAAAGATGCCGGCTTCTTTCATAGCATTGCCACCGACCGCTTTCTCGGAAAAAAACCTACGTCGCCGGGCGACAACTAAAATTCAGTTAATATTTTATTATAATCGATCCTGACGAATAAATGAATTTCATAAATGAATGAATTTTATAAATGAATGGTTTTTGCTGCCGAATTACTAGAATACAATATTTCAAGGCAGATGACGGATCTATTCGATAATTTTTATTCGAATAGTTTTCAACGAATGTTTTCTTACTAACTATCGAATTATTCGAATGAATTGCAACTATCGAATGTTTCGATAGTATTCATTCGATAGTTCCCACTACTAGTTCCTATACATATTACCGACCCTGTATGTATTGTTTATATACAGGATGGGTCTTAAATAAGTGCAAATATTTTTAGGAGTGGTATATTTCGACCTATGAGGTCTATTGAGGTTTTTTATCAAAAAAATATATTGAAAATCGTGCATTTTCTTTTAAAATTTTCTGTATATTTTAGAAAACTTTTTAGAACTGCCTGACCGCAAATTTTCCCACGGTATAGTTTCTTAATCTCTAAAAGGGATGCAAATACAGAAAAAAAACGGTGGCTCAATTTTTTTAAATATCATTGTTTAATTTTCCATCTTTAATAACTCGGGTATTTTGGACTTTTATAAGCGGGCGTAAGAAATTCTTATGTATGTAAAAGAAAAAATAAATTAATTTAATTCAGTTCTTCAAAAAGTTTTCTGGGGATTTCGCCCCTGTAAGAAAATCTATAATATAAAATAGTTATTTTTGTAAACACCCTGTACACTTTTTTGTCCGTTAGGCAAATTTGTAAATAACTATTTTATTTAGCAGATTTTCTTATAGTGGCGAAATACCCGGAAGACTATATTGAATAAATTAATCTAGTTATATCGACAGATATTAGTCTAATAGCTAGCTACGTTTTCGAGAAGGTATTTTAAGACGTCTGGCTCTTTGATATATCTTTTACTATGCTCTCTGGAACAGCATGCGGCCGGTCTGGCTGCCGATACCCGTTGCGTTCACTACTGCGCATCGGAAGAAGATCTATTTTTTTATTAATTTAGTCCTATAAATTCTAATATTGAATATAAATCGAACATGTCTCCATAGCGTAGTGCATAGAGTTTCCCACCACGAACCGATGATTCAGAGTTCGAATCCGGGTCAAGTCAAAGACTTTTTTATTTTATTTTAGTATATATTCTGATAGTAAAGTGTTAAATAATTCTGGTAATTAAAAAAAAACAAATATTTAATACTTTACTATCAGAATATAAACGAAAATAAAATAAAAAAGTATTTGCCCTGACCCGGATTCGAACTCTGGATCATCGGTTCGTGGTCGGAAACTCTACGCACTGCGCTATGGAGACATATTGGATTTATATTCTATACTAGAATTTAAAGGACTAATAAAAATATAGAATCTTCTTTCAATGCGGAACGCAACGTTTACGGGCAGCCAGTTAAAAGATATATCAACTGGGCTGGAACTCTGTAACTAATTAGCGATCGGTAGCGATAAAGAATACTGACCTTGGCCGTACAAACTAAACGGCAAGCGACAGTATTCTTCATCGCTACCGATCGCTATTTCGTTACAGAGTTCCACCCCTCTTAAAATACCTGTTTTTCCGACGTTGCTAGCTCTCGTGCTATATAGACTGAAAGAAAACATGGAAACAAAATAAAATAAAGGTTTGACAGGTCATTTTTAAAATATAATATGTATGAATGAAATGTTTCAATATTAATTTTTTCTAAATAATGTTTGAATTATAAGTAAATGTTTTCTTTTAATACTTAATAAAATCGAGTGTTTGTAAGGTTTCTTTGGCTTAAACTGGCTTGTCGTCTTGAATTCTAGGCTACAATTAAGTCCTCCCACATTAAAATATGACGTTATGTACTCTTGTGTGATAGTTAATCTGGTCTTTGGATCCCTAAAATAAATAAGGCATTATAACAAATAGTTTATATCCTAATATACTTTAATTATTTTTATAGTTTAGTTGTTATTATAATAATTCTCAAACCTACTCGACATTACATGGAGGCACCTCTTTAAAACAAGTCATTCCAATAACGTTAAAGAATATTTCTCCAATTAAGTTACCAACTGGACTTCTAAGGTTTTGTAAACATGTTTTAAATTTATTATCGCACTCACAATGGGATCTAAAACATGAATAATTAAAGTAAACAGGGTGTTTCAAAAAACATGTGCCATATCTTGTGGGGAGATTCTTCACGTAAAAATAGGAAGTATTTTTCATATTAACATAGGTCCGATTCTGCTTTGTTTCGTAGCTACAGGGTATTAAAGTCTTAATAATCTTTCGATTTATTATAATTTTCTTCCAAGCGCATTTAGCGATTCGAAAAAAATTTTGAGGGTAAAAGTTACTACTCGTATAAATGCTACCTGTGGTGCTGGTGCTACATATTTTATTCTTAAAAATGTCGACAAATTTAGCAGGTTTACTAAAATATTTTTCTAAAAATAACATGTGCGCCACTGACTTTTTTTCTCTTGTTGGTAAAATTATGTAGACTGTTTAATGTCGTTTAAAAATTGTCCCTTGATATTTTGTCGCTTTCTGTCTCCTTCATGAGATAAACGCAGTTTTATTAATTTGCCTTAATCTAATAGCAATCTTTAAACATTTTTAATGTCAACTGAGGGGCTAAAGGGAAACAATAACTCTATTAAAACTTTATAAAAATATGTCTTGTATTAAATTTTATTTGTAATTTTTTTAAATACATGATTTTCTTGAATTTGATGTAGGAATGTAGGTAGCACTAAACATCAGTGTTATACAGTTTAATAATAAGTTATATTAAAGAAATAATTTACTAATTTTATTTTTATTTTATTAATTATTTAGTTATAAGATAACTTTTAATCGGCATTAAACGCCCTATACAATTTTATTAACAAGAGAAATGTCAGTTATTTCTAGAATGCATTTGGCAACAGATTGCACATGTTTTCTGAAAGACCCTGTGTTATAATACAATTTATTTGATTTAAAATAATGTATTTGAAATATAACTGAGTTGTGTGTTCTTTTGAACTAATTTTTTTTATAAGGTTAATTCGTTTTTTTTCTGATATTTTATGAGCAATTAAACATTGTTTCTCCAAATAAATGGAAAAATCACAAATAAAGTCTCTCCAACGAGAGGATACATGACAGTTGTTCTCTGTCATTTTATTTCAGAGATAATTTGTAATTTCTGTCATTTTTGTCATGTCGTCTGTCGAAATCTTTCCTGGCTTTTTGGACATACTTTATATTTTACATATAAAAATATTACATAATAGTGGTCTAGTTATACGTACAAATCGTACTTTGATCTATTATTTTATTGTTTAGTATAGTTTTAGTAGACATTGGATAGGCAATATTGAATATAGTAGAAAATCTATTAATATTAATATGTGGTGTGGAAGGGAAAATATATAATTTATAATAACCTGGTATATGGAGAGTCGTTACACACACCTCCTCGGCAAACACCTGTATCAATATATCTTGAACAGCTATCATGCTCTCTGCAGCATTCATCTTCTTGAAAGAAAACTCCCAATTCTCTGTTACTCTTTGCAGTATCTCCTAAAACGAACTAAAACATTTTTAGAATGTTTATTTTATATATTTTAATTATATTATTATAGGAAATGAAGTGGCCAAGGGAAAAACATGATAAGCGCCATTTTACTAATTTACAGGAGAGCACTGGACGGCTGGTGGTTATCAGGTTTTCTCCCTGTATTTGATATTTTTATTAGGTATATATCATAGGATTTAACATGCCACCTGTGTCACTTATTGCCCTGCAGAGTTTATACATTTTGTAGGGACTAGTTACACCTACTATACAGGGTGGTCCGATCTGTATTCCGGAAACTTTAGCAGCATATTCTGCAGGTAAAAATAAATAAAAAAGTTCGTATAAATGTATTAAAAATTAGTTTCGGAGATACAGGGTGTAGAAGTCTCAATTTTATTTAATTAAAAATCGCTAAAAGTAACGGTTCTCGAGATATTTGGAATCGAAATTATCAATACCTGTCGTCATTGACATAAAATGTAAAAAAAATGACAAAAAATACGTTGACTAAATAATTATTATTAGATTGAAATCATACAATTGAAATGTTTTTGTGCAAAAACTTAAACAGAAACTGCTTTATTATCATTTTTTCGAAAAAAAAATTATTATTGATTTAAAAAATAAAAAGTTCCCAAATTTATCATTTTAGTCAAATAACTATCTACTCGACATGCTTATTTTTTTGTAAATAATGACATGTATTGACTGTTTCCATTCTAAATATCTTGAGAATGGTTGCTCGTAGCGATTTTTACCAAGAGACATTTTTTAAGTAGAAAATCATGGAAACGTGTATTTTTTCATCCAGTAGTTTTATACAGGTACAGACGAAAAGTTATTGTTCTTCAAACTAGTTAAAACACATGTATGTGGCACCCCCTACAAATAGGAGTCATATTGATATTAAAATCAAATTTCTCATGTCAAAAAACTCCCAGATACCAATTTTCATCCAAATATTGACGTTACTTCAGAAATTATTTGGATAAAATCGAAATAAATATGAAACTTCTACATTCCTGTATCTCCGAATCTAAGAATTTTAGGACATTTTCTTACCTATTTTTATCTGCAGAATATGCTGCCGAAGTTTCCGGAAATTTCCGTATTGTAAATATTGTAAAATCCTAAAATTAAGAAATTGCCGATTATCAAGTTTTTCCTGGACCCCTCAAATGGTATATATCCTAAAATTATTTGAAATTATTATTTTACAGAATCTCTATCCTCTTTTTTAAACTTGGTCATGTATGCTATGTCAACATTTTATTAGTATATAGTCTGACCAATGATGTGATATATGACAGTCATAGTTATTATCTGTCATTTTTACTGAAAAGCAGATTGTCATTTTTTGGACGTCGTCTGTCGAAATCAGATATTCTCTCGCTGGTCAGATTACATCTACTATTTACTAACCTGGTCCGCACCATTTTGTTCCTGGAAAACTAAATATGTTTTGTAAATTTGCATTGGCTGTTTTATTTTTGCATATTTCTACATATTTCATTATATCCGTTTCTGGCACTCTGTATACCTTTGAAACATCAGCCATTCGCAAATTTATTCTTATACGATGTCTAAAATATTCCCTACATGTTAGAATGACGGCTGGACAACACATAAATTATGTATTATCTTACCTATCAGTTTGGATATTACAGTAAGGATGTTTACTGGATAACTCTATCATGACATTTGTTCCTTGGTCAACAATAAGAATTGGATTGAAATCATATCCTACGGTTTTTCCAATTGCTATTAATATAATTTGACTTGATAAGATGTACTCAATCTAAAAATAATTAGCAAATTTATAGAAAATTTATTAAAAATAAATTTTAAATTTACTTATTAATTATACTTATTACTTATTATACTTAATTACCACCAAACATGATTTGGAAGAAAAGATATGGATTCGCATCCCGACAAGAGAAGAATGGGAAAGCAACCGAGTAATGAACACTGAAGAGATAGCAGTCTACATAGATGCTTCCGCAACTTCAGGAGGCACATGTATAGGCATCTTCTAAGAGGAACTAGACATCCGACGATCTTTAAGGCTATCGGATGGCTGTCATGTTCTACAAGCAGAGGTTTACGCCATAAAGGAAGCGGCTAGTTGTATACGAGAGAAAATTGCTGATAGACCAATAAGGGATATAGTGATATACTACTGACAGCTTGGCCGCTTTAAGAAGCATCACCATACAATCAGTGAGATCGAAAACTGTGATGGAATGCCGAGAAACACTGTCCTGGCTGCGTCAGGGCGGAGCTACTCTGTGCTGGGCGCCAGGCCACAGCAATGTGGTGGGCAATCAGGAAGCAGACAGACTCGCCAAAGACGGGGCCAGGGGAGAGGCCGTGGCAAATAACCCACCACTTGTGACGATCAACACACTGAAGGAAGCTATAGGAACTGCCATCAAGGCCAAGCAGCAAGAGACGTGGCAACACCGTGAGGACTGCGCTACAGCTCGAAGACTATGGCCAGTGGTAGATAGCAAAAAGACAAAACAACTACTAGAGCACAAGAAGGACCTAGTACGCATAATTGTAGGTGTCATCACTGGAAACTGTCCCACGGACCTTGTGAGATGGAAGGTTTCCAACGACGACTGCTGCAGAGAATGCGGAGAGGAAGAAGAAACTATAGAGCACCTGCTGTACCACTGTCCGGTACTGGAATACCGACGCTTTAAAACTCTAGGGCAAGATTTTTTGGAGGGACTAGAGGAAGCAGCAGTAGCCAACATCAGCGATATCGGGAACTTTGCATGGAGCTGGAAGTGCTTTAACGCAAAGAAAGAATGAGAGGAAGGTTTGGTACAACAATAACAGGGGTATCGCAATGGGCCCAAGGACTCCGAGTGAGGGATCAAACATGATCCCAAACCCCATCAACCTAACCTAACCTAAACGCTTTTTGATCAAGTTTTATGATCACGCGTTTTTTTGTGATTAGAGATAAAATCTTATCTTATGGGAATTTACATCGGAATTTCCTAATTTGTCAAAATAAAGATCCTGGAATCGTGAAACTTTTTGATCATACAGTAGATTCATACATGGTCCACACATTGGATTGTTCATTTCTTTTTATTATGTAGTTTTTTCTGTTATATGTTTAGATTTGTAATTTTAATTAATTTTTAATTAAGAAGTAATATGTAGATCATAAATAAATAATTATTATTACACTTATTTGTTTTCTTCAATATCTATAATGGTAGTAATTATATTCTGTAATACTCGAACCAACAATCACTCTAATGGTACGTATACATTGGTGCGCTGCCATAATGGTACGCCATAACGCTACCATAATGGTACGTTATATTTTTCATATTAACATAGGTCCGATTCTGCTTTATTTCGTAGCTAAAGCAGTTAAAGTCTTCATTTTTTTTTGCTTTATTGCACGTGCATATGGGTTATCATTGTAATATTTTTCGAAAAAAAACACGTACGCCACTTTTTTTTGTATAGACCGTTTAATGCCAATTAAAAGTTGTCTCTTGATATTTTGTCGATTTCGATCTCCTTAATGAGATAAACGCAATTTTATTAATCACAATAAAATTAATTTAAAAATAAAATAGATAAATTATTTTTTTATCTAATTTATTATTAAATATTATTTCTATTAGTTATAATTACTATTAGTCCAACCTACAGCAAATTCAAATAAAAAAATGGAAGTTAAAATAATTACAAAAGACCTAATTTACGCTAAAAGTACTTGGAAGAAAATTATAATAAATCGAAAAAAAAATAAAACTTTGATATCTGTAGCCCCGAAACAAAGCAGAATCGGATCTATGTTGATATGAAAAATAAATCTTATTTTTACGTGAGGAATCTCTCCACAAGAGTTGCCACAAGTTTTTTGAAACACCCTGTAGGTATACTTGGTATAAACCGCTTTTGTTTGCCACTATCCACTATCTAAATTTATCTTTCAGCCTCGTATTCATCTTTTGTCTACATAATATCGCATAACCATACATGTCTAATCAATATACCAGTTTAAAATACAATGCGTTATTGATGTTTTAAGCAATGAATAAAGACATTGGTTTTTAAGAGTTTAAGATGTACTTTAGGTCAAGGTCATCAAAAGAATGTATTACCTGTGGTATTACTATCATTTTTAAGAGCGAACACCATATAATGACATTTTTAAACATCATCAAGGTTGGGTCACCTAAAATTCATGGTAAGTAGGTATGGTAGCTGGTTTAAATCAGGTTGGTAGAAGATGAACTACATACGAGTTAATGTGTATTTTAGAAGACGAAGAATTTAAAAATAGAATAATTTTTCGTAATATTTAAATAATAGAATTAAAAATAAGTTAGTGGGTTTAGATGCATTGCTCTTGGGTTAGAATTCAAAAATGATTGTATGAATATACACTGTATGATTGAAAAAAAAACACTGCGTCGAGACTTGTGTGTGGCTTAGAACTCTTAGAAATGACTATGGATGACATTCACCATATTATTTTACGTATAAAATATAATAAAAGACAGCGCTCATCATTTCCAAGCCAACTCTGACGTTTGTTTTTCTGTCGTATAAAGGCTTTTGGAAATTCCGGACAAGTGAACTCAGAAATCCGGACAAAATCCGGACGTCGCAAAAAAGAAACTATAAATTTATTTACGAACTTTTATAGGAGGCAAATAATAGTCCCGAAATATAAACCAAAAAAACATTCACTTTCCAGGAGTGCACCAGAACCGAAAAATTTCAGCGCCAAAGTATAGAAATGGGTACTTTTGAACATGCGTCGGTTAAGTAGAGCTGTAGCATCGTAGAGACTAAAATATTCAACAAAGTAACTGAGAAATTAATTCAACTGTAACTGTGAAATAAAAAATGTCTATACCTATTGGCGGATTCATTTCCAAGATTAGGAAAACGATATAACATACCAATATCTTCCAAAACACAAAATACACTTAGATCCATTTTATCACATTGCTAAACCAATGAATACAGAACAACAAATAAAAAATGTAATATACCAAATACCATGTGAATGCGATAAATTTTACAGTGGTGAAACATCTAGACCCTTAATGTTCGAATTAAAATTTATAAAGATTATTTAAGAAAGGGAACTTTTCACAAATATAAGATTTGTCAGCATTCATGAGACACAGGGCACAGAATAAATTTTAATAACGCCAAAATTATAATGAAAGCAGCGATATCCTCTAAAAGAAAAATAAAAGGAGCTTTTTTAATACAATCTAATAAAAATAAATGTATTGCTCTTGCATCTGTAGATGTCTGGTTTGGTACATAACATAAATAAACATAACATACGTAAAAATTAAAAATAATCATACAGAAAGTTTGGGGCTTTTTGGTTTTACTTTATTAAGTAATTGTTATCAGGTAGTAATTGTTAATTTTGAAGTTTAACTTGATATAATGTCATTTTAATAGAACGTCAACGGTTTTTGTAGACGTATCTGTTTTAAAAAACTAAAGTGTTCTCGAATAGTTGAATTTTAAATAGTTTTTTTTTCTTTTTTTTCTGCTTCCGACAACGGAAAGAGATAAACTTTCCGAAACGTTAAGAATTTTTTTGTTCGTTAGGAAAATTTGTATATCTGTAAACCTAACTTCTGACAAGTAGTTTCTGTTTGGATTAACGCAGAAGCGTTTACAAAAAAATAACTATTTTATTTTGTAGATTTTCTTGCAGTGGCGAAATACCCATATAGGATTTTTTGGAGAACTGTAAAATGTTTTTTACAGTTCAGGTTTCCCGGTCAGGTTTTTGCGGTCAGGTTTCCCGGAAGATTTTCCAAATCCGGGCCGGACCGGATGTGCGAATAAATCCAGACGTATGGGATTCCTAGATGTATAGTATAATCTGTCCAACGATTAAATACATAATAATGTCAGTTGTGTGTATGTTCACTGTCTTAACGAATTCTTGAACTTATTTATTTATAAATTTCTTCCTGGGAGGAGTAATTATCCCCATTACCCCTCCCGTATATGCACCCTAGAATTATTTTTTTGCTTATTTAGATTTTCTCTAGCGAGTCATCAATCGAGGGAGGAGGGCCATGGTCCTCACAATAGGATTTGACCTCAAATTATAGATTCGGAAAACGAGATGGTGGAGAAAATGGAGACAGATCCTCCAGCCCCCACCTCCCGGGTACCTCAGGCGGAGACAAGTTCTTTTTTGTTCTTTTTCGACTGTGAAGGGCACGGAGGGCTAAAACCCACCTGTGTAAGAGTGTATACTCTCGTAGGAGGTAAATGTCCACTCTCCGGTGTATGAAAATCTGTTGTCAGACGAGGACGAAAAATATCTTGTCCCCCTACAAGAGGAAGATCCTCATGTATTATGAGTTATGCTTATAGACTGTATGATGAGTTATAACTCAAGAAAGGGGGACACAATAGATCTTTAAGGTCGCAATGATTAACCACCTTTCCACTCATTCTACATGCTACAAGGTAAGCTTCGCTAAACTTGCTAACATCACCGATATTAAAATTATCACTAAGGTTGATTTGTAAAATTTTATGTTGCAAGACCAAAGATTTCAAACAAAATTGTATTTTTCCACATATTCGTAAAAAATTATTTGGGTGTTCTTCCTTTGCAATAACTTTGTATAATAAATGAGTTTACTGTGTTGAAAATGTTGTTAGTGATATTACTACTTTACCCATTTCTTAAAACTAAAAATTATTATTATTAAAAACGTATCACAGAACATTGAAACTATTATAGATTATGATAATTTACAAAGCAAACATATGATTATTTACGTCGTTTTGTACCATCAAGGTTAAATATTGTCTAAGAAAAGTAATATTTTTCTAATTATATGTCTAATATTTCGTTTACTCATTAACATGCGTTTGGGCACAAGGTTAATGAGGATTTTTAATTTTAAAAGAAATAACCGATATTAAACTATAAAACTATACCGGGTGCGTCTCAAAATAAGTGGCTCACCCCTATAACTTTTTTATTTTTTCAAATAGAAAAACAATATTTGGTATGTTAGTATATAACATAAATTAGGATTGATTGACGCATTCAATTGTTGTTGGCCACTTCTTATTTCGCCGGAAATTACAACCACTTTTGATTTTTATATGGTACCCACAGTATTTTTTTACTTTATTCGATAGAAAATGTTACTCTGAATAGAATGACATATCATATGTCAACTTTGATCTTTTTGGCATATGGTTTATTTGAAATTATAACATGCGGTTCATAACGAAAATTTGACTCGAACTACCAAGTGTGTGGTATCAAATTATTCGTAAAAATGCTTTTTCCAAATATGCTAATGAGCCACACTCGTTCCATTTGAAAAAATTGAGATATGAGTAAAAATACGATTTGGGCATCTTTAAACCGGCCAGGACGAGACACTAAAAGCATTAAACAATCAAATCTATTTTTCCAAGGCTGCTTGACTAAAAATTAGTGTTTTTAACATAGCCATTGTATTCTAATTTGAAATTTAAAATACGATTTTTTATTATTTTTATTTTTGTGATTAAGCGAGAATGCCAAAAGTTGGCATGATATGTCATTTTATTCAGAATGTAATTTTCTATCAAATAAAGTAAAAAAATACCGAGGGTGCCATTTAAAAATCAAAAGTTGTAGTCATTTCTGGTGAAACAGGAAGGGACCAAAAACAATTGAATACGTCAATCAATGCTAATTTAAGTCATATCTGAAAAAATAAAAAAGTTATAGGGGTGAGCCACTTTTGAGACGAACCCGGTATAACTATGTCAACGCAGAAAAATCCACTCGACAATAATTCTCTATAAGGCAAAATTACAAAAGAAATTAGCTGGCCATTGTACCGCATGATTGAAAAAAAACGGCGTCCAGTTGGCTTGAAAATGAACATCGATGACACACCACATCGATTTTCGTTTCACAGCCATCCCTGACGTCGTTTTTTTCGACCATAAGGTATTTCTTTTATTTAAATTTTCTCTCACAACTACAGGGTGAATAAGTAGGTACAAAAATTGTGGTTGGGGTACAAAAAACCCTCTATTTATAAAACAAAGATCTGAATATTTTCACACATCATACCGTATGATCGAATAAAAACGGCGTCAGCGGTGGCTATGAAATGAAGATCACTGTCATTTTATATGTAAATTTATATGAGAAATGTCATCGACCGTCATTTCCAAGCCAACTGGACTCCGTTTTTATTCGATCATACGGTATAATATACCGTACCAAAGACCGTACCATCGAAACAAGTCAGCGTCAATTTAAGTTACCTTAGTAATATAAACAAGGGTAATGGTAATGATATTATTCACATTAGTAACGCAACTTATTTATAACATATATTGATATTTTTAAAATATAGTTAAACAGTAGGTTAATGTGAGAAGGTATAGTAGAAGTAGGATATAAAAGGGGGAAATAGAGTAAAAAATAATGCAAATAAGTCCAATTTATCGTTTTTTCTAATTATTTTAAAATTTAAACTACACTTACCTTCATGTCTGAATAAAGATGGAATCTCTCGACGTGTTATTTTCTATTAATTGATTTTTTCGAACTAAATCTAAAATAAAACGCAACAACTGTAATTGAAAAGCATCGTAATTAAATGTATTACTTGTTTGTATAATTACATATTGCATTGTAACTCGTTTAATTTTCATTTTTGCCATTGCTACATTTTTTGTTAAGCTTATTATTTAATTAATATTCATCCGAAATATTTGTTTTATCGTGATAAGTAATTTAACAAGTAAATATTATAAATTATAAACTAACAATGGTAGTATAAATCAATGTTACTAATATAAATAGTATGATTTTACCGGAAAAAGATAATATATTTACTACATGATGGATGTAAAATAATTATAAATCCTCAAAAAATTCTTAAAAAAGATCTTAATCTCAAATCAAAGTCAAAACCCTGATTAGATCAACTTTCTTTCATCTTTCATTTGAGAATGTAAAAACATAAAAAAAAATATAAAAATACAATATAATACTTACGCGTTTCTGAAATACTTGTTTTATTGGTTTCATTTATTGAAAAATTTGTAAAAAATAACCGCTATCATTTACAAAAAACTTGAGCAATAGACTGACAAATCAAATGCTAGTGCATCGCCTATTATGAAGTCATTTTTATCTGATCACCCCGGACATACAATACTTTAAATGCTTTTTTAAAATATATCAATTTAATAAGGTTGAGTAGGTCAAAAACTGTTATAATGAAGCAGGTTGGGGGATGGAAAATAAATAATGGTTTAACCAGTGGTTTATGAAAATAAGCCCCGTTCTCAGTACTTTGTATTGTCGAGCGACACGTCAAAAGAACCAATGAGATTTGCACAACATTCAATTGACAGCTGTTTGAATTTTGCACAAATCTGATTGGTTCATGTTGCTGGCGCCCAGGGGCGCATATACGGGAGGGGTAATGTGGGTAATTACCCCTCCCAGGAAGAAATTTATAAATAAGAAAATCTGATCGGTCAATCAGTCATCAAATTAAAATAAAATAAATTAATAATATCAATCAAAATAGAAATCTAGAGCAATCTAAGTTTATTTTTTTCCATAGTCACAATACCTTTAAGCGAAAATTTAATTTAAATCTATTACCTTATTTAAATATTGCCACTACCCCTCCCAGACTCACTCTCTGGATGCGCCACTGCTGGCGACAGTCGATATTCTGAAAACGGGGCTTAAATAATTGTTAATCGGTATTGCATGTAATTTGACTGTCAGTGTTCAAAGTTTATTGCAATTGATTTTTTTTGATCATATACATTATATACCTACATATGCTACATATACCGTATGATCGAAAGAAAACGGCGTCCAGTTGGAAATGAACATCGATGACATTTCCTATAAAGGGTGTTTCAAAAAACATGTGCCATCTCTCGTGGCAAGATTCCTCACGTAAAAATAAGATTAATTTTTCATATCAACATAGGTCCCATTCCGCTTTTTTTCGTAGCTACAGGGTGTTAAAGTCTTAATATTTTTTCGATTTATTATAATTTTCTTTCAAGTATTTTTATTGTTTCGAATGAAATTTTGAGTGTAGAAGTTACTATAAATGCGACATATTTTAAAGCTAAAAAAACGTCGACGTATTCACCAGGGACGTGCATATGGGTTATCACTAGAATATTTTTCTAAAAAAAGCTTGTACGCCACTGACTTTTTTTTCTCTTGTTAGCGAAATAGTGTAAGCAGTTTAATGCCGATTAAAAGTTGTCTCTTTATTAAAAGTACTCATTGATTCCTCATCAAAAAATATAAAAAAAGTTCCTATAAACATGGGTATGGAAATGCACAGTTTTAGAGTTACAGGATGTTAAAACTTTTAACAATTAGGTTTTTTGTAATTTATTATATCTATTATTATTCTTATTATTTTTTTAATTTGTATTTATTAATTTTTATTTGTAAGTTGGGCTAATAGTAATAATAACTAATAATAATAATATTTAAAAATAAGTTAGTTAAAATATTTAATAAACAAAAGATGTTATCGTGGGGGCTATAATAAAAAAGAAGAATGAAATTATTGGGCAAACATACAGTAAGATTAGCCATGAAACATGGCTAAAATACGACTACCCGTAGACACTTAGTGTTTCTGCCTTCCGGCTTCGTCCATACGGGAGGAATCATAAAATCGATAGGATTAGTCGATAGGATCGCTAGTTCATCGTTGCTGATTCCTTCCGTATTGACGAGCCGGAAGGCAGAAACACTAAGTGTCTACGGGTAATGTGTTTCATGGCTAATCTTACTGTAGGTTTGCCCAATAATTTCATTCTTCTTTTTTAAAATATTTAATTTATTATTTTTACTTTTATTTAAATTTTATTAATTGTGATTAATAAAATAGCGTTTATGTCATCAAGGAGGCTGAATTCATTAGGCCTGATGAATTTATCAAAACTTTTTTAGCATTAAAATATGTAGCACTTTTAGTAACTTTTACCCCCAAAATTTCATTCGAATCACTAAAAGTACTTGGAAGAAAATTATAATAATTCGAAAGATTATTAAGACTTTAACACCCTGTAGCTACGAAACAAAGCAAAATCGGACCTGTTGATATGAAAAATAAATCTTATTTTTGCGCGAGGAATGTTCCCACGAGAGATGGCACATGTTTTTTGAAACACCCTGTATAATTTTACATATAAAATGATAGCGATCTTCATTTCATAGCACCCGCTGACGTCGTTTTTTTATCATAGCGTACCATGATTATGCCATGATATATTGATAATTAAATTATATTTTAAAACGTTGTGTTTATTTTAGCTAGATAATTGCATACAAATGACAATGACATAATGTATGAAAGTATATTGTTGACTTCTTTATTTTATAAAACTATTATATTTTCAATTATTCACTTACATTGCCAACTAGTTTTTGAAGAAAAATATGATACAATTGTTATATACAGTATTTATATTTACCTTCAATTAATTTCAAACTGATTAAAAGAACTAAGAAAAAATCAAACAAACGAAATTAACAACACAACTCTTTCACTCAATTCGTAGAGCTCTTTCACTCTAAATGCTTACTTTTTGTTGAAAATTAAATATTTCTTTACTGCAAGGAATGTACAAAGCTGTACCCCCCATCTTCAAAAGTTTTTTTCAGCAACAAGGACGAAGTTTTGTATAGCCGGTGTTAATAAAACCGTCCACTGAAATATGAAAAAGAATAATGAATACATTTTATTATTATTTACATTCTTTAAAAATATTAGTAAGTACGGACAGAATAAATTCAGATCTATATTATATATATATATATATATATATATATATATATATATATATATATATATATATATATATATATATATATATATATATATATATATATATATATATATATATATATATATATATATATATATATATATATATATATATATATATATATATATATATATATATATATATATATATATATAGTCCTAGTCCTATATAATACCAATAATTTTAGTAGTTCATTGACAATCTTTATAAATTGTTAATTATAAAATTTCGCATATTTTAATTAGGTAGTCTAATATTTGTGTCAAAATTTTGTGATTACCTATAGATATTTTTAGTTTCGCGAGAGAAGGAACAATTCGACAAACTACATCTAAAAAATTATAGAGAATACAGAAATCTGATTTCCAAATAAAATTTCAGACTATAATAGCTGTCACCTGACCATCTCTATACCGGGTCCGTCTCAAAAGTGGCTCACCCCTATAACTTTAATTTTTTCAGATAAAAAAAAGAGATTTGGTATGTTAGCATATGACATAAATTAGGATTGATTGACGTATTCAATTGTTTTCTGTCACTTCCTGTTTCGGAAATTATTTTAATTTTTAATTTATTCGGGAATTATTCCTTCCGGAAATTACTACAACTTTTGATTTTTAAATGGCACCCTCGGTATTTTTTACTTTATTCGATAGAAAATGAAATTCTGAATAGAATGACATATCATATGTCAAAAAATGTCTATACCTATGTGGCGGATTCATCTATCCAAAAAAATCCTTTATGGGTATTTCGCCACTGCACTGCAAGAAAAATCTACAAAATAAAATAGTTATTTTTTGTAAACACTTCTGCGCTAAACCTAAACGGACCCTGCTTGTCAGAAGTTGTGTTTACAGTTATACAAATTTGCCTAACAAAGAAAAAAATGCTTAACGTTTCGGAAAGTTTTCTCTTTCCGTCGTCGGAAGCAAAAATTAAGTTGAGTCTAATATTAGTTTTATTGAGTCTAATTGCAGAGCAGTGGCGAAATACCCATAAAGGATTTTTTTGGACATCATACGTCAACTTTCGACATTTTTGCTTAAAACAAAATTGAATTTTATTTTTCTGGCTGTGTTAAAAACACTAATTTTTAATCAAGGAGCCTTGGAAAAATAGATTTGATCGTCTAATGTTATTCGTGTCTTGTCCTGGCTTGTTAAAAGATGCCCAAATCGTATTTTTAATCATATCTCAATTTTTTCAAATGGAACGAGGGCGGCTCATTAGCATATTTAGAAAAAGCATTTTTTTACGAATAATTTGGTACCACATACTTGGTATTTCGAGTCAAATTGTCGTTATGAATCGCATGTTGCAATTTCAAATAAACCAGGAAATAAACCATATTCTAAAATGTCAAAGCTGACATATGATACGTCATTCTATTCAGAGTATAATTTTCTATGGAATAAAGCAACAAAAAACCGAGGATCGAGGATACCATCAAAGATACCATTTAACAATAAAAGTTGTAGTCATTTCCGGCGAAACAGGACGTGACAGAAAACAATTATTGAATACGTAAATCAATCCTAATTTTAGTCATATATTAATATACCAAATCTCAATTTTTGTCTGAAAAAATAAAAAAGTTATAGGGGTGACTTTGAGACGCACCCGGTATACCGTATGATCGAAAAAAAAAACGGCGTCAACAATGGCTATGAAATGAAGGTCGCTGTCATTTTATATGTAAAATTATAGGGGGAATGTGTGTGTGTTATCGATCGTCATTTCCAAGTGAACTAGACGCTGTTTTTTTTTCGATCATACTGTATTATCTTTAGTTGAACAAACTATAGATTCCAGAGTTTTTTCGAGTTAGAACTCTTTGTCGAGTCCCACAAAAATCTTTTAGGACAACAATCCGATTAAAAATTAAAATAAAAAATATGCTTTTTATTATACAGGGTGGCGCTTCACACCATGCGGGGGTTTCAAAGAGAACGGCAGTTTCTGTGTTCTCTTTGGAACTCTTTTGAAAAAAAATATAAGAAATTTTCCGAAAATGGGAACTTATCTTTCAGTGAGAATTGGTATGATCTATATTAGTTGGTGGCTGCAGTGTGCATTTACCAATTAATAGAATCCTTAAAATCCTCCTGATTTATTTAGTCTGGACTTATATATGCGGATCATGGAACTCTTTTGAAAAAAAAAATATAAGAAATTTTCCGAAAATGGAAACTTATCTTTCAGTGAGAATTGGTATGATCTATATTAGTTGGTGGCTGCAGTGTGCATTTACCAATTAATAGAATCCTTAAAATCCTCTTGACTTATTTAGTCTGGACTTTTATATGCGGATAATAGAGAAAGATAGTAAATTGTTTATACTTTCTCTATGCTGTTAATGTAAAAAAACTACATAAACTACATTACAAGTAGTTAATATCGACGTAGATAGTGTAGGTGTAGTTTATGTAATTTTCAAATATCAAAGATTTGAGGCAGGTTTGGGGTTTATAACAAGATAAAGATAATTTTAAGCTTTAGAAAAGAGAGGAAATATGGCTTCAAATATAGCATTGGCGTAACAAAAATTATTTACACCCCTGATCATACAGAGGAAATGAAAAATATTCTTTCTACAAAGTTTTGAAAAGATTACTGACTAGGTGATTAAAATCTTATGATATTTTATATTTGTAAATTGGTTATTTTAAATTTTTTAAGAGTTTTTGTATTTTATATATATATAATAATTTTAATACTTTGTCACAATATTGTGTTATATTCATTAATTAAATAAATAGGTAATGGCAAAGAATATTATAGTTTTAAGAACTCTCGTGTGGAAGCTTTAGTGATTTGTCACACCGTGGCGCTTTTGAACATAATCGAAGCCTGAAAATGCTAATATTTTAAATTTTGAGGACTACGCGCGGCGATATTTCGTATGGTGTTGCCAAAGAAACATATTTTATTCTCAATATTTAAAGAAATATGTTATGTGATTTAGTTATAATATTTCGTATTCGTTAGTACATGAGGCATCTTAAGGCTATGAAAAACGTAGCCTATGAAATAAACATTTTATGATTTTTTAATTAGTTTTAGATACCTTCTAATAAAAAATTACTTCATATTCCAGATAAAAAAATTAAATTTTTAATAGTTTTTCGGATACACGCAGTATTTTTCATATGGCTCTCTCATAGGTAAAATACGAGAGAATAAATAATTAACTAAAAAAAAAAAAAAAAAAAAAAAATATTTTTTTAAAATATCGACCCATAAGGGGTTGTAATTAGATAAAGGGGGTGTAATTTACAAAAAAAAATCTACTTACTAGGAGTATGAACTTATGCACAGATGTGGCGCATTTGAAAATTGATAAGCGTTTTTTGGAAATGTATAGCATAAGGGTAGTGAAACTGGGGGTGAAATTTATGTACAAAAAATGTTAGTATCTAGAATATGAAATTTTGTACAGAGTCTCCTTAAGTGACGAAAGTGAGTACCTGAAAGTAATATTTTTGAATTCATCCCCTAGAAATAAGGGATGAAATTTGTACAAAAGTTTGTTACAATCGGTTTTAGAAGTATTAAATTCTGCACAGACGTTCCTTATGTAACGTAAATTAGCACTAAGTAGCACTTTTTGGAAATTCGCCTCTAAGGGTGTGAAATTAGGGGTGAACGTTCTGAAACATTTCTGTTGAAGGAATATAAATCTGCACAGAGGTTTATTATGTAGCGTATTTGAATAATTAGAGTGATTTTTGGATTTCATTCCTTAAAAAAATGGAATGAACTAGGGTTAAAACTAGGGGTGAAAGATTTGTTATAATTTTTCTATGTAAATCCGTGGTAGAACTAGGAGTATGAAATTCTGTTCAGAGGCCCCTTAAATGATGAAAGTGAGTAACTAGAAGCGAATTTTAGGCATGCATCCCCTAAAAATAAGGGATGAAACAATTTGTATCAAAATTTTTAAAATCGGGTTTAGAAGTATGAATTTTGCAAACGTTCCTTTTGTAACGTAATTGTAGCACTAAGAAAGCAATTGTTTGAAAATTCGCGCCTCTAAGGGTGTGAAATAAGGGGTGAACTTTCTGAAACAATTCTGTTAAGGGAATATAAAATTTTGCACAGAGGTTTCTTATGATAGCCGTAATCTGAATAATTTGAGTGATTTTTGGAATTCTTTCCTTAAGGGGGTAAAACTAGGGTTGAAAAATTTGATCATGAATTTTTTACGTTAAATCCGGTCTAGGACTAGGAGTATGAATTTCTGTTCAGAGGTCCTTAAATGATGATGTGAGTACCTAGAAGCGAATTTTAGGTATGCATCCCCTAAAAAAATAAAAGGGGAATGAAAATTTGTACAAAAATTTGTTACAAATCGGTTTTTAGAAGTATGAGTTTTGCAGACGTTCCTTATGTAACGTAATTTAGCATAAGAGAAGCAATTTTTGAAAAATTCGCCCCTCTGAAAGGGTGTGAAATGAGGGGTTGAACGTTCTGAAACAATTCTGTTGAAGGAATATGAAATTTGCACAGAGATTCCTTATGTAGCGTGATTGAATAATTAGAGTGATTTTTTGAATTCATTCCTTAAGGGGGTAAATAGGGTGATTAAAGAACTTCTGTTCATATTCATTATGTAAAATCCGTTCTAGGACTAGGAGTATGAAATTATGTTCAGAGGTCCCTTAATGATGAAAGTGAGTACCAGAAGTGAATTTTGGACATTCATCTCTTAAGAGAGTGAAATAAGGGTTGAAAATTTGTACAAAAATATTGTTAAAATACGGTTTTTAAGAAGTATATGAATTTTGCCCAGACGTTCCTTATGTAACGTAATTTTAGCACTAAGAAGCAATTTTTGGAATTCGGCCCATTAAGGTGTCAAGCAAATGAGGGGTTAAACGTTCTGGAACAATAATTTCTGTTCAAGGAATATGAGAATTTGCCCAGAGGTTTATTATTGTAGCGTCAATACAAAAAAAAAATAAAAAAAAAAATTATTTGGAATTCAAATCTTAAGGGTGATAAAACTAAGGGTAAACATTTGTATGAAATTTTATGTAAAATCCGTTCTAGAACTAGGAATATGCAATTTTGTACAGAAGTCCACGTTAATGAAAAATGAAAGTGTGTAACCAGAAGAAAATTTTGGACATTGACCCCCTAAAAAAATTAAGCACTCCCTATAAACAATTTAAAATAAAAAAAATTGTCCTAAAAAATAAAAAAAAGTTGGGTGGACCACTCCCTTATCACTTTAGGGTAAAAAAAATAGATAAGCGCTGGAAATAGGTTGACCAAACCAAACCAAACCAAGACCTAACATAATATACGAGTTATAAAAATTTTATCAAAATTTTTTTTTTTTTTTATTTTTAAAAAATGCTACAAAAACGTTGTATAAAAAAAAACAACCCCTCATTTAAAAAAACTAGGGGAGAATGGTAGAACGGGTGTGGAAATTTAAGAGTGTTTGTATTGGTTAATGCCAAATAAAAAATTAAATATTTTTTTTTGTTCAAAAAATAAAAAAAATGGGGGTGAGCAATACCCTTATCACTAAGGGTATAAAAAAAAATAGATAACAAACTATTTCAGACCTACTCAATATACATTAATAAACGTCATCAAAATCGGGCTTAAGCCCGTTTCCCGGAGACGAGGAGGATAACAAGAAAAACAACCACCTATTAGAAATAGGAGATGATGGTTTAGAACGGTGAAATTTAGACGTTGTTTGTTTCTTTTTAGGCCAATAAAAAAATACTTTTTTTTTCAAAAAATAAAAAACATGGGGTGGCTACCCTCTCGGCTAACCTTATCACTTAAGGGTATAAGAATTTATATAACAACCTATTCCTAGACGACTGAAATATACAATTAAAATGTTTATCAAAATCGGGTTAAGCCGGTTCGGAGATGGTAACAAAAAAACTTAAAAAAAAAACAAACCTCTATTAAAAAATAGCGGAGATGATGGTAACGAACGGTGAAAAATTAGAGTTGTTTGTATTTTTTAAGCCCAAATAAAAAAAATTAAAATAATTGTTTTTAAAAAAAAAAAAAAAAAAATGGGGGTGAGCTACCCTTAGCAATTAAGGGTATAAAAAATATAGAAAACAAACTATTTTCAGACCTACTCAATATATATAATAAAACGTCATCAAAATCGACTAAGCCGTTTCGGAAGAGTATGGTAACAAGAAAACAACCCCTATTAGAAAAAATTACCGGAGATGATAGGTAGAACGGTGAAAATTTAGAGTTGATTCTGTATTTTTTAAAGGCCAAATAAAAAAAATTTTTTTTTCCAAAATTAAAAAATGAGGATGGGCTACCCTCTCGGCTAACCTTATCACTTAAGGGAAAAAAAAAAAAAAAAAAAAAAAAAAAAAAAAAAAAAAAAAATAACATAATAAAATTTTATCAAAATCGGTTAAACCGTTTCGGAGATGGTATACAAAAACTTAAAAAAACAACCCCTATTAAAAAAATAGGGGATGATCGTTCATAGAACGGGTGAAAATTTAGGTGTTTGTATCTTTTTAATGTCAAATAAAAAAAATATAACATATTTTTTTTATTCAAAAAAAAATAAAAAATGGGTGTAGCTACCCTATAGCAATTAAGTATAAAAATAATAACAACACAACTGAAAAATGACAATCTAACTCACTACAATATTCTAGTAATGACAAGTAGAAAACTTTAATAAATATAAAAAAAAAAAAACCCCTATTAGAAAATACGGGATGATGGTAGCAACGGTGGAAATTTAGAGTTGTTTGTATTTTTTAAGCCAAATAAAAAAATAATATTTTTTTTCCAAAAAATAAAAAAATGAGGGTGGGCTACCCTCTCGGCTACCCTTATCACTTAAAGGTATAAGAATATATGAAACAACCTATTCTTAGACGTACTGAAAGGTATGACATATAAAATAATTTATCAAAAATAAAAAAAAAAAAAAAAAAAAATAGAACAAAAAAAACTTAAAAAACAACCCCTATTAAAAATAGGGGATGATTCGATAAGCAGACTTTGTGAAAATTTAGGGGTGCTGTTTATTTTTAATGTCAAATTAAAAAAAAATTAAAATTATTTTTTTTTTCAATAAATTAAAAAAAAAATGGGTGGGCTACCCTTATCAACTTAAGGGTAATAAAAATAAGAGGAAAATAAAAAATAAAAAAAAAAAAAAAAATTATAATATAAAATTTACATAAAATAAAAAAAAAAAAAAAAAAAAAAAAAATAAGTAACAAAAAATTTAAAAAAAACAAACCCCCTATTAAAAAAATAGGGGATGAATGGTAGAACGGTGGAAAATTTAGGGTTGTTGGTATTTTTTAATGCCAAATCAAAAAAAATTAAATTTTTCATATTTCAAAAAATAAAAAAATGGGTTGGGCATACCCTTATCACTTTAAGGGTATAAAATAGATAACAACGTATTCTTAGACCTACTGAAGTATTAGCATATAAAATTATCATCAAAAATCGATCAAGCCGTTTCAGAGAAGATGGTAAACAAAAAATTTAAAAAAAAACATCCCCTATTAAAAAATAGAGGATGATGGTAGAACGGTGAAAATTTAGGTTTGTTTGTAATTTTTTAATTGACCAAAATAAAAAAAAATATAAAAATTTATTGTTTCAAAAAATAAAAAAATGGGGGTGGGCTACCCTTATCACTTAAGGGTAAATAAAAAAATATATAACAACCTATTTTCAGACCTACTCAACATACATAATAAAATTTCGGATCCAAAATCGGCTAAGCCGTTTCGGAGATGGCAAAAAAAAAAAATTATAAAACATTTTTTTAAATATTCAAAAAATCAGGGATAAATTAGCCAGAACGGTTGAAAATTAGGGTTGTTGTTTTCTGTATGCCAATAAAAAAATAAAAACAGATTTTTTTCTTTTCAAAAACTTAAAAAAAAAAAAAAGAGGGTGGGCTACCCTCTCAGCTACCCTTATCAGTTAAGGTTATAAAAATAGATAACAACATATAACAGAAAAAAGAAAAAAAAAATACATATAAAATTTTATTCAAAATCGGTTAAGTCAAGCAGTTTCGGAGGAGTACGGTAACCAAAACCATCCAAAACTGTAACACGAGAATTATATTTATAATATTATATGAAAAACTGCCGGAGAAGTGCGGAGAGCGGAGAGCGGAAAGACTGATTATAGCAATAGATGAAATTTAAAACTAAATTTAAAACTATTCAAGAAAGTACATACAAAACAAGGCAACGCCGCGCGTCTGTTCGTTCAATTCCGAGCAAAATAGCGAGGCCCCACGAAGTTGGGGCCTCGCTCGAGGTGGCGGTATTCGTCCTACGGGGTATTTGTCCTACCAACCGAACGTCACTTCGGGCATGTTCGGTAGTCCTAAAAATTCGAGGTGGCGGTATTCGTCCTACGGGGTATTTGTCCTACCAACCGAACGTCACTTCGGGCATGTTCGGTAGTCCTAAAAATTCCTGTTTCAGGAATTTTGTCCTGGCTAACGTACTAAATCTGTTTTTTTTTTTTTTTTTTTTTTTTTTTTTTTTTTATTTTATTTAGTTTGTAATTTGACAAGATTAACCTCAGAAAAGTTTAAAATTAGAATTTTTATGAAACATATTTACTAATACCTTAGGATTATGAAAAGTAATCAAAAAAATAAAAAAAAAAAAAAAAAAATATTTTACAAATAAAAGCATAAACAAAATGAAAGTGATAGCAACACGATTACGGTTTTAATTGTGTTTTTATATAGAGAATACGTCTACATTGGTTGAAATCTCAGGTGTGTATCTAGATAATATTGTATTCAAACCAAAGCTGTAAAACGATTAACAATTTTTTAGAAATTATAAGCTATCCACAAATTCCTGAAAATAAAAAAAAAAAAAAAAAAAAAAAAAAATGTTCTTAATTATTTTTCCCACATGATGTCCTTTCAGGTTCCAGATATGTGATATTGTTTTAATTGCAAGATCGTAGCTTACAAAACATTTCTTCAGGAAACGGCCGGCATTTTGTTTTAGTTAATAAGTAATTATAAAAATATGAGCAAAAATGAGATGGTTTAAAAGAGTGAAAATTTTAAGGTTAAGAAATCTGAAACTCAAAGGAAAACTGATTAAAAGCTGATAAAATAAGTTACCGTTAAACTGGAAAAGCAAAACTAGTAAGTTTTATTATGAATTCTATTCACTATTAACATTTGTGGTATTTTACAAATGTATTTCTTTTGAATTACAGCTATACGCATAATACAAAAGACAATTTATCATCTTTAAAACCATAAGGCATATGATATATGAGATAGGTAGGTATGTACAATGTGGTAGGTACAATATGATCGAAAAAAAAAACGGCGGTCAGTGCATGGCTATGAAATGAGATCGCTGTCTGTTTTATATGTTAAAATTATATAGGAATGTCCAAGGATCGTCATTTCCCAAGCAACTGGACGCCGTTTTTTTCGATTATATGAGACATAAGTGTCAGCCTTGCTACACCACAGACCTTTATATTATACTTCTAGCACAAGGACATATCGGCAAGCCTTAGGTTGGTGTTTACGCGTGTAGGTGTGAATCGCTATGGTGATCTGGTCGGAGAGGATTAGAAAAGTATAAAATATTTATTACATAACCACTTAATCTGATGATTTCATATGCATCTAATACAAGTTCAATACATCTTATTGTAATAAGCATATTGGCCATACTCTTCATATACATGAAAATCGTATCAATCGTGTATCACATAGCACATTTAAGAGGACTGATCCTATAAAGGCATTTATTTTTGTTTTCTATTTATAACCTCGTTAACTCATTTATTTTGTAGATTTATTTTAATATTAAGCTCTAGGATAAAAAACCTGCTTAGACAGAACATGGGTATTTTCGAATACTTTATTTAGAAAATCTTGTCAGGACATTGATATAAGATTACAGAAAAATAGTTGCTGACATAGGACAAATGTATAAAGTCTTCAGGATACCCTTCGGGAACAATTTAGAATGATGCAGCGTAAACTACAGTAAAGTCTGAACATTAAGCATAAAGGTAAATTAAATTATCCATACATGTGTGCAGCAAAGTCGTAAGATAATAAATATTGTTTTCAGAAACAAAACCCACAACTTATTCTGCCAAATACAAATAGTACACATTCTTATTTTACTAGCGTGATTTGACCTTACTCTTCTTACACACAAAAATCGGCACCCAAAGCCTGAAATTGGCAACTCTAGTATACCTATTCTATGCTAATGAAATATTTTTTTTAAGTGATATTTATTTTGTTTATTGATCTTTCTAGATTTAAATATTTTTATCAGTCTGAGATCAATATGAATTTTTTTTTAAAAAAGAACGAGTATACCTAAAATCAAAAATTTTGATTTAAGTTAGGTATGTCAAAATAATAAGTTAAGTATTTTAGAAAAAACCTGTATTTTTAAATTGCAAAGCTGAAGGCGCGCCCCCCCCCCGCCGCCCCAAGACAAACTTTTTTTTTCTTTTTCAAATATTTTTTTCAAACTAAAAAATGTATCGATCTGAATTAATTTATTCAAATATAACAGAAAAAATATCTATCTTAAAGTTGCAGCTGTGGTTGCAATAATCTCTGTATGGCCTAAAAACATTTGTTTTATTTATTAAAATTACAAAATTACGGTATAAAGTTATAAAAGTACTTTATAAAAAGATCTCCGAGAATTGTTCAAGAAAAAATAATAAAAGGGAAAAATTCTGAATTTACAGAAATGTTTCTTTTTCACTTTATTCCAATTATGTTAATGAGAGTGAAAGTAAAGACTATGGAGAGCTTATTCGTAGATAAAGTAAACTAATTAATTAGTTATCTCTGTGTGTATAGCAAGGACTACCTGTAACGACCCCTAAAAGTAGTTTAATAATAATTTACATTAATTAATTAGGATTTTTCTTGCCTGAGTGCCTTGAGACAAAACCGTAAAATAATAAGAACCAAAACAGTTTAATGCCAATTAAAAAAAAAAAAAAAAAAAAAAAAAAAAAAAAACAAATTACATATAAATAAATAAATACTGTTAAAATCAAAAAAAAAACAGCTGGACGAGCAGCAATTTTTTTTTTCCAATGTTAGTACTGTATTGATCGAAAAAAAACGGCCGTCCATTAGCTTGTTAATGATAGTCGATGACATTCCCATATAATTTTAAATATAAATGACAGCGAATCATTATTTTATAGCCGACACTGTGACTATTGTGTATTATTCTTATTACTAATACTGCACCCAATCACTTTTTTTGACAATTAATCTATAAAAAAATAAAAGTAAACAAATTTTCATATTATAAAATAATTTATTTCATTAATAAATAAAAAAAAAAAAGTCATTTTTACTCCGAATAGGACATGCTATTTTTTTCAAATTTTTTTTTTTTTTTTTTAAACATTTCAAACTTTGCAATAATATAACAAGATTTAAAAGTTGAATACCTTGTAACTAATTATTACCGTATGATCGAATAAAAACGGCTCAGCGATGGCTATGAAATGACAATCGATGACATTTCCCATATAAATTTACATATAAAATGACAGCGATCTTCATTCATAGCCATCGCTGGAGGCCGTTTTTATCGATCATACGGTAGCTTGTAATCGAGAAACTATGTTTACGCTCGTTGAATTTGAACTTTATATCAGTTTAAATATATTTTCTCGTACTTTTGTGCTTATGCGGTAAAAGTGCTTTATTGTTATGGCCTAGGCATTAAAATTACTTTATTTATCAATCACGTCGCCAAAATTAATACTTTCGTTGCGTTTGAAAAAAAAAAAAAAAATCTTTATTTGTACAGTTTTATAACATAATCTATTAATTGGGCCGAAAGATCAGTTCTCAACCACACACCTTGGTTGACTGAATCAGTTCTTAATTTATTTTTAAAAAGAACATAAATACCTAAAAAACAAAAAAATTAAAAAAATGGTTTATTTTGTTTAGTTGTTTACTATATTAGAGATATTTTTAGAAACCTGTATATTTATTAATTGAAAAACTGGATGAATTTCATATATCTTTTCAATTAGAAATTGTATACCTAATTAATTTTTACTCTAATTGCTAAAAACGAATATTACAAAAATTAATTATAAGTGAGTTTAGTTATATTAAAGTTCACCATATTGTCAAGAAAAAAGATTATGCTTTAAATTTAAAAAATTATGTGCAAGTTAGGTTAAACTACAAGTTAAACAATATAGATAATTCAAAAAGTTTTTTTTTTTGAAAAATTGCTTTTTATGATGTCAGATCATTTTCTTGATAAAATACACTAGATAGGAATTACAAAAGGGGATTTTTTTTTTTTTTTTATATTAAAAGACGCTGATGGTAATTAAAACATTGACTATAAAAGCTTGTCATTGAATATAAGAGGTCACGACATATTCCCCTTGGAATATTTGTGAAGGTGTAAGGGTGTATAATAAATTAATTCTTGTTTTATAATAAAAACCAGTAAAACATTATTTGTAGCTTAAATAAACGCCTGCCCTCGCCTGTCATAGGCAACCAAAAAATACATATAAAAAAAATCCTTGTAACTTTAGATGACTTTAGTAATTATGTCAGTAAACTCTTAATTGGGCTCTAGTCGTATTTTATTTAATGTACAAATATATTATGAAATTTTAATCATTAACTTAAATATTTAGACTAAGCATAAGTAAGTTAAAAACTATTTTGTGCCCGATTATCATAAGAGGTCACGAAATATACTCTTGGTAGTACACAAAACAGTGTTAGGGGTATGTTAATCAAAATGTTAATGCATGATTTTTTGTATAATATTAACTATAAAACATGTTAT
Source organism: Sitophilus oryzae (assembly GCF_002938485.1). Classification (NCBI taxonomy): domain Eukaryota; kingdom Metazoa; phylum Arthropoda; class Insecta; order Coleoptera; family Curculionidae; genus Sitophilus; species Sitophilus oryzae. The sequence continues at coordinate 467,296 of NW_022146928.1, read as the reverse complement.
TTCTTATTTGTGAGAATAAAAAAACAAAACAATTGTTTACATTACCAATATTTTAAATGAAATTAAAAAAAAAAAAAAAAAAAAAAAAAAAAAAAAAAAAAAAAAAAAAAAAAAAATGTATTTATTAAATATTTCAATAAAGTCTTAATTAAGTCTCTAGTCTATTTTTTTATTTTATATTAATAAGTATAAATACCTTACACTCTTTTTCCGATACAGAAAATTTTGTTTATTGCTTCTTGAAAATGCGACAACCTGACAACGCTGTTTTTAACGTTCGGGACGCGTTCGGGTGGACGACTCTACCCGAACAACTGGTAGGACAGATGCTCATTAGGACAGATGTGGTTCTCCCAAAAATTCCTGTTTCAGGAATTTTGTCCTGGCTAACGTACTAAATCTGTTTTTTTTTTTTTTTTTTTTTTTTTTTTTTTTTTTGTTTTGGAATTTGACAAGATTAACCTCAGAGGAAAAGTTTAAAATTATAATTTTTATGACATTGGACGAATGAATGTTATGAAATAATGTATTAAACCTGCATATAAAATAACCGAAATATTTAAATAAAGCATAAACAACGAATGAAAGGTGATATAGCAACACGATTACCTTTGATAATGTGTTTTTTATATAAGAATACGTCTACATGGGTTGAAATCTCAGGTGTGTATCTAGATAATATGTATTCAAACAAAAGCTGTAAAACGATTAAGCATTATTTAGAAGAATATTAAGCATCCACAAATTCCTGAAAATAAATTAGCCGTGATTTGCGGAAAAAATGTTCTTAATTATTTTTCCCACATGATGTCCTTTCAGGTTCCAGGTATGTCGATTAATTGTTTTAATTTGCAAGATCGTAGCTTACAAAAATTCATTCTTCAGGAAACAGCACGGGCATGTAGTATGCTAATAAGTGAATTATAAAAAATATGAGCAAAAATTTTTTTTTTTTTTTTATAATTATGAAATTTAAGGTTTAAGAAATCTGAAACTCAAAGGAAAAAACTGGATTAAAAACTGTAGAATAAGTACCGTTTAAAACTGGAAAGCAAACTATAGTATTCTGTATTATGCGAAATCTGATTCACTGTCATAACATTGTGGTATTTTACGAAATGTATTTCTTTTGAATTACAGCTATACACATAATACAAAAGACAATTATCATCTTAAAACATAAGGGCATATGATATTGAGATAGGTACGGTAGTGTACCCATGTGGTAGTACAATTATGACTCGAAAGAAAAAAACGGGTTAGTGATGCTTGAAATGAAGATCGCTTTTATATGTAAATTATATAGGGAATGTCAAGGATCTCATTTCCAAGCCAACTGGACGCCGTTTTTTTGATTATATGAGACATAAGTGTCAGCCTTGCTAGACCACAGACCTTTATATTATACTTCTAGCACAAGGACATATAGGCAAGCCTTAGGTTGGTGTTTAAGCGTGTAGGTGTGAATCGCTATAGTGATCTGTGTTGGCCGGAGATAGAAAGAATATAAAATATTTATTACATAACCACACTTAATCTGATGATCTCCTATGCATTCAATACCAAGATCAATACATCTTGTCCATTGGCCGATACTGCTTCTATACATGAAATATCGTATCAATGGCGGTGTATTCACATAGCATCATTTTAAGAGCATTTTTAAAAAAATATAAAAACATTTATTTTTGTTTTTCTATTTTATGACCTCGTTAACTTCGATTTGTAGTGTCAGATGTATGAATATAAGCTCGTAGGATAAAAAAACCTGTCTTAGGACAGAACATGATTTTTTGAGGAACTTTGTGATTGTGATGAAGTCTTGTCAGGACATGAGTGTGATAAGATTCACCAGCCACAATTCTGACGTGTTGTATGTCTTCAGGTACCTCTCGGGAACATGTGAATGATTTGCAGCTGTTAAAACTGTACAGTTAAAGTGTGTTCTGAGATAGCATTAAGGATCTATAAGCGTAAATAAATATTGTGCAGCAAGTGAGTGGTAATAGTAAGTAAGTGATGTTAGGTGTTGTTTTCAGAAACTTTTATCCCAAGCTGTTATTTTTTGGTGGTGAGTGTTAATTGAAATTGAGCGAGAGTGTTAACATCTATTTACTGAAGCGTGTGACCGTAGTGGGTGCGACACCACAGAAGAGAGGGTGCGGGCCCAAGGCCGCTGGAGAAGTGCCAGAGCTCTAGTAGACGCGTTAGTTCGTATGTTGAATAAGATTCTGTTGTGTTAGTGTGTTGGATTTGTATTATTATCTTTCGTGAGGGTGAATAGTTTTTATCTCTCAGTCTGAGAATCAAGTTAATTTATTTGTATAAAAATAAATAAAAAAAAAAAAAAATGATTTAAGTTAGTATGTTAAAAATAAAAAAAAAAAAAAAAAAAAAAAAAAAAAATGGTATTTTAAATTGCAAAAGCTTTTATAGTAATTTCCGAATATTTTTCAAACGTAAAAAATGTTTTTTTTTTTTATGAAATTAATTTTTAATATAACCAAAAAATCCAGAAAAAAATATCTATCTTAAAGTTGCAGCTGTGGTTGCAATAATCTGCGTGTGATTGCCTAAAAAAACATTATTTTTAAAATTACAAAATAAAAAAAAAAAAAAAGTTTTAAAAAAGTACTTTTATAAAAAAAGATCTCCAAATTGTCAAGAAAATTAAAAAGGGAAAATTCTTGAAAATTTTACAGAAATTTCTTTTTCACTTTATTCAATTCATGTTAATGAGAGTTGAAAGTAAAGATGTATGGAGAGGCTTATTCGTAGTAAGAGATTATACGTTAATTAGTTATTCCTGTGTAAGCAAAGGACTTACCTGTAACGACCTCGTTAAAAGTAGTTAATAAAATTTAACATGTATATTAGTTTTTTGCGGGGTGCAGTGCCTGAGACAAAACCTCGGTTTAAATAATAGAACAAATATTAGTGAGCAAAGGATTCATAAAAACTGTATATGTAAAGTTGAATTAAAACAACATTACATATAAATTATTATAATACTGTAAAAGTTCAAAAAAAATTTTTTTTTTTAATTTGCATTTTTTTCAGATTTTGTATAGTATCGTTTGTATGTTTCGAAAAAAAAACGTTTTTTTTTTTTAAAGAAAAATTATTATCGATGACATTCCCATTAATTTAATATAAAATGCAGCAATCATTTTCATAGTCCGACCACGTGCCAGTTGTGTATTATTCTTTTATTACATACTGCACCCAATCACTTTTTTGACAATAATCTATAAAAAATAATTTTTATTAATTTAATTTTTCATATTAAAATATTATTCAGTTACAGGCCATGGGCACAAACCGTGTCATTTTTACTCCGAAGAGGACATGCTATTTTTTTCAAACGTCACAATATTTTTTTAACAATTTAAACTTTTGCAGATAATGATAAACAGATTTAAACAGGTAATACGTTGTAAACTAATTATACCGTATGATCGTATAAACGGCGTCAGAGTGGCCTATGAAATGACAATCGATGGACATTTTCCATATAAAGTACATATAAAATCTCTCTTCTTTTTTTTTG